>NC_048599.1:86723652-88102815 GCF_003668045.3 Cricetulus griseus
AAAGCTTAAATTGTTAATCTAAGAAAATGTTTTAAGGTCTAAAAGGATATTTTTAGGCTGGTAATACAAGTAATGATAAAAAGTGGTTTAGTACTCACCAAGATAGGATAGGATAGATAGTAGAGATTTTCTCCAAATTTGCCAAATATAACTTAACTGTCCTTCCCATCCTCCCCTGCCCCCCACCAACCCCTATCCTATCCCCTTTCTTCTCTCCAGGGAGAGTGAGGCCTTCCATGGAGGATCTTCCAAGTCTGTCATATCATTTCTAGCAAGGCCTAGACCTTCCCCCATATGACTAGGCTGAGAGAGTATCCCTCTATGTAGAATGGGCTCCCAAAGTCCATTTGTGTAATAGGGATTAATACAGATCCACTTCCAGAGGCTCCATAGATTAACCAGAACTCCAAATTGACACCCTTTTTCAGGGGTCTGAAACAGTCCTATGCTGGTTTCCCAGCAATCACTCTGGGATCCATGAGCTCCCCCTTGTTCAGGTCAGCTGTTCCTGTGGGTTTCTCCAGCCTGGTCTTGACTCCTTTGCTTATCACTCTTCCCTCTCTGCAACTGGATTCCAGAGTTCATTTCAGTGTGTAGCTATGGATGTCTGCTTCTGCTTCCATCAGCTACTGGATGAAGGTTCTAGGATGGCATATAAGGTAATCAGATATTCAATCTCATTATCAGGGAAGGGCATTTAAAATAGCCTCTTGACTATTGCTTAGATTGTTAGTTGGTGTCATCCTTGTAGATCTCTGGACCTTTCCCTCATACCTGATTTCTCTTTACACCTATACTGGCTCCCTCTATTATGGTATCTCTTCGCTTGCTCTCCTCTATTCTTTCCCTGACTCAATCTTCTTGCTCTCTCATGTTCTCCTCTCCCCTCCTCTTCTCTCCTTCTCTTTCTCCTAACAACCTCTCCCCTCCCCCTATGCTCCCAATTAGCTCAGGAGATGTTGTCACTTTCCCCTACTCTGGGGGACCATGTATGTCTCTCTTAGGATCCTCCTTGTTTCCTAGCTTCTCTGGCAGTGTGGATTGTAAGCTAGTAATTCTTTGTTCTAGGTCTAAAATCTATATAAGAGTGAGTACATACCATGTTTGTCTTTTTGTGACTGGGTTACATCACTCAGGATGGTTTCTTCTACTTCCATCCATTTGCCTGCGAATTTCAAGATTCCATTGTTTTTTTCCACTGAGTAGTATACTCATTTTGTAAATGTACCACATTTTCTCCATCCATTCTTCACTTGAGGGGCATCTAGGTTGCTTCCAGGTTCTGGTTATTACAAACAATGCTGCCATGAATATGGTTTAACAGATGTCTTTGCTGTATGAATGTGCATCTTTTGGGTATATGCTGAAGAGTGGAATTGCTGGATCTTGTGGTAGACTGATTATGATGATTGTTTTTATTGTATATAGTTTTAAGGTGTTAGATTTAAAACCCTCCCTTTTTATTTAGACAAAAGGTGGAAATATCATGGGATAATCTTTTTTATATACTGAGTGAAGGTGAGTCACCCTTTTATTCTGATTGGTTTAATAAAGAGCTGAATGGCTAATAGCTATACTGGAAAGGATAAACAGGACTTCTGGAGGAAGACAGGAACTCTCAAAGGAACCTGAGATACAGGGAACTTCCTAGTGAGACACAGGGAATTCAGAAGCACAGTGTAGGGGAAGCTGTAGACACCCCTAGTTAGGGGCTGGCTACAGGTGTGTCTGACCACACCTGCAAGGGCATGTTCAGGGTGATGTAGTATGAGAGTTTCAGTGGCTGGCCACTTTCAGTTTCCTTTTCAGCTTGCTGTACAGACTGCTGTCGTGCCAGCTGGCTAGGTTGCTCTGTAAGTAAGGCTTTTCCCTCTTAAATACCCTTATATTTCTACTACTTGGCTCTGTATTGGTAATTTCTCACTTTATCTGGTGTCAGAAGTGGGATATTGGAAACCTACACCCCATTTGGGACAGCCTGTGGGTTCCACCGGGCCTGCAGCCTAGGCCAGGAAAGCTCCCTTTCTCCACAGGTGCTCCCGGCTCCCAGCCGACTGGCTGCTGCTGAGCTGCTCAGAACCATCTGCCCAGCTAGGAGACTCACACAGACCTCCTAAGGTTTTACCACTGTGTGCTCAGGACCAGCTTGGACTGTGGCCTACCGGCGCCCGGAGGCCTCCAGCCCTTGAACTGAGTAGGCCTCTGGAGTAGGTCTCGGCTTTCAGCAGGGTCCATGCAGAGACCTTAAAGCTGTGACTCATTCAATGGTTGCAGCTGCAAGGTCGTATACTCTGTAAGATAAGCGCAGCCGCTTTGTGACCTCTCTCCACTGCCGCTACCAACTGCTGCTAAATGCCATGCCAAGTAACTGAATGCCTTTGCCACCTGCTGGTCAAAGATAGTTACTGCATCTGGAGTAGAAATCAGGTAAAATTATGGCAGAATATTTATCATTTGCTAAAATTTGCAATATTTTTGCTTATTATGTGAATTCAATGTTTGAGGAGGATGCTAATTTGCGAATTACTGGCCTATATGCCATAATGGCAGTTAGCTTGATGATACAAATAATATTAATAGCCAGAGGGCTCAGGAACAGGGATAAGAATAACCTAACCACCTACTTACAGGAAATAACAGCTTTACGCAATGAGGTTTTGGAGAACAGATTAAGTCAGACCACAATTGTGCAACAAGTGGAACAGAAATTGGATGATAAGCTTTGCTCTGTGTCCAATACGCTATAGACAGAGCTGTCTGTTACCCAAGATGAAATGAAGCATATTTATGATAAGATAAACACAGAGAGATCCTCCATGTCTGAGGCCTTAGAGGCTAGGCTGACAGAAGACCACAATGAGCTAAAGAGTATCTGTAGCCAGCTAGAAACTCAGATAGGCAATTTTACCCAGAAACTAGATGCAACTCAGGATAGGGTTGAAGAATTGGGCAATGCCATTCAATCAATTATTGAAGAATCTAAGGTAGCAGATCACAAATTTGAGTCTAGATTTGAATGTTTGGAAGATAATTTACAGTACAGGGATGACAGATAACATAGGTCCATATGGTCGATTGCTGAGGACTCAAAATCAGAAATCATGACCTCGAATCTAGATTCCAAAACCTAGAAGGCAGATTCCATACCATCCAGATGCTGCCTAAAGACGACTATATTAAAGACCTAGAAAAACGTATAGAGGAGCAGTTAGAGCAATTTACAGATTCACTAACATTCTTAGAATCTTTTATGATTAAAGAGATTGAAACTTTTCATAAGGATATCATTACTAAGCTTAAAGATCATTGGAATGCCTCAGAAGCAGAATCACTCCAATCCCAGGCACCTACTCCACCCAGGTATCATGTCTATTCCTCTAAGGTTGTTACCTGTACACCATTAGTGTACCCAGCTACCATAGTAGAAAAGCCAGCTTCTAAGAAACACCCTCATGGACGAATGGCTTATGAGTGGCAACATATACAGCTGAAGGATCTTAAGAATATTAAAGAATCAGTTGTCTCATATGTTCTCCTTAGCCCATACATAAAACAGCTATTACATTCATGGGCAACCTTTAACAGGGTGACACCCACAGATTGGGAATGATTGGTAGTAGCTGTACTTGAGAATTCATGCCAAATCCAGCGGAAGGCATTGGTGAGGGAAAGGATGAAGCTCCTTGAGTGTCAGGGCATAAAGGAAGGTTTTGAAGCCCCTCTAGATAAGATTCTTGGTCAAGGTATTTACGCTAACCTACAGGCTCAGGCTGAATATGATGACGATATACTGTCCCTATGTAGGAAAGAAGCATTAAATGCCTGGGATAAGGTTCGTGAGCCAGGAGAACACCTAGAAGCTTATACCAGAATACAACAGGGACCTACAGAACAGTTCCAGGACTTCTTACAAAGGTTAACTAGGGCAGTAGAATTACAGGTAACAGATCCAGAAACAAGACAATCAATTATATATACAATAGCATATGAAAATGCAAACCCAATATGCAAAAGAATACTTTTGCCTTTAAAGATCAGATCAGCACTGCTAGAAGAATGGGTTTTGTATGCAGCCAACATTGACTATAATGTGCAAGATACTGGAGCTTGGGTAGGAGAAGCCATCTCCAAAGGTTTAAAACGGCAACAGGAAATTAAAAGTTCTAGAGGTGAGGATGTAAGGGCTTGGCAAGGAGAAGCACCTTACAGAGGTCAACATAGGTACCAAGAGGCTAGAGGTTACTACTACTATGAACCAGAACTTGGGGAGGAAGAGCCTTCTCCTGGAGACCACGAAGGCTCCAGGAACCTAGATGTTTCAACTGTGGTAAAATGGGACATACTAAGAGAAACTGTAGACAAATGAATTCTAACAATGCCTCATATGGAAGGCCACTGCCTTCTGGATTGTGTAGAAGATGTGGTAAGGGTAGACACTGGACCAATGAATGTAGATCAACCAGGGACATACAAGGAAACCCCTTAAGGTCGGGAAACCCCGAGGGGGGGCCTCAGGAAGTCCCCCCACATGGAGAAAGGTCAGGTCATTCCCAATAGCAGTGGAAGACAATCTCTCACAGGAACAATAGATAGTTCTTTGCCTATTGTGAAAAAAGATACTGCTCTAGATGGTAGTTTGAATAGTGATGAAGAATCAAGTATGAATGGACAAAATGAGAAATGCATATTTTGGCAAGCTTCTTACAATGCCTCATACAGAAGGCCACTGCTTTCTGGATTGTGTAGAAGATATGGCAAGGGAAGACACTGGACCAATGAATGTAGATTGACCAGTGACATGCAAGGAAACCTGTTAAGGATGGGAAACCCCGAGGGGGGCTCAAGAAGACCCCCACTTTGAGAAAGGTCTGGTCCTTCCCAGTATCAGTGGGAGACGGTCTCTCACAGGATGAATAGATACTTCTTTGCCTATTGTGAAAAATGATACTTCTCTAGATGGTAGTTTGAATAGTGATGAAGAATCAAATGTGAATGAACAAAATGAGAAACGCATATTTTGGCAAGCTTCTACTAATGATAAAAGGCCACTGTTGAAAGTGAAAATTAATAATAAAGTTATTTCTGGCTTAGTAGACACTGGGGCGGATGTTATTATTACCCAAAAGTCTTGGCCTCAGAAATGGCCTCTTAGAGAGGCAAATGTACAATTTTTAGTATTTGGAACTCTATCTAGAGTTCGACAGAGTGTTAACTCGGTAGTCTGCTTTGGACCAGAAGGACAGAAAGGGATACTGAAACCATATGTGGCAGATATAGCTATAAATCTCTGGGATCGTGATCTCTTACAGCAATGGAATACTCAGATTAATATTCCTCCAATGTCAGATACAAATTATGTACAATCTTTAGATAGTAGAAAAAATCTGGTAAGATTCTATGGAAAACGTTTTCCAACAATCCATGCTGTACAGAAACTAGGTACAAATGATGGACCTGCAGAGGAACCAAAGGCCCTGCCATTGAAGTGGCTTACAGATGAACCAGTTTGGGTAGGACAATGGCCTATGACCTCTGAGAAATTAGAGACTTTAGAAAAGTTAGTTCAGGAACAGCTAGATGCTGGACATATAGAGGAATCTACCAATCATTGGAATTCTCCTATATTTGTTATAAAAAAAGAAGTCATGTAAGTGGAGAATGCTTACAGACCTGAGAACCATAAATAAGGTAATTTAACCATTGGGCTCAATGCAACCTGGCATGTCATTACAATCCTTGATACCTAAAGGATGGCCAATTATAGTCATTGATCTAAAAGACTGTTTTTTCACAATACCATTACAGGAAAATGATAGAGAAAAATTTACTGTACCAACTCTTAATAATTCACAGCCAGTTAGGAGATATCAGTGGAGAGTTTTGCCACAAGGATTGTTAAATAGCTCTTATTTGTGTCAGCATGTTGTACAGCAACCTTTGGAAATAATTCATAAGAAAGTTTAGCAATCTCTTGTTTATCATTACATGGATGACCTTCTTTTACCAGATTCTAATAAGGAAACTTTGGAACATATGTTTGAAATGGTGAAGGAAGTTCTGCCTCGTTGGGGGTTACAGATTGCCCCAGAAAAGATACAAAGAGGAGATTCTATTAACTATTTGGGTTACAAGATAGACTTACAAAGAATCAGACCTCAAAAGGTACAAATTAGGAGAGATTTTTTATCAAACACTTAATTTTCTTCAGAAATTATTATGGGAAATTTTGTAACTACAGACGATTATTGGTGTAGAAGGACATGACTTAAAACATTTAAAAATGGCCCTTAAAGGTGATAAGGACCTAAACAGTCCAAGAATATTATCTGCTGAGGCAGAAAAAGACTTTCAATGGGTAGAAAACAGAATATTAGATGCACACGTAGATCAGATAAACCTTAATTTATACTGTATTCTGGTTTTTTTTTGCCATCCAGAGAATACCCATCTGAAATTCTGATGCAAAGGGAAGACACCATATTGGAGTGGATATTTCTGCCACATAAAAAGTTAAAGATATATATATAGAAAAGATTTCTGATTTGATTTTAAAGGGAAAATTAAGACTTTGTCAACTGCCTCGAAAAGATGCAGCAGAAATTATAGTACCTTTAACTAAAGAAGAAATTTCCTCCTTGTGAAAGGATAATGAATATTGGCAAATAGTTCTTACTGAATTTTTGGGAACAATTAGTAACAACAATCCCAAAACTGACAGAATTAAATTCATAAAAAAGACAGTCTGGATTCTTCCATGTATTGTAAGACAAACTCCCATTTCTGGAGTTCTTACCTTCTCCACTGATGCCAACAAATCAGGTAAGGCAGGTTATAAAGCAGGTGAGGTAAGTAAAGTAGTTCAAAGTCCATATACATCTGTGCAGAAGGCAGAATTATATGTCATTCTCATGGTGCTTATGGATTTTACAGAGCCTCTTAATACTGATTCTCAATTTGCAGAGAGAGTCGTGTTACACATTGAGACTGCAGAATTCATTCCTGATAATACAGAATTAACTTCTCTGTTTTTACAATTACAGGAAACAATCAGAAACAAACGTAATCCTATATACATTACACATATCAGATCCCATATGTGTCTGCCGGGCCCACTAGCACAAAGGCAATGATGAGATTGATCGTTTATTAATTGTAAGCGTGCTAGAAGCCTCAGAATTTCATAAGAAACATCATGTAAATAGCAAAGTTTTGAAAAAGGGCTTCTCCATCACTTGGCAACAAGCCAGGGAGATGGTGAGAAACTGTCCTACTTGTTCCTTTTATAACCAAAATCCATTGCCAGCAGATTGTAATCCTAAGGACATTCGGAGAAATGAGGTTTGACAGATGGATGTCTTTCACTTTGCAGAATTTGGAAATTTGAAATATGTGCATCAAACTATAGACACATTCTCACGGTTCCAATGGGCTACTGCTTTTAACTCTGAAAAAGCTGATTCTGTTATGACACACCTGGTAGAAGTGATGGCAATTATGGGTATACCTGCAGAAATAAAAACTGACAATGCTCCAGCATATGTCTCTACAAAATTGGAACAGATTTTCAAATATTATAGCATAAAGCATGTCACCGGTATACCACACAATCCTATGGGACAAACAATGGTTGAGCGATCTAATAGAACACTTAAGGAGATGCTTAACAAACAGGATTGGAAGACTAAACCCCCCAAACATAGGTTGTATAATGCTTTATTAACATTAAACTTTCTTAATGCCAATGAGAAAGAACAAACAGCTGCAGAAAGAGACTGGACTATGGAAAAAACTGCTGAACTCAATCAGCCGGTATACTTCAAAGATGTACTAACCTCTGTATGGAAACCAGGACATGTGTTACGTTGGGGTAGGGGTTTTGCATTGGTTTCCACAGGAAAAGAAAAACTTTGGATACCATCAAAGTTGATCAAGATTCGTGTTGAAAAAGACAAACCTCTTGACGAGGATGAGTGACAGGTATTCTACTAAGGTATATCTTATAAACGAAATAGAAACCTCCCAAAGGAAAGGTAAGTGTTTTGCTCTTATCTTCACAGAAAAACTCATCTCCAGAAGGCAAAGGACACTGCATGGCTAGATACTTAAGAAGAGATGGTAGCTATAACCATCAAATAAAAGGAACTTGCCGTATGATAAACTTTACAGATGTCTCTCAGTGAACTCTATTTCTCTTTTCTAGTCCCTATTCAATTAAACCAATGCTGGATTTAGAGAAGGATTTGGCTTTACTCCTCTAAAATCTAAGCACATTGTTTAACTAAACTTTAGAGTTTCTGTATTGTATCAAGAAGCCAATTGATGTAATACAGAATAAAATAATTTAGGGATTGTCTTGTCTTTTCTTGGATCTTTCTTTCAAGGTGTGCACCCTCTCATAATTGTTATCCTCCCATGGTTGCCTTCCCCAGCATGTGTATGTACACAAGCAAACATTTCTCTGCTAACTGTTTATGTTTGAGTCCCACACAGCCAATGAAGACCTGCCTGACAACAATCCCTGGACATCCTGGAAAGAAAATAGGCCACACCTCCTCGACTGCACTGGATCCAACTTGCTCCATTTCAACTGACACTCCCTCCAGAGCTTTGGGTACTGACTTCAATCAAGTTGTGGATTTCAATCAAGAAAATCCCATCTAACATGGACTGGATACAATCCATTCAAGACTTTCACTAGTCTAACATTTTCTTCCTACAGGACCCCACAAGGCTATCATCATCCTATTTCAGTTGGAAGTAAATTGGAGGATGCTACGCCCCGTTTCCACATTGTTGTCACTTATGATAGTGTATATACTTAGTTAAAGATAGCTTCCTATTGTTTATGGTTGTGATTGAAAGGAGGTGTTCAGGCTTGGACACCTCTTTCAGATGACTTTAAGGTTTAGTTAAAATAGATAGGATGTGACATAAGCAGATTGTTATGTCTTCTTATATTTCACCTTTATGATTATTAATTTTGGATACTTTACACTGTTAAGTCTTAATCCTCTTTTAGACTAAAAGGGTTAGGGGAAGCTGTAGCCATGCCTAGTTAGGGGCTGGCTATAGGTTTGTCTGACCATGCCTCTGAGGGCATGGTCAGGGTGATGTAGAGTGAGAGATTCAGTGGCTTGTCACTTTCTGTTTCTTTTTCAGCTTGCTGTACAGACTGCTGTTGCGCCAGCTGGCTACGTTGTTTTGTAAGTAAGGCTTTTTCCTATTAAATACCCTTATATTTCTACTTGGCTCCGTATTGGTAATTTCCCACTTTAGCACAGCATGGAATAGAGGTAATGAGCCATGTGACAGAATGTACAGTAATATAAATGCATAAATTTAAGTTTTAAGAGTGAGGTGTGAACAAGTCTAAACTAAGGCCAAGCATTCATAGTGTATAAAGTGTCTCCATGTCATTAATGGGGAGCTGGCAATACAAAAGAAACTCTGACTACAAAAGGTGAATGAAAATCAATCTGGCAGAATTATATATATATATAGTGTGTGTGTGTGTGTGTGTGTGTGTGTGTGTGTGTGTGTGTGTGAATGAATAATACAAATCCCTTACACCAGTGTGCCTAAGACACTTGAGAGTGATGGATAAAAATGCAGTCTGGAAGATGATGGGCACAACTCTATAGTACTCTCAGATTATCCTCAGGTTGTGAATAAGTTAATACAGATGGCCTGCTTGGATAGAAAAGAGGGCAGTTTTAAAATTTTAACATACTCTTATGGTTCTTTTTCATTAAAATTTTCACACAATATGTGTTGATCATATTCTTTTTCCCCAACTCCTTCTGGGTCCTTCCCATCTCCCTACCTACCCAGCTACATGTTCTTTCTCATAAAAACCCCAAACAAAATATCAAAACAAACAAGCAAACAAAAAACAGTAAGACAAACCAAACCAAACCAAAAAGCATAGGAAGCATACAAAACTAAACAAAATACAATATGGGAGTGTGTTTTATGTTGGTCAGCTACTCCTGGGTATGGGGTCTACCCTGGAACACAGTTGATATATCCAGTGATACTTTATTGGAGGAAACTGATTTTCCCTTTCCCAGCATTTATCAATTGCAAATAACTTCTTGATCAGAAGTAGGAATTTGTGTTCATTTTCTCTTTTCAATGTTGAAGGTTTTTTTTTTTTTTTGGTTGTTGTTTGTTTCTTTGGTCCTGTGCAGTCCTGGACTATGCAATGGTCTATGAATATAGGAGAATATCATTAGGAATCATTTCATTGACTATTTACAGTCATGTTTGGTTCTGTCCTAGGACTCTGGGCTATCTAGTCTCTGGGTCCTGGCTCTCCAGGCATGGTATGGGTCTCAAGATGGACCAGTCATTGGTTGACCACTCCTATAATTTCTGCATCACTTTTACTACAGCATATTTGGTAGGCAGGGCAAATTGTAGGTCAAGGGTTGTATGACTGGGTTGGTACCCCAGTCCCTCCACTGGAAGTCTTGCCTGCTTACAGGAGATGGAGGATTCAGGCTCCATATCTCCCATTGCTAGGAGTCTTAGCCAGGGGTCATCATCATAGATTCTTGGGAGTTTCCTTTGTGCTAGGTTTCTAGCTCATTGCTGAGATGCCCCTGATTCTTGTCTTCCTCAGTACTCCCTCCATCCCCCCATGATCCTCCATGTTTCCATGCCCACCCATTGAGATTCATCCCTCTGTCCACCTTGATGTCTATTCTATTTACTTTTCACAGTGAGATTTAGGTGTTCCCCTCCACCCCAACATCTTGAGTCTTCCCTGTTACTTAGCTTCTTTTAGCATGGCTATCTTTTACTTTACAGCTAATATCCATTTCGTTTTGTAAGCCTGACTTGATACTTTTTAACCCTGCGTGCTTCTATCTCTTGATCATCTAGCATATTTTTGTACTTTGATTTCATGCTAATCATTTCGATGAGCTATCAAAGATAAACCAAACTGCTCAATTTGCAATTTAATAACAATTTGGATTTGTGGTGATAATAATCACATTTATTGATATTTAAAAATAAAAACCTAAATATGTGTTATAAAATAATGCTATGTGAAATATTATTGGGCTATTATTGTCAAGTAAAATTATATATGAATGATTACCAATATCAAGATAATTAGTAAATCAGTCACTGCCTACCTTATATATTTTCTCTGGTAAGCTTTAAGATCTGTTCTCTGAGCAAATTTCAAACAAGACAATATAGTATTATTAACTTGTGTCCCATATTTTATATTGATACTAATTTTTTGATGAAATGTCAACTTCCATTCTGCCTACATGAATGAAATTTTAATTTCTACAGGTAAGTGATAACACACAGTATTGATCTAAAAGAGCTTGGTTTAGTTCACTTAACATTGTGTCTTCTAGATTTGTCTATGTCATTGCAAATGACAGAATTTCCTTTACCCTTTAAGGCCAAACAGTATTCCATTGTATGCATGCAAATACATACTATCCCAGAGTGTTTATTCATTCATTTTTAGCACTTAGGCTGATTACTCTCTTGACTATTATGAATAATTGTGTAATAGAAATGAAGTAATAGATATTAATTTGAGACAATGTTTTCATGTATATTTGGACATGTAATCTGACACTGCATTTTATTTTTAACTTTTGTGATGAATTTCCTCACTGTTTTCTACTAATTTCTAGTCCCATAAAATTCTGAAAAGTTCTTTTACTACCATATCTTTATAGATACCCACTATCTTTTGTCTTTTTTGATGACAGCTGTCTAAATGGTGTGAGATGACAGTACACTAAGGCTGTTTTCCATTCCTTTGACTATGAGGGATGCTAAATATCTTCCCAACACACATAAACTTATTGGTCATTTGAAGAATATAAATACAGGTCCTTTTCCTATTTTAAAATACTGGGTTGTTTGAATGTTTCATATATAATAGTTATTGGTCTGTTGCCATATATATTGTTTGCAACTATTTTTCCCATTATTATACATTGCCCTTTTCACTGTGTTAACTTTTTCCTTTCTTGTATGAGAGATGGTTTTTTTTTTGTTTGTTTGTTTTTAGTTTAATGAAATTGGTGACCAGTATCACCAAGATGTTAAATATAGATTTACAGTTTAAAGACCTTACATTTAAGATTTTTTTCCATTTTGAGTTTCTTTTTATTCATGAGAAAACAAAGTGTTCAGTTTCATTATTCTTCATGTGGATATTTATGCCCCCCCCATGATTATTGAAGAAACTCTATTTTTCCATTAAGTGTTCTTAGCATCTTTGTAAAACATTAATAACCTATACACTTGAGTTTATTTTTGGAATTTCATTTTCATACACCTTATGTCTTTACATATATTTAAATACTGTTAACATGTCATTTTGATTACTATAGTTTTGTAAGTTATGCTGAAATTCAGGAGTGGAGGGCTTCCAGTCATCATTTTACTTAAGGTTGCTTTGACTATCTGTCATCTTTTCTAAATCCATGAAAATTTTAGGATGTTTTCCATTTATGTGAAAATAATATTGACATTTTAGTAGTAACTGTATTATTAAATCTCTAGATTACTTAGCAAAATGTGGATATTTTGATATATTAATTCTACTACATGAACATAAAATATTTTTGCATTTGTGTATATTGTCATATTTGAAAGTCAACAATATTTTCCAATTCTCAGTATACACATGTTTCTAGCTTTTATCTTTCCAATTAAATGCAGTCCTAAATATTTAATTTTTTATAAATAGAACTTAAATTTTCATTTTTGTAATATTTATTTGTTAGCATAGAAAATTTTGGTTTGATGATTTTATATTCTGAAACCATATTCAATTTATTAGTTGTAAGATTTTTGGGGTATTTTGTGGTATCATCATGGTTTTCAATTTACAAGATCATCATCAAGCAGGAAACTTAATGTCTTTCTTTCTACTTTAGATGACTTTTATTTCTTATTTTGCCTTATTCCTTTATGATGCTGAACATAACTGGAGAAAGTGAGCATTGCCATTTTGCTCCTGACTTTAGAGGAAAAACGTTTTTACTATTGAATGTGTTGTTAGCTTTTGGATTGTCAACATAGTCTCCATTGTCCATTAGAACATTAGAAAAAGATAGAAACCAAGATCCAGGAATCTCAATGGGCAAATAACAGAATGATTCCAAACAACCTATGCCAAGACATACTGTTGTCAATTTGTCAAACACTAAATAAAAAAGGAGAGAATATTAAATGTGTCTGAAGAAATAACTTGCTACAAACAAGGAACTCATCTTTAGGCTATTAACAGTGTTGAAACATACACTTGGCAATGTATTTGTGTAGCCAGGCAGGAAGTATAGGCAGGGCTACCAGACTAGGAGAAAGCTGGGAAGAAAAACACAGGGAGTGAGGCACCATGTAGCTGCTGAGGGAGAAAGAGGTCTGGACATTCTCTGGTAACACAAGACTACGTCGAGACACATACATATAGTAGAAATGGGTTAATAATTAGAGAGTGAGCTGATAAGGAGCCTGAGCCATAGGCCAAATGGTGTAAAATTAGTATAAGCTTCTGTGTGTTTATTTGGATCCTGTCCCTGTGGGCCCTGGCAGGACAGAAACTTCTACCCATGAGGTTATAATCTATGACCCTGAGATTAAGAGTTTTATGCTCTACTGACTGAGCTAGCCAGGCTTTTTCTTTTAATTACTAGAAAAAAATGGTTGCCAAATTAATGAGGGACAAAGAGGATAAATAATTTTTTATTTTGATATGGCTTTGCATCTATAGTAAACCACATATTTTTGATAGTTTTTCATAAGATTTGCCAAAAATCATAATGGTTAACAGGAAATTATAACCCAAATATCTCATAACCAAAGGTAATAATATTTTACTGAGAATAGAGAGAATTTCAAGGCAAATAATTTTGCTATATCCTGAGAATCTATTTCAATTTCTTTCTCAGTTGTCAGTTTAACCAAATTGTTGGTAGTCTAACTAGAATTATCACTATGACTTTAATATTAAAAAGATAAGAAAGAATTCCCCAACTTACATTATTTTGCTTCTAAATGTTGTAGAATTCATCGTTCCTAATATTTCCATTTATTATGCATTAGACATTGTACTAATTTGTAGATATTTTATTCTAGCTGGTAAGCACTTTATAGGCATAATTGTATACCTAATAAATAGAAATTTCTGTCAGATACTGACAGTGTTTTTTTTCTTGTTTTTGGAATATCAATGTAATATAGGTGACAAGAAAATAGAAAATATTTCTAAAGTTTACAGGGACAATTTGAAAGATGGTGTTGATAAATTTCCTATTTAGTTATTAGATAGTAAACCATTGATGCTATAACCCTGTACTATTTGGATTTTGAAATGGTAAAGGAGATTAACAGCCATCAAGTATTATTTATAAAAAGATATAGTAATGAAAAAATATATAACATATTAGTCTCTTACTACAAAATGATAAGCAGTCTATTTGTCTGACATGATTATCATTATTCTTTGATAGCATAACCTCACAATTAAGAGTATGGTCCAGAAAATTAGTCAAAATTTGCTTAATGTGTCATCAATATATGTTTTGATAACTTCTTTCTCTCTTGCATCTTTACTGTAAAATGGAGACAATAGGAAATGTTGTAGAGATTATTCTTCAACACTACTAAAGTTTATTATTCTTTGTGTGAAGAAAATCCTATCAACATATATTGAATGAAGCTTGTGAAACTGATTTCTAATCTGGTAGAATTTGGTATAAGTCCTGGGTTAATTTTTTCACATTTCTTAGACTCATTTCTAACCCCAATGCAGAATACATGAATGAATATAATTTTTATTTTATACATATTTTTGTTATTTTCAAATACAATGTCATTTGATGTTTCTCTTTTTGATATTTGCCTCAAATGTTGAACTTTAGAAACATTTACTTGTTGACAGAAATAGCTTTTCATCCACACAATTTCTTAATGGCATCTTTCATCTGAGCATTTCTCAAGGTGTAAATTAAAGGATTTAGCAAGGGAGTTATCATGGTGTAGAACACAGCAACTGCTTTATCAATAGATAAAGTGGCTGAGGGTCTCATGTACACAAAAATGCAGGGCACAAAAAACAAGACAACCACTGTTATGTGGGAGACACAGGTTGAGAGGGCTTTGCGCCTCCCCTCTGCACTGTGGTTTCTTAGTGAACGTAGGATGACCACATAGGAGATCAATAGAAGGAGGAAGTTTAACAGACAAATGAAACCACTATTGGCAGCAACAAAGAGCCCGAGAATGTGGGTATCAGTGCAGGCCAGATTGAGCAAAGGGTTCAGATCACACATAAAGTGATCTATGACATTAGGGCCACAGAATGGCAATCCAAAGATGAACAGGATCTGTATGGTTGCATGAAGAAAACCTCCCACCCATACCACTCCTACCAGTAGGCCACAAACCCTTCTGCTCATGATGGTTGTATAGTGTAAGGGCTTGCAAATGGCCACATAGCGGTCATAGGCCATCACAGTAAGCAGGATGCCCTCAGCACCTCCGAAAAAATGCTCTCCAAAGACCTGGATCATGCATCCATTGAATAGGATGGTCTTCTTTTCATGTAGTGAGTCTATTATCAATTTAGGAGTATTGACAGAAGAATAACAGGCATCAATGAAAGAGAGATAAGCTAAGAAAAAGTACATAGGTGATCCCAGTGATGGACTGGCAGTGATAGTGACCACAATGAGCACATTGCCTACCATGGAGATGATGTAGATGACAACAAAGACAGCAAATACAATTTTCTGCATGCTTGGGTTTCTGGTGAGTCCCAGGAGAATGAACTCTGTCACGTTGTTCCTAATTTCCATGTAGTTCATGTATTATTAAATTATATCATCTGAAAAATATTATTGTATATTTGGTCATAAAAACAAATAGCAAATACTTCAATTGTGTTGAGGTATGACTTTTTTTTTTAAAAAAAAACTTTTTCTTGAGAGGAAAGTAAATGTTCTCAGATCATGAAGATTACTCAAATTGTCTTCTATATTTTCTGTCAGTTCAGGAAGTCACTTATGCATACTTCATCATTTGGCATGGCTAGGAGTATAATTTGAAATAGTTGATTGGATATATAGAATCAGTTAAAATTGCAACAGGAGACCGAAGAGGGATATAAGGTCCATAAAGCTATGGAATTTTCTCTTTATCATTTTTAAAAATGATATTTTATTAATTCTCTAAAAAATTTTAGTGGATTGCCAGCCTGCAGCCCAGGCTGCCGGAAAGGCTGGTAAACAAGGAGGACCCTAAGAGAGACATACATGCTCCCCTGGAGAAGGGGACAAAATCTCCTGAGCAAATTGGGAGCACGGGGTTGGGGGTGGGAGGGGAGAGAGAACTAGGAGAATGAGAAGGGGAGAAGAGGAGGGGTGAGGAAGACATGATGAGACAGGGAGTTTGAGTTGGGGGAAGAGCAGAACAGAGCAAGATAAGAGATACTATAATAGAGGGAGACATTATAAGTTTAAAGGGAAATCAGGCACTAGGGAAATGTCTGGAGAGCTACAAAGATAACACCAACTAACAATCTAAGCAACAGAGGAGAGGCTACCTTAACTACCCTCTCCTGATAATGAGATTGATGACTAATTCATATGCCATCCTATAGCCTTCATCCAGCAGCTGGTGGAAATAGAAGCAGACACTCACAGCTAAACCTTGAACTGAACTGAAATCCAGATGCAGAGAAGGAGGACTGATGAGCAAAGGGGTCCAGACCAGGCTGGTGAAACCCACAGAAACAGTTGACCTCAACAAGGGAAAACTCTTGCTCCCCAGACTGATAACTGGGAAACCAGCATGGGACTGATCCAGAACCCCTGAATGTGGGTGTCAGTGAGGAGAACTTGGAAATCTATGGGGCCTCTTTTAGTGGATCAGTACTTATTGCTACCATAGGAATGGACTTTGGGAGCCCATCCCACAAGGAGCAATACTCCCTGAGCCTAGACATAAAGGGGTTGGCCTAGGCCCTATCCCAAAGAATATGACAGACATTTAAGACCCCCTATGGAAGGCCTCACCCTCCCTGGGGAGCAGAAAGGGTATGGGATAGGTAGGGCATTAGTTGGAGGGGCAGGGGATTAGGGGAGGGAGAGGGACCTGGGATTGACTTGTAAAATAATTTGCTTTCTAATAAAAAGGAAAAAAAATGGTGTATATCATATTTGCTCCTCCCAAACTCTTTCCAGATCCCATTTTCTCTGCACATATAACTTTGTTTTCTTTAAAAAAATACCTTTCAATACTCTTTATTCTATAAAAGGTAAATGGGGATAGATAATTAACAATAGGAGCAGGTTGAAGAATATACACCTGGAATGTTGGTGTAGTGTTTCTCTTGGATGAAGTGACATGGAGCTATGGTGAGTAGGGTATTTAGAACACTTGGCATAAGGGTAAGTAGGCATTGGTAATGGGAATGTGAAGCAGTTCATAACATTTATTTTCTAAATCCGATTAACCTAATTATTGTTAAAATGTACACCTTTCAGTGAATAATTTCTCTGTGCAAGGCACTGTAGTAAAGTTTTTACAATTATGGTTTTGTTCATCATGTATAACAATCCACATGGTTGATTGCATTTCATCTGGTTTGTAGATGAGGCAATGATTTCAGACACTAATTACAACATCTACACAATAACCATCATAATCTATGAATTTTAAAAATTGAATTATATAATAACTAAAGTAATCTGAATTGAATTGTTTGAATAACAGTGTTTTAAAAACTTCACAAACATTTGCTACTGAAATAAAATAGATACTAATACAATTTTTATATTTAATTTTACATATTAGGGAATAAATACATAAAGCAACTAAGTATTATTTTTGAAAACAAACAACTAATAAATGTCATAGCCAGATTATACTTGTTAATCATTTTTCCTCTAATTTCTAAACTTAGGTTCTATATAATTATAATAATCAGATAATCCTGAGCAAGTAATCTTTTAATATAACCAGGATAACTGTAAACATTTATTATTCTATCCAGGACAAAGCTTCATGGAGAAATTTTATTATCATGTGTGCACATGCACGTGAATGCTAATGATGACATTTTTGAATTCCCAAACATTTGGAAAGCATAAGTTCTTTTATATTGTTCTCTCTGAAGTCCTATTTCTTCCCTCCTCAAATTCCCCTCCAAACTCTTATCTCCTGATTCCTTGGTGAAATGTTTAATATTTTATCACAGTACACAGATTATTGGACTTAGAATTATAAGTATATTTACTATAGTCTTGATTTCTCCTAAGTGATATTTCTTGGCATCTTTCATACTGCTTTTTACAAAGTAAAAAATAACAACACAACTTTAAAATTATTAGAAGAATTAATAGAATGCATATAAAATGCACACCACCGTGCTGTTGACACACATGGGATTTTTGTTTATTTTTATGAACTGTACATTCCTAAAAGATGAGAAGAATCAGTGACAGGAGCTAAAGAGTCAACCCTATAGTAATCCAGGAAGAATTATCTTCAAATTTACTTTCACAGAAGGCACAGAAACTCATCAACAGCAGTCAATCCCAGGAAGGATTGTCTGTGTTCGTTCCTAAAATTTTTGTATATTAACTATGTTTAACATTCACACATAGTTTTTTATGTGTAGGAAGTACATTTAAATGATTTCTTGCTTCCCATGATCAGTCTTTCTTGATAGGGAAATATTCCATGGCAAAAACATGCCAGAAAGCTATATGGTACAAATTACATAATCTTTCTAAACCTCAAAATTTTATTTGCTAAACTAGGTTAATCATGTTTTACCAACCATCTTTTGAAGAACTGTGTGAAAATTGAAGGTTTCATTACTATATTTAAGGTGTTGAAACATAATGTTTACTGTATTGAAAGTAGAAATGTTTAATAAGATCAACACAATTGAAACACTTACCTTAGTCATTTTAGTAGTTAGAGGGTGATCCTAATTCTGCTTAGGGGCATTGGGAACAAATACCATCTGAAATCAAACTCCTTTTGTTATTTGCAAGCCTCATTATTAGAGATGTGACATTGTGGAGAAAGAATCAATAGTAAATAAACAGTTTTTAAGAAATTATACACATCAAACATTAATTTTTGTAGATCACTTATAAAAAGTAAAGCTGTGTAATACATCAAAAAGTAAAATACTCTGGAAAGTAAAAATTACTCCATCTAGCTTAGTCTTTAAAACATTTTTATAAAAATCTGGATTTTGAAGCAGAATGGATTTACTTGTAACACATAAAAGACTGATTGTTGTATGTGGTTCTGGTCCTATTAAGCAGGAAACAAAAGTCTGCAGGAATCTTATGGTTTTGTATGGGCCACCTCACCCATGACAAATCTACTTAAATGGCAACAAAATATTTCCACTTTACACTGCACAGATAGTTACAAAGGTTCCAGAAAGGTTCAGGGACATTGTTATTTCTCTCTTAGGAATTAATTACCTCCTTTGATGCAAAGATTTTTATAATTGTTTTTCTAAAATTATGTATTCTGGAGAGACATGTTCAGGAGGAGCCTATTCTTGAATGGGGATTTTATATTCCCTACATTTAGAACCACATTATTAAGACAGTGGATGCCATGTGAATAACAAAGGGCCATAGATACAGTGTGTGGATTTATATGTATTTTTTTGTTGTTTTCTTTTCAATATTAGGTCTTTTCTGAAAATTCACTACTGCTTACTTGAGATCTAGAAAAGTGAGGGTATAAATGTTTTTTGATGGACATTGAATAACCACGTCTTCAAATCTGCCAGTCCTTTCCCTCATTTCCAACAGTATATTCTGCATATTAACCTTCTGTGAGATACTTAGTTGGTAGAGACATTTTCCTATTCTGTGGATTGCCTCTTTACTCAAGTGATGTTATAAAGAAGCTTTTACGTTTCATGTGGTTCCATCTATCAACTGTTGGTCTTCATACCTATGAAACTGGGGTTGTGCCAGTTTCTTGTGTCTTAAGTTCAAACTCTTTCCCTGCTTTATGCTCTACAAAAGTCATGATATCAGGTCTTATGTCAAAGCCCTTGATCCATTTGGAGTTAAGCTTTGCTCAGGTGGCTGTAGAAGTGTGGGTTTATATACAGGTCCATAATTCTACTTCATTGATCAATGAGCTGGGTTGTATGCCAGTATCATGCTGTTTTTATTACTATTGTTCTGTAATATCACTTGAAATCTGAGATACATCCAGCAATTTTTCTGTTGTTCAGGTTTATTTTGGTTTTCTTGGATCATTTGTATTTCCATATTAAATTTAAGATTGTATTTTCAAATTCTGTGGAGAACTGTGTTGAAATCTTAAAATTTATTTTTTTCTATTTTTCTTTTATTGAACATAGTTTTTTTCTCATAAAATATAAATGTCAAAAATATAAATGGCCAACACAAAATGAACTCAATGCCATTCTTAGGGGCTCTTTGTTGCATAATACTTTGTTAGAGAACTATTTTGTACCTTGCAGGTCCTTTGAGTATATATTATAGCTTTTGGTTTGTGTTTTTTATGTGATCCCTCTGTTAAATTTTTTAAAATGGAGATTGTGTTGAATCTATAAGTTGCTTTTTTTAAGGATGGCCATTTTTACAATCCATGAATATAAGAGTTTTCCCCATCTTTTAGTATCACTTTCAATTCCTTTCCAAAATCCTGTCAAGTTTTCATTGGAAAAGTCTTTCATTTCCTTGGTTAGATTTACTCCAAAGTATCCTATCTTTTTTTGAGGCAATTGTAAATTATGTTATTTCCTTAATATCTTTCTTAGAAAGTTTGTCATTTACATGTAGGAAAGCTACTGATAGTTCTGTGTTAACTTTTTATTTTGCTACTTTGATGAATGTATTTATTAGCTGTTAGAGTTTTCTGCCAGAGTATATTATGTATAAAAATACATCATCTGCAAATAAGTATACTCTGGCTTCTCCATTTCCTATTTTTAGCTCTTTTACTTTCCTATTAGTCTAGCTAATACATCAAATATTATATTGAACAGGGTAGGGGAGAGTGGAGACCTTTGTCTTATTCCTGACTTTAGTGAAAATGTTTTGTATTTTTTTTCTGTTTAGGAGCATGCTGGCTATGGCTTTCTATATATTGCTTTTATTGTGTTGAGATAGATCTACTGTATCCATATTTCTCCAGGACTTTTATTATGAATGGATGTTGGATTGTATCAAAGGCTTTTCATGCATGTAATTATATGGTCATGTAGTTTATGTCTTTTAGTTTACTTATGTGGTAGATTACCTGAGCAAGCCAAAATCAGGTCACATTCCCTCATGGAGGAGTTAGGCATGAAATTCTACACCTAGCCAAAGAGCTACTGTTAGCTACTGGGAAAAGGACAGTAATTTTCATCAAAGTGTAGTCCATGCTCTAGAGGAAAGTCACCAACCCAATAATACTTGGGTATGTAGCAGATATTGATCTTGGGTTAAAAACTGAACACAAAATTGGATGGATAGGGAAGGTGGAGTGGGTCTGGAAAGAGTAAGAGAAGGAAGTGTGTACAATCAAAACACATTCCAAATTCTCAAAGAAATAATAAAATATTAACAGATAGAAGCAAAAGGGATATAGATAAGAAAAGAATTAAAAAATTATCCTTATTACAGATAATAAATATTATAATATTCTAAAAGTCTCAACCATAAAACTCTTAGACCTGATAAAATTTTTCATCAAAGGTGAATGATAAAAATTAATTTATAGAACCAAGCCATTCACTTATATTTACAGGATCTAGACTATCAAATCTCTCTTAACTCCCCATCCACATATTTTCCCCAATCCTCTAGATATAGCCTAGTTCCCACATCTTAATCTTACTATCTCTACTTGTGCCACAACCAACTTGGCTTCTGATAGTGCCCACTCTACTTGTCACATCCAATATGTCCTTTCTGAACTATATCCAACCTCTATATGCAGACATACCTCCAACTGCCTTCTATGAGGCTAGCCTGATAAGTTCCACTGACTTTCCCTTCTAGAATTTATCCACAACCAGCCAGATGTAGCCCTTGTCTCACATCCAGTGTCCCAGCCTCCTCTGGCCTCCCATTCTGATATCAAAGGGAATCTTTAGGTTTCTATTGGACCCTCCTTACCCATCTCCCAACCCATAGGTCCCTCCTACCACACATTCTACCTATCACCCCAGAAAGATCTGCCCTCACATTCCAGGCTTACAATAGGAAGCACACCTGTACACCAGCACAGTCCTATCTGTCTACTTTATTACACCCAAGACATTTAGAAGCTGTAGGTCCAACCTGGCCACACACCCTTATCTCTGCCCTAGCATGCTCTGTTCACATCACACTTAGAAGTAAAAAAAGAAGCCCATATGCCTACATCTTATTCCCTAAATATTAACAATTTGAAAGATCAAGCCAGTGTTTACTATTCACAATTCACCAGCCCTATAGAAATGTCTGCCAATGAGAATTTCCTAGATGACCTCAGGTAACAGAATGTGAAAGAATAATAATCTTCATCAAAGAATTCAAGGAGTTTAAGAAATACACAAAGAAACAGGTCAATGGAATCAAGGAAGAGAGCTTAAGGAGAATAAATCTCTGAGTGATGTTCAAGAAAACACAAATTTTACGATTAATGGAAATGACAACAATCCAGGTCTTGAGAACAGAATTCAATAAAGAGATAGAAACACTGAGGAGGACTCAATGAAATGAAGAGGAAAGTAAAAAACACAACATCTCAATTAGATAACTCGAACAAAAATATTACAAGAAGAAAGAATTAAGCAGAAACTGAACAACTCTCTACTGAAATACCAATGGGTCAAGGAAGAAATAAAGAAAGTCTTTTTAGAAGTCAATGAAAGTGAATGGACAACATACCCAAACAGGACCCAATGAAAGTGGTGATAAGAGGAAAGTTAACAGCACTAAGTTCCCCATGAAGAAATCAGAGAATTATTTTACTAGACACTTAACAGAACTCTCTATAACAAAAAAGTAGACCCATGAGGAGCAGATGGCAGGAAATAATCAAGCTAAGATCTGAAATCAATAAAATAGAAACAAAGAGAACAATACAATTAATGAAACAAAGAATGTGTTCATTGAGAAAATCAACAAAATAGACAAGCCCTTATCTAAACTAACTAAAAGGTAGAGAGAGAATATCCAAAGTAACAAAATCAGAAATAAAACAAGGGATACAGCAATAGACTCTGAGGAAATCCAGAGAATATTGGGTCATACATCAAAAACCTGTACTCCACAAAATTGGAAAATCATAAAGAAATGGACAAATTTCTTTTTTTGTTTAACTTTAAACAAAATTTTGTTACACAAAAGTTGTCACATAATTGCATACTTCTCTACTTTGTACACAATTATTCTCACTCTCCACAGAAAGGCTGCTTCTGAACTTCTCATCTGGTCACACAAGTGCTACAATCCTGACTGTAACAGAATAGTAGAACTGCCTCAATGATTTAAGTTGAAAGCAGGACACTGGATATGGCTCTTGCACCCAGTATCAGGAATGTACAAATGTCTTTATTCAAAAATACAAAATAAATTATCTGTAGGCATGGACAATGATAGCAGTAAACCATTATGTATTGTTAATGGAAACCAGTAACTGATGGTTATAGTGATCAGCCAGCCTTCTCTTCATTTTCTTCAGGTGACATCTCTGAAGTTATTGCTGAGGAACCTGCCTTGAGCTTCCTGTTACAGTTCATTGATAAGGGCAAAGCACTATTCTAGGAGTTAGAACATGCCACCTCCTATACTCCCTCCCATTCCACCCATTGCGCCCATTCCAGGGTCCTGCTCTTCTTTAGGAATTTTGTCCACTACAGCTTCTGCTGTAGTTAGCAAGGAAGCCACCCCAGCAGCATCCAGTAAA
Source organism: Cricetulus griseus (assembly GCF_003668045.3). Taxonomy (NCBI): domain Eukaryota; kingdom Metazoa; phylum Chordata; class Mammalia; order Rodentia; family Cricetidae; genus Cricetulus; species Cricetulus griseus. The sequence goes on from NC_048599.1 coordinate 86,747,596, forward strand.
GCAGTTCTTACAACCTAAATTCACCATGTTCATAAAATCTCCGAGCATAGCATCATAACCAACTTCTGAGGAACTCTGCAGAATTTTCTCAACTATCAAAGATCCTTCAACACCTGCATTCTTAGCAATTGTCATTGCAGGAATTTTAATAATTTCCGTACCTATTTTCTGATCTTCATTAGAAGGTTTTAAGGAATCCAAGGCTGGGATGCATTGAAGCAGAGCACAGCCCCCTCCTGGAACAATGCCTTTTTCAACAGCTGCTCTTGTAGCATTGAGAGCATCCGTAACTCTGTCTTCTAATTCACTTCAACAACACTTGTTCCTCCAACCTTCAACACAGCTACTCCATCTGATAGTTTAGCGAGTCTTTCAAATGAAACCTTTTAGCTTTTCCTTTTCATATTCACTAGTTGTGATGTCTAGCTGCTCAGTGATTTCTTGAATTCGTTTCTCAATTTGAGCTTTGTCACCCTTTCCTTTTAAAAGCATGGTATCATCTTTGGTGACAATGACCTTTCCAACTTTTCCTAAGTCATGAGCTTGAACATCTTCAAGATTTAGATTTAGCCCCTCTTCTCCAAATACCGCACCACCAGTGGCAATAGCCAAATCTTTAAGCTGATTCTTCCTAATGTCCCCAAAACCTGGAGCTTTGACTGCTACGACCTGAAGACCAACTTTTAGCCTGTTCAAAACCACTGTGCTTAGAGCTTCTCCATCAACATCTTCAGCAATTATGACCAAGTGCTTCCGATGAGCATTAGCAATTTCAAGAGCAGGTACAATGGACCGGACACTAGAAATTTTCTTTTCACTCAACAGAACATAGGCATCTTAGAATTCACATTTTGACCTTTTGATATGTTAATAAAATATGGGGAAATATATCTTCTGTCAAACTTCATGCTTTCAATAGTTTCTAACTCATCATTCAGGGTTTTTCCATCCTTCAGTGTGATGATGCCTTTCCTTCCAACCTTTTTCATTGCATCAGAGGTGATGTTTCCAATGTCTTTGTCTCCATTTGCAGAAATTGTAGCAACCTGAGCAATTTCTTCAGTGATTGTCACAGGTTTAGATTGTCTTTTTAGTTCAGCAATTACGGCATCAACAGCCAACATCACACCTCTCCGGATTTCTACTGGATTAGCCCCTTTGCTGATCTTCTCAAAGCCTTCCTTGGCAATAGAATGTGCCAGAACAGTAGCAGTGGTAGTGCCATCCCCAGCCTCTTTATTTGTGTTATTGGCAACATCTTGAACAAGTTTAGCTCTGATATTTTTATATTTATCCTTTAGATCAATATTTTGCCTTTGCAAAAATGACCCCATCTTTTGTTACTTTGGGACTTCCCCAATCACTGTTCTTCCCTTTGGCCCCATTGTAACAGCTACAGCATCAGTTGAAAGGTCTACACCTTGAAGCATTAAGGCTCGAGCATCCGCAACAAATTTTACATCTTTGGCATAGGCCCGAGTGAGATGAGGAGCCAGTGCCCAGGACACTGGTCTCATCTGGCGAAGGACTGTGGGCAGACAAATTTCTTGATAGATATACTTACCAAAGTTAAATCAAGATCTCATAACCAATTTAAATAGATCAACAACCCCTAAGGAAATAGAAACAGTTATTGAAAGTTTCCAAACCTCTCTTTCTTCTAACTCCCTCTCCCCTCCCCCATGCTCCCAATTAGTTTAGGAGATCTTGCCCCTTTCCCCTTCTCCAGGGGACCATGGATGTCTCCCTTAGGGTCTTTCTTGTTTCCTCGCTTCTCTGGTGGTGTAGATTGTAAGCTGGTAATCCTTTTCTCTAGGTCTAAAATCCATATATGAGTGAGTACATACCATGTTTGTCTTTTTGTGACTGGGTTACCTTGCTCAGTATGGTTTCTTCTAGTTCCATCCATTTGCCTGCAGATTTCAAGATTCCATTGCATTTTTTCTGCTGAGTAGTACTTCATTGTCTAAATGTACCACATTTTCTCCCTCTATTCAGTTGAGGAGCATCTAGGTTGCGTCTGGGTTCTGGCTATTCCAAATAATGCTGCTGTGAACATGGTTGAACAGATGTCCTTGTTGTATGACTATGTTTCTTTTGGATAACTCTGAAATCCAGTTGCAGAGAGGGAGGAGTGATGAGTAAATGGGTCAAGACCAGTCTGGAGAAACCCACAGAAACAGCTGACCTGAACAAGGGGTTGCTCATGGACAACCAGCATAGGACTATTCCAGACACCCTGAACAAGGAGGTCTGTTTGGAGGTCTGGGCAATCTATGGAGCCACTGGTAGTGGATCAGTATTTACCCCTAGTACACAAATGGACTTTGGGAGTACACTCTACAAAGAGGGATACTCTCTCAGCCTAGACACATGGGGGATGGTCTAGGCCCTGTTCCAAAAGATATGACGGACTTTGAAGATCCTCCATGGAAGGCCTTACCCTCCCTGGGGAGCAGAAAGGATTTGGAATAGGGGAGGAGGAGGGGATGGAGAGGGAACTGGGATTGACATGTAAAAGAAGCTTGTTTCTAATTTAAATAAAGAAAGTCTCCAAACCAAACAAAGTCCAGGAAGAGTTTTAATGCATAATTCTACCAGAATTTCAAAGAAAAGCTAACCCAAATCCTCCTCAAATTATTCTACAAAATAGAAACAGTAGTAACATTGCCAAATTCATTTTAGGAAGCCACAGTCACCCTGATACACAAACCACACAAATAAACATAATTATAGACCAATTTCTCTTCATGAACATTGATGCAAAAATACTCAATAAAATACTCATAACTCAAATCCAAGAATACATAAAAGAGATCATCCATCTTGATCAAGTGGACTTTAACTCAGGGATGTAAGGATGGTTCACAATATGAGAATCTGTCAGTGTAATCTACCATATAAACAAACTGGAAAAAAATACATGGTCATCTCACTAGATGCTGAAAAATCTTTAACAAAATCTAAACACCTTCATAGTAAAAGTCTTAGAGAGATCAGGGATATAAGGGATGTACCTAAATATAATAAAAGCAATATACAGCACACTGGTGGTCAACATCAAATTAAATTGAGAGAAACTCAAAGTAATTTCCCTAAAATCAGGAGCAAGACAAGGCTGTCTGCATAGCTATTCAATATAGTACTTGATGTTCTAGCTAGAGCAGTAAGAGAACTAAAGGAAATAAAAGGGATACAAATTGGAAAGGAAGAAGTAAAAATATCATTCACAGATAATGGGTTGGTGTATATACATAAGAAGCCCTCAAAATTCTACAAGGAAACCTGTACAGCTAAGAAACACCTTCAGCAAAGTTGCAAGATACCAGTTAACAACAGCAACAACAAAAAACCACACTAGCCTTCTGTGATGATACCTTCCTTAAACAAATAAAACTTGTCTGAGATCAAAGGGTGGAGCTTGCCAATAGCTAATCATAGAGTTCTGGAGGTCTGTACAGACAGTCAAGAATGAGATGCTTGGGCGGAAAGAGGAAGTGAGGTGGTTGAGCAGAGATGGGAAGTGAGATGGCTGGGTGGAAGATATTAGCATGAAGAAACAAGAACTCACTCTCTTTTTCTGCTGGGAAGCTAATGAGGTAAAGGTGGCTTTGGCTTGTTCCTTCTTCTCTCTGATATCTCAGCATTTTCCTCTACATTTCACTTGGGTTTTTATTATTTAGACCAATTAAGAACTCCATTTACATTTTGGCAAAAAGGGGGGAAATGATATGGGATAATGCTGTTGTAAACTGTAAAGATTTGTCACTCCTATTAGGTTATTAAAATCCTGATTGGTCAGTAGCCGGGCAGGATGGGTGTAGGTGGGGGTACCAGACTAGGAGAATGCTGGCAGGAGGAAGGCAGAGAGTGAGTCAATAGCCAGACACAGAGGGAACAAAATGAGAATGACTCACTGAGAAAAGGTACCAAGCCACATGGCTAAACATAGATAAGAATTATGGGTTAATTTAAGTTTAAGAACTTGTTAGTAATAAGCCAGAGTAATAGGCCAGTAGTTTATAATTAAATATGCCTTTATGTGTTTATTTGGAACTGAATGGCTGCAGGACTGGGTGGGACAGAAACTTTCATCCACAGCCCTCCTATATACAAAGGATAAATGGGCTGAGAATGAAATCATGGAAACAACACCCTTTACAATAGTCCCAAATAATATAAAATATCTTGGGGTAACTGTAATCAACCAAGTGAAAGACCTGAATGATAAGAACTTCAATGCTCTCTCCCGGTGGGTGCAGGTGGATCCAAGACTCCAATGGCTGCATGGTTTGGTCCGCCCTCAGGTCTCTGGGGGATCCAGTGGGCTGGATGGAACTATGTGCATTCCCCTGGTGAGGATACTCAAAGGAGGGGGAAAGATGGGCAGGAGAAGGCCCCAAACTCACCTCTCCCATTGAGTGCAAGTGACTACAATGGCAGCAGATGCTGGCTGGTTTGGTCCCCCCCCCCATCTTGAGAAGTCAGGTGTAAATCTGATAAGCCTGCCTTTATATGTTCCCTGGTCTTTCTCCTTTGCAGCTCTTAATATTCTTTCTTCATTCTGTATATTTTGATTAGTATGTGGTGTGGGAACTTTCTTTTTGGTCTAGTCTATTTGGTGTTCTGTAAGCCTTTTGTATTTTCATAGGCACGTCCTTCTTTAGGTTTGGGAAGTTTTCGTCTATGATTTTGTTGAATATATTTTCTGTGTCTTTGAGTTGTACTTGTCCTTCTTCTATCCATATTGTTCTTAGCTTCTGTCTTTTCATGGTGTCCCAGATTTCCTGCATGTTTTCAGTTAAGGATATGTTGGACTTAAAATTTTCTTTGACAGATGAACCTATCTCCCCCAAATTATCTTCAATGCCTGAAATTCTCTCTTCTATCTCTTGTATTCTGTTGTTTATGCTTGCATTTGTGGTTCCTGATCATTTACTCAGATTTTCCATTTCCAGAATTCCCTTGCTTTGTGCTTTCTTTATTGCCTCTATTTCAGATTTCATGTATTGAATTGTTTCCTTCATTTATTTGAATGCTTTACTTTTTTTTTTAAGTGACTTGTTGATGTCTTCCAAGTTTGTCTTTTCCTCCATTTCTTTAAGAGAATTTTTCACTTCCTTCTTAAAGGCCTCAATCATCCTCATAAAGTTATTTTTTAGGTTGTTTTCTTCTACTTCATCTGTGTTGGGATGTTCAGGTCTTGCTGTTGTAGCACCTCTAGTTTTGAGCAGTGCCATATTGCTCTTTATATTGTTGAGTGTGTTCTTACTTTGTCACACATCTCTTCCTCTAATTCATATAGGTGGAACTTGTGGTTCAGTAGTGTCTCTTTTTCCAGGTGGTATAGTTGGGGGCTGTGGCTCCGTTGACTTCTCCTTCAGGCACAAGAAGAGCAGAACTTCCAGTAAATGCTCCTCCTGGTGGAAGTGGGCCCAATGCACAGGTGTTCAACTCTTGAGGTCAGGTGGGGCTACAGCTCCTGTGGACCCTCCTTGTTGGAAGTGTAGATGGGGTTGAGGGTCCAGTGGTTGCTGTGGTAGTGGAGTATCTCCACCAACAGTCTTTTAAAAATTAGCATGTATTTTTAAGATTATGATAATAATCTTTCCTTCCAAACCTTCCCATTTACCCCTCTCTTATCTCCTTCAAATTAATGGTCTCTTTTTTCACTAATTGTTACTACATGTATATACATATAAATAAAACCTGTCTGAATAATGGCAATACTTTTTAAGAGTTTCACTTCAAGTGATTGAAATGTTTAAAAGTTCACACAGTTAAATTTAATGATATTGTTACTTGTTTCAAGTTATTCATTTAATTTGTATTTACAAGATACATTTTACAAAGTTATTCACACATAACATCTTTTTTCTTTTTTAATTTAAATTAGAAAGAAACTTGATTTACATGTAAATCCCAGTTCCCTCTCCATCCCCTTCTCCACTGCCCGCCCCTGCTATCCCCCTATCCTATTCCCTTTCTGCTCCCCAGGGAGAGTGAGACCTTCCATGAGGGAATCTTGCATTCTGTTATATCAACCGCGCCCCCCCCCCCCGCAATGTGTCTAGGCAGAGAGAGTATCCTTCTATGTGGAATGGGCTCCCAACGTCCATTTGTGTACTAGGGATCAATGCTGATCCACCACCAGAGGCCCCATAGATTGCCCAGACCTCCAAACTAACATCTACATTCAGGGTGTCTGGAATAGTCCTATGCTGGTTTCCCAGCTATCAGTCTGGGGTCTGTGAGATTCTCCTTGTTCAGGTCAGCTGTTTCTGTGGGTTTCTTCAGTCTGGTCTTGACCCCTTTGTTCATCACTCTTCCCTCTATGCAACTGGATTCCAGGAGTTCAGCTCATTGTTTAGCTGTGGGTGTCTGTTTCTAGATACAAAGAAAAGGATTACCAGCCTACAATCCACACTATCAGAGAAACTAGGAAACAATGAGGACCCTAAGAGAGGCATACATGGTCCCCCAGATCATGGGAAAGAGACAAGATCTCCTGAGCTAATTTGGAACATCATTTTTTTTTTTTATAAGAACAGATTTCTCCAGCAGTTTACAATATCCAGCTACCATTTACAGTAAGCTTTCACATTATATTTCAGTGTTTTGTATTTGATGTACTACCTTGTATTCATGCACCCTAAAGGCAGACTTATCAGAATTACCCCTGAGTTCTCCGTGGAAACTCTGAAAGCCAGAAGGTCCTGGATAGATATTCTATAAACATTAAGAGACCACAGATTCCAGCCCAAACTACTATACCCAGCAAAACTCTCAACCACTATATATGGAGAAAACAATGTATTCCATGACAAAACCAGATTCACAGATTCACAGAATATAAATCCACAAATCCAGCCCTATAGAAAGTTCTGGAAGAAAAACTCCAACCCAAGGAAGTTAACTACACTCACAAAAACATAGAGAATAGATAATCTCACTTTACCAAAAGCCAGAAATAGGGGAAAAACTCACATACAATACCACCACCAAAAATGAATCCAAAACAAACAATAAAAAACAATCAATGGTCATTAATATCCCTTAATATCAATGGTCTTAACTCACCTGTAAAAAGACACAGGCTAACAGAATGGATATGAAGACAGAATACATCCTTCTGCTGCATAGGAGAAACACACCTCACCTTCATAGATAGATATTACCTCAGAGTTAAGGGTTGGGAAATTATTTTCCAATCAAATGAACCTCAGAAGCAAGCAGGTATAGCTATCCCAGTGTCTAACAAATTAGACTTCAAACTAAAATTAATCAAAAGAGATGAAGAAGGTCATTTCATATTCATTACAGGAAAAAATCCTTCCAGATGAAGTCTCAATTCTGAACATCTATGTCCCAGAGCTGAAATCAATAAAGTGGAAACAAAGAAAACAATACAAAGAATCAATGAAACAAAGAGTTGGTTCTTTGAGAAAATCAACAAGATAGACAAACCTTTATCCACCAAACCAAAAGGCAGAGAGAGAGAACGTGCAAACTAATAAAATCAGAAATGAAAAGGGGAACATAACAACAGACACTGGAGAAATTCATAGAATCATCAGGTCATACTTTGAAAACCTGTACTCCACAAAATTGGACAATTTAAAGGAAATGGACCATTTTCTGGATAGATCTCACTTACCAAAATTAAATCAAGAACACATGAATGTTAAATATATCTATAACCCCTAACAAAATAGAAGCAGTCATCAACAGTCTTCTGACTAATAAAAGTCCAGGACCAGATGGTTTCAGCACAGAATTGTACCAGTAATTCAAAGAAGTGCTAATACCAATAATCTTCAAATTGCTCCACACAATAGAAACAGAAGGATCATTGCCGAACTCTTTTTTAGGAGACTACAATTACCTTGGTACCCAAATCACACAAAGACACAACTAAGATAGAGAACTAATACCAATTTCCCTCATTAACATTAATGCAAAAATACTCAATAAAATACTGGCAAATCGAATCTAAGAACACATCAGAAAAATCATCCACCATGATCAAGTAGGCTTCATCTCAGGGATGCAAGGATGGTTCAACATACCAAAATCTATCAATGTAATCCACCATATAAACAATCTGAAAAAGAAAAACTACATGATTGTCTCACTAGGTGCTGAAAAAGCCTTTGACAAAATCAACACCTTTTCACGGTAAAGGTCTTGGAGAGATCAGGGATAACAGTAACATACCTAAACATAATAAAGGCAATATACAGCAAACCTACAGCCAACATCAACCGAAATGTAGAGGTAATTGGGAAAAGATGTATAAATGTATTTGTTGATGCTGTTTTGTACTGCTGTTGTTGCTGTGTTCTGAACACAACCACTGCATCATTCTGTCCTCCTTCCTCCTCCAGTCAGTCCCTCTGTGTCCTTCCACACTTTGCTTTTGTTTTCATGGCACCTGTTCAACTGAGATTTTATGTGTCCATACAAAACCTAAGACCCACAAATGAGAGAAAACTTGTGGTGTTTGTTTTTCTGAGTCTTTCTTAACACATTTACTGTGACTTTTTGCAGCTGCATCCATTTTCCTACAAGCAGTATGACTCCACAGTCTTAGTGGCTGAAAAACAGTCCATGTTATACACTATATCTTAAGTGTATATATTTGAAGACCTATGTTCTAAATAGTTGTGTTAAATTATTTTTGTCTACATAAGGATTAGCAATAATTAAAGCTTAAATTAGTCATATTATTCTCTATTTTTATACTATCAAATCTTGGATAATTTACAGAATAGTTGACATTAGTTCAAGTGCATTGTGGATTAAGCACACTATTTTATTTAAAAATGTACATGTTTTCTAAACTATTATTTTCTTATCTCATATGTATGAGTGTTTTGCCAGCATGGATGTCTGTGCATTACATGCATTTCTGGTACCAAAAAGGTCAGAAAGTGCTGATAGATCTCTGGAGCCAGAATTACAGAGGATTGTGAACTGTTATGTGAGTGGTAGGAATTGAATCCTGGTACTCAGGAAGAGCAGCTGGAGTGATGCTTTTGGATGCTGAGCTACCTCTCCAACCCCATAATTTCTATTATTCTAGTTCATTTTCATCTAAAAATATCATAGTATAGATTAAAATATTGGTGAGTAGTGATGTTTTCACTTTTCCAGGACACAATGGTCACAGAAAGGATAGTGGAGGTATTCCCTTTAACTTATTAAGGGAAGAGTCAGAATTAACATGAGCACTGTTTATTCTTCATCTAAGATTTTACTTTACATTGAAAGCTGTTGTTAGGAATAGGAAACAATACTTTAATTGTTTCACAGAATTATGAGTACCTTATTGATAGCAAAATGCAAAATCCATTTCATTTAGAGACTGTGATGATTTCTCCTGGGATCTGGGGAGGTCTCAGTCTCCTCTGAAAGGAGCAAGCCAGCATTCTATTTTAATTCAGCTATGTAAACAACTAACTGCTCTCTGGAAGATTTGTTTTGTTGAAGCCTGGCATTGATAAAAAATGAGATGCACTAAAGCATAGAGAATAAGAAGCAAAAGAGACAGAATTGGACATAGTTATTTTATTTCCCTATGATCTATGAAAGGCATGCTGTTATCAGTCTAATATTTCATAAATAACAACTATAGATCTTCTGACCCAGATGAAAACAGAAATAAGAATGAAAAAAAGATGACCTGCATGTGTCCTTCTCTACGATAAAGTCTGTATGAGTAGAATTATCTTTTTTTTCCAGATTTTTTTTATTTGAATTAGAAACAAGATTGTTTTACATGACAATCACAGGTCCTGTCTCCATCCCGTCCATCTCTACCCTCCCCCCCAATAACTAAAACCCTACCTGTCACATATCCTTTCTGCTACCTCTGGATGGTGAGGCCTTCCATAGGGTGTCATCAGAGTCTATCGTATCCTTTGGGATATGGCCTAGGCCCACTCTCGGGTGTCTTGGCTCAGGGAGTATTCCTCTATGTGGAATGGGCTCCCAAAGTCCACACCTATGCTAGGGATAAATACTGAACTACTACAGGAGGTCCCGTAGATTTCTGAGGTTTCCTCATTGAAACCCATGTTCCGTCTCATGCTGGTATCCCAGCTATCAGTCTGGGGTGCAAGAGTTCCCCAATGTTCAGGCCAGCTGTTTCTGTGGGTTTTGCCAGCCTGGTCTGGACGGGAAGAGGGAGAGGGAGCTAGGAGAATGAGAAGAGGACAAGAGGAGGGATGCAGAGGACATGAGGGAGCAGAAAGGTTGAATCAGGCGAAGAATAGAAGATAACAAGAATGGAGATACCATAATAGAGGGAAATATTTTAGGTTTACAGAGAAATAAGGCACTAGGGAAATATCTGGAGATCTACAAAGATGACACCAGCTAACAATCTGAGCAACAGAGGAGAGGCTACCTTAAATGCCCTTACCTGATAATGAGATTGATGACTGACTTATGCATAGCCCACATCCAGCAGTTGGTGGAAGTAGAAGCAGACACCCACAACTAATCACTGAACTGAACTGGAATCCAGATGCAGAGAATGACGAGTGAAGAGCAGATTGGAATTAACTTGCTTGCTTCTAGTCAAAGTATATTTCTTCCCAGATAAATGTTACTTGTACTCACATATAATAGAATATATAAATTCTAACTCATATAATTTTAATGTACATCTGAAACATGGTTCACCAAGCACACAGGATTCTTGTTTCTATTCTGGAGTATTTGTACAATTCTTGTTAAGTGGACAGAGATCCTTGTGAGGATCTGAGCTGATGCTCAGTGTGGACCAATGCATATTAATCACAGCCACTATTCACTTAAGATTTTGCATGTACTTAAGGTGCCTTTTATGAAACAATGAAATCAAACAAACACTCTATAATGAAGACTATGTGGAAGTTTCTGTTGCAAATGCTGAAACAGAGGCAAAGGATTTTTATTGAGTTGCTCAAGTTCACAGAGATAGTATGTACATGACCAGGAGGTTGCACATCTAGCTCATGGTTCCAAAGTTCTCAGTGTTTAGGACTGGTATATTTTCCATCTCCAAGTGTGGCTTAGGTTCTAGCTTGATATATCATGAACAATAAATTAGAATCATTACTTGATTACAGTAGTTATAACATTCCATTTTACTCAATTAGTATGATTCAGGAAACAGAAACAAGATTGGAAATAGTTTGATTACACAAATAAGAAAAAAGAAAAAAATAGCAGAGTAGGAAAAGGTGGACAGGGACCAACAATGTTGCAGATGGAAAGAAAATGATTCTGAGGTCATCTTTTCTAATCCCTTTCATTTTCAGAATGAAATCCAAGCAAACATATTCATAATTATAATTATATGTATAGAGATGACCCTACACATTGTCTTCTCATACCACTTGCATTTTTTCCTTAGAGGATGCTGTCCTTGGTAATTTTATTACTGAATTTATTGTGAGCAATCTGAGTACCTAGGATGCATTAATATAAATTCATGCGCCACTGCTCACTAACTTTCCTTTTAGTTTTTCTTTTCTCCTATATCACTATCCAGTTTATTCTGATAGTTTTGAAACAGTATGTAGTTTGTCAGTACAGCAGTTGGTAAAAGTAACAGGTTAGCTCAGCTATAAAAATACTTGCTGAAATACCAATAGCTTGTAATGGTGCTAAGAATTAACATATTCAAACAGAAATAGAGATCCTGAAAATTTTGATAATCAAAATCATATGCTACACACAGAAATACACTAAATAATATTGGATTTATTTAAAACACATTGAGGTCTAGTCATCTGAGACAGGATGAAATATAAATGAAGAGTGAAAACATTTAGAGATCTATAAGATCTGCTTCTGATAAAACAGCATGGAAGTAGTAAGCTGGACACATCAGGATAGGTGCTACTTTGTGTACTACAAAGATCATATTATAAAGTACTCCTCAAAATATTAACAGTTTAAAAGACTGGCATGGCATCCAATGATATACTTAAGAGTTTATTCATATCTCTACTTTTTGAGTTTCTTGCTGTCATCATTTAGGTTTGTTTTTGCTTTTGGAGGACTCCTTCTGGGTGGTGGCTAATATCTGTGACATTGAGAAAGTGGTTTTAAACATATGACAGAGGCACTTTTGTCTCTACTGAGATCTTGAGGCAAAACCTAAGTACTTTTCAAAGTATTAACACCCGGAGTGTGGACATACTTGCCAGAGAAATTAAGCAGATGCTCACCAAGTGCCTACCTCTTCTTTATTTACTGTAAAAGTTATTGATGAGGATATGCTTTGTGACAGAATGGATTCACAATCTTGTTCAAAATGTCTTGGCAGGTCCTGTTCTGTGCCCTTGCCTTTTAAACAAGCGTGGTAGAAGACTAAATGGAACTGAGGAACAATGTCACAGACTTTATCCTCCAGGGTCTCACTAAGGATTTAGCTGGGCAAAAGGCATTGTTTGTCATGTTTTTACTCATCTACATTGTCACAATGGTGGGAAACCTGCTCATCGTGGGGACAGTGATTGTCATGTGTATGTAAGGCACACAGTGTGGTGATAGAAAATGCAGACAATAAAAGAATTACTCAAGTGAAAATACTAATTTGTCCACTCAATATGCTATCCATGTTCTTTATTTTTATGTGCTAACATCTGAAACCTACTCACTGAGTCAGTTCAACATGTGATTCACTTTATTGCCTACATGTTATGTTTATTAGTCTTTGAATTTTATTATAATAATTTTATTATAATCAAATTATAAAATATTATTTTATAATTTGAGTCAATATAATTGGATGTACATTTTCTATTTGTTTTTCTTTTACATTTAAGATTAATATAACTCCACCATTTACCATTTTCCTTTCTTTCATCCAAACCCTCCCATATATCCACCTTGCTCTTTCAAATTCGTGGCATCTCTTTTAACTAATTTTTGTTATGTGTGTGTGTGTGTGTGTGTGTGTGTGTGTGTGTGTGTGTGTGTGTGAATGAGTGTGTGTGTTCCTACATATAATCTGCCAAGTCTGATAATTTTATTCATAAGAATGTTTTCAGGCAGGGCTGACCATTGGGCATTCCATCACCAGTTGGTGTGCTCTTCCCTGGAGACTATATCTTCCATTCTGGTATTCTTTATTTACTTGTGGGTTTTTTTTTTGTATTGTTGAAACCACATGGTCTTTCCCCATCTCCTTTGGCATATTTATTGTTGTTGTCCTTGTTCAGCTCATGCTTATGCAGTTATTCTGGTGAGACTTTATTGGTGCATCTTCTGACACTACCAGGAAACACAGTGTCAGAGAAAACTCTATGACCTTCTCTGTTTTTCAGAATCTTTTTTCTCCTCTTTCACAATCTTCCTTGAGCCTTAGGTACAGGAGTGTTTTGTAGATAAATCCATTTTTACTGGGCTCCATGACTCTGAATTTGATTTTCTGTAATGGACTTCACCTGATGCAAAGAGAAGTTTTCCTAATAAGGGCTGAGGATTCCACTTAGCTGTGGATATTAGAATGTAGTTAGGGATTATGTTGGTTTAGTCATATTGTAGTTGTGGTTCTTTTAAGATTAATGACTTCATTGTCTTATGCCTCATCTAACTCATTTTCGTGGAGCACATCTATATGGGAGTACCAACTTCTATTTGAGATGTATTGTTTCAGTTATTAATTTTTATTTATTTCTGATGAGACATAGGTGTCTGGATTATGTTGTTGGTAGTGTTTCTTTTTATATAACAACAACTTAAGCATTTTATTTATCCATTAAGCTTCTTAGTATCACAATGGAATGATGAGGAAACAAGAACAAGAACAACAACAACAAAAAAAAAACGCGAGTCTTGGCGAATCTCTGACAAAGAGCAGAGACTTCAAGGCAATCGGAGGGGCAGAAGGCTCGACATAAGCAGTTCTGCTGTGGCATTTCTCCTGGGCTGCCTGGGCCATGAGGGGTGGGTTGGTAGAATGGTCAGAAGGTGGCACTGTCATAAGCGGTCCTTGGCTATTCTGACTCAGGACTGATAGAAACATGATCTGCATGGACCACGCCGTGGGATCTCTGGGTGCCTCCCTGGCATCCAGCCACATGACCTGGCAACACTACCAGTGCCAAATGGACCCTAAAGCCCTAAAGCCTGCTGTGTTGGTGGCAGCAGGGGAGGGCAAAGGCAGGCCACTTGCTAAGGGCATGACCATCCAGAGAGTGGCCAGGCTTGTCACAGACTTCTGTGGCACAGGTGCAGGTAGTGTAGGTGGTGGTGGCAACAGGCATGTCCCTGGAGCAGTGAGCATCCAGGAAGGCAAGCAGGCACTCCTAGAGCTTCAGGGTGCCAGGGGGGCAGGCTGTTGTTGCAGAGTCGGTAGTAACGTAGGTCGTTTACCAGCCTGTGCACATTCTGGGTGAACGAGGGCAGGTCCCGATCCATCTTGAAATTCTGCCCCAGCACATTTTTCTGATTGGCATTCACACCATCACAGCTGGTCAGGAACTCTGGAAGAAAGGCTGCAAAGAAGCTATCAAAGTCCACAGAAGCCATGTTGTAAATGGCGATACCAATCTCCTCTTGTAGAAGGTCATGAGACTTATGAACCAGGACTTGGAGCAGCACATTCACAAATTGGAATAGCATGGTGGTCCGGAAGATCTTTTTGTGGTATAGTTTCTGCTTGCTATTCAGAGTCTCCAAGTAGAACAGATTTTGTTTGAACAGGTGGATGTCTGGTTGAAGAAAGGACTGTCCGAAAGCCTGCATAATGGCATTGAACTGAGGTTCATTCTCCATCTGCTCCTCAGCAATGCCCCTCTGCACGCTAGCCAGGAATGTAGACTTGAAGAAGTACCGCCAGTTGTGATGGAGCGTCCGAAAGAGGAGCTCAAACAGCTCAGCCTTCACGTCAGGTCACGGGTGCTCAGCAATGATGGGGTACACCTGCTCCAGGCAGAGTGCAATTATGCTGGGGATGAAGGGCTTGAATACCTGGCCAGGCTCCTGCACGACCACTTGTAGGATGTTCAGGAACTTCTCCACCACCCGGTAGCCAGTGCTGCCTTCATGGAGGATGCTCTCAGCCAACTGTTAAACATGTTGAAGAAGGTCTGTCTGCTCTGTGAAAGGCACACCCATCTGTATTCTAAGGCCTCGAAACAAGGTGAGGAAGAAGCTCAGCATCTCATCAGTCACGTCTGACTGATTGATGAAAGCTGTAAAGAGGTCCAGGGAGACCTGAACGGATTTTTGCAGTGACTGGTAGCAGATCTGTCGTGACTTGGTGGATTCCCCAGAGATATTGTGTTTCTTGATATGGAAGTCGGATCTCTGTTTTGTTGAGTGGGTGTCTGAAGCTCAGTTCTCATTCCTCTAGTTTGTCAAGTGATCAATCTGAAAAATTATGGAAAGTGATTCTAGAAATATGGGAAAAGCACAAATAATGATAGCAGAGAAGGAAAGGATATTTCTGAACCACCAGTATTTGAAATTATTATATTGGAAAGGATTCTAAAAACACCTTGTTTAATCCCTTTATTTTTCATTGCACAACTGCGATACATTTGTAGTCGTATTTCAAAATGATCCAAATCCACTATTCCTATGAATGCATTTTATTGTGTTGCTTTTGCGTATTTGAACAATGACTTTCTATACCCCCAAAGGTATTCAGCAATATTGTCCTTGGTTGTCTTCCAGAGGTGGTCTATTGCTGAAGACACATTGCACTTCAGAATCTTGACCCAAAGATCTATGGGCTGGAACTGACTTTAATGTCTGCTTGCTCCCTGAAGACTGTCTTATGTGGTACCTTAAGGCATTGTACAGTATTCCAAAGGAGGGACATTGCCATCAGCCTTAACCAGCTATAATGCAGATTAACCATATCTACAACCAGCATGGCAGAATAACACTAAGGATGCAGTAGTGACACACAAACCTTGATGGTAATTAACAGCTCTAATTGGACATAATACCTGCTCAACAAGAGGGAAATCTTGCCTGGTTCTGAAAACTTGCCAACTACCCAGGATCACTGATGTCATGGATCTTGAAAGGGAACTTACTATCATCACTTTAGTAAAGCAACACAAAATCTAGCTATCTCTGTCCTTTTCCATACAGATAAGTGTAGTCCTTACCCTTCATCAAGAAAAATTCTCCTTGCAACAGACAGAGACCATTACAGAAAACCACAGCCAATTAATATTCAGAGCTGTGCAGCCCAGTCCCAAGATATATATGCAAATCAACTACCACACTTAAGTCTCAGGGAAGATTGTAGAAGAAAGGAAAGAAGATTGGAAGGGCTGTGATATTGTTTCCTAGTAATGTCAGAAGCTGCATCCATTATGTCTCATTAACGTGACAGCCTAAACATGAGCTGGACAAATACAACACCAATAACATGACAAAGTGGATGGAAGAAAGTCCATGGGGCCTCAACCCTACAAAAAGAAGTACAGGCAACTAAGGCATACCGAGAGTTGAAGAAACAGTTTTCCTCAGGGGAGAGCAAGCCACTTGGCTATCAAATATAAAAAAATTAAGACCTGAATACATTTATAGAAATAATATTTAGCATATTATCTGGTTATATTTAGGAATATGTATGCATACAGTAACAATTAATAAAAAAGAAACCATGAATTTTTAAGAGAGTAAGGAAGGCTATATAGGAGAATTTGAAGGGTGGGGAAGTGATGCAATTATATTATAATCTCAAAAAATTAAAGTATTTCTATGGATCACTTGCATTTCCTTATACACACACCAAAAATTAATATGGAAAATCAGTACCCATTCTATAAATCAATAATGAACTTTTGAGAACAAATTATGAAAATAACCTGTTCACAATACTTTCAAAGACAATAAAGCATGATTAATCATAATAAAGGATATAAAAGACTTCTACTATGAAAATTAAAGACACTGAGTAGATAGTTCACAAGAGATTCAAATGGTCAGTAAATACTTGAAAAAGTTTTCACTTTCTTTAGTCATCAGGGAAATGATATTACTATTATTTGGGATATTTTTCTCACAGTATTAAGAACGGTTATCATCAACAAACTAAATGACAATAAATGCTTGTGAGAATGTGAGCAAAATGAACCCTTTTACTGTTGTTGGGAATGTACACCTATTTAGCCACTATGGAAATCAATAGAGAGTTCTCAAAAAACTGAAAATATATTACCATATGACCTTGATGCAGAATACTAGTTTATACTTTTAACATGTGTTTGTGCCAACTTACCTTCTTATTGTTTTAATAAAGAGCTGAATGACCAATAACTAGGCAGGAAGAGGTTAGTCTGGACTTCTGGGAACAGAGAATACTCTGGGAAGAAGAAGCCCAGAGTCAGCAGCCAGATGCAGAGGAACCAGCATGGGCAGTAAGGAGAAATGAGGTAACAAGCCATAACACAGAACATAGACTAAAATAAATGGGTTAATTTAAATTACAAGAGTTATTGGGGACATCTCACCCTTAGCCCCCATCTGCCCTCTGCCCTCTGCTTGAGGTGAATCTGGGCTCTCCTCCAGCCCCAACTCACACTATCATCCCCTCCTTGGATCTTCCTGGGCCTGCTCCTTGTATAGAGTAGCCCATCCAGGCAGGGAGGAATACTCTGAGTCTGGACACACCTCATTCTTGGTTCCATTTCTAACCTCCACCTTCTGTTCGAGTGAAGAGTATACCAGGAGAGGCCAGATCATCCACAATTGCAGACACAGAAGTCTTGGCCCACATACTCCACCAGGGGACTAGAGGAGAGGGAGAGACCCCCACCTGCACCTACTTGAAGAATGAATGGGAAGACAACAGCATAAGAACACACTCAACAACAGAAAGACAAACATGAAACCATTAGAGTCTAAGTACTCCACACCAGCAAGACCTGAAAAGACCAAAGCAGAGGAAGAAGAGACAGCTCTTAAAAACTATCTTAGGAAGATGATAGAGAACCTTAAAGAGGAAACAAGAAAAACTCTTAAAGAAATAGAAGAAAAAACAAACAAATATACATGAAATGGAGGAAAAGAGAAAATAATTCAAGAAATAAACAAATCTCTTAAAAAATCTAAAGAAAGCCAAGAAAAAAAACAATAAAATAAGTGAAGGAAAATTTCAAACAGTTCAAGGCTTGAAAGCTGAAATAGAAACAATAAAAGAAATCATCCTGAGTAAGGTAACCCATCACAAAAAGACAAACATGGTATGTACTCACTCATATATGAGTTTTAGACATAGAGCAAAGGATTACCAGCCTACAATCCTCTTCACCAAAGAAACTAGGAAACAAGAAAGACTCTAAGAGAAAAATGCATGGACCCAAGAGAATGGGAAGGGGCAGGATCTCATGAGCTAATTGGGAGCATGAGGGTAGGGGACAGGGAGCTGCCAGAATGAGAGGAAGAGAAGAGGGGAGAGGAAGAAATGGAGGACCCGAAATGTTGAATTGGGGGAAGAATAGAGGAGAGCAGGATGAGAGATACCATATCAGAGGGAGACATTATAGGTCGGAGGAGAGACCTGGCACTAGGGAGATTTCCTGAGATCTACAAGGATGGCATGAACTGATAATCTAGGCAATGGTAGAGAGGATAGCATAAATTCCCTTTCCCTATAATGAGTCTGATGACTAGTTTTTATGCCATCCTAGAGTCCTATCCAGCGGCTAATGAAAGCAGAGGCAGACACCCACAGATATACACTTAACTGAACTCTGGAACCTAGTTGCAGAGAGGGAGGAATGAAGATCAAAGGCATCAGTACCAGGCTGGTGAAACCCACAGAATCAGCTGGCCTGAACAAGGGGGAGCACATGGACTCCAGACTGCTGTCTGGGAGGCCAGCAGAGGACTGAATCAGACCCCTGAACATGGATGAACATGGATGGCACTCTAGGGGGGGCTTGATAGTGGATTAGTATTTTTCCCTTGTGTAAGAAGGGACTTTGAGAGCCCATCCCACATGAAGGGATGCACTTGAAAAGGCCAAATCTAAGAATAATGAGTGTAGAAGAAGGTGAAGAAATACAGCTCAAAGGTATAGAAAACATGGCCAACAAAATCATAGAAGAAAACTTCGCCAACCTAAACAAGGATATGTCTACGAGTGTACAAGAAGCTTACAGAACACCAAATAGACTGGACCACAAAAAAGAAGTCCTCTCACCACATAATAATCAAAACACCAAACTTACAGAATGAAGAAAAAATATTAAGAGCAGCAAAAGAAAAAGCCCAAGTAACATATAAAGGAAGGCCTATCCAAATTACACCCAACTTCTCAATGGAAACTTTGAAAGCCAGAAGGTGCTCGATAAATGTTCTACAGAAGGTAAGAGAATATGTATCCAGCAAAGCTTTCAGTCACTACAGATGGAGAAAACAATATATTCTGTGATAAAACCAGATTTAAACAAAACATATCCACAAATCCATCCCTACAGAAAGCACTGGAATGTAAACTCTAACCCAAGGAACATAACTACACTCACAAAAACATAAGCAATACATAATCCAACTTTACCAAACACCAAAAAGGGGGGGGGGAATCCACACATAATAACATCACCAAAAACAAATCCAAAATAAACAAGAATCAAGAATTAATGGTCATTAATATCCCTCAATGTCAATGGTCTTAACTTGCCTATAAAAAGATACAGGCTAACAGAATGGATGCAAAGACAGAATCTATCCTTCTGCTGCATACAAGAAACACACCTCGAGTTCAAAGACAGACATTCCTCAGAGTAAAGGGTTGGGAAAATATTTTCCAATCAAATGGGCCCAAGAAACAAGCTGGTGTAGCCATCCTAATGTCTACCAAATTAGACTTCAAAGTAAAATCAATCAAAAGAGATGAAGAAGAGCATTTCATACTCATCACAGGAAAAGTCCATCAAGATGAAGTCTTAATTCTGAACACCTATGCCAAATACAAAGGCACTCACATTAGTAAAAGAAACATTACTAAAGCTCAAATCACATAAAAAACCTCACACACTTATAGTAGGAGACTACAAGACCCACTCACACCACTAAACAGGACCACCAGACAGAAACTTAACAAAGAAACAAAGGAACTAACAGAAATTATGACCCAATTGGTATTAGCAGACATCTATAAATATTCCACCCAAACACAAAAGAATATAACTTCCTCTCTGCGCCACATGGAACCTTCTCTAAAATTGACCACATACTTGGCAACGTAGCAAACCTCCAAAGATGCAAAAAAATTGGAATAATCCACTGTATCTTATCATACCACCATGCTTTAAAGTTAGAGTTCAACAACAACACAAATTGGTCCCTCAAAGCCGGGAAGGGGGACAAGTACACCTTAGCAATTGGGAGCTCGGTGGGAGAGAGGAAGGATTTGGGAAGGGGAGAGGGGGAGAAGGGGAGGAAGGGAGGAGAACAGGAGGACTGAGACAGAGGAGGAATAGAAGAGGGCAAGAAAGGAGATACCTTTATTGAGGGAGACAGTACAGGTTTTGAGAGATGTGTCACACAGGAGAAGTCATAGGAGATCCACAGGGATGACCCCAACTAAGAATCTAGGCAGTGGCGGAGAGGCTGCCTTTGATTCCCATCCCCTATAATGAGATTGATGGCTACCTTGGTTGCCATTGCTAGAGCCTTCATCTAGTAGCTGATTGAAGCAGATACAGGCACCCACATTTAAACATTGAGCTATCCTCCTGGAATTTAGTTGCAGAGAGGGAGGAATGATGAGCAAAGGAGCCATGATTGTGCTGGAGAAGCCCGCAGAGACAGTTGACCTGATCTAGTGAGAGCAGGAGACCCTAGTCATAAAGCTGGGGAACCAGCATTGGTTCCAATGAACCAAGCCCTTTGAATGTGGGTGCCATTGTAGGAAGCCGGTTCCTGCATTATAATGTTGCCTGAAGACACCAAGGTGTAAATTACTTCACAGGCGCTGGGTAATTTCCATTCCTTTGATCTCTGCCTATCCCGTGGCTCATTTTTGCCTGAGGAGCTGAAGCCATTCATAGGGTAATACGTCCCAGGCGGCTGGTCAGCCTTTTATAAGGGATGGTTTTCTTAGTTTAGTGTCTCTGCTCAGTCTCTGCTCAGTCTCCACTCTGGTAAAATGCATTAAAGCTTGTCTACAGAAGGATCCGAGTGTCCTGCGTGTATTTCTTGCTGGCGAGGAATACAGAGCGGGCGCGGGACATGCCATCTAGGAGGCCAAGACAGTCTATGAGACCTCTAACAATGGAGCCAGTATATATCCCTAGAGCGCAAATGGATTTAGGGAACCCATTCCCTATAGATGGATACTATTGCAGCCCTGATATAGGAAGGAGGGCCTGGGCCTCCCCCAAATGATGTGATGGACTTTGACAGTCCTCCCTGGAGTTCTTCACTATCCCTGGGGAGGGGTTGGGGGGTGGGTTGGGGGTTGGTGGCAGAGCATGGGAAGATGGGAGGGTAAGGAAATGGGGGGGTGGATATGTAAGTAAGAGTGCTTCTAAAATAAATTAATAATAATAATAATAATAATAATAATAATAATAATAACAATGATAATAGCTATTGGGACAAGCCTAAGCTAATGTTGATCTTTCTTGGTTAATAATAAGTCGCAGTATCATTATTTGTGGGCTGGCAGTCTCCCTGAGAAAGTATAACTACATGATAGAGCCATGCAAAACATGTAATATGTACCCAAAGGATTCAAGACAACAATGTAACAGTACTCTTGCACGCCAAGATTTATGTTTTAGTCTTCACAATCTCTATGAAACAGAACCAGCCTAGAGGTCCATCGACACATCAACAGGCAAAAAGGTGTTTTACACACACAATGGAACTTAATGCAGTTGTAAAGAAAAAGGAAGTCCTGACATTTACAAGAAAATGAATCCAACTGGAAATTTTTGTGCCAAGTGAAATTAGCCATACTCAGAAAGGTCATTTCCACATATTTTCTCTCATATGGGGCTTGTAGGTTTAAGCTATATTTATAATGTATGTGTGTGTGTGTGTGTGTGTGTGTGTGTGTGTGTTTATTTTATTTTTAAAGCATAAAACAACAAAAGGATAACAAGAAGGGAGAAAGAGATTATGAAAAGGAGAGATAAATGGAATACATATAATTAAACACATCTCTTGGTATATTACCAGGATCTACATAAAGATGGAAGGAGAGAACCAACTCCTCAAAATTGTTCTCTGACTGCCATATATTCACCTGTGGCATGTGATACACAAATATGCTACCAATAAATAAAATAAAAATGATACAGTTCTTGTTACAGAGAACAAGGTCACTGATTGCTGTGCCCTCTACTCCCTTCCAGTTCATAGCCCACATTTCCTACAGCATTAATATCTCAGTGGGTTTGTGTCAGCCTCCACTACTGTTATCAATCACAAGGTTGGATCTCTTTGTATTATGTAGATAGGACTCATTTGTGAGTAAGGAATACATATTTTTGGGCTGGTTCTTGGCATCTTCAGTAACTCTGAGCATATAATAGCAGGGAGTGACATCAGTCAACTTCCATAAGTCACAGCAGGTGAGGTCATTGACTGTAAAGCTCTTTTGAGGCCTCAGGCATCATCAAGACTCCTAGTCCTGTGGTGATAATTGTTACAGCTCTTGCATGGGCCTAGGGTACTAGAATTCAGTTCTATGATGATAATTGTTAAAACTCTTCTGTATGGCTATAGGGTATTAGGACTTACTCAAAGCTATGGTGACAATTGTTATGGTTCTTCCACAGGCCTAGGGTACTGACATTTTGCCCTGTGGTGACAAATGTTAGTTCTGGGGGAAGTTCAGATCCCTCAGCATTGACTACAGTTAGTGTTAAAGTTCTCAAGGATAGGTTGTTGAGATCTTAGTCTTGATACTTGCTATAACATTATGGTGTCCAAATCTCCTGGCTATAAGAAAGACAGCTCTGCAGAGATCTTGTAATTGGCCAATGCCTGATTTCTCTTATATGAATCCATATAACCTGACTTCTTCAGCCTTCGTTCTCAGCTCTCTTTAGTTTCCTTGACTTCTGCTGTTCCCCATTGTTCTGCCCTGGATACTCTCTGGAACTCCAGTTACCTGTGTCATGGTTGCCATTGCAGCCACTGTAGTCACCACTGTAAGATCAGCCACTGCTTCTGCCTCTTTCCTTATGTTTCTAACTCACCTTGCTTTACTAATAGTGGTAATCAAAAACAGACAAAGCATACCGCTTGAGAGTTTCCTTTTATTAATATTGAAACATAGGATGTAGGTGGGGAGATAAGTGATGCAAGAGAGTATGCCAAGCCAGCTAGTAACATGAACCAAACAGTCTTCATACAGCCCATAAAGTGGTATTAGCACAAATCCATAAATTGCAGTAGATCTTCCTAAAAGGAGGGATTGTGTTTATATCAATTGTGGCATTGTCTTTGTTATACCAATCACAGCAAATGTTCCACTGGGATCACTAGAAAAGGTGTTCCACACCTGGCCTTGGTAGAACAGTTGCAGCAGGACTGAAGCAAACAATTTTAGCTATGCATAACTGGGGCCACTGTAGTGCTTTGAAGGAGAATAGCCCCCATGGCCCATATGTTTGAATATGTAGTTCCCAGTGGGTGGACCTGTTTGGGAAGAGTTAGGAGGTATGACTTTTTTGGAGAAGGTGTGTTATTGGGAAAAGGCTCTGAGGTTCTAGAAGCTCATGCCATTCTCAGTCTCTCCCTTTTTGCCTCTACATTTTGGATCAGGATGTAAGGGCTTACCTACTGCTCCAGCATCATTATGACAGTACTAGTAGTATATGGCAACTGGATGGCTGCTTGACTAACAGTCCTTTGCTTATAAGGACTCCAGGCAAGAATTTAGTATCTGTTAGAGAATCAAATCACTCCACTCCCAACATATTTGCTTATTCATTGAAAAAATACACATCAAATGGAATGAATACAATGAATGATTATAATTAATATTGTAGTCATTTCAGAGTGTTTGATGATGTTTTAGTAATGACTTATACCTGTCCAAGACATTAGGGAGGAGTTACTTCTAATATGTCTCAAAACTACAACTGTCTTATCAGACTATCTTTACCCAGCTAATGTGATGGGGTGTTACACATAAGGATGCTGGGCTATGATTGTTCATTTTTCTGGTATTGGGGATTGGACCCCAGAGTCTAAAACTACCAGATCATCTTTACCACTGGTCTAATACCCTTAGCCTTCTTTACTTTGAGACAGGTCAATCTTCACTTTGTCGTCTCCCCTCCTCAGTTTCCTGAGTAGCTTGGATGAAGATATGCACACCAGTTCTTGTTCTGGGTTCTCTGATCCTCAGATCAGCTCAGTTTGAAGAACAAACTAATGAAAAAAGGCTCTGAAAAAATAGCCATATTTATTAATTATAATAAACTACATGAAGTGTATATATTATAAGGCATGCATGTTTCATATAATACATTTGGTCCTGTGGTTATGTAACTTTATGATTGAATTCAGGGCCTTGAGGGATAAGGGCTATACCTCAGTCATATCTCTAATCTTACATATGGTTATGGAGGCTTAAAGATACAAAGATCTACAAATGACTGGTGACTTAGCAAAATTTGCAGTATAATTATGGTCCAAGACTGATACCAGTATAAGGACAGCCAATAGTGCAGCTTCAGAGTGAATGCTGGCAGGAAAAGCACTCTTAAAGTTCCAATCAAGGACAGGAAAAACAGATCAAAGGAAGTCAGGCTGATGAAGAAATTTATTTATTGTCTTTTTGATATATGCAAGCCTTTAATTGATTGGATGAAGCTTCTTCCATTGGATAAGAAAAGTGTTGTACTTTATCTATATATTAAGATCTCTCATTCTCCAGTGATATAAACCAGAAACTGTTTTTATTTATGACTTCCACTAACATTCATCTTACATCAAAATCTTTTGTTTATAACTAGTACATATTTCTTGAATTATCTCAGACTATTTGTTAAGGTGGAGGTGCATAAGTGGAGATCCTGAGGTTGGTATTTTGATGAAAATGAATTATAAGGAGAAGGAATTGAGAGAAGCTGACTATAGTAATGGAAAAGGATGTGGTCTCAACTGTGGTTGGTTTCAACTGAGAATTCTGAAAGCTTTGGAGTGTGCTACAGAACTGGTTTCCCTTGGAGACAAGGAGCCAACTGTTTTCATATATTTATTTGACATTTGGGGGCTCTGAAATAGTTACAATATTTCCTTCCATTTTCTCTCATGCATTGTCTAGAGACAAGTTGGTCTATAACCAGTGATCTAGACTTGTGGTGCTTGGAGCATAGGTGTGTGCTAGCCAAGTAGCACAGACTTAAAAGGGATGAAACAGAATCTGTCACACAGCGTTTACACTTAAATCATTACAATAAGCTGAAGGTACTCTAATGCTTCTAATCTTGTTTCCTTCAATCCATTTCCAGTGCTGTGCTTAGAGTAGATCATGGGGAACTCAGCCTCAGTGGATACATCTTCATCACAGCTATTGCATCTCTGTCTCAAAGGAACACCACAGGAAGAGGGGTTCTGAAGGTAATAGGAGCCAAAACATTAAGAAGTCTTCTGTGAAAAAAATCTCTCATAGAAAGCCTTTTAAATGTTTCCCTTTTCTTGAATACTTTCAGATCAGCTTTATGCCTATTCATTCTACTGATACTTTCCATATGTGTGCTACGTGCATGCGTCTTTATGTTTTTTGTATGTATGTAGGTATATGTGCATATATGTACATACATGTAAGGATGCCAGGGATCATCCACTATCATTATCCTTTTCTTTTGAGGAAGGGTCTCTCAGTGGAGGCTGGACAGTGATGCTTTGTTCTCTGCTCTACAAGTGCTGACATTACAGAATCATGTAACCCTTATCCAGCATTTAAATGTTTTATTTTTGAAATCATAATACAATTATATCATTTACCACTTTCCTTTCCTTTCTTCAAGACATCAAAAATATCCCCTCTTGTTCTCTTTCAAATTAATTCTCTCTACTTTTTACTGTTATTGCATACATCAATGTGCATATGTGTACATTCCTAAATACATAAATATAATCTGCTAAGATTGTATAATGCTACTAGTATGTATGTTTTCAGGAATGACCATTTGGTATTGGACAATCAATGGGTGTGATTTTCCCCAGGGAAGACTATTTCTCATGTTTCTGGCTCTCCTTACCTGCTGGTAGGGTTTTGGGGAGCTGGAATCTGGTTCTCATGCTTGCACATCTCCTGATTCCGTTTGTAATGTTTTGACTCATATTGCTGTTTCTTTATGTAGGAATTCTTTCTTGGGTTGTCTAATTTTGTGCTAAAGCATAATGCACTTCTACTTTCTTCTCATTTATATTATTAAGTTATCAGTTTTTTCTTATTCTTAGAATGTCCTGGTGGGTAATAAGCTAAATCAAGGGAAGACCTGGATTTTCCCTTATTTACCGTTAAAGTGGTAATAAATGTTACTGATTCTGATAAATTCATTCACTGGGCTCAGAGTAATTGTTGATTAGCACATAAAAGCCATAAAAACTAGAAAGTATTTATTCTGAAATGCATGTGTGTGTGTGTTTGGAGCTGTATGTATTCATTATTTTTCTATTGCTGTGATAAAATACTATGGGAAACTTATGGAAGAAATAGTTTACTTTATGGCTTCTGAGGATAAGAGTTCATGGCAGATAAGGCTGCAGGAGCAGGAAACTGAAAACTCACAACTGTGAGGGAGAAGCAGGAAGAGCAAACTGGAAGTAGGGCAAAACATGAATTTTCATTTCCATCCCCAGTAATGTACTTCCTCCAGCAAGGCTGCATCACTTCCCCAAAGAGCACAACCAACTTGAGAGCTAGTGTTTAAGTATCTGAGCCAATAGGAGATATTTCTCAATTAAACCA
This sequence comes from Cricetulus griseus, assembly GCF_003668045.3. NCBI lineage: Eukaryota > Metazoa > Chordata > Mammalia > Rodentia > Cricetidae > Cricetulus > Cricetulus griseus. Next base: position 86,774,510 of record NC_048599.1, read on the forward strand.
CTACAGGAGACATATACATTTTAAATGTACTTTATTTTTAATTGACATAACAGTTGCACATATTTATGGGGAACAGTATGATACTTTATTACATGTATATCAATCACCTCAGACATTGTTATGTCTTTGTACTGGGAACATCTAATTATTCTTTAGTGAATATTTCAGAAAATTCAATTAATTGTCATAAAACTTTCATCACCCACACAATATTATGGAACATAAGGAGTTATACCTCCAATTCAGCTTCATTCATGCCAATTCAGCTTCACCCATATGTCTATTAAACACAAAATCTCTGTGGCTCACTCCCTCAAATCCTAAAGATAAGCACATTTTAAATAATAAAATATTACCTAAATGTACTGAAATGCAAAGTGGTTAAAAGAGAGAGCATTGTTCTTCAGAAAATAAAATTTTGCTGAGAGAGAGAATCTTAAAGAAAAATTATCATACATATGTGGAGAATACATGTTTATCTAACCATTCCAATTTCATAAGCTCACAGAGTATAATGGGGCAATGGCCTGAAAAATCAGTCTTATGATGGCCGCTGTTTCATCAGTCCTTAGGGTTTTGGTGCTTTCCCTTCTGTGGGTCCCTGAAAATGGGAAGACTATCAGTACCCACCTTTGGATTGTCAGAGATTATATTTCACCACTAATGTGTATTATTTCTTCACTTCTTGTTATATGGTAATAAATGACTACTTATACAAGGATGACTGATTGAAAAAGTTTCAATTTTGTAGAATTCCCCAAATATGCAAGGGGTGGATGCTGTAGTTTCTTACCCATTTCTACTCTCTTCGGTGAAAGAATTTGTAAATAAATTTCATAACTAGTTTTCTCCTTATCTTATAGAAAGTACCTGTTTTATTTTATGATTCCATTTAATTCATGCTGTGCTCCAGGTATGTTCACTTATTACTTGACACAACTTTTGTGCTGCCCAGTTTCTTAATGGCATCTTTCATCTGAGCATTTCTCAAGGTGTAGATTAAGGGATTTAACATTGGGGTTATCATAGTATAGAACATAGCAACTGCTTTATCAATAGGTAAGGTAGCTACAGGTCTCATGTAAACAAATATGCAAGGCACAAAGAATAAGACAACCACTGTGATGTGTGAAATACAGGTCGAGAGGGCTTTTCGCCTTCCCTCAGCACTGTGGCTCTTCAGGGCACGCAGGATGGCCACATAGGAGACCAGCAGTAGGAGGAAGTTTAGCAGGCAAATGAAGCCACTGTTAGCAGCAACAAAGAGTCCAAGAGTGTGAGTATCAGTGCAGACAAGATTGAGCAAAGGATTCAGATCACACATAAAGTGATCTATGATATTAGGGCCACAGAAGGGTAATTGGAAAATGAACAGGATCTGTATGGTGGCATGAAGAAAACCTCCCAACCATGACACTCCCACTAGCAGGCTACACAGTCGTCGACTCATAATGGTTGCATAATGAAGGGGTTTGCAGATGGCCACGTAACGGTCATAGGCCATCACAGTTAGCAGGATGATCTCAGCACCTCCAAACAAATGCTCCCCGAAGATTTGAGTCATGCATCCATTGAATAGAATGGTCTTCTTTTCACTGAGCGAATCTACTATTAGTTTAGGGGTGCTAACAGAGGAATAGCAGGCATCAATAAAGGACAGATAAGCCAGGAAAAAGTACATGGGTGACTTTGATAATGATGTAGAGATTATGGTGACCACAATGAGCACATTTCCTGTTATAGAAGAGATGTAGATAAGAAAAAACACAGCAAATACAATTTTCTGCATCTTTGGGTTCTCTGTGAGCCCCAGAAGAATAAACTCCGTCACATTGTTTTGGTTCTCCATTTTTTTCATGTGATAACTTGTTATATCACCTGAAAAAATATCAATGCAACCATGAATCTATTAAAATTCTCCACCCAAATAAGCCTCAAATCTCTATATTCTATTTATCTATGAATTTTCATGTGATTTTTATTTGTCTTCTAGAAAAGATTCTGAATTCTTCAAATTGCTTCTCAGGTGGCAACTCTTTTAAGAGACTAATATGAGGAATTTTTCCAATTTTTTTATTTGAATTAGGAACAGGATTGTTTTACATGACAATCCCATTTCATTTCTCCCATCCATCTCCCCCCCCCCACTAAAACCATATCTGTCACATATCTTCTCTGCGCCCCCTGGATGGTGAGGCCTTCCACAGGGTGTCATCAGAGTCTTACGTTTCCTTTGGGGTAGAGCCTAGGCCCACCCCCCCTGTGTCTTGGCTCAGGGAGTATTCCTCTATATGGACTGTGCTCCCAAAGTCCACACCTATGCTAGGGATAAATACTGGGCTTCTACAGGAGGTCCCATAGGTTTCCGAGGTTTCCTCGCAGAAACTCATGTTCCTTGGGTCTGGATCAGTCCCATGCTGGTATTCCAGCTATCTGCATCTGGGTTCCAGTTCAGATCGGTGATTAGTTATGGGTGTCTGATTCTACTTCCACCATCGCTTCTCGGCCTTTTGGCTAAGATCAAGTGTAGTATCTGTTCTTATCAGTTTAATATGAGGAATTTTTATGAGTGTGAGGGCAAAGGGCAACAGAATATACAGGTCCACCTGCTCTGACTAATGATCTGACTTGTAGTAGATTTTATGCTAGTGGAAGCTAAGCTTTAATAAGGGGATGGATGATGTATGTAAAGGCCATGAGTGCAAAGCTAAATATTTTTCTCTATGTACATATGAAATGATAAAACTTAGCAGGTGAATGAATATGAGCAGAAAGGTAAAGAGGAAATTGCAGAAGGAGAAATATTGGCTACTAATAAGAAGGTCTGAGGTTGAGTACCAGAAAGGAAGCCAGAGAGAAGAGTTCAGATCCTATTTAGAGTAAGTGACATAGACATTCAAGGATGTAATTGCTGGGAATAGAGAGGATGCAAGGGCTGTCTGGATGGCAAAAACAGGAACAGAGTGTGTGAAAAGAGGGGAGAAGATTCAGAACAAACACATTTCTTCTTGAAAAATGACATAATGAATCCTGACTTTTTGTATTCTAGTAAAAATGTGACCATTAAAAATCACAATGCTTATTGACTCTAATAACTTCACAATAGTACTGTATATTTTCATGTGATTGATTTTTTATGAGGCATGATACCCAGTTTCCTGTGCAAATGTTCTTTCCTTAATGTTTACAACAACTTATGTGGTTGATATTATTTTATAAATTTTTCAAATGAGGCAAGAATCATGAAGATTAAATGTTATTTGCCACACCAACAAGAACACCATTACTAAAATGACTGATCACTGAGTTTATTCTGAATTTGTAGATATTTCCATATTCCGTTCTCATTATATTCTTAAGAGATGGTCATGACAGTTATTTTTACATTATTTAAAATACTAGAAAACAGAGCCAGAGGAATTATCAATTGAGTTCAAAATCAAAGAATTAATAAAGGGCAGTAAAATGTGCATTTCAGGTTATTTTTATGTAATTATTATTTTACTTTAAATTCTTGACTCATTCTATGTTGTTATGCTAAGTAAACGTTAATTACTTTTTATTTAATCATTTATTATGACAAGAGCAATACAATTATTTTAGTACTATTTCAGACTAAATTTGTATGGAACATATTGTCCAATGCACACAATGTCATTTTCCACTCTCAAATATTAAGAAAACTGTGGTATTGCATTTAGTGACAAAGTCTTGGATTTTGGCTTCTTCATGGTCCCACTCACCTCTACTATAATTGCAAAAGGAAGGCTTCAAGATTATCCTTCAAAATGCTGAGAAACCCTCCAGCAGTAGCCATAGGGACATTAATTTTAGAATCCCAACTCCAGATTAATGTCCTAGTTCTTCCATGCACAATTTCTTTTATCTTAGGTGCATTTCTTGGCATGTTACTATTTCATCACCTATAAAGTGAAAATATTAAGATACATTTTATACATTTGTATCAGAATTATTGCAAGGAATATATGAGAAACCATACCATAGGAAAATATACCACAGAATCAAAAGTAGAACAATACCATAGAGAAGTATTTGACTACTTGATAAGCTCATGGAGAGTCATTACTGATATTACTCTTCAAGATACTGTAAATTCATGTAAACTCTATAGCAGTGATCCCAGGAAGGGTTTTCTATGTGTGTGGAGTAAACCTTTGACAATTTATGTCACTTGATGTCTGTATTTAAATCTTTTGTGCATATATAGAATGTACTGAGGCTTTCTTTCATATTTTGTCTGGATTTTTTTGGTTTGGTATTTCCTGGCAAATGAATGGTGTTTGGCTTCAGAAATCTGTGCCCTATTAATCCTCTAAAAATTTAAATTTCAATTGTAATATGAGTGAAGCTCAATGCTTACATGTCAAAGACATAAGTTGAGGACAAAATAACATATAGGTATATTTGAAAAGCATTGAAAAATAATTTTCATCATACAATGAAAGTAAGAATCTTTTATAATTATCAATCTCACTTTAAAACTTACCTTAGTCATTTTAGATGGTTCTAATAATGTCTGGGAATATTGAAACACACTGCCATCTTCAAATTGATCTTCTATTAGAATAATCAATTTCAATGTGAAACAAATGCCATACTTAGAAAAAGAATCACTCAGAAAATTTGATATGAAATCAAAAGTTGAGTCTTTGTTAATCCAAATCTTCCTTTCTAGCCTAAAGCCTCAAAAAACATTACAAAAACCTTGAGATTTGAATTTCTAATAGATTTATATAGAGAAATGATAGTCAATGCAAAACTGTTGTTGTTGCAGTGTAGAAGGCAGATAGTGTGGTGGAAATAAAATTAGGTAAATCACTCTACTCATGATGAATCCTGACCTGGAGATAGTAACAGCAAAAGCTGTTTTTATCTTGGACTATACAGATATTTAAAGAGGGCTCACAAAGATGCAGAGGCATTGTCTTGTAGCTGTTGGTTTTTCTCATGGGATTAATTATATCTTTTGATGGAAAGGATTTGTCTTGGAAGCAGATATTCTGGAGAGACATCATTGGAAAAAAATGTTGAGTGGGGAATTATATTCTCTGAATTGGAATGAAAGCTGGCAACATACTTTTCTCCATGTTATCACAGGTTAAGAAATACAAAAGCAGTATTTATATAAAAGTGGCATAACTTTAAGGTGGAAAACCACAGAAGCAGCTTCAATTTTCTTATAAGTATCAAATTTTCTTTGAAAATTCACCCTTTCTTGCTAAAGTCATGAGAGCATTAATGGGAACCTTTAAACTACTTTTCTCCAAATGTTGGTTTTCTTTCAAACTATATCTTAGTATATTTCATAAAAGTAGTCTAAATTTAATATTTACTAATTAATTTTCTTTTACATGTACATGATATAACATAATGACAGTAGGCAAGCTTAATAAGGAATTTGGCATTCTGGCCAACTCCTTTTTATAGTAAGAAACATCTACCCTCATGGCAAATTTCAAATATGTAATATAGAATCACTAAGTACAGTCACTTAGCTGTACATTGCCTCTCCAGAATTCATCTATCTTAAGTTCTTTGCAATTACCTTTCTACTCTTATGTTTGACATTGATGTTTTCAGCACTCATATGTAGGTGAGATCATAGGGTATTTGCATTTCATTTGATTTTTTTCACTTTATGTAATGCCTTCCAGGTCCTTCAGTGTTGCTTCAAATGGTGATGTTTCCTTCATGTTAAAGATGGAATGGCATTACACACACACACACACACACACACACACACACACACACACACACACACACACACACAATCTCCTCTCAATATCTATGTGTCACTCTTCATTCATACTTTGGTGGGCAATTAAATTGATTCCAATTTTCATCAATTATGAATAACACAGGAAGAATCATTTTCCTGATGGTTAAGCATGTTTAACACCTTCTTCAAATATTTATTTGTATTTATAATTCTTTTTGAGAACAGTATAGCTCATTAGTACATTTATTGATTGGGTAACTTTTTCTCCTTCATTTTTGGATTTTTGTGTATGCTAGATATAGCCTTCTGTTGCATAGTTTTCTGTAGGCTGTCTTGTCACTGTGCTGATGGTTTATGTTGCTTGGTGGAACTTCTTTTGTACTTTGCAAATGCATTAGTCATTATCCTAAATAGCTTTCAAGTATGAAAACTTTACACTAAATTTTTAAATGAGCTGAATTGGTACAGTACATTAAACAAGAGTAGAAACAAATTTACAGTATAATAAAAATAACCTTAAAAATCCATACCAATGTAAAGTACTTGAGACTAGTGGTTGTTCAAAAGTTGACTCAACAATCCATCCTTTTATCCCGTTGTTTCTATGCTATAACCCCCCCTTTTCCTTTAGAAAGACATCCCTGAATCTAATGTCTTTTATTTAGTGTTTTAATATTGACCACGAGCATTAATAGCTTTTAACCAACCTCCCTAAATGATAACAAACATCTATAGCAACCAGATGATCAATACACACTCACTTTACTTCTTGGGAATGTGGGTGCCATGTTCTTTAGATTGCTTCCTGTTGTCTGGGAGTGATAGAAACTTCAGCGGACCCTGGAAAAGCCCTGGGAAAGCTAGCTATATCATTTCTTGACCAGTCTGTATTTGATGGGAAAGTGTAGAGCTTATCTAAAGTCTTGGCTGGATAGTCTGTGAGGCTGGACTATCTCAGCTAGCAGCTTTGAAGGTGTCCTGGATGCAGAATTTTGAGGAAACTGCAGCAGAGGCATTGTGAGAGGCTGGACCATCTGGAATACTTGTCTTCATTGATGTCTGGTTCTTTTTTTCCTGAAAGAAAACCACATAAACTTTTAAAGGTAGCATATATCTACATTAACACAAGTATGGAATGTGCAGTGTAAACAAATTGAGTAAAGATCTTTTTGTTCTGTTTGAGCAGGTAAAAGGCATCTGCCAATTTTATGAGTTTGTTTGGACTATATAATCAACCTGTAACATACATCTCTATCAATACCATATGAAAGGATGGCACGTAATAAGTCATGAAGATTCTGTGGCTAACAAGATTTATCATGTCTCATCCAGTCTCTGAGATGTTCCCATGTTGTGGAATCAGCATATACATCACGTGTCCTGTAGTTTTTACTGACTTTTTTCTTCATGTTTGTAGTCAAGGTCCTCAGGAAGTCTCCCACTGAGAGCCAGAGTTAATTAATTCATTTACACAGAACAATAAAGAACTGCTGCAGCATTTCTCTGTCTTTCTGATCGGATCCACGACCCAAGAGAAAGAGAGCTGTGAGAGAGACCAAGCCTCATGCTTTTCTCTTTCGGATTCTATCTGCACCTGAAGCCATGTCCAAAGGGGTGTGGCTACTGTTACAGATTCACAGGCAAGATGCTGCTACATTCCCCCTATCAAATCTGATCATTATTAATTTTGAAGAGAACAACTTTTTGTTTCCTGTGGAAACAAAGGTATAACCTCTTCTCCAATACAACACATTTCCCATTCCAAACTTCCATTTTGGAGCCAAGATATCCCTGAAGTATATAGGCTTGTTTAATTCATCAGAGTCTGTAGTGATATTTTGTTTGTAATCTAACAAATAAAGTTTGCCTAAAGATCAGAGTGCAAATCTAAGCCACTAGTTAGCCACACACCTTAACTACTAGTTAGTCATAGAGGCCAGGCGTTCGTGGCCACACCTTTAATCCCAGCACTCAGGAGACAGATGAATCAGAGGCAGATGGATCTCTGTGAGAACAAGGCCACTCTTGGCTACATGAGAGTAAATCAGTCTAAAAGAGAAACAGAGGTCACACAAAGGTGATTCTAGCACTTGATCCCACACCTTTAATCCAAGCACTAGAGGAATGTAAGACAGAGAGGCACTCTGAGGTTTGGTGGAGAGCAGTACAGTCTAGAGATGCAATCTGAGGACAGGATCACCCCTTTGGTTTAAGCATTGGTAGAGGTGAGAATTCTTAAGTGGCTGGCCTCTTTCCTTATCTGATCTTCATCTTTAATTCCAATATCTGTCTCTGAGTTTTTGTTATTCACCCTACAAGTCCCTTCCATAATTCAGTGTCTGGAAGTAGCTGCCATCACTCATCAGCATTTAAAGAATTCACAGTCAACAGAGTACCTTACAAAATGCAGACTGACTATGTATTTCCCATCCCTATGTGGCTTAATTTTTTAATATTACTTTACTCTCTCTTTAAAGATTTTGCGTTATTCCTAAACTATCTTTTCTGTGACTGTCTATACCCATTTTTTTTACTGTTATCTGTTTAAAGGTTTTTTTTTCAGTCTGATCTGCTTTACTGTGTGCCTGCAACCTTCTTTGACCATGTGAGCCAAGTCTAAAACCTGACAATTGGCGCTGAACATGGCATTGGCTGGCTCAGGCCCACAGGTATCAGTAGGGAGCCATATCTCCATACACTGCTGTGGCTCACCTGAGAGACTGTAGGACTAGGAAGCCATGTGCCAGCCATGTCTGTCTCCATGTTTGTGTGTTTGGAAGCTTTTTTTTTTTCTTTCTCAGATCCTATGTGGAAATATGTTTCCCCATTTTGGATGCCATATGTAGCAAGCATTCTTGTTGGACTATCTTTGGACTGCCAGCCTATAAATAATAAACTGGATACTTATTATTAATTATGAAAGCTTGGCCTTTAGCTTAGGCTTGCCTCATCTAGCTTTTTAAAATAACTCGACACATATTTTTTTCTATTTTGATTTCATTTTACATTTCAACCATAGTTCTCCCTCCCACCCCTCCTCCCACCCTTCTCACATCCTCCCACCCCTTCCCCTTCCCCCCATCCCACCCCCAGTCCATTCCTCCTCACAGGTAAGGGCTTCCATGAGGAGTCAACATAATCTGGCTCAATAGGTTGGGGCAGGGCCTGGTCCTTCTCCCATTCATTAACACTGAGCATGGAATCCCACTATAGGGAATGGGCTCCAATAAGCTAGCTCATGTACCAGGTTTGTATCATGGTCCTAACACCAGAAGCACTTCTGATAGTCTAAGCTTCACAACTGTCTTCCACATATGGAAGACCTAGTTCAGTCTCCTGGAGTTTGCACAGTCGTAGGTCTAGAGTTCATGAGTTTCCATGAGCTTGGTTCAGCTGTCTCTATAGAATATTTTCATCATGATCTTGCCCTCCCTTGAGCATATATTTCATCCTTCCTCTCTTCTTCTGGATTCCCTGAGCTCAGCTTAGTTCTTGGTTGTGGATCTCTGAGTCTGTTTCATCAAAAGATGATAGTTGGAGTATTCATCAATCTGATTACAGGGGTAGGCCAGTTCAGGCATCCTCTCTACTATTGCTAGGAGTCTTAGTTGGGGTCCTCCTTGTGGATTCTTGAGAGTTACCCTAGCATGAGGTTTCTCCCTAAGCCCATACTGGTTCTCCCTATTAAGATACCTTTTTCATTGCTCTTCCACTACATCTCTCCTCACCTAGGCCATCCCATTCCCTCATGCTCTCATTCTCCTCCCCTCCCTCTTACCACTCCCCTGCCTCCTGTTTGCCCTGCAGATATCCTCTAATTTCTCTTCCTAGGTGATTCATGTGTCCATCTTAGGGTCTTCCTTATTACCTAGCTTCTCTGGAGCTGTGCATTTTAGTTTGGTTATCCTTTGCTTTACATATAATAGCCACTCATGAGTGAATACATTTGTCTTTCTGAGTCTGTTTTACCTCACTAAGGTTGTTTTTTGGTTTTGTTTTTTTAGTTCCATCCATTTGCCCGAAAATTTCATTTTTTTATAGCTGAGTAGTACTCTATTACATAAATGTACCACATTTTCCTTACTCATTCTTTGGTTTTGGAGCATCTAGGTTGTTTCCAGGTTCTGGCTATTATGAATAATGCTGCTATGAACATTGTTGAACAAATGTCCTTATGTGGTATGATTGAGTCTCCTTTGGGTAAATGCCCAAGAGTATTATTGCTGGGTCTTGAGATAGATCAATTCTCAATTTTCTTAGAAACTACCATACTGATTTCCAAAATAGCTGTACAAGTTTGCACTCCCACCAGCAGTGGAGGAGTGCTCCCCTGACTCCACGTCCTCTCCAACATATGCTGTGCTCATTATTTTGTTCTTAGCCATTCTGACAGGTGTAAGATGGCATCTCAGAGTTGATTTGAATTTCCCTGATGATTAAGGATGTTGAGCACTTTCTTAAATGTCTTTTGGCCATTTATTTTTTAATTTATGTTCTGCCACATGGCATTATCTTTCTTCTATCTTGCACCTCCAGTATCCTTTCTGTGTCTGGCTCACTACCCAACATTTCTTCTTCCCAGAGTCCTCTGTTTCTGAAAGTCCTGCCTATCCATTTCCTGTCTAGCTATTGGACATTCAGCTCTTTATTAAGCCAATCAGAAGACACCTTGTCAAAGAGGTATCTTCACAGTGTAAACAAATATTTCACAGCATTTACTAACTTCAGTTTTAGAAAATTACAGATATTAAGTTCAGAATAGGATATCGAGTAACTATTGCAATTGTGAAGAGTTCTGGATTAATTCCATTGGCAGAATAAGAGGTAGACAGATCTCTGTTGGTTTAATGCCACACTGGTCCTAAAAGAAACAGCTCACACAAAGATGATCTTGGCACCTGGGATCACATGCTTTTAATCCCAGTGTGGGAGTGATATGGCTAGGTAGAGAAAGGAATATAGAGAAGGAGACAGGATATGAGAGCCTTTTGCCTCTGAGGATTTGTGGAGACAGGATTGCCATTTCAGCTGGTAGATCTACTGGATATGCTGTTTTTCTTCTCTGATCTTCAGTTTGAAGCTTAAACTCCAATATTTGTCTCTGGGTCAATTATTTACTGTGCTACAGTTTGGAAGGACAAAAAATTTCATAGGTATGGATGAGGAAGATGGTTTACAAAGCTATTAAAATGCTGAATAGCATGAAACCAAACTTTGCTTTTACATTTGTTAAATATAGAGAGGCCTGTGAATAAGATTGGTCATAAATAAAGGCAACAAATATTGACTATTAATAATAGAGTTGGAAAACTTGCATTGATTCACTGGTCCTTAAATCCAGGGGTACATTACCTTGGTTTAAATGTAAAGACTGATAACATCAACAGAAAGATGATTATGTGTGATGGTTCAATGAGTTTGACATCACCTCAGAAGCTACTGGGACCTCTTTTGTAGAATGATTCTGTTCCCTAAATCTACACACACACACACACACACACACACACACACACACACACACACACACCTCCCCCCGCCCCCCACGAATGCCTACTTATTGAGAATATGGTACCTAACTCTATGAACCAGTACCTTTTCTTTGTGGAGTAGAGAAAAACTCCATGCTCCTTAGTTACATAGAATACCATATAATGTAGGCAATCACACTGATGAAAAATGGTGTCTCTGATTGTTTAAAAAAAAATCCTGTTCAGTCTATGGTAGCTGAGTGTCCTGCATTATCCTGTTGACTACATGGGTCATTAATGAAATATCACAATCTTTAACTCTTGGATATTGCCTTTTCAGTCTTTAAGTAATGATATCCTTGAGACTAGTCAAGTGTTTTTGAGAGAAATCCATTCTCTGAACTCTAAACTATACTTAAAACTACTCCATATACTAGGCCAATATCAACAAAGCTATAATTAGCAACAGAAGTTTTTTTTATAAAAATTTAATAAAGGAGTTTTCAAAAGTATAGCACTCAGATGTTACCCTAAACTGTAGTGCACATAGCTATTTAGTCCCAGTCCAACTGAATTCCTAAAATAAGTCACTGTTAATGAAGTTTGCAGGTACCAAGTGGGAGTATGCAGAAGACCTTGACTACTGTCTTGGCAAAGATTTCAACAGAAATAATTATCAGTCCTTTGGGTCCTTGATACATCAAAACATTATTAGATCCTATATTTTTCTCAAAAGTCTATTTAAACAATTCTTTAGAATCAAGAGAGAAAGAATTCCAGAGGTTTGTGAGCCAATGATTACACATGTCTTAGCAAGATTTGTTTAAGAGATACTACTAGGTCTCAGTGAGTTTCTACAGAGGTAAGTTACAGGAAAACTTGAGTTAGAAATGAAAGAAATTCTCCCTGTGCAATGTTCATGTGCTAGTAGGAGGCAAAACAGGTGCCCAAAGTGATAGGGAAAACCAGGTCCATTCAAGCTATTCTATTCTTTTATACATTTTATAGTGGAATACACAAATGCTTTATGCTTTGAGATATTTGACTTTATTTCAAGTGCTTTTAACTTAAAATACAATATTTTCATATTATGGAAACACTTATGGCTATAAATATATTCCAGGAAAGTGGCAAAGTGCATTGCCATTGTTAAAACAGCACATTTTTAGAGTAAATTGTGACAGCGGGAATAAAAAATGAAAAGATACATACTGGAGAACTGTCTAGAGAGTCATCAGCTCACAGAGTCTGTTGAAAGCTGTGCTGCATGTGCCAAGAGGGGAAGAAACAATGCTTGCACTAAATCTACGAACACAGATATCTTTACATGCAACTGCACCCAGGTTGGTGAAAACTGTATTACTTTAAAAGGTTTTAAGCAGATTGACTTGATTTGGGCAATCTGTTCTCACTGAAGTGAAACTTGTAGTCTTACAGTAGGCTCAAAGTATAAAGTTTTGCTATGAAAATGAAAGAGTGAAACACAATAACATTAAATAATCTGTAGGAAACCCCATATCAGGTTGTTGAGAATGATTGAAGTCTCTTTTAAAATGCTATGTCCAGTAGTCTCACTAAATACACTTATTTTGAAGTGTTATGTGTAATAGCCTGAGTGCATTTTCAACTTTTCTAATTTCCAGGCTGCTACATTGAAGTTAGAACTTTAAGTTAAGTACAGTGTGAATGATGAACTACATCGTCGCCATGTACAGGTCCAATGAATAAAAGGGACTAAGCCACCCTAAAAACCAAGTATATTTTCCTCACTTGTATTGTGACTGAGGGTTCTTGATGATGACCTCTCTATGCTGAATGTGGATGTTATGGGAAGAAAATCATGTCACATTTTTTGACAGGTGTTGTGGAAAGAGGCAGAAAGGGGAAGAGAAAGAATAAAATATCTCTTTTGTAAAAACACTGACATGTTAGTGAAAGTACACATACAGAAATTGAAAGATAACATTTTTGTATGGCATCAACACTTCTAACAGTTGTCAGTAAAAACTGTAAATTTATCTATTTTGGTTGGATATACACCAAAAACAGAGAGTATATTTTTCTTAGCCAGCCCTCTCATAGGTGCCCTCACCTTGTATAACCTTGAAGATAATCCTAAATGAGGAAGTCACTGATCATTTGGGAAAATTTATGAAATACTGGGAGGCCTTAGAAGGACTTTGGAGCCTTTACATCCAATGATGCAAAAAGGGCATCATGAATGAAGGGGCCATAGGAAGTCTGGCATAAAATTTGCTGTTCTAGAATTAATTATACTCAATTACCTGTAAAAAAAAATCCTGTTGTCCAGAAAGTAAGTCACTTTCCCTGCTGTAGTTCTGTTTCTGTCCCCAGGAAGTAAGTCATTCTTCCTGTAGTTTTGTTTCTGTCCAGAGTCCATGTGCATCATATGATACAGAGAATTCATACATGCAGAACACAGGAGCCTTGTATTCAACAAGGCATCAGTCTTTCATTCTTCAGTGTCCCAAAGAATTTCTGCATACCCCTTTGAGACTATTTCAAGGATTTTGTTTTTTTTAAAAAAAAGATTGACAGTTAACCTTTAGCCAACAACCTTAATAAGACTTTGCTATTTGTGATGTTATAATAAAGTATTAGTAGTAAGCTAACCTACTTCTCATCTCAAAATTATCTGTAAAGTGATCTTAAGTGAAATGTAGCTTTTCCATTTCATCATTTACAACAATGAGATGACAAAATATTTCAGCTTAGTATTTAAAATATAATTAATGGGACAGTCTAATTTTTTCCCTCGATTACCTTATGCTCACAGCCTGAACTAAATGGACAGAAAGGATGAACAATATCACAGAATTCATTCTCCTGGGCTTGACTCAGGACCCAGATCTGCAGAAATTCTTATTCATTGTGTGCTTAGCAATCTATTTGATCACACTGGGAGGTAACATGCTCATCTCAGTCACCATCTTCATCAGCCCAGCCCTGGCTACTCCCATGTACTTTTTTCTCTCCTACTTGTCTGTCATAGATGGTTTGTACTCTTCTTCCATAGCACCCAAAATGATCTATGACTTGATCTCTGAGGAGAGCAGCATATCCTTCAATGGCTGCATGACTCAGCTTTTTGCTGAGCATTTTTTTGCTGCAGCTGAAATCATCTTGCTGATTTCCATGGCCTATGATCGCTATGTAGCCATCTGCAAGCCTTTGCACTACTTGACCATCATGAGCCGACGTGTGTGTGTATTCTTGGTGGGGGCTGCTGTAGTCCTGGGATTCATCCATGGAGGAATACAGATTTTATTCATGGCCCAGTTACCATTCTGTGGCCCAAACATCATTGACCACTTCATGTGTGACTTAATACCACTCCTGGAGCTGGCCTGCACTGACACTCATACTCTAGGGCCACTGATTGCTGCCAACAGTGGGTCACTGTGTTTACTCATTTTCTCTATGCTGGTTGCTTCATATGTGATTATTCTTTACTCACTGAGGAATCACAGTTCAGAAGGGCGTCGAAAAGCCCTGTCTACCTGTGCCTCTCATGTCACTGTTGTTGTCTTATTCTTTGTACCTTGCTCCTACCTGTACTTAAGGCCCATGACCTCATTCCCCACTGACAAAGCTGTGACTGTGTTTTGCACTCTGGTGACACCTATGTTGAACCCTTTAATCTATACCTTCAGAAATGAGGAGGTCAAAAGGGTTATGAAGAAGCTCTGGGGTCAAATGAGGAAAGCTGGTGATACATAAACCTGGTGATTTGTGTTTTAAAATGTGTAGTGTTTTATGGACATTGGTTATCCTTCTTAAATGGTTAAAATGATGATGGTGAATTATATCCTATCTGCACCCAATTTTCATTGAATATTAATTATATCTCTGAATGGAGAACAGTGTGATAGTGCATGTAGATAATAAACATGAGAAAATCATGGTGGTAAATGTTTCTATCCCCTTAAGTGACCACGGTTTCTTTGTTCTGTAATCCTTTAAACTCTGTTCTAGTTCCTTATAAAACACATAATAAATGGTTGCAAAGCATGTTCATCCCAGTGTTTAGTATGTGTTCCTCTGATGCACAGGTGCACATGTATTTTGGTTCCTGTTATCCAACCTCACAATATTCCCCTCTTTCCTAGCCTCTATGACCACTATTCTACTCTCAACTTCAATGGGATAAAACTTTGTGGCTTTTACATTTGAGTGAGAACATGCAGGAGTTTGCTTTCTGTGCCTGGCTATTACCCTTATGTCACATCCTCCAGCAGGTTGCTACAAACAATAAAATACCATTCTTTTCATAAATGAATGTTGTTATAGCAGTAGACATAGTACATTTTCTTTATTTTTTATTAGTTTGAGAATTTCTTACTTGAATGCTGTATTTTCATCATTTTTACCTGTTTCTGTTTTATGCCTCCAATTACTTATATTTCTTTTTCTATGATTATTATTGGGATGTGTGTGTGTGTGTGTGTGTGTGTGTGTGTGTGTTTGTGTGTGTGTGTGTGTGTGTGTGTGTGTGTGTGTGTTTGTGTGTGTATATGTGTTGAATTCATCAGCGTTGTTCATCAGTACATGTGTTTAGAGATGACTACTGGGTATAATCTAGTAGAAAAGTCATCCCATATCTCTTCATCTAGGGGTGGAACGTTGTGAAGTTTCCCCCATCTACATTTACATGTTAACTGGTGTGCTCATTATGCTAAATCAATGTAGCTTATGACTATGTTCCAAATAATTCTCCTTAGAGATAAATGGCTCTGGCCCTCATTTCCATTAGAAGAAATTTCTTTTGGCCACACATCGAGGCTACTACAGAGACCAACAACTAGTCAAAATGCCCAAATAGTATTTTCAGAGTTTTGGAACTTCCATGGAAGTCCTTGATGCATTTGGAGTAAATTTGTCTTCAGTGTCAAAGATGAAGACCTAGTTGCATTCTTCTACATGGGGATATTCAGGTTTCCCAGAACTCTGTTGATGGTGCTATCTGTTCTTTTATCTAATGTGTATTTAGTACTTGATTTCATTAGTTTCTTTTCTATGTCTTAGTTTAGTTCCTTGTCTGCTTAGTCAGGTTCTCTGCTTGATCTCTGAACCCTAAAGACACTAGTGAGGAGCTGGAGGTGATGAAGAATGCTGGGCTCTGGACATGGTATGTTGTTACATACAAGGCATGGCTGTTACCTGCATAAGGCCCACACAATAACAAGCACAGAATGAGGAGGTGCCCCTGATGCCCTACTCCTAGCTAATAAGCTAATGACACTTGATGGCTGTTGATGGAGGGAGAGTTACTTCTCTTAGGGGGTATCAGGGCAATTGTTAAGATGCTCATTCCTCAATCTATGACCCTGAATCTATGCTTGTATGGGCAGCACTAGTTTGATCTAGTTAATTATTACTTTGAAAGCATTGCTGGAAGGGAGATGAGAAGTATATTGGAGGTGACAAGGAAAGCTAGAGGCATGGAACAGGGGATGTATATGAATAAAATGCACTGTATATATGTATAAAAATTTTAAATAAGAATAAAATTAGTAAGCACACTGATAAAATTATCTATAAGTTCAGCTTTTTCATTATCTTTGTTTTTTGGTGTTGAGGGGATGTTAATTTACTAGGTTGTTATATTAGAGAGTTGTCTCATGTTTTTGTGTATCTTTGTTGTATTTTTATATTCATATATATATATATATGTATATATATATATATACAAAATTATAGATTTCCTTATTCCTTTCTCCCTGTTTTTGTTTGTCTTATTTTGTTTCAGTCCTCCTGGTGACTTGTATTTTCTTGGATTTGTGTTCAGGAATAAAATTAATTGCAGTAACTATCATGGTGATTTGAGAAAAGTCTCAGTGTTAGCTAAATGAGAGGAAAATGTGCTTTTCATTTGTCAACCTGTAATAGTTGTAGACATGATTACTATAGTTCTAGTTGGGTAAATCTAGCTATAAGTATATATAACATAATATGTAAGTCAATATAAGTATACATAATCTAGTATATAACTATTGAAGGGATGATAGGGTATGGAATAATATAGGATAGGGTAGGAATGATAGTATGTAGCTAGAGATACAAAAATCAATAGAGAAAAAATGTATAATAGGTTTGGAAAAAGACGTATATAAAAGGAACTTTTCTAACAAACTGTAAGATGCAAATCATTAAAGACTTGAAACAAAAAGTTGTACATGTGTACTCTGTTCATCAAGAACTGAACCAAGTTCTATGAAAGCTATCTTGTAGCTCCTCTTTCTGGAGATGTGGCCACGAGGCATAGACCTGTTCTCTTTGGTGAGGTCAGCTCACTAAGTTGAGGTCAGCTCGGGCTTTACTCTATTCTCTTCTTACAGACTACACAGAATGCCCTTGATACCTGGATGACATACTTTTCTTACTAGGATGGGATGATGATTAATTCCTTTTGCCTATTTCTGCCCTCAGTTTCCTGATATAAAAAACTGTTGACAAATGGGTATGCACCCTGAGAATTTAAAGTAGAGATGATTGAGTCTTTTTCATATATAAAAGTTTATATTCCTTAGAACATTATCTTTTGAGATAAATAATAAAGTGATTGATCCTTTCT
Organism: Cricetulus griseus; assembly: GCF_003668045.3. Classification (NCBI taxonomy): domain Eukaryota; kingdom Metazoa; phylum Chordata; class Mammalia; order Rodentia; family Cricetidae; genus Cricetulus; species Cricetulus griseus. The sequence goes on from NC_048599.1 coordinate 86,792,313, forward strand.
TTGTAACCACCCAATGCAGCCTGCCAGTAAAATAAGTGGCTGGGAAAAATACTTTGCTTCCTTACACACTCCTAATCTACAACAAGTTGCTTGGACACGGATATATGGGGGTTCTTGGGATAATTTGTTTCTGATCTATAAAATTAGAATGTTTAATCATGTAAGAGCAATGAGAAACCTGCATTCATTATAACCATTCACTTGGAAAATAGACTGTAACCATATTGTAATTTTTATATTGCCTGAAAGATTTTATTGGAATATATAAGATGTAAAGGAAAGATAAAGACATGAGAGAGAAAGAGAAAGACCCTAAGAGTGTGTGTATGTGTTTTCCATTTTTTTGATGGCCCCACAGAGTTAAGTTTAGCACCCCTTATTGGCCACTGAGAATTAATTTTCACTCCTTCAGATAGAAAAGTCAAGTTGAGAGATAGTCTGCTGACTCTGGTGTCTCCGGTTCAAACCCTGAGCTGCTGGAGGCTGGTCTTCATGGCAGCAGTAGTGTGGGTTTTGTTTTCTTTTGTTTTGCCCTGCTTTGTTATTATGTTACTTCTCCCATGGATTTCCAAAGTTCTTCAGTTTCTCTCTATGTAAGTCTCTTCATTCTTACTATTTCCTTGTTATTGACTCCCTCCTTCATTGGCTCACACTGATGAACAATTAATTAGTCTGACATCTTACCCAGAAGTCCAAATTTTCTGTTTCTGTTTTTGTTTTGTTTTGTTTTCTGTAGTTTCTTTAGTTTGGGTATTCTGTGAAATGCTGGTTACATAGGATGAGTTTTGAAGTATTCTTCGTTCTCAATGTTGGGGAAGAGTTCAAAAAGTGCTGTTATAGATCTTCTGTAAGATGTTGGAGGAATTAATAAGTGCAGCCATCCTGTTCAGAAATTTTCTGTCTTTCTTTCATGAGGACCTGCTTCAGTCTCAGAAAGGAATCAAAGTTAAGCATGTGCTCTAACACAAATGAAATAAATCATTATTCTAAGTGAAACAGGGCATACACAAAGAGAGGTTGTATATGAAGTTCAGTGGTAGAAATCTTACCTAGTATATAAAATTATCTGAATTCAATCAACAACCCAACTGCATTTCTCAAAGTAGCCACTGCTAATGATGTCTTTGGGGAGCAAATGGGGGTAAGCAAAAGGCCTTGGCAAAAATTTCAAAAGAGGCAATTTTCCATCTTCTGGGGACTTGCTGAGCCAAAACCTCACCAGAACCCCCAGACTGTACAAATCTATTTAAATATTTCTTAAGCATCAAGGAAAGAAGAATCAAAACAAAGGGTCATTGCATTGATGACTGGAGCAGAATGTGAATTAATAAGATGAAGATTTGTTTAAGGGAAACTACTCTCAATGTGGGTAGGTTTCTAAGGAGATGGAGTCAATGAGGAGCTGGAGTTGAGGAATGACAATAATTCTCTCTCCATTTGTTCATAGACTCCTAGGAAGCAAAAACAAAACAAAACACAAAACAATGCAACAACAACAACAACAACAACAACAACAACAAAACATGACCAACCAACTTGATTTTATTCAATTAAATATGTTAAAGTTGAATATACTGTTTCCTGATTTGAGTAATTGGGCTTTATTCTCAGCATTGTTATCTGGAAACAATATAATCTATTAATGTGGCGTGTGTGTGTGTGTGTGTGTGTGTGTGTGTGTGTGTGTGTGTGTGTGTGTGTTTATACCCACCAATCACAGGGAATCAAGAAAATAAGAATTAAATCCTAAGAATATCAACATTCCTAACTGAAATAGTTCAATTTTGGATTATATTATGACAATAGGATGAAAATTGTTTAAATTAGAAAATTGTCTAGAAAGATAATAATCCCAGTGTCAACTGGGCAGTGGTGGTGCACGCCTTTAATCCCAGCACTCAGGAAGCAGAGGCAGGTGGATCTCTGTGAGTTCTCTGTGAGCTTGAGACAAGCCTGATCTACAAGAGCTAGTTTCAGGACAGTCTCCAAAGCCACAGAGAAACCCTGTCTTGAAAAACAAAACAAAAGAAACAAAACATCCAGTGTCAGCTTATAGAGTTCACTGAACACTATGGTAGATGTGCCCAGAGGGGAACAAATAATGACTTCAATTAAACAACAGAGAAAACTACAACCAACTACAACCTGGTAAGTGAAAACTGAATCATTTTTAACCCAAATTTAAGCAGAATAATTTGATTTATCAAATTTATTCTCACTGAAGTAGATTTTGAAGTTTGACTTTAAGTTTAGTATTTTACTGTGAAAATGACTTTTGAAGCAACAGCATGAAAATAGCCATAGGAAAAATACCATTGGAAATTTTATTTAATCAGGTGCTACTGAGAATAATTGGAATCACTTCTAAAATGCTGTTGTTAATGTCTACACATAACTGTCTCATGAATTCCAGTTTATCTACTGTTTTCCTTTTATATTATCTGTACTGTTGATGCCATATCCAAGAAATTATCTGATTTTTTTCTTCTGAGTTTTGCAGTCTTATGTGTTGTTTCCATTTTGAGTTGTTTTACTATCTTTTTTTTTTCTGGTAAGAGTGTCACCTGGATATCCAGCACTGTGGTTGTATAGATGGTCACATCCCACTGAATGATCTGACTTCTCCATTAAAAGAAATCTGACTGTACATTAAAGGGCTTATTTCTGGATTTTCTGTTCAATTCTGTTGGCTCCATATCTTCTGCATGCCAGGATCACACCAACTTACATCAGATTCTGCATTAATCTGAGATTTCATCTGTGTCCTCATCCACACATTATCTTTATGTACTCAACTAATATTGATATAGGCCAAATTAATTTTTATGTGCTTTATGTTATAGAGATTTTATTTCTTTCTTGATTGAATATATGAATATATAATATATGTGTTAGAGTTTTACTATTGAAATAAAGTAGCAAGATCATAAAAATGTCTACATCTAACTAAATTCTAGACAATAATTTTTTTTGCAATGATTTGAAGCATTTTTCCTTCTCATGATTTCAACATTGTCACTTTGAAGTTAGGATTTGTGAATTAAAATTATAGAGAATGATTAACTACATTGACCCTGTCTAGAGAAGCCATTAGCAGAGAGGAGACTGTTATGATAAATCTTTCCACCAAAAGCTGCCCGAGCCCTACTGCCACCTGTGCACTTTATGCCAGGCAACCTCCCGAGTTAGGGCCCCAATTAATATACAGAGAGACTTGTATTAGGTTCAAAGCTCTTGGCCAATGACTATGATTCTCATCTGTTAGCTCAGTCTTAATTATCATAAATCTATATATTTTATAAGACTTATCTTATCGGACACCTTATTGGTGTCCCTCCTTGCCGGTGGCTCACTTCCCGCTGCTGGAGAAGGAGAAGAGGAAAGGAGGGAACTTCCTGTTTCTCCTTGCTCAAATATGAGTCTCCTTGCTATGTCACTTCTGGCCTGGATCACCACTTCTCTACTACATTTCCCAGAATCCTCTCTGACTCGTAGTCCTGTCTAACTTGCTGTTTTATTGGCCAAATAGAACTTAATTAAACAATCAATAAGATAAACATACACAGAAGTACTTCCCCCATCAGGAGACACTAAGGAACTATAAGGAATCCTGAAGACCTCTTTATTCTCTTCACTTTCTCTTCTACTCACTCTACTGGGGCTGAAACATTGTGCTGACCTCTGTATTTAGAATTTTATTTTTTTGAAGATGGAGTAGGCTGGTAAAATTATTCGGTATGATTTTGTGTATGTATTATGGAAAGAGAGAATGAGGTATAAAATACCACCAGCTCATTTGTAACAACTCTAATTCATACTTGAAATTTTTCATTTAGTTTATTTAGAAGAATATATTATACTTTCTTCAACTTGTCAATGAAAACTAGAAGTTCATCTTATTTTGGGTGAATTTACTGTTGAAAGGAAAAGCTTAGTATCTTAGTTAGTCCTGACATTTGTGTCTTATCAGTAAGAAATTCAGGGAAGCCTCATATCTAGTTTAATTCTACTTGTAATATGTGACTAGAGAGGATAAATTTACCTAATTCTGAGAGTAATCCTACATTTGATCAACGTGCAACCACAAGAAAAAAATTATTGATGAAATGCTGTGCTGTTTTAGGGAGATTTTGTGCCATTTACATGTAAACAAGCTGATACCGAGACAAGAAACATGAAAGAAGTTGCCATGGAGAACCATATTGGTGAATTACCAATAAGTAACCAGGTAATGGTTAGGATATATATTTATTAGAGAAAATGCCTTACTTACAGAGCTCCCTAGCCAACCAGCAGGAAAGCAGAGCAAGCCAAAGTAGTAGGGAAAAGAGGGGCTTTCCCACACCTGTCCCCGACTCTTAAATTACCCTCAGGTCACCCTGTCTAAAAATTTAAGTAAATTTTGAACTGAATCAAAGAACTCAGGGGATGTTTGGGATGAGATGCGGGAGGGAGAACTGTGGGTTGGAATGTAAATTGAAATTTAAAAATGGAAAAAAAAGAGGTCCAATATTATAGAGCTTTAGGAATTACTCTGTCTGACTCTGACATGGTTCAGTAGTTACAGTTCCATTTCATGATTCCACATGCTTATTAGTAACAAAATTACATTCACCAGCAGCTTTTACACAAGCACTTTTACTTGCATGAACTAACCCATGGCTCTCACCAAATCCTGCACTACTATTAGCACATTTATAGAAAAATAATAGTTTAGTCCATTTATTAAGAACATGTCTTTTTTGAAAAAAATAGCCTTATATTTTAAAAAGTACTCTGCCTAGCACTGAACTTTTATCAATGATAATGAAGAGTTAAGTAATAACACTTGCCAAAACAAAGGTACAATTAAAAATAAACATATTAGTCATTTTAACTCAGTATCAGAAGGAAGAGTATTCCATTTTCTCTCATGTGTGAGTTTTAGATTCTCAGTAGATACATAAAATTATATATTCAAAAAAGAGTTTAGCGAGGAAGGGAAAGTATCCAGGAAAACAAAGGGGATTTAAAGGGAACAAAAGCGTGAAGGGGAGAAGAGTATAAATATGCAAGACAGTGTTTCTACCAATTACAAATATGTTTACCAAAATGTCTATTATCCAATAAACAGTTATAACAACCCTGTAGAGTACTGCTCAGTAACAATCTATAAACCTCTGTGGTAGAAGGTGAGGTATTCTTATATGGTTTTCTCTATTTACTTATACTAACATATTCATTGGGCAATTTCAAAGTACACACATAAAATACAGCATCAAGCAACAGAAATATAATAGACACTCAATATTGTACACTTTAAGTACTTATGAGGATACTGAATTTTTAATTTCTCCGTTTCAATATATCTAAACTGACTATGCATTCTTTTAAACAAAGCACATAAAACACAATGTCCCATAAAATAAAAATAATAGATCACTGTACTTTATAATATTTAAGACAATGATAATATATTTCAACTTCTTTTGTTAAACTGTTACATAACCCACCAAAAAATCAATCTGTAATACTAATAGCAAATATATTTATATTTTATTATTAATTTCTTTGGGTAGCATCTTAATTTTCCCAATTTCAATATTGCTTGTGAAAACACATGACTTAAAACATCAGCTGAAAGGTTCAGGCATTATGCTGCCCTGCCCCTGTTACCTGGTAGAATCCACTCAGGTAGTACCCTGGTCACCCCAGGGTTCCATGGGAACTTAGTCTGCATGCAGGTGTTGAGGACCCCTATAAAAGACAGACCCCTGCACACTTACACTCTCTTCTCTTCTCCCACCCCATGCTCTCTGCCCCTCTTCTCTTCCTCTTCTCTTCCTTCTCTAATGCTTTTCTGTACCTCTCTCTCTCTCTCTTTCCCTGCCCTACTCTGCTCTTCCATTTCTCGCTCTCCCATCATAATAAACTCTATGATTAATATACTCTTTATGCTCTCCATGGTTTTTGTTCCAGAGAGCACACCTTTAATTTAAGCACAAATCTAACATCAGCTTTATCTCAGTGTATCCCAGAAATCTTAAGCTAGCATGCCTTGTTTGTGGTCTCATGTACTCACAACATGGTGCTTAGCTTTCTTCCAGAAAAATCAAGACTTCCTTTTCTAGTATAGCTGAAATAATTTCCTGTACCTATGTGCCTTCACAGATCACATGACAGCATATGAATGTTCAACACATGAAGGACACAAAGACACTGCAGAAAACACATTTCTACAAAAATTTATATTATCTTAGTCTTTCAGAGAAATGTATGAATATCCAATTTAAAACTTAAATACAAAACATTTAAATGTAATGTCAAAACTCACTCAAAAAATAGATGACTATTGTCACATCCTAAAATTTTCTTCTTAATAAAAATTTTCTTCTTCATAAAAACTATGAAGATTTATTATTTCATGTGTATAAAATATCGACTAATAATTTCAAAGTGTTAACCCTCTTTATGTGGTCATATTTAAATAAAAGTGTAAAACATTACAATTAATTGTATGAATTTATCTCTTTTAATACTAAAGGCATCCAAAAGGTCTTGACTTTATGAAGTACGGCAGCATTTCTGTGACTCACAAATAAGCCAGGTACTCAACATGACAAATCAGTGGTTTGAGTTACTGAAGCATTAGTGGTGAAAGTTTTCATGACTACATTCAGAAGCCTTTGGTCTCTGTCACTAGATAGAATCTCTATGAACTCCTTTCTTTCTTTTAAAAAACATTTCCCCGTATGTAGAAGACTCCATAGGAAAGAATCTCAGTAGGAAACTGAGACCTTCCATAGACTGTCATAATGATGAGTAAAGCATAAGGACAGGATGCATTAAGGGTTAAATACCAGAGACTTCCTGGCCATTTAATCAGAAAAACATTTCTTCCATTTTTTTCAATATGATGTCTTTTTTTTGCACCATTGCTATTTAAATCAATAATCTTGTTAAAATATTTGGAACATGTTCAAATGAGATCATCTCTTTGAACAGACTTCTTCTTTTCAATAATCCATAGAGATAAAAGCCTTGAATCTTGCCAATAAAAACCAGCTAACAGCCGAGCTGATTTGAAATTCAATAACAAGAAAACCAGCAACCCAGATTCCATGGCTCTTCTTACAATGACACCCCAAAAATCAATAGGAAGCAACCAGATAGAGAAACACACACTTACCCAACACCCAGCAACCTAATAATATATCAAAATGGTAGGAATGAAGGGACTCTAGCCATCCCAATCATGGTGAGCATGGTTCTGGCAGTTCTTGCCCTTCCCCCCATTCTCTCTGCCTCAAAAACAACATTAGATTACATTCCTAAAGCTAGCCACCAAGGTCCATTACCTTATGTGGCTACTTCCTCCTCCTGAGGCTGACCACTAAAGTCCAGCAACCAAAAGGCCCCTAGAGCTCACCTAATGAAGTTGCTCTATCAAAAATAAAAACTTATCCTAACAATGAGTTTCCCCTTTTACCTTTATAAGGTACAATTTGTCCATAGGCCATGTCTGCCTCCTCTCTATTCAGAAATAGTCCTTTGTCCTTCCAGGGCAAATACCCATTCTCCCTCTCCCTTGTTCCTCTCCCAATCTCCCTTGTCCTCTATCTCCTGTCCTTATCTCTTATTCTCTGCTCTTCATGTCACTTGGACAAATAAATCTACTTTTTGCAGAGAACTTGGTCTTGGGGTGTCCTGAGCCAATACTGATTATTTCAATAATTATTAAAACACAAAATACCACTGAGAACAAGAACAACTCCAAAAATAAACAACAGGATGACCATAATTAGCACACACTTTAGTAATGATAAATATCAGTCATTTCAATTCTCTAATCAAATGACATAGACTGACTGAATGGATCAAGAAACAAAATCCATCTACCAGCTGCCTACAAAAGAGCAAACCATAATTTAAATATAGACACTGCTTGAGAGTAAAAGAATGGACAGTGATACTCTGATACATGGGACCAGGAAGAAAGCAGGCATCTCAAACCTAGTATCTGACAACATAGATTCAAACTGAAAGTAATAAGAAGAGATAAAGAGAGTTACTAGATAGTTCTGGGAGATTGCAGAAAAATAAGAATGGGTTACTCAAACGTAAACACTGGTGAATGATGAGGAAACTTTGGGAAAAAGGGAGAGTTATGGGGAGAGACAACCAAAATTAAGGGCCATTTGATAGGTAGTATAGAAGCCCAATACAGTAAAATCTTCCTAAAACAGATACATAAATGAAGATATCTAAATAAAATCACCAAATAACAGAGGAAACAGAACCCCAACTGGAAATTTCTTCTCATCAGATGATGCTTCCAGTATCAGAAACGGGTAGTATCTAAATGAGTTTTTGGCCAAAGAGGCTTCATGGGAACTCCCAAAAAACCCAACCTGTTGCCAAGGCTTTATGTTACTCACCATAAAATGACACCAAGGCCCTGTTGCTGAACACAACACATACACATATCATTGAACATGAGGAAGTTGAGCTGGTGCCTACAAAGAGTCTTCACCACTACAGGCTAGACTACTTGCTACTGGAAGGTACTGGACAATACTAAAGGAAAACCATAAATACCAACTCAGCTACAACTTCTCCAATTTACAATTTTGTCCTGCCTGCATGATATGCAAGCACAATGATAACACAAATACAGAGACCCACACCCAGACAATGTACAGAAAATGAGAGACCTTGAAACACTCATTCATAAATCAGATGTCTTCATCAAATCTCTACTCTTATTGCTCAGGAAACCCTGCAGAAGAGGAGGAATAAATAGTGTAAGAGGCAGAGGAGATAGAGGCCACCAAATAAACAAGGCCTTCTAATATGAATTCACAAAGACTGATGCTGCTTGTACAGAGCCTGGATGGGTCTACACAAGATGCAGTCCTACAACAGAGACAATTAGAGAGCACACACATGCTCTCATCCCTAAACCAGATGCTATTGTCTCCAATTGACAGCCACTTGCAAATGAAAATTCAATTCTCTTCAAGGAAGTCTTCCTGGAGAAGCAAACTAGACTTAAGAATAGACCCAAATCATAGTGCCACATCCTATCTTTTATTTATTTTACTTTTCTACCCTAAAGATCCTTGCATATTTATAATGTCTTCTGATTTTGTGTTTTTATGTAATTCCTGAATGTGCAAACAAGTGCATCTCCGTGTCTAAATTTGTTCCTGTTGCCTTTTCTTGGGCTCGTTTCCTTCTGCTTATTTATTTATTTATTTATTTATTTATTTATTTATTTATTGGTTTTTTTGAGACAGGGTTTCTCTGTGTATCTTTGGAGCCTATCCTGGCACTCGCTTTGGAGACCAGGCTGGCCTCAAACTCACAGAGATCTGCCTGCCTCTGCCTCCCAAGTGCTGGGATTAAAGGCGTGTGCCACCAACGCCTGGCCTGTACCCCATTTTTTAATTGGATTGTTTAGTGTTTTGGAGACTAGCTTCTTGAGTTCTTTGTATATTTTGGAGATCAGCCCTCTGTCAGATGAGGTGTAGAGCCCACTCTCCCATGTGCTGCAGCCGGTGAGGAGCAGGGCTAGCTTACTCTTTCCTTCTCTCTTGAGAGGGAAGGTCTTCTCTCCCTTACCCACTCAACCATATGGAAGATGAGGAGTGGGGCCAGATTTCCCATGCATGTTCACAGGCCAGATTGCCTCCACACCCACCAACAGGGTGAGCTCTACTGTGCTCTCTGGGTGAGGTACATGGCTGATCTCCTGAGTGCTGCAGTTAGTGAGGGGCAATGTCAGCTCTCTCAGTCTCATGACCTTAGGGTCAACTTGTGCTACCTGCAGGGGATGGTGAGGGGTGAGGATCAAGGGATGAAAGGGTATCTTTCCCTCACCCATGCCACCTAGGGCTAGCTCTCCCATTCCTGCACCTTCAGGGCCAGCTCATCACACCCCTGCCAACTGGACAGTTCTACTGTGTTGACAAAGCCAGGCACAGGCACAGTCTCCCGAGTGCTGCAGTTGGTGAGAAGCAGGGTCTGTTTTCCCTAGTGCTGCAGCTAGTGATGAGTGGGACTTACTCTGCCAGGGGCATCACCACAGACCAGCTGCAGCAGGGTCATAGACCCAGACATGGCCCTTGGTGGCAGTTCAGGTACTGGCAACACCCTGGCCCCAGGTGACAGTGCAGACCATTCAGATATCTATAGCCCCCGAAAAGGCAGCTCTCAGACACTAACATGGTCCTAGATGGCAGGCCCCTGATATCTACATGGCCCTTGGATACAGTACAGGTCATGGATGTTAGCACAAACCCTGATATAGTTGGACCATGGACCCAGACATGGTCCTTGTCATTGTGGCCCTTTTTAGCATCATAGGTCACTCTGGTTGGCACAGCCCAGAGGCAGCATGGCTACTGAGAGCCAACATGTCCCCAGGTGGCAATCTAGACTCCAGAAATCTGCTGGGCCTTTGACAGTAAGAGGAATCACAGATAAAAGCATAGACCCTGGCTACAGTAGGACCATGGATCTAGACATGGCCCTTGGCTTCAGTTTGGGTCCAGATTATACCATTATATGACCCTACGTGGTAGCACAGGCCACCCAAATCTGTATGGCCCTGGTGGCAGCTTTCCCCTCAAAGACTAACATGACCTCAGGTGTTGGCCTAGGCTATGGGCCTCTAAATACCTATTCTTATATCCACAGTTAAGTGTATCTCTGATTTCTCACAGAAGAAGCTTCTTGAGTCCGGAGAACTAGCTCAGGGGGTAAGGGAACTTTTTGTTCTTGTAAAAAAATCTTTGTTTTCATTATCCACATGAGCACCCACAGTAACCACCTGTTACTCCATTTCCAGGGAATCTGATTCCCTTTTCTGATTATAGGTTCCCAGAACACATGTACATACACACCCACATCCTACCCACCCCCCACTCAACCCTTAAAAATGAGAAAAGAAGCTTCTTTATGAAGCAGATTGGGACCATTGCAGAAATGTACATCTGCTCAAACTTCAGAGAACACCTGACCATGAGGTACCCAACCCAAACTGGGACATCAGTGACACAACTATTACATCTCAGACTCTGTGAAATATCCTGAAGGCAGGAGTGGAAAGAGTGTAAGAGCCAGATTGTCAGGAAATCTGCTATGAGATAGTGTCTTCTATATATGACAGGGAAGCTGCACCCACGAAATCTCAACAAGGTAACTTCCTAAAGAAGACCAGAACATATGCAAACATGGATAGGAAAAATCTCACAAGGCCCTAGCTACAGATGAAGAGCCACAGGAGATTAATGGCTGTCTATCTATCTGTCTGTCTATCTATCTATCTATCTATCTATCTATCTATCTATCTATCATCTACACAGAAATTGCAGAATATGTCACGAATTTGAGAGGGAATAGGGACAAGGGATGAGTTGAAGTGGGAAGAGGGATGAGGGAATGAGGGAAACACTGTGCTCATGTATGAAATTCTTAGAAAAAAATAGAACCTGCTACATAGATTCCTGCTGTAAGAACCACACTCTAGAGAAGGTCTCACCCTAGGTGCCAGTACAAACCACACTCCATTTTTTGTTTTATTGAGAGAGAGAGAAACACACACACACACACAGAGGGAGGAGAGAGAGAGAGAGAGAGAGAGAGAGAGAGAGAGAGAGAGAGAGAGAGAGAGAGAGAGAGAGGGGAGGGAAAGACGGAGGGAGAAAGGAAAGGAAGGAGGCAGAGGGAGGGCATTAGTTGGGCTCTTAAAATTAAGTAGATAAAGAAGTAGGGAAGACTTCAGAGAAGTTGAGGAGGGGAATGGATATGATAAAAATACATCAAATGAAATTGCCAAAGAATGAATAAAGGCTTAGGAGTTGAGGAAATGACTCATAGTTAAGAGTACTTTATGCTCTTGCAGGATACCCGAGTTAAGTTTGTGGCTTCCAAATCAGACAATTTACAACTGCCTTTAACTTTAGTGTCTCGCCTTGAGAATCATCACTGGCTGGCCTCTCTGCAGGCACCTGCATGTATGTGGTTACACATAAACTAGGCAAGCACACACACAAATAAAATTAAAAGAATCTTCAAAAACAGTAGAACCTGTGACCTCTCCCTTTCTTGATTATTGTTAGGGATAGCGTTGTGTGGGCCCAGTACAGGTAGCTACATTTGGTGTGAGCTAATAATTGCAATTGTGTGGATTCTGGGTAATGACATTTTGTGACTCTTCACCTGTCTGTCTTCCAACTCTTAGAAACTTCACCTCTTCTGAAATGATTGCTGAGCCTCATAGGGTGGGTCTTATTTAGTGTCTGAAAACACATTTGTTTACTCTGTATCTTAGAAGAGGAAGCTTACCTGATTAAGGCTGGGAACCATTTTTGCCTATGACTAGAAATACAAGTATTTAGATAGTTTTTGCTGCTGTGATTTTATTTATACTTTATTCATAAGTTTCTCACATGGGCCTACTACCTCTCAAGACCTGGATTGTTAGCCAGGCCCACAGTGCCAGTCATTGGTCCCTCTTTTCCCCACTTTTTCTCACTCTTCAGAGTGAGTCTGGGATCCTACCAAAGAGAAGTTGGTCACTCACACTGCAGTCACTTTTAGCTACTTAAATAACATTCATTGAAGAAAAATTGGAGAGATAAATTATTCAGACTCTGATTTCAGGTTGACGATTAGCTCAGTGCTGTAGATGAATTTCTGGCCAGTCTTATTCACTTTTAGAGGGATAGTAAGAGGATAGGATAAGTGCTTGACATTTTGGCAATGGCTTTTAAAATTAATTGTATTTCCCCTGTGAAATGGCCCAGGGTGGAGTTATCTCTGGCATAAAGTTCATGTATTCATATTCTAAGAATGTAAGCATGAGAGTGCAGGCTGCTAGGATTTCTGGGTCGAGTCTATATCAAAGGAGCTGCCTTTCCTCTCAGTCACAATCTGAATTTACAACTGGAAAGCTGAGAGGAAGAAGTCTGACTCTCAAGGACCAACCAGTGCCATTCTTGGAGCTTCCCATCCAGGCTCTAAGACTGAGAGTCTAAAGGAATGCTTGGAGGCATTGGCTCCAGGAGGATTCTCACCCAGGTCATGCTGCATCAGCTGTTGATACCTGGAAATTGGTCTTGCTTTTCTTTAAGTATGATGACCTAGTCCTACTGTCCAGATCAAGACTGTTGAGGAAAGCACTGGAAGAAAATTAGTAAACCTTATGGTTTCTCTGAGTCTCACAGAGAACTAAGTGAATCAGTGCTGCTGGAACCATCCCTGTCTTGCAACATCAGAGGCCACAAATTTGAAGGGGAGTTTGGTGGTTGTTTATGATACGGTTTGCAGTAAGGCAAGGGAAGAAAAATATAATTAAATTATAACCTCAATTACTAAAGAAAAATTTAAAAATTGAATTGTGTTTAAACACAGTGTCAGCATATCTACTATCTGGGACAGTTCATCATTGGCTGGAATAAGAAGTCTTAGACCTGCAGAGAACATAAATGTTGGTAAGTAGGACAAACATAGATTTTCTTTTCTTATTTTTAAATTTTATTTCATGATTTTATTTTACAAAAACACTGTTTTAAACAGTAAATTGACATGAAAATTACTCTGGCTGCACATATTTTTCAGTGAGGCAAATTCTGATAGAGTCTATTTTATGTGTTGTTGCATCTATGTCAATGGGTGTAGTTTTTAACTCTGTATGGAATTATACAAATTGAACCCTGTCCCTTTGCAGGCTGCAAGAATGACCTACGATACTTGTTTACCAGTATATTCTTCTGTCATTAATCCTAAGGGCCATAACTATCAAAGTACATTTGATAAAGTTTTAGATTTAAAATTGTTTAAATTTCAAAAGTTGTTTGAAATAATATCTACTTAAAAATGAATCTGGGTTGATAAGATGCAAGTCTGCCAACCTGAGTTTGATCCCTAGAACAACCCACGTAAAGGTGGAAGGGAGGAGTCAATTTACTCCACAAAGTTGTCTGCTGGCCTCACTTTATCCCATTACAGACACATTCTCTCTCTCTCTTTCTCTCCAATTATAAAGAATCTTCCTCTGATAATTCTACATCCATTATTTCCTAAGTTTCCTCTTCATTTTTCTTTTCTTTCATTTTTTTTCCTATTTCTCACTTTTCTTTCTTCTATTCTTACTGTTTTCTCTGCTTCATCTGTTCTGTCTCACCATTCCCCTATGTGCATGTATTGCTTGTTGTGTCTTCAAGTGTTTTACAGCTTCTAGGCCAGCTCTGTAGTTACAAATCCAAACTCAGTATTATCTCAATAGTAAACTTGGTTTAATGTAATTGTCTCCACCTTTAGCTACAGGAGCCAAGGTGGAAGAAATGCATTTTCTATGAATTGGCATATGGCTTTAACAAATGAATCCAGAAATGCATAGCTTCAACATAAGAAAAATGAATCAAATATATTGTCTTGTGAAGGACGTTTTCCTCCACCTTTTAATATGATGAACTTTATTTTTGACATTCATTCTTTTCTGTCTTGTTCAGAAAATTGAGGGTTAGTCCCTCATTAGCCCCTGTTTTCACATTCTTTCTCCTTTAGACATGTTTAGAGGTTGCTTTAGAAATAAGTTTTCTTTATTAATATTTCATTGAGAACTGGGAAATTATACAACAAAATAAAATAATAGATTAAACACAATTTTAACTTTTTCAATAATCCAGATTTATGTATATTTTCTCTTAGGTTGATAGATTTAAAATATATTTATAGAAATATAAGGTCTTATGTTTATATTATGTATATTATATTATGTATATTATATTTATCTATTAATAATAAATAATATTAGATTCAGGACTCCAAAATGTGCACCTGTGGTTTTAAGTGCATTGACCATTTTTTTTTAAATAAATTCAAAATTTCCTTTTCTTTTTCTCTCTCCCTTTCTTTCTCTTTTGCTCCTTTTCTTTTCACTTTTGTCAGGAAATGCTTTGAGCATTTATGTTTTTAGCCAGGACTAGGACGAAAATTCAGTAAGCAGGACTTTTGCCTTCAAGGACTTATTGCTGAGTGCTGAGTGGAGAGCATGAGACCGTGTGACAGTTTCTGTAATGGATATTTATTGCAACCTCTGAGCTTGAATGCTAAAGAAACTGAGAAGCTTCCAGACAAGTAAGGCAAAAAACAAAACAAAACAAAACAAAACAAAACAAAAAAACAACAAAAAAAACCTGGCCCATGAAAGACTCTGAGTGTCCTTGAGTCTTTTATATGAAGTAAAACTAGAGAAAGAAAAACAAAAAAAGGATTTTCTCTGGTATGTTCACAAACTTTCAGGTAAAATGCACTGATTTTTAAAATATATAGATTTTGTGTGAGACATATATGATCAGATCATGGATTGGGTTTATTTTATCATTTTTTTATTTGAATTAGAAACAAGATTGATTTACACGACAATCCCAGTTCCCTTCTCCCTCCCTTCCTCCCCTACCACCCCCCCAAACTAAAACCCTACCTATCACATATCCTTTCTTCTAATCTTCACCTTTCTGCTCCCTCATGACCTCTGCATCCTTCCTCTTCTTCCCTTCTCATTCTCGTAGCTCCCTCCCTTGCTCTTTCCATGCTCTCAATTTGCTCAGGGGATGGTGACCCTTTTCCCTTCTCCAGGGAAAATGTTTGTCTCTTTTAGGGTCCTCCTTGTTTAAAACTTCATGAATCGTAGTGTTCTCTTTTGACTTCAAAAATCACATTTTTTATAAACTTAAAAAATTGAAAATATCAGAGAAATTACAAATAAAATAAGCATACTTTCACTGTCACATATGTAATGTAAAAAATGAAATAGCTGTTATGACATTGTACTTGCTTTAATTTTTTTATTCTTGAGAACTTCATACATGTACACAACGAACTCTGATCATGTTTATCTCCCCCCAATTCCTCCCACATCTTCCGTAACCGCCCCCCTCCCAGCTTTATGCCTATATTTTTTATTAACTGCTAGTTAGTGATGTCCAAATGTATGAGGGTGTAGGCCTCCTACCGGAGCATGCTTTTGTTTCTCGTAAAACCAAAAGAAACAAGGCAGCGAGAATTTAAGTCTTGTGAGTATGTCGTTTATTTTTAGGACTTTCACCTGTCTGTTGAGCTGAATTGATAGCAAAGATGAATAACATCACCGAATTCATCCTTATCGGCTTGACTCAAAATATGGAGCTTCAGATATTTTCATTTGTCGTGTTTTTCATTGTCTATCTGCTCACCTTGGCGGGCAACATGCTTATCATGGTCACTATCAGCAGCAGCAAGGCCCTGGGATCCCCGATGTACTTCTTCCTCTATTTCCTGTCTCTGATTGATGGCTGCTGCTCCTCGTCCATGACTCCAAAGATGCTGGCTGACTCTCTCTCTGTGAGAAAAACCATTTCTTTCAGTGGATGCATGACTCAAGTTTTTGCTGAGCATTTTTTTGGTGCCGCTGAGATCATTCTTCTCACAGTGATGGCTTATGACCGCTATGTGGCCATTTGTAAACCCCTGCACTACACGATCATCATGAACAGATTTGTGTGTGGCCTCTTGGTGGGAGTGGCCTGGGCTGGAGGTTTTATCCATGCAACCATTCAGATCCTCTTCACAGTTTGGCTGCCTTTCTGTGGTCCCAATGTCATAGACCACTTTATGTGTGACCTGACACCATTGTTAAAACTTGTGTGCATGGACACACATACCCTGGGTCTCTTTGTTGCTGCAAACAGTGGCTTCATCTGTCTACTAAACTTTCTACTTCTGATGATCTCCTATATAGTCATCCTAGATGCGCTGAAATCTCACAGCAAGGAGGGCAGGCACAAAGCCCTCTCCACCTGTGTCTCCCACATCACTGTGGTCATCTTATTCTTTGTGCCTTGCATATTTGTGTATCTGCGCCCAGTAACGACCTTCTCTGTTGATAAAGCTGTCGCCGTATTTTATACCATGATAACTCCTATGTTAAATCCCTTAATCTATACCCTCAGAAATGCTGAGGTAAAAAGTGCTATGAAGAAATTCTGGGTCAAAAGTTGACTTAAATGGAGAAAGAATCATGCAACATTAATTATCTTTCAAAGAAAGTCTATAGGAAAAAAAAATACCACTAAAGATTCTGAGCTAGGTTAAGAATATATGTTAAAGTGTGTTGTTAGTATGTTAAGCTCTTTAAGAAATGATCATACATTAAATTATGATTGCAAAAATATCTCACTTAGATTTGTTCATTGCTTATTTGCTTGCTTCTGTGTACTGTGAGTGTTGGTTAAGGTTCTTGTTGAAGTGTATGTTCTAGTAGTTTGAGGCTGGAGGGAAATTGTTGACAGACATATCTCTTCATTTGCTGTAAATTTCTTGGATTCATATAAACATATTTCCTATATATGCACTCTGAGAAATAATATACTTGCCTATTAACATACTGTATTATTAAATACTTTTTTGGCTATACCTTTCATAGCAAATCTACTCTTTTTCACCTGCGACAGGCAGGAGAGCTGACCTTGGGGCCGTGGGAATGGAAGAGCTGGTCCTGTCTATCAAAAGTATATCAATCTGGAGACTGGGCCTTGCATCTCACCTGGATAAAACAGTAGAGCTGGCCCTAGTGGTGTGAGTGCAGTGAGCTGGACCCAAAGGTGTTCCAGCAGGAGAACTGGACTCTCTTCTTTGTGCCTGATGCATTGGGAAAGCTAGGAAGGGTGATGAGCTGGAGAGCTCACCTCGATGGTGACAATGAGGACAATTTGGGGATCTGACCAACTCAGCTACCTCCCAGGCCCAGAACAAGGACTGCTAACTAGGTAGCCCACCACAACACCCAACTCATCTATGAACTGCTAGACCTATATATCCAAAACTGCAGAATCTTCATGACATAGGAAAATAACAGAATATCCAAGAGGAGTCCCAGTGAGGGCCCAGTATCAACGGCATAGCAAAAGACAGAGGCCTTGAACCAGACCAATGACTCGTTGCAATGAATACTTACAAATAAAAGTGTATGGACTAAAGAGTATACTATGTGACTCACTGGACCATACTACAACTTCCATGCTGAGAATTTTAAATTTTGTTTTGTTGTTTTTTGTGGGGATTTTGCTTTTAAATTTTAAATTTGTTTTGGGGGACATTGCAAGGGCATAGGGTGGAAGTGAGGAGAGGGAGAGATGAGTGGAATTAGGATACATGGTAGGAAATTCACAATTAATAAAATGTTAAAAAATAAATGAGAAAGTATCTCCTTAAAAAACTGGTGATAATAACAAACTTAGGTATTCATGAATGTGTAATAAAAGGCTATATCCTTAACTCCATTTATTCTGTAATTAAGTCCTACCTCCTTAGAGGTCATCGACTGCTCATGTAAAGTCATTCTTCACTCTTTCAATCACCACATACAACTTTAACATTTTCTCAGTAACATTTCACCATCTGTGTATCTTATTTCCTTAATAAATTCTCTGAACGTGGGGGTATTGACTGTTTTATCCACTACCACTTTTGTAACACCTAGACTTGGTATAGCACTAAGTAAATGTTCATCAATTCCATTTGACATTCAAGAATAAATTCATTTTAAAAAGAGATGTTTGATAACATTGATCACTTTTAATTTTGCTAATAAATTGAAATGGAGACATTAGGATCAGTTTAGCATACCAGCCAGGGTTCTTATTTAATTACACGGGACCATCTGTAGCTAGTAGGAGGGGTTTATCATGTGCCCTGTATTTGGCTACATAGCTACTGTAGGGCTAGAATCACAGAGAGAAAGAACTTCCAGGAATAACTTGCTGAGGCACATTTGCTAAAGTAGGTTTTCTGGAGGATGTGAGGCTAGTGCAGAGACCTTGACCATGTGCTTACAGTAATGTCTCTGAAAGTGTACTCTTTTTCTGACCCAAGGATTACTCATCACTATAAATACAAGCAGAACGCAACCACAGGTAATCACCTCCCAAGTCACTCATATTAAAAAACAAAGCCAAAACCAAACCAAACCAAAAAAAAAACAACAAAAAAAAACAACAAAAAAAACAAAGAAGCACAAAAAGTTTTTACACTCTGTGTATCTGTCATAATGTAAGGAGTTCATATATATTATATTGTGTTACTATAAATGCTGTGTGCTACATATTCTTTCTTGATTTTATTAGGAACCTATTCACATGCAACCTCTAGGTTTTAGAGCATTCACTCATTCATTGACTCCCAATGCTCTCACCTCTCAATTGTGTCACAGTTTCTCATACATAAAATTTAGGCGACACATTCAAACCATAGTGCCCAATGTCAGTATCATGTATCACAAATGGCTAGGTTTTCAAACAATTGACTAGTTCATAATAGTATTATTATCATTCAATGTTAATGGTTTAAAATGGAGCACACTTGTGGTTGTGTGTTTTGTGGCCTTGGAAAAATTCACAGCGAAACAAATCTTCTATCATAGCATCATACAGAGTATGATGTTACACATCCACTATCAGCAACATACAGAGTACAGGGATAAACATCCACTATCATAGCATCATACAGAGTACAGTGATACAATCCACTATCATCATCATACAGAGTACAGTGATACACATCCGCAATCAGCATCATACAGAGTACAATGACACACATTTCACTATTATCATCATATAGAACACAATGATACACATCCACTATCAGCATCAGCATCATACAGAGTACAACGTTACATATCCATCAGCATAATCATACAGAGTACAGTGATACGTATCCACTAGCAGCATCATTCAGAGTAGTTTCACTAAAGTGAATATCTTCTATGTTACACCATTTTACTTTCTCCTAAATGATTACATCTGTTGATCTCTACTTCCACTAAAGTTTTTCCTTTTAAAAAATAGCAAGGAAATGCAGTCATGTTAGATCATTAATGGATGAATGGATAGAGAAAATATTGTACATACAATGACTTTTGTTTAACCATAAAGAAAAATGAAATTACAAAACTTTCAGGAAAATAGATAGGAACGGAAATACATTGAAGTGACTAGGGCTCTGAAAGACAAGTATCACATGTTCTCTATTGTATGCATGTCTTAGCTTCTCATCTTTATATATGTGTACATGGTAGTGAGCACGAGCAGATTCCAGAAAATAGAAAGGGACTATGAGAGGATGGAAAAACAGGCTTCAAGGGGGAATTGATTAGGAAGGGTAAGGGAACATATGTGGTGCAAAATTCAAAGGGGGAGAGCAAGGAGATGGAGAGAGGAAAAGAAAGCCAAAAGCAACTAAGAATTATATGGAAATGTTATCAGGAAACTAGTTAGTGAGAAAATTAAAAATAAAAAAGTAAAAATTCTAAAAGAGGGCTGAGGCATTTCTCTTCTCGTGTCCTTTCCGCTCTTCTTTCTCCTTGCATTTTCTTTTCTCCCAATTCTGCCATTCCTCCTCTTCCTCTTCTTTGTTTCTACCTTCTGTTATTCTTCCTTATCTATTATTTAAATGCTGCAGACAGAATGCAAAGCATTGTGCTGGTTTTCCTAATGCTCTACTAAACTGTATACTAAGCCATTGGCCTTTTACAATCTTGAATCTGCCTACATATAAAGATGATTCCCATCTCACCTATGAATTTCAGCTCAATTATCGCTTTTAAAATGACCTTTTATAATTACCTTAGTCACAGTTTATCTCGTTTTTTGTTATAATACTTGAATGATTGTTTTATTAGCAGTGATGGATAGTAATCATATTTTAAAAGTTGCTCCCATTTTTGTTTTAAGAGGCCATGACCTTGAAAGAGAGCAAAAAGAAACATATGGGAGGGTTTGAGGGAGATTTTTATTTTGGAAAGGAGATATATAATTATATTATAATCTCAAAAATAAAATTAAAAACCCTAGATTTGGTAAAGAAGAATGAAAAAAACCAAAAAGATATTAAGTCAGCATAGGTAAGACTACATTCTTTTTTTTTTTTTTTTTTTTTTTTTGGTCTGTTCTGGTAACTGTTATATATCCAGCTAATTGTATAGGACTTGAAATAAAATAGAGACTCATAATAGATAAGTTTCTAAAAGTAAGTAAATAAATATCTAACAGTACATACAACTATATATACACTGGTATGGACAAACCAAGTGACTAAGTAAAAGGAAAAATAATTTGCTCTGACAAACCAAACAGAGAGCAAAAAATTTATCTTCACTACACTGTGAACTGGGCTTTGATAATTTAATCTTGTTGGCCAATTGTCCTACAATATATCTAAAATGACTTTTGTTCCTTTTTATATGCCCCTGTCTGTAAGTGTTTGATTAATACAATGCAATTTTATGCATAGGTATTCTTTTAAATATTAATGGGAAGTCACAGTGAATTTCCTTAAGAGTCAGTCTTGGACATACTCCAGGGACTATATTCCATGACAAGTGTAGTTGTCAGGTATAAAAACCTCTTGTGATCTTTGCTCCTGCCAGGCAGAATGTACAGCTCTCTTTGTAACTGATATTATTGCCCAGGAACACTTTCTTTTGCCTAAAGCATGATTTGAAAAAGGTACATGAATGATTTCTCCCATGTTCAAGTGGATGCATTTGTCCAAAGGAGAGAAGGTGGGCTAAACACCTGGAGGGCAGCCATTCTTTATTGAAGTTACTAGAAAATAAGAGAGAAAAATCATCCTTGTTATAAAGGATAGTGCTGTCTTACTACGTGGACACAGGATATTTGAATTTATGTTTTTCTAACATCAACATATTAATTTTGTTTGCATTATGTAACTGATTTGAAGTAGTTCTACAGTGTAGACAATGATTTTTTGAAGTATTCAGAAGACCAGAAAACAAGCCACAAGGTTACAAAAATATCTTCAGGAAATAAGGTAGTTTTTTTTCTCCTGTGTGCATACCCAACCGAAGAAGGTATTTTAGTGTGAAGTAGAAAGTCCATTTCAAACTGAAAAAAAAAATCAGTCAAAAGGTAAGACTTTAGCAATTAGTAGCAGAAACCAGACTTTACAACCGGGTAAACTTTTCACTGCATAATCATATCAATTGAGTTTCTGATAATTAATAGATTGAAGAAAGTTCTGCATGCACAAAGTTACTGGGAAGATTTCATGTGACATGTAAATGAGTAGTTTTGGAAAACAAAAGAAAATTGTTAGTGCATATTTTATATCCTTAAAAGTTACAGTTCCAACTTGTAAGGCAGAATAGTCATTCTGAAAAGTGATTCCACAGCCAATACCAAGGTTTCTGCCTTTTGATATGAGATCCTGGTATAGACCTTGAACCTATATAAGATACCTGCTGTCTGGAAGTCTATCTTGAACATCACAATGTAATGTGTGTACTTATAGCCACTTGCTAAATACAGGTTTGTATTTATCATTATTTTAGATGTCATTACAGGATTCCTGTCTTTGAAATTAGTCTATAGAAAAGAATAGATAAAGCTAGGGTAACATAAAAGTGTTTTGGACAAGGAGAGTCAATGGGAGTTCATAAACTGATGAATAAGTAACATGAAAACAAGGAAGGAGAGAGGAAACATTTAGAATTTGTTTTGAAATCTAGCAAAGAGAGAGGTATTATTTCACTAGATAAAACTTGGAAGGAATGGATTCATTCTGAACATGTTTAAATTTACTTTTGTGAATACTCAATGGATATATAATTAGAAATACAGATAGCAGTTTGAAAATGAGGGGAGAGAGAATGTTGAAGACATACTATTTTGGAGTGTTTTACACATCTATAGGTTTGGAAAAGGAGGGATACCTAATACACAAAGTGGAGTTGTCAATGACCTTGTTAGGCATCTGAGATTCTGTTAGTTTTGGACCACATATTGTATCACACAAAACACTACAGTTTCATTGTTATCCCTTTCATATATTTATACATTGAAGTCTTAACATCCAGGAGTTCAGAATTTTAATTTACTTTGTGACAGAGTGTTGGTACGATAACCAAGTTAATTCATTATGGAAGATAACAGTCCCTTATGATTTGACTTTTTTATTATAAAGGGAAATTTCATTAAGCATGGTGGCAAATATTTATAGTTATGAAACTTGAGAGTTGGATGAAGGAAGATCTGGAGTTCAAGGTCATCTTCAAATACATAGCCATCCCAGGCTATGTGACATTGCCTCAAAAAAAATTAAAAAGGTAAGACATTTTGGTACAGGGAGACCACCATGTAAATGCAAAGTTGGTGATGGATATGCCAGGGAGAGGACAGGAGTAGATGGTTTCCTAATGGTCTACTGAAGGACTGTTACTGTGTTTACTTGGTTTTGAATTTCTAGCATTCAGAACTCTTACAATACATGTTCCAGTTTGTGTTAATTTTCATTTTCTTTTCTTTTTAACAGAAAATATAGTAAAATAACAATAATTCTGGAACTGAAAAGTATTGTTGCAAAAAAATCTAAAGCTGCAGAAGTGGGTATTGGGAAGATGCTGGAAGGATTTTAGGATTCATGAAAAAAAAAGCCTGGACTCCCTTGAAGAAAGAGACTGCTTGCTTGTAGAAGTATAGACATGGAAAGGTGAATTTGCTGAGGGTATAGAAATGAGAGAGCTGCAAATGTACATACATACACACACACACACACACACACACACACACACACACACACACACACACACACACTCCATCTCTACATTCCCTCCCATACCCCCACAACACACCCACACCCACACACATGCACATACTCTCTCATATACACACATCCTGAACAGAATTTTCTCAGAATCATGAATGTTAAGGTAGTTGTGGTTGATGTCTCAAATAGAAATGAAAAAAATGTTATTAGAAACTAGAAGGAAGATATTCATTGTCTTAAAGCAGCACAGCTAGTAACTGATACAACTATTTTATTGTCATGTATTTGTAGTTCATTCTACTTTGAATATGCAAATCACTCTAAAATTCATAATTATATTTTAAATCTAGTGAATCTAGTCAGTGGTGGATCTAGTCATGGAATCACCTTTCTGTTCTCTGTTGCTCTCTACTTCTTTAAACTCATGTAAACTTGCTTCCTCTGAGAAGTGTTCCCAGGCTCTGGTGGATTAGAAATACAAATACTGTGAATCTATAGCGTGGCACAAATGTTTGTGATGATACTTGTGAAACTAATCTTTAGTGACTGACCCCACCATTGTATATCAAATCACTTAGGGCAGAGAACCTTGCCTTGAATGACTTGAAAATCAACATATTTGTAGCAGGGATCTTGACACAAATATCTGTGTCATATATTTATGTAAATAGATGAATAAGGAAGCACTGATTTTATAATATGCTAAGCATATTTTCATTGTTTTGTAGGTAAGATCTTCTCATACCTGAAATCAGAACCAGTAAAAGAGTAAATGGAACCCAGGAGCAATGTAACCTACTTTGTCCTCTTGGGCCTCTCAGAGAATCCAAAGGTGCAAAAAGGACTTTTTGTCTTGTTCTTGTTCTCCTACATTTTGACCATGGTGGGAAATCTGCTCATTGTTATGACTGTAACTATTAGTAACAGCCTGGGCTCACCAATGTATTTCTTTCTTGCTAGCTTGTCATTTGTGGATATCATTTATTCATCCTCCATTTCTCCCAAATTGATTTCAGATTTGTTCTTTGGTCAAAATACAATATCCTTTAAATTTTGCATGACTCAGCTCTTCACAGAACACTTTTTTGGTGGATCAGAGGTCTTTCTTCTGCTGGCAATGGCCTATGATCGTTATGTGGCCATCTGTAAGCCCTTGCATTATTCGACTATCATGAAACAATGGGTTTGTATTGTGCTCTTGATATTATCTTGGATTGGAGGATTTTTTCACTCAGTAATTCAGCTCAGTACTATTTATGGACTCCCATTCTGTGGTCCTAATATCATTGATCATTTTATGTGTGACATGTACCCCTTATTAAAGCTTGTTTGTGTTGACACCTATGTCATTGGCCTCTTAGTGATGGCCAATGGAGGGCTGATCTGCACGGTTGTATTTTTGCTCTTACTTATCTCGTACACTGTCATCCTGTACTCTCTAAGGAACCTTAGTCAAGAAGGGAGATGGAAAGCTCTCTCTACCTGTGGCTCTCACATCACTGTAGTTGTCTCCTTTTTTGTTCCCTGTATTTTCATGTATGCACGACCTGCTAAAACTTTCCCCATTGACAAAATGTTGAGTGTGTTTTATACAGTCATTACTCCCATGATGAACCCTTTGATATATACTCTGAGAAACTCAGAGATGACAAATGCTATGAAGAAGCTCTGGAGAAGAAAAGTTATTTCAGTACACAAGTAAGTGAGTCTTTTTCAATGAAGGAAATCATCTGACTGTGTCATTGTTTCCTTATGATGCATATGTTCTAAATCCTGAAGTTAACTTTCTCTATTTATAAAGCATTTCTTAAAACTACAAAGGAAATAAAATGGTTTTACTATTAATATGTTTCCATGTTATAATACAACTTGGATAATATTTTATTACTGTTGCTGGACAGGCATAATACATATATAGTAGGGCACCAATGAACAAGAAGTAATGAATCAGTAAATGAAATCTTTATGGCATTACACCTATTTTATCTGTATTTATGGTTTGCACTGCCATATCTTGTTTCATTTTTAATTTTCTTTTTTGTTAATTTACTTTATAGTAGTTAAATATTTAAATACTATTAGACTCTTGCCAACATTTGATTTCACTTACATTATATATGGAATTTTGGGTGTCATAATTTTATAAAATGAAAATAGACAGATTAATAGAAAAAATAGTAGAGATAGAACCCACATAAGTGGTAAGGATGTAGAACCAGTGTACCTATCAGTTATCTGGATGCCATCATTCACAGATGCTAAGACTATACTGTGCTATCTTTCATCATTCATGAAAAGGATGAGGATGGAGGACACAAGCTAAGTGATAAGCCAGTAACAGGATGACAAATGATGCATAAAGTGATTTCTATGTGGAACATAAAACAGCCATACCTACAGGAGCAGAGACAGAATGATGGATGTCTTGGGCTGAGTAAACAGAAGATGTTGGGAATATGGACATTTATAAGGAAAGACTAATAATTTCCAGAGTGTAATGTATACCATGGCATACCCAGTTAATCGTAATGTATTGCATACTTGAAATTTTATAAGAAGGAAGATCTTAAATGTTCTTTGTAAGAATAAAACTAAGAAAAAACTTTACCACATAAGGGGAAGGATCTGTTAAACAGGTTGACAGTGATAAAAATTTGTCTACTGAACATGAACTGGTTCCTCCTTTTACAGTTAACTCACTCATATGTTTTAAATCTCTCTGCCACATATAGTCCTCCACTTTTGACCAGCTAAAATGCTGAATAGTTTATTTGAATTGCTTTTATTGTCTGTTTTCTCTTTAGAACATAAGATCCTTGTTAAATTATGGATCTACATGAGAGTAATAAATTTAGTAAATCATTTGAATGACTACTTGATAGAAATAGTTAATTGAAAATTTTAAAGCAATTTATTTTCTGACACACTTTAAGTAGAAATTGACAATATTTTCTTGGAAGGTTTATGTATATATAAGTCTTGCCTAAAATTTAGAAAATGCATGTCATTTTCCAGTAATCATGCCAAACATGTTATTTGTGTCTGCTTACTTATTCTGAACATTAACCCCATTAAGTATGTAGTATTATTGAACTTACTTTTTACATGTACAAGCACCCTTCACAAAAGTTCAGAAGCCTCCTCAAAGTTCTTATCTTGAGACATCCATGCCAGAAGCTGAATTACAGAAGTTCAGCATGTGTTTGCATATGGCAGGTATGGTTACAAGGGGAAGTTGGCAAGAATTTCTGATCTACCTTCCAAAATTGAGAAAATTGCCTTCATTTATATATATGCATTTATGATTCATTCAGTATGGAACTTAGCACATTTTTTATGAAGAGAACTTTAATAGGAAAATAGGTAAAATGGTAAGTTGTGCAGGTCACATCAATGTTATTTCCTTAAAATTTTAAATTACATTTAAATTAATTTAAATTGTATTACATTAAATTACATATCTATTATATTTTTGAAAAATACATATTCATTTTTCTGTGTTTATATACCTATGTTTTTAATCCATACCTCTGCTAAAGACATAATTTTAAGTTCAGCAGGTAAAGACCCCTGCCACCAAGCCTGGAAAACCTGAATTAAATTCCTGGGACTCACATGGT
The DNA here is from genome assembly GCF_003668045.3 of Cricetulus griseus. Lineage (NCBI taxonomy): Eukaryota > Metazoa > Chordata > Mammalia > Rodentia > Cricetidae > Cricetulus > Cricetulus griseus. The sequence continues at coordinate 86,819,522 of NC_048599.1, forward strand.
GGAAAGAGAGGACTGACTGTCACAGGCTGTCCTGTGACCTCCGTATATACATGATAGCACATGAACATACACACAAATAAATAAATAAATGTAATAAAATTTTAAGAGTATTTTATGATTGATTTAATTTCAGAATCATACATACAAATGAAAGATTTCTTCTTGGATACCCTTACCATGGCTTCCCACAGAATCATATTTTGTACATATGCTTTTACAATACATGCACAAACAATAAGTAAATGAAATAAAAGTTAAAAAATAAGTAACACTGATATAAGCCAAACAACTTATTGCCCTTTGACCAACTGTCCCAATAAAGTTCTCTGTATAGCAAATGGGACCCTAACGTGTCACACTGCATCTGATCATGCACACAGCTTGGCAAAGCTTCCCTTTGCATAAATCCATGATTGAATCTTTGTTTGTATCTGACCAGATGGACATTTTTGTAGACTATGGGGCAGTTATTTTGTAGAACATACCACGTATGTGTATTCCTATTTAGGTTTGTCTCCTGTTTTCTATGTTCAATTTTGCCTTTAGCAGGACTATCTAACAATGGAGACTGAATTTTTTATTTTAATTAGAGAGAAAATTATTTTACATGTCAATCCCAGGTCCCTTTCTCTCCCCTCCTTACCTGCCCCCCCCCCACTAACACCCTACTTATCCCATACCCTTTCTGCTCCCAAGGGAGGGTGAGGCCTTCCACAGGGGCTCTTCAATGTCTGTCTTATTTTTTGGGATAGGGCCTAGGCCAACCCCCGTTGAGTCTAGGCTCAGGGAGTTTCCCTCCATGTGGGAAGGGCTCCCAAAGTCCATTCCTATGCTAGGGATAAGTTCTGATCTACTACAAGAGGTCCCATAGATTTCTGAGGTCTCCTCATTGACACCCACATTCAGGGGGTCTGGATCAGTCCCGTGCTGGTTTCCCAGCTATCAGTCTGGGGGCCAAGAGCTCTCCCTTGTTCAGGTCAGCTGTTTTCTCAGGCACTATATTAAGAGGTGCTGTCCGTTGATTGCTAGTGAGGTTAAATTTTATCATTTGGTGATGGTGGTGTTTCCTTATTCTCTTCATTTTGCTTCATCACTCAGAACTTTGATCTTATATATTTTTATTTTACCTATGAAACTCTTTTGCAGGAACTATTGGGATTTGCTACTACTACGTCTTTTGCCATCCTGATTATTGGAACCTTTGCAAATTTCAAGTGGTAGCCCCTCTAAAGTGCTTTGTAGAATATTTGTTGGTGAAGAAGAAATTTTTCCTGTTCAGGAACAGTTTCTCAGACAAATTGGATATATGTTGCAATGTTTACTCCAAAATTCTGAGCAATACAATTTTAATAGATTGCAGGCTACATATATTGGAGTATCTGGGATTTCATTTTGCTCTTTACCTTCAAGTGGTACTTGTCTCCAAAAGTTTCTAATGGGTACTTCTAGCAGGAAATAGGAGGCCATGTAGTTGGTTTGTAGTGAGATGTTGTAAGTGCAGAAATGTCAGCCAGATTGTAAAAGACTGTGGATGTGGAGACATTCATTATCCCATCCCATTGCCTCACTCACTCAATGAAAACCTGTACAAGTCCTTAATTGATTTCCGGTGGCTAGGAGTCTCTTAACATTAGAAATCTAATTCTGTCATTACATGAATACTCACATGAAGAGGGTGAGCATTCTGCTCTTAAAATGACCCTGGGGCTTTATGAGTGTTGCCTTGGACAATACTAGGAGACACAATCTCACAGCAAATGAGGAAAAGACCTACAGGCTTCAACCCTAAACAAAGAACTGCAAGTAACTAAGGAATTCTGAGAGTGGGAGAAATAGTCTTCCCCAGGGAACAACATACCAATTGGTTATCCCATATCGAGTGATCTATCCTGAAACATATATACAAAACAACATATGAAATGTATTTAGAAATACATATGCACATACATATCCACATATGCATATAAAAACAATTAATGAAAAAAGGCCATGAATTTGAAAGAGGTAAAGGAGGGATATATGGGAGAGTTTAGAGGGGAGAAAGATGTATGGGGAGATGTAATCATGTTATAATCTTAAAAAGAATACTTAAAAATGACCCTGGGGGAATTAAGAGATGTTTTAGTGTTTCAATATTAAAAATGATGCATCTCTGGGTTTAAGATTTATACATTCATATCATTATTAAAATCATTATTAAAATCACTATTAAAATCATTCCTTTCTCTTAAAAAACAATACAGTTCTAAGAATATGATGTTTCCTGTGAAACACAAGCATGCTTTGAGGATCCAGCTTATCACCTGTAAGTGCTAGTACTTGCCTTCATGCAAACTAATTATCACTTATGCTTTCAGTGGAGTGAACTGCTGCCAGCTTGTGAGTGGCACTAATAAGTGATACTAGTCATTTCAAGTCTGTGAATATGAGCACAAGGGAAATAGAATCAGAGCACTGCTGTTGGCCATTAATTCATGTTGTTAATACCAGTCTCATTGTCTTAATGTAAACCTCACTCAATTCCATTGTTTGCAGGCTAAATGGTGTTTGTATTTAAAACAGAGATTCAAGAGAAAAAGAAAATATATACACATAATAAGAGAAAAATTAAAAAACATGCAGGATTATCTATATTTATTTCTGGTTAAACATATTTGAAAACAAAATTGCAAAGAGAGACATAGAGGGTCATAATGATAAAATGACCAATTCTACAAGATGTTATATTACTCAAAAATATATGTACACACAATACCAGGACACCAAATTTATAAAGCAAACAAAACATTATATCTAAAGTGAAAGGCCTCAAAATAATAATAATAATTGTTGGGGACCAAATAGTTCCATTATGGAATGTTTTGAGGTCCAGCCTCTGGTTTCACTAAACAGGAGCACCCGAAAGCTCTGGCCCACTATTGTATTGCTAATACTAGCAGGTCTGCTATTGTTTACCATAGCCTCAGTATAGAATGCCTCCTAGTTTGCATCTCTATGTTCCTAAGTGTCTGAATAGGCCTGCACTGGGCAGAGGTGCTAGGTGTGTGAATAACAAGTGAGGACAGAGAGTTAGGAGCCATCTAGCAGAGAGAACAGAAGGACAGAAATGGCCTCCTTGTGGCCATAGAAGCATGGTTAAGAAACAGCCAAAAAGATGCTAAATAAACAAGAGACTCTAGTTTTACAGCATGGAACTGAGAGCTCTCTAAAGATGACAAGATGCCTGTGTTTGGTCTTTATTGCCGCTGGGTTGCTAGGAGTTTCCAGGTCCATGCACCCCCACTCTGGCCAAACCTCATGACTTAAGGCTGAGATATGCAGGATCAGACAAATAATAATAATAATAACAATAATAATAATAGTAGTAATAATAATAATAATAATAATAATAATAATAATAATAATATTAGTTGAAGAGCTGAACCCTACTTTCATCACTGGACAGGCCATATAATTAAAAAAGTGTAAGACCCTCAAAAAGTTGAGGCTTCCAGGATCTTAGCCCAGGACCGAGAACAGCAATCTTTGCCAGGCCTATAAGGTGACAGGTTTTTTCCTCTCTGTGGAAGAGGGACATGGAAAAGACTGACCTTGTTTTGTCTAGGCAAAGGGGTACAATCAATTTTCCAGTGTCCAGCAACTTTGTCCACAGTCTCAGCCAGGTCGTGAATGGCAACAAGTATCTTTGGAGACTTTGGGTCACTGTCAGGATCTGGCAGTCTGTCTGATATTATAAACTTTTAAAATAACAATTTAAATGCCATATTCTCCAGGTCTCTGAAGCATTAGAGGTCTGTTTGTCTGTTTTAGTTACTTTCCTTAAGCACACATTAAGCACACAGGTGGCTAGGTAATGTCTTATTTCTGTAATTAATTTTCAGTCTGACTGTAACTGGTTTTAACTTAGTAAAATGTTTGAAACTTAGCACAGCTGAACTTAAAACTGCATAGAGCTACCTTATATTCCTTAAACAGTAGCTACCTGTACATTAAGTTTAGCTGTTTGCTTAAACTTAACTTTTTTCTGAGGCAGGGTTTTTCTGTGACTTTGGAGCCTGTCCTGGAATTCGATCAGTGACCAGGCTGGCCTTGAACTCACAAAAATCCACCTGCCTAGGCCTCCCGACTGCTGGGATTAAAGGCGTGTGCCACCAACACCCTAAACTTAACTTCTGAAAACATAAACTGTAACATCTTATAATAGATTAGCATTTTTTTATAAAACAAGAACTTTACATTGTCAGGCTTTGCTTAAAAATAATTCTAAATTGAGGCTCCTTAAGTACAAACATTAATAAAAACAAACATTAAAAAAACTGGTTTTAAAAAAATTTAAATTCCCTTAAAGTCTTTCTGTAATATACAGAAGCGTTAACATTTTAAATCTTAATTGAAAAACTTGTTTCTAAGATAGTACCTGTAATTTCCATGCAATCATCTTTAGTCAAGATAGCGATTTAAGTATCTTTTTTCAACTTCAGCAAAATGGCTACCAGTCAGTCTTGTAACAAAACTTAGGTTATGCCAGGCAACAGAACATTTTAAAACAAGTATACATAATTTACTTGAGAAATAAACAGAACTTTAAAAACTGAATTAACTTTATATGGTTAGAATTTTAACTTATATTACCAATTTTAAAATTTACTATTTGTAGACATGAGAAACCATAACAGTTTACAGTTTATATTCTTCTCTGACTTGTAACAACCTTTTCTCTGACCTTCAACAACTTTCCTCTGACCTTCTACTACTTGCTTTAACCCTCTATAACTTCTATAACTTCCCATAGACATTCTTAAACAAATTTCTTTTTTTTTCTTTCTTTCTCTCTATTACTTTAGTCTCCTACATATACTCTTATCAAAATTTTTCTTTTTTTTTTTAGAACATCCAGATGAGGACAGGTGGTTCACCTGCCTGAGCTCCATGTGGTCAGGGAAGAGACCTGGGTGTGGGGGGGTTGTTTATCCCAGACCCTCGGCCAATGCAGGGGTGGGAAAAAGACCCCTGCAGTCCCCCTGCATACCACGTGTGTGGAACACAAAGAAGGCCGGGCAGCCAGGCAGATGGTGGCCTTGCAGCCATGTTCCCTCAGAGCAGGGAAACTCCTGCAGCAAGCCAGGATGGTAGTTGGGGCACAGAAAGCCCCACTTCGCATGCCTCACAGACCGGCATGTGGGGATAGGGAAAGACTCACCTACATCGGCCAGGCTCAGCTGTAAGGGCTGCAGCAGCGGTTCGAGTTCAGAAAAGCAGCCTCGGGGGACTCCAACACAACACATTCTAACCCGTGACACATGGCCGAACTCCTTTCCCGTGCCACGTGCTCAGGGCAACAAGAAAAGACCCCCTGACCCATGCATGCCACATGCGTGGACAGTAGGGACAGAAAGAGATGCTTAACAAACACACAACACAAAGGTGAAACGTGGACAGACAGTACAGTAACACAGACTAGGGTCCTATTCGGAATTTCAGATGACTTGCTCTTAGCAAGTCCCTGTCCTACAGATTGGGCGATCTGCTTGGGTCCCCTTACAGATGGACCAGGCAACTTGCTCCCAGCAAGTCCCTGTCCTACAGATTGGGCGACCGGCTTGGGTCCCCTTACAGATGGAGCAAGCAACTTGGTCCTACTAGGTCCCGCTCCTACAGACTGCAGAAGATGTCATCCGAACCTCCTGCCCTAAACAATTCTTGTACAGAAACCATATAGAAACAAAGACTGAAAAATAAAGTAGTGTGGCACCACGTGACTCAACGAAAGGGGGTGTCGTAACATTAACTGACTATGGTCCTTAACGTTTGTCCAGTGGTCAAAAGTCAGACTGAGGGGGGTTGGTTACGGTTGGTCCCATCATCAAAGTCACAAATAAGACAAAAACAAACCCAAGACACACAGACAAAAACTATCAGATGTCTGTCTCCACCTAGACAGACAAAACCACTCCAGAAATACAGATGGCTGGGAGGACGGATAACTTCCCCAATCCAGGAGAACTACCGTACCCTCACTGGCTCCCAGACGGGAATCTCCCAAGCGTCCCTGAGGTTCTCACAGACTTCCTGGAGCATCTTCCAGGGTGGCAGTTGGTGATCCCCTAGCACGTCTGCTGATCACACTCTGTCTCCTCCCGAGACACGAGCGACTGCAAAGCACAGAACCAGATTTCAGCCCGCACAAAAACACAAAGACACAGACAATACAGGGTACCTGCTTACCTCCAAGATCGACTCCACTCAGGTGAGGGGTGGTCGCAAATCCCAGACGAGCCCCCAAATGTAAGACCCTCGAAAAGCTGAGGCTTCCAGGATCTTAGCCCAGGACCGAGGCCACCCCAATCACAGAATGGAGGCAAAAGCTTGATGCAAATTGCATGAGGCTTTATTGTAGTTTAACGAGCTAACCCAATGTTAGCTCAGGTCTTTGATCCACCCGCCATGTCGGATGGCTAGCAAAGACAGTTCGAAGCCATTGCATACAGATCTTTATAGAGCAGCGTAAGGGGAGTGTCTAGGGGTATGCACAGGCTCAGAATTAGTGTGCCTCCAGGCTTGGCGGTTTTGCCCTGTGTTGACTGGTCAACTGGTTGTAATGGCCCATAGGCCCTCCCAGGGTGGTTGCTATGCTCTCTGCATCATTGCTGTGCACTTGTCCATAAAGCACACCCAGAGCCATAAAGCACAGCACCAACAGCTAACTTCTGATTAATTCCTTGCCTTGAGGCAGGCATCTGACCTCTAAGTGACCAAGGCAAGGTTATGGCTACCGAAATGGGGACCTGTCCCCTTCAAAAGAACAAAAAAATACAAAAATTTAGACACAGCACAGATGAAATACTTATCACACATCTACAGAGTATTTCTTCCCGTAGCTGCAGAATATTCATTTCAGCACATAGAATATTTTTTAGGATAGAAATTGTGTTAGCCTGTGAATCCAATATCAAGAAATTAACAACAAAGTCAAAATCAATCCAATTGTATTTTCTCTGACAACAGCCAGGACTATGTAGAGACCATGTCTCAAAAAATTGAAACATAGCATACCAAAATGACAGAATAGAAAAAAAAAACTGAGAGGAAAATTTATATCAATAAACATCTGTGTCTCCATACAAGAGCCAATTAAAATGAATAACATAATAATACATCTTGGGGAACTAAGAAAGCAAGAACAAACAAAAAAGATCAATAATAAACAATTGGTATCAGGGCATAAATAAATAAAATCAGTAATAAAAAATAAAAACCTTTATTATATGTAAAGTTTAGAAAGTTAAAGAAAGGACAATGATACTGAAATAAATAATATCAGAGATGAAAAAGGGATTAATCATATTACCTGAGAAATGGAAATACCTTTCAAGGATTTTAATAAACAAACATACAATAGCAGTTTGGAAAAATCTAGAATAAATGAATTAATTTCTCCCCATATTAAAAATGCTAAGATTTCAGAAATGACCTTTCAAATTCTGTAAAGAATTTTGTTGGAATTTTGATAGGGATTGCATTGAATCTGTAGATTGCTTTTGGTAGGAGGGCCATATTTGCTATGTAAATGCTATCAATCCATAAGCATGGGAGATCTTTTCATCTTCTGATATCTTCAATTTCTTTCTTCAAAGACTTGAAGATTTTATCATACAAGTCTTTGACTTTCTTGGATTTTATATTTGATGCTATTATAAAAGGTGATTTCCCTGATTTCTTTCTCAGTCCATTCGTCATTTTGTGGGTTAATTCTGTACCTAACTACTTCTCTGAAAGTGTTCATTAGCTGCAGGAGTTCCCTGTATGTAATCATATATTGTGTAAATGAAGATACTTTTACTTCTAATTTATATCTCTTTGATCTCCTTTGGTTGTCTTACTGCTCTAGCTAAGACAGTAGGTACTATATTGAATAGGGATGGAGAGAGTAGACAACCTTGTCTTGTTCCTGATTTTGTGGAATTCCTTTGAGTTTCTCTCCATTTACATTGATGTTAGCTATGGGCTAGCTGTAAACTACCTTTATTATGTTGAGATGTGTTCCTTGTATTCTCCAGTATTTTTATCATGAAGGGGTGTTGAATTTTTATTTTGTAATTTTTTTATTAGTTCAAATTAGGAACAAGCTTGTTTCACATGTCAATCCCTTCTCCCTCCTCTCCTCTTCCCCCTCCTCCCTACTCTTAACCTATCCCCCACCCTATCCACCCTCCACTCCCCAGGCAGGGTAGGGACCTCGATGGGGGCTCCCCAAAGTATAGCACATCATCCTGGGCCGGGCCTAGGCTCTCCCCAATGTGTCCAGGCCAAGAGTGCATCCCTTCATGTGGGATGGGCGCTCAAAGTCCCTTCTTACACCAGGGGAAAATACTCATGTGATTTTTTTCTTTTAGTTTACTTATATAATGGATTACATTTATTTTTGTATATTGAACCATCCTTACATCTCTGGGATAAAATCTACTTGATCATGGCAAGCTTTGTGGAAGAGGAGGCAGAAGGAGTGTGGGAGACAGATGGGAAGGAGGTCACCAGGAGAAAAAGGCCCTCTAAAGCAACTGAATAAAGTTCATATGAACACACAGAAACTGAAACAGCAAGCTCAGGGGTCTTTACCAGGTCTTCTATGTATTTATTGTAGCTTTCATTTTAGCACTTTTATGGGACTCCTGTACGTGTGAATGAGTGGGTCACAGTTTCTTCTTGGAGGCTCTTTTCCTTCATTTGTCTTGTCCAACTTTGGTGTGATGGTTTTAGTTTTATTTTATATCTTATTTAGTTAAAAAACACTATTGAGACAAAAATAACTTGATTGCAGGATAATAAAATAATATATTTCAGTTTTCAAAAAACCTAAAAATCTCTTTTAAAATGTTAATATTTAAATATACATTTATATAAAACATTAAATGTAACACAATAAGTAACAAAGTTAAATTAGAAATTAAAGTTTCCTAAGAAATAAAATCCAAAGAATAAATGACTTAATTGCAGCATCACAGCAAACTTTTCTTCTTTGCTTAACCCAAAACACCTGGCAAAGAGGCACCACCTAATAATAATACCATGCTGATGCAAAACCTGTGTGCATAAAACAACAAAAAAGATAACTACAGAGGCATACTAGAAACCCACAGCTGAGCAGCAGAAGTTGCTGAAGGAAAAGTTGCAGAGCCATTGTGGAGACCAGATCCTACCTAGTGTTAAAGACCATAGGTGAGTAGAGTGAGCAAGTTCTGGGGAATTCAGTGTACATCAATCCTGGTTCATTTGCCTGTTGTCATCTTTATGCAATGTATACACACATCAAATGTTACACTTAAATTTATAGAGCACTTGCTATTTAGCTGCTTGAAGATAAATTGAAAATTCAAAATCAATATGGAAAATGATGCTAATAAATTTTATGGCATCATTTTCCTAAATAGCAGGCAATTGTGACTTTCCAGTGAAGGCTTGCTTAATAATGATAAAAACCCAACTTTCTGTAGTATGAGTCCACAGATACACATGGGATTTAGGGTACCCTGTGATTCACATGGTATCAGCTTTCTTAGTGACCCACATTTATCTAGAAAAAGACTCATGTTTGCTTTGTATGAAGATTTTAATATTATTAACTTATAATTCATGAACATGGGATATCATCTCACTTATGCATATTACCTTCAATGGCACACATAAATGTTTTATAGCCTTTAGTACAGTTTATTAACTTTATAGTAATAAATGTACACATATTACTAGTTTTCATCTCATCAATTAAATACACTCCTGAATATTTAATTTATTATGCTTCTATAAATAGGATTTAATTTTTTGTCATCTATCTGATCCAATTTGTGATGCCCATAAACTCATATATTTTCCTAATTTGTTGAGAATTTTGCATATACAGAGAATGCATTTTTATCAAATTCATTTATGCTCCTCATTCTGACTCAGATTTACCTCTTATCCCCACTCATCTCAACTTCATGTCCTCTGTCTATGTGCATTAGGTTGGACATGTACTACCATTATTGGTACACTTGTAACTTAGCTTGTCTATTAATTTAGGATATATATAGGTTCCTTTTATCAGTCTCAACTGTCCAGTATCCTATCAGAAGGTGCACACATATCTGGCAGTCACAGAATAATTTATTACTTAGTAGCTCTGACTATCTACTGTAAGCAAATTCTGGCCCAAGAAAATATAATGAATGTCTTCAAAATATAATGGATAATAACTACATATTTCTAAAATATCAGAATCCCATAATCAGGGAAGAGTTTACTCTCAAAACATATACCATATTTAGATATTCACCTTATAATCTCATATCATTAGTTCTCTAAAAAAATTTATGCACTGTGTGTAAACTCCATTTTCAAATCAAAGAATTGGTTTAGTTTGTTCTGCAATTGGACCCTAAATTATAAAATATGGAAACAATGCCAGGCTTGTGGGCATAAGATGAGCAGAGTCTCTTTTTGCTGTACAATTGGTATTAAATAAATAATAAAATCAACAAAAGAATTGATGTGAAGCCCATAGTCTAAAGTAAAAAGATATAATTAAACATGTTTTATCCATTGTATGTAATAAGCAACATCTCAGTATTACATAAGGTTATTTTTACTAATAACCTAATATTCTAGATTGTTTAGAACATGGATATTTTTCCAGTTACTTTATATTTATTGACTAAAAAGTAATCAATTGTGAATGAACAAATGCTTCAGCAATTAGGAGCACTTTCTCCTCTCTTTAAGATGAGTGTTTGCTACCTATAACTCAAGATGTGTGGCTTAAAAGACCCTGTAACTCTAGTTCCAGGGGCATTCAATGCCTCTCTGTCCTCCATGGGCATCTTCACCCACCTGCTGCACACACACACAACACAACACATGCTTATTAAACAAACAAATAAATAAACAAAACTAAAAAAGAAAGAGACATTTGGCTATGAAGTTAAAAGAATGAGAAAAGAGAAAAGATGTAATGCTTCAGTTTAACCATCTGCTTTAGTAACTGTCTTCAAGTAGTATCCACCCCTGCATAATAGTTGACAATCCCATCCATAAATAAAAAAGTTGGAAGTTATTTAATGTATTATCTGTGCTTGTAATGTTCAAAGACCCTATTTAATTGTTTGTTATCTGAATTCACATTTTTTTCCTCCAGAGCTTCCTGATTGCATTTTTTACCTCAGAATTTCTGAAGGTATAGATTAAAGGATTCAATAGAGGAGCCACCATAGTGTAAAAGACAGCAACAGCCTTATCAATTGGCAGAGTGGTCACTGGGCGTAGATACACAAATATACAAGGAATAAAGGATAAAACCACTACTGTGATGTGAGACACACAGGTGGAGAGGGCTTTGTGCCTGCCCTCCAAGCTATAGGTCTTTAGAGAGCGCAAGATGATCACATAGGATCCCATCAAGAGGAGGAAGTTAAACAGGCAGATGAAACCACTGTTGGCAGCAACAAAGAGACCAAGGGTATGCGTGTCCATGCAGACAAGTTGCAACAATGGGTATAAGTCACACATAAAATGGTCGATGATGTTGGGGCCACAGAAAGGCAGCCAAACTGTAAACAGGATCTGAATAGTTGCATGGAGAAATCCTCCTGTCCAGGCCACTCCCACCAGGAGAATGCATAGCTTGTGGCTCATGATGGTCATGTAGTGCAGAGGCTTGCAGATGGCCACATAGCGGTCATAGGCCATCACTGTCAAGAGGATGATCTCAGTAGCACCAAAAATGTGCTCTGCATAGACTTGTGCCATGCATCCATTAAAGGAGATGACTTTGTTCTCTCGAAGGGAGTCCGCGATCAGCTTTGGAGCTGAAGAAGAAGTGTAAATAGTGTCTATCAAGGAAAGGTGGCTCAGGAAGAAGTACATGGGGGAACTAAGAGCCCGGCTGTTGATGATGGTGATCACAATGAGCAGGTTGCCTGAAACTGTTACCATGTACAGAACCAAAAACATAACAAACACTACTTTCTGCATTTGGGGGTTCTGTGTAAGACCTATCAAGATGAATTCAGTCACGTTCCTCTTATTTTCCATCTGTGTAGTGAGGTTTATTTGTTTTTGAACTCAGAAAGGGGAATTTTTACCTTTAGGAAAAAAGAATTATAAAACAATTTAAATATTCCAAAAATTCTGTATCTTCATCATTCTATTGTTTTAAAGATGAGACCCTGTTTTTTTCTAAGTCTTGTAGAAATAAAAATCTTAAATCTTTTTCTTGTTTGAGTTTTTTGTCTTTTTTTTCCTCAATCTTAGTAGTATTCTTATAGAAGAAAGTATTCTTGTTGTTGTTTTTGCTTTTGTTTTCGGGACAGGGTTTCTCTATGTAGCTTTTGAGCCTATCCTGGCACTCGCTCTGGAGACCAGGCTGGCCTTGTACTCACAGAGGTCCACCTGCCTCTGCCTCCCGAGTGCTGGGATTAAAAGTGTGTGCCACCAATGCCCAGCTAGAAGAAAGTATTCTTTTTTTATGTAAAGCAAATATAAAGTATTTAGTATAAAGGGTGATTTTACTGCTAGAATACATGATGAACTCCTTAATCAGTGCATAAAAAAATTATAACCATACAATGAAAAGAGTAAGAAAAGATAGATTTTGTTATAAGAGCCTCATACACCGAGGCAGGTCTGAGAGACTCTTTTTTTTTTTTCAACTTTTTTTTTTATTTGAATTAGAAACAGGATTGATTTACATGACAATCCCAGTTCCCTTCTCCCACCCTTCCTCCCCTACCACCATCACCCCAACTAAAACCCTATCTATCACATATCCTTTCTGCTCCCCCTGGATAGTGAGGCCTTCCTATCCCAAAGGATACAATAGAAGAAAGTATTCTTAAGAATAAAGGAATCGCCGGGTGGTTGTGGTGAATGTCTTTAATCCCAACACTCGGGAGGCAGAGGCAGGTGGATCTCTGTGAGTTCGAGACCAGCCTGATCTACAAGAGCTAGTTCCAGGACAGCCTCCAAAGCCAGAAGGAAACCTGTCTCGAAAAATCAAAACCAAAACCAAAACAAAAAGAAGAAGAAGAAGAAGAAGAAGAAGAAGAAGAAGAAGAAGAAATGAATCACATTTATTAATGTCAAAGGAGAAATTGCAAATATGTTTTCCTCCAGAAAACCAGTGTAATCATTAGAAGTACTAATTTTAGACATTAGAAAGACTTAAAACTATATGTCAAATAAGGTGAATTAGAACTGTAAAATAGTTCTCTTACCCTAGTTTTAATTATGTAAATATTCTAGAGGCAAAAGTTAGTGATAATGACTATGGAATCAATATTCAAATACTTTGTGTTTTGAAGGCTTATTTCAAGAATAAAATTAAAATAGAATGTTTTCCCATAAAATTGCAAATAGATTTAATTTCTCGGATATTAAACCATAGTTAATGAGTTTCCTTTTCTTTCCATCCTTTCTAGAATAAGTAGTACTAGGAGACATTATGTTAAGTGAAATAAGCCAAAAGGTATCACATGTTTTTTTCCCATATGTGAGTAATAAAATAAAGTCGGTATAAAGGTAGAACAGCGATTCCTAAAACATGAGAATGAAAATTAACACATTCCCAACACTGTTAACTGCAGAGATAGTACTGGTGTGTGTGCCACAGTATGAATGATAAGGAGAGGGAAATAGTGCCACTTGTTCAATACTATGTGCATATGTTGAAAGCACATTGGTCCCTACATTGTAAAAATGTAGACAATAAATAAATTTACATACTTAAGATATTTAGCTCAAGATATGAGATTATTGCTGTCTTTTTTCCTTTTTAAATTTTAATTATTTCCTAAATTTCTTCAGATTCAATTACTAATTTTATGATTACAAAATAAATATAATTTCTTAGGGGCCTGTAATTGAATATATGAATATTTAAGTTGAGTAAAGTATGAGATATGAACAGAGGACATTGTATCATGGAAACACAGGAAACATCTTAATAGGATTCAAGAAATATAATATGCTTATAAAATTGTAATTGCCAGTTTACAAAATGCCTTAAAGATTGTAATAGGGAGTTTGCCATGAATGTTTCCCACAATACCTAGCATTATCATGGATGCCATCTTTTTTCTTAATTATTATATATACAATATATTTGTATCATGTATTTCCTTTTTCCCCAACTCAAACAAGATCCTTCTCCCTTTCCTCGTCATCAGCTTTATGTTATCTCTTCAAACAAACAAACAAACAAACACAAAATCTCAACCTCCAAAATAAAGAACAAAACCAAACTAAAAGACAACAAATAAAAACTCAACAAAAAGTAACCCAGACCCCAAAAGATAAATTATATTTTTTTCTTATACATGGAGGTTAGGTTGTAAGTTTTTTGATAGTGTGCTCAGCTGGATGTCATCTTTATTGTTCCAGCTAAATTTGTTCTTTTGTTTTAACTAATATCATCAATCAACAATTTACCTACGTATCCAATAAGTATACCCTGAACAATCAACTAGAATCCATTTAATATAAAATATATTTTATTTGCTTGATGATGAATGAATATATCACTCAGACTTCAAAATAGTATTTAAAACTTCCTTGTTATTATTAAGTCTTACATTTTTCCTGGACTTCAGATTTATTACAATATTTTATGTTTTTCCAACACAAAAGGACTATAAATAGTAAGATTATTTGTCCCCACCTCATGAGAGCATGATACTTATTTAAGACTATGGAAGAGAGAACTTGTTCTCTGTGATCCCATGAATATTTCATTGACACAACAGCGTTATATCTTTAAGCCTGGGATTGCAGTCTCCCTTCTAAACAGCCTAAAGTATCAGAGAATCCACCCAGGAACAAGAACCTCTGAGACTAAAATGGAGTGTATTTCCTAAATTCTAGAAAGCATATGCCAAAATCATATTTCATAATCAAAACTGCACATTCATCATTACTTATGTAATGTCTCATTCATGATTACTTGAGTTAATAGTTCCATTTTCTGCAAATTTTCAAGTTATTTGAATATGTTTTAATTCTTTGAAAATATTCAGATCTCCCCCTTTTCCTCACATCATGCAGACACAAAGACAACCTGAATAATTCAGCAGTATGTCAAAGCTGAAGTCTTTGGTGCTCAATGGCTGGTTCAAGGTATAAATGAGTTTTATTCCCTGTCCTGGTTCAAAGACTAATAGCATACCCTGTGGTATATATTTAGTTATATTAAGGAGAGACTGGTTTTCCATAAAAGGAAAGAATACAATGGAGAAGAAAGGACATAAATGGGCAACCTCATCTCAAACTATGAAAACCTGGTCACATTTCAATTCCTGTGCTCAGCTATTTGGGCATAATGCTTTTGCTGTGCTCTTCTTTTCCACATTTGTGGCAGCATGCTGAGGCTCACATGTTCTGCACAAGTTTCCTGTGGGACATCCTTACATTGAGTACTGTCTGTGCACTTGGCACTATAATGAGTGATTTGAGTGTAATATTTCACCTATTCATCTCAACAGTGTCTAAAATTTGCAGATGCTTTTAAATTCAGACTTTTAAAGAAAAGAAGGGAAACTTTAATCCCAGCACTCGGGAGGCAGAGACAGGTGGATCTCTGTGAGTTCAAGGCCAGCCTGGTCTCCAGAGCAAGTGCCAGGATAGGCTCCAAAGCTACACAGAGAAACCCTGTCTCCAAAAAAGAATTCCTTGTGTTTTATGAAATTATACTTTAAAGTTGAAGAGCCAAGGGCCAGGCAGGTGAGTTTTAAGGAACTAGAGTTTATCAGTCAGTGAGAGAGGACAAGAACAGCCAGGTCTGGTAAACTCTAACACTGATATTTTCTGCCTCTGAATCTCACCTTTCTTAGGATAATACAATATAAATACTTACAAGGAAACAATAGCCCTCAAGGAGAGAGATTAACTTCCACTTCATATTTACCAATAGCTATTTTGATTCTTTAAAAAATAGCTGTATCTAATTTTAAGAATAATAAATCCTCTTCTCAGAGAGAATTTTTAATGCATTAACCATTGGATATTAGCTTCAGAGTTTAAAGGGTTCTTTTGAAAAGAGTTCTTTCTTCTTCCCACTCTGACCTGTTTTCATGGCTATAAAGGCCATGCATCTGTCAGCGTCCTACTTTCA
This sequence comes from Cricetulus griseus, assembly GCF_003668045.3. Lineage (NCBI taxonomy): Eukaryota > Metazoa > Chordata > Mammalia > Rodentia > Cricetidae > Cricetulus > Cricetulus griseus. The sequence continues at coordinate 86,835,660 of NC_048599.1, forward strand.
ATAAGCATTTCAAAATTCTAAGTTGCATCCCATATCTACTTCTACTAATATACGGTGAGATTTCCCTCTCAGCCATTCTAAAAGTTGATGGATTATTTTATGTTGATTCCCATCGGAGACCTGTCCCTTTCTGAATGGAGATGGCAGAGGAGTGAATTGGGGCAGTGTAAAAGGGAGGTAGTAGGAGGGAATGGAAGGCTAGGAGTAAGGGGAAACTGTGGTGGGTAAGAAAAATAAATAAAAAAGGAGAAAACGCCAATACAAAAGATAATATGTATGACTTTGTATATACTAATAAATTGCACAGACCTCCGCGTACAATTCACATGTCTTATGCAGGAAGAAATATTCTGTGGCCCACCCTGCCACTTCATTCTCTTTGTACCATAGTACAAAACCTAGATTCCATAAATTGCATATAGGTATGTATCTGTATTCGTAGTTAGGGGATCAAATATTTGTGCATTATCTCCTGAAACAGTTGAAGGTATTCAAATGTAATGTTTCAATTATTTTAATTGCAAACTCCTTCCATGGCGAGAATGAAAATATGATGAATAGCTTAAAAATCAGAATTCTGGTAGCTTACCTTGGCTGCTGCTGCAGCTGAGAGCACCACAGAGTAATCATTGCATACAGCCACTTAGACAGCATTTCAGGTAAGGTTTGCATCCCCATTCCATAATGACTAAATGACAATTCAGGAAGCAGATACTGCCAAACGACACAAAATTCTTCAGTTGAATTTGACATTTACTTTCAGAGCTCTGATGTCTTTGAAATTCTTATTAAAATGAACAAGAAAAGAAAGAAAGAAAGGATGAAAGAAAGGCAAATGCTATGTTGAATTTGAAACTGAAAGTCTTGGGGAAATTAGAGAATCTTTTGATTTTCTGTTATTATGAAAACAATTACAGAACAAGAGATGCAAATATTTCTAACTCCTAATTTGGCCAATGAAATAAAAACAAACAAACAGCTTCTTCTGGAATCATTGTGTATGGAAAGACTTCTGAGGATGTTATTAATGGATGGATCTGTCTCACTTTTACCCTCACAGGAATTAATTACTGATGATTTTTGAAGATTTTATTTTAGGAACAGATGTTTTGATGTATTTATTTATAAACAACTCACTGATTAGTTCTTTTCCCTGAAGTTGAAACTAATTTATCAACAGGCTATATCTGTGGTCCTAGATAGTATGTGATGAAGTACATATCTCATAATGCCTTGAGGACCATGAACTAGGACATAAAGGACTCTCATTACTGTGTGGATAACAACCTAGAGTTTTGTTCAGGTTGTGTCCCTGGGGAAGTTTTCTCAGTCTGAGGTCATGTAGAAGACAGAGAGATTTAATCTTTGAACTGAACTAGAACGTATTAGGATTTATTCAGTCCATAGGAATGAATTTTGGAAACTGACACACTTTCAATTATTGTGCTTGCTAGCTAGAGCTAGCTGCTAAATAAAAGGTAAAATTCTAGTGTCAACTTTCCTAGTGTAGAAACCAAAAGTCTTTCCTGATTTTCTGCCTTTCCACTGACACTATGTTTAGAAGTTCAGGGCTAGGTGGGTTCACTACACAGTTCTACAAACATTTCAAAGGTGAAATAATATCAACAACCCTAAAATTATTCTGTAAAATAGAAAGTAAGGAAAGCTTTCAAGTTGTTATGAGCTAACAATACCTGGTTATTAAAACAAGGAAAAGAAAATTGTACAAATTAGAAAATTACATCTGAACCTCTGGATGAGCATAATTGCAAATATTCTCAATAAAATGCTAGCAAACAAAATTCAACAACACATTAAAAGGATCATTCAAAACAGAAGCAAAAATGAAAGAATTATTATCTTTTTCCCTGAAAAGGGTTAACCATATATGAATATCAAACAACAATGAAGAAAGTCTCATGAATTTGAGAGTGAGTAGAGGGATCAGAGAAAGTATGTCAGGAGAGAGGTAGGGGTGAAATTACTATTTAGATAAGAAATTCTCTAAAAAGAAAATATATTAAATAAAAATATAAGAATAAATCCTCCTAAACAATAAGCCCTGAAAAGCAATTTTCTTGAAGAATGAAGATTAAAACTCTTTCAATGAAATTATTGCAAATCAAGTCCAAGAGCACATTAAGACTATTCAACATGAAGGTCAGCTTTGTTTCATTTCAGGATTTAAGGATGCTTCAATATATGTAAAATACAATATATTGTATTCAAGGATATGTAAAACACACTGATAGGAAACATATGATCACCTCACTTTATTAAGACAAGGTCTTTGGTGAAGATACAGCCCTTTCATGAATAACAACCTGAGGAACCCTCAAAACCATAAAATATGTATATGAGAAACATTCATCCAACATTATACTAGGGAGGACAAAAATACTTCTCTAAAATCAGGAAGAAGACAATAGCACCCATTCTACCCAATCTTACTCCATATACTTTGACATCTTAGGTAGATCAACAAGGCAAGACAAATAAAAGAAACAGGTGCAACAGGAAAGGAAGAAATCAAATTATCCTTGTTTATCTATGGCATGATCCTATATTTAAAATATTTAAAAAATCCCCAAGAAAATGGATAGATTGCTGAAAAAGGAATCAGTAAAATATTCTCATTCACAATAACTTGAAACAGTTTTAGGACTACCTATCCAAAGAGCTGACCAGTTCCACCAATACCAAATTTAATTAATTGAAAAAGACCCCAGATATCTCCCAACTCCACCTGGCATTCCAAAGGAACACCCAGCCCACTCTAGCCAGGAAAGCAGGTGGGCTAATTGCAAATCTTCATCTTTTCCTCTATTATTCCAAATCCAATCCCCCAGTCTCATCCTTAACTCTGTAGCAGACCACCAGCCCCCTCTACCTTCCCCCATCTCCAGTGGATCCTATAGAACTTCCCCTCCAAATTTCCATCCCTCTCCTTATTGATTTATCCTAACTCCAAACTCCAGCAGGCATTTCCTGGAAATACAGGTAACCCTTAGAAAGGTTAGATAGAAGAGAAAGTACAGAATAGCCTTGAACTCCTTGGCACAGAAAAATACTTTCTGAACAGAACACTGTCAGCACATGCACTAAATCAATAAAAAGAACCTTACGAAATTGGGAAGCTTCTGCACAGGAAAGGACATTGTCATTTGGACAAAGTGGCAGCCTACAGAAGGGGAAAAGAAACTTTACCGACTATACATTGATAGAGGTCTAATATAAAAAATATTTAAAGAACTAAAAATATGAATATCAAAACAAAACAAACAACCCAATTTAAATTGGGGTACAGATATAATCAGAAAATTTTCAAAATAGGAAACTAAAATGGCTGAGAATTGCTTAAATGCTCTAAAATCAGGAAGAAGACAATAGGTAAACAATGTTAAACATTGTTTACCAACAGGGAACTGCAAATCAACACTGTGAGATTCCATCTCACAGGCATCAGAATGGCTAAGATCAACAAAACAAGTGACAGATCATGGTGGCAAAGATGAGGAGTATGGGGAACACTAATTCATTGGTGGAAGTGCAAACTCATACAGATACTAAGGAAATGAGTGTAGAGGCTCTTCAGGGGAAGATGGGAAATGATCTACCCCAAGATACATTTCAGTACTCTTAGGCGTATACCCAAAGGATGCTTCATTCTAACACAGTGAAACTTGCTCAGCCATTTCCATTGTTGATCTATTTATAATAACCAGAAATTGAACTACCTAGCTGTCCTTCACAGAAAAATGAATAAAGAATTATTTGTGGTACATTTACACAACGAAGTATCAATAAGCTGTTAAAAAAGAAACAATGAATTTCACAAGTAAATGCATGGAACTAGAAAATAGAATCTTTAATGAGGTATCCCAGATCCAGAAAGATATATGTGGATATTAGCTGTTAAGTCAATGATAAGCAAGCTACAACTCATGGAACCATAGAGGGTACATATACAGTAAGTGACTAGAGGGAACAGATAGATCCCATTAGGAAAAGGGAAATAAAATAGATTATATGGATAGATGTGGAGTGCTGTAATTGGAGCTTCAATAGTGAGGGGGAAAGGAGAATGGGATGTGGGAGTAAATATAAGGAGAGTTAGCCAAAATTAAGGGGCATTGAGAAATATATGGAAACCTAATATAATAGATACTTTCTAATATCTATATCTATATATGTGATCTAAATGAAGTCACAAAATAATGGGGGAGACAGAATACCAACTGGCCATCTCTTGTCATCCATGGAAACTTCCAATACCAGGATTGGGTTACATCTAATAGAGCTATTATCAAAGGGACCCTGAGCAAGACCCCAAACAACCCAGGCTATTGCCTGGGTTTCCACAAATGACAGCAAAGCCCCTTTGCTGAAGATGATCCCTATATTGAACATGGAGATGTTAAGCTGGTGTCTACATAGAGCTTTTATCCCTGTATTTCAGCATCTTTGGTACATGAAGGTATTCTGCATGCTATCAAAAGTGTAACATAAATGTCAGCCACAAATATTATCTATAATGGTGTACTGCCTGCAAGATATTTTACAGTAATCGAGGCACAAAACTTGTGGGAGCAAACAATGAATAACTGATTTGACTTAAGTCCCACTCCATGTAATCCATACCTAAACTTGCTTGGGTGACCAAGAACCTGAGACTTGGTAGCCCGGGGACCTAGGTAAAAACCAAATGATACAGGCTAAAATCTGAAAAGAAAGAACAGAAAAGTAGTGATAAAATGACTTCTACTATGTTCATAAATCAGTTCCTTGTTCAGCTACCATCAGAGAAGCTTCCTCCTAAAGCAGATGGGACAAATATAGAGACCCAGAGCCAGACATTGCACAGAGAGTGAGAGACTTTGGAACACTCAGCCTTGAATGGTTTGTTTTCATCAAATATCTATCCCCAGAGCTCAGGAAATCCTGAAGAAGAGGAGGCAGAAAGAGTGTAAGAGCCAGAGGGGATGGAGAACACTAAGAAAACAAAACCCTCTAAATCAACAGAACAAAATTTATATGAACTCACATAGTCTGAAGCAGCAAGCACAGGGCCTGCCTGGGTCTGCATCTGTACCAGGTCCTCTGCATTATTGCTTCTAGTTTAGTGTTTTTATGACATTTCTGAGTCATTGAACGAATGGGTCCCTGATTCATGTCCCCTCTCCTGAGTTCTTTGCCTTCTGTTGGTTTCTTTTGTCCAACTCGGAAGAGATAGTTTTGTTTCATCTTATTATATTTTATTTTGTCATATTTTAAGAAACTAATGAATGAAAACCTAGCCACAAAGGTAAAGGTTAACAACTGAACTGTCACTTGTACCTGCTGGGAGAGGTGAAATCAGTTTTCTCTAATAGAGTGACACTGGCCGTATCAACCACTCAAGGATAGGAATAGCTGACCAACATATAATGGACTCCACAGGTTTTTCACATCTTTTTTCTTTTTTTGTGTGTATGCTTTCATTTGTTTACATTTTTCTTGGGTGGGGGCATGGTTTTATTATGTTTTCCTGATTCGGAGGTTGTTATATTGAATTTTTGAGAAAGAATTTAAAGTTGGGTGGGTAGAAATGAGGGGAGTGTTTGGAAAGACTTGAAGGAGCAAAAATAAAACAAAACAAAAGCCAAAACGTTATATAACTTTCCCTCCCCTCTCCTCCTTCTACACCTCACATGAATCCCCACTCCCTTAAAAAAATTCATGGCTCTTATTCTTTAATTATTATTATTGCATATATATGTAAATAAATATACAAATTCGATCTGCTGAGCCTGTTCATGGTTTTTGTATGTAGTTTTTTTGGGGGGGGCTGACACCTTGGGATTGGGTATTTATTGTGGGTACTGCTCCCTGGGGAAGACTGATTCTCCCAGCTCAGCAATCTTTAATTATCAGTAGCTCTTCATCTTAGGGGTGGAGCCCCATGCTATTTCCCTCATCCATGTTGGCATGTTAGATGATATATTATTGTTTAGGTCTTCTTTGCATAGCCATTATTGTAGAGATTTATTGGTGTAGCTTCCAAACTTACATAAGACTTTCTGATTATATGGTTCCTCTGCCTCTTCTTCCACTGTGTTCTGTGGTTCTTAGGTGTTGGTGTTGTGCCATGGATGCTTCAGCAGGGGCTCAATACTTAGTCAGTTGTTCCCGCATTTTGATTAGTTGTTGGTTTTTTCCATAGTCTCTTTCAGCTGTTTAATGATGGTGAGAACCATATTCATCTGTGGGGATAAATAAGACTATTTAGAATGCAGTAAGACAATATGGTGGCTTAGGAATGTGGCAACAGTAGGTTCTCTGAGACCTAGGACTTTTCTAACTATGTATGGTTGGCTAGATTTTTGTATACCCAGGTATGATCTTCCTCGTGCTCGAGGGATTACTTAAATCCATTTAGACAGCTGTTGATTACCAACCACTGGGATATGAGTGCCACTATTGCACCTTTAGTGATATCTTGCAATGCCGGTCATTGTTGTGTTTCACAGCTGGGTAGGACTACTAAATGCTGTCCTCCTTTGGTAGCTTGCATAGCACCTTCTAATGTTATGAAATCTAGTTATCAAGAAAGAATTTTTTGGGGTGGGGTCAAATTCAGCTGAATTGCCCCAAGTTCTGTCTGTATTTCTGAGTGTGTGGTATCTTCAGCACAGACTTATCTTCAACTTATTAGAGGCAATAAATGGTAACAGTGATAGTCTGCATTGTTTTAGAAGTCCCTTGGACTCTCCTGACCAACAATTTCAAAGGATTTTTTTTTTTGCCTGGAACTGGGGTATCTGTTCGATAGGGAGGCATTAACACTTGAATGTAACTTAATTTAATTGATATACATCTACACAATATACTTCTGTGATATCTATGTCTCTCTCCATATATATATATATATATATATATATATATATATATATATATATATATATCCCACTAGTGCTATATAGCCAAATGTATTGAAGTGTGTATTTCAATGAGACGTTATTTAGATGTTTAATGCAGCACTGTTCACCACAGCTAATCATAAAATTAATCAAGGGATCCATCAACAGACACTGTTGGAAAGCCATATAGACAACAGTCAATGGTATGTACTCACTCATATATGGATATTAGACATAGAGCAAAGGATTACCAACCTTCAATACACACCTACAGAGAAGCTAGGAAACAAGAAGGACCCTAAGAGGGATGTAGAGGGTCACCCAGAGAAGGGGAAGGAGACAAGATTTCCTGAGCAAATAGGGAGCATGTGAGGAGGGGAGAAGGATTTTGGAGAAAGAGTCTGGGAGAAAAGGAGGGGGCAGGAGGACATGAGGGATCAGGAAGATTTAGTCAGAGGAAGAATAGAGGAGAGCAAGAAAAGAGATACCTTAATAGAGGGAGCCATTATAGGTTTAAAGAGAAATCTGGCACTAGGGAAATGTCCAGAGATCTACATGGATGACCCCAACTGACAATCTAAGCAATAGTGGAGAGGCTACCTTAAATGCCCTTCACCTATAATGAGATTGATGACTACACTATATGCCATCCTAGAGCCTTCATCCAGTAGCTGATGGAAGCAGAAGCAGATACCCACAGCTAAATACTGAGCTAAACTCCTGGAATCCAGTTGTAGAGATGGAAAAGTGATGAGCAAAGGGGTCAAGAACATGCTGGGAAAACCAACAGAAACAGCTGACCTGAACAAAGGGGAGCTCATGGTCCTCAGACTGACTGCTGGGAAACCAGCATAGGACTGAACCAGGCCCCCTGAACATGTGTGTCAGTTAGGAGGCCTGGGCAGTCTATGGGGAATCTGGTAGTGGAACAGTATTTATCCCTAGTGTACGAATGGACATTGGGATCCCATTCCTCATAGAGGGATACTCTCTCAGATGAGATAAATGGGGGATGGCTTAGGGCCTGCCCCAAATGATGTGACAGACTTTGATGCTCTCCCTTGGAAGGCCTCATACTCCCTGAGGAGCAGAAAGGGGATGGATTGGGGCATTGGTGGGAGGCATGGGAGGAAGAGGGAACTGATGTTGATATGTAAAATAAGATTGTTTCAAATTTAAATAAAAAATTAAAAAGGAAGAAAGAGGATAAAATACAAGAAATGTGGAACTGTCATGTGTATTACTGATATTTTATAAAAGCCACATTGTTTTAAATTTTGCCGTTATTTAGGTTTAGGGGCAAAGTCCATGTGCAATGGCATAGAACCTTAAGTTTGTTGGAAATATTTTTGTCTGGCTTTATGGATTTGTGAGACACACACATTTATATTTCTAAAAAAGCCACAGTGCCATACATTCAAAACTTGAGATTATTATTATTATTATTATTATTATTATTATTATTATTATTATTATTATTTTACTTTCAAGGTCTTGCTAGAGATGGTCAGAAGCAGATCTGGGTTTAGTTTTGAAACTTGCAAATACTGTATCCTTTTGTTTTCTTCTATGGTCTTCTTTAAAAATTAATCAAAAATCATTTCAATCATTGTTCATCAGTGTCCTATTATTCCATGTACCATAGCACTCATTCTACTTGGAAATTATAGCAGAAAAAAATTAAGTACGTTTCCTATTTTCTGTATTACAGTAGGTGGCAGCATTGCTATAGTTTTTCCAGTAAATGTTAACAAAGTATATTTTTTCCTATCTCCAAGTACATTGTGTCCCATTTAACAATTACTTGTCCTAGAGTGCCTTCCAGTGGCCATTTTTGTTCTGTGGCTAAAACCATTGTTCCTACATGTTATAAATATTTGTTATTCAGCATTATACTTTTAGACTGTTCGATGGCCCAAGATTCCACATTTCCTATGCTGTCTTTAAAAAAAAAAACTCCATTTTGTTTTATTTTTAAAAAATGTTAGTAATAAAAATGGAGGAAGAAAATAAAGGCATTTATCATAAAAAAATTCATTTAGGCTTTAGCTGTGCATTTTTCCCATGGTATATGGCATGGGCTGGACATGCTCTGTACTACTTAGTTTGTACCTAAGTTGTACAAACTAAATAATAACGAAGTTCAGATTTACTATTTACTATTTGTAGCTAAATACCTTATTCTGGAGTGTCTCAAACATCTCTTATCACCTGTCATTTATAGAGGGTTGGAATTGACAACCCAGAGGAATCCACTGAGTACATGGTTTGTCCATTTAGACCTAGGAGGATAAGTTCATTCTACTAGGGCAGTCAAACTCTGCAGGGTGCTTAAGGAGAAATCAGTTGTCAAATCAGTAAAGGGTTTGTCCAGAGTGGGGAGAATGTCATTTCCACAACCTTCTTAAGGACAAGGCAGTCTCATGGCTATCCACTTTTCTCATAGTGTTGGGTTAATTGTATTTGTACTTTTAATATTCTTTCCATTTTGTCTAAACATTTGCACATTTCAGTTACAATCTCTTCTCTGATTCATGACTTCTTGAAACATTGTTGCTACATTTGATAACGATACTTTCTCCAGACTTCTGTGTTATATTTTATATATACTTTTTGCTGTTTTACACCCATTGAGTCAACTTGTGCTGCCCATATGTCTTACTTACATTTCTATTGCAATTGTAAAACACCATGACCAAGACCAAAGTCTAAAAGAAAGCATTTAACTGGGCTTACAGTTTCAGAGGGTTAGAGTCTACAAAGGCAGAGCAAAGACATGGTGGCAGGACCAGCTGCCAGCTCTCATTCTGATCTGGAATCAGGGGGCAGAGAGATGGCATACTGAGAATGTGCCAGCTTTTTGAAATCTCAAACCTTGCTGCCAGTAATGCACCTTCTCCTCTGAATCCTTCCCAAATAGTTCTACCAACTGCGGACCAAGTACTCAATCATGTAAGCCCATGGGGGCCACTCTCATTCAAATCATCTCATCATATAGTCTTTAAAAGGTGTGTGGTTGATTTTGATGGCTCTTTTTGCTTGTCAACTGGAGTACCTCCAGAATTAACTAAAATCCAAGTGACTGAGTATATAGGTGAGGGATTTTTCATAGTTAAATTATTTGAAGTAGGAAATACTCATATATAATCTGGGCCACACCTTGTGGCTGCAAACTATATAGATGACATGGAAGATGAAAGATTTTGCTCTTTGCCTGCTTGCCCTTACTCTTGCTGACAGCTTCATTCCTTCACTGGTATTTGTCTACTTTTTTGTGATTTTGGTATACACTGAAGACTAGCTGCATATAGCAGGGTTACTGATTTTTTTGAATTAATCTTGTATCGTGCTACTATGCTGAAGGTATTTATCAGCTGTAGGAGTTCCCTGGAAGAGTTTTTCAGGTCACTTATGTAAACTATCATATCATCTGCAAATAGTGAAAGTTTGACTTCTTTTCCAATTTGTTTCCCCTCGATCTCCTTTTCTTGTCTTATTGCTTTAGCTAGAATTTCTTTTTTTTCTTTATTTATTAGTTCTAGTTAGGGAACAAGCTTGTTTCGCATGTAAGTCCCTTCTCCCTCTCCCTCCCCTCACCCCCTTCCCTCCTTCCCCACCCCTATCCACACCCCACCCCATCCACCCACCACTCCCCAGGCAGGGTAGGGTCCTCAACAGGGGCTCTGCAAAATCCACCAAATCTTCCTGTTTTAGGTAGAATTTCAAGCACAATATTGAAGAGGTATGGAGAAAATGGCCAGTCTTGTCTTGTTCCTGATTTTAGAGGAATCAAGTTGAGTTTCTCTCCATTTAGTTTGATGTTAGCTGTTGACTTGCTGTATATTGCTTTTTATCATGTTTAGGTATGTTTCTGTTATTTCTGATCTCTCCAAGACCTTTATCATGAAGGGGTGTTGGATTTTGTCAAAGGCTTTTTAAGCATTTAGTGAGATGATCATGAGGTTTTTCTTTCTCAGTCTGTTTATATGGTGGATTTTCTTATGTTGAACCTTCCCTGCATCCCTTGGATGAAGCCTACTTGATCATGGTGGATGATTTTTCTGATGTATTCTTGGATTCAATTTGCCAGTATTTTATTGAGAATTTTTGCATCAATGTTCATGAGGGATATTGGTCTGCAGTTCTCTTTCTTAGTTGTGTCTTTGTGTGGCTTGGGTACCAAGGTTATTGAAGCCTTGTAAAAAGAGTTTGGCAATGACCCTTCTGCTTCTATTGTGTGGAATACTTTGAGGAGAATTTATATTAACTGTTCTTTGTATTTCTGGTAGAATTCTGCACTGAAGCCATCTGGCCCTGGGCTTGTTTTGGTTGGGAGACTTTTGATGACTGCTTCTATTTCATTAGGGGTTATAGGTGGATTTAAACTGCTTATCTGTTCTTGATTTAATTTTGGTAATATCTATCCAGAAAATTGTCCATTTCCTTTAGATTTTTGAATTTTGAGGATTACAGGTTTTCAAAGTATGACCTGATGATTCTCTGGATTTCCTCAGTGTCCCTTGTTATGTCCTCCTTTTCATTTCTGATTTTGTTAAATTGCATGTTCACTCTCTGCTGTTTGATAAGTTTGGATAAAGCCTTGCCTATCTTGTTGATTTTCTCAAAGAACCAACTCTTCATTATATTGATTCTTTGTATGTTTTCCTAGTTCCTACTTTATTGATTTCAGCCCTCAATTTGATGGCATCTACTCCTCCAGGGTGAGTTTGCTTCTTTTTGTTCTAGAGTTTTCAGTTGTGTTGTTAATTCTCAAGTATGACTATTCTCCAGTTTTTCCATGTGGGCACTTAGTGCTATGAACTTTCATCGTAACACTGCTTTTAAAGTGTCCCATAAGTTTGGGTGTGTTGTGTCTTCATTCTCATTGAATTCTGGGAAGTCTTTAATTTACCATAGAATTTTTAAATCATTTTGCATTTTATTGCTAGATTAGTTATAAATACTTAGCATACTGCCTTAAATATTTTAAAATGTTTAAGGAAAGAATGATTTATTTAAATAAGAGACATTGTTTCCCTTTATTTTTTCATTTTTCCTGTTAATCTAAATTTGCATATGATACTGTTCCTGTCTGCCTTATGAAGTACTTTTTCATGCCTTACAATGCTGATACTTTGGCTCTGATCTTGTCCAACCCTCATGTATTTAGTTGATTACTAAATTGCCTATAGATAGACTGAGATGATAGTCTTCATTGCCAAGAAATAAAAGTTGGAAAAAATGCCAAGATCAAAAATGATTGAATGGAAAACCTAGCAACACCTATGACAGATTCGTGTTCTAAGAGTTTGAAGTTCCAGCTTTTCTTTATGGCATGACACATTAAATGCTTCAATTCAAATTTTAAGTGGAAACTATAGTTGCACTAATATTGTAATTCAGTGATTAGTGCTTACCCAGCATGCTCAATGCCCTGTGTGTAATCCCTGGCATGGTAGACAGAACAAACTCAAGAAAGTCCTTGTCTTAATATAAATATCTACATTCAATGATATACTACCAAATAGGATTTTGGCATTTCTATATTAATTAAAACTTCCCAACTGATTATCTTTTTATCCCCATCACATCATAGCTTTTCCCACTCATTAGCATATCTTTTGTACAAATCATGTAATTATTAGATTAGTAAATAAAATTCAGTAGTGTTATCCCACATAGGTAAAAGAAGTCTAGTGGATTTTCTTTATTCCAATAGACTTCTCCTTGCACATCAGAATAGTGCAGAATTTGGCTTTCTAGAGTTGGAGATAGTTGTAGTACAAAAATAATATCCTTCCTAGTACTTACACCAATTTTTGTATTTTTCTTCTACATGCCATAATTATCATCTTAATGACCAATTGTACCCAATTTTAGCAAAGGATAAAATTACTACTTTGTATTTTAGAAGAAAACCATTTTCTATATAATTACTTCTCAGCTAACTCATGGTATCAGCCACAAGAGGGTTTATACCTTTGTTCAATGAAATGCATTAGGAATGAATAGATAGATATGCCTTGTACTGTTCCAATGGCTACACCATGTGTGTTTTATATCATAGACAAAGTGAATCCCCAGTATGACTGAAAATGTATCACTTAGTTATCAAGCATATAGGAATAGGAATTTTCAGGCAACATTATCTGCTGATATATAATTGTCTCACAGAAGAAAAATTCAGCAACTAGGTTGTTGGAGCATCATCTAATTTAAAAAGTTCTTTTACTTCATTCACATAATTCAGAATGCTGAAGTTCTTTGAACTTTGGGAGACAAAGAGAATGATGCTTTAAAAATACATGAATTAATTCTCTATCTTTGAATGATAATTAACTCTCAGACACTTGATTGTATTTGATGATGCTACCAATTACCAATAAAAGAAGCATATGGAGTAAATATTCTGTTTACCTAAGAAATAATACTTTTGAAACTGGTAGACTTAACCCTCCATTTGTTACATAGACAATGATTTATTATTTTATTTTATGTGTGTGTGTGTGTGTGTGTGTGTGTGTTTGTCTGTAGGCATATATGTTCACCATGTGCATGCCTGGTGTCCACAGAGGCCACAAACAATCATTGGATCCCTGGAACTATAGTTACAGATGTGAGCTGCCATGTGTGTGTTCAGACTGAACTCAGATTTGCAATAATAAGTGTTCTTAACCATAACCTATCTGGCCCTATGTTATGCAAGCTTCAATCTGTCATCATTTAGGGGAGCCCATCATTTGATAGTTGAGCTCCTGCATCAAGGCTTTGTGAAACAGAAGATCCAGTGTGTAAGTAAACTTATGATAACAAGCTCATTGGAACAAGTAACACATGAGATAAGGAATAACATTAGGAACCTTATAATAAATTCATCTTTGACAATATAGTTTCTTTCCAGTAGAAAGTTATTCAATTAATATTGTATAGAAATAAAAGAATTAAATTAAGAGAATGAATATCATTGTGGTTCCATCTCACATTGATCTGGGATACAGCAAAAGTTTCCATACATACTCAGTAGTAATTATTATTGCTTATGTTTCCATGAATTAGAAACTCAAGTGCCAACTCTAAGAGACTCTTTACTTTGCAGCACTGCAACTAAAGTTTCTTGGGCAGACTGTCTAGCATACTTAGTGGAAGACTATGATTTTCTGGCATATGGATGGAAGACTGCTTCCTCTTCTGGCTTGTCTAAATATTCCTTCCTTTACTTAAATATTTCATGATGTGCAACTCATAGTTTCCCAGATTTTACACTTAGGAAGTTTTCTTTTCAAATTATAGGTTTTTAAATTCAACTTGTGGTTAGCTACCCATTGTTGGCAAGATCCAAATTTATTACCTCTAGAGATTAGTGAAAGGAAGAAATCTGTTCAAGAGAGACTAATTCATTTGAATTTGTTCCAAATAGTACAACAAGCTTTAGCTATTAAAATAGTAGTGGTGCAAATGAATCATAGACTGTGTCATAAATATAAATAGAAGAGTTAGACCCCGAAGGTCTCTGAAAACTAAATTCTACTCAATTTAGGGTATGCATTCAGTTGGTATTTAGTTCTTGAGGTGCATATTTTTGCTGCATTCATCTTTGCTTATCAGAGTTGATGGAAGGTTTCAGTTTCTGGAATCTTCCATATATAGGAATATGTTTTGCTATGGAGAGGAGGGCCTTAGAAAGATTCTGCTCTAATTCCTTAAAGACTGATCACAGCCTTTGCTTCTTGTTTGCATGACATATTCATGAGGCACATTGATGCTCTTGCACCTTCTTAAATAGATGTCCCTTTGGAGGGCTTTACTGATTTAAAACAGAAAAGGGTTGATAAAGTTTTATTAATAATTGTCAGTATTAATAAGGAAGCAGGACATGCTAGTTTTTCCTTAATTAACTTCTTATATATGCATGCAAATGTAGTGTCACTGTTTTTGTATGAAAGCATTTTCCCTGAAGGTAAGAATTTTCAACTACTTTTTATTTTAAAATTTGAAAAATTTTAAGTGCTTTTTATATTCTAGGTGTTCATTTGGGTTCTCTTACATTTTCTTGAAAGACAGAGATAATGGGAACTCTTGCTAAAACATGTTTGCTGCAAACAAGCTAAATTTGATAATTATCCTGTGTTTGCTAAACAAAAACACAGAATTAGACATTTTACAAAAACACAAAGGTAAATGAAATATTTGTCACCAAAACAGTAAAAAAAAAGCCTTTTTTTTCTTGGAGAAAAATATGATTCAAGATGTGAATGTTGTGAGCCTGCCACCAAGAGAAATTAGCTAAATATTCCTGGGATGTACTAAAATACAGAGGGTACTTTAGTATATATGCTAAAAGTTTCTAAACTGGGAAAATTAATGGAGAAACACTTAGAGATTAATCAGATTATAATCTTGTATCCAGTATTTTTTGCAGATTGATTTGGTTCACTTTCTATCATGCTAACACAGAAGAGGAACATGCTCCATACATCAAAACCCATCCTCTATTACTATATTTTATGGGCTAACATATATTACATGATATATTAACAAAGTATCATGAACTTACACACACACACACACACACACACAGACACATAGGAAATTCTAAATTACAGACCCTCCATACTGTTTACAGTGTAGCTAAACTGATATTTATTTTTTCTGATAGTTCTAGGTGGGATTTTATAAGTTTATCCTAAAATAATTTCTGGAATTAGAGCAATGCTTTGTGTATTGTCACATAGAGTTATTATACAAGGTAAAGGATTTGATTGTGCCAGATTAAGTAAGGCATTTTCATGTGGTTTATCATGCAATTTGAGCCAATTCTCCTCTACTTCCTCACTCAGCTCTCTTCCCACTGGTCATGTTGATTCCTGTACACAGATTTGGTTTTATATTTATGTCATTATAGGACATATAAATTAAAGAAAAATGCAATTATCATTTTGAGACTGATTTAATGAGTTTAACACAATTGCCTCCAATCTATACAGTTTCTTTCAAATTACACATCTTTGCTCTTTTTTTAAACGGCTGGAAATGTTTCATTATTTTGACACATGACACATGAATATTTGCTATTGTTTTAAATATTTTTAAAAATTAGAACATAATTATATAAGTGCCCCTTCCTTTTTTTCCCTCCAATCCTTTCTGTGTCCATTTTTCCCTTTCAAATTGAATAGCTCTTTTTCGTTATTATTGTTACATATCTGTTTTTAAAAATTTTTGTAAAAACTGTATTAAATTATTTTTATTTTGAGACTGTTAACAATAGCTTGAATTGAAGCTATTCATATTATTCAGGTTTTTAGTAGAATGATATCTTTGATAATTTCCAGTTTAGTTTACTTGTATTTAAACATGATATAGTTTAAGTACCCCATTTATACTCTATTATGTAAATAATTACACTAGTCACTAAATTTACCCTGGCCATCCAGTAATGTCAATGTAAATTATGCAGAAAACAAAATATTGGAGAGACATTGTTGGACTATGTTCTTTTAGGTTCCTGAGAGTTACAAGAAGTATACTTTTTCAGTCTTGTTTCTTCAAGAAGGACACTAATACCTTCTGGGTCAGATGGAAGCAGTGATGTGGACAAGACTTGTGGAAGACCCATACACAACTGGCCTCTCAAGAAAGCTCTGACTCTGCACAAGTCCTTCTCCCCCACAAGTGAATGTAAATGGAATTTACATTCATTAAGTCAACATAATTTCATCCAGGTAAATGCTGTTGGTACCTCTGTATACTTACAACATCTTTGTATACTTAATGGACAATTTCTAAGACACATATTTAAACCCATTTCCTGAAGTGGTTCCTGAATTACATTAAATATACTATTCTTTGTGTCTTGGGCTATATCCACAATCTTTTTTCGACTGAGAATGTTACAGTTAGTTATGAGCTGATACTTCCAGTGAAACACTCATGAACATCAACAAGAGTTATCATCCATTTCGATTTTACCAGTGCTTTATGCACATTACATGAAAAAATCAAATCAAATACCCTATGGATGTTGATGTTTGTATGGTAAGATGAATAATGAAAACAAAAAAGATGATGAAGTTTCACAGTGTCACATAGTAAGTGAATGAACCTGACACTTCTACACACATGTAGAGCACTCCAGAGTGCTCACTATCATGATTCATTCCCTCTCTGCAAGTGTGCCTTGCTTCTTATTTCATATGGACAAGAAATTTAAAGTATTATTTGGTCACACTAGTTGCCACATCCCATTTTTTCTTTATTAACATTGTACAGCAAACAGTAATAAGGTTGGGAAACTTATTTGATTATACAAATATGAAAAAAGAATAAAAATCGCCACTTCTGGCAATACATAAAGATAGATCTGAACTTGATCATGGTCAAACCTAAGCAGTGCTAGAGCCAAGTCCTTATGAACTGTAAAGCAGATCAAGGGGATTGAGACCAAAGGGTAAAGGGCAAGAGAGTCAGTAAAGCTAGAGTGTGGCTTCAGAGTAAATCCTGTGTTCCATCCCTAGAAGGTGTACTTTAGTAATTGGTAGTGAAAGTCTTAGAATATTTTAAAATAGAGAAGTGTTACAATCATATTTTTGTTTCCTCCCCTTCCTGACTAAACTCCAGATAGTTCTACGACATTCCATGAGTTATAAAGCCCATCAAATGAGAAGAGGTAGGCAATGGGATTGTCTGCTGCCTCCTTTTGGCTCCCTTTGCTCCTTTTAGGCAGACTATAATTGATGTATTTCTACTCTCATTTAAGAAATAAAGTTAAAGATTTGTCCACCATTGCATGGAGGAACTGGAAAGAGGGCATAGGGATGCCTCCTCCAGATCTACAACTAGCTTTCCCACTGCAGGATGTCAGTCACCTTGATTATTCAAACCAGGCATTTGAAAATGCCTCCTACCTTTAAATTTTAGGGTTCCTTGTGAGTCCCATATGGAAATCACTTATGTAAGCATCTCTGATTTACTGAAATGTATATGAAATAATGAAGATATGTGAACATTTATAGTATAAGCTTCTTATAACATAAAATGGAATCATTTAGAGTGAGGATGGTCATAATGAGACATACTAAAATTATAAATGAAATAAATCTTTGGGGCTAATGTTTAATATTTCTTAGTACAATACCCCTCAATCAGCCAGACTGGAAACATATAAAAGACACTAAACATGTGGAAACCCTGGAAGGGCCCACTTCCTCATTCTGAGCTTCTACCTCAAACCACACATAAGAAATCTGGGGACTGATAGCCAAGGTACCTCGACATGAAACGTCTAAGTTTTGTCATAAATTTTAAATTATAAAGGAGTCTAAATTAGGTTATTTAATCCTTTTATTTTTTCAAAGTGCAAACTGAGACATATTTGTAGTAACATTAAAAAATGATCTAAACAAATATTTTGCCACCATGATTATCCATTTTCTGTTGAGTGTGTTGTGTTTGGTCATCCAGATGCTGAATTTATATTTGAACACTCTCAATACTTAGGAGGCATTATACTTAAAACCACTCTCTACTGTAGTATCTTTCTTTATAGTTTCTATTTTCTCCTCTCTTACTTCTAAGCTTAGTCTAAGAATTCTAAAACAAATACACTAGCTGGTGATATAATACTGGGTAACATTCATAGGTGACGTGAAGTCAGGTAAAACTGTTGGCAAAAATTCTGATAGTCTATTATTGTGATAAGTATTGATACATGCATAGATGAATGTAGTTTTACCTCCTTAAACAGCTGACAGACAATGTCTGATGAGAAAACTGCCATAGGCAGTAATGAGTTAATTAATGTTGGGGTTATTTGATACAGTTCAAATTCAGATTTTCATGATCGAAAGAGAGATTTATAAATAAAAGTATTTTTTAAGGTGTAGAGGGTCTGTGTCTAGGAGTGTAATATTGCATCAATCTGGTTGTTTTAGGACACATGCTATTTGGGATGCAGCACAAATCATATTGAAGGACCCTCCACAAAGATTATCAACTAGAAAGACTGCTGTCTCTTAGTCAACATATTTAGCATTTAACACATTTTTAACATTCTTAAAAGGAGAGCTCTTTCCCTGAATGTTTTTTCTCTCTGTACATGAATAGAATTATGTAGCAACATTAGTTACATTATTTTAGGTTTACCTCAATTCCTCACCTCAGTGTCTATATCCTCTCATTTCATGCTATTTGGGTTGTGTATGGTTTAGCTAAGAACACCAGCACTGAACATATTTTAGGTGGCTTTTGATTGATAACCAGACTGAAATGTGTTTTGGTGTTTTTAAATACATGAATGACTGAGATACTGTTGTGTAGATGTCTACAGTTGCTAATGAATTGAAGTCTACAGTAGAAGTTAGTACTGATGACATCATTAATTTGAATTCTGTGGTGATATTTGCAAGAGGAACTCAATATAGGCTTGCCAACCATGTAACTCCAACACACAGCATAGGAGGTAGTAATGAATATGTGCTTTGTGCCAAAATAATTCAACGTCTTGTTCACTGTCAATGGCAGGTACTGTTTTCCTGATCTCCTGTCTCTGAAGCCTGCCTTAGAGAAGAGTAAATGGGAAAGAATAACAATGTTACAGAATTTATTCTACTTGGTCTCACTCAGGATCCTGTTGGCCAAAAAGCATTGTTTATCGTGTTTTTACTCACATATATTGTGACCATGGCAGGCAACTTGCTCATTATAGTGACAGTCATTGCCAGCCCCTCCTTGGGCTCCCCAATGTACTTTTTCCTTGCATATTTGTCACTCATGGATGTTATTTACTCCACTACCATCTCACCCAAGTTGATTATAGATTTACTATGTAATAGAAAGACCATCTCTTTCACAGCTTGCATGGGCCAACTCTTTGTAGAACACTTCTTCGGTGGAACTGAGATCTTCCTTCTGGTGGCAATGGCATATGATCGCTATGTTGCCATCTGTAAGCCACTGCACTATTTGACCATCATGAATCACCGTGTTTGCATCCTCTTATTGGTGGCAACCTGGGCTGGAGGATTTGCACACTCTGTGGCTCAAGTTCTCTTTGTATATGACCTTCCTTTCTGTGGTCCCAATGTCATTGACCACTTTGCCTGTGACATGTATCCATTATTGGGACTTGTGTGCACTGACACCTATTTCCTTGGTCTTATTGTCATTGCCAATGATGGAGCAATCTGTATGGGAGTCTTTATTATTCTCTTAGCTTCCTATGGAATCATCCTAAGATCTCTTAAGACTCACAGTCAGGAAGGGAGGCGCAAAGCCCTGTCCACCTGCAGCTCCCACATCATGGTGGTTGTCCTCTTCTTTGTTCCTTGCATTTTCATGTATGTTAGACCTGTATCTAACTTTCCTATTGATAAATCTGTTACTATTTTTTATACAGTTGTCACTCCTATGTTGAATCCCTTAATATACACCTTAAGAAATTCAGAGATAAAAAGTTCTATGCTAAAACTCTGGTCTAAAATGTTGTATACAGATAAAGTATTAAAGTCTCATTGTTAAAGAGGATAGCCATTCTAAAGCAATAATCAGACAGTAAGTGATTGTGTTTGCTGAATGAATTCACTAGGGGTAATTTTTTATCTGCAAAATATAAATGCAGGATAGGTTTTTTATTTATGATTAGGTTCAGTTTAGTAGTGAATTTCCACAAGGGAAATAAAGGCACAGCGTTTAATTACTGTTACAATAGTGTTTAGTTACTATTATGCTGAAAGAGAGGAAACAAACTGATTTTGAGTGCTATTTTCAATTATGTAGGACTTAGAAGACAATTTTTAAATGAAGAAACAGTGATAATTTTGGAAATGTTTAATCACATAATTAACTAGAAGGAAATACGGCTAACATGCAAATTTCTGGGATTGAACGAGCTTCTTAGATGAAGTTGGTTATTATTCTTCCTGCACATAAAGATATTTATGTAGTTACATGGTGAGCATTGTTTTAGGCTTACCACCATTCTGTACCCAATTGTCTATGTCGTTTCATTTCAGGGCTTTTGGAGAGAAGATGTGTTTAACTAGCAATATTCAAAGTGAACATTTTGTTAGATAGCTTTCAGTTAATGAAACCAGATTTTAGTTCTCAAAGACCATACTAAGCCCACTTAGAAGAATATTCTTAGTATTCTGTACTATTTAACATATTTGATTTTGTTATTTTTCAAACATTAGTCATTTTCATATTGTCTTTCTTGTGGTGAAGAAATTGGAAAAGAAACATTTTGCATAACCATCATGTTTCCTAACATTTATGTTCAGCTTCAACATTTCATTTGTAGAATTCAAATAATTTATGTTATTATAAACCAATTTTTGTGTTTTGATTCATGTAGCAATTAAATTTTCCTTATAAAATTTCCTTATGTATCAAGGTTGTAATATCACAAAACAAAATAAAATTGCTCTCATTTTAATACGGAAACTTCATGTATGTTGCACAATTTTGTTTTGCTTTGTATTTTTGTTTTATAATCAATCTTTGTATGTATATTTAAGACATATAATATGGTAATAAGGATATAGACAGTGAAAAGGCAATTGAAGATAATAAATTATGTATAATTTTACTTGGTTATATGTATATTTCTAAATACATTTATATATGTTTATATTTTTGTATGATATATTTATAAGCATATATTTCATATATAAAACTATATAAAAATATATGTTTTGTTGAAAAAGCAGCTTAAACATACTTAATATTAATCCCAATTCAGTACAATTTCATTCTGTTTAATTATGTTCACTAGGGGGAGTATACAATGTGACTGGTTTTAGATATGAAGAGTGAATAGGTATGGAGGTCCAATGTAAATTATGTTCACTTTCCCAGGTGTAGGTGTATGTTGCAGCTTTTATTTAAAAATTTTATATCATAATTTTATACATATCTGGTAATATATGTATTTTATTCATGTTTTTAGTTTATTAGATTATTGAAATCATTGAATGAGATTTTTTATGTCTTCCTGATTATCTTTTAGCCATCCTTCCTGAAACCTAATTCCAATACTCACTTTGTTAATTGTAGTTTGGTTGTCCAATGCAGGGTGGTCAGCCCTGAAACCATATACTTACAAACACAAAATTGGACTCAGTAAATATATATTTGTGCATACACATACATACATGTAACAATGATACCTCAAGAAAATGAAGCTTGTTAACTTGAGAGTGGGGGCATAAGGAGAGTTGGGGGGAAGGGGCTGGAGGGAGGAAAGTGAGGGGAAAGATTGATGTAATTTTATTTCAATTAAAACATATTTTAAAATACAGTTTGACTATATATATGTATTCTTGAACTGTATCATTTTTATTTTATGTGTATTATAACTATATTACATACTACATAAAGTTTTCTGGATTCCTTAGACATTTAATCACATCAGATGATTCTTCCACTTACAGTTACAAGAAATACAGATTAGCCATGTTGTTTATCTTACAAAATAATATATTTAAGAATGCTGGATTTAATTTATTTATAAAATTAATGAAAAAACCTTTTGGTGAATCCTTTTACCTCACATACTGGTGATCTTGTATCTAGACCCTTGTGACAGCAAAGGTTCAGTGTTTAACTAAACACATTAGAATACATTATTGGAGCTGATAGAATACAATAACATTGGAAGCCTTTGGCACCATTGCTTCTTAGAAAATTACAATTTCTTTTATAAACCATTATCCTACTACTACTGAACATAGATCAAGGGAATAAATGAAAAGAATGAGGGTAGTTTTGATTTCATCTAACACAGATCCAGGCCTCCATCTAAGGCTTTCATACCCCTGAAGGACAGAACTATGATTGCCAGGGTTTCTAAGAATCATGAGGTGCAATAGAGCCTGCAGTTCTCAGCCCCTCATCTCTGCACCTGAAACTTTATATGCAAATTCTCCTTTGTAGGCAGTGTGACTTGAATCTTGCTGGGGTATGGTTGGGTAATCTGGTTGAGGTTGCTTCCTTTTTCAGATTTGTTTAGCATTGCTTGCCTACTTAAATATTGCATTATGAGTAACTTGTTCTTACATGTTTTTGAAATTTTCCTTTAACATTATGAGTTTTTAAAGGAACTTGGCAGTTAGCAATTCATTCTTGGCAAGGTCCAAGGTTTTCACTTCTAGAGATTATTGAAGTGAAGAAATCTGTACAAAGAGATGACTTCATTTATATCTGTTCCAAATACACCAACACAATTATCTGTTAAAATAGCAACGATGCAAAATTATCATAGATCATGTAGTGAATATTAGTGAAAGAAATGTTTTCTGGTTGTATGACTCAAGATGTCTCTGCAAATTCACAATCTGCCCAAGTTAGAGTATTCTTAGTTGTTGAGGTATGTTATATTTTTGCTTTGTTTATCATTGCTTATGAAGTTTGTGATAAGCCTTGATTTCTTGGAACCTTCCACATGCAGGGCCATGTTTTTAATTACAAAGGAAAAAAATCCCAGGGGATTCTGTCTGAATGATTAAAGACTGAAGACTTCCATTTCCACTTTGGTGTATATCTTAGCATTTTGAAGAATTTAAGTTGCTGTCTTTGCCTTGTTGGGCATCTGGCTTATTTGTGAGTCATATAAATTCGATTGTAGCTCCTAAAGCCAACATTATTTTTTTAAACTTATTTTTTATTATTAATTTATTTTTTACATTCCAATCCCAGTTTCCCCTCCCTCCTCTCCAAAGGGTACCCCCACCCTCCCACCTCCCATCTGCTCCTTAGAGAGGATAAAGCCTCTCTTAGGAAGTCTACTAAGTCTGTCCCATCATCTTGTTGAAGCAGGCCAAGGTACCTTTCCACCCAGACACCCCTGTGTTTAGGCTGGGCAAGGTATCACTCAAAATAGAATGGTCTCCACTAAGTCAGTTTGTGCATTAGTGTTAGATTTTGGACCCACTGCCAGAGTCCTCATATATTGTCCCAGTCACACCATTGTCACCTATATCAAGGGAGTCTAGTTCAGTCTTATGTAGGTTCATGATTTATCAGATCTGAGTCAGTGTTTTCTCACTAGCTGGGGTCAGCTGCTTCTGTGTGTTTTCCCATCATTGTCTTGACTCTTTGTTCATATTATCACTCCTCTCTCACTTTGATGGTACTCCAGGATGTCTGTCCAATGGTTAGTTGTAGATTTCTGGATTTGCTTCTGGAAGAGGCTTCTAGCTTCTCTGGGGTTGTGGATTGTAGGCTGGGTTACTTTAGGTCTTTTATCCACTTATGAGTGAGTATGTATTGTATTTGTCTTTCTTGATTTGGGTTTCCCCACTTAGTTTTTTTTTTTTTTCTAGTTCTGTCCATTTGCCTGAAAATTTTAGGATTTCATTGTGTCTTACTGCTGAGTAGTACTCCATAGTGTAACTATACCACATTTTCTTTATCCATTCTTCAGGAGGATCTAGGTTGTTTCCAGATCTGGCTATTACAAATGATGCTACTATGAGCATAGTTGAGCAAATGTCCTTGTGGTGTGAATGTGCATGCTTTGGTTATATGCCCAACAGTGGTATTGCAGGGTCTTGTGGTAGGTTAATTCCCAATTTTCTGAGAAATTGCTATATTGATTTTCACAGTGGCTGTACAATTTTGAACTCCCACCATCAATGGACGAGTACTCCCCCCTTTTCACATCCTCTCCACTATAAGCTGTCACTGGTGGTTTGATCTTAGCCATTCTGGTTGGTGTAAGATGGGATCTCAGATTGGTTTCGATTTGCATTTCCCCGATGACTACAGATGTTGAGCATTTCCTTAAGTGTCTTACAGCCATTTGAGATAGTTTTGTTGAGAATTCTCTGTTTAGATCTGTACCCCATTTTTAATTGGATTATTTGGTAGTTTGATTTCTAGTTTCTTGAGTTCTTTGTATAATTTGAGGATCAGCCCTGTGTCAGATGTGGGGTTGGTGAAGATCTTTCTGTACGGAGCAGTTTTTTCTTATTGACCATTTTATTTGCTTTACAAAGGCGTCTCATTTTCAGGAGGTTCTATTTATTAATTGTTGCTTTCAGTGTCTGTGTTACTGATTTTCTATATAGGTGCCTGTGCAGTCAAGTGTATTTCCCACCTTTTCTTCTATGAGGATCAGTGTGGATTGAATTGAATTTTGTGCATGGTGATAGATATGGATCTATTTACATTCTTCTACATGTTGACAGCCAGTTATACTAGCACCATTTATTGACTATATTTTCTTTTTTTCCACTTTATATTTTTAGCTTCTTTGTCAAAAATCAGGTGTTCATTGGTGTGTGTATTGATGATAGTGGATCTTTGATTTAATTCCATTGGTCAGCCTGTCTGTTTTTATACCAATACCAAGCTATTTTCATTACTATAGCTCTATAGTAGAGCTTGAAGTCAGGGATGCTGATGACCCCAGATGATCCTTTATTGTACAGGATTGTTTTGACTATCCTGGGTTTTTTATTTTTCCATATGAAGTTGAGTATTGTTTTTTCAAGGTCTGTGAAGAATTGTGCTAGACTTGTGATGGGGATTGCATTGGATCTGTAGATTGCTTTTGGTAGGATTTCCATTTTTACTTTATTGATCCTATCTAAGAACATGGGAGATCTTTACATTTTCTGATATTTTCTTTAATTTCTTTCTTTAAAGACATAAAGTTCTTGTCCTATAGGTCTTTCACTTGTTTGGTTATAGTTACCCCAAGATATTTTATGTTTTTTGTGTCTATTGTAAAGGATAATGTTTCTCTGATTTCCTTCTCAGTCCATTTGTCATCTGTATATAGAAAGGCTACTGTTTTTTTTTTTTTTTTTAGTTAATCTTGTATCCTGCTGTATCACTGAAGGTGTTTATCAGTTGTAGGTGTTCTCCGATAGAGTTTGTGGATCACTTATTAAACTATCCTATCATCAGCAAATATCGAGAGTTTGACTTCTTTCTAATATGTATCACTTTGATGTTCTTTTGTTGTCTTACTGCTATAGCTAGAACTTCAAGTACTTTGTTGAATAGATATAGGTGAGAGTTGACAGCCTTGTCTTGTTCCTGATTTCAGTAGGATTGCCTTGATTTTCTCTTCATTTAGTTTGATGTTAGTTGTTGGGTTACTGTATATTGCCTTTATCATATTTAGGTATGTTCCTGTTATCCCTGGTCTCTCCACGACCTTTATCATGAAGGGGTGTTGAATTTTGTTGAAGGGCCTTTTCAGCATCTAGTAAGATGATCATGTGTTTTTTCTTTCAGTTTGTTTATATGGTGGATTACATTGATGAATTTTCATATGGGATGAATCCTACTTGGTCACGGTGGATGCTTTTTCTGATGAGTTCTTGAATTTGTTTTGCCAGTATTTTATTTGAGTATTTCTGCATCTATGTTCATGAGAGAAATTGGTCTGTAATGCTCTTTCTTAGTTGTGTCTTTGTGTGGCTTTGGTATCAGGTTAACTGTAGCCTCATAACAAGAGTTTGGCAATGTTCCTTCTGTTTCTATTGTGTGGAATATTTTGAGGAGTATTGGTATTAGATCTTCTTTGAACATCTGATAGAGTTCTGCATTGAATCCATCTGGACCTGCGCTATTTTGGTTGGGAGACTATTGATAACTGTTTCTTATTTCCTTTGGGATTATAAGTGAATTTAAGTTGTTTATCTGTTCTACATTTAATTTTGGTATGGGGTTGTTATCTCAGAAAAGTGTCCATCTCCTTAAAATTTTCCAGTTTTTTGGAGTATATGTTTTTGAAGTACGACCTGATGATTCTCTGGATTTCCTTAGTATCTGTTGTTATGCCCCCCTTTTCATTTCTGATTTTGTTAATTTGTATATTCTCTCTCTGTCTTTGTTAGTGTGGATAAAGGTTTGTTGATTAGTTTGGATAAAGGTTTGTCTATTATATTGAATTTCCCAAAGAACCAAAGAATTGTTTGTCTGAATGATTTTTTGCATTGTGTTCTGTGTTTCTATTTTATTGATTTCAGCCCTCAATTTGACTATTTCTTGCAGTCTACTCCTTCTGGGTGAGATTGCTTCTTTTAGTTCTAGCACTTTCAGTTTTTTTTTTTTTTTTTTTTTTTTGTTAATTCACCAGTGTGGGATTTTTCCAGCTTCTTTATGCAAGCATTTAGTGTTATGAACTTTCCTTTCAGCACTGCTTTCATTGTGTCCCATAAATTTGGGTATGTTGTGAGGTCATTTTCATTAAATTTTAGGAGGTCTTTTATTTCTTTCTTTATTTCTTCCTTGATGCAGTGTTGGTTCAGTTGATCATTGTTCACTTTCCATGTATTTGTGGGCTTTCTGAAATTAATGCTGTTGTTGAATTCTAACTTCAAGCTGTGGTGATTTGATAGAGTACCGGGGTTTATTTCAGTTTTTTTTTTTGTATTTGTTGAGTTTTGCTTTGTTACTGAGTATGTTGTCTGTTTTTGACAAGGTTCCATGAGGTGCTGAAAAGAAAGTATATCATGCAGAATGTTCTTCTGTGTATATGTTTTTCTTATTGGTTGATGAATAAAGCACTGTTGGCCAATAGGGAAGCAAGACAGCTGGAAAGGAATTGAGGAGGATTCTGGGAAATGTAGTAAAGAGAAGTTGCTATGTGGTACAGGCAGGAAGTGATATAGCAGGACAGAGTTAATATATAAGCAGGTACAAGCAGGAAATCATTCTCTTCTCTTCTCTTCTCTTCTCTTCTCTTCTCTTCTCTTCTCTTCTCTTCTCTTCTTTCTCTTCTCTTTGCAGCATTCTGTCAGTTATGCTTGCATCTGTGGTTCCTAATTGTTTAATCAGCTTTTCCACTACCAGCATTCCCTCAGTTTGTATTTTCTTTATTGTCTCTATTTCAGTCCTTCAGGTGTTTAATCATATTTCCTTGGCTTTCTTTGATTTCTTGGATCTTTTGGTTTGTCTTTTCTTCCATTTCTCTGAAGGATTTTCTCATTTCCTCTCTGAGGGTCTCTATCATCTGTATGAAGTTGATTTTGAGGTTGTTCTCTTCTGCTTCATCTGTGTTGGGATGTTCAGGTCTTGCTTGTGTAGAGTCCCTAGAGTCTGGTGGAATCATTGGTTTTTCTGTTGTTGGATGTGTTCTTATATTGTTGTCTTCCCATCTCTTCTTCCAGTGGGTACAGGTGGTGTCTCTTCCTTTCCTGGTGTGCATGGG
Source organism: Cricetulus griseus (assembly GCF_003668045.3). Classification (NCBI taxonomy): domain Eukaryota; kingdom Metazoa; phylum Chordata; class Mammalia; order Rodentia; family Cricetidae; genus Cricetulus; species Cricetulus griseus. The sequence continues at coordinate 86,863,722 of NC_048599.1, forward strand.
TCCAAGGTTCTCTTCTGGTGGGTGCAATTGCCTCCAATAGTCTGATGGGTCTCCATTGGGTGCAGATGGGTCTGAGGCACTCACTTTCCAGGTGGGTGGTAGCGGGACTAGCACAGAGATATTAGCAGACTCTGGGTTGCTTGGTTCCCGAGGCAGAATCTATCAGCCTGCATACCCCAGGACAGGAGTTCCCAGAGTGGCCAGGTGGAAGTTGGGCTCAATGCAGGGACCAAAGCAGCTCACCTATGCCCTGAGTGGGGGCAGGAATAGCTCAGTGATCTCATCAGATTCAGGGTTGCTTGGTCCTCAGGGGCCAAGTTGATCTGCCCATAGACCCCAGGAAGGGAGTTCCCTTGCTTTGTATTCTTGATTTGATATAAATCTTGTATCATGTGTATGTAAGGCACACAGTATAGTGATAGAGAATGCAGATAATAAAAGAATTACTCAAGTGAAAATATTAATTTGTCCACTCAAATTGCTGTCCATGTTCTTTATTTTTATGTGATAACAGCTGAAACCTTCTCACTGTGTCAGCTCAACATGTTATTTGCTTTATTGCTTACATGTTATGTTTACTAGTCTTTGAATATAATCAAATATTATTTTATAATTTGAATCAATATAGTTGAATGTACCTTTTCTATTTGTTTTTCTTTTACATTTGAGATTAATGCAACTCCACCATTTACCATTTTCCTTTCTTTCATACAAACCCTCCTGTATATCCCTCCTTGCTCTCTTTCAAATTCATGGCATCTCTTGTAACTAATTATTGTAATGTGTGTGCATGCGTGTTGTTCTTTTGTACAGTTGAAACCACATGGTCTTTCCCTATCTCCTTTGGCATATTTATTGTTATTGTCCTTGTTCAGCTCATGCTTATGAAGTTATTCTGGTGAGACTTTATGGGTGCACCTTCTGACACTACAAAGAGACAAAGTGCCACAGAAAACTCCCTTGTCCTCTCTGGTTTTCAGTATCTTTTTTCTCCTCTTTCATAATCTCCCCTGATCCATATGGCTCAGGTATGGGAGTGTTTTGTAGATAAATCCATTTTGACTAGGTTCCTCACCTCTGCATTTCGATTTTCTGTAATGGACTTCACCTGCTGCAAAGAGAATTTTTCTTAATGAGGGCTGAGGATTTCACTTACCTGTGGATTATAAGAGAAAATATGGAGAATGTAGTTAGGGATTATGTTGGTTTAGTAACATGGCAGTTGTGGTTCCTTAAGACTAATGACTTCATTGTCTTATGTATCATCTAATTCACTTTTAGGGGCACGTTAATATGAGAGTACAAACTTCTGTTTCAGATGTATTGTTTCAGTTATTAATTTTTATTTACTTATGATGAGACCTAGGAGTCTGGATTATGTTGTTGGTAGTGTTTCTTGGATATGGAAGGCCAATCTGATCTGTTTTGTTGAGTGGGTGTCTGAAGCTCAGTTCCTATCACTCTAGTTTGTCAAGTGATCAATCTGAGAAATTGTGGAAAATGATTATAGAAATATGGGAAAAGCATAAGCAATGATAGCAGAGAAGAAAAGGATAGTTCTGAACATCAGTATTTGAGATTATTAATTGGAATGGATTCTAAAAGCAACTTGTTTAGTCCCTTAATTTTCATTGCACAACTGAGATACATTTGTAGTCGTATTTCAAAATGATCCAAATCCACTGCTTCTATTGATGCAGGGTTTTTTTTTATTATGTTACTTTTAGTGATTTGAACAATAATTTTCTACACCCTCAAATGTATTCAACAATTGCAAGGTATACTTTATTTATACCTTGAACTATGACAGTCTTTCTTATCTTGAGTACAGGGTTTGTGATGAAATAATTCTCTTTGTTCACAGTGAAAGACTCAAAACTATTGGTCAGACCTATCATCTGTATATATTTTCCCAAGGTTTGAGCATTACTTTAGGCACATTTTACATAGTAATGATATTAACAATAAAATAAGCAAAGTGAGTGATTGTAAGCATGTCTTCTTGGTAATATGTTGGAATGGAGACATAGTTAATTTGATGGCCCAAAGTCACCCTCATTGGAAATGAATTGGCCCGAGCCTGTAACATGAGTCTTGTTTTCCCAGTGTCCATTTATTCACTGCTGTATAATGTGTTGTCCTCAAGTATGTCTTTGATCTCTTTATACTATATTTGAAATTTGAATTTAAGAAACATATTCATTTAGGTTTTGATGCATTTAGAGTTAGTTTTTGGGAAGGTGATAGATATAAGTTTAATAGAATTCTTTCACATGTAGTCATCAAGTTTTACCTGAGTCATTTGTTGATGATGCTATTTTTTCTCCTCCAGTTGTCTTTGGCATATTTGTCAAATATTACATGGCTATAGTTAAATGTACTCATGTTTGTTCCATTGGTCTTCATGCCTGTATTATTATTATTATTATTATTATTATTATTATTATTATTACTGTTTTTAGCACTATGGCTCTGTAATAGATCTTGAAAACTGGAAGGATAATCCCTTCAGCATTGTTCTTTTTGCTCTGGATTGTTTTGGCCCTCCACATTCTTTTTGAGATTTGGCTATTTTCTCCATTTCTGTGAATAATAGGATGGGGATTTTGATTGAGATTGCATTGAATATGTAAATGTATTTTTCTAGAATTTTTGTTTCCATACAATTAACTCTACCATCCCATGAGAATGAACTGTATTTCCATTTCTAGTGCCTTTTTAAAGTTTTCATTGTGAAGGACTTATCTCTGTGCTTAGGTTTATTCCTAGAGATTTTAGAAAATACAGGTATTCCCTATGAGCTATAGTTTTAAAAAAGGACTTTCTGAACAGTTCTTCTGCACATCCTAAAATAATCAGTTAAGAGGAGACCACAGGAAAAAGAATCCTTGTTATACATACATCTGACAGAGTGTTAATCACCACAATATATAAAGAACTAAAAACAAAGAAACGAAAACAAAACTGGCAAACAAAAATTCCAATCAACCCCTTCTGAAACTATACTTGGTATCTGAAAGAAAGTTCTCATAAAAGAAATGAAAGCTGCTAAGGTATATCTTAAAAATGTTAATTATCTTTAGACATTAAAATATTCAAATCAAAACAACTTTGATATGTTCTTTTATTCTAGCCAGAATGACTGAGATCAACAAAACAATTGACAACACATGCTGGAGAGGATCTTGAAAAAGTGGCTCAAGAGAGAAAGATGCTATGCAACAGATTTCAAGTGGAGAGGATTTTAACTGAGGGAAAAAGATCTTTAAAGGGGGAAAGGAGATGTGGGCGACTGGCCTCTGGGTACAGGAGCAGCAGAAGAGAGGAAAGAGAGGAGCAGTGTGTGTGTGTGTGTGTGTGTGTGTGTGTGTCTGAGAGAGAGAGAGAGAGAGAGAGAGAGAGAGAGAGAGAGAGAGAGAGATGTGAGGTGGGCATGGCTCTTTTAAAAGGAATATATTTAATAGGCACAGGTGGTGATGTTAGTGGCAGCAGCTGAGGGTATATCTTGTCAGAACTTCAAAGGCACATTAGTTAAATACTTGAATACTAACATAATGGGCTACCCTCCTATACTGTTGATAGAATGGCAAAATGGTACAGCCACTGTGGAACTCTAAAAAAACACAGGATTAGGCTATACTACTCCTTGGAACATACCCAAAGGACTTAACATACTAGTCCACAGATACTCAATTATACTCATTGCTATTTTATTCACAATAGCTAGGAATTGGAAATAACCTAAATGTCCATCATTTGATGAGTAGATAATAAAAATGAAGTAGATATACATTGTGAAAGCATGAACTTTTCATATAAATGGATAGAACTAGAAAATATCTGGTGTGAGGCTACTCAGACCCTAAACGATGAACATTATATGTTCTCTCATATTCATAGGTCCTAGCTCCAACCTTTAGATGTGGGCATATAGCCTGGACACCTGGACTTAGTGCAGAAACCAGAAAAGTAAAAAGTTACCATGGGGTGGCTATAGAGAGGTGAACACCAGCATGTAATTGATATGAAGGCTTATGTGAGAAAAATAAGAGAGGATTTTCAATTGGAAAGGAAATGGCAAGTCATTACAGGAAAGGGAGCTTGGGGTAGGAATAACAATAAACATGTTTGAAAAAGTCATAAGGAATCATATTTTTTATTTACCTAAAGCTACATTTAATACAAGTGTATGTTTATACTTATACAGATATAAGTTATATGAAATTATGTGCTCCTTGGTCATACAATGATTCACCCCAAAGCCTTAGACTACCTAATAAAATTCCAGGACCAGGGACAAAAACACCTTTCTATTTGTTGGACAAAGGCATCGAAGAGACTCCCTAAACAATGTAGGCTGTTGGTCTTGCTCTTAGTTGCTTCCCAGAGGTTGAAGATAAGTCCCTATTGCTGAAGACAGCATGTGTTTCAAACAGGAATTAGAGGACCTAGGCTCTATGTGACCTGCAATCTTCCCTCCTGAAGACAAGCATTCATAGTATTGGAAGGTGCTACAAGCTACAAATGGAGGGAAGCAGACAATTCTTACCCAGCTATGATGCCTTTGAGCCACAATAATTACCAGAATGGCAAGATATCCTTAAATGTGCAATAGTTGTAGCAATATCTTGGAAGTAACCAACAACTATCGAGCGGAGTGCAATCACTCCTGGTTTTGGAAACCTAGCTAATTACCTGCAGCTAGCAAAGTTAAGGATCATAACTGAGAACCCATTCCCACTACTTTATTAAATCAGAATAATTCCTAATTGTATTATAAATGTTTTTCTTTATAGCTAAAGATAAATGTAGCCTTTACCCCTTATCAAAGAGAAAGCAGAAAAATTAGTCTTTCCTAGGTATGAACCCCTCCTTTCTTATCCAATTCAAATTGTTTAGAGCTGGAAAATAATGTACATAAAAGTAACACCAAATAGACTGAGTAGGTTTTACACAGACACAAACACACACACATACACACACACACACACACACACACACACACACACACACACACAGAGAGAGAATCATTGTTTTATTCATATATATATAAACATATTCATATATATATATATTTATATGTAACAATAACAAAGGAAAAGAGGGTGAACATTTGTGAGGGAGTGGTGTAAGGGGCTTAGGGTAGGGGTGGACTGAAAAAAGGAGAAAATGAAAATTAAAATTTGAAAAACATCCAAAAATTCATCTATCATGATGAAGTTGCATTAAATCTAGAATAGGGAGGGAATTGTATTTGCAATTCCGTGTGTAACTCATCACATAAATTGCCTCAAGAACAGAAATAGATACAGTAGATACAGAAAAAGAACTGATAAAATCTAACAGATTTTCATTGAAAATTCTTGAGATACTAGGCATGTAGGAATCTATTTCAATATTATAAGGGCTGCATATTTGCAAACCTACAACAAACACCATGCTCAATGCAGAAAAACTCAAACCATTTCCACTAAGATGAGGAATGAGGCAAGTGTATAATTCTATCCATTCCTTTATAACAAAGTAATTTAAGCTCTAGCTAACTCTGGCTAGAGTTATGAGACTAATAATAGGAAGAAATAAAAGAGATAATATTTACCCATATATACATATGTATATATAATGTCTACCCATATATATATATATATATATATATATATATATATATATATATGAATAATATGGAATATTATTCAATCTCTAAAAATGACTTGCCACATTGTATGGATGAATATGGAGAAATTGAATAACCACCATATAAACATATGTGGATATTTTTGTGTGTGTTAAGAATTTCATATAATGTGTTTTGATCTTATTTACTATTTTCTCTTAACTCCTCCCAGATCCACCCTTTTCTTCTTACTCGCCCAACTTCAAGTTTTCTTTTTTGCCCCTAGATGTATAGAGTTCACTTTGTGTTTTCCAGCTTTTCTTGGGAGTAAGGCCTGTCCTCCAGTGTAATTCACATCCCAGGATCTCACCATTAGTGAAAATTGATTCTTTTTCTCCTAGAAGTTATCAAATAGCAGTAACACCTCAGCTAATTGTGATGTTGTGTTCCCACTGCCTCTCCTCTACATTGGGATTTTGTATGACTTGAACTTGTACAGTCCTGTACATGTTGTCACAACAGATGTGAATTAATATGTGCAGCTGCCAGTTTGTGTCCATTTCTGCCTCTTACACCCTTTCTGCCTCATCATCCATAAAGTTCCTGAACCTTGTAAGGAGGGATGTGATATACATGTCCCATTTAGGCATGAATGCTCCCAATTCTATTTCTTTGCAAGCTGACCAGTTTCAGGTATCTGTGTTAATTTCCCTTTATTGCATAAGAATCTTCTCTGGGTAATATTGAGAGATACACTGATCTATGGATATTATAATATGTTATTAGACAGTATTTTAATATTATCCCTATTTATAAGATTAATAATTTTAGGTTCTACACTAGGGCCTATCTTGCCACATGTCCTTGGCCATGTCAACAATCAAGTTTGGTCTCATCTCATGAACCTTTGATTCAATCTAAAAGGCTGGTTACTCTCATAATAGTCAAGCCACTGTTTCAACAGTGGGCATATTTTTTCAGGATAGTCATTATTTTAGATTGCACAATTCATAGATGAGTGAGATTAATTACTTTTTTATTCAGATCCATGTATGACGACTTCTGGGACCATAGGTGCTAGCCAGGTCAGTATCCTCTTGCATTCTCCATGTTGTATGACTCAGTGTGTGTTATCTTCAATATTAGGGTCTTACTGTCAAGTGTTAGGGGTGTGTTAACAAAGAGAAATGCCAACTGTCTAATAGATTACTGTTTGGGGTCTATAGGACCCCATAAGCCAATAGCTCTAAAAGAGCTAACCTATTCCTGGGGATTTTACTTCCTAGCATGTGGTGTTCAGTTGGAGCATCATCCTGTATTATAGGAGGATAACATTTAAATTTTTAGTATGTATATATTTTGGGATATTTGTTTATAGTACAAAGGTTGTTTTACGTATGTTCTTTTCAAAAATCTTTAGCAATAACTGTTACTGTATCAGATTATATTTTTAATTTTCGTTGATTCTTTGCTAATTTCACATTATGCATTCCAATTCCACTTATCTCCTCATTTCTTCACATCTGCACTCTGCCCTTTTAACTTTCCTCAAATTAAAACCAAATTAAAAAAAAACAAATACAAAACAAAAACTAGCAAACGAAGAAAAGAAGAAGAAGAAGAAGAAGAAGAAGAAGAAGAAGAAGAAGAAGAAGAAGAAGAAGAAGAAGAAGAGTTTGTCATGGAAGCTGTAGTGTAGCCCATTGAGTTACATACCTTACACTTTAGTCCATTTATCTTTACTTGCAAGTGTTCATTGCCACAAGTCACTGGTCGGGGTCGAGGCCCCTGGTTTCTGCTACATCACCAATAATGTGCTCACTGGGATTCCTCTTTGATATTTTGTTGTCAGGTGTCATGTAGATCCTGCTGTTTTGCATCTGTAGGTTCATCCCCGTCACATGTTCCTACAGTTCATAGATTGGGTGGATGTTAGTGGGTCAACTCATAGCCCTGTTTCTGTGTCTGGGTGGTAGCTGGGTTGATCAGCCTGCAAGTTTTGCCTCATCATGACTACACAGATGAACTACCCAGCACTGCCTCTGCTAGCTCACTCAAGGAAGTTTACAGCAAGGTGTGGAGTCAGTTTTCCTGCTCTAGGGCCCTCAGATGTGGGTCCCCCTCACTCACATCCCCAGGGCCAGCTCTACTGTTTTGCTCAGACAAGGTCTAAGGCCCTCTCTCCTGATTGTTGCAGAGGGAATAAGAGGACTGGGGGCAGGGTCAGATCTCCTGATCTCATACCCTCTGTACCACTGACAACAAGGAGGTCTCACTCTCCTGTGTGCTGCAGCTGGTATGGGGCATGGCTAGTTCTCTCACCCTTGTTACCCCTGGGCCAGCTGATTCACTTGTCTCAGGTAGCAAGGGGTGGACAGGGAAGGCTTCTTTCCCTCATCCATGTCACTAGATTTCAATCTGGGTATCCCGCACATCCACCTCGGGCAGTGTTGAGAATGGATAGAAATTGAGGGGTTAAATGAACAGATTGAAGGCCATTATTATCCCATGTCACTTAGATCCATGACTCATTTTAAAGCTTCCACATTCTTGAATGGAAGAACCATGTCTGTGTCTTTCCATTCAGTAGATAATTAACTTTTGATTTCAACAGACTGCAGTTTCCATCTCTCCACTTCTTCATTTCAATGTTTCTTGGGCAGATTTCTTCTGTCAGCAGGAGATTGTGTTGCAAGGGTGTGGTTGAGTATATGGACCAAGGCTACTGCCTCCATCTGGCTAGATTATATATTTCTTGTCTTACTTTAATTGGCTTCATCCTCATCATTACACTTTGGATATACTTTGATAGGTTTTTCAAGTCAACTTGGCAGTCAGTTACTCACTCTTGGCAAGATCCAAGTCTTTTAGCTCTAGGGATTATTGAGGTAAAGAAATCTGTTCAAGAGAGATCTGTTCATTTGAATTTGTTCCAAATATTCTAACAAGCTTATTTATTAACATAGAAATGATACAAAATATTATAGGCTGCAAAGAGACTATAAATGGAAGATTGCTTTCTTGATTTTATGTCACAAGACATCTCTGAAGACTCAAATCTGGCCAAGCTGCAGTATGCCTTATTTGGTATTTATTTCTTGAGGTATCATTTTTTGTTGTTGTTGTATTCATCATCACTTATGAAGGTATGTGAGACCTTTCATCTATAGGAACATGTTATAGTTAGAAAGGATAAGATAGAAATCTCACTTAGTGAGATTTGTTCTAATGATTTAAATACTCATGACATATGCTTAGGAGAAACAATCATTAGTGTCTTCAAAAATTTAAACCAGCACCTTTGTCTCATTAGGTGACTGACTGTTTGTGAATGCTATTTTAGGCTCTGAAAGCCAAGATTGTTCTGATGGCTTCACTGCAACTACATAAAGTGAGACAAATTTCATAGTTAATTATAGTATTGTTTAACTTTTAATTTTTGCTAGTAGATAAAAGTGTTAAAACTAGTTAATTAATACTCACCAAATTGAGTTTTTGCAGACTTCTGGAAACAGAGTGTCTTTCTTTTTTCATGAAGACATTCTCCCCGGATGTATATGTAACTTTGGCTTAAGTAAGTTTTAATGTTTTATTTTTAATATATATTTTTGGTATTCAATTTAGTACTCTTATACTCCTCTGAGAGATTACAGAAATTCATGTGGAAGTACATTTTCTTCATCCAGTCTTTTATTATTTTCTGAGAATCTGTAAGTTATCACATCTTTGTTTTTATTTTTTATTTGAATTAGAAACAGGATTGTTTTGCATGACAATCCCAGTTCCCTTCTCCATCCAGTCCTCCCCTACAGCATGTGTCTGTACAAAGCCTTTGCAGGAAACCCAGTTTAAACAATACCTTAGATTTTCTGTAACAAGAATAAGATTGGACATGTGAGTTTGTGATACACCCAAGAAATGATACTAACTAAACTTTCCTGTGATATACTGCAAATACTTAAAGTCTACATATTCTCACAAAGATGGCTGAATGGGGAATTTGTTTTAAAACTGTGCATAGTATGTATGTTTGGTCTTTGTGGTACTGATTGGGTTTATAAACTTGAAGATTTGAAATATCATATCATTACATATGTTGGTTGTATAAAGAAACAAATATCTGTTATTATTTCTGATAATAAAATGTAGGATATATGGATATGTTAAAATCACCCCTGTAGATACACTTGTATGTTTGCACAGAGAAACTCCTAAAGAAGCATTAGAAATGTTATTGTTCAGATTTGTTAGTTTACTATTATGTAGTTATACATAGGATATTTGAATAAACACATTTATTTTATGATAACATGTTCACACAGTTCCATTTTCACATAAGCATATAGTGTATTTTGAGTGTATGCCCAACTCCCAGCTATGTTTCTCTCTTTCACACCTCTTCCTCACTATGTGTTACTTGTTTCCATGGACAGTGTTACTTCTACTCTTATGTCTTCTGTACACTGATGATTTCATGTATCTATTGAAAGTTCAAAGGCAACAAATAGTAGAAAAATATGTCATTTGATGTTCTGAGACTGATTCAATTCAATTTATGGAATTGTTTCTAGTTGTATCCTTTTTCCTGCAAATGATTAAAGTTATCCTTCTGAAAGCCTTTCCATTGATATACATGATATTGTAATCTTATATCTTCTTACCCACTATCTTAGTAAGTTTACATTATCATTTTCTAGAGAATTGTTGACAGTAGTTCAATTTGAAGGCAGTTATAGTATCCTCCAATTTTTATAAGACCAATTATCTGATAATTTACAGTATGGTTCATACAACTTAACTACGGTGTAGCTTACTTTATTAAGTAAATAATTGTATTGGCTTCTAAAGACTTGTTTTAATTAAACCCAATATTGATGAATAAAAAAGGTACGAAGATGTATAGGAAATGAAAGACAGTGCTAGATGTAAATTATGTTAAACAGTCGGAGAGTTTGAAGTTTTAATAATGACAACTGTAAGTCTCCTGAGTGAAGTGGAAGTAGCAACGTGAATGAGGCATGTTGAGGCTGCATCACAATGACATTTAAGAGAGCTCAAAATCTGCATATGTCTTCACCACAAGTACACATGAATGGAATTGCTTGCTGCTATTCAAAATAAACTTCTTAAAAGGTAGATATTGGTATATAAAGAAATTGATAATTCTTAAGACATAACTTTGATCAGTGTTCAAGAAGTAGTTCAGGAGCTATGTGTATTCTGTTATTTACATACTTGAGTATGCCAAAATTCTTATTAAGTTGAATGATATCCTGATGACTTATTGTGAGTTGATATTCACAATGAAACACTAAGAAATATCACGCTGTCTGTCATTCATTTAGATGTCACAGGTGCTGAGAAGTACTTTAGACAATATTACAGGAAATAAGAAAGCCAAACAAAACATGCTAGGAAGTAGATGGCATGGATATCCCTGTGGTAAAAATGAAGGCAAAGACAGCGTCAATAAGTTGTTCAGGGTTATGAAGGTGGTAAGTGAATGGGTTATACACTCTATCCAGGTGTATGGCTCCAGAAACCCCAGCATTCACCTCTTTGCTACTCTCTCCCTCAATGTGTGGCTGATTATTTTTTGGTATACCACAAACAAATGAATTACAGTCATCACTTAATCACAGAATGATTGTATCCATTTACACCTGAAAAGTATTTGGGAAGTCAACCATGCAAATGTATAAATTAGTGATAGTGGACTAGAAACAGATGGAAATAAAGTAAGAGTGCTGCAGATTTTTTGCCAGAGAGAATCCTAAAATATTCTTAACTAATCTTTGTTTTTCAGGTGCAGACTGAGGCATGTTTTTGTATTTTCATACATTTTTAAATTAAGTATAATTGCATTACTGTTCCTCTTTGCCTACTTCTCCTTAACCCCTTCCAAGTATCTTTCCTCTAACTCCTTTCATGTTCCTCTAACTCTCAAACTATAGATTCCTCCTCAACTATGATGGCTACACACACACAGACACACAGACACACAGACACACAGACACACAGACACACACACACACACACACACACACACACACACACACACACACACACAGAGAGAGAGAGAGAGAGAGAGAGAGAGAGAGAGAGGTATGTTTGCACAAATATGTAAATGCTGCATAAATATGCAAACACCACCTGCTAAGTCCATTTTTGCTGTTTGTGTGTGTATGGTTTTAGGGCTGACCACTTTGTATCAACCAATTATTTTAATCACAATTTAAAAATGATCCAATCCCATGCCTTCTCATACTTTTTACGCATTTTTCTTTGAATGTTATACTTTTGGGGTTTTGGATGCTGAATTCTATGCAAGAGCTCTCATCACCTAGGAAGCATTCTATTAAAAACCATGTTGTTTTCACTTTCTATTTCCATCATCTTACTGCCTTGTTTATCCCAAGGGTTATAAAAATATATCATGGCTGCTGGCACGAAGGTTGGTGAGAGGTATAAGTAAAATCATTTTAGGCAAAAAAATATTTGTGAAAATTATGTTAGTATATGTAAATCTTCCAAGAACCAATTTGGATAATGAGGAACTTACAGAGTTATAGCTTTGGAAAGTTATGACAAAGTCAGATGAAGAAGTTGCTACAGGCAGTGATGTGCTCAGTAACATTGGAGCTGTTCGATATAATTCAAAATCAAGGTTTGTGAGATCAAATGAGACAGAAAGAGAAAAATTCTTCTGAGATGTGTAGTGCCCATGTCTACAGCGCAATTTAAAATCATTTGCCTGGATGCTCCAGTACTCATGCTTTATATCCCCTTGATGTGAAAGTCAAATGGGAAAAATTTCTCCTCTAAAATTTCCAGCTCAACATTGGCAAATAATATTTATAATGATCACTACTTTGAAGGATTTTTTTCATATCAATTTTTCTTTTTTACTATCCATATATGGTATTTTCTCATCTTTATCACTTCTTTGAGAATTTCCTACAATGTATTTTGAGCCTATTCACCTCTCATCACTCCTATATCCGTTACTCTGTTGCCTACCCACCCAATTGCATACTTTAAAAATTCAAGTAGAGTTTGGGCTATTCATATGTTATTTTCTCACCACCTTTTCATAGGTTTGGTTGTTTAATTAACTTTAGTGGTCTATTTAAAATTTTAGCTAGATGGTGGTGCTGCAAAACTTAAATCCCAGCTAATGGGAGGCAGAGGCAGGTGGATCTCTGCAAATTTGAGGCTAGCTTTTCTACAGGGCTAGTTCCAGGACAGCCAAAGCTACACAGAGAAACATTGTCTCAAAAACCCAAAAAAAGTTTCAATTATTTATTTATTTTATTATGTCATTTATCCCCTTTCCTTTCTTTCACCTAATTCTTTTTATGCACCTGTTACTGTCTCTGAAATCCATGAAATTTGTTCTTTCGTTTTGTTATACAAACACACACACACATGCACCTACCTCCCCCACTAAACGTATAAATACAACTTTCCTAGATTCTTTTGGATGTGTGCCTCTTTTTATTTGGAGGCACACATCCAAGTGATTAATCTGTCAGGGGCATTCCCTTCAAAGAAAATTGATTCTCCTGGGTGCTATCAACTGTCAAAAGTTCTTTTGCTTGGGGTGGAACATTGTGCTAAACTCCACTTTCCATGCTGAAACTTTTGTCTGGCCTGAGACTAGCAGGTCTTACACACATTCAACTGTTCCACAGCAGTTCATATATACATTTTGTGTGTTTTAGTGTAAGCATGCTCCTGTATTAGAGAACAACCCAAGGCAATAGGTTCTCTTCCACTGAATGGTAAATGGAGATCAAACTGTGGTCATCAGGCTTGGAGGTAGCAGCCTTTACCTGGTGAGCCAACTCCCTTGTTCTCTTTGTAGGATTCTTAAAAAGATGATTCTTTCTTGTGTTCATTTCCCGTTATCTATATAAAGACACAATTGTTATAATGAGTTTCATGTGTATGATTTACGGATACTGCTTTGTCTGCTTTTCTGTCTAGAATTCTACCAAAGTCTTGAGATAGAACTTGGTGCTTTTAAGTATTCTAGATATCCAAACACAAGGTCTATAGCAATACTTAAAGAGAAACTCACCGGATTCTGTCTGAACATTGGCTGCTGGTTCACCACTGCAGAGCACAGTGATAAAGATGAATTTCAAGACAGAACTGATTCAAGGTTTGCTCAAAATTCATGGAAGGTGGTTTTCTATTGAACTTCTGTCTCTGAAACAAGCCTAATAGGAGATCAAATGGGACAGAATAACAGTGTTTCAGAGTTTACACTCTTGGGACTCACCCAGGATCCTGCTGAACAAAAAGCATTATTTGTCATGTTTTTACTCTTCTACATTGGAATAATGGTGGGAAACCTGCTCATTGTGGGGACAGTGATTGGCAGCCCCTCCTTAGACTCCCCAATGTACTTTTTCCTTGCCTATCTTTCCCTCATAGATGCCATGTATTCAACTACCATTTTGCCCAAGTTGCTTATAGACTTACTTTGTGATAAAAAGACTATTTCCTTCACAGCTTGCTTGGTCCAGCTATTTGTAGAGCACTTATTTGGTGGTGTTGAGATCTTTCTCCTGGTTTTTATGGCCTATGATCGCTATGTGGCAATTTGTAAGCCACTGTACTATTTGACTATTATGAATCAATGGGTTTGCATCCATTTGGTGGTGCTATCTTGGCTGGAGCATTTGCCCATGCTCTGCTTCAAGTTCTTTCTGTCTATAAACTTCCTTTCTGTGGGCCTAATGTCATTGACCACTTTACCTGTGACATGTATCCATTATTAGGACTTGCATGCACTGATACTTCCTTCCTTGGCCTCAGTGTAGTTGCCAATAATGGAGCAATGTCTGTAGTGGTCTTTATCCTTCTCCTTGTCTCCTATGGAATCATTCTTAACTCTGTTAAGACTCACAGTCAGGAAGGTAGGCGAAAAGCCCTGTCTACCTGCAGTTCCCACATCATGGTGGTTGTCCTCTTCTTTGTTCCCTGCATTTTCATGTACGTTAGACCTGTCTCTAACTTTCCTATTGATAAGTTCATTACTGTGTTTTATACAGTTTTCACTCCCATATTGAATCCTTTAATATACACTTTGAGAAATTTAGAGATTCAAAAATCTATGGAAAAACTGTGGGGTAAAATGTTCACTGGAGACAGAATAAGAATTTCTTCTTTTTACTCCTAATTTTAAGGTAAATATCATGAATATACCCAAGTAATATGTCTTAGAATTTCTACATTCTACATGTGCGATTTGGTATTTTTTTGTGAAGGAATCCGTTGTGATTTTAATTTTCTTTGTTATTGCTATAATTGAATATATTGTTAGCCATTTGTTGGATTTCCTACCTTTACTATTTTCAATGAAATGTGTCCTTTTCTTTTTCCTTTCAATTTTTGAATAAAAATATTTTTCTAATATCATGGAGTGATGAGTTCTTTAGGTTGTTTTGGTCTAATTTTTAAATTTTTATATGTGATGCAAAGTCATCCATTTGTGATTTTTGCTTACACCATTATCATTCAGTGGTATGTTTTGATGAATACGAACCTCCAATTAAATTTAATGATATTTAATAATACTTTTCTTAAATAATTTTACACAACACCTCCCTCTACTCTTCTGAGATCATAAATACCTCCTTTCCCATTTGGATCTACCCATTTTCTGTCTCTTCTTAGAACACAAAGTCATTGAATGGATAAGAATAAAATAAAACAAAAAATTACAATAAAAGAAAAACAAACAAATTGTAATAGGATAAAATAAATACACATGCCAGACATTGGTGGTGCATACCTTTAATCCCAGCACTCGGGAGACAGAGGCAGATAGATCTCTGTGAGTTCGAGGCCAGCCTGGTCTCCAGAGCAAGTGCCAGGAGAGGCTCCAAAGCTACACAGAGAAATCCTGTCTCGAAAAACCAATAAATAAATAAATAAATAAATAAATAAATAAGCATAAGAAAACGAGCCCAAGAAAAGGCAACAGGAACAAATTTAGACACGGAGATGCACTTGTTTGCACATTCAGGAATCCCATAAAAACACAATATCGGAAGACATTATACATATGCAAGGATCTTTAGGGTAGAAAAGTAAAATAAATAAAAGATAGGATGTGGCACTATGATTTGGGTCTATTCTTAAGTCTAGTTTGCTTCTCCAGGAAGATTTCCTTGAAGAGAATTGAATTTTCATTTGCAAGTGGCTGTCATTTGGAGACAATAACATCTGGTTTAGGGATGAGAGCATGTGTGTGCTCTCTAATTGTCTCTGTTGTAGGACTGCATCTTGTGTAGACCCATCCAGGCTCTGTACAAGCTGCATCAGTCTTTGTGAATTCATATTAGAAGGCCTTGTTTATTTGGTGGCCTCTATCTCCTCTGCCTCTTACACTATTTATTCCTCCTCTTCTGCAGGGTTTCCTGAGCAATAAGAGTAGAGATTTGATGAAGACATCTGATTTATGAATGAGTGTTTCAAGGTCTCTCATTTTCTGTACGTTGTCTGGGTGTGAGTCTCTGTATTTGTGTTATAATTGTGCTTGCATATCATGCAGGCAGGACAAAATTGTAAATTGGAGAAGTTGTAGCTGAGTTGGTATTTATGGTTTTCCTTTAGTATTGTCCAGTACCTTCCAGTAGCAAGTAGTCTAGCCTGTAGTGGTGAAGACTCTTTGTAGGCACCAGCTCAACTTCCTCATGTTCAATGATATGTGTATGTGTTGTGTTCAGCAACAGGGCCTTGGTGTCATTTTATGGTGAGTAACATAAAGCCTTGGCAACAGGTTGGGTTCTTTGGGAGTTCCCATGAAGCCTCTTTGGCCAAAAACTCATTTAGATACTACCCGTTTCTGATACTGGAAGCATCATCTGATGAGAAGAAATTTCCAGTTGGGGTTCTGTTTCCTCTGTTATTTGGTGATTTTATTTAGATATCTTCATTTATGTATCTTTTAGGAAGATATTACTGTATTAGGCTTCTATACTACCAATCAAATGGCCCTTAATTTTGGCTGTCTCTCCCCATAACCCTCCCTTTTTCCCAGTTTCCTCATCATTCACCAGTGTTTACCTTTGAGTAACCCATTCTTGTTTTTCTGCAATCTCCCAGAGCTATCTAGTGACTCTCTTTATCTCTTCTTATTACTTTCAGTTTGAATCTATGTTGTCAGATACTAGGTTTGAGATGCCTGCTTTCTTCCTGGTCCCATGTATCAGAGTATCACTGTCCATTCTTTTACTCTCAGGCAGTGTCTATATTTAAATTATGGTTTGCTCTTTTGTAGGCAGCAGGTAGATGGATTTTGTTTCTTGATCCATTCAGTCAGTCTATGTCATTTGATTAGAGAATCGAAATGACTGATATTTATCATTACTGGTGTGTGCTAATTATGGTCATCCTGTTGTTTATTTTTGGAGTTGTTCTTGTTCTCAGTGGTATTTTGTGTTTTAATAATTATTGAAATAATCAATATTGGCTCAGGACACCTCAAGACCAAGTTCTCTGCAAAAAGTAGATTTATTTGTCCAAGTGACATGAAGAGCAGAGAATAAGAGATAAGGACAGGAGATAGAGGACAAGGGAGATTGGGAGAGGTACAAGGGAGAGGGAGAATGAGTATTTGCCCTGGAAGGACAAAGGACTATTTCTGAATAGAGAGGAGGCAGACATGGCCTATGGACAAATTGTACCTTATAAAGGTAAAAGGGAAACTCATTGTTAGGATAAGTTTTTATTTTTGATAGAGCATCTTCATTAGGTGAGCTCTAGGGGCCTTTTGGTTGCTGGACTTTAGTGGTCAGCCTCAGGAGGAGGAAGTAGCCACATAAGGTAATGGACCTTGGTGGCTAGCTTTAGGAATGTAATCTAATGTTGTTTTTGAGGCAGAGAGAATGGGGGAGAAGGGCAAGAACTGCCAGAACCATGCTCACCATGGTTGGGATGGCTAGAGTCCCTTCATTCCTACCATTTTGATATATTATTAGGTTGCTGGGTGTTGGGTAAGTGTGTGTTTCTCTATCTGGTTGCTTCCTGTTGATTTTTGGGGCGTCATTGTAAGAAGAGCCATGGAATCTGGGTTGCTGGTTTTCTTGTTATTGAATTTTAAATCAGCTTGGCTGTTAGCTGGTCTTTCTTGGTAAGATTCAAGGCTTTTATATCTATGGATTATTGTAAAGAAGAAGTCTGTTCAAAGAGATGATCTCATTTGAACATGTTCCAAATATTTTAACAAGATTATCGATTTAAATAGCAATGGAGCAAAAAAAAAGACATCATATTGAATAAAAATGGAAGAAATGTTTTTCTGATTAAATGGCCAGGAAGTCTCTGGTATTTAACCCTTAATGCATCCTGTCCTTATGCTTTACTCATCATTATGACAGTCTATGGAAGGTGTCAGTTTCCTGGAGTCTTCTACATACAGGGAAATGTTTTTTACAAGAAAGAAAGGAGTTCATAGAGATTCTATCTAGTGACAGAGACCGAAGGCTTCTGAATGTAGTCATGAAAACTTTCACCACTAATGCTTCAGTAACTCAAACCACTGATTTGTCATGTTGAGTACCTGGCTTATTTGTGAGTCACAGGAATGCTGCCGTACTTCAAAAAGTCAAGACCTTTTGGATGCCTTTAGTATTAAAAGAGATAAATTCATACAATTAATTGTAGTGTTTTGCACTTTTATTTAAATATGACCACATAAAGAGGGTTAACACTTTAAAATTATTAGCCGATATTTTATACACATGCAAATAATAAATCTTCATAGTTTTTATGAAAAGAATTTTAGGATGTGACAATATTCATCTATTTTCTTGAGTGAGTTTTGACATTACATTTAAATGTTTTGTATTTAAGTTTTAAATTGGATATTCATATATTTCTCTGAAAGACTAAGATAATATAAATTTTTGTAGAAATGTGTTTTCTGCAGTGTCTTTGTGTCCTTTCTTCATGTGTTGAACATTCATATATTGTCATGTGATCTGTGAAGGCACATAGGTACATGAAATTATTTCAGCTATACTAGAAAAGGAAGCCTTGGTTTTTCTGGAAGAAAGCTAAGCACCATGTTGTGAGTACATGAGACCACAAACAAGGCATGCTAGCTTAAGATTTCTGGGATACACTGAAATATAGCTGATGTTAGATTTGTGCTTAAATTAAAGGTGTGCTCTCTGGAACAAAAACCATGGAGAGCATAAAGAGTATATTAATCATAGTTTATTATGATGGGAGATCGAGAAATGGAAGAGCAGAGTAGGGCAGGGAAAGAGAGAGAGAGGTACAGAAAAGCATTGGAGAAGTAAGAGAAGAGGAAGAGAAGAGGGGCAGAGAGCATGGAGTGGGAGAAGAGAAGAGAGTATAAGTGTGCAGGGGTCTGTCTTTTAAAGGGGTCCTCAACACCTGCGTGCAGACTTAGTTCCCATGGAACCCTGGGCTGACCAGGGTACTGCCTGAGTGGATTCTACCAGGTAACAGGGGCAGGGCAGCATAATGCCTAAACCTTTCAGCTGATGTTTTAAGTCATGTGTTTTCAAAAGAAATATCAAAATTGGGGAAATTAAGATGCTTCCCAAAGAAATTAATAATAAAATATAAATATATTTGCTATTAGTTTTACAGATTGATTTTTTGGTGGGTAATGTAACAGTTTAACAAAAGAAGTTGAAATATATTATCATTGTCTTAAATAGTATAAAGTACAGTGATCTATTATTTTTATTTTATGGGACATTGTGTTTTATGTGCTTTGTTAAAAAGAATGCATAGTCAGTTTAGATATATTGAAACAGAGAAATTAAAAATTCAGTATCCTCATAAGTACTTAAAGTGTACAATATTGAGTGTCTATTATATTTCTGTTTCTTGATGCTGTATTTTATGTGTGTACTTTGAAATTGCCCAATGAATACATTAGTATAAGTAAATAGAGAAAACCATATAAGAATACCTCACCTTCTACCACAGAGGTTTATAGATTGTTACTGAGCAGTTGTTGTTATAGGGTTGTTATAACTGTTATTGGATAATAAAGACATTTTGATGAACTTATATGTTTTAATTGGAACAAATACTGTCTTGCGTATTTATACTCTTCTCCCCTTCACGCTTTTGTTCCCTTTAAATCCCCTTTGTTTTCCTGGATACTTTCCCTCCTTTCCCACCCAACTACCTCTCAACCCTCTCAAAACAAAAATGAAGATCAAAATAAACAAGAACCCATTAAGAGAAAAGATGCCAAACCAAACATAATGAATAAAGCCATAGTAGGTTGCACACAACTGAATCTCCATCAATATGGAGGGATTGTGCTGTTGGTCCCATAACCTATGGAGCAAGAACACTTCTTCAATGTAATATTGTATTTATCTTTCTTCAACATATATATGGTAATTATAACTGAAATACAAATCAATGTTTGTGTTATCGGGAATAGGATCTTATTGGTAATACAGGCTCTATGATATGTTATTTATAAAAAACCTGAACAATTGGGAGTCTGAAAATTATATGGAATTACTTATTTAGTAAAAATTTTATATTATGTACAACTACAGTTACTTTTCTTTCTTATATAAAAAAATCAAAATATCCCTCTTTTTTTGTCATGTGGATGACATGATCCATTACTTAAACTATACTAAGGTCACCACAAGAAAATCTTAATTATGTAAACCATTTTCATTTAAGTGACAGACTTACAAATTCATCATTCAAAAACAAATGGAATGGGGGATGGGGACATAGTATTGGACAGAGCATGGGGAAGCATATCTTCCTCCACATGTATTTAACTGGTTAATAAATTTCATGTTGCTGAGTTAAGAAATCTATATAATTTCGCTCAAGGACTAGGGATCATCATTGGAGAGTTGGGGGAGGGGAAAGATTGCAAAAGACAGAGAAAAGTGGGGACTGGAGTGAAACTATGTCTTCTAGGTGAAAGAAAGCAAGCCAAAAAACTAAAAATACTTTGGAAGTAATATTTACCTCATATACAGAAGAACTACCAAATAGGATGCCTTAGAACTCACTAATTCAATTATCTTTTCTTTTTTTTTCACTCCTAGGTATATACCCAAAAGAAGCACATTCATATAACAAGGACATATTTTCAACCATGTTCATAGCAGCATTATTTGTAATAGCCAGAAACTGGAAGCAGCCTAGATGCTCCTTAACCAAAGAATGGATAGAGAAATTGTGGTACATTTACACAATGGAGTACTACTAAGCAGAAAAAAACAATGAAATCTTGAAATTTGCAGGAAAATGGATGGATCTAGAAGAAACCATTCTGAGCGAGGTAACCCAATCACAAAAAGACAAACATGATATGTACTCACTCATATGTGGACCTGCTTTATGATACATAGTAGTGACCATGCTTTATCAGAGCTGTTTTTAATGATGTTGCTCAGAATTGTTTCCTCCCAAATGATGACTGAGAAGCTAATTAAAAAAAAATGGTGCCAAGTACCACAAGAGTAACAGAACTGCGCTGGTTTCCAGGATTTTATTTTTTTACTTTGTTGTTGTTGTTTGTTTGTTTTGTTTTTGTTTTTTGTTTTTTGTTTTTTGTTTTTTTTAAATGGAGTGTGCTGGATTTCTCTACAATTTTGTTCAAATGACTGCAGAACCTGGAAAAGCTGTTGCTACTATTGATGCATAACATATTGCCATTATTGATATATATATCTATATATCTATATCTATATCTATATCTATATCTATATCTATATATCAACTATCTTTTCATACCTGCTATTCACAGTTCTGTTATTATATTTATGTTAACAGCATTTTAGTCACATTCTCCCATATTGGTGAGAAGGGCTCCAATGACTTTTTCTCATATCCACTGATTCCTGCCACTCATAAGAGAAGAATTCAGAGTTTGATTCTTTAGAAGCAGAAAGATTGTAAGAGTCAAAGATTTGGGAAGACAGCTGTAAAACACCATCTTCTCAACATGACAGGGTCATTGCATTCATGAACCCATAGTATCTGGGGTTGCCTGCATAAAATCAAGTCAGTCAGTAATCTACCATGTATGAGGGAGGCCTTCACAGGCCACTTCACTAGCTTAGGAGCTATTGTCAGTTAATAGTTTCTGGATGAGAAAAACTTTCTTCAGTGTGTGGCTCCTGGTAGGTTACTAATGCTGCAGCACATGGCCTTTCACTAATGCCCACATAGATTGTCTAATGGAACACAATGGGGTGTACACAAAAACAAATAATTAAGCAAGCAAATAAATAGATAAGTAAGACATGAGGAATTGTGGTGATTGGGTCCTACGAGGAGTTGGAGGGGTGGAGTGGGGGTGAACATGATCAAAATATATTGAATACATGTATGATAGTCTCGACAGATATTAAAAATATCAAATTACCTAGTTATTACATATTAATATTAAAACATTAAATATTAAAAATATTTTTAAATTATAAAATTTATTTTTCAAAGCACAGAGTACACATGAAATTTATCTGGAATATAATAATTTGACATTACTGAATTGAATCTATTTGTTTCATAAAATTTATAGAGTTGTTGCTTAATAAGTCCATCACCTAACAGTTGTGACACATTTCTAGGCCTTTGTGACACAGAAGAACCAATATATATCTAAATGTCTAGAGTTTATGTGATCACTGGATTGATGAGAGCCAAAATAAGACATTATACTGGAAGCCCTTTATCACTGTCAACTTTAGGAAAACATCAGTTTTTTCTAATAGCAATGATTGTTTAATATTGAACAGAAATTAAGGGGTAAGATGAAAAGAATGAAGATCATTATGGTTTCATCTCATACAGATCCAAGCCTTAATCAAAAGCTTTGTTTCTCCTAAAATAGAACACTGATTTTCAGTTCTAAGAGATTTGGAAGGCCCAGTTCTTATTGAGACTGATGTCCTTAACTACATGGACCAAGGATGCTGCCATTTTATATTGATTTAATCATTAATTGCCTGATGCAAATCCATCATGATGTACAACAAAGAGTTCCTATACAATACACTTTGGAAATTTTCTTTCCACATTATAGGTTTTCCAGATCATCTTGGGAGTTATCTACTCATTGTTGGCAAGATCTGAGGTTCTCATCTCCAGGGATTACAGAAGTGAAGAAGCCTGTTCAAGTGGCTTCCTTTTGTTCTAAATATTCTAATTAGTTTATTTACTAAAACAGATGTGCCCACACAGCTAATAATATAACTGGAAGGACTATTTTCCTAATAAAATGATCTAGAGGCCTTTGAAAACTCAAAGACTGCCAACCTGGAGTAGGCTTTCATTTGATATTTAGTCCTTGGTACATTTTGTTTTTCTTGCAGTGTTTATCTTTGATTATGAAAATTTCTGGAATGTTTTTATTCTCCTGGACCTTGTACACACAAGGACATGCTTCTAAACAGGAAGGAAGGAGACTTAGTCAGATTCTACTTCAAGATCTTTAAAGACATAAGATTTCTTTTACTCATTGAAATTCTTTGTCATCATTGTTTCAAAATTTAATCATTACCTTTGTTAGGTACTACTATACTTATGAGGAACATCAGTGATATCTTATCCACTTAAAGCAAGTCCTCTTTTGAGTCCTTCACTTAAGTAGACTGAAAATAGAAAAAAATCACATAATTCATTTAGAGATCAAATTTTGGGGTCAGTCAATAATGAAGTTGGACAAATTGATTCCCCTTTATTCTATTAACTATTATGTATTTGTATAAACACAGATTCTTTGCTTTTTCTAAAGATATTTCCCAGAGGATGAGACTATCCAACTGTCTTTTACAGTAAGTGTTGATGATATATTTAAATCTTTTATTTTAGATATTCACTTGGATAAACTTATACCTCTAAAAAAGACTGAGATAAAGGGAAATCTTGTGAAAATGTCTTGAGTGCAGTCGCTTGATAATCTTTCTGTGTTTGTTGATCAGCTGTAAGTTACCATGTGTTCCTGAAAGGTAATCATGAAGAATTTTTAATCAACATAGAAATAAAACCTTTATTTTCTAGAAAAGTGATATAGAATGTATATTTATGATGCCAACAACAAAACATGTAAATTAGGTATTCTTTTCCTAATGTCTTAAATATCATGCATTCCAATAGCAAACATATAAATTGGGGATATTAAACAAAATAACACAAGACCACACACACACATAATCAAAATATACAAAGTATTTTCGTTATAGACTGATTTAACATTTTCTATTTTACCAAATAAGTGAAAGGCATTTTATGTATTGAAAATAGCAATGGATTTACTATTTTCATTTATTGCACATATTATATATAAGATATATTAACAAAAGATGTGTAATTACTTTTAGATACATTTTAAATGAAGATATTTAGAATTGCATATCATTCCAAGTTCCTAGCATGTGGGGAAACAAATGTCCATGAAGCAGTTACTCTTTACTGTTTCTTTTTTAGCTATACACAAAACACACATCCATCTGTCATTTGGATGTGTGCTTTTGTATATAGCTAAAATTATCCAAATATGATAGTATGTATATAAAGAGTAATCCCTAGGGAATACTCTCATTCACTTAGATTTGTTACATTGATATTGTAAAACATTTGAATTAAAAATTAAAAATGTTACATTTTATTGTGCTGACATTCATAAGATCATTTTCTTGTAAATATTTAACATACTTTGGGCCTATTTCGTTCATAGCCATCTACTTGCATTTATTTCACCCTTCTGCATCTCACTTGTATCCTTTCTTCAGAGAGCTTCAATTTTATAGTCATATCACCTATACACATATGATTTGTCTTTTCTATGAAAATTTGAGATCAATAAATAAAAAACCATGAAACATTCATATTTCAGAGATGGACTTAATTCTGTTAACATAATCATTTCTAGTTGTATTTGTATTCCATTAAGTGACATAGATGAATTCTTTTTATGGTTGAAGAAAGTTCTAGATTTATAAAACTATTTTTTTAAAGAGCAATTATGCTGAGTTTAGTTAATATTTTTTCTGAAAATAATTAATGGTGATTTAAATATAAAGCATTCATATTCTCCAATTTTATGTATTCAGATATTTAATAATCTATAGTTTACATGAGTTTAAGTATTATATGGCTGAAGGACTCTGTTCTCACTCTGTGTGATATAACTATATTGTTTTCTAGAAAATTTGTTCCGGTGGAACCCAATGCTGATTAAAGATTGAAAGGCATTAAAACACATAGAAAATAAGGTGTGAAAGTGACAGATCTGGACATTTTTCTATACTTGTACTCTACTACATGTTTGCCTTCATCAGTTTGAAGCTTCAAGAATGGCAACTGTAGATCTTCTATATCAGGTAACAGGAGAAATGTGCTTGAATTTCATAGAAGGTTCATTACAATTAACATCTGAAGGAAGTGAAGGCTTTTGCTTGTTCCCTTAACTACTATTAAGTTATGTAGATGAGTTTCTCCCTGCTAGTTTCAAGTTGAAGCGTAATCCTTCACGGGTAATTGTTGTGAGCACTTAAATGTAATTGAATAATTTTTAAAAAATACTTCTTTACCTATGTCCAAGAAGTGACACAAAGAACAGCACTACTAACAGCTTGAAGAAATCTCAGTAGTAAACAAAGCACTCTGGGATGCAGATGTTGTAGATCCTTGTAGTAAGATACTATAGGTAATAAGTGAATGATCCTGATTGTAACACAAGCAGAAGACCCAGAGTCCACAGAATTCACCACTATGCTTCTCTCTCTCTCTCTCTCTCTCTCTCTCTCTCTCTCTCTCTCTCTCTCTCTCTTTCTCAAGTGTGTTTGAGGTTATTTATGGTACATTATGAATAAAAACCAGAGTCATTATTTAGTGCTGTGATCCCATCCCATTTATTCCTGATTATCATTATTAGGGTAGCAAATATAAGCTATATATTATAAGCTTATATAAATATAAGAGATTGACTATGCAAGGAAACTGTGACAGCATCATGAAATAGTGCCATACAATATGAGTCTGGAAAAGCTCTTAAACCATGCTGTCTAATCTCTCTAAATTATAATGTGTAAATTGAGTCATGTTCATAACATGTATAGTAAATGACCCCTAGCCATGCCTTCCCTCACTAGTTATAAACATTTCTTGATTGTGCTGTGTGGAAATCTGGACACTAAATTTCTCTTTGAGTACCTCAGTATCTAAGAAGCATCTCCCTCCCTCTTTCAGTTTCTATTTCTCCTGTTTGAGCACCTAGTTTATCATAAGAGTTCTGAAAACAAAATCTTTACTACTGGTGCAGTAGTCAGTGACAACTGTGGGTTAGTTCGTTTCGGGTAAAAGCATGTGGGACAAGCATGGTCCATTTAAAAATGATTAACAAATGTGAGAGTCATTGATGAACAGAGAACCTGAGAACCCTGACAATCAGAATCAAATAAAGTACTTGCTACAGGTGTTACTGTGAAAAATAACATTAGATCTTTCTGAGACAGTTAAAAGAAAATCCTTTGAGGCTGAATAAAAGGTATTTAAACAATAGAAGTCTTTTGAGATTTACAGGGTTTGAAATGTATAATAGTTACAATGTAAATTACTGAGAGGTTGATCCAGGGCCAGTCTTGTTTTGGATACTACACAGATCATATTGTGATATTTTCTCCTAAGATATTAATAGTCAACACTCTATATATACTAGTTGATAGTCTTAAGGTTATTGACATCACTCCTTTGTAGGATTCTTAAACAGAATTAATATTTCTTCTGTGTTTTGTGATGTAGTGTTTTAAATAATCAGTTTTAAATTTAAGAATGAGAACAATACCTTTGTCTGATCTTCTGTATATAAGTAAGCTGAGATTTTGAGAGAAATGCTAATATCTATGAAATTATTAGAGCAAAACTATGGAGAAATCCCTCAAGAGGAACTCAGCATATGGAGATGGTTACTGAACAACCACTGAGGTTCACTACTGTAGAAGATGTTGATGAAGAGAGGCTTTCTGGCAGAATGGAAATGTGGGTTTTGGTCACAATTAGTGTCAAGTCCTTTTCTCCTGAGTTGCTATCTCTGAAACGATAAATGGGACAGAAAAACAATGTTACAGAGTTTATCTTGCTGGGTCTCACTCAGGATCCTGCTGGTCAAAAAGCATTGTTTGTTATGTTTTTACTCATTTACATTGTGACAATGGTGGGAAACCTGCTCATTGTGGGGACGGTGATTGCCAGCCCCTCTTTGGGCTCTCCTATGTACTTCTTTCTTTCCTTTCTGTCACTCATGGATGCTGTTTACTCCACTGCCATCTTGCCCAAGTTGCTTACAGATTTGGTTTGTGATAAAAAGACCATCTCCTTCACAGCTTGTCTAGTTCAGCTTTTTGTGGAGCACTTATTTGGTGGTGCTGAGGTCTTCATTTTGGTGGTGATGGCATATGATCGCTATGTGGCCATCTGTAAGCCACTGTACTATTTGACCATCATGAACCGACAGGTTTGCATTCTCTTACTGCTGGCATCCTGGGCTGGAGGATTTGCTCATGCTTTGTTTCAAGTTATCTCTGTGTATATACTTCCTTTTTGTGGACCCAATATCATTGACCACTTTGGCTGTGACATGTACCCATTATTGGGACTTGCATGCACAGACACCTACTTCCTTGGCCTCACTGTAGTTGCCAATAATGGAGCAATGTCTGTAGTGGTCTTTATCCTTCTCCTTGTCTCCTATGGAATCATTCTCAACTCTCTTAAGACTCACAGTCAGGAAGGGAGACGCAAAGCCCTGTCCACCTGCAGCTCCCATATCATGGTGGTTGTCCTCTTCTTTGTTCCCTGCATTTTCATGTATGTTAGACCTGTCTCTAACTTTCCTATTGATAAATACATTACTGTATTTTATACAATTTTCACTCCCATGTTGAATCCTTTAATTTATACCCTGAGAAACCTTGAAATTAAAAATTGTATGGCAAAGCTGTGGAGCAAAATGTTTACTACAGGCATAAGAATTTCTCCTCACTCAACATGCTACTAATGACAAATAAACAGCAATTAATTTTAGCAGTACGAGTTCCTCCAATGTTCTGCATTTGTACCAACACTTGACATTGTGGGAAGTTTGGTATTTTTGTCAATACAGTAGGTAGAAGATGAGTATTCTCTATGATTCTAGTTTTCTTTATTGCTATTAAAGTTGATGGCAATTTCATGTTTATTGCATATTTCACTTATGTCATTCCCTACAATATTTTTATTTTTTGTCTAATTACCAATAAATTATACTTCTATTATAATTTTTATTGGGGATTGTTTATAAATCACAACATTTCTTGTGTGTGAGCTTTGTGTGATTATTGCCATTTATTTTGATGAACAGAAACTTGCAATTTAAATTTATTGTATGGGAATTTAAATGTGGTTTAGCATTTATTGAGGAATTGTCATTTTTATAATGTACATATATTGTTTGGAAATATATATGTTTCAGTAAGTTCAGCCTACTGTGTGAAATACCATGCCTGGGTAGCTAGTACCTAAAAAAAGCAACATGAAGCAAATCAATAAGTAATATTCCTGCATGGTGTCTATTTCAGTCACTGACTCTAGGCTACTGCCTCAGGTTCATGCCTGAACTTCCCTTCATGATAGACTTCAACTTTTAGAAGGAATAAACTCTTTCCTTCTTAAGCTGTTTTCATTATGGTGTTTTATTCCAGCAAATAAAATAAATGAAGACAAAAAATTCTTTTTAGGTTTGTGAGATTACTGTGACCAACAAACACATGTATTTTAGGGAGAGAAGTTTGGGGTAGAAAAGTATGGAGGTCTCAGAGCCCAGTGGGGTGTTCTGTGAGATCTTGAAAATAAGAATGTTGAGAACAATGCTGGTGATGGAGGCCAGGCTTGTGAGGTACCAGAGGGAAGCAAAGGTTCTATCTGGAATATTATGTAATACTTTGAATTAAGAATCATTGGTTCTGGTCAGTTTGAGCTGAAGAATTGGCTCTGACTGACAAGACACCAAACCACTAAAGTGAAACTTTTGCCTTGTTGGGACAATCTATACTTGTCATCTGTGGTTGAAGAATCAGCTGTGATTAAGAAGAGACCAGCATCATTGGGGAAAAATCTGGGAAATATTTCCTCCTGGTCAGCACATAGATGCTCAGAGAGAGCCAAACTATTCTTTGTGTTGGCCACTGATAGGGGATATTCTTCTGTATATTATGTTTCTCTTATTGGTTAATGAATAAAACCCTGTTTGGCTAATGGAGAAAGGAAGATAAGCAGGACTAGGAGATAATGAGAATTATGGGAAAGTTAAGCAGATAGAGCCTGCCAAGAGAAACAACATGGAGCCAGCAAAGGAGAAATAGGTCTAGGCATCCTCTGGTAAGCCCAGACCACATGAAAATACATAGATTTATAGAAATGGGTTAATAATTAACACAGAGCTAACCAATAAGGAGCCCTAAACATCGGCCAACAGTTTTATAATTAATATAGTGTATGTGTGTTTATTTGGGGCTGAGAAGGGAGCTTGGACCTGACAGGCCAAAAAAAAAAAAAAAAAAAGAAACATAGAGACAGGCCACTCCACTTATAAATGTGTAAGAGTTTCTCAAGGGGTACTGGTTTTAAAGGCGTGAGGAAGCTATGGAGATTTGGAGCTATGATAGACAAGGACAGACCATTGAAATAGTAGTTTCAATTGCAGTAGACATCCTAAGACAGAATATACCATAAAATGTTAAAATTGTCTTTATATTTGTGTTACATAGCATAGAATTTTTTGTGTGATATCCAATTATCCATATTTAAAGTCATTTTAAATTATATTTGCTTTCTTGCTATAATAATAATAAAAATATTCCCAACACATTCATAGAAAATAATTTCTTTCCCCTGATGTTTATAATCTATGTTCACTATACTTTATGTGGGAGTATGAATATCTGTTTATCAACTGTTAATTTTATTGATTATTCATAACTTGATACTTTATTACTGTATATTAGCTAAGTAGGTTTTAACAAATACTAAGGGGTTCTCAGTAATAATTTCATTAAAACATACTCCAGTATTGCAGTAATTTCAGTCTTTATGAATGTAATGAGTTTGTAGACCAAGAGTGAATTAAATGTAACTAATTTGGAAAGTAATAAACATCTTTGCCATACCCAAACTTTTGGGATAAATTCTTTGTTTTATTGATTCTTTGCTATTTTTGTTTTTATTTTATTAATCAGTACCATAATTTTAATGAGTTTTATGTGTTCACTGTGTTTATTTTTGGTTTGCTGTTGATTTGTTAATGTCCTAATGTGAATAATTTAGTTGTTTATTTTAGGCTTCTCTGCTATTGTGATGTTGGCACTTAGAGCTCTAAACTTCCTTCTTCAGATTGCTTTCATTATAATATACATGTTTTTGAGTGTTGTAGTTTCATTCAATTCTAATACTCATTTGATTTCCCTCTTGATTGCTATAGTGACTGATATATCACTTTGTGATGTACTATATAATCTCCATGAGCTTCAGTTTATTGTGGTTATATAAAAGATAAAGAATTATTTAAAATTTTCAAAAAATAGTTACTTTGTGACCTAATATATGGTATATTTTAGAAAATGTTTCATGAACTGCTGATAAATGTGTCTTCTTTAGTGCTTTGATGGAATCGAATCCGAATTCCTTTGTATATCAATATATTAGTTATTACGGGAATAAATTGTGAAAAAAGATAAAAGAGATACAATAAGTGTAGTGAATAGTATAAAGATGATAGAGAGAAAGTAGAAGGTAAGAAAAAGAAGAGGTAACTGTAAGTCCAAAAAGTCAGGATGAAGAGAATTTTGTCTGAATAGACTGAAGAGGGAGAAGAAAAAAGAAAAAAAAAAAAGGCTTTCAGGTAACACAAAATACACCATAATCCAGAGGGCACTGAAAGGCCCAATTGTATTTTGGAGAAAAGAAAAAGCAAAATGAAGGATTTAGAAGGGATTGTGGAAAAGCAAAAAAACAAAACAAAACACAACAAAAAAAATACAGAGAAAGGACAAAGCAGAGTCCAGATGACCTGAATCTCAGTTTTTAAATATTACAATTTGAAAATTTTCTTTTCACATTTCAAAATTTTCAAATCAATTTGGCAGTTAGCTACTTATTTTTGGCACAATCCAATCTTTGGCCTCTAGGAATTGTTTAAGGGACAAAATCTGTTTAGGAGAGATTACCGTTTTTTAAAGTTTTTTCCAAATATTATAACACACCTATTTATTAAAAGTAGCAGGATGCAAAATAGGCAACTGGTTGTGTTGCAAATATAAATGGAACGTTTTCCCATTTAATGACCCAATAGGTTTCTTGAGCTTATCTGCTCAAGATGGGGTTTTCTTCATTTTGTATTTAGGCCTTTAAGTATCATGTTTTTTGCTGAGTTTATTGTTTAAGAAAGTCTGTTAGGTAAGAAAACATGCTGTGTGTTTGGGTCCCCTGCAACAAAATATATACTAAGTAGACTAAGAAGTTTATCTCTCTCAATCTATCTATCTACCTACCTATCTAAATATATATGTTTACACACGCTCACAGACACATGTAACAATAAAAACAAGGGAAAAGAGTTGAATATTTATGAGCAAGTAGTGTGAGGGCCTCAAGGGAGGGTAGGAGAATGGATAATGAAGGGGAAAATGAAAACAAAAATTTGAAAAACCATCCCAAGATCATATATAAAGATTAAATTGCATTAATTCTAGGATAGGTAAGGAATCATATTTGCAAGTCAGCACATAACTCATCACATACTTTGTCCCAAGATCAGAAATCACATATTATCTCAGTTGACACAGAAAAACAATTGAAAACTAGTTTTTCTCCTAGTAGTTATCAAATACCAATAACTCCTCCCTAAAGATAATATTTTGTTCCCACCTCCATGTAAGGGATTTTATATCTCTTGAACGTGTACAGTCCTGTGCATGCTGTCACATCTGTTGTGACAGCATGCACAGGATGCCAATCTCTGTCCAGAAAACACTGATTTGAAATTTTCACCTCTGGCTCTTACAACCTTTCTGCTCCACTGACCATGAAGTCCTTGAACCTTGGAAGGATGGGTATGAATATGTATGTATGTATGTATGTATGTATGTATGTATGTATGTATTATGGCATGAATCTTCCCAAGTCTAATTCTTTACAAGTTGACCAGTTTCAGATATCTGTGTTAATTGCCCTTTACTGAATAAGGATATTCTCTGAATAATGTTAGAGATGCACTGATCTATGATTATCTCAATAAGTTATTAGATATTATTTTAATATTACAACTATTTATCACAATAATAGTATTAGATTCTACACTAGGGTCTTCATGTCCTTGGCTTCTGGACTACTTATACCACAAAACTATATTCACAGACTTCATCAACACCACATCATCCTCCAGGTTCCAGCCTGTGAGTGCTCCAGAACTCCCCTTCCACTTCTTTGTATTCAGCCCACCAAATTAAGCCTGGGTTCAGAACCTGTGCACAATCCTTCCCTACTTCCATGACAAAGGAGCTTCAGGTTTCTGCCAGGACCTCCTCAACTATCCACCAAACCAAATGGGTTTCTCATGTTAAATTGAATCTTTCCACTCTGACCTATCCTACTACCCCCACATACTGCTACTTTCTGGCAGGAAGCATATCCTGTAGAGCATCACAGTTCCCTCTATCGACCAGACTTCATTCCGCCCAAGAAAAATACAAAGCCTAGAGAGAGAATCGGTCCATGAGGGCCCTGGGATCCTGACTCTGCTGAGTTTCGCTGGGCTAATCCGGCCCCCAGAGAGTCCAGAGAGTCCAGAGGTGAGCTGATTCGGCCCCTAACTTGGGCCCAACTTCCGCCTGCCCGCCCTGGCAAATCCTACCCCGGATCTGCAGGCAGACAGAATCAGTCCCTAAGGACCCTGGGATCCTGTCTCTGCTGAGATCGCTGGGCCATTCCAGCCCCCAGACAGTGCAGAGAGTTCAGAGGTGAGCTGATTCGGTCCCTAACTTGGGCCCAATTTCCACCTGCCCACACTGGCAAACCCTGCCCAGGAATCTTCAACAGGATGACTCGACCTGAGGACCAAGTAACCAAGAGTCTGCTGACATCTCTGCACCAGTGCTGCTCTCACCCACCTGGAGAGCAAGTGCCTCAGACCTGCCTACACCCAACTTGAAACCCATCAGAGTATCAAAGTCAATTGAACACACCTGAAGAGAACACTGGACCCATACATACCAGGAAAGGAAGTGATACCAACTGCACCCACTGGAACAAGAGATGTGAAAATGACAATATAAGAACACATCCAACAACAGGAAAACCAATATGACACCACCAGAGCCTAGGGAATCTATACCAGCAAGACATGGACATCCCAACCCAAAAGAAGCAGAAGAGAGCAACCTTAAAAACAATTTCATGGAAATGATAGAGAATCTAAGAGAGGAAATCAGAAAATCCTTCAGAAATGGAAGAAAAGAAAAACCAAAAGATGCAAGAAATCAAGAAAATCCAAAAAAGCCAAGAAAATACAATTAAACAGCTGAAGGAAACAGTTCAGGACCTGAAAACTGAACTAGAGAAAATAAAGAGAACACAAACTGAGGGAATGCTGGAAGTGGAAAAGCTGAGTAAACAATCAGGAACCACAGATGCAAGCATAACCAATAGAATACAAGAGATGGAGGACAGAATCTCAGATGCTGAAGACAAACTAGAGGAAATAAACTCGTCAAGCAAAGAAAATCTGAGGTCTAACAAATCCATAACACAAAATATTCAGGAAATTTGGAACACCATGAAAAGTCCAAACCTAAGGATAATAGGTATAGAAGAAGGTGAAGAAACCCAACTCAAAGGTGCAGAAAACATATTCAACAAAATCATAGAAGAAAACTTTCCCAACCTAAAGGAAGACATGCCAATGAAAGCAAAAGAAGCCTACAGAACGGCAAATAGAGTGGACCACAAAAGAAAGTTCCCTCGTCACATAATAATTAAAACATAAAACGTACTGAATAAAGAAAAAAATATTAAGAGCAGCAAGGGAAAAAGGCCAAGTAACATATAAAGGCAAACCTATCAGAATTGCACCAGACTTCTCCAGGAAAACTCTGAAAGCTAGAAGGACCTGGATAGATATTCTACCAACTCTGAGAGAACAAGGATGCCAGCCCAGACTACAATACCCAGCAAAGCTTTCAATCACTATAAATGGAGAAAACAAGGTATTCCATGACAAAACCAGATTTAAACAATATGTAACCAGTAATCCAGCTCTACAGAATGTACTGGAAGGAAAACTCCAACCTAAGGAAATTAACTACACTCGGATAAACATAGGCAATAGATAACCCCACTCTACAAAAACACAAAATAAAAGGCAGGGTAAATCCACATACAATACCACTACCAACAACAAACCAAAAACAAACAAGAATAAACACTCAATGGACCTTAATTTCCCTGAATATTAATGGTCTTAACTTGCCTATAAAAAGATACAGGCTAACAGATTGGATACAAAGACAGAATCCATCTTTCTGCTGCATACAAGAAACACACATCAAATTCAAAGACAGACATTATGTCAGAGTAAAGGGTTGGGATAAGATACTCCAATCAAATGGACCCAAGAAATGAGCTGGGGTAGCTATCCTAGTATCTAACAAGTTAGACTTCAAACTAAAATTAATCAAAAGAGATGAAGAAGGTCATTTCATATTCATCACAGGAAAAATCCATCAGGAAGAAGTTTCAATTCTAAACATGTATGTCCCAAATACAAAGGCACCAACATTCGTAAAAAAAACATTATTAAAACTCAAATCACAAATAAGGCCTCACACAGTTATAGTGGGAGACTTCAACACCCCACTCTCACCACTGGACAGGACCACCAAACAGAAACTTAACAAAGAGACAAAGGAACTAACAGAAGTTATGACCCAATTGGGATTAACAGACATTTATAGAACTTTCTATCCAAACACAAAAGAATATACCTTCTTTTCAGCATCACATGGAACCTTCTCAAAAATCGACCACATTCTCAGCCACATAACAAACCTCAACAGGTACAAAAAAATTGGAATAATCCCCTGTGTCTTATCAGACCACCATGCTTTGAAGATAGAAATCAAAAATAAATCAAAGTGCAAAAAACTTACCAACTCATGGAAATTGAACAACATGCATTTGCAACATTCCTGGGTCAAGGAAGAAATAAAGAAAGAAATTAAAGACTTCCTAGAATTCAATAAAAATGTTGACACAACATACCCAAACGTATGGGATACTTTGAAAGCAGTACTAAGAGGAAAGTTCATAGCTCTAAGTGCTCACATGAAGAAACTAGAGAATAGCCACACCAGAGATCTGACATCACAGCTGAAAGCTCTAGAAAAAATGGAAGCAAATTCAGCCTGGAGGAGCAGACACCAGGAAATAATCAAACTGAGGGCAGAAATCAATAGAGTCAAAACAAAGAAAACAATTCAAAGAATCAATATAACAAAGAGTTGGTTCTTTGAGAAAATCAACAAAATAGACAAACCGTTATCCAAATTAACCAAAAGGCAGAGAGAGATCATGAAAATTAACAAAATAAGAAATGAAAAGGGGGCATACCAACAGATACTGAAGAAATCCAGAGAATCTTCAGGTCATACTTTGAAAACTTGTAATCCTCAAAATTCAAAAATCTAAAGGAAATGGACAATTTTCTGGTCAGTTATCACTTACCAAAATTGAATCAAGAACAGATATGCAACTTAAACAGACCTATAACCTCTAAGGAAATAGAAGCAGTCATCAAACATCTACCAACCAATAAAGCCTGGGGCCAGATGGATTCACTGCAGAATTCTACCAGAAATTCAAAGAAGTACTAATACCAATGCTCCTCAAATTGTTCCACAAAATAGAAGCAGAAGGGACATTGCCAAACTCTTTTTATGATGCTACAATAACCTTGATACATAAGCCACACAAAGACACAACTAAGAAAGAGAACTACAGACCAATATCCCTCATGAACATTGATGCAAAAATTCTCAATAAAATCCTGGCAAATCGAATACAAGATCATATCAGAGAAATCATCCACCATGATCAGGTAGGCTTCATCCCAGGGATGCAAGGATGTTTCAACATACGAAAATCCATCAATGTAATCCATCATATAAACAGACTGATGAAAAAAAACCTACATGATCATCTGACTAGATGCCGAAAAATCCTTTGACAAAATCCAACACCCCTTCATGATAAAGGTCTTGGAGAAATCAGGGATAACAGGGACATACCTCAACATAATAGAAGCAATATACAGCAAGCCAACAGCCAACATCAAATTAAATGGAGAGAAAGTTGATCCAATTCCTCTAAAATCAGGGACAAGACAAGGCTGCCCACTCTCTCCATACCTCTTCAATATTGTCCTTGAAGTCCTAGCTAGAGCTATAAGACAACAAAAGGAGATCAAGGCAATACATATCAGAAAGAAAGAAGTCAAACTCTCACTATTTGCAGATGATATGATAGTCTACATTAGTGACCCAAAAAACTCTACCAGGGAACTCCTACAGCTGATAAACACCTTCAGCAAAGTGGCAGGATATAAGTAACTCAAAAAAATACGTAGCCCTATTATACACCGATGACACATTGGTGGAGAAAGAAATCAGAGAAACATCACCCTTTAAAATTGCCACAAACAGCATAAAATACCTTGGGGTAACACTAACCAAAAATGTGAAAGACCTGTACCATAAGAATTTTGAGCCTCTAAAGAAAGAAATTAAAGAAGATACCAGAAAATGGAAAGATCTCCTGTAGGGGAAGCTGTAGCCACGCCTTCTTAGGGGCTGGCTACAGGTCTGCCTGACCATGCTTGTGAGGGCATGGTCAGAGTGACGTAGTGTGACTGTGTTTGTGGTTTCGGTTTCTCTTAGCGACTTGCGGACAGGCTGCTGACCCACCGGCTGGCTAGGTCGCTCTGTAAGTAAGGCTTTTCCCTATTAAATACCCTTATATTTCTACCTGACTCCGTATTGGTAATTTCCCACCATATCTGGTGTCAGAAGTGGGATATTGGAAACCTACACCCCATTTGGGACAGGCTGTGGGTTCCATCGGCCCGAGGCCCAGGCCCAGAAAGCACTCTCTCTCCACAGGTGCTCCTGGCTAGTAGCCGACCGGCTGCCGCTGAGCTGCTCAGAACCATCCACCCAGCTCGGAGACACTTTCTAGCTGCCTAGAGAGGAGGTAGGCCTCGGCTTTCAGCTGAGGCTTCCCCTGGCCTGCAGGAAAGCCGATTCTGTTTCAGTGGTTGTAGCTGCAAGGCTGTATACTCTCTAAGATAAGCGCAGCTGCTTTTGTGACCTCTCTCCACTGCTGACTGACTGCTGCCAAATGCCTCGTAATAACTGAACGCCTGTGCTACCTGCTGATCAAATATATTTACTGCATCTGGAGTAGAAATCAGGTAAAATTATGGCAGAATATTTATCATTTGCTAAAATTGGTAATATTTTTGCTTATTACATGAATTCACTGTTTGAGGAGGATGTTAATGTGCCAATTACTGGCCTATATGCCATAATGGCAGTTAGCTTGCTGGTACAAATAGTATTACTAGCCAGAGCACTCAGGAATAGGGATAAGGATAATCTCACCATCTACTTACAGGAAATAACAGCTTTACGATTAGGTCAGACCACAATTGTGCAGCAAATGGAACAGAAATTGGATGATAAGCTTGGCTCTGTGTCCAATACACTAAAGACAGAGCTGTCTGGTGAGATGCAGCGTATTTATGATAAGATAAACACAGAGAGATCCTCCATGTCTGAGGCCTTAGAGGCTAGGCTGTCAGAAGACCATGACCAACTAAAGAATATCTGTAGCCAGCTAGAAACTCAGATAGGCAATGTTACTCATCAACTAGATGCAACGGTGCAAAATACCCAGCATAGGGTTGAAGAATTGGACAATGCCATTCAATCAGTTATTGAAGCATCCAAGGTAGCAGATCAGAAATTTGAGTCTAGATTTGAATGTTTGGAAGATAATTTACAGTACAGGGCTGACAGATTACATAGGTCCATACGATCGATTGCTGAGGACTCAAAATCAGCAAATCATGACCTGGAATCTAGACTCCAATACCTAGAAGGCAGTTTCCATGCCATCCAGATGCTGCCTAAGGATGATCGTATTAAAGACCTAGAAAAACATGTAGATGAGCAGTTAGAGTAATTTACAGATTCACTAACGTGCTTGGAATCTTTTATGATTAAGGAGATTGAAACTTTTCAAAAGGATATCATTGCTAGGCTTAAAGATCATTGGGATGCCTCAGAAGCAGAATCACTCCAATCCCAGGCACCTACTCCACCTAGGTATCGTGACTATTCTTCTAAGGTTGTTACTCGTACACCATTAGTGTACCCAGCTACCATGGTAGAAAAGCCAGCTTCTAAGAAACACCCTCATGGACGGATGGCTTATGAATGGCAACCTATACAGCTGAAGGATCGTAAGAATATTAAAGTGTCAGTTGTCTCATATGGTCTCCATAGCCCATACGTAAAACAGCTATTACATTCATGGGCAACCTTTAACAGGGTGACACCCACAGATTGGGAACGATTGGTAGCAGCTGTAATTGAGAATTCATGCCAAATCCAGTGGAAGGCATTAGTAAGGGAAGAGGCAAAGCTCCTTGAGCGTCAGGGCATAAAGGAAGGTTTTGAAGCCCCTCTAGATAAGCTTCTTGGTCAGGGTATTTATGCTGACCCATAGGTTCAGGCTGAATATGATGACGATATACTGTCTCTATGCAGGAAAGCAGCATTAAATGCCTCGGATAAGGTTTGTGAGCCAGGAGAACGCCTAGAAGCTTATACCAGAATACAACAGGGACCTACAGAACAGTTCCAGGACTTCTTACAAAGGTTAACTATGGCTGTAGAATTACAGGTAACAGATCCAGAAACAAGACAAACAATTATATATACAATAGCTTATGAGAATGCAAACCCAATATGCAAAAGAATACTTTTGTCTTTAAAGACCAGATCAGCTCTGCTAGAAGAATGGGTTTTGTATACAGCCAACATTGACTATAATGTGCAAGATACTGGAGCTTGGGTAGGAGAAGCCATCTCCAAAGGTTTAAAACGGCAACAGTAAATTAAATGTTCTAGAGGTGAGACTGTAAGGGCTTGGCAAGGAGAAGCACCTTACAGAGGTCAACATAGGTACCAAGAGGCTAGAGTTTACTACTACTATGAACCAGAACCTTGGGGAGGAAGAGCTTTCCCCTGGAGACCACGAAGGCTCCAGGAACCTAGATGTTTCAACAGTGGTAAAATGGGACATACTAAGAGAAACTGTAGACAAATGAATTCTAACAATGCCTCATATGGAAGGCCACTGCCTTCTGGATTGTGTAGAAGATGTGGTAAGGGCAGACACTGGACCAATGAATGTAGATCGACTAGGGACATACAAGGAAACCCCTTAAGGTCGGGAAACCCCGAGGGGGGCCCCACATGGAGAAAGGTCAGGTCATTCCCAATAGCAGTGGAAGACAATCTCTCACAGGAACAATAGATAGCTCTTTGCCTATTGTGAAAAAAGATACTGCTCTAGATGGTAGTTTGAATAGTGATGAAGAATCAAGTATGAATGGACAAAATGAGAAATGCATATTTTGGCAAGCTTCTATTAATGATAAAAGGCCTCAGTTAAAAGTGAAAATTAATAATAAAGTTATTTCTGGCTTAGTGGACACTGGGGCGGATGTAACTATTATTACTCAAAAGTCTTGGCCTCAGAAATGGCCTCTTAGAGAGGCAAATGTACAATTTTTAGGAATTGGAACTCTATCTAGAGTTCGACAGAGTGTTAACTCAGTGGTCTGCATTGGACCGGAAGGACAGAAAGGGATACTGAAACCATACGTGGCAGATATAGCTATAAATCTCTGGGGTCGTGATCTCTTACAGCAATGGAATACTCAGATTAATATTCCTCCAGTGTCAGATACAAATTATGTACAATCTTTAGATAGTAGAAAAGATCTGGTAAGACGCTATGGAAAATGGTTACCAACCATCCATGCTGTACAGAAACTAGGTACAAATGATGGACCTTCAGAGGAGCCAAAGGTCCTGCCATTGAAGTGGCTTACAGATGAACCAGTTTGGGTAGGACAATGGCCAATGACCTCTGAGAAGCTAGAGGCTTTAGAAAAGTTAGTACAGGTACAGCTAGACGCTGGACATATAGAGGAATCTACCAGTCCTTGGAATTCTCCTGTATTTGTTATCAAAAAGAAGTCAGGTAAGTGGAGAATGCTGACAGACCTGAGAGCCATAAATAAGGTAATTCAACCAATGGGCTCTCTGCAACCTGGAATGCCATTACCTTCCTTAATACCTAAAGGATGGCCTATCATATTCTTTGATCTAAAAGACTGCTTTTTCACAATACCGTTTCAGGAAAATGATAGAGAAAAATTTGCATTTACTGTACCAACTCTTAATAATTTACAGCCAGTTAGGAGATATCAGTGGAGGGTTTTGCCACAAGGAATGCTAAATAGCCCTACTTTGTGTCAGCACTTTGTACAGCAACCTTTGGAAATAATTCGTAAGAAATTTTCACAATCTCTTGTTTATCATTACATGGATGACATTCTTTTATCAGATTCTAATAAGGAAACTTTGGAATGTATGTTTGAAATGGTGAAGGAAGTTCTGCCTCATTGGGGATTACAGATTGCCCCAGAAAAGATACAAAGAGGAGATTTTATTAACTATTTAGGTTACAAGATAGACTTACAAAGAATCAGACCTCAAAAGGTACAAATTAGGAGAGATTGGTATCAAACTCTTAATTCTCTTCAGAAATTATTAGGGGAAATTTCTCAACTACAGACAATTATCGGAGTGGAAGGACATGACTTAAAGCATTTAAAAATGGCCCTTAAAGGTGATAAGGACCTAAACAGTCCTAGAATATTATCTGCTGAGGCAGAAAAAAGAGTTACAATGGGTAGAAAACAGAATATTGGATGCACATGTAGATCGGATAAACCTTAATTTAGACTGTATTCTGGTTATCTTGCCATCCAGAGAATACCCTTCTGGAATTCTGATGCAGAGGGAAGACACTATATTGGAATGGATATTTCTGCCACATAAACAGAATAAAAAGTTAAAGACATATATAGAAAAGATTTCTGATTTGATTTTAAAGGGTAAATTAAGACTTCGTCAGCTGACTGGAAAAGATCCAGCAGAAATTATAGTACCTTTAACTAATGAAGAAATTTCCTCCTTATGGAAGGATAATGAATTTTGGCAAATAGCTCTTACTGACTTTTTGGGAACAATTAGCAACAACTATCCCAAAACTGACAGAATTCAATTCATAAGAAAGACAGTCTGGATTCTTCCACGTATTGTTAGACAAACTCCCATTTCTGGAGTTCTTACCTTCTACACTGATGCCAACAAATCAGGTAAGGCAGGTCATAAAATAGGTGAGGTAAGTAAAGTAGTTCAAAGTCCATATACATCTGTACAGAAGGCAGAATTATATGCAATTCTCATGGTACTTAAGGATTTTACAGAACCTCTTAATATAGTTACTGATTCCCAATATGCAGAGAGAGTCGTGTTATACATTGAGACTGCAGAATTTGTTCCTGATAATACAGAATTAACTTCTCTGTTTTTACAATTACAGGAAACTATCAGAAACAGAAGTAATCCTATGTATATTACACATATCAGATCCCATACGGGCCTGCCTGGCCCACTAGCACAAGGCAATTATGAGATTGATCATTTATTAATTGGAAGTGTGCTAGAAGCCTCAGAATTTCATAAGAAACATCATGTAAATAGCAAAGGTTTGAAAAAGGACTTCTCCATCACTTGGCAACAATCCAAGGAGATAGTAAAAAACTGTCCTACTTGTTCCTTTTATAATCAAACTCCATTGCCAGCAGGTTGTAATCCTAAGGACATTCGGAGAAATGAGGTTTGGCAGATGGATGTCTTTCACTTTGCAGAGTTTGGAAATTTGAAATATGTGCATCATACTATAGACACATTCTCTGGGTTCCAATGGGCTACTGCTGTTAACTCTGAAAAAGCTGATTCTGTTATTACACACCTGCTAGAGGTGATGGCAGTTATGGGTATACTTGCACAAATAAAAACTGACAATGCTCCAGCATATGTCTCTACAAAATTGGAACAATTTTTCAAATATTATAACATAAAGCATGTTACTGGTATACCACACAATCCTACAGGACAAGCAGTGGTTGAGCGTTCTAATAGAATACGTAAGGAGATGCTCAACAAACAAGCTTGGAAGACTAAACCCCCCAAACATAGGTTGCATAATGCTTTATTAACACTAAACTTTCTTAATGCCAATGAAAAGGACAAACAGCTGCAGAAAGACACTGGACTATGGAAAAAACTGCTGAACTCAATCAGCCAGTATACTTCAAAGATGTACTAACCTCTGTATGGAAACCAGGACATGTGTTACGTTGGGGTAGGGGTTTTGCATTGGTTTCTACAGGAGAAGAAAAACTTTGGATACCATCAAAGTTGATCAAGATTCGAGTGGAAAAGGAAAAACCTCTCGATGAGGGCAAATGACAGGTATTCTACTAAGGTATATCTTATAAACTAAATAGAAACCCCCCCAAAGGAAAGGGAAGTGTTTTGCTTTTATCTTCACAGGAAAACTCATCTCCAGAAGGCAAAGGACACTGCATGGGTAGATACTTGGGAAGAAAAGGTAGCTATAACCATCAAACAAAAGGAACGTGGCATATGGTAAAATTTACAGCTGTCTCTCAAAAAACTCTATTTCTCTTTATTTCCTAGTCCGTATTCAATTAAACCAATGCTAGATTTAGAGGTGGATTTGGCTTTCCTCCTCTAAAATCCAAGCATGTTATTTAACTAAACTTTATTGTTTCTGTGTTGTATCAAGAAGCCAATTGATGTAATACAGAATAAAAGAAGAATTTGGGGACTGTCTGTCTTTTCTTGGATCTTTCTCTCAAGGTGTACACCCTCTCATAATTGTTATGCTCTCATGGTTGCATTCCCCAGCATGTGTACATACACAAGCAAACATTTCTCTGCTAACTGTTTATGTTTGAGTCCCACACAGCCAATGAAGACCTGCCTGACAGCAATCCCTGGACACCCTGGAAAGAAAATGGGCCACACCTCCTCGATTGCACTGGATCCAACTTGCTCCATTTCAACTGACACTCCGGCCAGAGGTTCGGGTACTGACTTCAATCAAGTTGAGGATTTCAACCGAGATCTTCAATCAAGTGAATCCCATCTAACATGGACTGGATACTAATATTTTCTTCCTACAGGACCCCACATGACTATCATCTTCCCATTTTAGCAGGAAGTAACTTGGAGAATGCTATGCTCCCTTTCCACATTGTTGTCACTTAGGATAGTGTATATACCTAGTTAGGAATAGCTTCCTATTGTTTATGGTTGGGATTGGAAGGAGGTGTTCAGGCTTGGACACCTCTTTTAGATGATTTTAGGGTTTAGTTAAAATAGATAGTCAGGAGGTGACAAAAGCAGATTGTTGTACCTTTATGATTGTTAATTTTGGATACTTTATAATGTTAAGTTTTAATCCTCTTTTAGACTAAAAGGGGAATTGTAGGGGAAGCTGTAGCCATGCCTTCTTAGGGGCTGGCTACAAGTGTGCCTGACCATGCTTGTGAGGGCGTGGTCAGAGTGACATAGTGTGACTGTGTTTGCGGTTTCCGTTTCTCTTGGCGACTTGCGCACAGGCTGCTGACCCACCGGCTGGCTAGGTCGCTCTGTAAGTAAGGCTTTTCCCTGTTAAATACCCTTATATTTCTACCTGACTCCGTATTGGTAATTTCCCACTATAATTTCCCATGCTCTTGGATAGGTAGAATCAACATAGTAAAAATGGCAATCTTGCCAAAAGCAATCTACAGATCCAATGCAATTCCCATCAAAATCCCAACACAATTCTTCACAGACCTTGAAAGAATAATTCTCAGCTTTATATGAAGAAACAAAAGACCCAGGATAGCCAAAACATCCCTATACAATAAAGGAACTTCTGAAGGCATCACCATCCCTGACTTCAAGCTCTATTACAGAGCTATAGTCCTGAAAACACCTTGGTATTAGCACAAAAATAGACTGGTAGACCAATGGAATCGAATTGAAAACCCTGATATTACCCCACACACCTATGAACACCTGATTTTTGACAAACAATCCAAATTTATATGATGGAACAAAAAGAACATCTTCAACAAATGGTGCTGGCATAACTGGTTGCAGACATGTAGAAGACTTCAGTTAGACCCAAGCCTATCACCTTGCACAAAACTTAAGTCAAAATGGGTCAAAGATCTCAACATAAATCCAGCTACACTGAACCTATTAGAAGACAAAGTGGGAAATACCCTTGAATTAATTGGTACAGGAAACTGCTTCCTGAACATTACACCAGTAGCACAGACACTGAGGTCAACAATTGATAAATGGGACCTCCTGAAACTGAGAAGCTTCTGTAAGGCAAAGGAGACAGTCAGCAAGATAAAACGGCTGCCCACAGACTG
This sequence comes from Cricetulus griseus, assembly GCF_003668045.3. Lineage (NCBI taxonomy): Eukaryota > Metazoa > Chordata > Mammalia > Rodentia > Cricetidae > Cricetulus > Cricetulus griseus. The sequence continues at coordinate 86,908,073 of NC_048599.1, forward strand.
GGAAAAGATATTCACCATCCCCACATTTGACAGAGGGCTGATCTCCAAAATATATAAAGAACTCAAGAAGCTAGTCTCCAAAACACCAAACAACCCAATTAAAAAGTGGGGTACAGAACTAAATAGACAATTCTCAATAGAGGAATATAAAATGGCTGAAAGACACATGAGAAAGTGTTCAACATTCTTAGACATCAGGGAAATGCAAATCAAAACAACTCTGAGATACCATCTTACTCCTGTCAGAATGGCCAAAATCAAAAACACCAATGACAGTTCATGTTGGAGAGGATGAGGAGAAAGGGGAACACTTCTCCACTGCTGGTGGGAATGCCAACTTGTAAAGCCACTTTGGAAATCAGTATGGTGACTCTCCAAAAAAAAATGGGAATCAGTCTACCACATGATCCAGCAATTCCACTCTTAGGCATATACCCAAAAGAAGCACATTCATACAACAAGGACATATGCTCAACGATGTTCATAGCAGCGCTATTTGTAATAGCCAGAAACTGGAAGCAGCCTAGATCCACCCCCCAACAGAAGAATGGATAGAGAAAATATGGTACATTTACACAATGGACTACTACTCAGCGGGGAAAAAACAATGGAATCTTGAAATTTGCAGGAAAATGGATGGATCTAGAAGAAACCATTCTGAGTGAGGTAACCCAATCACAAAAAGACAAACTTGGTATATACTCACTCATATGAGGATTTTAGACATTGAGTAAGGATTACCAGCCTACAATCCACACTGCCAAAGAAGCTAATAAACATGGAGGTCCCTAAGGGAGACATGCATGGTCCCCTGGAGAAGGAGAGAGGTTCAAGATTTGCTGAGCAAATTTGGAGCATGGGAAGAGGAGGGAGGGAAAATGAGAAGGGGAGAGGAAGAGTGATGCTGAGGACATGAGGGAGCAGAAAATATGAATCAGGGGAAGAATACAGGATAACAAGAATGGAGATATCATAATAGAGGGAGACATTTTTAGTTTACAGAGAAATCAGGCACTAGGGAAATGTCTGAAGATCTACAAAGATGACACCAGCTAACTATCTTAAATGCCCTCCCCTGATTATGAGATTGATGTCTGACTTATATGCCATCCTATAGCCTTCATCCAGCAGCTGGTGGAAGTAGAAGCAGACACCCATAACTAATCACTGATCTGAACTGGAACCCAGATGCAGAGAAGGACCAGTGAAGATCACAGAGGTCCAGACCAGGCTGGTGAAATCCACAGAAACAGCTGACCTGAACATCTGGGAACTCTTGCTCCCCAGTCTGATAGCTGGAATGCTAGCATGGGACTGATCCAGACCCAAGGAACATGGGTTTCTGTGAGGAAACCTCAGAAATCTATGGGACCTTCTATAGAAGCCCAGTATTTATCCCTAGCATAGGTGTGGACTTTGGGAGCTCCTTCCATATAGAGGAATATTCCCTGAGCCAAGACACATGAGGGTAGGCCTAGGCCCTACCCCAAAGGCAACGGAAGACTCTGATGACACCCTATGGAAGGCCTCACCATCCAGGGGTGCAGAAAAGATATGTGACAGATAAGGTTTTAGTTGGGGGGGTAGGGGAGCATGGGTGGGAGAAGGGAAATGGGATTGTCATGTAAAACAATCCTGTTTCTAATTCAAATTAAAAACGTTGGAAAAATAAAAGAAAAATACAAAACCTAGACCCAGCTTCCCCCTACATGCTATCTTCTTCCTCAACCTGCTTTTTTCATAACACACTCAGAACTAACAAAGGAAGTCTGCTTGCTAAGATCCCATCATAAGAATACCAACACCTGATGGGCATTAGTCAAGCATGCCTTTAATTCCAACACTTGGTAGGCAGAGGCAGGGCGATCTTTTGTGAGTTCGAGGGCAGCCTGGTTTATAGAGCAGGTTCTAGGACAGCCTCCAAAACAATACAGAGAAACACAAAACCCCCCAAAAAATAATAATACCAATACCATGCAAGACCAAGCTAGTATCTTCTCTCTAATTCCTTGCCTTGATGAATTGACTATTTATAGAAATTTTCTAGTAGACTTTTTTTGATTTCTAATGTCCACCATCTCATAATCTGCAAATATGGTTAGTTTGACTTCCTCTTCCTCTGTTTATAGCCCCTTAAATCCATTTCTTTTTCTTATTTCTCCAGCTTGTATTTTGAGCACAGTATTGAAAAGGAGTGGAGGTTGAAGGCATCCTGTCTCCTTCCTGATACAGTGGAATGTTTTAAGTTATTCTCTAGTTAGGATGATGTTGACTATGTGTTCTTTATATATAGATTGTAGTGTATTGAGGTGACATTCTCTGGCTCTACAGTCTCTGAGAATTTTTTTTTTATCATGAAGACATGTTGGAATTTTTTTCAAATGTTCTTTCTACATATATTGAGATTATCAGGGGGATATTGGTCTTTAAGTACATTCATGTGCTTTATTAAATTCATAGACTTGTTTGTGTTGAACCATCCTGGAATTTCAGGGATAAGGCTAACTTGATCATGGTGTATAATCTTTTGACATATGTCTGTATTCTGTTTGTAAGTATTTAAGAGTATTTTAAATTCTATGTTCATTAGAAATGTTAGCCTGTAGTTTCTTTGTTTGTTTTGTCTTTAACTTGTTTATAAGTTTGAATGATATTGGCTTTGTAGAAGGAGCTTGAGACAATTCCTTTTTTTGAACTAGTTTAAGAAGGACTGTTTGTAAATATTATTTAAATGTCTGGGAGAATCCTGTGGCAAATCTATCTATTCTTGTTTTCTTAGAATTCTTTTTATTACAATTTCTGCCTCCTCATTTAATATAAGTGTGTTTAGGTTGTTGAGTTTTTGGCTTAATATTGGGTTTTGTATGAATTCAAAGATCATACATTTCTATCAATTTTGTGTAGCTTCATGGAGTTCAGGTTTTTAAGATGTTCTCTTATAATATTCTGAATTTCTTTGGACAGTGTTATATTATTTCCCCGTTTACATCTGATGTTGTTAATTTGGGTCCTCTCTTTCTTTCTTTTGGTGTTTGGGCCAAGAATCTGACAATGTTGTTTGTCTTCTCAAGGAACCATCTTTTACATTTATTGATTCTTTGTTTTGTTGCTGTTTTCTATGTCATTGATTTCTGCTCTGATTTTTTTCTTGCTGCCAAGTGTGTTTGTATCTGGTTTATTCTTATTTTTCCAACTTGTTGAATTGCATTATTATATTCATTTATTTGTGCACTTTTAAATTTTTTAATATAGTTACATCGTGGTATAAATTTCCCTCAAAGGTTTGTTTCCACTAAATCCAATAGGGTGTGTGTGTGTGTGTGTGTGTGTGTGTGTGTGTGTGTGTGTGTGTGTGTGGTATGTTCATTTTCATTTAGTTACATGACATTTTTTCATTTTTGCTTGATTTATTCTTTGACCCAGTCTCCATTTAGCAATTAATTTTCAAATATTAGTAAATATGCCTATTTACATGAGATTATTTTCTTCATTAAATATTAAGTATTTTTGTATTATAAATACATAGAATATGCACAGTAATGTCAAAGTTTTGCATTTGTAAGTATTGTTTTCTGCAATAGGATGTGATCTATTTTAGGAAAGTTTCAATGTGCTGCTCAGTAGAATTTGTGTTCTTTGGTATTCAGATAGAAAATTCTGTATCTCTTAAATTTAATTGATGTATGTTGTAAATTTGTTTTTTTTTTTTTTTGGTTTGCTTCTTGGTCAGTTAATATATCTGCTGGAGAAAGTGGGGTGTTGAAATCACCCAACATTAATGAACTGATGTTAATTTTTGTCTGTGAAAGTCAGTAGGTGATTTTTTTTTAAATGAAATTGTGTTCCCCAGCATTTGGTGCAATTTCAAATGTCTTTCTGGTTCACTGTTTCCCTGGGTAGAATGAAGGGTCTCTGTTAATCTGTTTGGATTAGTTTCAGTTTGAATCTACTTTGACAGATATTAAGATTGAGATGCTGACTTGGTTCCCTGTCCAATTTATCAGAGTTCTTTTGTTCATCTTTTAATCTTAGGCAGTGCCTTCCTTTAAACTAAGATTGTTTAGGGGAGATAGCAGATAGATGGATTATGTTTCTTGGTCCATTTATTCAGTCCATGTTTTGATTGGAGAGTTAAGACCATAGATATTTAAAGTTATTAAAGTATGTGCTAATTGTGGTCACTGTGTTGTTGAGTTTTAGATTTGTTTGTGTTTTCAGTGGTATTTTGTGTTTTAGTAATTATGCTTTTGTTTTTCTTTTTACAATCCATTTGTTTACTTATTACTATTTTCAGTCCAAAATAATGAGTAATATTCTTCAGTTTGGTTTGATGCAAGAAACATCATGACTAAACTCAAAATGGTGATGAAAAGTTTTATGGGAAAGGTATATGGGAATGACTTATACTTTTATGAAGTAATTCACCGGTGAAAACTGTTCTTACATGCAGTTCAGTATTTTGCCTGCTAGAATCATCACGTGATATGAAAAACTTTAAGCAGAAAGCTTTAGTATATGTTTGAATTCAGAAGGAAATGACATGGAGTATGATATCTTCATATATTTCAATTCTCCAGCTTTGAGCAATAATTCTAGCTTCTGAAATTTGTTTCCATTGTCTGTTTCTTTCATTTACTATCAAGGAAAGTATCTTTTTTTCAAGACAGGGTTTCTCTGTGGTTTTAGAGGCTGTCCTGGAACTAGCTCTTGTAGACCAGGCTGGGCTCGAACCCACAGAGATCCACCTGCCTCTGCCTCCTGAGTGCTGGAATTAAAGGCGTGCTCCACCATCGCCTGGCCAAAGGAAAGTATCTTGATTAGACATGTTCTTTATATTAAAATAATACATTTAAAGTTTCTGGATTTAACTAACTTGTTACACCAATTTTAAATATCAAATTTTAGTGGGACCTATCACCTGCCATTGTGGTGACCTAGTATCTATATCTTTGTGACACAGAAAGTAACCAGGAAGTAAGCATGTGGTAGGATGTTATGATAAATCTTTCTGCCAAAAGCTGCCTGAACCCCACCGCCACGTGTGAGCTTTATGCCAGTCGCCTGCCTGAGTTAGGGCCAAAATGAATACACAGAAACTTGTATTAGGTTCAAAGCTGCTTAGCCACTGACTAGGACTTCTCATCTGCTAGCTTAGTCTTAACTATCATAAACCTATATATTTTATAAGACTTATCTTATCGGACGCCTTATTGGTGTCCCTCCTTGCCAGTGGATCACATTGTGCCGCTGGAGCAGGAGCGGAGGGGAAAAGAGACACACTTCCTGTTTCCTCGCTTAGTTATGAGTCTCCTTGCCATGTCACTTCCTGCCTGGATCATCACTTCTCTACTACATTTCCCAGAATCCTCTTTGACTCCTAGTGCTTCCTTGCCATTGGCCAAACAGTATTTTATTCAAAAATCAATAAGATAAACATACAAAGAAGTACATTCCCCATCAGTAGCATCTACTCCCTGATGGCTAAACAACAAGCTCAATAACAGAGGAAGTTCTTAATCATGTTATTTAAAAAATAACTACTTCTACTAGAGTTACTCAGTTAATACTGTATAGCAATTAAAGAATTAATGAACACAATGAAAGTCATATTAGTCCTATCTCAACAAATTAATGCCTCTATTAAAAGTTTTCACACCTTCCAAATGGCAGAACCATTGTCTCTCCCACAGGTAGACCTTAAGTACCAACTTCACACACTGCAGTTCCAACTCTTCAGCTTAAAACAGCTATGCAGATTCTCTCTCACAGTACAGGACTGTGATTTGCTGGGGGTGATGTTGGGAATGGGGACTGACTTTGATTCCTCCTCAAGTGTTTTAAGTATTACCCTCATTACTTAAATATTTCATACTTTAACACTAACTCATAGTATCTTGCGCAATATACCTGGAAATTTGTTTTCTTATTAAAGATTTTTCCAAAAAGCCAGGCTTAAGCTACTCATTCTTGGCAAGATTAACAGCCTTTATCTCTAGGGATTATTGAAGAGAAATCTGTTCAAAAGAAATGAGCTCAGTTGAATTTGTTCCAAATATTTTAAAAAGCTTATCTATTTAAATAGCGAAGATGTAGAAGTCTTAGAAAGTATCATGAATATAAATGGAAGAAGTTCTTTCCTGATTGAATGACCCAGGAAGCCTCTGATATTTAACCCTTAATGTATTCTGTTTTTATGCTTTATTCATTGTTGTGACAGTCTATGGAAGATCTCAGTTTCCAGGGGTCTTCTACATACAGAGAATGTTTTTCACAAGAAAGGAGAGGACTTATGGAGATTCTATCTAAGTGACAAAGATTGAAGTCTTCTGGAAGTAGTCAAGAAAACTCTCACCACTAATGCTTCAGTAATTTAAACCACTGATTTGCCATGTTGAGTACCTGGCTTTTTTGTGAGTCACAGTCTATACTTCATAAAGTCAAAGCCCTTTGGATGCCTTTTGTAAAATGATGCAAAAAGAAAATTGCATATTATTAATTCCATGTTTGTGAATTTTTATTTAAATAAGACCAAAAAAGAGGGTTAGCACTTTCTAATTATTAAGTGAACTTTTATACACATGCAAATAATACATCTTGGCATTTTTATGATTAAATTTTTTTAGATTGCGATAATGTTAAACTACCTTTTTTGAGTAAGTTTTGACATTAAATTTAATTATTTTGTATTTAAATATCAACTTTGATATTCCTACATTTCTCTGAAAGACTAAAATAATAGAAATTTTTGTGGAAATGTGTTTTCTGCAGTCTCTTTGTGCTCCTTCTTCATCTATTGTATGCTTATATGTTGTCATGTGTTCCTGTGAAGGCATATAGGCACATGAAATAATTGCAACCATACCAGCAAAAGAACCTTTGATATTTATGGAACAAAAATAAGAACATGTTGTGAGTACATGAGGCCATAATCATGAAATGCAAGCTAAAGTTTTCTGTGATATACTGAAGTGAACTGACTTTTAAAGTCATATCTCTTCTCAGAAAGAATCTAAATTAGGAAAGATATGATACTACACAAAGAAAGTAATCATAAAATACAAGTATATTTGCTATTAACGTCACAGACCACTTATTTATTTTTTGGGGGGGAGGGATTGCACCATTATGTTCCATTTGACCAAATAGCAAGTTAAATCTTTTACATGTTATAAATGTCAGCGATTTATCATTTTTTTCATGGAACATTGTGTGTTTGTGTGCTTCGTTGAAAAGGATGAATAATCACTTGCGATGCATTTAAAGAGGGAAATTAAAACTTCTGTATCCTTGCAAATGCTTAAGGCATCCAAGATCAAGTGCCTATTATCTTTTAGTTGCTTGATGTTGTATATTATGTGTGTATCTTGAAATTGAACAGTGAATATGTTAGTATATATGAGTAGAGAAGAGCATATAGGAATGCCTCACTTGCTACCACAGACATTTGTTTGTTATTGTATAGTAGTGTACATGGTATTACAAAACTGGACAGTTTTCCTGGATATTTTCCCTTCCACTCATATCTTCTGTGACTGTGCGACTTTATGTATCTCCTGAAAAATCCAAAACTCATAAATAAGAGAAAGTGTAATATTGTTCCTTTTGATACTGAATTAAAATGACTAATAATTTTAGTTTCATTTGTATCTTGTTTAGTCAAGTGATATACCTTCACTCCTCTTTATGGGTGATAAAATTTCACTGCTAGACAAAATAGTTTTTTAAGATATAAGGCTATTTTTCAAAAAGACATGTTCTTAATCATAGATAATACTATTATTTTTTATGGAGTGTATTAACAATAGTTCAAAATTAAAGTAGTCCCACTATTATTTAGTGTTAATATAATCAACCCTTTGATGGTGTACATTACATATAAGTGTAGTATTGTGTAGTCGATGAACATTGCTTTCTTCTATTAAAACTAATCACATAAGACTCTAGTAGGTTTGGCCTGGTGATAAGTAATGCTGATCAATACTGAAATCAAGTGAACTGTGTAGAAGTAAAATGTAGAAAACAGAATTGCACATAGTAATGTGATAACTCTATGCTCTGTGACAGGAATGTCTTTGGCAATTGGAAACTTCAAGAATGACAATGATAGATGTTCTGAATCAGATGGAAGCATAAATGTGAATGAGACATGCATAAGATGTAAACCAATTGCTTCTACAGCCACTGTGACTCTGCACATGTCTTCTGTTACCAAGTTCATGCAAATGGTATTTTGTTTGCTGCTAGTGCACATGTATTTCTTCACAGGTAAATACTGATTATATTTTACATATAATAAATAAGTATATATATATATATATATATATATATATATATATATATATAGGTTCTCTCTCTCTCTCTCTCTATATATATATATAGAGAGAGAGTTCCTAAGACATATGATCTTAATTCAAGACCAGAAAGTGGTTCATGAGGTACACATATGCTGTTTTTTTCTTACCCAGATTATGCCTACATTTCTATTAAGTGGACAGAAATTCCCATGACTTATTTTCAGCTGATGCTCAAACTGAAACATCCATGAATAGTGTTAATAGCCACCACTAAAATGTCTAATGGGCTGGGCAGTGTTTAGGTATTTCATAAGCACATCAAGAGACCACTCTAGGAGATGGATATTTTGGAAGTCCCTGTGGTACAAAAGGTGAAATAGAGGCAGAGGGAGACTTAGTAAAATGCTCAGGATCAGTATGATACTAACTGAATGAACCTCATGCTGCCACCATGTGTGTGGCTTCAGGGTCCATAGCTTTTGTCACCACTTTTTTTTTCTATCCAAGTATTTCTGAGTCCTTGTTGCTACAATGTGTACAATAAAATTAGAGATATTATTCTGTCATGGTAGTTATTACATTTCATTTTAGACTATTAGTATCATTCAAGAAGAAGTGATAAACTTGGAAACAGTGTGCAAATATGAAAAAAAGGAAAGACAACAGAAGAGAAAGGGAAGAGGTCTGAGGAAATAATGCTATAGACCATGAGAGACTGAGAAACTGGAAAAACTCTGACATATTGTCTAATCCCCTTGTTTGTTAGAATGCAAACAGAGACATGTTTGTAATTATGTTTAGAAAGTGAACCTAACCATCACCTTTGTCCTCTGGCTGTGAATTTTCTTTGACTGTTCTGATTTTGGGGATCTGGGCAATGAATTCCTATGTGAGGACCCTGAGCATCTAGGATATATTAAGAAAAAACCCATGCCCCTCTCTCAGCATTCACTCTCTCTTTTCCATTTTTAATTCTATCTGGTTCTCTGCCTAGATTTTCCTGAGAGTACAGGAAAACTATACAGTATGCTTAGGCAGGATTTGGAAAGAATAATGGATTAATTTAAGTGAAGTAAAGATACTTGTGGAAAAAACTGATAGTGGATGTAATTGTGTTACTAATTAGTACAAGCAATCATGAAATGGAAGTACAATTACTAAAATATGTCAGCGTCAAATAAAGCTATAGGTAATTGTGAGCTCAATAATATTGGTGGTATTTGGTACAGTTCAAAATCTACTTTTTTTTTAGATGAAGTGAGATAAATATGATGTCTAAAATTATTTTTTGATAATAGTCTAATAGTGCAAAATAAAAGCACTGACATGTCTCTAAAAGGACCAATACTATTTTGGTAGGCACTACCCAACTTCATATTTGTAAGCATTATCCACAGGTATTACCAGCACAATGTCTTTATCATTATTAATTGATATACTTGTGTTTAACACCACCATCATTTTTTAAGTTTCTTAAAGGAGATACCTTTTCTCTGTTCATTTGCTGCTATCAATGCCAAGGTGTGATGAGCTTTAAATAACTACTTTTAAAGGTATGGGTGACAGAGATACTCCTGTCTGCTTTTCTGTGTAAGGATTCACTGAGATAAACCTAGTACTTAGAGATTTATTAAGAGAAAGTGAATGGAGCTTTTTGTCAAAGTGAAGCTCAATATTACTTACTAGTTTTCTACTACTTGTTAACTATTGTAGAAGACAACATATGCATCATGACAGAATGGATTCACAGTCTTGTTCACAATTCGTGGCAGGCCCTATTCTCCTGAGCTCCTTCTCTGAAACAAGCCTGATAGAAGATTAAATGGGCCAAAACAATGTCACGGAATTTGTCCTCCTGGGATTCACTCAGGATCCTGCTGGGAGAAAGGCATTATTTGTTATATTTTTACTCATTTACATTGTGACAATGGTGGGAAATCTGCTCATTGTGGGAACAGTGATTGCCAGTCCCTCCTTGGACTCCCCAATGTACTTCTTCCTTGCCTCTCTGTCTCTCATGGATGCCGTTTATTCCAATGCCATCACACCCAAGTTGATTGTAGACTTGCTCCATGTTAAAAAGACCATCTCTTTCACAGCTTGCATAAGCCAGCTCTTTGTAGATCATTTATTTGGTGGTGTTGACATTGTCATTCTGGTGGCAATGGCTTATGATCGGTATGTGGCCATCTGTAAACCCCTGCATTATCTGATTATCATGAATCGACGTGTGTGTATACTTTTCTTAGTGCTGGCTTGGGTGGGAGGTTTTGCACATGCTTTGTTTCAAGTTCTTGCTGTTTATAAACTTCCTTTCTGTGGTCCCAATATCATTGACCACTTTGGCTGTGACATATACCCATTGTTGCTACTTGCATGCACTGATACCTACTTTATTGGCCTCTCTATCATTGGCAATAATGGGGCCATGTGTATAGTGATCTTCATCCTCCTGCTATTCTCCTATGGAATCATCCTAAGATATCTTAAGAACCACAACCAGGAAGGGAGGCGTAAAGCTTTGTCCACCTGCAGCTCTCATATCACAGTGGTTTTCCTGTTTTTTGTTCCCTGTATCTTCATGTATGTTAGACCAGTTTCTAGTTTTCCTGTTGATAAATCCATTACTGTATTTTATACCATTATCACTCCCATGTTGAATCCCTTAATATATACTTTGAGAAACTCAGAGATGAAAAACTGTATGGAAAAGCTTTTACAAAAACTATTGAGTTACAATAGATTAAGACTTTCTTCTTGATGCTTATATTACTAAGCACCAGGCAATTATCCTGAATAAATATTGTAGTAGTATGTGTTCCAATTTGAACATTGTCTCTAGCCCTTGATAATTGTGTGACTACTGTTATTGTTAATACAATTCAACTTTTTTCACACCTGCCTTTCACAGTTTTTCATTTGAAATATGATAGCAGCATTATACCCCATACCTTATAGAAATCATGTCAGTATTAGAACCAGTCAAGTCCTCCCACAGAGGTGAGAAGGGCTCTAATAACTTTCTCATATCCAACAATTCCTGCCACACATGAGGAAAAAAATCAATTTGATTCTTTAGAAGCAGAAAGTGTGAAAAAATAGAGATTTGGGACAGGGTCACTGGAAACATGAACCCATAGCATTTGGGGTTTGCTTCACAAAATCAAGACAGTCAATATTCCAGTAGGTATTGATGAGGGCTTCACAGGCCACTTCTTTAGCTGAGGATCAAGTGACAGTTAATAGTTTTTGGGTGAGAGGATGTTTTCTTTAGTGTTTAGATCATGGTAGCTTACTAATACTGCAGTGGATGGTCCTCCATCAAGGCTCATGTAGGCTATCTAATTGAACATAATGGGTTATAAGTAAATATATGAAAAAGATATGAAGTTGGGAGGGGTATGTGGCAGTGGGGTTCTAGGAGGAGTTGGAGCAATGGAGTTGGCATGAACATGATAAAAATATATTGTGCACTCTTATGAAATTGTCAACATGGTGATAGATATGGATATATTTGCAATCTTCTACATGTTGACATCCAGTTGTGCCAGCAACACTTGTTAAAGATGCTTTCCTTTTTCCATTGTACCCTTTTGGATTATTTGTCAAAAATCAGGTGTTCATGGGTATGTGGGTTAATGTCAGGGTCTTCAATTTGATTCCATTGGTCAATGTATCTGTTTTAATGCCAATACCAAGCTTTATTATTTCTATAGCTCTATAGTAGAGCTTCAATTCAGGAATGGTGATGCCTCTGGAAGTTCCTTTATTGTACAGGATTGTTTTAGCTATTCTGGGTTTTTTTATTTTTCCATATAAAGTTGAGTAATGTTCATTTAAAGTCTGTAAAGAATTGTGTTTGGAGTTTGATGAGTATTGCACTGATGTTGTAGATAGCCTTGGTAAGATTTCCATTTTTATTATGTTGATTATATCTATCCAAGAACATGTGAGATCTTTCCATTTTCTGATGTCTTCTTCAATTTCTTTCTTTAGAGACTTAAAGATCTTGTCATATAGGTCTTTCACTTTTTTGGTTAGAGTTACCCCAACATATTTTATATTTGTGGCTATTGCAAAGGCTGATGTTTGTCTGATTTCTCTCTCAAACTATTTATCATTTGTATATAGGAAGGATACAGAGGATTTTTTTTTAGTTAATCTTGTATTCTACCATTAGTGCAGTTGTTTATCAGCTGTAGGTGTACCTGGGTAGAGTTTTTGGGGTCACATGTATACTATTATATCATCTTCAAATAGTGATAGTTTGACTTTATTTACAATTTGTTTCCCCTTGATTTTCTTTTGTCCTATTGCTCTAACTAGAGCTTCAAATACTATATTGAATTTATATGGAGACAGTGGACTGCCTGTTTTCTTGCTGATTTTAATGGAATCAATTTGAGTTTCTCTCTATCAAGGACCTCAATATAAACCAGTTACATTGAATCTGATAGAAGACAAAGTGGTAGGTAGCATTAAATACTAAGCACAGGAGATCACTTCCTAAATATAACACTAGGAACCAGACACTGAGAGCAACAATCAATAAATGGGACCTCCTGAAACTGAAAAGTTTCTGTAAGGTGAAGTACACAGTAAGTAAGACAAAACAACAGCATATATAATGAGAAAAGAACTTCACCAATCCATCTTACAGAGGGATGATCTCCAAAATATATGAAGAACTCAAGAAACTAGACATCCTCCTCATCCCTCCTCTTCTCCCCTTCTCATTCTCCTAGCTCCTTATCCCCTCCTGAATGCTCCCAATTTGCCCAGTAGATCTTGTCCCTTTCCTCTTCTCCTGTGGACTATGCATGTCTCTCTTAGATTCCTCCTTGTTGGAGGACATAAGGGAGAAGGAAGGTTGTATAGGAGGAAGAATAGAGGAAAACAAAATAAGAGATACCACCAGAGAGGGAGCCAGCATAGGTTCAAAGAGAAATCAGGCACTAGGGAAATGTCCAGAGATCTACAAGGATGACACCAACTAACCATCTAAGCAACAGTGGAGAGACTACCTTAAATGCCCTCCCTTGATAATGAGATTGATGACTAACATATATATCATCCTAGAGCCTTCATCCAGCAGCTAGTTGAAGTAGAAGCAGATACCCACAGCTAAACACTGAACTGAACTGAAATCCAGTTGCAGAGGAGTGATGAGCAAAGGAGTCAAGACCAGGCTGGTGAAACCCCCAGAAAGAGCTGATTTGAACAAGGGGGAGCTCTTGGCCTCCAGTCTGATCACTGGGAAACCAGCATGGAACTGATCCAGACCCCATGAATGTGGGTGTCAGCAAGGGGGCCTCAGAAATCTATGGGGCCTCTTGTAGTAGATCAGTATTTATCCCTAGCATAGGAATGGACTTTGGCATCTTATTTCATATAGAGGGATACTCCCTCAGCCTAGACACATGGGGAAGTGTGTAGACTCTCTCCTAAAGGATATGACAGACTCTGAAGACACCCATGGAAGGCCTCACTCTCCCTGGGGAGCAGAATTGGTATGGGATTGGTAGGGTGTTAATGGGGAACAGGGGAGGACAGGAGGGAGTAAGAACTGAGATTGTCATGTAAGATAATCTTGTTTCTAATTTAAATAAAAAATGGAGGAAAAACCTACATAATGAAAGAAAAGCTTTACCAAATATAAAAATAAAATCAATTAAGTAATTTTTACCTTGCCAGTAATGTTTTCTAATGGTATTTCGTGGAAAGCTAATCTATTTTAAAATTCAATACAATAAATAAATATAATTTATTTACCAAAAAAGAAACTAGACATAAAAATACTAAATAATCTAAAACCAACATGGGATAGAGCTAAACAGAATTCTCAACAGAAAAAAACTCAAATGGCCAAAAGTCATTTAAGGAATTGCTCAACATTTAAATCATCAGATAAATGCAATTCAAAATGACACTGAGATACCATCTTAAACATGTCAGGCTTAGATCAAAACTATGGGGGACAGATTATGTTGGAGAGGATGTGGAGTCAAGAGAATGATCCTCCACTGCTGGTGGGAATGCAAACTTGTACAGTCATTTTGGAACACGTTATGGTGGTTTCTCAGAAAATTGGGACTCAATCTACCTCAAGACCCAGCAATACCACTTTTGAGCAAATACCCAAAGGATACTGAATCATACCACAAGGACACTTGCTTAACAATATTCATAACAGCATTATTCATATTAGCCAGAACCTGGAAACAACCTAGATGCCCCTTAGCTGAAGAATTGATAAAAAAAGTTGTACATTTACACAATGGAGTTACTACTCAGCTGTAAAAAAACCAATGACATCATGCAATTTTCAGGCAAATGAATGGAACTAGAAAAACCATCCTGAGTGAGGTAATGCAAACTCAGAAAGACAAACACACAACCACCAAACACATTATGTACTCACTTATAATTGGATATTAGATGCAAAGCAAAGGATAACTAATTACAATCCATAGTTCCAGAGAAACCAAGTAACAAGAACACTAAGAGAGACACATGTATTGCTCTGGGAAGGGGAATTAGATGAGATCTACTAGGTAAACTTGGGGTAAGGAGATTGGCAAAGAAGAGGGAATTGGGGATTAAAAACCTGAGGGAGTTGGATGGTTGATGGGGGGAAGGACAGAGATGGAGAGAAAGGAAAGAGATACCTTAATAGAGAGAGTCACAATGGGGTTAGGTAGAGACACGGTGCTAAGGAAATTGCTAAGAATTCACGTGGATGACCTCAGCTAAGACTCCTAGCAATAGTAGACTGGGAGCCTGTACTGACCTTCCCTGTAATAGGATTGGTGAATACCCCAACTATCATTGTAGAGACTTTATCCAGTTATTGATGGAATCAAATGCTGAGATTCACAACCAAGCATCAGACTGAGCTCAGCGAATCCAGTCACAGAGAGAAAGGCACGGGGGGGGGGGATACATGATTGAGTGAAATCAAGATCATGATGGAGAAATATACAGAGATAGCTGATCCAAGCTCATGGAAACTCATGAATTGTGGACTGACAGCTGTGGAGTCTTCATGGGTCAGAACTAGGTCCTCTGTATGTGGAAGACAGACATGAAGATTGGGCTATCTGAGGTTTCCCTAGCAGTACAGCCAGGATATATCCATTGTTCATGAGATAGCTTGTTGGAACCCATTCATTATGAGGGGATGCCATGTTCATCCTTAACAAAGGTGGGAAGGACTTGGTCCTTCTCCAACTTAATATGTCATACTTTGTTGATGCCTCTTGGGAGCCCTTACCTGCTGCTAGTAGTGGATGGAGGTTTACTGTGGGGAGGAGGTGGGGAGGGTAGTAGGGTAGGTGGGAGGGATCATTTTGGTTTGAATCTAAAATGAATAAAAATAATAAATACTATAGAAAAAGAAATTGTAAAGAAAATAATATGAATTATTTATATAAAGCACAAAGACTAGAGAAGCTCTTTATCTTGTAAATAATATATTAGTCATTACAGATTTCAATCCATTTGTTTCTTAAAATTTTTAACTGTTATTGCTTAATAAGTTCATTGACTAACAGTTGTGGCCCATACCTAGGCCTTTGTGACATAGAACCAATATGTATCTAAGTGTTTGGGATATATGTGCTCACTGGATTGATGACAAGCCAAATATAAGGGAATATATTGGAAAGTCTTTAGCACTGTCAATTTTAGGAAAATGACTAGTTCTTTTTAATATCAATGATTGTTTAATATTGAAGAGAATATAAAGGATAAGATGAAAATAATGATGATCATTATGGGTAAATCTCATATAGATCTAAGCCTTAATCAAAAGCTTTGTTTCTCCAAAAGTTAGAATATCAATTTTCAGCTCTAAGAGATTCAGAAGTCACAGTTCTCAGCATCAGCACATCAAGGTTTTTTTGGATGATTGAGACTGTGATTTGCTGTCCTGTCCTTAACTGCAGAGAACAAGGTTGATACCATTTCATACTGGTTTAATCTTTACTTGCAAATGCATCATGATGTACAACTCCTAGTTCCTATACATTGCACGATGTAAATTTTCTATTCACGTTATTGGTTTTCAAATCATCTTCAGAATTAGCTACTCATAGTTGGCGAGATCCAAGTATTGAGGCTTTTATCTCCAGTGATTACATGTGAAGAAGCTTGTTCAAGAGACATTGCTTCATTTGAATTTGTTCCAGATATTCTAATTAGCTTATCTACTAAAGAGAGGTGCCCACACAGCTAATGTAAATGGAAGAACTACTTTTCCTAATTAAATTATCTAGAGGCCTTTGAATACTCAAAGATTGTCAATCTGGTGTATGCATTCATTTGATAATTAGTCCTTAGTATATTTTTCTTGTAGCATTTATTTTTGATTATGAAAGTTTATGAAAGGATTCAATTTCCTTGACCTTGTACATTCAAGGACCTGTTTCTACACAAGAAGGAAGGGGACTTAGTGAGATTCTACTTTAAGATTTTTAAAGACAGAAGATTTCTTTTATTCATGCAATTTCTTTACCATCTGTGTTTCAAAATTTAAACCATGATATTTATGTTGTTAGGTACTACTGTATATATAAGGAAGTCAATGCTATAACATCTTAAAGCAAAACCTCTTTTGAGAGCTTCACTTTGCTGTACTGAAAATAGAAAAATTCACAAAATTAATTCAGAGATCAAAATTGTTGTGTCATAAAATTATGGAGTTGGACAAATTAATTTCCACTGACTTTAATACCTTTTACATACTTATATTAACACAGATTGTTTTTCTGAAGATATTTTCCCAGAAGTAAGACTATCCAACTCTCTTTTACAATAAATGTTGACATTATATTTAAATGTTTCTTGTGTTTAGATATTTACTTGGAAACACTTATAACTCTCAAAAAGACTGAGATAAAGGGAAGTCTTGTGGAAATGTTTTGTGTACAGTCAGTTGATAGGCATCATTCTATGTTTACTGAACAGTTCTAAGTTTCCATTTGTGCTCAAAGACACATGAACACCTGCACAATTTATAGTCAATACAGTAAAAGACTCTTTATTTTCAGAGCAAAAATTATACCCTAGATATGTGTTTATAATGCCAGCAATAAAGCACATTAATTAAATATTCCTTTGCTAATGTTTTAAAGGTCATGCATTCCCATAGGAAATATATGTTGAGAAAATTAAACAAAATCACACAAAACCACACACAAAAACCAA
This sequence comes from Cricetulus griseus, assembly GCF_003668045.3. NCBI lineage: Eukaryota > Metazoa > Chordata > Mammalia > Rodentia > Cricetidae > Cricetulus > Cricetulus griseus. The sequence goes on from NC_048599.1 coordinate 86,925,574, forward strand.
AGTATACAAAGTATTTTTATTATAGACTGATTTGATTTATTTTCTATTTTATCAAATAACAAGTGAAATATATTTTAATCACTACAAAAGAGCAATGGATTATTTTATTATATTTTACTTATTATTGGAGATGCATTAATAAAGATGTATAACTATTTTTAGATACATTTAAATTGAAATATTTAGGTTTGAATATCATTCTTAGTAATTAGCATTTGGAGAAAAAATGTCCATCAAGTTCTATCAATTTGGTGTATGCTTTTGTGTGTGTATTAAAACCATTCAATATTGTATTTTGAATGCAAGGACAACTCTATAGGTAAGTATTTCATCCACAATCAATCACTTCAGTTTGTTACATTAGTATTACAAAGTACTTTATTTAAAATTATGGAATTCTGTTGTGCTGGCATTCATCAGATCTTTTCCTATTAAGTGTATAATGCACTTTGAACCTATTTCCTCCATAACCTACTTGCATTACTTTCACCATTCTGCCTCTTACTCTTACCTCTTACTCTTACCCTTTATTTAGAGGGTTTCATTTTTACATTTATATCATTTATACACATAATAATTGACATTTCTATGAAAATTTGGTATCAACGAATTTAAAGAACATAGAATATTAGTGTGTCAGTTATTGACTAAATTTGATTAACATAATCATTTGCAGTTGCATTAGTATTCATATAAAGGATATAGTTTCATTCTCCTTTATGATTGAAAAAATTCTGCAATTATGAAACTGTCTTTTAGAAAAGCAATTAATGCCTGGATTAAATATTATCTTTTTCTAAAAGTATTTCACAGCAAGTTGAATTTAATGCATTCATATTCTCCAATATTTATGGAATCAGATATTTAGTAATGTATAGTCTAGTTTGCATGGGTTTAAATGTAATACAGCTGGAGGACTCTCTTCTCAGGCTGAGTGAAAGAACTATATTGATTTCTAGAAAATTTGTTCTGGTGGAACCCAATGATGATTAAAGAAAGAAAGCTCCTAAAACACCTAGTAAATAAGATGTGAAAGTGACAGAACTGGATGTTTTTCTATGCTTATGCTCTACTACATGTGTTCATTCGTCAGTCTGAAGCTTTAAGAATGGCAACTGCAGATCTTCTCAGGTAACGGCAGAAATAGGCTTAAATTATATAGAAGATTCATCACAGTTGCCATCTGAAGCAATTGAAGTCTTTCCAAGTTCCCTTATGCACTATTAAATTATGTATATGGGTAATGGTTGTGAGCACTTAAATGCAATAGAATAAAAAATTCCAAAATACTTCTTTACTTATGTCCTAAAAGTGACACAATGAGCAGCACTACTAACAAATAACATTCATTTAGAAGCCGCAAGCAGTGAGAAGAGCTTGAACAAAACTGAAAACTAAACAAAACACGCTGGGATGCAGATGTTGTAGATCCCTGAAGTAAGATAATATAGGTAATAAGTGAATGAAACTGACTATAACACAAGCACATGACTCCAAGTCCACAGAATTCACCACTGTGCTGCTACTCTCTCTCCCCTTTCTCTCTCTCTCAAAGTGTGTTTGAAGTTATTTTATGGTACATTATGAATAAAAGTCAGAGTTATTATTTATTGGTGTGATTATGTTCTATTTATTCTTGATAATTATTAATAGGGAAGTGAATTTAAGCTTAGAGATTAACTATGCAAGAAAACTATGCTGGCACTATGAAAAAAGATAGTTTTGAGCTAATAGTGATATAGACCGTGAGGCTGGAAAAACTCTTAAATCATGGTGTCTGTCTCTTTAAATTATTATGTGTAAATTGAGTCATGTTCATAACGTATTTAATACATTATCCATAGCCATTCCTTCCCTCACTACTTATAAATTTTCTTTGAGTATGCTGTGTTTAGAGATCTGGTCACTGAATTTCTACTTTAGTATCTCAGGATCTAAGAAATTTCACCATCTGTCTTTCAGTTTCTATGTCTCTTGTTTTATCAGTTAACTTATCACAAGAGTTCTGAAAACACAATTTTCACTGCTGGTGCAGTAGTCAGTGACAACTGAGTGTTATTTCATTTCTGGTGAAAGGATGTGAAACATTTATGGTGTGTTTAAATGTGTTTGAGAAGAAGTGACAGAATGGACAGAAATTTATCTCCTGCAACCCTGACAATCAGAATCAAATAAAGTACTTGATTGAAACATTAATCTAATTTTTATCAATAAAAAGTTGGGAGTCAGATATTTAGGTAAGAACCTAGACCAGAGAAGCAGGGAGCAGGCTAAAGTCACCTTCTGCCTCTACTATTTCTCCATCCAAAATGGCTGAGTTCCTTTCTTAGCCCTGTGTTACTAGTTCCTGTCCCTCTCTGTCTACAGTTCTCCAAAATCTGTAGTTAATTTTTGTCAGCAAGTGGCTAGCTCTTCCCTCTGATGTGCAAAGCAAAACCTGCCAAATATAAGAAATGACAGAAACAGCTGCCTGCGTGGATAGAAACCCAGTGTTCCTCTGTAATGCTGGGGCATCCATCTTCGGCCTTCAGGCATAGAATATATGATGGGGGATTTCCTTCTTATTTATGTTTCTCTTATTGGTTGATGAATAAAACACTGATTGCTCAATAGCTTGGCAGAAAAATAGGTAGGGCTATCAGACCAGGAGAAGGCTGGGGAGAGGAAGGCAAACAGTAGCCTTGGAAGACACTCCATGTAGATAGGACACCCTAGGCATTCTCTGGTAAACAAGGCCATGTAGAAATACATAGAAATGGAGATATCATAATAGAGGGAGACATTTTTGGTTTACAGAGAAATCAGGCACTAGGGAAATGTCTGGAGATCTACAAGGGTGACACCAGCTAACTATCTCAGCAACAGAGGAGAGGCTACCTTAAATGCCCTCCCCTGATTATGAGATTGATGTCTGACTTATATGCCTTCATCCAGCAGCTGGTGGAAGTAGAAGCAGAAACCCATGACTAATCACTAAACAGAACTGGAACCCAGATGCAGAGAAGGACAAGTGAACAGCACAGTGGTCCAGACCAGACTGGTGAAACCCACAGAAACAGCTGACCTGAACATCTGGGAACTCTTGCTCCCAAGTCTGATATCTGGAATACCAGCATGGGACTGATCCAGACCCAAGGAACATGGGTTTCTGTGAGGAAACCTCAGAAATCTATGGGACCTCCTGTAGAAGCCCAGTATTTATCCCTAGCATAGGTGTGGACTTTGGAAGCCCATTCCATATAGAGGAATACTCCCTGAGCCAAGAAACACGGGGATGGGCCTAGGCCCTACCCCAAAGGAAACAAAAGACTCTGATGATACCCTATGGAAGGCCTCACCATCCAGGGGAGCAGAAAAGATATGTGACAGATAAGGTTTTCATTGGGGGGGGTGTAAGGGAGTACGGGTGGGAGAAGGGAACTGGGGTTGTAATGTAAAACTATCCTGTTTCTAATTCAAATAAAAATAAGTTGGAAAAAAAGTAAAACCAAATAAAATAAATACATGACATGCAAAAATAGAGAAATACATAGATTAGTAGTTAGTAGGGATAATAATTAAGAGAGAGCTAGCCAGTATAAAGCCCTAGACAGGAACCAACAATTTTAAATTAACATACCACCACATGTTTATTTGGGGCTATTTGTCTGCCAGAACAGGCTGGAAAGAAACTCCATCAACCAATATCTGACCAATTTTCTGTGAAGAAGGATTTTTGAAGGACTGTTCTGCCCTGCCTTGGCAAAGTTAAACAGTCACTCTCTTTTGTTTCCTGCTTGTCCAATTTGGACAGGAGAGCATATGTCAGAGGTTGAGGTAAGGACATCTCATTACCCAGAGTCTAAATTTTGTCACAGAGAATGTAAACTTCAATATTCATCATCTTCTTTGAAGTAGATTGAAGAAGATGTCTTATTGCCAAAAACAAACACAGAAACAAAACAAATATTATGGTATTAAAACATCTTAAATGTCATATTCTATAGATCTCTGAAGTGTTTGAGTGTTGCCTGTCTAAAATATATTTCTGTTTGATCTTGAAAACATACCTGACATGACTGCAAGTTTGATTTTAATAGATGACTAACTAATAACCTGAATTTCTTTATTACTCTAAATAATAACCTTCAAGGAATACAAATTTGCATTACATTGTTAAATGAGCTGCACAGCTACAATACCTTAAACAAGAGTAGAAATATAAGTGCAGTAGGTTCTAACAAAAATAGCCTTTAATTTGTATTAATACACAAACATATTTTAAACAACAGTAAAAACATATACAGTATAAAAATAATCTCAAATTTGCACCTATATACAAAAAAACCATACCAATTTGAAATATTTAAGATTAGTAGTTGCTTTTTATGGTTTAAAAATAGATTCAATAATATAGACTTTCATTCTAGCATTTCTATATCTTCCCTTTTTCTTTTCTGAAAAAGATCTCTGGATTTAATTTCCCCGTTGTTCAGATTTTTTCTGAGCATTACCAATAGCAACTTGTGACAAATCTCCTAAAAGATGACAAGTTTCCATAAGTACTGAACAACTGAAAACTGCCTACTCTACCTCTTAGGAATATGGGAGTCATGTTCTTAAAATTACTTCTGGTTGTCTAGGGTCAACAGCATCTTTAGGAGACCCTGAAAAAAAATTGGGATATTTCTTAAGTCTAGCTAGCTCTATCATTTGTTTTCCTGTCTCTGTGTCCTGGGACAGCACATGGGTTATCTCAATGCCTGGCTAGAGTAGTCTTCTAGGCTGGACCATCTCAGCTAGTCACCTTGAAATTATCCTATTTGCCTTAGGTTTGGTCTTTTCATGGTGTCCCATATTTCCTGGATATTTTGTGTTAGGGATTTGTTGGACTTGAGGTTTTCTTTGGTTGATGAATGTATATCCTCTAGCGAGTCTTCAATAGCTGAGATTCTCTCTTCCATCTCTTGGATTCTATTAGTTATACTCACATCTTTAGTTCCTGATCATTTATCCAGTATTTCCATTTCCAGCATCGCCTCATTCTGTGTTTTCTATATTGTGTCTATTTCAGCTTTCATACTTTGAACTGTTTCAAGAACTTCCTTCACTTGTTTGGTTGTTTTTTCTTGGGTTTCTTTAGATTCTTTAAGAGATTTGTTTATTTCTTGAATTTTTTGGTTTGTCTTTTCCTCCATTTCATGTAATCTTTTGCTTGCTTTTTCTTCTATTTCTTTAAGGGATTTTCTTGTTTCCTTTTTAAAGGTTTCTATCATCTTGCTGAGATAATCTTTGAGGTCCATCTCTTCTTCATGCACTGTGTTGGGCTTTTCAGATCTTGCTGGAGTGGAGTCCCTAGATTCTGGTGGTGTCATATTGGTCTTTCTGTTGTTGAGTGAGTTCTTATTCTGTCTTCTTCCTATATCTTCTTTCAGTGAGTGCAGGAGGGGTCTCTCTATCTCCTCTTGTTACCCAGTGGTGTGTGTGGGCCAGGAATTCAATGTGCATTCTGGATGGTCTTGCCTCTCCTGGTAGTCTTCTCACTCTGAAGGAGTTAGGCCTCCATAGGGGTCAGGTGTGTGTGGGGGGACGGGAGGGAAGAGTGGGGTGTTTCCAGGCTCAGGGAGTTCCTCACGTGCCTGGGCACAACTACCCCAAGCAGGAGTAGGCCCAGGGAGATCGGGGTGGATGGGGCTTTTGAAGGGAGTTGGGTAAGAGCAGAGGATCACTCACCTCATTTCGGATTGGTCGGCGGAAAGGGAAGGAAGAGTAGCCTCTACCCAGATTCACGGTGCTCCTCCCAGCATGGGCATGTCTACTCGAAGTAGGCACAAGTCTGGGGAGATCTGGGTGAATTAGCTTTGGAGTTAGGTAAGAGCAGGGGGTCACTCATCTCGTTGCAGATCGGTCCAGGTTTGCACACTCTTGTCGGTAATGTCCATGAGGATTTTCGCATGGTCTCCTTTAAGTCATCCCTGTGTATATACCTCTTTTTTGGATCAAATATCATTGACCACTTTAGCTGTGTCATGTTCCCAATATTAGGACATGTATGTACTGGCACCCACTTCCTGTAGTTGCCAATAATGGAGCAATGTCTGCAGTGGTCTTTATCCTTCTCCTTGTCCCCCACAGAATCATTCTCAATTCTTTAAGACTCACAGTCAGGAAGGCAGACACAAAACCCTGGCAACCTGCAGGTCTCACATCATGGTGGTTGTCCTCTTCTTTGTTATTTGCATTTTCATGTACATTAGATCTGTCTCTAACTTTCCTAGTAGTGATTGTATTACTGTATTTTATACAATTTTCACTATCATATTGAATCCTTTAATATATAACCTGAAAACCTTTAGATTAGAAATTGTATTGCAAAGCTGTGAAGTAAAATATACACTACAGGCATAATAAAAATTTCTCATCACTGAACATGCTACTAACAGTAAATAAACATTCATCATTTTATTTTAGCAGTCTAACTTCCAAAATTCTGCATTTGTAAGAACACTTGATAGTGTGAAAAGTATGGCCTTTTTGTCAATGCAGTAGGTATAAGACTGATATTCTCTGTGAGTTTAGTTTGCTTTATTATTACTGAAGTTGATCATATCTTCATTTTTATTTCCTATCCTTCTGTTTTTGTCCTCTACAGTATTTATATTTTTTTGTCTAATATTCCAAAATTGTACTTCAATTATAATTTTTTGGATGTGTGTTTTTGGTTATACATCGTACTAATTACATTTTATATATTTCTTGTGTGTGAGATTATTTCACTATTGCATTTTATTTTGATGAATATAAATTTTAATTTGTTTATTTTATAAGAATTTAAATATTGTTTAGCATTTATCAAGGAAATAAGTCATATTTGTAATGTACATCTTTTGTTCAGAAATACCTATTTAATGGAGAGCCCAACCTACCACAGGGATTACCATACCTGGGCTTTTAGATTATAAAAATGCAAAATGATCATGTAATAGGTAACAAATTACTAAGCAAAAATCTGGCATGATCTCTGCTTCAGTCACTAACTCTAGATTCCTGCCTCAGTTTCATGCCTTCACTTCCCTTCATGACCGACTACCACTTTTAGAAGGAATAAACACTTTCCTCCTCAAGTTGATATGGTTACGATGTTTTATCCCAGCAATTAAGATTTAATAAAGACAAATATAGTTTTTAAGAGTGCGATATCACTGTGACTGACCAAGACACATATTTCAGGTAGGATGATGGTGGCATTTCAGGTAGGAAGTTTGTGGTAGAAAAGGTATGGAGGGCTCAGAGCCCAGTGGGATGTCCTGTGAGATCTTGAAAATAAGAATGTTGAGAGCAATGCTGCTGATGGATTCCTGGCTTGTGAAATTTCAGAGGGAAGCAAAGGCTCTATCTGGGATACTATGTAATACTTTGAATTAGGCTTTGGTCAGTTTGAGCTGAAGAATTGGCTCTGACTGACAAGACACCAATTCACTAAAGTGAACATTTTGCCTTGTTGGGACAATCTATACTTGTCATCTGTGGTTGAAGAATCAGCTGTGATTACAAAGAGACCAGCATCATTGAGGTAAAATCTGGGAAATATTTCCTCCTGGCCATCACATAGATTATTAGAGGGAGCTAAGGCTGTTCTTCATGCTGGCCACTCCACTTGTAAATGTGTAAGTTTCTTAGGGGATACTTATTTTAAAGGCATGAAAGGGTCATGGAGATGCTGAGATCTGCATTGGTGAAAGGGTATCCTCAATTGCGATATATATATATATATATATATATATATATATATATATATATGATATTTATATCTTGAGAAAAGTTTTAAAGAGTTAAAATAAAACAAAAGGATTATGAGATTAGTGGAAAAAGAATAGTCTTCTAATTTTTGTTATCGTCTATTCCATACCAGGTGGCTCTTTTGAAATTGGGCAGCAATTTTGGATTTTCCTTCAACCAGCATGCTTGGCATAGAGAGCAACACTGGGACTTCACAGACAGTTTTGATTTTTAATTGAATTTGGAACAAAAATAACCACTTGCCTTTTATCTTTGTATAGAACAGCAAGAACAATCATTTGGGAAGATTTATGTATTCTACCCTATTGGAGATGTCCTATAGCATTAGGCCAATGTATTCTTTTCCTTAGGACATTTTCCCTGATGATTGCTGCTTCTTCTTCAGATGACTCATTTGCCCAGCAGTCTTTAGATTTCCTAAGTTGGATGCTTTTATTCTCCTGGAAAGACCAAAACAAAGCCCTCCCCCAACCTTAACTTTAGGTTGTTCCTTTCCTTGGCAAATTATATATTTGTTAAGGCAAAAGGTCTCTTGGCAAGATAAAAAGTATTAAATATTCTTTTATTTTTTTCCATAGGTGATCAAATGAAAGGCATTTGTTAGAATTATAAGTTAGTTTGGATTGATTGACTAAGTTGTTTGATGAACTATCTCCTCTACTAATCAAGAGGTCTCTCATAGTTGAATCCAATTTTTATAAATGTTGATGGCATCCATAGCTCTTTTCCTGTGGAAACAGTAGCAAAACATTTTTTTCCAAATGAAACCCATATTCCAGGTTGCATTCTGAGGTAAACACATATTTAAAATATGCAGGCTGATTTAATTCAGCAGTTTTCCCTGCTATCCAATGTCTCTCTGAAGTCGTTGGTCCCTTTACATACTTCAAAAATTTTAAAGTTAATAATGCACTGTGTAATCTATGTCTGGGCATCTTTATTAACCAATTTTGGTTATTAAGTATTTCATTGAAAGTGTAATTATATCTTTTTTATAACTTTCTGTATTATATTGGGTTATATTGTGTCCGTATTTTGATGAGGATTGTGTTGAATCTGTAGATTGCTTTTTGGCAAGATTGCCATTTTCACTATGTTGATCTTACCTATCCAAGAGCATGGGAGATCTTTCCATTTTCTGGTATCTTCTAAAATTTATTTTTTTAATATCACAAAGTTCTTGTCATACAGGTTTTTCACCTATTTGGTTAGAATACCCCAAGATATTTTATGTTGTTTGTAGCTGTTGTAAAGGGTGATATTTCTCTGATTTTTTTCTCTTTTTCTAACTTCCTTCATCCATAATGAACTCAGGACTAACAAAGGGAGTGTATAGGCCAAAATATCATCATTAGAATGCCAAAATATGAAAGTTCAAGTAACTTTAACTATGTTAATTTTACCCATCCATGAGCATGAAAGACTCTCCATCTTCTGATATCTTCTTCAATTTCTTCTTCAAATACCTGAAAATTTTATCATACAAGTCTTTCACTTGATTGGTAACAGTTACCCCAAGATGTTTTTATTATTGAAGACTACTGTTGATGGGTCTGATTTTCTGATTTTTCTCAACTCATAGGAATTTGTATATTGGAGGGCTAATGATATTTTTAGTTAATTTTACATGCAGCCAATTTGATGAGAAAGTTTATCAGCTGTAGGAGTTCTATGATATATTTTTTATTATCACTTATGTATACTACCAAATGGCCTTCCTACTAAAACAATCTACAGATTCAATGTAATCCCCATCAAAATTCAAACACAATTCTTTACAGACATTGAAGGGACAATTTCAAATTCACATGGAAAAAGAAAAAAACCTAGGATATCTAAAACAGTAATAAAAATTGTTATTGTTAATATCAGGTACTACCATCCCTGATATTAAGTTGTACTGCACAGCTGTAGTAATAAAAGCTGCATGATATTGGTTTGAAAAGAGATATGTTGATTAATGGAATCAAATTGAAGGCCCAGACATAAATCTACTCAGTTATGGATATCTGGTTCTTTTAAAGAAGCCAGTAGTATACAATGAGAAAAAAACCAGCATCCTCATGAAACTGTGTATCTACAAGTAGAGAAATGCAAATAGAACCATGCTTATCACCCTACACAAAACTTAAGTCCACATGGATCAAAGACTTCAACAACTGCAACATATATGCAGAGGGCCAATTTCTGTACAATGCAGACTCCCTAGTGGTTTGTTCAGTCTCTATGAGTGCCTCTGAGGTAAGAAGTGTTGATTCTGGGTTTTCTTATGGTATTCTTGACCTCTCTGCCTCCTACAATCCTTCCTCCCTCTCTTCAGCTTGATTCCATGACCTTGTCCTAATGTTTGGCTCTGGGTTTCTGCATCTGTTTCTATAAGTTACTGGATGAAGGCTCTCTGATGATAATTGGGGTAGTCACCAATTTGATCACAGGAGATGGACAGTTCAGGTTACGAATCCGGTATTGCCACAAGTCTTAGATGGGAGTCAGCACTTAATGTTTGTGGGAGTTTCACTTGTACCAGGTTTCTACCTGATCACAAAATACTCTCCATTTCCATCATCCTCTTTAGCACTCCCTCACTCCACCCATTCCCCCAACCCTGCTATGGATATTTGATTTCATTATGAAACCTGAGACTGTCAATAATATCAACCTTGGGTCATGAGGGAGAGGCACCAACTAGTTGACAGTGATTACTCATAGAAAGTACTGAGGACAGAGGAAGATGGCTAGAGAGATATACAGGAAGGAGTAAAGAGTGACTTAGAGATTCATACTCTTATTTGTTTGAGGTGAGTGGAGACATGCTTCTCTTGCTGGATCTCTGGCCACAAAGGAAAGTCAGCTGGTTGCTTCTTTGGCTTCTCTGATCTTGCAGGTTGTCACTCCAACATCTGCCGAGTTTTTATTGGTTAATAGGTCAATGAAGACTTAGTTAAAGCCCACATTTGGCTGTAATGCAAGCCAGTGCCACCAAGATCAGAAATCAAAAAAGGCTGCATCCTGGGATCAAGGTGTTGATGGTGGTGCCATGGGGCCACAAAGAGTAGTTAAAGTATAAGTAGATTCAGGTACAGGCACTAAGCCAACAGAAAAATGACATGTGGTGTACAACATGGTACAGAAAAGTCACACCAGCCTGCATTGCAGGAGGTAGTTACTGGTAGCATGAGGCTCTGATCCAGGCACTGACACAGTTTGTAGGTCTCCACAAGGTAGGATCCCACCCTGGAATTGCAGAAGCAATCCTGACTTCTCTGCTGACATTGCAGTTGCAGGAAAACTGATGTTGGCAGATTTAGTGAGACACCTTTGAAATTCTCAAGTAGACAGTAAAGCAAAATTAAAGAGAAAACCCTTTTGAACATTAAGAATGGGATATGTGACAAAGCAGGAAATTGGAACTCTAAATAGTGCTATTATGGATGACTTGAAAATGAAAAAAAAATAAGTGATAGGATAAGTGACTTAGTTGGGATTGGCATAATGTTGACTATGATTATTATCAGTTTGATAATTCATGTTTTATCCATAAAAATATATAAGTACAATGCCAAAAATGAAAATTTGACTGATAAGATGCAAGCCTTAGACTTACTACTGATAAGGCACAAATTTGAGAAAGACTTATTAATAAAAATTTTAAAAGTTGACTGAGAAGATACAAGCCTTTAAAAAGACATACTAATGAAATTAAGAAAAATTCTCAGACACTGATAGAAGAATTTAGGCAAGAAACTGGCAGACCACTCCATGAAGAAACAGAAGAAGGGTTGAACAAGGTTATTAGTAAACCAAACTTAGTTTACCCAGTTACTGTATAAGAATGAAAAAGACAGAAAAGATACTCTTGGGGTTATCAGGAGTTAAATAGTTTCCTACTGAAATATTAGCTTTGCAGAGATGTAAGGAAGCAGTCTCACATGGTATGCATCCAGGACTGCAAAGATTTAGCTAAATGAAGAGTAGAAGCTAGTTCTCAGTTACAATAGTGAATATGATAGAAAGAGGGAGCTACAAAATAGGGCTAGAGACATCAGCATTTCCAAAGATCAACTTCTATGTGAAAGGCAATATGCTGACTGGAAAAAATCAGCTTGGATTTGATAACCCCTGATGCTATGTCATTTAGCAGCTTTAAATGCTTTGGAAGAGGATGAAATACCAGGAAAGATGTCTTAGTCTTTACTAAATTAGACAAGGACCAAAAGAAGACTTCACTGACTTTTTGCAAATATTGATTTCAGCTATAAATAGAATTGTAACAGATCAAGAAGTCAGACAAATATTAATTGGATCTTTGGCTTTTGAAAATGGTAATTCAGAAGGTAAAACAGTGATTAGGTCTTTAAAGGAAAATTAGCATCAATAGATTAATGAATTAGAAATATAGCTGATATGGGATCTCATGCTTATGATGCTAATTTGATAGGAGATGTGATGCCTAATTTTCTTTAAAAACATTATGTCAGATGTTTTAATTGTGGTAGGCAAGGGAACTAGCAAAGGGATTCTAGACAAGGTGCTCCTAGAAACAATTTTTTTCTAGACTTCCAAATAGAAGGCCCTATCCTTACGGAGTATGCAGAAGGTTTGGCAAAGTCATTGAAATTACCCTATATTTGTAATTGAAAAGAAATTCTCTGGGAAATATAGAATGGTAACAGATTTGAAATCTATAAATAAAGTGATTCAACCAATGAGTACTTTATTACTTTGGATTCGTTTGCCTTCTTTGTTAACTGAAAATTGGCTGTTTATAACTATTGATTTGAAAGTCTGCTATTATCAGCTGTAGGAGTTCTCTGGATGATTTTTTTGGGTCACTTATGTGAAGTATCATATCACTTGCAAATAGTGAAAGTTTGAATTCTTTTACAATTTTTATGTTCTCAATCTCTTTTTGTCATCTTATTAATCTATCTAGAACTTTGAGTACTACATTGAATAGATATGGAGAGAGTGGACAGCCTTGTCTTGTTCCTTATTCTAGAGGAATTGCTTTGAGTTTCTATCAATTTAGTTTGATGTTGGCTGTAGTGTGGCAGAATACAAGATTAACTAAAAAAATCAGTAGTTCTCATATACTGATGATAAGTAGGCTGAGAAAGAAATCAGAGAAATATCACACTTCAAAATGTCAAAAAAATCCCACCATAAAATATCTTGGGGTAACTCTAACTGAACAAGTAAAAGACAAGAACTTTAATTCCCTAAAGAAAGAAATTGAAGTAGACATCAGAAAATGGAAAGATCTCCCAAGCTTTTGGATACTAAACATAATAAAAATCCTAAAATAAGATTGTTCCTAATTTAAATAAAAATCTTCCACAAAGAATGTTAAACATCTCCACCTTGTAACAATATTTTGTACAACAGACATTAGAAAAACTTGCAAATATTTTCCTCAATTTATGATTTACCAATTATATTGATGATATCTTACTAGCTGATTCAGATGCTCATACCTTAGGGAAAAACGTCTGATGAAGTAAAGTGAATGTAGTCTTCTTGGGGATTACAATTACTCCTGCAAAAATAAAAGATGAGATTCTATTAATTAGTTAGGATATTAAATAAGTTTACTGAAAATTCAACCACAGAAAGTAAAAATAAGGAGAGATCAAATACAAGCACCTAATGATTTTCAAAAACAGCTAGAAGATATTAACTGGCTATGGCCCACAATTGGATTAACTACTCAAAAACTAACTAATTCATTTTAAACTTTGAAAGGTGATAAGGAGTTAAATAACCCAAGAAAATTATCAGCTGAGCCAGAGAGAGTTATCTCTGGTAGAAAATAATTAACAAGATGGACATGTGAATTGCTTGGATCCAGAGATTGGTTATATCCTAGACATTCTACTTTCTACTCATTCTACTATAGGAATTGTATGCAGAAATAAAATATATTTTGGAGTGTATAATTTTGTCATGCAGAGTAAAAAAAGTAAAGACATATGTATGGAAAGTTTCTGAATTGATTCTGACAGGAAATGGAGACTTCATCAATTAGCAGGAATAGACCCAGGAAAAATTATGGTACCTTTTATACAGGGGATTGCAATCCTACAATCCTACTGCCAGAGGGTCTGGGAAATAGGGAAGACTGCATGGTACCCTGGAGAAGGGGAATAGGACATGTTCTCCTAAGAGTATTATGACCATGGGGTGAGGGGCAGAGGAAGCTTTGAGAAAGAGAAAGGGAGAAGAGCAGTGGATATGAGGACATGGTTTGAGTTGGGGGAAGAATACAGGAAAGCAGGATGAGAGATACTGTAATAGAGGGAGCTTTTATAGGTTTGAAGAGAGATCTGGCACTAGGGAGATTTCCAGAGATATACAAGGATGATACCAAATGGCAATGTTAGCAATAGTGGAGAGGCTACCTTAAATATCCTTCACCAATAATGAGATTGATGATTACCTTGTATTCCATCCTAGAGCCTTCATCCAGTAGCTGATGGAAGAAGAGGCAGACTCCAACAGCTAAACCATGAACTGAATTCTTGAAACCCAGTTGCAAGGGGCAGGGGTGATGAGCAAAAGGCTCAAAGACAGGCTGGTGAAATCCACAGAAACAGTTGTCCTGAACAAGGTGGAACTCAATAACCCAGACTGATGGCTGAGAGGCCAGCATGGGACTGATCCAGACTCCCCGAGAGTGGTTATCAGTCAGGAGGCCTCGGCAATCTATGGTACCTCATGTAGCAGATCAGTATTTATCCCTGGTACAGGAATGGACTTTGGGAGCACATTCCACATTGAGGGATACTTTCTCAACCTGGATACATGGGGAAGGAATTAGGCCCTGTCCTGGATGATATGACAGACTTTGGGGAATCCCTCATGCAGGACATCACCCTCCCTGGGTAAGGGTAGGGGTGAAGTGGGGGACTGGGTGGGTTGGAGGAGGGGAGAGAGAGGGAGCTAGGGTTGGCATGAAGTCTGGGCTTGTTTCTTTTTTTTTTCTTTTTGGTTTTTTAGACACAGGGTTTTTCTGTGACTTCGGAGGCCATCCTGGAACTAATTCTTGTAGACCAGATGGTCTCGAACTCACATAGATCCGCCTGCCTCTGCCTCTTGAGTGCTGGGATTAAATGCGTGCACCACCACTGCCCGGCGCATGGCTTGTTTCTAATTTAAATAAAATATATTTTTAAAAAAGACAACACATTGGGACAAATTGTGTCTAGGATTTACAATTGTCTTGAGTGGAATGAAGATTTTGGTCAGAGGGAACTGGAACTGCTTGCATTGTGTTACAAGCTGGCAGGGTACAGAGAAATAAAATTGGGTAGAAAAGTTTGAATCAATATGCAAGAATTTTGTGGTTTGGTAGATAGGTAAGTAGGACCTTGAATGTATCCTAGAGTTCCCTTGGCATGGAGGTAAGGAAATCCAGGCTATGGTTGTGCACTGGTTGTGAAGCTAGGCTATATCTGGTGGTTGAAAAAAAAGGACTGTATGAGGCAGATTATACCTGTGGCACAGGTGGCACAGGTGGCACAGGTGGTAATTGTGAGATTAGGATGAATCACAGTGAGTGGTACCTTGAGATTGACTAAACGATTGCTAACATACAGCTATGGTTGGTTAATGTGGGTCAGGCAACTGGATATGGAAACTGGTCTTGACTTGACTTATTGCATAAACGTGATGATCAGGTTGGCATGAGTGTTCAGCAAGCTAGACTCTGGAGAAGTAACTAGAAAGTCTGGTTATGGAGTGTGGTAGTTGACGCTTGGCTGTTAGTTAATCATTCTTGGCAAGACTCAAGGCTTTTATCTCTAGGGATTATTAAAAAGAATCATGTCCAACACTGATGGTCTCATTTTAATTTGTTCCAATTATTTTAACAATTTATCTATTTTAATAGCAATGATGCAAAGAAAAACATTGACTGTATTGTGAATATTAATGGAAGAAATGTTTTCTTGATCAAATGGCCAACAACCATCTGGTATTTAACCTTTGATGCATCCTGTTCTTATGCTTTATTTATCAGTATGAAAGTCTATGGATGGTCTCAATTTCTTGGTGATTTCTACATGCAGGGAAATGTTTTCCATAAGGAAGGAAGCAATGTTACAGAGATTTTATCTGAGTGATATAGACCTAAGATTTCTGGATGTAGTCATGAGAAATCATCATAATTAATACTTCGGTAATAAACCACAATTTTTTTCATGTTGTACTCCTGGCTTACTTGTGAGCCACATGGATTCTGCTGTACTGCATAAAATCATGACCTTTTTGATGGCTTCAGCACAATTGCCACAAAAGAGAAAAATTAATACAATTAATTGTAGGGTTGTGAAATTGAATTAACATGACCATATAGAGTGCTAACAATTTCTAATTATTAGGTGTACTCTTTATACACATGCAAATAATACATCTTTGTATTTTTATGAAGAAATTTTCATAGACTGTGAAAATATTCACCTACCTATTTAGGCAAGTCTTACCATTAAATTTAAATATTTGGTATTTAAATTATAAATTGGAATTCCCTCTATGTTATGAATGAATATGATAATAGAAATTTTGTTGAAATGTGTTTTCTGCAGGTTCTTGGTGCTTTTTCATCCTCTCTTATATGTTCATATGTTGTCATGTGGTCTATGGAGCCACATAGTACATGACATAATTGCAGCTCTACCAATGAAAGATTTTCATGGAACAAAGTCAGAACCATGTTGTGAGTACATGACCACAAAAAAGTTAATGTAAGCTAAGATTCCTGTGATACATTGAAATGCAGTTGAAATTTTAAGCCATATGATATTAAAGAAAGTATCTAAATTGGAAACTTAAGTTTCTAAGAAGATATGAAATAAATAAATAAATAAAAGTATAAATAAAATAAATAAAAATGCAAGTATATTTGCTATCAGCATCACAGAATACTCATTATTGTGTGTGAAGTTTACATGGATATGTTTCATTTTGACAGATAGCAAGTGAAATATTTCACTTCTTACAGATATAAGTGATTCATTATTTTTATTTTATGTGACAATGTGTTTTGTGTGCTTTGTTTAAAAGGAAACATACTAAGTTTAGATAGTTTAAACAGAGTAATTAAAAATTCTGTATCTTCACATGTACCTATAATGTACAAGTTCACATGTCTATTACATTTCAGTTGTTTCATGTTGTATCATATCTATATATATTAAAATTGCTCAATGAATATATTAGTATATGTAAACAGAGAAAACTGTATAGGAATTCCACTCCTGCTACCACAGATGTTTGTTAGTTTGGTATTATGTACTACTTTACATGGTATTAAAAAGGGGATAATTACTCTGGATACTTTACTTTATATTCTCATATCTTCTATGAGTATATAATATTTTATATCTACTAAAAGTCTAAAGCTCACAAATGTAATATTGTTCCTTCTGATACTGTGTTAAATTGACTATACATTTATTTCTCCTTGTATTTGTGTTTTGTCAAATGATATACCTTTACCCTCAATATGGGTAATAAAACTTCAGTCTAGTCAAATTATTTTTTAAAATGTAAGACTTTTTAAAATAGTCATGTTCTTAAGAATGGATTACACAATTATTTTTCAAGAAGTGTGTTAGCAATAGCTCAAAATGAAAGCAGTCATACTATTCTTTAGTGTTTATTGGATCAGCCCTTTGATAATATATCATATATAAATCTAGTATCATGTAGCTTATGTCCTCCCTTTTTCCTATTACAGAAATAATCACATAAGATTCTAGAAGGTTTTGCCTCTTGCAAACTAATGATGATCAATACTGAAAGCCACTGAACTGTGTAGAAATAAAATATAGAAGATGGAATTGCACATAAGTGATGTGATACACCTATGTTCTGTGACAGGCATGTCTTTGACAGTTTGGAACTTCAAGAATGACAATGATATATTTTCTGACTCAGATCGAAGCATCAATGTGAATGAGACACATATAAGATGCATCCCAACTGCTTCTACAGTTGCTCTGACTCTGCACATGTTCTTCTCTGTTACCAAGTTCATGCAAATGGTATTTTGCTTGCTGTTAGTCCAAATATACATCTTCCCAGGTAAATACTGATAATATGTAACTAAGTATAAATGAATCAGTTCATATATATAATTCCTAAGGCACATTATTTTAATCCAAGTCCAGATAGTAGTTCATGAGGCAACATTTTCTGTATTTTTCCTACCCAGTCTATATCTACATTCCAGGTAAGTGGACAGAAATTCTCATGACTTAGTTTCAGCTGGTGATCTAGAAAACACTAAGGTGGCTGATGGGCTGGGCAGTGTGTAGGCATTTCATAAGAACATAAACAGAGTGATCTAGTAGAAGATATTTTGAAAGTCCCAGTGGTACAAATGGTGAAGCAGAATTTTGCTAATACATTAAAATTCAGGATGATACAAAGGAATGAACCTCAAGTTTTCACCTGGTGTGTGGCTTCGTGGTCGACAGATTTCATCAAAGCTCTTTTTCTGTCCAAGTATTTCTTAAATTCAAAGTTGCTATACCATGTCTAATACAATTAGAGATAATATTCTGTCATGGTAGTTATTAGATTCTGTTTTACATTATTAGGATCATTCATGAAGGAGTGAGAAACTTGGCAATAGTGTGTGTGTGTGTGTGTGTGTGTGTGTGTGTGTGTGTATGTGTGTGTGAATGTGAACAAAGAAAAATGACAACAGAAGAGAAAGGAAGGAGGTCAAAAGAAAAGGTGCTATAGACCATTAGAGACTATGAGACTATGAAATATGTTGAAATATTGTCTAATCCCCTTATTTTAAGGACTGAAATAGCGATATTTTGTAATTATTATTTGAAAATGAATACAACCATCACCATTGCACTGTGGCTGTGCATTTTCTTTGAGTGTTCTGCTGTTGGGGATCCAGGCAATGACTTCCCATCTGATGACCCTGAGAAATTAGGATATATTAAGAAAAAAATTAAGTCCTACTCAATATTCACCCCTTCTTTTCTATTTTCCTCTGTCTCTCTGCCTAGCTTTTCCTGAGACGTCTGGGAAAAGTATACTGTCTTCAAAGGCAGGATTTTGTAAGACTGAGAGGTTAGTACAGCTAACCTAAAAATACTTGTGGAAAACCTGCTGATGGATTTAATTGTGTTACTAATTAATAAGCAAGCTTGAGATGGAATTGTAACTACTAAAGTATGTCAGTTCAGATGAAATAATTGCTATAGGTAATTGAGTGCTCAATAATAATGGAGGTTTTTGGGGCAGTTCAAATCTACTTTATTTTAGATTAAGTGAGATATATGATGACTAAAATTATCTTTTGAGGTGTAGTGTCTGTGCCTAGTAGTGCAATATAACAGCACTGACAGGGATCCTTAAGGACCAATGCTTTGTGTGCAATACCCAAGTTCATATTTACAAATGTTGTCCATAGTATCAGCAACACAATAATGCCACAATAATTTTTTAAGTTTAAAGAAGAGACCTTTCCTCTGTTCATTTGCTGCTATCAATGCCAAGGTGTGATGTGCATTAAATAACTATTTTAAAAGGTATGGATGACAGAGATACCTCTGTCTGTTTTTCTGTCTAGAGTTTCACTGATGTTGAGATAAACCTAGTGGCAGGCTCTGCCCTCCTGAGTTTTTTCTCAGTAAAAAGCCTGATAGAAGATTAAATGGGCCAACACAACAATGTCACAGAATTTGTGCTGCTGGGATTCACTGAGGATCCTGCTGGGAAAAAGGCATTGTTTGTTATGTTTTTACTCATCTACATTGTGACAATGGTGGGAAACCTCCTCATTGTGGTTACAGTGATTGTCAGCCCCGCCTTGGGCACCCCAATGTACTTCTTCCTTGCCTCTCTGTCTCTTATGGATGCTGTTTATTCTACTGCCATCTCACCCAGGTTGATTGTAGACTTGCTCTGTGACAAGAAGACCATCTTCTTCACAGCTTGCATGAGCCAGCTTTTTATAGAGCACTTATTTGGTGGTGTTGATATTGTCATTCTGGTGGCAATGGCCTATGATCGGTATGTGGCCATCTGTAAACCCCTGCATTATCTGATTATCATGAATCGACGTGTATGTATCCTTTTCTTAGGGATGGCCTGGGCAGGAGGATTTGCACATGCTATGTTTCAAGTTCTTGTTGTGTGTAAACTCCCTTTCTGTGGTCCCAATATCATTGACCATTTTATCTGTGACACATACCCACTATTGCTACTTGCATGCACTGACACCTACTCCATTGGCCTCTCTGCCACTGTGAATAATGGGGCCATGTGTATAGTGATCTTCATCCTCCTGCTACTCTCCTATGGAATCATCTTAAGATCTCTCAAGAATCACAGTCAGGAAGGGAGACGCAAAGCTCTGTTTACCTGCAGCTCCCATATCACTGTGGTTTTCCTCTTTTTTGTCCCCTGTATTTTCATGTATGCTAGACCAGTTTCTAGTTTTCCTGTTGATAAATCCATTACTGTATTTTATACCGTTGTCACTCCCATGTTGAATCCTTTAATATATACTTTGAGAAACTCAGAGATGAAAGTATCTATGGAAAAACTCAAGCAAAAAATTTTAAGTCCTGCTAGAATAAGACTTTCTTCTTCCTGCTTCATTTATTAAGAGCTAGGCAACTGTCATGAATAAATTCTAGAAGTGTGTGTTTCATCTTGAGCATTTGCACCAATAGTTGATATTGTGAAACTACTTGTATTGTGAATGTTATTTGTAAATATTTACTTTGTTGTGCTTTTTTCATAATTAGTGTAGCTACTTACAGTAGCATTCATTTTTTCCTATCTGTTTTTAACCTTTTTGATCAATTGTCTATTTAAGTTTGTTAAATTTTCAATAAATAATTTTCCTTAAATTTTTTTGTATAATGTGCTTTGACAATGTTTTTCTTTCCCCCAGTCTCTTTCCAGATCCTTCTCCCTTTCCCTCTTAAAAAGTTCATATTCTGTCTCTATTTCCTTCTCTCTCTCTTTCTGTATTTTCCTTCTCAACCTTTCAAAAGCAAACATTAAAAATGCATCAAAATAAACAAACAAAAAACCCATCAAGATAAAAATGCCCAACCAACCCAAATATCCCACTCCACACAAACAATACAAACCAAACCAAACTAATCCAGGAGTTTATTTTCTGTTTGTGAAATTTTATTGGGCATGAGGACTCCGTGGAGTGTGGTTGATTTGACGCATACTGACAGGACATTGAAAACATATTCCTTTCCTCTCCCAGCATTTATCAATTATGGACATATTCTACGTTTACTGTGGGACTTTGTATCCACTTTCTCTTTTCAGTACTGGGATTTTGTGATATTGTGTGGCTTGAATCTGTACAGGTTTTGTGAATGCTGTCATGCTCTCTGTGAATGCACAGCTACATCAGTATTTTGATAATGTTCTTCTACCACCTCTGGCTTTCTACCTCCTCTTCTGTATGGGTCCCTATGTGTGAATGGAAGCATTAGATAGAGTTATTCCATTTAGAACATATGTGATTACTTAGTCCAAATGACTTCTTAATATCGTCGGTTTGGTGGAATTCTTTAGGTTTTCCTTTCAACTACTCCTATATTGTAATTTACAATAAATCTCTTCCATTTAATGTTTTTTCTGCACTGCTTTCTTTTATTTTGTTAATAAAATGTCTAATTAATTAAACTTTATTTTGAAAAAATTTTCTTCAATTTTTTAGATTAAAATACTTGCAATCTGTGATTTGCTCATGATGTTTTGAATTGTACAAACATTTTATATTTTTTAAAGTGAGTTAATTTTCATTTTGTTATAAATCATAGTATTTATTTCTGTGTGGAGTGAATCACACAATCTACTTGCCTAGCCTTATTAACTGTGGTAATATTCTTATTATTTTAATAATTGTCCCTTTTGGTTTCCTTAAATATATTTCCTAGATTGATGACATTATCATGTTCTTAATATTTTATGTTCACGTTCTTTTGAATCTCTTTCCAGACCATTTAATATGGTGAATGGTTATTCTTCTTAATTTACTACTTTATTATTAAATGACAGTAAAGCCAGGTTTGAAAAGTAAAAAAATATATCTTATTAGAATATTCTATTTAAACAACATTTCTACGAAAGGTATCTTTGTCTGGTGATGTGTTAATTGTGTAGATAGTTCAGAGAAGACCTGATATCTTGATCTCAGTAAATCTTTCTATTGGGGAACAGGAAAAGCTATCTTTCTGCAGGCCCTAGAAGCCATCATTATTTCAGGCCTCAGTTTGTTTTCATCACTCAGTAGTTTCACATTTTTCCTTTCTGTTTTGTAATTTGTTTTTTTTTTTAAACTTTAAAAATGCTTTCTATCCTACATAACATGGTAATGGTGACAAACCTAGAAGGAAGATAAAACTTGAATTAAGATGCTCTATCATGACTCTTTAAACAATGTGGTAAATTTTGTTAATTCCTTGGATTTGCTAGATAAAAATGATACCATACCAAAATAAGTACATTTGGTTCCAGCAATTCTACCCAATATTTATAACTTATCTCCTCTTCATGCTAATGTATTACTTAACATTAAAAAATAAGAATCATCATTTGGAAGACACTCCCTGGTTTATTTCATGGAGATAATCAAAATATATTTATAAAGACTAACAATCTGTCTTTTACAATAAAAGTTGTTGTTATATTTAAATGTTTCTTGACTTTAGATATTCACTTGGATACACCCACAGTTCTCAAACAGACTGAGATAAAGAGAAGTCTTGTGGAAATGTGCTGTGTCCAGTCACTTGATAGTCATCATTATCTGTTTACTGAACAGTTTTAAGATACCATGTGTTCTCAAAGGCACATGTGCACCTGCACAATTTAAAATCAATACAGTAAAAGACCCCTCCTTTTTCAGAACAAATATAGAACATATATATATATATATATATATATATATATATATATATATTGTGTGTGTGTGTGTGTGTGTGTCTGTGTGTGTGTGTGTGTGTGTGTTTATAATGCCAGCAAGAAAACCCATTAATTAAATATTCCTTTGGTAATGTTTTTAAGGTCATTCATTCTCAATGGCAATATATGTTGGGAAAATTCAACAAAATCATACAAAATCACACACAAAATCCAAAATATACAAAGTATTTTTCCTATGGACAAATTTGGTTTATTTTCAGTTTTATCAAATAAGAAGTGACATACATTTTATGTATTAAAAACAGCACTGGATTATTTTATTATATTTACATATCATGTGGAATATATTAATAAAGATGTGTAACAATTTTTAGATGAATTTAAATTAAAATATCTAGGGTGGAATATTGTTCTAAGTGCTTAGCCTTTGGTGAAAATGATGTTCATCAACTTCTTTCATTTCATGTGTCCTTTAGTGTGTATCTTAAACCAATCAATATGGTAATATGCATGTAAGGACAAGTCTATAGGGTAGTACCTTATCCATAATCAATCTCTTTGATTTGTTGCATTCATATTGTAAAGTATTTTATTTAAAATTATAATTATGGAATTATATTGTCAGGGCATACATCAGATCATTTCCTTGTAAGTGTATAATGCAGTTTTAACCTATTTCCTCAATAATCTACTTGTATTCCTTACACCGTTCTGCATCTTAATTGTGTGCTTTAACGTTTCACTTTTAAATTCATATAATTTATACAGATACTAATTGACATTTCTATGAAAATTTGGGATCAAAAAATTAAGAAAACATGGAATATTTCTGTTTCATATATGGACTAAAGTTGCTTAACATAATCATTTCCATTTGCATTAGTATTCATGTAAAGTATGTAGTTTCATTCTTCCTTATGGGTGAAACAGTTCTAGAATTTAAATTTATCTTTTAAAATAGCAATGAATTCCTGGCTTAATTATTATCTTTTTCTGAAAGTAATTCACAGCAATTTGAATTAAAAGCACATATTTCCTCAAATTTTTTATAGAATCAAGTATTTAATAAGCTGTAGTCTAGATTACATGAGTTTTAACATGATACAGCTGAATTACTCTGTTCTCACTTTGTGGGTAATAACTATATTGATTTCTGGAAAATTTGTTCTGGTGGAGCCCAATGTTTATTAAAGAACAAAAGGTCCTAACCCACATAGCAAATAAGGTGTGAAAGTGACAGATCTGGAAGTTTTTCTATGCTTATGCTCTACTACTACTACTTCATCAGTCTGAAGCTTTAAATATGGCAACTGCAGATCTTCTATACAAGATAACAGCATAAATATGCTTGAATTACATAGAAGGTTCATCGAAATTGCCATTTGAAGCAAGTGAAGTCTTTGGACATTCCCTCATCTACTATTACATCATGTAAATCAGATTTTCCTTTCTTGTTCACATTGAAACAGAATCATTCATGGGTAATGGCTGTGAGCACTTATATGGAATAGAATAAAATATTCCTAAAATACTCCTTTACCATATGTCCTAAAAGTGGCACAAAGAACAGTACTACTAACAGCTAACTTTCATATAAAGGTCACAAGTAGTGAGAAAAGCATTAAGAAAACCCAAGACTAAAAAAAAGTATCGAGGGATGTAGACCCCTGAGTTGAGATGACATCGGTAATAATTGCATGATTTTTACTGTAATACAAGCATATGACCCAGAGTACACAGAATTAACCACTGAGCCCCTCCTCTCTCTCCTCTCTCAGACCCCCCTCTCTCTCTGCTCACAGTGTATTTGAGATTATTTTGTAGTACATTATGAATAGAAATCCGACTTATTATTTATTGATGTGATCATATCCAATTTGTTCCTGATTATCATTGATAGGGAAGTGAATATAAGAGATTGATTATGCATGAAAAGTATAAAAGCATCATCAAAAAAGATAGTTTTGAACTAATAGTGCTGTAGACTATAAGGCTGGAAAAAACTCTTAAATCATGTTGTTTAATCTCTTTAAATTACAATATGTAAATTGAGTCATGTTCATAACTGTTTTAGCAAATGTTCCATAGCCATGCATTCTCACACTAGTTATAACATTTTCTTTGAGTGTGCTGTGTTTAGAGATCTGGTCACTAAATTTCTACTTTAGAACCTCAGGATCTAGCAAATTTCACTGTCTTTCAGTTTCTATTTCTCCTGTACTTTTTAAAAAAAATTTGAATTAGAAACAAGATTGTTTTACATGCCAATCCCAGTTCCCACACCCTCTCCTGCTGCCCTATCACCCCCCAACTAATACCCTACCTATCACATATCCTTTCTGCACCCCAGGGAGGGTGAGGCCTTCCATAGGGGGTTATCAGAGTCTATCATATCCTTTGGGATTGGGCCTAGGCCCAACACCATGTGTCTTGACTAAGGGAGTATCCCTGTATGTGGATTGGGATCCCAAAGACCACACCTAGGCTAGGGATAAGTACTGAACTTATCTACAGGAGGTCCTGTAGATTTCTGAGGTCTCTTCACTGAAACCCATGTTCCTGGGGTCTGGATCAGTCCCATGAGAGTATCCCAGTTATCAGTCTGGAGGCCAAGAGTTTTCCCTTGTTCATGTCAGCTGTTTCTGTGGGTTTCATCAGCCTGGTCTGGATCTGTTTGCTCATCCTTCATCCTTCTCTGCAACTGGATTCCAGTTCAGTTCTGTGATTAGTTGTGGGTGTCTGCTTCTACTTCCACTAGCTGCTGGATGAAGACTATAGTTGGCATATAAGTTAGTTATCAATCTCATTATCAGGGGACAGCATTTAAGGTAGCCTCTCCTCTGTTACTTAGACTGTTAGCTGGTGTCATCTTGTAGATCTCCAGACATTTCCCTAGTACCTGATTTCTCTGTAAACCAAAATGTCTCCCTCTATTATGGTATCTCCTTTTCTTGTTTTCTTCTATTCTTCCCCCAACTCAACCATTCTTCTTCCTCATGTCAATCAAAAACAACAATGATAGTTTAAGCTGGGGAGGATTGGAGAAAGGGGAACACTTCTCCACTGCTGGTGGGAGTGCCAATTTGTACAGCCACTTTGGAAATCAGTATGGTGATTCCTCAAGAAAATGGGAATCAGTCTACTGCTTGATGCAGCAATTCCACTCTTAGGCATATACCCAAAAGAAGCACATTCATACAAGAAAGACATCTGTTCAACGATGTTCACAGCAGCACTATTTGTAATAGCCAGAAACTGGAAGCAGCCTAGATGCCCCTCAACTAAAGAATTGGTTGAGAAAATGGTGCATTTACACAATGGAGTAGTAGTCAGCAGAAAAGAAAACAATGGAATCTTGAAATTTGCAGGAAAATGGATGGATTTAGAAGAAACCATTCTGAGCGAGGTAACCCAATCACAAAAAGACAAACATGGTATGTACTCACTCATATGCAGATTTTAGACATAGAGTTAAGGATTACCAGCCTACAATCCACACTGCCAGAGAAGCTAGTAAACAAGGAGGACCCTAAGAGAGACATACATGGTCCCCTGGTGAAGGGGAAAGGAACAAGATCTCCTGAGCAAATTGGGAACAAGGGAGATGGGCAGAGGGAGCTAGGAGACTATTTCTCCTGTTTTATCACCTAGTTTATCACCTAGTTTGGATAGCACAATTTTCACTGCTGGTGCAAATATGTGTTATTTCTTTTCTGGTAAAAGGATGTGAAACAATAGTGGTGCATTTACATGCGTTTAATAAGTTGGAGAAGAAGTGATAAAATGGACAGAAATGTCTCTCCTGAGGCCCTGCCAATCAGAATCAAATAAAGTAGTTGATTGAAGCATTAATCTAATTAGCTTTTATCAATAAAACTTGGGAGTCAGTTATTGTTGTTAGAACCTGAAAGGTCAGAGAAGCAGGGAGCATTCATCATTCACCTCCTACCTCTTCTCTTTCTCCATCCAAAAAGGGTGAAATCCTTCCTCAGCCCATTTTCACTACTTCTCTCCTTTTCTGTTTACAGTCCTCCAAATTCTATGGTAAATTTTGTCAGCAAGTGGACAGCTCTGCCTTCTGACTCCAAGCAAGCTTTATTGTAAGAAAACACTCAAAATGTCACACAACATTTTACCCCTGTTGTCTATATAAAAATCAAAGATTTTAACAAACACAGTAAAACTATATACATTATGTACAATAAGTACAAATAAGTACATCAAGCGATAATTATAATCACAATGTCTAATCTATTGGCATTTAAAAATTTCAGAGGAAAAAACTCCATTATCCATCTTATTTTGGTGAATCCAAAGTGTTGTGCTTCATGAGTTTCTATCCTAACTTGTATCACAAACTCACCATTCTTTTTGTGTCTCTTAAAGTTATATAATATACACTTCTTTTTGAGTTTCTTCTCTGAATTCTGCAACAAGGAAACCTCTAATTATAACTGTCTCATCTTCAACTCAATAAGAGATGGAGTAAACAGTAAGTGTAAAGCAAACAACTTCCAAAACTAAGAAATGACAAAAACATCTGGCTTCCTGTACAGAAAACCAATGTTGCTCTGTAATGCTGGGGCATCCATCTATGGCCTTCAGGCCTAGACTATCTGATAGACTTTTCTGTGATGAATGATTATTGAAGTACTATTCTGCCTGTTTTGGCAACATTAAGCAGTCATTCTCCTTTGTGACCTGCTTGTCCAATTTGGACAGGACAACATAATGTCAGAGATTGAGGCATTGACATCCCATTACCCAGAGTCTAAATTTTATCACAAACAATGTAAACTTCACATGGAGTTTCTTCAATACCCATCATTTTCTCTGAAGTAGATTGAAACAGGCATGTCTCCTTATCAAAAACAAAAACAAATATTATGCTATTAGTACATCTTAAATGCCATATTCTGTAGATCTCTGAAGTGTTTCAAGATGATCCAGATAAAATATACCTCTGTTTGACCTTGAAAAGATTCCTGACATGACTATGGGTTTGATTTTCATAGGTGACAATATAATAACCTGCATTTATTTCCTGAGATAAATAGTAATAATTACTTTCAAGGACTAGAAATTTTCATTCCACTGTTAAATGAGCTGCATAGGTACAATACCTTAATCAAGAGTATAAACATAAGTGCAATAACTTTAAATTTTCCTCAATACACAAACATATTTTAAACAAGAGTAAAAACATATACAGTATAAAAAGAAAGCTGAAAATTGCATCCATATACATAAATCCATACCAGTGCAAAATACTTAAGATTAGCAGTTGGTTTTTTTTTTTAGTTTAAATTAGATTCAATAACATACCCTTTTGCTCTATCATTTCTATGTCTCACTTTTTCTTCTCTGAACATGATGTCTGTATTTTAATCTCCATTGTTCAGCTTTTTGCTTGAGCATTACCAATTGCAACGTGTGACCAATCTCCCTAAATGATGACAAGTATCCAAAACTCACTGAACAACTGAAATCTGCCCACTCTACTTGTTAGGAATATGTGAGTCATGTTCTTAAAATTACTTCTTGTTGTTTAGGGTCAACAGCATTTTTAGGTGACCCTGAAAAAATTGGGATAATTTTCAAGTCTTGGAAGAGCTAGCTCTATCATTCATTTTCTAGTCTCTGAGTAATGGGAAAGCTAATGGCTTATCTCAGTGGCTAGCAAGAGTAGTCTGTGAGGCTGGATCATCTCAGCTACCCAGCTTTAAATTGTCCTGAACATCCCCACATGAGCTGTGTGCTAAACTGTTGATCTAATCATGTTTGTCAATAAAAAATTTGGCAGTTAAATATCTGAGTACCTGAAAGAACCTGAAAGATTAGAGAAGCCAGGATCAACCACCTGTCACCTACTACCCTTTCCTGTCCCTGTCCAAAAGGGTCAAGATCCTCTCTCAGCCCTGCCTTATACTTCCTTTCTCTTCTCTATCCTCAGTCCTTCAAACCAGTATGGTTAGTTTTGGTTAGCTAGTAGCTAGATTTGCCCTCTGACTCCAAGCAAGCTTTATGTGTCAGAGCACAATCACAATACCACATAACATGAGTTACACTTATTACTTGAAAAAAATCAGAGAGATATTACATACAGTTCAAGGAAAATCTTTTGAGACTGATTAAAACATATTCAAAGAATAGAAATCTTTTGAAATTTACAGTATTTAAAATGTATAATAGTTACAATGTAAAGCATTGAGAGGCTTCTCTAGGTCCAGTCTTGTTTGAGATACTGCAGAGATCATATTATGACATTAAATAGTCAATATTCTATGTATATTGGTTCATACTCTCTGAGTTTATTGACATCATTGCTATGTAGGCTTCTTAAACACAATACATCTGCTGTGCTTTGTATTATAATGTTTTAAATAGTAAGTTTTAAATATGTGAGTAAGAAAGATCCCTTTGATCTTCTTATATAAATAAGCTGAGATTTCAAGAGAAATGCTAATATATATGAAATAATTAGAGAAGAACTATGGAGAAATCCCCCAACAGGAACTCGACAGATGGTTATGGAACAACTGCTGTGGTTCACTACTATAGAAAATGTTGACAAAGATGTCCTGGCAGAATGGACATTTGGGATTTGTTCACAATTAATGTCAAGTCCTGTTCTCTGAGAAGTTATCTCTGAAGCAAATATTAAAGGAGAGTAAATGTAGCAGTAAAACAATGTTACAGGGTTTATCATGTTGGGTATCACTCAGGATGCTTCTGGTCAAAAAACATTGTTTCTATTCATCTACATTGTGACAATGGTAGGCAATCTGCTCATTGTAAGGCAGTGATTGCTAGCCCCATTTGGGATCTGCAACATACTTTTTCCTTGCCTTTCTGTTATTCAAGGAAGCCTCTTTATTCCACTGCCATTTTCCCAAGTTATTTAAGAATTCATTTATGATTAAAAAAAAAAAACAGACCATGTCCCTCATAAGTTGTCATGTTTAGCTTTTTATGGAACACATGGTGGTGGTGAGGTCTTCATTTTGCTGATGAAAATCTATAACTGCTATGTAGCCATCTGGTAGCCACTGCACTATTCGACTCTCATGAACCTGCAGGTTTGCATACTATTGTTGGTCTCCATGAGGGTTTGCTCATGGTCTGCTTCAAGTCATGTCTGTGTATATACTTCCGTTTTTTGACCCAATGTCATTGGTGACTTCAGCTGTGACATGTACCCAATATTAGGAATTGAATGCACTGACACCTTCCTCCTTAGCCTCAATGAAGGGTCTTATGTGGAGCGATGTCTACAGTGGTCTTTATCCTTCTATTATCTACAATGGAATCATTCCAAATTCTCTTAATTCTCGCCGTAAGAAAGGGAGGCACAAATCCCTGTCCACTTTCAATTCCCACATCTTGGTCATTATTGTCTTCTTTGTTCCTTATATTTTTATGTATATTATAACTGTCTCTAACTTTCATGCTGCTAATTATATTACTGTATTTTATACAATTTTCACTGTCATATAGAATTCTTTAATATATACCCTGAAAACCTCTATATTAAAACTTGTATGGCAAAGGTTTGAAGCAAAATGTTCACTACAGGCATAGTAAGAATTACTCCTCACTGAATAGCTACTCATGGTAAATAAAGAATCAATTTTATCAGCATAAGTTTCAGTGGTCTACATTTGTAAGAACACTTGACAGTGTGAAAAGTGTTGTATTTTTGTCATGCAGTGTGTATAAGATTGGTATTCTCTGTGATTCTAGTTTTCTTTATTACTACTGAAGTTGATCATATCGTCATATTTATTGCATATGTTATGCAATTTTGTTATCCTCATATAATAGTTTTATTTTCATCTAATATCCCCAAAATTGTACTTCTATTTTAATTTTATGAATTTTTTGGCTATACTATAAATTAATTATACTTTACACATCACATTTCTTGTATGTGATATTTTTTCACCCTTGAAATTTATTTTGATGAATACAAACTTATAACTTGTTTATTATATAAGAATGTAAGTATTGTTTAGCATTTATCAAGGAAACAAGTCATAATTACAATGTACATCTTTTCTTCACAAAAACCTATATAATGAAGAGCCCAGCCTACCATCAGATTTACCATGCCTAGTTTGTAGTATATAAAAATGCAAAACGATCATGTAATAGATAGAAAACCACTAAGTAAAGTTTAAGCATGTTCCCTGATTCCCTAACTCCAGGTTCCTGCCTCAAGTTCATGCCATCATTTCCCTTCATGATAGACTACAACTTTTATAAGGAATAAATATGTACATAAGGGTCAAGGATAATAGCAAAATAAGGGGTGGTAATATAATAAGAGCCAGAGTACAAGACAACACAGTGTAATTGTGTCCCCTAGAAATGACAAGGAGGCTTCACACAGGATACCTCATCTATATGGCTGCCTAATCAAGACCTGAACAAATGCAATGTTCATAAACATGCTAACATGGATCCACCCCTAAACCAAAAGCTACAGACAATTAAGAAATGATGAGAGCAGGAAAATTACTCTTTCCTACAAAAAGACACAGGCTAACAGAATAGATATGAAGACAGAATGAATACATCCTTCTGCTGCATACAAGAAACACACCTCAACTTCAAAGACAGACATTACCTCAGAATAAAGGTTTGGGATAAGATTTTCCAATCAAATGGACACAAAAAACAAACTGTTGTAGCTATCCTAATATTTAACTAATCAGACTTCAAACTAAAATCAATCAAAGGAGGTGAAGAAGGTCATTTATTGTTCATCACAGGAAAAATCCATCAGGAAGAAGTCTCAATTCTTAACATCTAAGTCCCAAATACAAAGTCATCCACGTTCATAAAAGAAACATTACTAACACTCTAATCACATATAAGACCTCACACAGTCATAGTGGGAAGCTTCACCACCCTGCTCTCACCACTAGACAGGACCAGCTGACTGCAAATTAACAAAGAAATAAAAGAACTAACAGAACATATGACACACTTGGGTTTAACAGACATCTATAGAAGATTCTAGCCAAACACAAAAGAATATAACTTCTCAGTGCCATATGGAAACTACTGTAAAATCAACCACATACTCAGCAACATAGCAAATATCAACAGGTACAAAAATTGGAATAACCCCCTGTGTCTTATCAGACCACCATGCTTTATTCTTAGAATTCAAGAGATCACAAATTGCAGAAACACTACAAACACGTGGAAATTGAACAATGCTCAGTTGCACCATTCCTGGGTCAAAGAAGAAATAAAGAAAGAAATTAAAGACTTTCTAGAATTCAACGAAAATCAAGATATCCAAATCAAGATATCCAAGCTTATGGGATACTGTAAGCAGTAGTAAGAGGAAAGTTCATAGCATTAAGTGCCCAAATGAAAAATATGGAGAATAGTCACACAAGAGAATTAACTACACAACTGAAAGCTCTAGAACAAAAAGAAGCAAACTCACCCCAGAGAAATAGACACCAGGAAATAATCAAACTGAGGGCTGAAATCAATAAAGTAGAAACAAAGAAAACAATACTAGGGATCACTGTAATGAAAAGATAGTTCTTCAAGAAAATGAATAAGAGAGACAAATCTTTATCCACACTTCCCAAAAGGCAGAGAAAGAACATTCAAATTAACAAAAACAGAAATGAAAATGGGGACACAACAACAGACATTGTGGAAATCCAGAGAATCTTCAGGTCAAACTTAGAAAATTTATACTTCACAAAATTTGTAAATCAAAAGGAAATAGACAATTTTTCTGGTTAGATATCACTTACTAAATTAGATCAAGAACAGATAAGCAAATTAAATACGCCTATAAACTCTAATGAAATAGAAGCAGTCGTCAAAAGTCTCCCAACCAAAATAAGTCTGGGGCAAGATGGCTTCAGTGCAGAATTCTACCAGAAATTCAAAGACCAGTAAGTACCAATACTCCTCAAATTGTTCCCCACAACAGAAGCAGAAATCTTCATTGGCAAACTCTTTTTATGAGGCTACAATTACTTCTGGTACCCAAGCCACACAGAGACACAACTAAGAAAGAGAACTACAGACCAATATCTTTCATCTTTACTGATGAAAAAATACTCAGTAAAATACTGGCAGATGGAATCCAAGATCAGATCAGAAAAATCATCCACCATAATCACGTAGGCTTCATCCCAGTGATACAGGGATTGATCAACATAAGAAAATATATCAATGTAACCCATCATATAAACAACCTAAAAAAGAAAAACCACATAATCATCTCACTAGATGCTGAAAAAACCTTTGAAAAAATCCAACACCCCTTCATGATAAAGGTCTTGGAGAAATCAGGGATAACAGAAACATACCTGAACATAAGAAAACCAACAGCCAACATCAAACTAAAAGGAGAGAAACTCAATGTGATTCCTCTAAAATCAGGAACAAGATAAGGCTGTACACTCTCTCCATATCTCTTCAATATTTGACTTGAAGTTCTAGCTACAATATTAAGACAGCAAATGTAATCAAGGGGAAACAAATTGGAAAGAAAGAAGTCAAACTTTCACTATTTTCAAATGATATGATAGTCTACATAAGTGATCCAAAAACTCTATCAGAAAACTCCTACAGCTAATAAACACCTTAAGGAAAGTGGAGGGATACAAATTAACTCAAAAAAATCACTAGCCCACAAAGCTTTCATCCAGACACACTAGCAGAAATAGATTCATCAACCAAAGAAAGTCTTAAGTCCAACAAATCCCTATCACAAAATATCCAGGCAATATGGCACACTGTGAAAAGACCAAACCTAATAGAAAAAGGTGAAGAAATCCAACTCAAAGACACAGAAAACATATTCAACAAAATCATAGAAGACTTTCCCAACCTAAAGAAAGATATACCAATGAAAATACAAGAAGCCTACAGAACACCAAATAGACTGAACCAAAAAAAAGGTCACCTTGCCACATAATAATCAAAACACCAAACATACACAACAAAGAGAAAATATTAAGAGCAGCAAAGGAAAAAGGTCAAGTAACATATAAAGGCAAATCTATCAGAATCACACCTGACTTTTCCTTGGAAACTCTGAAAGCCAGAAGATCCTGGATAGATATTCTACCTACACTAAGAGACCATGGATGCCATCCCAGACTACTATACCTAGCAAAGCTTTCAATCATTATAGATGGAGAAAACAAGATATTCCATAACAAAAGCAGATTCAAACAATACATATCCACCAATCCAGCCCTACAGAAAGTATTGGAAGGAAAACTCCAACCAGCAAAGTTAACTACAACCAGAAAAACATAGGCAATAAATAATCCCAACTTACTAACAGCCAAAAGGAAAAAGGGACAGAATCCCACACATAATCTCACCACCATCACCAAATCAAAAACAAACAAGAATGAAGAATAATCAATAGTCATTAATATCCATCAATATTAATGTTCTCAACTCCCCTATAAAAAGATACAGATTAGCAGAATGGATAAGAAGACAGAATTCTTCCATCTGCTGTATACAAGAAACTCACCTCAACCTCAAAGACAGAGGGTACCTAAGAATTAAATGTTGGGGAAAGATCTTCCAATCAAATGGACCCAAGAAACAAGCAGGAGTAGCAATCCTAATATCCAATAAATTGGACTTTAAACTAAAATCAGTTAAAAGAGATGAAGAAGGTCACTTCCTACTCATCACAGGAGAAATTCATCAGGATGAAGTCTCAATTCTGAACATTTACGAGCCAAATACAAAGGCATCCACATTTGTAAAAGAAACATTACTAAAACTCAAATCACACATCAAACTGCACACACTTATAGTGGGAGATTTCAACACCCCACTCTCACCACTGGACAGAAACACCAGACAGAAACTTAACAAAGAAACAAAAGATCTAATAGAAGTTATGGCACAATTGGACTTAACCGATATCTATAGAATATTCCACCCAAATACAAAACAATTTACTTTCTTCTTAGCACCACATGAAACCTTCTCTAAAATCAACCACATACTTGGCAACACAGCAAACCTCAACAGATACAAAAAACTTGAAATAACCCCATGTGTCTTATCAGACCACCATGCTTTAAAATTAGAATTCAACAACAAAACAAACTACAGGAAACCTACAAACTCATAGAAATTAAGTAACACCCAATTGCACAATTCATGGGTCCAGGAAGAAATAAAAAAAGAAATTAAAGATTTCCTAGAATTCAATGAGAATGAGGACACAACATACCCAAACCTATGGGATACTTTGAAAGCAGTGCTAAGAGGAAAGTTCATAGCGCTAAATATGCACATGAAGACAGAGGAGAATAATCACACTAGAGAATTAACAGCACAGCTTTAGAAAACAAAGAAGCCAATACACCCAGGAGGAGCAGATGCCAGGAAATAATCAAATTGAGGGCTGAAATCAATAAAATGGAAACTAGGAGAACAATACAAAGAATCAATATAACAAAAAGTTGGTTCTTCAAGAAAATCAACAAGGTAGACAAACCTTTATCCAAACTTGCCAAACAACAAGAGTGAACATGCAAATTAATAAAATCAGGAATGAAAAGGGGGTCATAACAACAGACACAGAGGAAATCCAGAGAATCATCAGGTCATACTTTGAAAACCTATATTCCTCAAAATTTGAAAATCTAAAGGAAATGGACAATTTTCTGGACAGATTTCACTTACCAAATTTAAATCAAGAACAGATAAGCAATTTAAATAGACCTATAACCTCTAATGAAATTGAAGCAGTCATTAGAAGTCTCCCAACCAAAAAAAGCCCAGGGCCAGATGCCTTCAGTGCAGAATTCTATGAGCAATTCAAAGTACAGCTAATACCAATTCTCCTCAAAGTATTCCACACAATAGAAGCAGAAGGGTCATTACCAAACTCTTTTTATGAATCCACAATAACCTTGATACCCAAGCCACACAAAGACACAACTAAGAAAGAGAACTACATACCAATATCCCTCATAAACATTGACGCAAAAATTCTCAATAAAATATTGGCAAATCGAGTCCAAGAACACATCAGAGAAATCATACATCCCAATCAAGTAGGCTTCTTCTCAGGGATGCAAGGATGGTTCAACATACGAAAATCCATCAATGTAATCCACCATATAAACAGACTGAGGAAAAAAAATCACATGATCATCTCACTAGGTGCCAAAAAAGGCCTTTGACAAAATCCAACACCCCTTCATGATAAAGGTCCTGGAGAAATCAGGGATAACAGGAACATACCTCAACATAATAAAAGCAATATACAGCAAGCCAACAGCCAACATCAAATTAAATGGTGAGAAACTCAATGCAATTCCTCTATAATCAGGAACAAGGCAAGGCTGTCCACTCTCTCCATACCTCTTCAATATTGTCCTTGAAGTTCTAGCTAGAACAATAAGACAACAAAAGGAGATTAAGGTAATACAAATTGGAAAGGAAGAAGTCAAACTCTCACTATTTGCAGATGATATGATAGTCTACATACGTGACCTGAAAAACTCATCAAGAGAACTCCTACAGCTGATAAACACCTTCAGCAAAGTGTCAGGATACAAGATTAACTCAAAAAAATCTGTTGCCCTACTATATACAGATGATACATTGGTGGAGAAAGAAATCAGAGAAGTATCACCCTTTACAATTGCCACAAACAACATAAAATACATTGGAGTAACACTAACCAAAAAAGTGAAAGACCCGTACCATAAGAATTTTGAGTCTCTAAAGAAAGAAATTAAAGGAGACACTCGAAAATGGAAAGATCTACCATGCTCTTGGATAGGCAGGATCAACATAGTAAAAATGGCAATCTTACCAAAAGCAATCTACAGATTCAATGCAATTCCCATCAAAATCACAATACAATTCTTCACTGACCTTGAAAAAGCAATTCTCAAATTTATATGGAGAAACAAAAGACCCAGGATAGCCAAAACAACCCTGTACAATAGAGGAACTTCTGGAGGCGTCACCATCCTAACTTTAAGCTCTATTACAGAGCTATAGTCCTGAGAACACCTTGGTTTGGCACAAAAATAGACAGGTAGACCAATGGAATCAAATTGAAAACCCTGATATTAACCCACACACCTATGAACACCTGATTGTTGACAAATAATCCAAATATATTCACTGGAACAAAGAGAATATCTTCAACAAATGGTGCTGGCATAACTGGATGCAAACATGTAGAAGACTACAGATAGACCCAAGCCTTTCACCCTGCACAAAACTTAAGTCAAAATGGATCAAAGACCTCAACATAAACTGAGCCACACTGAACCTACTAGAAGATAAAGTGGGAAATACCCTTGAATTAATCAGTACAGTAGACCGCTTCCTGAACATAACACCAGTAACACAGACACTGAGATCAACAATTAATAAATGCGACCTCCTGAAGCTGAGAAGCTTCTGTAAGGCAAAGGACATAGTCAGCCAGACAAAATGACAGCTTACAGACTGGGAAAAGATATTCACCAACCCCACATCTGACAGAGGGCTGATCTCCAAAATATACAAAGAACTCATGAAGCTATTCTCGAAAACACCAAACAATCCAATTAAAAAATGGGGAACAGAACTAAATAGATAATTCTCAATAGAGGAATCTAAAATGGCTGAAAGACACATGAGAAAGTGTTCAACATCCTTAGTCATCAGGGAAATGCAAATCAAAACAACTTTGAGATACCATCTTACTCCTGTCAGATGATTAAAATCTAAAATACCAATGACAGTTTATGCTGGAGAGGATGCGGAGAAAGAGGAACACTCCTCCACTGCTGGTGGGAGTGCCAACTTGTACAGCCACAGTGGAAATCAGTATGGCGACTTCTCAAGAAAATAGGAATGTGTCTACCACATGATCCAGCAATTCCACTCCTAGGCATATACCCAAAAGAAGCACATTCATATAACAAGAACATATGTTCAACCATGTTCCTTCACAACATTATCTGTAATAGCCAGAAACTGTAAGCAGCCTAGATGCCCCTCAACCAAAGAATGGATAGAGAAATTGTGGTACATTTACACAATGGAGTACTACTCAGCAGAAAAAAAAATGGAATCTTGAAATTTGCAGGAAAATGGATGGAACCCGAAGAAACCATTCTGAGCGATGTAACCCACTCACAAAAAGACAAACATGATATGTACTCACTCATATGTGGACCTGCTTTATGATACATAGTAGTGACCATGCTTCATCAGAGCTGTTTTTAATGATGTGGCTCAGAATGGTTTCATCCCAGATGATGTTTGAGAAACTATTTTAAAAAGAAAAAATGGCACCAAGTACCACAAGAGTAACAGAACTGTGCTGTTTTCTGGGATTTTGTTTTTTACTTTTTTGTTGTTGTTGTTATTTGTTGTTTTTGTTTTTGTTCTTTTTTGTTTTTTTTTTAAGGAGTGTGCTGGATGTCTCTACAATTTTGTTCAAATGACTGTAGAACCTGGAAAAGCTGTTGCTACTATTGATGCATAACATATTGCCATTATAGGTATATATATATATATATTGAATATATAATATATATATTAATTGAAACTCAAATATGTGATGAATACAAGGTGTTTCAGTGAGTGCTCACCTGTGCATTCAAATTTGATTTCATCTTTAGTAAGTAGTAAAGTTATATGCTTGCCAAAAAAAAATAATAAGTGACACACTGGAAGTCAAATGTCACACAATTTCAATTTTATGTGTAACCTAGAAATGATGAACTTAGGAGCAGAGAGCAGAATTGTGGCTATTAGGCTTCAATGTGGGTCTTTTAACAATGGGGAAATGATTGGTTTAAGGATATAAAACTGCAGTTGGACAAGAGGCATGGACTCTGTGATGTCTTAAGGTCTACTGAGAGCATGATAAATATGGTTGATAACAATATGCTATACTTTAAATTTGTGAGATAGCATACTTTAAGTGCTCTCAAAGCAAAAATGATGAATATGTGTGATATAACATGTTAATTGGTATAATTTAGCCATACCATTGTGAACATACGGTATTATGTATCATAATTGTGCATGACTTCATTTATGAGCTAAATAAATGAATGGAAAAAAATAAATAAATAAAAATAAAGCCATAGTCCTAAAAAGAGTCTGGTATTGCCACAAAAGTACACAGGTAGACCAATGGAATCAAATTGAAAACCCTGATATTAACCCACACACCAATGAACAGTTTAATTTTGAAAAGAAGCTAAAGTTATACACTGGAAAAAAGAAAGAATCTTCAACAAATGGTGCTGGCATAACTGGATGGGAAAATGTAGAAAATTGCAGATAGATCCATATTTAACACCATGCACAAAATGGATCAAATGGATCAAATACCTCAACATAAATCCAGACACACTGAAACTCTTGGAAAAGAAAGTGGGAGGTACCCTTGAAAAAATTGGTACAGGAGAGTGTTTTCTGAACATAACACCAGTAAAACAGAGTCTGAGATTGACAATTAATAAATGGGACCTCCTGAAATTGAGAAGTTTATGTAAGTCCAAGGACACACTCAACAAGACAAAATGGCAGCCCACAGAATGAGAAAATATCTTCATCAACCCCACATTTGACAGAGGGCTGATTTCCAAAATGTACAATGAGCTCAGTAAGCTATCCTCTAAGACACCAAACAGTCTTATTTAAAAGTGGGGTGCAGAGCTAAATAGAGTATTCTCACTAGAGGAATCTAAAATGGCTGAAAGACACTTAAGAAAGTGCTAAACATCTTTGGTCATCAGGAAAATGAAGCTCAAGACAACTCTGAGATACTGTCATGCTCCTATCAGAATGGCTAAAATCAATAACACCAATGACAGTCTATGCTGGAGAGGATGTGGAGAAAGAGGAACACTCCTCCATTGCTGGTGGGAGTTCAAACTTGTACAGCCACTTTGGAAATCAGTATGGTGGTTTATCAGGAATATGGGAATCAGTCTACCTCAAGATCCAGCTATTCCTCTCTTGGACACATACCCTAAAATGCACATTCATGCAAGGACATCTGTTCAACTATGTTCATAACAGTATTATTTGTAATAGCCAGAACCTGAAAGCAACCTAGATGCCTCTCAACTGAAGAATGTGTAGAGAAAATGTCATACATTTACACAATGGTGTACTACTCCTTAGGAAAAACAAAACAAAACAATGAAATCTTGAAATTTGCAGGCAAATGGATGGAACTGGAACTAGAAGAAAACATCCTGAGTAAGGAAACCTAATCACAGAAAGCCAAACAGGGTATGTACTCATTCTTATAAGGATATTAGACATACAACAAAAGACTACCAACCTTCAATTCACACCACCAGATAAATGAAACAAGGAGGACCCCATGAGAAGAAAGCATGGTCCCCTTAAGAAGGAGAGGGGGATAAGATCCCCTGAGCAAATTGGGAGCATGGTGCTAGAGAGGATGGAGGTGGGAAGGAGAGAGGGGTAGAAGAGAAGGGAGGATGGGAACAGGAGGAGTGTAACAGGGTAAGAATAGAGGAGGGCAAGAAAGGAGATGCCTTGATACAGGGAGCCAGTATAGGTATGGAGAGAGACTAGCATGGGATCCACAAGGATGATGCCAACTAAGAATCTAGGCAGTGTTGGAGAGGCTGCCTTTGATGCCCTTCTCCTATAATGAAGTTGATGACTAGCTTGGTTGCCATTCCTATAGCTTTCATCCAGTAGCTGATCAAAGCAGAAACAGGCACCCACAACTAACCACTGATCCATACTCCTGGAATCCAGTTGCAGACAGGGGGGAGGGATGAGCAAAGGAGCCAAAGCTATGCTGGAGAAATCCACAGAAACACTTGATCTCACCTAGTGAGAGCACAGAGACCATAGTCGTAAAACTGGGCAACTAGCAGTGGACCTAACCAAGCCCTCTGAATTTGGGTGCCAGCTAGGAGGCCAGGGCAGTCTATTGGACCTCTAACAGTAGATCTAGTGTTTATCCCTAGAACACAAATGGCCTGTGGGAGCTCTTTCTCTGTGGAGGGGTACTATTGTATCTCAGATACAGGAAAGAGGACTTAGGCCTTCCCCCAAATGATGTGAAAGACTTTGATGGTCCCCAGTGGAGGGCCTCACAATTCTTGGGGAGTCATGGGGGGATGTGTTGGGGGATTAGTGGGAAACATGGGAGGATGGGAGGGTGACAGAATGGGGGGATTGGTATGTAAATAAGAGTGCTTGTAAAATAAAAGTAAAAACCTTTAAATACAAGTGGATGAAGACCTAAACTTAAATCCATTACACTGAACGTGATAGAATAAATAGTGTCAACCTTGAATGTATTGACCCAGGAGACCACTTCCTAATTAGAACATGAATGGCACAGACACTATGATATACAATTAATGAAAGGGACCTTATGAAACTGAAAAGCTTCTGTAAGCAAACAACACTGACAAGAGGACAAAAAGACAGCCTATAGAGTAGCTAGGTAACAAAGAGGGCCAAGGGGGTTTTCCTGGATCTCTCTCTGGAGGGGAAATATGGGAGATCTCCTGTAGTTGGAATTTTTGTTTCACTCTTTAAGTTCTAGCCACCAAGCTCTG
The DNA here is from genome assembly GCF_003668045.3 of Cricetulus griseus. NCBI lineage: Eukaryota > Metazoa > Chordata > Mammalia > Rodentia > Cricetidae > Cricetulus > Cricetulus griseus. The sequence continues at coordinate 86,966,883 of NC_048599.1, forward strand.
AAATTGATGCATGGAGTTTTGTACTTAATTATGAATGCCTGTCCCTAGCTTGGTTTGTTTCTAGCCAGCTTTTCTAACTTAAAATATCCCATTTATCTCTAACTACATTTTGCCTCTGGGCTTTTTTATCTTTCTTTATTTTATATACCTTTTTTTCCTTCTTACTACTTGGCTTGCTGGGTGTCTAGTGTCTGGCCTCTGGTGACTTCTTCTCCTAATACTATTCATGCTCTTCTCTCTTCATTCTCTTCCCAAGATTTCTCTACCTACATGTTTTCTCCGAGTTCTGGCTCCACTCATTTCTCTCTCTTTCTTGCTATTGGATGTTCAGTGATTTATCAGACCAATCAATTGTTTAAGTCAAGTGAAGTAACACAGTGTTACAGAGTTAAACAAATGTAACATGAAAGAATGGGAGACATCTATGCAACATTAATCAAACATTCCATATATGAGTGAGTATATTCCATGTTTGTCTTTTTTTGATTAGGTTACGTCACTCAGAATGGTTTCTTCTAGTTCCATCAATTTGCCTGCGAATTTCAAGATTCCATTGTTTTTTCTGCTGAGTAGTACTCCATTGTGTAAGTGTACCACATCTTCTCTATCCATTCTTCAGTTGAGGGGCATCTAGGTTTCTTCCAGGTTCTGGTTATTACAAATAATACTGCTATGAACATAGTTGAACAGGGTTCATAGAGCAAAGGCTTTCCAGCCTAAAATCCAAACCGGAAGAGAAGCTGGGAAACAAGGAGGACTCTAAGACATATATATGGTCCCCTGGAAAAGGGAAAGGCACAAGGTCTCCCGAGAAAATTGGGAGCATGGGGAGAGGGGAGAAGGGGCTAGGAGAATGAGAGGGGAGAAGAGTGGTGAGGAAAACATGAGGGAGCAGGAAGGTTGAGTCAGGGGAAGAATAGGGGAGAACAAAACAAGAGATACCATAATAGAGGGAGCCATTATAGGTTTAAAGAGAAATCAGGCATTAGGAAAATGTCCAGAGATCTACAGGACAACCCCACCTAACAATCTAAGCAACAGAGGAGAGGGTACCTTAAATGTCCTACCCTGATAATGAGATTTATGACTAACTTATATGCCATCCTAGAGCCTTCATCCAGCATCTGATGGAAGTAGAAGTAGACACCCACTGCTAAACACTGAACTGAACTAGAATCCAGTTGCAGAGAAGGAGGAGTGATGAGCAAAGGGGTCAAGACCAGGCTGGTGAAACACACAGAAACAGCTGACCTGCACAAGGGGGAGCTCTTGGTCCTCAGACTGATACCCAGGAAATCAGCATGCAACTGATGAAGACTCCATGAACGTGATTGTCACTGAGGTGGCCTCAGAAATCTATGGCCCTGTTGTAGTAGATCAGTACTTATCCCTAGCATAGGAATGGACTTTGGAAACCTATTCTACATAGAGGGATACTCCCTGAGCCTAGACACATGGTGGGGGGCCCAAAGGATATGAGAGAATCTCAAGACCCCCATGGAGGGCCTCACCCTTCCTGGGAAGCAGAAATGGTATGGAATATGTAGGGTGTTAGTGGGGGGCAGGGGAGCAGTGGCGGGGGGTGGGGCAGACTGCAATTGACATTTAAAACAATCTTGTTTCTAATTTAAATTGACAATGGAAAAAAATCATGCTGCATAAATAGACAGTAAAAAAAAATTCCACAGCAGAAATGAATATAACACATCTTAAACTAATATTCCACAACAATCTCCTGTGTAGATTTTGGGTGACTTCTGGTGGGAATTTAATGTATCTGGTTGTATTGATTTTCAGTTGGCTTAGTGACTGAACCTGAATCTAGTGATATTTTACTACTATCTGTGATCTCTTGGCCTCTTAGTCAGAACCCTGCCACTCAGGCCATGTAATGGTGGGATTTTTGCCCCACTGGAACTGGCTCTGCTGCTAACATGAAATGTAATTTTTAACTAAGTCTCTAATATTCTACTTAGCAACACAGTCTCAGATGTTAGATGTGGGGTTGAAAGCTTGCTAACACAGAGAGGCCCAGAAACAACCAGGCAACCTTCCTTTTCGGCCAGCAACCCAGCAAGAGAATGTCTCTCCAACTGTCAAAAAAACAAAAACAAAAACAAAAACAAAAACAAAAAACCCCCAAAAAACAAAAAAACAAAAAACAGACTGTCAAACTCCAAGTGCCTCCTTACTACTTCCTGTGAACCCGTCCATCTGCCTTGACTCCTCCATACATGATATGGATAGTTTCTCTGAATTATAGATGGCTCCACCTCCTGACCTAAATTTAATTTCATTAGCACACTCTCAAATTCACAGTAAGCTCAAATATATTGAAGCATTTTACCATTTTTTCTAAGTAAAAGGAAATGTTTTAAATCCAACATGGAAATAGTTATATAATAAGAACAAAGAGCAGGTAATAACTACATTCATATTTTCCAATCCGTTTGTATTTGGCAAATTTGGAGAAATTATTGTAATATCTAAACTATATTGGTGAATACTAAATTTTATACCTAAACCACTTTCCATCATAACATGTATTACCAGCTGAAAATACCCTTTTAGACCTTAAAATATTTTCTTCAACAACTAAACTTTTAAGTCTATCAATATTTAAAGACTTTTCATCTCTTTTGTGGGTTTCTTTTTTAATTTGGTAACAGTGAAAATAGTAAAACTATAACTATTTAGTCTTCAACTGCATATGAAAGATAAAATATTTTCTGTGTGATCAACTTCTGAAACTATAGAAATGACAGTGATAGTTGGCTGCATAGGCAGTCACCCAAGATTTCTTTGCAACATTGGAGAATCCATCTTTGACCCATATGACTAGAATATCTATAACAGACTTTTTTCCCTGAAGCAGGAATTTTGAAGGACTTGCCTACCATGTTTTGGAAATTTTCAACAGTTGAATTCCTTTGTGTCATGCTTTTCCAATTTGGACAGCATACTGTCTTCAGTGACCCACAGAAACAGCTGACCTGAACAAAGCGGAGCACATGGACCCCAGACTGCTGTCTGTGAGGCCATCATGGGACTGATTCAGATCCCTCAATGTGGATGTCAATGAGGAGGCCTTGGCACTCTATGGGGTCCCTGGTATTGGATCAGTATTTATCCTGGTGTAAGAAGGGACTTTGAGAGCCCATCCCATATGGAGGGATGCTCTCTCAGCCTAGACACATGGGGGAGGGCCTAGGACAGGCCCAGGATGATATAATAGACTTTTGGGACCCCCCCCCATGGAGGGCCTTACCCTCCCTGGGGAGCAGAGGTAGCATGAGATGGGGGCCTGGTGGGGGGCTGGGGAAGAGCAGGGAGAGGGAGAAGGGATTGACATGAGAAGCAAGCTTGTTTCTCACTGGAACTAATTTTTAAAAAAGAAAAAAACCTAAATATGTATCAATGTAAAAAAAACACTCTCATCTAAAATAGTTAAGACTTGTAGTTGTTGTTTAGATTAAAAGCATCTTCAATAGCTCTCCAGACATTTCCCTTGTGCCTGATTTCTCTTGAACTTATAATGTCTTCCTCTATTATATTATCTCTTATCTTGCTCTCTTCTGTTCTTCCCCCAACTCAACCTCCCTGTCCCATCATGTCTTCCTCACCTCTTCTCTTCTTCCCTTCTCATTCTCCTAGTTCCCTCTCCCCTACCCCAATGCTCCCAATTTGCTCAGGAGATCTTTCCCCTTCTCCATGGGACTATGTATGTCTCTCTTAGGGTCCCCCTTCTTTACCAACCTCTCTGGCAGCTTGGGCTGCAGGCTGGCAATCCTTTACTCTATGTCTAAAACCCACATATGAGTGAGTACATACAATGCCTGTCTTTGTGTGACTGGGTTACCTCACTCAGAATGGTTTCTTCTAGTTCCATCCATTTGCCTGCGAATTGCAAGACTCCATTGCCCCCCCCCCCCCCCGAGTAGTACTCCATTGTGTAAATGTACCACATTTTTTTTCTATCCATTCTTTAGTTGAGGGGCATTTAGGCTGTTTCCAGGTTCTGGCTATTACAAATAATCCCTCTATGAACATAGTTGAACAGTTGTCCTTGTTGTAGGAATGTGCTTCTTTTGGGTATATGCTTAAGAGTGGAATTGCTGTATCTTGTGGTAGACTGATTCCCATTTTCCTGAGGAATGGGCATACAGATTTCAAAAGTGGCTGTATGAGTTGGCACTCCCACCAGCAGTGGAGGAGTGTTCCCCTTTCTCCACAACCTCTCCAGCATACACTGTCATTGGTGTTTTTTATTTTAGCCATTCTGAGAGTTGTAATGTCTGGAGAGCTACAAAGATGACACCAACTAACAATCCAAGAAACAGAAGAGAGGCTACCTTAAATGCCCTCTCCTGATAATGATATTGATGACTAATTCATATGCCATCGTATAGCCTTCATCCAGCAGCTGGTGGAAGTAGAAGCAGACACCCACAGCTAAACCTTGAACTATGCAGAGAAAGAGGACTGATGAGCAAATGGGACCATACCAGGCTGGTGAAACCCACAGAAACAGCTTACCTGAACAAGGTAAAGTTCTTACTTCCCAGACTGATAACTGAGAAACCAGCATGGAACTGATCCAGACCCCCTGAATATGGGTGTTAGTGAGGAGATCTTGGAAATCTATGGGGCCTCTTGTAGTGGATCAGTACTTATCACTACCATAGAAATGGAGTTTAGGACCCATCCCACATGGAGGTATCCTCCCTGAGGCTAGACATAAGGGGGTTGGACTAGGCCCCATCCCAAAGAATAGGACAGACTTTGAAGATCCCCCCCATGGAAGGCCTCAACCTTCCTGGGGAGCCGAAAGGGTATGGGATGAGTGGGGTGTTAGTTGGGGGGGAACTAAGAGGGGAGGATAGGGACCTGGGATTGACATATAAAATACTTTTCTTTCTAATAAAAAAAGGGAAAATAACTTGCTGGGCTTTGGTGGTGCACACCTTTAATCCCAGCACTTGGGAGGCAGAGGCAGGCGGGTCTCTGTGAGTTTGAGAGCAGCCTGGTCTCCAGAGCAAGTGCCAGGATAGGCTCCAAAGCTACACAGAGAATCCCTGTCTTGAAAAAATAGGGAAAAAACTGACAAAAAAGCATCTTCAATAATCTATTTTCTCATGTTATTCATATATGCTAATTCTTTGTCTTTTCAGAAAGAGATTCTCAAATCCAGTATCCTTTACTTATTTTTTTCCTTGGTTATGACAAATAACAATTTGTAAACAAACCCCCTAAACTATGACAAACACTCATAAGCCACTGAATGAGGAAAAATGAAAATGAGCCACCCACTTCATTTTGTTGTATCCATAAAATTACTTCCTGTTGTTTGGGGCTGATAGCATCTTTAGGAGACTCTGAGAAATTTGGAATAATAATCAAGTCCTGGGAGAGCTAACGGTATCATTTTGTGTCCAGTCTCTGTGTGATACAAAAGTTCAGGACTTAATTGACATCCTGGCTAGAGTCATCTGTGAGGCTGGACCACCTTAGCTAGCTGCTTTGAAGATGTCCTGAGCTGTCTGTAGTTCAAAACTGAATTTGGGGTGTTATGTTCTGATTAATGGCATTATCACAGTCCTGGTGGTTTTATGATTTGAGGGCCCTATAATCTTTTTGGAGACCTCAAAGATCACTGCAAGGAATAGTCATGATTCACTGTAGGAAACATAAAGATTTTAAATGCCAATTTCAGCCAATCTCCAAAAAGTTAAAGACACAATCTATTAAGTACACCTGGGGTACGTGAACTTATTCTTAATTATGTGCTTCAGAATCAAAGCACAAACATATGGGAACATGGTGAATGCTATCTCTTGAATTAGTTAGTACTCTATAGGACTATTATATGCCAAAAGAAAGTTTATATATACACACAATAATCTTATATATTGTGAGATAATATTTATATCTTAAGAAAAGTTTTAAAGAGTCAAAATAAAGCAAAAGGATTATGAGATTAGTGGCAAAAGAATAGATTCATAATTTTTGTTATTGTCTATCCCATATCAGGTGGCTCTTCTGACATTAGGCAGTAAATTTGGATTTTCCTTTAAGCAGCATGCTTGGAATAAGAGAGCCACACTCTAACCCCACAGACAGTTTTGATTTTTATTTAATTGGGGCCCCAAAATAGCCATTTGCCTTTTTATCTTTGTATAGAACAACAAAAACAAACATTTGTGAAGATTTATGAAATTCTACCCAATTGAAGACATCCTATACCATTAGGCCAATGTACTCTTTTCTGTGGCATATTTTCCCTGATGATTGGTCCTTTTTCTTCAGATACCTCATTTGTCTAGCAGTCTTTAGATTCCCTAAGTTGGATGCTTTTATTGTCTTAGAAAGACCAAAACAAAACCCTCCCCCAACCTTAACTTTCGGTAGTTCCTTTTATTTATTTATTTATTTATTTATTTATTTATTTATTTATTTTTGTCAAGTTATATATTTGCCAAAGTAAATGGTTTCTTGGCAAGAGAAAATGTATTAAATTTCATTTTTTTCCATATCTGATCAAATGAAAGACATTTGTTAGACCTATAAATTAGTTTGGATTTAATGATTAAGGTGTTTGATGAACTATCTCATCTACTAATCAAGAGATCTTTCCTATTTGAATCCAGTCTTTATAATTGTGATGGTATCGAGGGCTCTATTTCTGTGGAAACAAAAGCAAAACTTCTTGCCCAATGTAACACATATCTGAGGTTGCATTCTGAGGTAAGCACATCTTTAAAATGTACAGGCTGATTTAATTCAACTGTGTTTCTACTATCCAATGTCTCTCTGCATTTGTTGTTCCTTTTTCATACTTTAAAATTTTTAAAGTTCATAAAGCACTGTGGGATCTATGTCTGAGGGTCTTTATTACCTCTTTTGGACTATTAAGTATTTCATTGAAAAAGTAATTATATCTTTTTATAACTTTTTATAACTATAGAATTGTGCGCTATACCTGTAATATGTGTTAAGTTGTAATATGCAAAAAACTGTTTCATTTTACTAGGGACATATGCTAGAACATTGTCAGTCTTAGTAAGCAGAGATATCCCCATAATTGCTATACCTTCTTATAAATGTGTAATCACAGAATCAACCTTTATAGAATTTACAGCAATTGCCTTTGAAATCCTGGTATGGGTACATATTTTAATTTTCAAAACTGTGCAAAATTAAATCCACCCATTATTCAAATGTCAATTGTTTGTATACCTTTTGGGTTACTTCCTCCAGGCAATGGAATTTTATTGTTCAAGACATGTATGATATTTGCTTATAATTCCCTTTTCTTGTTGCTAGGTGATAGAAGTCTTTCTTCAAATCCTTCTCATTAGAATCATGTTTCTTATTATATTCTGAGGTTTCTAGCACATTTCCTACCAACAGGTACTCTATTTCAGCATTACCTTTGTCAGAGGGCCTGCTAGACCAGCAAGGGATCTTATTTGCATTATATGCAAAATGAAATTTCTATTTCTGTTTACTTGTTGTGACTTAATAAAACATAAAGTTAATTCTGAATCATCTGGAATGATGTTAACAGTTTCAACATGTAAAACAAATCTTGGTGTGTATTGAGAATCAGTAATTATATTAAGAGGTTCTGGGAAATCTAATAATACCATGAGAATCATATGTAATTCTGATTGTTGAACTGAATCATAAGAATTTTGAGCCAATTTACTCATTTTTTTCCTGACTTATAGCTGTCTTTTCCTGATTTATTTCCATAAGCAATAATAAGTAGGAATTCCAGAAACTGGTGTTCCTCATACAGTGTGAGGGAGGATCCAAGTAATTCTTTTAACAAAATGATGTCTCTTTTGGAGGTATTTGTTGGTAATCTCTCCTAAAATATTACTGCAAGCTCTTTGCAAATATTCATTTTATGCACATAATGAAGCAATTTCAGCATTAGTAAAAGGTACCATAATTTCTCCTAGATTTTTTTCCTGTGAATTGATGAAGTCTCCATTTCCCTGTCAGAAACAAATCAGAAACTTTTCCTACATGTGTCTTTGTATTTACTCTGCATGGCAAAAATATGCACACTAAACCATGTCTTATTTCTGCATAAGAATAAGAGAGTGAGTAGAAGGTAGAATTACTAAAATGAAATCAATCTCAGGATCTAAGCAATTCACATGTGAATCCTGTAAATTCTTTTATACCAAATATAATTCCCTTTTGGTCTCAGCTGATAATATTCTGAGATTATTTAAGTCCTTATCACCTTGAAAGGTTTGAAATAAATTACTTACCTCAGTTAATCCAATTATGGGACATAGACAGTTAATATCTACTAGCAATTTTTAAAAATCATTAAGTGTTCATAATTGATCTCTCCTCATTTGTACTTTCTATGGTTGAATTTTTGTAAACTTATATCCTAAATAATTAATAAAATCCCATGTTATATTTTTGCAGGAGCAATTTGTAATCCTCAACAAGGCAAAATTCACATTACTTCATCAGACAATTTTCCCTAAAGTATCAACATCTGAATCAGCTAGTAATATATCATCCATGTAATGGTAAATTATAGACTGAGGAAATTTTTACAAAGTTTTTCTACTGTCTGTTGTACAAAATATTGTCACAAGGTGGAACTGTTTAACATTCTTTGTGAAAGAATTTTCTAATGATACCTTTTAACAGACTGGGAATTATTAAAACTGGGCACAGAGAAGGCAAAATTTCCTCTATCCTGTTCTTCTAAAAATATAGTAAAAAAGCAGACCTTAATTTTATTTTTTTATTTTTAAACAATTTTATTTTGCATTCAATCCCAGTTCACTCTCCTTTATATCCTCTAACTTCCCCCTTCTCACCAAGCCAATCCCATCCACTCCTCAGAAAGGGTTAGACATACCATGGGGAATCAACAAGGGTTTTTACATCACTTGAGGCAGGACCAAGGCCCTCCCTAACTGTTCTAGACTGTGTTAGGTGCCTCTCCATAGGAATTTGCTCCAAAGAGCCTATCCATGCACTTGGAATAAATACTATCTTCCATGTGAGTGGTGCCACAAACTGCCCAAGCCACCCAATCATCACCCAAATGTAGAAGGCCTAGTTCAATCTTATGTAGGTTCCCCAGCTGTCAGTCAAGAGTCAGTGAGTTCCCACATGCACACATTAAGTGTTTCTGTGGGTTTCCCCATTGCTAATATTATTACACTACCTGCTCTATGACTGGACTCCAGGCATTTGGCCCAGTGCTTAGCTGTGGATGTCTGCATTTGCTTCCAAAAGTTATTGGATGAAGTTTCTGTGATGACAATTAAGATAGCCATCATTCTGATTACAGGGAATAGACAGTTAAGGTACCCTCTGCCCTATGGCTTAGATTCTTAGCTGGAATCATCCTTGGGAATTCCTAGGGATTTCCTTATGCCAGGTGTCTTGCTAAGCCCATAATGGCTCCCTCTATCAAGGCATCTCTTTCCTCGCTCTCCTTCACTTTCCTTCCCCTAACTCCCTCTTCCTGTTCCCTCATGTTCTCTTCCCCTCCTTTAATGCTCCTCACACTCACCTGCCTTTCTTCCACATGCTCCCAATTTACTCTTTTCTATTTCCCTTCCCCAGGGGATCCACATATGTGTCTCTTAGGGCCCTCCTATTTCCTGGCTTCTTTGGGGCTGTGGTCTATGACTGGTTCTCCTATGCTTTATGTGTAATATTCATTTATGAGTGAGGACATACCATGTTTATCTTTCTGTGTCTGAGTTACCTCACTCAGGATGTTTGTTTTTTAACTTCTGTCATTTCCCTGAATTTTCCAATATGCCTTTTTTTTAGGCTGAATAGTAGTATTCCATTGTGTAAATGTACCTCATTTTCTTTCTTTCATTCTTCCTTCCTCCCTTCCTTCCTTCCTTCCTCCCTTCCTTCCTTCCTTCCTTCCTTTCTTTCCTCTCTCTCTCTCTCTCTATCTCTCTCTCTCTCTCTCTCTCTTTCAAGACAGGGTTTCTCTGTGGCTTTGGAGGCTGTTCTGGAACTAGCTATGGGAGACCAGGGTTCTCTTGGACACACATACCACATTTTCTTTATTCATTCTTTAGTTGAGAGGCATCTAGGTTGTTCCAGGTTCTGTCTATCACATATAATGCTTCTCTGAAAAATTTTGAGCATATGTCCTTGTGGTATGAGTGTGCATCCTTTGTGTGTATGCCCGAGAGTTGTATTGCTGGGTCATGAGGTGGATTGATTCCCAATTTTCTGTGAAATTGCCATATGGATTTCCAAAATGCCTGTACAAGTTTGCAATCCTATCAGCATTGGAAGAGTGTTTCCCTTACCCAACATCCTCTCCAGAATAATGTTTCATTAATGTTTTTCATCTTATTCTGGTAGTTGTAAGATAGTAGCTAGGAGTTGTTTTGATTTGCCTTTCCCTGTTGTCTAATGATGTTGACCAATTCCTTTTGTGTCTTTCAGACATTTGAATTCCTTTGTCCAGAATTGTCTGTTTAGTTCTCTACTCTATTTTTAATATTGGATTATTTGGAATTTTGCTGTCTAGTTTCTTTAGTTCTTTGTATATTTTGGATATCAGCCCTCTGTGAAGATCTTTTACTTTTCTGTAGGCTGGTATTTTTGTCTTGTTGACTGTGACATTTGCCTTACAGAAGCTTCTCAGTTTCAGGAGGTCCCATTTATTGATTTTCTATGTCAGTTTCTCTACTACTGGTGTTATATTCTTAAAGTGGTCTCCAGTGCCAATGCATTTAAGGCTATTTGCAACTTTCTCTTGCATGAGTTTCAGTGTTGCTGGATTTATTTTCAGGTCTTTGTTCCATTTGACATAAATTTTGGGCATGGTGATAAATATAGATCTATTTGCATTCCTAAATGTACTGGCATCCTTTTATACCAGTACCAGTTGTTAAAGATGTGTTTTTCCTTCTACTGTATAACTTTAACTTATTGGTCTAAAATCAGGTGTTCATAGGTGTGTCAGTTAATATAAGGGTTTTGATTCTATTCCATTGGTCTACCTGTCTGTTTTTGTGCCAATACCAGGCTGTTTTTATAGCGTAGCTCTAGAATAGAGCTTGAATCAAGGATTATGATGTCCCCAGAAGATCCTTTTGTCTATCTTGAGTTTTCGTGTTTTTCAATATGTATTTGAATGGTGTTACTTCAAGGTCTGTGAAGAATTGTGCTCAGATGACATTGAATCTGTAGAATGCATTTGGTAAGATTGACATTTTTACTATGTTGATTCTACCTATCCAAATGCTTGAGAGAAATGTTGATGTCTCTAGCCCTATTTTTTACCCCCCTCTGTCTATCATATTCGCTATTTAACTGAGGACCAGCTTTCAATATTCCTTTAGCTAAATCTTTTCACTCCTGGATGCTTACCATGTGAGACTGCTTCCTTACATCTCCTCAAATCTAATATTTCTGTAGGAATCTATTTAACTCTTGATAACCCCAGGAGTGTCTTTAGTCTCCTGTTCATTCTTGTATAGTAACTGGGTAAAGTAAGGTTTGTTTACTAATAACCTTGTGTCACCCTTCTTTTTCTTCATGGAAGTTTTTTGTTTGTTTGTTTGTTTTGTTTTTGTGACAGGGTTTCTCTGTGTAGCTTTGGAGCCTATCCTGGCACTCGCTCTGGAGACCAGGCTGGCCTCAAACTCACAGAGATCCCACCTGCCTCTGCCTTCTGAGTGCTGGGATTAAAGGCATGGGCCACCAACTCCTGGATATCAGGTGTTTTGGTAGGTTCTTCCCTAAATTCCTCTGTCAGTGTCTGAGAATTTTTCTTAATTTCATTAGTAACTCTTTTGTTAAGGGTTATATCTTATCAGTCAACTTTTAAAATTTTTATTAATATTTCTAAAGTTTGTGCCTTATAATTAGTAAGTCTAAGGCTTGAATCTTATCAGTCTAATTTCATTGTTGGCACTATACTCATACCATATTTTTATAGATAAAAATGAATCACCAAAATAATAGTAATCATAATCAAAATTATGACAATCCCAACTAAATTGGTTATCCCCTCATTTATTCTTTTAAATTTTCAAGCCGTCCATAGTAGCATTATGCAGAGTTGCCATCGTCTGTGTTGTGAAATTTTTCTTTCTTCATGTGGGAAAGATTTATTTTTAATTTTTCTCAACTGTCTACTTAAGAATTTCCCAGATGTCACACCAGATCTGATGACATCAATTTCCCTGCAACAGCAATGTCAGCAGAAAGCTCAGGATTCCTTCTGTAATTCCAGAGTGGGAGCATTATTTGTAACAGCCAGAAACTGGAAGCAAATTAGATGCCCCTCAATTGAAGAATGGATAGAGAAAATGTGGTACATTTACACAATGGAGTACTACTCAGTGGGGAAAAACAATGGAATCTTGAAATTTGCAGGCAAATTGATGGAACTAGAAGATACCATCCTGAGTGAGGTAACCCAACCACAAAATGACAAACATGGTGTGTAATCAATCATATATGGATTTTAGACATGAAGCAGGGGATTGCAAGCCTATAATCCTGAGGTCTGGGAAACAGGGAGGTCTGTAAGGGAAACATGCATGGTACACTCGAGAAGGGGAATAGGACATGATCTCCTAATTGTATTATGACCATAGGGTGAAGGGGAGAGGGTGCTTTGACACAGAGATGGGGAGAAGAGCAGTGGAGATGAGGACATGGGAGAGTAGGAAGTTTGAGTCAGGGGAAGAATAGAGGTGAGCAGGATGAGAGATACCATAATAGAGGGAGCCTTTGTATGTTTGAGGAGAGATCTGGTACTAGGAAGATTTCCAGAGATGTGCAAGGATGATACCAATTGGCAATGGAAGCAATAGTGGAGAGGCTACCTTAAATGCCCTTCCCCAATAATGAGATTGATGACTACCTAGTATTCATCCTAGAGCCTTCATCCAGTAGCTGATGGAAGCAGAGGCAGCTAAACTGTGAACTGAACTCCTGAAACCCAGTTCCAGAGAGGGGGGAGTGATGAGCAAAGGGCTCAAAGACAGGCTAGTGAAACCCACATAAACAGTTGTCCTTAACAAAGTGGAACTCAATGATCCCAGACTGATGGCTGAGAGGCCAGCATGGGACTGATCCAGACCCCCTGATAGTGGTTATCAGTCAGGAGGCCTCAGCAATCTATGGTACCTCATGTAGCAGATCAGTATTTATCCCTGGCACAGGAATGGACTTTGGGAGCACATTCCACAATAAGGGATACTTTCTCAGCCTGGACACCTGGGGGAGGATCTAGGCCCTGTCCTGGATGATATGACAGACTTTGGGGATCCCTCATACATGACATCACCCTCCCTGGGTAAGGGAAGGGGGTGAAGTGGGCAATTGGGTGGGTTATTGTTGGGGAAGAGGGAAGGGAGAGGGAGCTAAGGTTGGCATGACTTGTTTCTAATTTAAATAAAATAAATTTTAAAAAAGCAACACATAGGGACAAATTGTGTCTAGGGTTTACAATTGTCTTGAGTGGAATAAAGTTTTTTGGACAGAGGGTACTGGGACTGCTTGCATTGTGTTACAAGCTGGCATGGTACAGAGAGATAGGATTGGGTAGAAAAGCTGGGATCAATATGCAAGAATCTTATGCTTTGGTAGATAGGTAACTAGGACCTTGGGTGAATCCTAGAGTTCCCTTGGCATGGAGGCAGGGAAATCCAGGCTATGGTTGTGCACCGGTTGTGAATCTAGGCTATGTCTTGTGGGTTGAATAAAAGGATTGGAAGAGGCAGATTTGGTTGGAAGCCTAGAAGTTACCTGTGGCACAGGTTGTAATTGTGAGATTAGGATGAATCACAGTGAGTGGTACCTTGAGATTGACTAAAGGATTGCTAACACATAGGTATGGTTGGTTATGGTAGGTCAGGCAACTGGATGTGGAAACTGGTCTTGACTTGACTGGTTGCATAGAAGTAATGATCAGGTTGGCATGAGTGTTCAGCAAGCTAGACTCTGGAGAAGTAACTGGAAAGTATGGTTATGGAGTGTGGTAGTTGAAGCTTGCCTGTTAGCTAATCATTCTTGGCAAGACTCAAGGCTTTTATCTCTAGGGATTATTAAAAAGAATTATGTCCAACACTGATGATCTCATTTTAATTTGTTCCAATTACTTTAACAAATTTATCTATTTTAATAGCAATGATGCAAAGAAAAGTCATTGACTGTATTGTGAATATAAATGGAAGTAATGTTTTCCTGATCAAATGACCAGCAAGCTTCTGGTATTTAACCTTCATGTATTTTATGAAAGACTAAGGTAATAGAAATTTTTGTTGAAATGTGTTTTCTGCAGGTTTTTGGTGCTCTTTCATCCTCTATTATATGTTCATAAGTTGTCATGTGATATGTGAAGTCACATAGGTACATTACATAATTGCAGCTCTACCACAAAAGATTTTTATGGAACAAAGTCAGAACCATGTTGTGAGTACATGACCACAAAAAATTAATATAAGCTAAAATTACTGTGATACATTGAAATGCATTTGATATTTTAAGCCACATGGTATCAAAGAAAGTATCTAAATTGGAAAATTAAGTTTCTAAGTGAAGAAATAAATAAAAACTGCAAATATATTTGTTATCAGTATCACAGAATACTCTTTTTTTGTGTGTGAAGTTTACATGGATATGTTTCATTTTGACAGATAGCAAGTGAAATATTTCACTTTTTACAGATGTTATGATTAATTAGTTTCATTTTATGTGACATTGTGTTTTGTGTGCTTTGTTTTAAAGGATTCATATTAAGTTTAGACAGTTTAAACAGAGAAATTTAAAATTCTATATCCTCACAAGTACCTATGATGTATAAGATCACATGTCTATTACATTTCAGTTGTTTTGTGTTGCATTGAATGTGTATATATTAAAATTGCTCAATGTATATGTTAGTATATGGAAACAGAGAAAACTGTATAGGATTGCTTCTCCTGATACCACAGATGTTTGTTAGTTTGGTATTATGTACTACTTTATATGGTATTAAAAAGAGGATAATTTCTCTGGATAGTTTACTTTCTATTCTCATTTCTTCTATGAGTATATAAATTTTTTATATCTGCTAAAAGTCTAAAACTCACAAATGAGAGAAAATATAATATTGTTCCTTCTGATCTGAGCTAAACTGACTATACATTCATTTCCCCTTGTATCCGTGTTTTGTCAAGTGATATACATTTACCCTCCTTATGGGTGATGAAATTTCAGTGTTAGGCAAATTTTTTTAAAATATAAGACTATTTTTTTTAAAAAGTCATGTTCTTAAGAATGGATTATACTATTATTTTTCAAGAAGTGTGTTAACAATAGTTCTAAATGATAGAAGTCATACTATTCTCTAGTGTTTATTGAATCAGCCCTTTGATAATACATCATATATAAGTCTAGTATTATGTAGCTTATGTCCTCCCTTTTTCACTATTACAGAAATCACAAGAGACTCTAGGAGGTTTTGCCTCTTGAAAACTAATGATGATCAATACTGAAAGCAACTGAACTGTGTAGAAGTAAAATGTAGAAGATGGAATTGAATATAAATGATGTGATACACCTATGTTCCGTGATAGGCATGTCTTTGACAGTTTGGAACTTCAAGAATGACAATGATATATTTTCTGACTCATATGGAATTATAAATGTGAATGAGACGTATAAGATGCATCCCAACTGCTTCTACAGCTGCTCTGACTCCTCCGCACATGTCCTTCTCTGTTACCAAGTTCATGCAAATGTTATTTTGCTTGCTGTTAGTCCAAATATACATTTTCACAGGTAAATATGGATAATATGTAACTAAGTATAAATGACTCAGTGTATATGTAAAATAAATAGTTCCTAAGATACATCATTTTAATCCAAGTCCAGAAAGTAGTTCATGAGCCATACGTTTTCTGCATTTTTTCTACCTAGACTATATCTACATTCTAGTTAAGTGGACAGAAATTCTCATGACATATTTTCAGCTGATGATCTAGTCAACACAAAGATGGCTGATGGGCTGGGCAGTGTGTAGGCATTTCATAAGAACATAAACAGACCTCTCTAGGACATGGATATTTTGAAAGTCCCTGTGGTGAATCTGAGGAGGACTGACACTTAGTAATACATTAAAATTCAGGGTGATAAAAAAGGAATGAACCTTCAGTTTTCACCAGGTGTGTGGCTTCAGGGTTGACAGCTTTCATCACTGCTCTTTTTCTGTCCAAGTATTTCTGAAATTCAAACTTGCTACACTATGTACAATACAATTAGAGATATTATTCTGTCGTGGTAGTTATTAAATTGTGTTTTACATTATTAGGATCATTCATGAAGGAGTAGAAACTTGGAAATAGTGTGTGTGTGTGTGTGTGTGTGTGTGTGTGTGTGTGTGTGTGTGTGTGAATGTGAACAAAGAAACATGACAACAAATGAGAAAGGAAAGAAGTCAAAAGAAAAGGTGCTATAGACCATTAGAGACTATGAATCCATGAAATACATTGTAATATTGTCTAATCCCCTTGTTTTGAGGACTGAAATAGAGATATGTTTGTAATTATGATTAGAAAATGAACACAACTGTTACCATTGCACTGTGGCTGTGCATTTTCTTTGAGTGTTCAGCTGTTGGGGATCCAAGCAATAAATTCCCTTTTGAGGACCCTGAGAAATTAGGATATATTAAGAAAAAAATTAGTCCTACTCAGTATTCACCCCTTCTTTTCTATTTTACTCTGACTCTCTGTCTAGCTTTTCCTGAGATGTCTGTGAAAAGTATACTGTCATCAAAGGTAGAATATTGTAAGCTTAAGTAAAAATACTTGAGTAAAACCTGGTAATGGTTTTAATTGTGTTACTAATTAATAAGCAAGCTTGAGATGGAATTGTAACTACTAAACTATGTCAGTTTCGATGAAATAATTGCTATAGGTAATTGTGTGCTCAATAATAATGGAGGTTTTTGGTGCAGTTCAAATCTAGTTTATTTTAGATTAAGTGAGATATATGATGACTAAAATGATCTTTTGAGGTGTAGTGTTTGTGCCTAATAGTGCAACATAACAGCACTGACAGGGATCCTTAAGGACCAATGCTTTGTGTGCAATACCCAAGTTCATATTTACAAATGTTGTCCATAGTATTAGCAACACAATAATGCCATAATAATTTTTTAAGCTTAATGAGGAGACCTTTCCTTTCTTCATTTGCTGATATCAATGCCTAGGTGTGATGTACATTAAATAACTATTCTTAAAGGTATGGGTGACAGAGATACTCCTGTCTGCTTTTCTGTCTAGAGATTCACTGATGTTGAGATAAACCCAGTGGCAGGCCCTGCACTCCTGAGATTTTTTCTCAGTAAAAGCCTGATAGAAGATTAAATGGGCCAAAACAACAATGTCACAGAATTTGTCCTGCTGGGATTCACTGAGGATCCTGCTGGGAAAAAGGCATTGTTTGTTATGTTTTTACTCATCTACATTGTGACAATGGTGGGAAACCTTCTCATTGTGGGGACAGTGATTGTCAGCCCCGCCTTGGGCACCCCAATGTACTTCTTCCTTGCCTCTCTGTCTCTTATGGATGCTGTTTATTCCACTGCCATCTCACCCAAGTTGATTGCAGATTTGCTCCGTGACAAGAAGACCATCTCTTTCACAGCTTGCATAAGCCAGCTCTTTATAGAGCACTTATTTGGTGGTGTTGATATTGTCATTCTGGTGGCAATGGCCTATGATCGGTATGTGGCCATCTGTAAACCCCTGCATTATCTGATTATCATGAATCGACGTGTATGTATCCTTTTCTTAGTGATGGCGTGGGCAGGAGGATTTGCACATGCTATGTTTCAAGTTCTTGTTGTATGTAAACTCCCTTTCTGTGGTCCCAATATCATTGACCATTTTTGCTGTGACACATACCCACTATTGCTACTTGCATGCACTGACACCTACTCCATTGGCCTCTCTGCCACTGTAAATAATGGGGCCATGTGTATAGTGATCTTCATCCTCCTGCTACTCTCCTATGGAATCATCTTAAGATCTCTCAAGAATCACAGTCAGGAAGGGAGACGCAAAGCTCTGTTTACCTGCAGCTCCCATATCACTGTGGTTTTTCTCTTTTTTGTCCCCTGTATTTTCATGTATGCTAGACCAGTTTCTAGTTTTCCTGTTGATAAATCCATTACTGTATTTTATACTGTTGTTACACCCATGTTGAATCCTTTAATATATACTTTGAGAAACTCAGAGATGAAAATATCTATGGAAAAACTCCTGCAAAAAATTTTAAGTCCTGATAGAATAAGACTTTCTTCTTCCTGCTTCATTTACTAAGAGCTAGGCAACTGTCATGAATAAATTCTAGAAGTGTGTGTTTCATCTTGAGCATTTACACCAATAGTTGATATTGTGATACTACTTGTATTTAGTTTGTTAAATTTTCAATAAATAATTTTCCTTAAAGTTTTTTGAATAATGTGCTTTGACAATGTTTTTCTTTCCCCCAGTCTCTTTCCAGATCCTTTTCCCTTTCCCTCTTAAAAAGTTCATATTTTGTCTCTATTTCCTTCCCTCTCTCTCTGTATTTTCCCTCTCAACCTTTCAAAAGCAAACATTAGAAATGCATCAAAATAAACAAACAAAAACCCAACAAGATAAAAATGCCCAACCAACCCAAATAACCCCCTCCACACAAACAATACAACCCAATCCAAACCAATCCAGGCATTTATTTTCTGTTTGTTAAATACTGTTGTACATGAGGCCTCCGTGGAGTGTGGTTGATATGATGCATACTGACATGTAGGGAGACACCCTAGCCCCACCCAATAGTCCTGGGACAGGTAGCAGGTGGACCCGGGACTCCCCCATAAGGGCGTGGTGAAAGAAAGCCGGGGTGATGTAGGGGAGCTTCTTAAGGGGCTGCACGTGGTGACCCTAGCCCTTTTGTTCTGGTCGTGCTGGCTGGGTTCTATAACCTAGCTCTGGCCTGTGTTTTACCTTGGTGTCTTCTGGAATAAAGAGACCTTAATCCTACACTGACAGGCCATTGAAAATATTTTCCTTTCCTCTCCCAGCATTTATCAATTATGGATACATTCTAGGTTTGGTATGGGACTTTGTATACACTTTCTCTTTTCAGTACTGGGATTTTGTGATATTGTGTGGCTTGAATCTGTATAGGTTTGTGAATGCTGTCATGCTCTCTGTGAATGTACAGCTATATCAGTGTTTTGATAACGTTCCTTGAATTCTTCTACCACCTCTGGCTTTCTACCTCCTGTTCTGTATAGGTCCCTAAGTGTGAATGGAAGCATTAGATGGAATTATTCCATTTATGACAAATGTGATTACTTAGTCCAAATGCCTTTTCTCAGTTTGGTGGAATTCTTTAGGTTTTCATTTCAAGTACTCCTATATTGTAATTTATATTAAAAATCTCTTCTATTTAAAGGTTTTCTATACTACTTTCTTTTATTAATAAAATGTCTAAATAATTAAACTTTACTTTGAAAAAATTCTTTTCAAATTTTTTTGTAGATTGAGATACTTACAATCTGTGATTTGCTCATGTTGTTTTGAATTGTGCAAGTATTTTATATTTTTAAATTGACTTAATTTTCACTTTATTATAACTCATAGTATTTATTTCTGTGTGGAGTGAATCACACAATCTACTTGCCTAGCATTATTAAATATGGTAATATACTTATTATTTTAATAATTGTCCCTTTTGGTTACCTTAATATATTTCCCAGATTGATGACATTATCATGTTCCTTATGTTTTATTCATGTTCTTTCGGATCCCTTTCCAAACAATTCAATATGGTGAATTGATCTTCCTAATTTACTACTTTATTAGTAAATGCCAGTGAAGTAAGTTTTTAAAAGTAATAAAATATATCTTATTAAATTATTCTATTTAAACAACATTTCTACAATAGTGGTATCTTTGGCTGGTGGTGTTTTAACTGTGTAGATAGTTCAGAGAAGACCTGATATCTTGAACTCAGTAAATCTTTCTATTGCGGAACAGGAAAAGCTATCTTTCTGCAGGCCCTAGAAGCCATCATTTTTTCAGGTTTCAATTTGCTTTCATCATTCATTAGTTTCACATATTTCCTTTCTATTTTGTAATTTGTGTTTTTTATTTAAACTTTAAAAATGCTTTCTATCCTACATAACCTAGTAATGGTGACAAACCTAGAAGGAAGATAAAACATGAATTAAGATGCTCTATCATGACTCTTTAAACAATGTGGTAAATTTTGTTAATTCCTTGGATTTGCTAGATAAAAATGATACCATAGCAAAATAAGTATTTTTGGTTCTAGCCATTCTACCCAATATTTATAACTTATCTCCTCTTCATGCTAACGTATTAGTTAAAATTGAAAAAATAAGAATCATCTTTGGGAGATAATCCCTGGTTTATTTCATGGAGACAATCAAAATATATTTATAAAGACTAGCAATCTGTCTTTTACAATAAATGTTTTTGTTATATGTAAATATTTCTTGACTTTAGATATTCACTTGGGTACACCCTTACTTCTCAAACAGACTGAGATAAAGAGAAGTTTTGTGGAAATGTGCTGTTTCCAGTCATTGATAGTCATCATTCTCTGCTTATTGAACAGTTTTAAGATACCATGTGTTCTCAAAGGCACATGAGCACCTGCACAATTTAAAATCAATACAGTAAAAGACCCCTCCTTTTTCAGAACAAAAATAATATATATATATATATATATATATATATGTGTGTGTGTGTGTGTGTGTGTGTGTGTGTGTGTTTGTGTGTGTGTTTGTAATGCCAGAAAGAAAGCCCATTAATTAAATATTCATTTGCTAATATTTTTAAGGTCATTCATTCTCAATGGTAAGAGCTTAGCCTTTGGTGAAAATGATGTTCATCAAGTTCTGTCATTTCATGTGTCCTTTACTGTGTATCTTAAAACCAATCAATATGGTAATATATATGTAAGCACAAGTCTATAGGGTAGTAACTCATCTGCAATCAATCTCTTTGATTTGTTACATTCATATTGTAAACTATTTTATTTAAAATTATAATTATGGAATTATATTGTCAGGGCATACATCAGATCATTTCCTTGTAAGTGTATAATGCAGTTTGAACCTATTTCCTCAATAATCTACTTGTATTCCTTACACCTTTCTGCATCTTAATTGTATACTTTAGCATTTCATTTTTACATTCATATCATTTATACAGATACTAGTTGACATTTCTATGAAAATTTGGGATCAAAAAATTAAGAAAACATGGAATATTTCTGTTTCATATATGGACTAAATTTGCTTAGCATGATCATTTCCATTTGCATTAGTATTCATGTAAAGTATGTAGTTTCATTCTTCCTTATGGGTGAAACAGTTTTAGAATTATAAATTTATCTTTTAAAATAGCAATGAATTCCTGGCTTAATTATTATCTTTTTCTGAAAGTAATTCACAACAATTTGAATTAAAAGCACATATTTCCTCAAATTATTTATGGAATCAGGTATTTAATAAGCTGTAGTCTAGATTACATGAGTTTTAACATGATACATCTGAATTAATCAGTTCTCACTTTGTGGGTAATGACTATATTGATTTCTGGAAAATTTGTTCTGGTGGAGCCCAATGTTTATTAAAGAACAAAAGGTCCTAACCCACATAGTAAATAAGGTATGAAAGTGACATTTCTGGATGTTTTTCTGTGCTTATGCTCTACTGCATGTTTTCCTTCATCAGTCTGATGGTTTAAATATGGCAAATGCAGATCTTCTATATCAGATAACTGCATAAATATGCTTGAATTACATAGAAGGTTCATCACAATTGCCATGTGAAGCAAGTGAAGTCTTTGGACATTCCCTCATCTACTATTACAACATGTAAATCACTTTTCCCCTTACTTGTTCACATTGAAACATAATCATTCATGGGTAATGGTTGTGAGCACTTATATGGAATAAGAATAAAAATTTTCTAAAATACTTCTTTACCATATGTCCTAAAAGTGACACAAAGAACAGCAGTACTAACAGTTAACATTCATATATAGGCCACAAGTATTGAGAAAAGCTTTAAGAAAACTTAAAAAAAAAAGCATCCTGGGATGCAGATGTTGTAGTTCCCTGAGTTGAGATTACATAGGTAATAATTGCATGATTCTTAGTGTAATACAAGCGTATGACCCAGAATTCAGCACTGGGCCACTCTCTCTCTGTCTCACAGTGTATTTGAGGTTATTTTATAGTACATTATGAATAGAAATCAGAGTTGTTATATATTGGTATGATCATATCCAATTTGTTCCTGATTATCATTGATAGGGAAGTGAATGTAAGCTTAGAAATTAACTATGCATGAAAAGTATAATAGAATCATGAAATAGATAGTTTTGAACTAATAGTGCTGTAGACTGTAAGGCTGGAAAAACTCATAAATCTTGTTGTCTAATCTCTTTAAATTACAATATGTAAATTGAGTAAAGTTCATAACAGGTTTAGTAAATATCCCACAGTCATGCATTCCCACACTAGTTATAACATTTTCTTTGAGTGTGCTGTGTTTAGAGATCTGGCCACTAAATTTCTACTTTAGTACCTCAGGATCTAGCAAATTTCACTGTCTTTCAGTTTCTATTTCTTCTATTTTTTTTTAATTTGAATTAGAAACAAGATTGTTTTACATGCCAATCCCAGTTCCCACTCCCTCGCCTCCTCCCCTTCTACTCCCCCCAACTAATACCCTACCTATCACACATCCTTTCTGCTCCCCTGGGAGGGTGAGGCCATCTATAGGGTGTCATCAGAGTCTATCATATCCTTTGAGATAGGGCCTAGGCCAACTCCCATATGTCTTGGCTCAGGGAGTATCCCTGTAGGTGGAATGGGCTCCCAAAGTTCACACCTAGGCTAGGGATAAGTACTGAAAACTACAGGAGGACTCATAGACTTCCGAGGTTTCCTCTCTGAAACCCTGGTTCCTGGGGTCTGGATCAGTTCCATGCTGGAATCCTAGCTATCAGTCTGGGAAACAAGAGTTTTCTCTTGTTCAGGTCAGCTGTTTCTGTGGGTTTCACCAGCCTGGTCTGTATCCCTTTGCTCATCCCTCATCCTTCTCTACAATTGGATTCCAGTTCAGTTCTGTGATTAGTTGTGGGTGTCTGCTTCTACTTCCACCAGCGGCTGGATGAGGGCTATAGGATGGCATATAAGTCAGTCACCAATCTCTTTATCAGGGGAGGGCATTTAAGGTAGCCTCTCCTCTGTTACTTAGATTGTTAGCTGGTGTCATCTTTGTAGATCTCCAGACATTTCCCTAGTGTCCGATTTCTCTGTAAACCTAAAATGTCTCCCTCTATTATGGTATCTCCTTTTCTTGTTTTCTTCTATTCTTCCTCCAACTCAATCTTTCTGCTCCCTCATGTCAATCAAAAACAGCAATGATAGTTTATGCTGGAAAAAGGAGAACACTCCTGCACTGCTGGTGGGAGTGCCAACTTATACAGCCACTTTGGAAATCAGTATTGTGACTCCTCAGGAAAATGGGAATCACTCTACCACAAGATCCAGCAATTCCACTCTTAGGTATATATCCAAAAGATGTACATTCATACAACAAGGACATTTGTTCAACGATGTTCATAACAGCACTACTTGTAATAGCCAGAACCTGGAAGCAACCTAGATGCCCCTCAACTGAAGAATGGATAGAGAAATTTGTACATTTACACAATGGAGTACTACTCAGCAGAAAAAAGAAACAATGAAATCCTGAAATTTGCAGGAAAATGGATGGACCTAGAAGAAACCATTCTGAGTGAGGTAACCCAGTCACAAAAAGATAAACATGGTATGTACTCACTCTTATATGATTTTTAGACCTAGAGCAAATGATTACCAGTTTACAATCTACATTGCCAGAGAAGCTAGTAAACACGGAAGACCCTTTGAGAGACAAATATGTTCCCCTGTTGAAGGGGAAAGGGACAAGATCTCCTGAGCAAATTGGGAGCAAGGGAGCTGGGAGACTATTTCTCCTGTTTTATCACCTAGTTTATCACAATAGTTTTGATAACACAATTTTCACTGCTGGTGCAATTGTGTGTTATTTCCTTTCTGGTTAAAGGATGTGAAACAATTTTGGTGCAATTTAATGTGTTTAATAAGTGGGAGAAGAAGTGATAAAATGGACTGAAATGTGTCTCCTGAGACCCTGACAATCAGAATCAAATAAAGTAATTGCTTGAAGTATTAGTCTAATTAGCTTTTATCAATAAAACTTGGGAGGCAGTTATTGAGGTAAGAACCTGAAAGGTCAGAGAGGCAGGGAGCACTCATCATTCACATCCTATCTCTTCTATATCTCCATCCCAAAATTCTGAGATCCTTCCTCAGCCCATTATCAATAGTTCTCTCCTTCTCTGTCGACAATCCTCCAAAGTCTATGGCAAATTTTGGTCAGCAAGTGGACAGCTCTTCCCTCTGACTCCAGGCAAGCTTTATTTGTAAGATCACAATCAAAATGGCACACAACATTTTACCCCTATTGTCTATATAAAAAACAAAGGTTTTAACGAACACAGTAAAACTATATACATTATGTACAATAAGTACAAATAAGTATGTCAGGCAATAATTACAATAACAATGTGTAATCTATTGGCATTTGACAATTTCAGAGAAAACAACTCCATTATCCAGCTTATCTTTTTGAATCCAAATGTTGTACTTCATGAATTTCTATCCTAACTTGTATCACAAACCCAACACTCTCTTTTTGTGTCTCTTAAACTTATATACTGTACACTTCTTTTATGAGTTTCTTTTCTGAATTTTGCAACAAGAAAACCTATAATTATAACTATCAAGTCTTGAACTCAATAAGAGAGGGAGAAGAATACAATATTACCTGAGTAAACAGGAAGTGCAAAGCAAACAACTTCCAAAACTAAGAAATGACAAAAATAGATGGCTGCCTGGACAGAAAACCAATGTTCCTCTGTAACACTGGGGCATCCATCTATGGCCTTCAGGCCCAGAATATCTGATAGTCTTTTCTGTGATGAAGGATTATTGAAGCACTATTCTGCTTTTTTGGCAAAGTTAAACAGTCACTCTTCTTTGTGACCTGATTGTCCATTTTGGACAGGACAGCATAATGTCAGAGGTTGAGGCATGGACAGCTCATTACCCAGAGTCTAAATTTTGTCACAAAGAATGTAAACTTCACATGGAGTTTCTTCGGTATCCGTCATCTTCTCTGAAGTAGAATGAAACAGACATGTCCCCTTATCACAAACAAAAACAGATATTATGCTATTAAAACATCTTAAATGCTGTATTCTGTAGATCTATGAAGTGTTTCAAGATCATCCAGATAAAATATACCTCATTGACCTTGAAAAGATACTTGACATAACTATAAGTTTGATTTTAATAGGTGACTATATAATAACCTGCATTTACTACCTGAAATAAATAGTAATAATTACTTTCAAGGACTAGAAATTTGCATTCCACTGTTAAATGAGCTGCATAGGTACAATACCTTAATCAAGAGTATAAACATAAGTGCAATAACTTTAAATTTTCATCAATGCACAAACATATTTTAATCAAGAGTAAAAACATATACATAATAAAAAGTAAGCTCAAATTTGCATCCATAAACATAAGTCCATACCAGTGCAATATA
Source organism: Cricetulus griseus (assembly GCF_003668045.3). NCBI lineage: Eukaryota > Metazoa > Chordata > Mammalia > Rodentia > Cricetidae > Cricetulus > Cricetulus griseus. The sequence continues at coordinate 86,992,615 of NC_048599.1, forward strand.
TTTAAGATTAGCAGTTGCTTTTTTAGTTGAAAAGTAGATTTAATAACATACCCTTTTGCTCTATCATTTCTATATCACACTTTTTCTTCTCTGAACATGATGTCTGTATTTTAATCTCCATTGTTCAGCTTTTTGCTCGAGCATTACCAATTGCAACTTGTGACCAATCTCCCTAAATGAAGACAAGCATCCAAAACTCACTGAACAACTGAAATCTGCCCACTCTACTTGTTAGGAATATGTGAGTCATGTTCTTAAAATTACTTCTTCTTGTTTGGGGTCAATAGCATCTTTAGGAGACCCTGAAAAAATTTGGATAATTTTCAAGTCTTGGAAGAGCTAGCTCTATCATTCATTTTCTAGTCTCTGAGTAATGGGAAAGCTAATGGCTTATCTCAGTGGCTAGCTAGAGTAGTCTTCGAGGCTGGATCATCTCAGCTACCCAGCTTTAAATTGACCTGAACATCCCCACATAAGCTGTGTGCTAAACTATTGATCTTATCATGTTTATCAATAAAAAATTGGGAGTTAAATATGTGAGTAAGAAGCTGAGTTTGGCCCAGTGCTTAGCTGTGGATGTCTGCATTTGCTTCCAACAGTTATTGGATGAAGTTTCTGTGATGACAATAAAGATAGCCATCATTCTGATTACAGGGAATAGACAGTTAAGGTACCCTCTGCCCTATGGCTTAGATTCTTAGCTTGAGTCATCGTTGGGAATTCCTAGGGATTTCCTTATGCCAGGTATCTTGCTAAGCCCATAATGGCTCCCTCTATCAAGGCATCTCTTTCCTTGCTCTCCTTCATTTTCCTTCCCCTAACTCCCTCTTCCTGTTCCCTCATGTTCTCTTCCCCTCCTTTAATGCTCCTCACACTCACCTGCCTTTCTTCCACATGCTCCCAATTTACTCTTTTCTATTTCCCTTCCCCAGGGGATCCACATATGTGTCTCTTAGGGCCCTCCTATTTCCTGGCTTCTTTGGGGCTGTGGTCTATGATTGGTTCTCCTTTGCTTTATGTGTAATATTCATTTATGAGTGAGGACATACCATGTTTATCTTTCTGTGTCTGAGTTACCTCACTCAGGATGTTTGTTTTTTAACTTCGGTCATTTCCCTGAATTTTTCAAGATGGCACTTTTTTAGGCTGAATAGTACTCCATTGTGTAAATATACCTCATTTTCTTTCTTTCTTTCTTTCTTTCTTTCTTTCTTTCTTTCTTTCTTCCTTCCTTTCTCTCTCTCTCTCTCTCTCTCTCCTTTCTTTCTTTTCTTTCAAGACAGGGTTTCTCTGTGGCTTTGGAGGCTTTTCTGGAACTAGCTATGGGAGACCAGGGTGGTCTCGGACTCACATACCACATTTTCTTCATCCATTCTTTAGTTGAGAGGCATCTAGGTTGTTTCCAGGTTCTGTCTATCACATATAATGCTTCTCTGAAAAATTTTGAGCAAATGTCCTTGTGCTATGAGTATGCATCCTTTGGGTGTATGCCTGAGAGTTATATTGCTGGGTCTTGAGGTGGATTGATTCCCAATTGGCTGTGAAATTGTCATACTGATTTCCAAAATGCCTGTACAAGTTTGCAATCCTATCAGCATTGGAAGAGTGTTTCCCTTACCCAACCTCCTCTCCAGAATAATGTTTCATTAATGTTTTTCATCTTATTCTGATAGTTGTAAGATGGTAGCTAGGAGTTGTTTTGATTTGCCTTTCCCTGTTGTCTAATGATGTTGACCAATTCCTTTTGTGTCTTTCAGACATTTGAATTCCTTTGTCCAGAATTGTCTGTTTAGTTCTCTACCCCATTTTAAAAATTGGATTATTTAGCATTTGCTGTCTAGTTTCTTCAGTTCTTTGTATATTTTGGATATCAACCCTCTGTGAAGATCTTTTCCCTTTCTGTAGGCTGGTATTTTGTCTTGTTGACTGTGACATTTGCCTTACATAAGCTTCTCAGTTTCAGGAGGTCCCATTTATTGATTTTCTATGTCTGTGTCTCTGCTACTGGTGTTATATTCTTAAAGTGGTCTCCAATGCCTATGCGTTTAAGGCTACTTGCAACTTTCTCTTACATGAGGTTCAGTGTTGCTGGATTTATTTTTGGGTCTTTGATCCATTGGATATAAGTTTTGGGCATGGTGATAGATATAGATCTATTTGCATTCTTAAACGTACTAACATCCTGTTTGCCAGCACCAGTTGTAAAGATGTGTTTTTCCTTCTACTGTCTAACTTTAACTTATTGGTCTAAAATCAGGTGTTCATAGGTGTGTCGATTAATATAAGGGTCTTTGATTCTATTCCATTGGTCTACCTGTCTGTTTTTGTGCCAATACCAGGCTGTTTTTATAGTATAGCTCTAGAGTAGGGCTTGAATCAAGGATTGTGATGTCCCCAGAAGATCCTTTTGGCTATCATGAGTTTTTGTGGTTTTCAATATGTATTTGAATGGTGTTACTTCAAGGTCTATGTAGAATTGTGCTCAGATGTTGATCCTGATGACATTGAATCTGTAGAATGCATTTGGTAAGATTGACATTTTTACTATGTTGATTCTACCTATCCAAATGCTTGAGAGATCTTTCAATTTTCTCATGTCTTCTTCAATTTGTTTCTTTAGGGAATCAAAGTTCTTGTCATACAAGCCTTTCATTTGTTTGGTTCAAGTTACCCCAACATATTTTATGGTTTTTGTGGTTATTGTGAAGGCTAATGTTTCTCTGATTTCTTTCTCAATCCAATTAACATTTGTATATTTGAGAATTACTATTTTTTGGGGGGTGTATTAATCTTGAATCTTGCTCCACTACAGCCAACAGCAAACTAAATCAAGGAAACTCAAAGCCATTACACTAAAATCATGAACTAGAAAAGGCTGTATACTCTCTCCATATATATTCAACATTGTACTCAAAATTCTAGCTAGACCAATAAGGTAACAAAAGGAGACTGAGGCCATACAAACTGAAAAAGAAGAATTCAAACTTTCACTAGTTGCAAGTAATATGATACTTTACACAAATGACCCAAAATATTCTACCAGGGAATGCCAACAGATGATGTAATCAGACTTTCAAATCATTAGTTGTAATAGACCATCATTTAGGTTACAAAGAAGACAAGGCAATCCAAAGTTGTAAAGACATCATTGATTGAATTACTTTATTCATAGATTTCAAATATGTTACCATTCTCTAATTTCCAGAGTTTTTTTATGAAAAATATAGAAGAATTCCAAGGACTTTTCCAAACCTTCTGCATACTCCAGAAGGCTAGAGCCTTCTATTTGGAAGTCTAGAAAAAAATTTTTCCTAGAAGCACCTTGTCTAGAATCCCTTTTCAGTTTACCTTGCCTACCACAATTAAAACATCTGACATAATGTTTTTTTATGAAATTTAGAAATCTCTTCTCCTATCAAATTATCATCATAAGCATGAGATCTCATATAAGCTTTATTTCTAATTCATTAATCTATTGATGCTAATTTTCCTTTAAAGACCTAATCACTGCTTTACCTTCTGAATTACCATTTTCAAAAGCCAAAGATCCAATTAATATTTGTCTGACTTCTTGATCTGTCACAATTCTATTTATAGCTGAAATCAATATTTGCAAAAAATCAGTGAAGTTTTCTTTTGGTCCTTGTCTAATTTAGTAAAGACTAAGGTATCTTTCCTGATTTTTCATCCTCTTCCAAAGCATTTAAAGCTGCTAAATGACATAGCATCAGGGATTATCAAATCCAAGCTGTTTTTGCAATTTAGCATATGCCTTTCACATAGAAGTTGATCTTTGGAAATGTTGATGTCTCTAACCCTATTTTTTAGCCCACTCTGTCTATCATATTCACTATTGTAACTGAGGACCAGCTTTCAATATTCCTTTAGCTAAATCTTTTCACTCCTGGATGCATACCATGTGAGACTGCTTCCTTATATCTCCTCAAATCTAATATTTCTGTAGGAATCTATTTAACTCTTGATAACCCCAGGAGTGTCTTTAGTCTCCTGTTCATTTTTGTATAGTAACTGGGTAAACTAAGGTTGGTTTACTAGTAACCTTGTGTCACCCTTCTTTTTCTTCATGGAAGTCTTTGTTTGTTTTGTTTTTTTGTTACAGGGTTTCTCTGTGTAGCTTTAGAGTCTATCCTGGCACTTGCTCTGGAGACCAGGCTGGCATCGAATTCACAGAGACCCTGACTGCCTCTGCCTTCCGAGTGCTGGGATTAAAGGTATGGGCCACCAATGCCAGGCTATGAAGTGTTTTGGTAGGTTCTTCCCTAAATTCCTGTGTCAATGTCTGAGAATTTTTCTGAATTTCATTAGTTAGCTCTTTTGTTAACGGTTATATCTTATCAGTCAAATTTTTAAATTTTTATTAATATTTCTAATGTTTGTGCCTTATCATTAGTAAGTGTAAGGCTTGAATCTTATCAGTCAAATTTTATTGTTGGCACTATTGGCCCATTGGAACCGTGAGAATGTGTCTATAGTTTGATGCACATATTTCAAATTTCCAAAATCTGCGAAGTGAAAGACATCCATCTACCAAACCTCATTTCTCTGAATGCCCTTAGGATTACAACCTGCTGGCAATGAAGTTTGATTATAAAAGGAACAAGTAGGACACTTTATCACTATCTCCTTGGCTTGTTGACAAACCTTTGCTATTTACATGATGTTTCTTATGAAATTCAGAGGCTTCTAGCACACTTCCAATTAATAAATGATCAATCTCATCATTGCCTTGTGCTAGTGGGCCTGGCAGACCCATATGGGATCTGATATGTGTAATGTATATAGGAATACTTCTGATTCTGATTGTTTCCTCTAATTGTTTAAACAGTGAAGTTAATTCTGTATTATCAGGAATGAATTCTGCAGTCTCAATGTGAAACATGACTCTATCTGTATATTAAGAATCAGTAACTGTATTAAGAGGTTCTGTAAAATCCATAAGTACCATGAAAATGTCATATAATTCTGCCTTCTTACAAATGTATACAGACTTTGAACAACTTTACTTACCTCACCTGCTTTATAACCTGCCTTACCTGATTTATTGTCATCAGTGTAGTATGTAAGAACTCTAGAAATGGGAGTTTGTCTTACAATATGTCTTTTTTAGAATTTAATTTTGTCAGTTTTGGGATAATTGTTGCTAATCATTCCCAAAAAATCTGTAAGAGTCATTTGTCAATATTCATTATCTTTCCATAAGGAGGAAATTTCTTCATTAGTTAAAGGTACTAAAATTTCTGCTGGATCTTTTCCAGTCAGTTGACAAAGTCTTAATTTTCCCATTAAAATCAAATCAGAAATCTTTTCTATATATGTCTTTAACTTTTTGTTCTGTTTATGTGGCAGAAATATCCACTCCAATATGGTGTCTTCCCTCAGAATTCCAGAAGGGTATTCTCTGGATGGCATGATAACAAGAATACAGTCTAAATAAAGGTTTATCTGATCTGCATGCACATCCAATATTCTGTTTTCTAATCATTGTAACTCTTTTTCTGGCTCAGCAGATAATATTCTTGGACTTTTTAGGTCCTTATTACCTTTAAGTGCCATTTTTAAATGCTTAAAGTCATGTTCTTCTACCCCAATAATCGACTTGAGTTGAAAATTTTTCCCTAATAAATTTTTAAGAGAATTAAGAGTTTGATTATGATCTCTCCTAATTTGTACCTTTTGAGGTCTGTTCCTTTGTAAGTCTATCATGTAACCTAAATAGTTAGTAGAATCTCCTCTTTGTATCTTTTCTGGGGCAATCTGTAACCCCTAATGAGGCAGAACTTCCTTCACCATTTCAAACATACATTCCAAAGTTTCCTTATTAGAATCTGATTAAAGAATGTCATCCATGTAATGATAAACAAGAGATTATGAAATTTTCTTATGAATTATTTCCAAAGGTTGCTATACAAAGTGTTGACACAAAGTAGGACTATTTAGCATTCTTTGTGGCAAAACTCTCCACTGATATCTCCTAACTGGCTGTGAATTATTAAGAGTTGGTACAGTAAATGCAAATTTTTCTCTATCATTTTCCTGTAATGCTATTGTGAAAAACAGTATTTCTGATCAATAACTATGATAGGCCATCCTTTAGGTATCAAGGAAGGTAATGGCATTCCAGGTTGCAGAGAGCCCATTGGTTGAATTACCTTATTTATGGCTCTCAGTTCTGTAAGCATTCTCCCCTTACCAGACTTCTTTTTTATTAAAAATTCAGGAAAATTCCAAGGGCTGGTAGATTCCTCTATACATCCAGCCTCTAGCTGCTCCTGTACTAATTTTTCTACAGCCTCTACCTTCTCAGAGGGCCTTGGCCATTGTCCTACCCAAATAGGTTCATCTGTAAGCCACTTCAATGGCAGGGCCTTTTTCTCCTCTGAAGGTCCATCATTTATACCTAATTTCTGTGCAGACTGGATGGTTGGTAACTGTTTTCCATAGTGTCTTACCAGATCTTTTCTACTATCTAAAGATTGTACATAATTTGTATCTGACATTGGAGGAATATTAATCTGAGTATTCCATTGTTGTAAGAGATCACGACCCCAGAGATTTATAGCTTTATCTGCCACATATCGTTTCAGTCTCCCTTTCTGTCCTTCCAGTCCAATGCAGATCACCAAGTTAACACTCTGTCAAACTCTAGATAGAGTTCCAATTCCTAAAAACATTCGCCTTTCTAATACGACATTTCTGAGGCCAAGATTTTTGAGTAATAATTGTCACATCTGCCCCAGTGTCTACTAAGCCAGTAATAACTTTATTATTAATTTTCACTTTTAACTGAGGTCTTTTATCATTAATAGAAGTTTGCCAAAATATGCGTTTCTCATTTTGTCCATTCACATTTGATTCTTCATCACTATTCAAACTACCATCTAGAGTAATATCATTTTTTACAATAGGCAAAGAACTATCTATTTGTCCTGTGAGAGACTGTCTTCCATTGCTACCGGGAATGACCAGACCCTTTGGAATTGGGAGTCTTCTTGAGGCCCCCCCCCTCGGGGTTTTCTGGACTTAATGGGTTTCCTTGCATGTCCTTGGTTGATCTACATTCATTGGCCCAGTCCCTCCTTTACCACATCTTCTACACAATCCAGAAGGCAATGGCCTTCTGTATGAGGCATTATTAGAATTCGTTTGTCTACAATTTCTCTTGATATTCCCACAGCTGAAACATCTAGGTTCCTGGCTGCTTCGGTGTTTCCTGGGGAAGATGCTTCCTACCCAAGGTTCTGGTTCATAGTAGTAATAACCTCTAGCCTCTTGGTATCTATGTTGACCTCTGTAAGGTGCTTCTCTTTCCCAAGCCCTTGCGTCCATATCTGTAGAAATTTTAATCTCCTGTTGCCTTTATAAACCTTTCAAAATGACTTCTCCTGCCCAAGATCCAGTATCTTGCACATTATAGTCAATGTTGGCTACATGCTAAACCCATTCTTCTAGCAGAGCTGATCTGATCTTTAAAGGCAAAAGTATTCTTTTGCATATTGGGTTTGCATTTTCATAAGCTATTGTATATATAATTGATTGTCTTGCTTCTGGATATGTTACCTGTAATTCTACTGCCCTAGCTAACCTTTGTAAAAAGTCCTGGAACTGTCCTGTAGGTCCCTATTGTATTCTTGTATAAGCTTCTAGGCATTCTCCTGGCTCATGAACCTTATCCCAGGCATTTAATGCTGCTTTCCTGCATAGAGACATTATATGGTCATCATATTCATCCTGAGCCTGTGGGTTAGCATAAATACCCTCACCAAGAATCTTATCTAGGGGGGCTTCAAAATCTTCCTTTATGCCTTGACATTCAAGGAGGTTCTCTGCTTCCTTGAACAATGCCTTCCTCTGGATTTGGCATGAATTCTGAAGTACAGCTGCTACCAAACTTTCCCAGTCTGTGGACATCACCCTGTTAATGGTTGCCCTTGAATGTAATAGATGCTTTACACATGGGCTATGGACACCATATGAGTCAACAGATTCTTTAAAATTCTTAAGATCCTTCAGCTGTATAGGTTGCCATACATAAGGCATCTGTCCCTGAGTGTGTTTCTTAGAAGCTGGCTTTTCTACCATGGTAGCTGGGTAGACTAATGCTGTACCGGTAACAACCTTAGAAGAATAGTCATGATACCTGGGTGGAGTAGGTGCCTCAGATTGGAGTGATTCTGCTTCTGTGGAATCCTAATGATCTTTAAACTTAGTAATGATATCCTTATGAAAAGTTTCAATCTCCTTAATCATAAAAGATTCCAAGCATGTTAGTGAATCTGTAAATTGCTCTAACTGTTCCTCTACACGTTTTTCTAGGTCTTTAATATGATCATCCTTAGGCAGCATCTGGATGGCATGGAAACTGACTTCTAGATATTGGAGTCTAGATTTGAGGTCATGATTTGCTGATTTTGAGTCCTCAGCAATCAGCTGTATGGACCTATGTAATCTGTCAACCCTGTACTGTAAATTATCTTCCAAACATTTGAATCTAGACTCAAATTTGTGATCTGCTCCCTTAGATGCTTCAATAATTGATTGAATGGCACTGTCCAATTCTTCAACTGTATCCTGGGTATTTTGCAACTTTGCATCTAGTTTCTGGGTCACCTAGCTATAGATATTCTTTAGTTCATCATGGTCCTCTGACAGCCTAGCCTCTAATGCCTCAGACACAGAGGATCTCTCTGTGTTTATCTTATCATAAATGTGCTGCATCTCATCTTGGGTAACATACAGCTCTGTCTTTAGTGTATTGGACACAGAGCCAAATTTATCATCCAATTTCTGTTCCACTTGTTGCACAATTGTGATCTGACCTAATCTGTTCTCCAAAACCTCATTGAGTAAAGCTGTTATTTCTGGTAAATAGGTGGTGAGGTTATCCTTATCCCTGTTCCTGAGGACTCTGGCTAATAATATTATTTATACCACCAAGCTAACTGACATTATGGCATATAGGCCGGTAATTGGCAGATTAGCATCCTCCTCAGACATTGAATTCACATAATAAGCAAAAATATTACCATTTTTAGCAAATGATAAATATTCCATCGTAATTTTACCTGATTTCTACTCCAGATACAGTAACTATGTTTGACCATTAGGTGGCACAGGCATTCAGCTACTCAGCACAGCATTTGGCAGTGGTTGGTCAGGCAAGATGGTGACAGCGGTGGAGAGAGGTAACAAAAGCGGCTGTGCTTACCTTAAAGAGTATACGGCTTTGCGGCTGCAACCACTGAAAGAGACACGGCTTTACCCCACAGCGGCCAGGGGAAACCACTGCTGAAAGCCAAGGCCTACTTGGCTCTAGGGCAGTAGGCCTCAGGGTGCTGGTAGGCCGTAGTCTGAGCAGGTCCCATGCCTGAAGGTAGAAACTGGGACGGTAATAATGGGGAGGTCAGTGAGCAGGATGCCCCCCATGCCCCAAGGTTCCCAGAGAAAGAGGGAAACCTGCCGCCACAGCCTACTCTGCCAGGCTGCTGAGAAGCATCAGAGCAGGTTCCATAGGCTTGCACCATCCCAGCGCTTCTGGGGTTTAGACTAGGCATTTCTGAGATGATAAAGACAGATCCAGATAAAGAAAAACCTCTAAAGGTTTACGCTACATTTAAAAATATTATTTTGTTCATCCACACTGTGGGCAGAACTTGGGTGTCTGGTGGAGACCGCCCATGTGGCAGTGGGGCTTGGAAGCTTTTGGTGGAAAGAGTTATTATAACAGGGAGGTCTGTGGAAATCTACCAGCTGGGCAGACTGTTCTGAGCAGCTCAGCAGCTGCCAGAACACACTTGTGTGGTGCAGCAGGTCGGCTGCAGTGCTGGGAGCACACGGGTGGCACCCACAGGCTGTCCCAAAGGGCCTAGGTTTCCAATATCCCACTCCTGACAACCAGATAATGTGGGAAATTACCAATACAGAGCCAGGTAGAAATACAAGGGATATCAATAGGGAAAAAGCTTTACTTACAGAGTGATCTAGCCAGCCGGCAGGCAGCAGTCTCTACAGCAAGCTGAAAGGGAAATCTGAAAGTGAAACAAAACTGAAACCAGCCCCCTGAATGCCCCTTACTTTACCTCACCCTGACCATGCCCTCACAGGCATGGCTACAGCATCCCTACACATAGGGGCAGATTGTGTTTCAATTTTGCACTTGTGTTTAATGGAATGAAATTGTTTAGTCAGATGGGACTGGGACTGCATGCCTTGTGTTATAAGATGGCAGGGTACAGAGAGATAGGATAGGGTAGAAAAGTTTGTATTGATATGCAACAACCTTGTATTTGGTAGATAGGTAGATTGGTAGAGGATCTTGGGTGAATATTAGAGTTCCCTGTCATGGAGGCAGGGGAATCCAGTCTATGGTTGTGCACTGTTTGTGAATCTAGGCTATATCTGGGGTGTTTAAAAAAAAGGAGTGAATGATGCAGATTCTTGTGGAAGCCCAGAAGTTAGCTGTGGCATATGTAGTAATGGTGAGATTTTGATGAATCACAGTGATTGGTAGCCTGAGATAGACTAGAGGATTGCTAACACACAGGTATGGTTGGTTATAGTAGGTCAGGCAACTGAATATGGAAAGTGGCCTGACTTGGCTGGTTGCAGAGAATTGATGGTCAGGTTGCCATGAGTTCTCAGTCAGCTAAGCTCTTTAGAAGTAACTGGAAAGTCTGGGTATGGAGTATATTAGTTGAAGCTGAACAAAACAACCTGTGAGTAGATGCCTGAAAGGCAAGTCCTCTGAAAGCAAAGTCCTTAGATATTGGAGGAAGTGCAGGAGCATGTGGTCAGACTAGACCTTGTTGTGGCTGTGGGACCATTGCTGGATATGGTGGGTTGTGGAAAAATGAGAATTTGGATTGAAGGATATTCACAAGGCTAGAACCAGGAAGGGAAATACTATTTTATGTTTCTTTGAGGATGCATTTCTGATCACTGGACATGTGTGTTTATTGAATTATGTATATACATGTCTTATGTATATACATGTACAAAGATTTTAGTAGATTTCTGACTCAGGTAGTCATGCTATTATATACTATATCCAAAATGTCTTCATTGTTGATTGTTGAGAAGTATTCTATCATTTATCTGTCATCTACCTTTTTTCCATTTGTAAACTTGTATGTGTGTGTATGTGAATGACTATGTGTTTATTTGTGTGTGTGTTTGTTTATGTGTGCTTATACGTATCTCTGTCAATCTATATATATGAATAGTATTCAGCTCCTAAAAAAAAGGCTAAATGTTTAGGACAAGAGAACTTTAATAATTACTTCATTTTAATTGACAAAATTATTTGAATTTATGGCATTCGATGTGATATTAACATAATTTTGGAGAAATCAATGATCCTCGAGGACATTATGCTAAAAGGAATAATTTGTTAAACAGGAGCTTGATACAGTAATTTTTCAGTATTTAAATTCTGTGAATATTTTTGCTTGCTCATTGCTTATCAAATGTTTTTCACTGTTAAAAACATTTTCAGGCTTCACCACAATTATCTTTCTATATAAATTGTTCAGAAATGGATAATTAAATTTAAAAATATGTAGAAATGGTTTCTTTAGTTGTTAATTTCTTTGATTTATTTCTCATATGCAGTTCAGTGTGATATGCAAACCTTTAAGTGGAAATCTAATATGTGTTTGAATTCATTTGAGAAGTACATGAAGTGTCATGTCTTCATGTATTTCAATTCTCCATCTTACAGAAATAATTTTAACCTCAGAAATGTGTCTATTGTCCATTTATTAAATTAACAAATAAAGTATCTTGATTACACATGCTCTCTATCTTACAAATATTACTTTGAAATTGCTAGATTTATCTAATTTGCTACACAAATTTTAAGTTTCCAAAATTAGTGGAACCTATCACCTGACATTGAGGACCTAGTATCTACACCTTTGTGAAATAGAAGATCCAACCTGGAAGTAAGCTCATGGGAACATCTACTCACTGATGACTAAATAACAAACTCAATAACAGAGAAAGTTGTTAATCATTGTTATTTATTAAAAAATAACTATTCTGTGTAGAGCTACTCAATTAAAAACATATAGTCATTAAAGAGTTGAATGCACAATATGAAAGTCATTATAGTCTAATCTCACATAAATTAAGGCCTCCATCAAATGTTACCAGACCTACCTAATGGCAGAAACATTGTCTTCCAACAGTTAGACTATAAGTTTGAACTTCACAGACTGCAATTCCAACTCTGCAGCTCAAAGCAGCTGTGCAGATCTCTCTCACCATCATTGCAGGACTATGTTTGCTTGGGTGATGCTGAGAACAGGAACTGAGGTTGCTTTCTCCTCATGTGTGTTTTAAACATTACCGACATTACTTAAACATTTTAAACTTCAACACTTTCTCATAATATCATAATCAATATACCTGGAAATTTGTTTTCTTTTTATACGATTTTCAAATCAACTTGATGGTTAGCTAATCATTCTTGGCAAAATTCAAGGCTTTTATCTCTAGGGATTATTAAGAAGAATTGTGTCCAAAAGAGATGAACTCATTTTAATTTGTTCCAATTATTGTAACAAGCTAATCTATTTAAATAGCAATGGTGCAAAGAAAAGTCCTTGACAGATTGTGAATATAAATTGAAGAAATGTTTTTCTGATGAAATGAACCAACAAGGCTCTGGTATTTAACCCTTGATGTGTCCTGTCCTTATGCTTTATTTATCAGTATGACAGTCTGTTGATGTTCTCAATTTCTTGGGGAATGCAGGGAAATATTTTACATAAGAAAGGACACAATTTTATACAGTTTTTTTTTAGTGATGCAGACAAAAGACTTCTGGATGTAGTTGTGAGAAATTTTAATACTTCAGTAATAAACCACTATTTTTTCATGTTTAGGTCCTGACTTGCTTGTGAGCCACGTGGAGGCTGCTGTTCTGCATAAATCAAGACATTTTGGATGCTTTTTAGCACAATTGACACAAGAGAAAAATTAATACAATTAATTTTAGGGTTGTGAACTTTAATTAACATGACCATATAAGGAGTGTTTACACTTTCTAATTATTAGGTGGATTTTTGTACACATTCAAATAATATGTCTTTGCATTTTTATGAAGAAATTTTCTTAGACAGTGACAATATCCACCTATTTGAGTAAGTCTTATCATTAAATTTAAATATTTTGCATTTAGATTTTAAGTTGGATATCATTATATTTCTTTGAAGGATTAAGATAATAGAAATTTTGTGGAAATATATTTTCTGTGGTTTCTTGGTGCTTTTCCTCATCTATTATATGTTCATATGTTGTCATGTGGTCTGTGAAGTCACATAGGCACATGAAATAATTGCAGTTCTACCAATAAAAGATTTTTTTTTGATTTTTATGGAACAAACTCAGAACCATGTTGTGAGTACATGACCACAAACAAAGGAATGGAAATGAAGATTTATGTGACCCACTGAAATGCAGGGGATATTTAAGTCATTTGGTATCAAATGAAGTATCTAAATTGGAAAATTAAGATTCTAAACAAAGAAATTAATTAAAATGTAAGTATATTTGCTACCAATATTACAGACTACTCATTTTTTGTAGGGAGGTTGCATTGTTATGTTATATTTTGCCAGATAGCAAAGGAAATATTTCTCATATTACAAATGATAATGATTCATTATTTTTATTTTATGGGACATTGTGTTTTGTGTGCTTTGTTTAAAAGGATGTAAAATGAATTTGGAGAGTTTAAAGAGGAAAATTAAAAATTCTGTATCCTATCAAGAGCCTAATATGTACAAGATCAAATGTGTAATATATTTCAGTTGTTTTATGTTGTATTTTGTGTATAAAAATTAAAATTGCTCAATGAATATATTAATATATGTAAATAGAGAAAAGTGTGTAGAAATGCCTCTCCTGCTACCACAGATGTTAATTTCGAATTGTGTACTACTGTATATGGTATTAAAAAGGGATAACTTCATTGGAATATGATTATTTTTATATATAATAAAAGAATAAAACTTACAAATGAGGGAAAATATAATATTGTTCCTTCTAATATTGAGTTAAATTGACTAATACATTTGTTTCCCCTTGTATCTGTGTTTTGTCAAGTGATATAACTTTACGCTCCTTATGGGTGACAAAATTTCAGTGCTAGGCAAAGTGTTTTTTAAAATATAAGACAAGCCAGGTGTTGGAGGCACACACCTTTAATCCCAGCACTTGGGAGGCAGAGGCAGGGGGATCTCTGTGAGTACGAAGCTAGCCTGGTCTCCAGAGTGAGTGCCAGGACAGCCTCCAAAGCTACACACAGAAACCCTGTCTAGAAAAAACAAAAGTATGTATATATATATATATATATATATATATATATATATATGATAAAATTTTAATTCATGTTCTTAATAATGGATTATATTATTATTTCTCAAGATGTACGTTAACAGTAGTTTAAAATGAAAGCAGTCATACTATTCTTTAGTGTTTATAGAATCAGTCCTTTGATATTATATATCATATATAAGTAAAGTTTTGTGTAGCTTATGTCCTCTGTTTTTTAACTATTACCTAAATAATCACATAAGACTCTAGGAGGTTCTGCCTCTTGAAAACTAATGGAGATCAATATTGATAGCCACCAAACTGTAAGAAGTAAAATGTAGAAGACAGAATTGCACATAAATGATATGATAACCCATGTTTTGTGACAGGCATGTCTTTGGCAGTTTGGAATTTCAAAAATTACAATGATTGATTTTCTGACTCAGATGGAAGCATAAATTGAATGAGACATGCATATGATGCATCCCAACTGCCTCTAGAGCTGCTCAGACTCTGCGCATGTTCTTCTCTGTTACCAAGTTCATGGAAATGGTATTTTTCTTGCTGTTAGTCCAAATATACATCTTCACAGGTAAATATTAATAATATTAACTTATGAAACATATATATATATATATATATATATAATATATATATATATATATCCTAAGATACATGATTTTAGTCCAAGTCCAGAAAGCTTTTCATGAGGTACAAACATGCTGATTTTTTCTGACTGGGACTATGTATACATTCCTGATAGGTGGACAGAAATTCTCATCCCTTATTCTCAGCTGATGATCTAGCCAACACTGAGATGGCTGATGGGCTGGCAGTATGTAGGCATTTCATAAGAACACCAACAGACCTCTCTTGGAGATGGATATTATGAAAGTCCCTGTGGTACAAATGGTGAAGTAGTGTGAACAAAGAAAAATGACAACAGAAGAGAAAGAAAAGAGATCAAAAGAAAAAATGGTATAGGCAATTAGAGATTATGAGACCAGGAATTATTTTGAAATATTTTCTAATCCCCTTGTTTTTAGGACTGAAATAGAGATTTGTGTGTAATTATGTTTAGAAAATGAACCCAACCATCACCTTTGCACTCCGGTTGTGCATTTTCTTCAAGTGTTCTACTGTTGAGGATCCAGGCAATGAATTCCCATGTCAGGATATATTAAGGAAAAAAATATGTCCCATTCAGTCTTTACCTACTGTTTTCTATTTCAGTCTGTCTCTCTGTCTAGCTTTTCCTGAGAATTCTGGAATCAGTATAATGTCTTCAGGGGCAGGATATTGTGAGATTGATGGGTTAGTACAGCTAAAGTAAAAATATTTGTGGAAAACCTGCTGGTAGATGTAATTGTGTTAGTAATTAAAAATATGCAATGGTGAAATGAACTATAACTTCTAAAATATGTCAGTTCAGATGAAGTAATTGCTATATGGAGGCATTTGGTGCAGTTCAAATCTACTTTATTTTAATTTATATATATGATGACTAAAATTATCTTTTGAGGTGTAGTGTCTGTGCCTAATAGTGCAATATAACAGCACTGACTTGGATCCTTAAAGACCAATGCTTTGTGAGCACTACCCAAGTAAATATTTACAAATGTTGTCCATAGTATTAGCAGCACAAAGTCTTACTCTTTATTACTTGACATACTTGTGTTTAATGGCATAGTAATTATTTTAAGTTTAAATGAGAGATCTTTTCTCTGTTCATTTGCTGCTTACAATGCCAAAGTGTGATGTGCTTTAAATAACTACTTTTAAAGGTATGGGTGACAGAGATACCTCTGTCTGTTTTTCTGTTTAGAGATTCACTGATGTTGAGATAAACCTAGTGGCAGGCCCAGTTCTCCTGAGATTTTTCTCAGTAACAAGCCTGATAGAAGATTAAATGGGCCAACACAACAATGTCACAGAATTTGTCCTGCTGGGGCTCACTCAGGATCCTCCTGGTCAAAATGCATTATTTGTTATGTTTTTACTCATCTACATTGTGACAATGGTGGGAAACCTGCTCATTGTGGTTACAGTGATTGTCAGCCCCTCCTTGGGCACCCTAATATACTTCTTCCTTGCTACTTTGTCACTCATGGATGCTGTTTATTCCACTGCCATCTCACCCAAGTTGATTGCAGACTTGCTCCATGACAAGAAGACTATCTCCTTCACAGCTTGCATGAGCCAGCTCTTTATAGAGCATTTATTTGGTGGTGTTGATATTGTCATTCTGGTGGCAATGGCCTATGATCGGTATGTGGCCATCTGTAAACCCCTGCATTATCTGATTATCATGAATCAACGTGTATGTATCCTTTTCTTCTTGATGGCCTGGGCAGGAGGTTTTGCACATGGTATGATTCAAGTTCTTGTTGTGTGTAAACTTCCTTTCTGTGGCCCCAATATCATTGACCACTTTGCCTGTGACATATACCCCTTTTGGTACTTGCATGTACTGACACCTACTCTATTGGCCTTTCTGCCATTGTCAACAATGGGGTCATGTGTATAGTGATCTTCATCCTCCTCCTCCTGTACTATGGAATCATCTTAAGATCTCTCAAGAATCACAGTCAGGATGGCAGGAGTAAAGCACTGTTCACCTGCAGCACTCATATCATCGTGTTTTTTCTCTTTTTTTGTTCCATGTATTTTCATGTATGTTAGGCCAGTTTCTAGTTTTCCTGTGGATAAATCCATTACTGTATTTTATACTGTTGTTACACCCATGTTGAATCCTTTAATATATACTTTGAGAAACTCTGAGATGAAGAAATCTGTGTAAAAGCTCTTGCAAAAACGTTTAAGACCTGATAGAATAAAACTTTCTTCTTGATGATTCTTTAACCTAGTACTACACAACTATCATGAATAAATTCTAGAAGTATGTGTTTCATCCTGAACATATATACCAGCACTTGATATTGTGAAAGTACTTGTATTGTGAGTGTTATTTGTAAATATTATACTTTGTTGTGATTTTCATAATTAATGAAGCACTTTCAACCATTTTGATGAATTGCTTATTTTAGTTTGTTAAAATTTTAATAAAGAATTTTCTTTAAAATAATGCATTTTGATAACATTTATCTTTTTTCCCATCTCTTTCCAGATCCTTCTCCCTTTCTCTCTCAACAAATTTCATAATCTGTCTCTTTCTCCCTCTGTCACCTTCCTTTCTGAATTTTCATTCTCAGTGTTTCAAAACCAAACATTTAAAAAAACCATCAAAATAAACAAAAGACTAAAAACATAAAAATGCTAAACTAACACAAATAACCCTCTCCACACACACAATGCAAACCAAGTGAAACAAACACTGTCGTCTATTTTCTGCTTGCCTACTACTCTTGGGCATGAGTCCTGTTATGGAGTGTGGTTGATATGCATAACATGCCATTGAAAATATTTTTGTTTCCTCTTCCAGCAGTTTATGGATAGATTCTAGGTTATGTATTTGATTTGTATCCAATGTCTCTTTTAAGTAGAGGGATTTTGTGTGGCTTGTATCTGTACAGGTTTTGTGCATGCTGTCACACTCTCTGTGAATCTATAGCTGCATCAGTGTTCTGAAAACATTGTTCCTTGAATACATCCACCACCTCTGTCTTTTATAATCTTTCCACCTCCTCTTCTGCATAAGTCCCTGAGCAATAAATGGAGGCATTAGATAGAGATATTCCATTTTGGACAAATGTGATGTACTTATTCCTAAACAGTGTTCTTTATATAATCTGTATGGTGCAGTTCTTTAGATTCAACTACTCCTGTATTGTCATGTGTATTAAAAGTCACTTCTATCTCAAAACCAGATTGTAGTGGCCTACTAAACTATAGTTATGCTATCTCATAAATTCCAAGTTATTTTATGTGATTATTGTTTGACAAAAGGAAAAGAAAGCAAAAACAGTAATGTTGTCATAGAGCATTGTTTGCTAATAGCTTTGATGATTAAACTCATAAAATTGTACTTCTTTGATTTTTACAAATATATATTGCCATTTATGTGCGTTACATACATTTATTATCTTTATTCATAAATTAGTTATTCCCCATCATGTCAGAGAATTTTGTTTTATTAAACAGAATAAATCACAACACCATAGGTCCTTCTGTATGTATCTTAGCAACTGAAACTTCAAGATTGTTCTTTCTTTTCTGAATGTACCAATTTGGCAGACAGTCTTCTCTGTCTACTAACAGTGATTCTATGCTTCTAGTTCCTGATGCAATGGTATTTGGAGGAACTCTATGTAGTTATGAAACATATTTTGGTCTTCAAATTTATTGCTTACAGTCTTAAAATTTCACCCCATTTTCTCTCATTTTTCTTTCACATCCCAGGCTTGGAGTCTCCTGTTAATCCCAAGATTCAAGGAGAAAGATAACTGACCAAAAACATGTCTAAATTAATTAAAGCAAGCTCTTTTACTCATGTAAAACAAATCTCTTCTTAAAGTTCTTTGTACACTACTTTTTTTATTTTATTTAAAATAATTTCTAATCTAATTAAACTTTACTTTGAAATAATTCTCTTTGAATGTTTTTGGTAGAATATGATAGTTACAATCTGTGATCTACTCATGTTGTTCTGAATTGTGCAAGCATTTTATAGTTTTAAATTGACTTAATTTTCATTTTGTTATCTCTTATAGTATTTATTTTTGTGTGGTGAGAATCCCACAATCTACTTGCCTTGCCTTGTGAACTAGGGCTTTTTTCTTATTTTTTAAAACAATTGTCCCTTTCTGTTACCTTAAATGTATTTCCTAGATTGATGACATTATTATGTTTGTTATATTTTATGTTCATATTTTTTGAATCTCTTTCAAGACTATTTATACAGTGAATTGATCTTCTTCCTAATTTACTACTTTATTATTAAATGCCAGTGAAGTAAGTTTTGAAAAGTAATAAAATGTATCCTATAAAATTATGCTATTTAAACAACATTTCTACAATAGGAGTACCTTTGGCTGGTTGTGTGTAGATAGTTTAGAGAAGACCTAATACTTGTTCTCAGTAAATTTTTCTTTTGGGGAACAGGAAAAGCTATCTTTCTGCAGGCCCTAGAATCCATCATTAGTTTTGGTGTCAGTTTGTTTTCATCATTCAGAAGTTGGATATTTTTCCTTTGTGTTTTGCAATTTGTGTTATTTTAGTTAAACTTTAAAAATTCTTTCTATCCTGCATTATCTAGTAATGGTGACAAATATGGAAGGAAGATAAAACATGAAGCTCTATCATGAATCTTCAAGCAATGTGATGAAATTTTCTTGATTCCTTGGATTTCCTAGATAAAAAATGATACCATACTGAAATAAGCATTTTTGTTTCCAGCAATTCTACCCAATATTTATAACATATCTCATCTTCATGCTAATGTATTAGTTTAAATTGAAAAGTAAGAATCATCATTTGGAAGATAGTCCCTAGTTTATTTCATGGAAGCAATCAAAATATATTTATTAGGACTATCCATCTGTCTTTACAATAAATGTTGATGTTATATTTAAATGTTTCTTGACTTTAGATATTCAGTTGCATACACATATATTCTCCAACAGACTGAGATAATGGAAAGTCTTGTGGAAATGTGCTATGTCCAGTCACTTGACAGTCATCATTCATTTTTACTGAACAGTTGTTAGTTACCATGTGTTCTCAAAGGCTCATGAGTACCTGCAAAATTTAAAATCAATACCGTAAAAGACCCATCCTTTTTCAGAACAAAAATCAGACCCTAGATATGTGTTTATAATACCAGCAAGAGAGCCCATTAATTAAGTATTTCTTTGAAAATGTTTTCAAGGTCATGTATTCCCAATGGTAATATATGTTTGGAAAATCACACAAAACCACACACAAAAACAAAAATACACAAAGTATTTTAATTATAGACTGATTTTATTTATTTTCTATTTTATCAAATAATAAGTGAAATACATTTTATGTATTAAAACATTACTGGATTATTTTATTATATTTTATATAATATATGGGATGTACTAATAAAGATGTGTAACTATTTTTAGATAAATTTAAATTAAAATATTTAGGCTTGAATATTGTTCTAAGTGCTTAGCCTTTGGTGAAAATGATGTTCATCAAATTCTATCATTTGATGTATTCTTTAGTGTGTATCTTAAAACCAGTCAATATGGTAATATATATGTAAGAACAACTCTATAGGTAAATACCTCATCCACAATCAATCCCTTTGATTTGTTACATTTGTATTGTAAAGTATTTTATTTAAAATTTAAAATTTAGGAATTATATTGTCAGGCCATTCCTCAGATTATTTCCTTGAAAGTGTGTAATGTGCTTTGAACCTATTTCCTTCATAATCTACTTGCATTCCTTTCACTGTTCTGCCTCTTAAATGTACCTTTTATTCAGGGTGTTTCTGTTTTACATCATATCATTTATATACATATTAATTGACATTTCTATGAAAATGTGGGATCAACAAATTAGAAAATATGGAATATTAGTGTTTCAGATATGGACTAAATTTGCATGACATGATCATTTGCAGTTGCATTAGTATTCATGTAAAGGATGTAGTTTCATTCTTCTTTATGGTTGAAAAAGTTCTAGATATAAAATTATCTTTTAAAAAAGCAATTAATTCCTGGTTTAATTATTATCTCTTTCTGAATGTAATTCACAGCAATTTAAATTTATGAACACATTTTCTCACATTCTTATGGAATCAGATACTTAATAATCTATAATCTGGTTTACATTAGTTTTAAATATGATACAGCTAGAGGACTGTGTTCTCACTTTGTATGAAATAACTATATTGGTTTCTAGAAAATTTGTTCTAGTGGAAGCCAATGTTGATTAAAGAAAGAAAGGTCCTAAAACATAGCAAATAAGATGAAAAAGTGATAGAATTGGATGTTTTTCTATGCTTATGCTCTACTACATGGGTTCCTTCATCATTCTGAACCTTCAAATATGGCTACTGCAGATCTTCTACATCAGGTAACAGCAGAAATATGCTTCAATTATATAGAAGGTTCATCACAATTGTCATCTGAAGCAAGTGAAGTCTTTGCACATTCCCTCGCCTACTATTATATCATGTAAATCAGTTTTTCCCTACTTGTTCATGTTGAAACATAATCAGTCATTTGTGATGGTTGTGAGCACTTAAATTCAATAGATTAAAAAATTCCTAATACTTCTTTACCTATGTCCTTAAAGTGACACAAAGAATAGCACTACTAACAGCTAACATTCATTTATATGTCACAAGCAGTGAGAAGAGCTTGTAGAAAACTCAAAACTAAACAAAGCACTCAGGGATGCAGATGTTGTAGACCCCTGTAGTAAGATAATATAGGTAATAAGTGAATGATCCTGGCTGAAAACACAAGCACATGACCAAGAGTCCACAGAATTCAGCACTGTGCTCTCTCTCTCTCTCTCTCTCTCTCTCTCTCTCTCTCTCTCTCTCTCTCTCTCTCTCTCTGCAGTGTATTTGAGGTTATTTTATGGTACATTATGAATACAAATCAGAGTTATTAATTGGCATGATAATATCTACTCTGTTCCTGATTATCATTGGTAGGGGAGTGAGTGAATATAAGCTTCGAGATTAACTATGCAAGAAAACTAAGATAACATCATGAAAAAAAGGGAGTTTTGAACTAATAGTGCTGTAGAGTATAAGGCTGGAGAAACTCTTTATTTTATCATTTTTTATTTGAATTAGAAACAAGATTGATTTACATGACAATCCCAGTTCCCTTCTCCCTCCCTTCCTCCCCTATCACCCTCCAGCTAAAACCCTACCTATCACATACCCTTTCTTCTATTCTTCACCTGACTCAACCTTTCAGGATTACCAGCCTACAATCCACACTGCCAGAGCAACTAATAAACAAGAAGGACCCTAAAAGAGATAAACATTGTTCCCTGGAGAAAGGGAAAGGGTTAGGATCCCATGAGCAAATTCAGACCACGGGAAGAGGGGGGAGGGAGCTACAAGAATGAGAAGGGAAGAAGTGGAAGGATGGAAAAACTCTTAAATCATGTTTGCTGATGTCTTTAAATTACAATGTCTACTCTGAGTCATGTTCTTAACATGTTTAGTAAATGATCCATAGCCATGCCTTCCCACAGTAGTTATAACATTTTCTTTGAGTGTGCTTTGTTTAGAGATCTGACCACTAAATTTCTACTTTAGTATCTCAGGATATAGAAAATTTCACCATCTGTCTTTCAGTTTCCATTTCACCTGTTTTACCAGCTAATATATCACAAGAGTTAAGAAAACATAAATTTAACTGCTGGTGAAGTAGTCAGTGACAATTGTGTGTTATTTCTTTTGTAGTGAAAGGATGAGAAATAATTATGGTGCATTTAAATGTGTTTAATAAATGGGAGAAGAAATGAAATGGACAGAAATATATCTCCTGAGACCTTGACAATCAGAATCAAATAAAGTACTTGCTAGAAGCATTAATCTAATTAGCTTTTATCAATAAAATTTGGGAGTTATATACAGAGGTGAGAAGCTGGAATGTCACTGAAGCAGGGGGCCATCATCAGTCACGGCCTACCTCCTCTATTTCTCCATCCACAAGGGGTGAGATCCTTTCTTAGCCCCATGTTACTATTTCCTCCCCTTCTCTGTCTATATTATATTGTGTTGGAATCAAGATTCACTAGACTCCCTACAGGTTAAGTGATGTTTATTTGGGGAGAATGCACTTACACAAGAAACAGGTGACCTCTACAAGTTCCAGCTCCACCGATTCACCCAACTTCCCACTCTGACACAACAAGAAGCAAGAGGGCACCACCTGCCTGGAATCCAGACCTAAAACTCACCCTCCCTCATGTCTGCACCTGTGAACAAGACCAAATGGGTGTGGTCAGCCCTACAGGTCTGGTTAGGTTGGATATCTCACTACAAGTGGCCAGCTCTGCCCTCTGATTCCAAACAAGTTTTATTTATCAGAGCACAATCAAAATATCACACAGCATTTCCCTCTTTTTGTCTATATAAAAATCAAAGGTTTTTATGAACATAGTAAAACTACTTACAGTATGTACAATTAAGTGTAAACAAGTATATCAGGTAAAAATTACATTAGCAATGTCCAGTCTATTTGAATTTGACAATTTCAGAGAAAAACCTTGTTCACAGGTGCAGACATGAGGGAGGGTGAGTTTTAGGTCTGGATTCCAG
The DNA here is from genome assembly GCF_003668045.3 of Cricetulus griseus. NCBI lineage: Eukaryota > Metazoa > Chordata > Mammalia > Rodentia > Cricetidae > Cricetulus > Cricetulus griseus. Next base: position 87,016,178 of record NC_048599.1, read on the forward strand.
GCAGGTGGTGCCCTCTTGCTTCTTGTTGTGTCAGAGTGGGAAGATGGGTGAATCGGTGGAGCTGGAACTTGTAGAGGTCACCTGTTTCTTGTGTAAGTGCATTCTCCCCAAATAAACATCGCTTAACTTATAGGGAGTACAGTGAATCTTGATTCCAACACAAATATCTATCATATCTTGGTGAATGCAAAGTGTGGTATCTCATTCAATTTCTATCCTAATTTGTATTACAAACTCAATACTATCTTTTTACGTCTCTTAAACTTATATACTTTACACTTCTTTTGTGAGTTTCTTTTCCGAATTCTGTAAAATGGAAAACTATACCTATAACTGTCTAATCTTCAATTCATTAGAGACTGAGATGTATATATTACCTGAGTAAACAGGAGGTGCAAAGCAAACAACTTCCAAAACTAAGAAATGACAAAAACAGCTGGCTGCCTGGATAGAAAACCAATTTCCTCAATAATGTTGGAGCATTCATCTTTGGCCTTCAGGCCTAGAATATCTGACAGACTTTTCTGTGAAGCAGGATTTTTGATGGATTATTCTGCCCTGTCTTGGCAAAGTTAAGCAATCACTCTCTCTTGTGTCATGCTTGTCCAATTTGGACAGGACAGCATAATGTCAGAGGTTGAGGCAAGGACAGCCCATAACCCAGAGTCTAAATTTTGTCTCAAAGAATGTAATGTTGACATGGAGTTTCTTCAATACTCATCACCTTCTCTGAAGTAGATTGAAACAGACGTGTTTCCTTAACAAAAACAAAAACAGATAATTATGCTATTAAAACATCTGAAGTGCCATATTCTGTAGTTTTCAAGATCATCTATCTAAAATGTATATCTGTTTGACCTTGAAGAGATATGTGACAGGACTACAAGTTTGATTTTAATAGGTGACTATATAATAACCTGCATTTATTATCTTAAATAGTTAGTAATAATAACTTTCAAGGACTACATATTTTTCATTACATAGTTAGATGAGCTGCATAGATTCAACACCTTAAAAGTAAAAACACAATTGCAGTAGATACTAACAACAACAACCTTACATTTGCATCCATATACAAACATATTTTATTTTATTTTGGTTTTTTGAGACATGGTTTCTCTGTGTAGCTTTGGAGCCTATCCTGGCACTCATTCTGTAGACCAGGCTGGCCTTGAACTCACAGAGATACACCCGCCTCTGCCTCCCAAGTATGCACCACCAACGCTTGGCCACAAACAGATTTTAAACAACAGTAAAAACATATGCAGTATAAAAGTAAGCTCAAATTTGCATCCATATACATGAATCCATACCAATGCAAAATATTTAAGAGTAGTAGTTGCTTTTTGGCTTAAAAGAAGATTCAATATATAACCTTTTATTCTATCATTTCCCAAGTTATTTAAAGATTTCATTTGTGATAAAAAAGACCATCTCCTTAACAACTTGTCTTGTTTAGCTTTTAATGGAACACTTGGTGGTGCTGAGGTTTCCATTTTCCTAGTGATGGTGTATGATTGATATGGGGCCATCTGATAGCCACTATAATATTTGACTCTCATGAACATGCAGGTTTTGCACACTATTGTTGTTGGTGTCCATGAGGATTTCCTCATGATCTGCTTCACATTTGATTATACAAGGACAAGTAGGGACTTCGTTTATAATTCCCTTGTTTGTGGGCTGGTGATAGAAAAGTATTTCTTCAAATCCTTCTCATTAACATGATGTTTCTTATGAAATTCTAAGGCTTTTCATGGATTTCCTACCAAAAGGTACTCAATTTCTTCATGGCCTTTATTAGAGGGCCTGCTACACCAGCAAGGGATCTTATACGTATTATATACAAAATGGAATTTCTCTTTCTGATTACTTATTGTAATTTAATAATTAACAAGGTTAATTTTCAATCATCTAGAATGAGTTTAACAGTTTCAATATGTAAAACAAATCATGTATATTGGGAATCAGTAACTATATTAAGAGTTTGAGAAAATCTAATAATACCATGAGAATAACATATACTTCTGATGTTTGAACTGAATCATAGGGACTTTGAGCTATTTTATTTTTTTCCTGACTTGTAACTGTCTTCACTGATTTATTTACATCAGTATAGAATGTAGGGGTCTATATGTTTGTTTCATCACTTGAGGCAGGACCAAGGACCTCTCCAATGTATCTAGGTGTCTCTCTACAGGGAATATGCTCCAAAGAGTCTGTTCATGCACTTGGAATAAATACTGTCTTCCCTGCTAGTGGTGCCACGAACTGCCCAAGCCACCCAATCATCACCCATATGTAGAGGGCCTAGTTCAGTCTTATGTAGGCTCCCCAGTTGTCAGTCCAGAGTCAGTGAGTTCCCATGTGCTCAGGTCAGCACTTTCTGTTGGTTTCCTCATTATGGTCTTAGTCCCTTTGTTCATATTATTGCTCCTCCCTCTCTCTGACTGGACTCCAAGAGGTTAGCCCAGTGCTTAGTGGTAGATCTCTGCATTTGCTTCCATCAGTTACTGCATGAAGGTTCTATGATGACAATTAAGGTAGTCATCATTATGATTACAGGGGAAAGGCAATTAAGGTACCCTCTGCACTATTGCTTAGTTTCTTACCTGGAGTCATCCTTGTGGATTTTCCTTGTGCCAGGTTTCTTGCTAACCCCATAATGGCTCCCTCTATCAAGGCATCTTTTTCCTTGCTCCCCCTCTCAGTCATTCTGCTAACACCCCCTTCCTGATCCCTCATGTCCTCTCCACCTCCTTTAATCCTCTCCCCACTCCTTTACCACCTACCTACATGCTCCCAATTTACTCTTTTCTAGTTCTTCTACCCAGGGGATCCATGTATGTGTCTCTTAGGGTCTTCCTTGTTACCTGGCTTCTCTAGGGCTGTGGTCTATGACTGGATGTCCTTTGCTTTATGTGTAATATTCATTAATGAGTGAATACATACCATGTTTATCTTTCTGTGTCTGGTTACCTCACTCAGTATGATTTTTATAGTTCTGTCTATTTGCCTGAAGATTTCAAGATGTCATTTTTTTTTGAACTGAGTATTACTCCATTGTTTAAATGTACCACATTTTCTTTATCCATTCTTTAGTTGAGGGGCATCTAGATTGTTTCCAGGTTCTGTCAGTTACATATAATGCTGTTCTGAAAATATTTGAGCAAATGTCCTTGTGGTATCAGTGTGCATACATTGGGTGTTGTATTGCTGGACTTTGAGGTGGATTGATTCTCAGTTTTCCATGAAATGGCCATACTGTTTTCCAAAATAGCTGTACAAGTTTTCACTCCTACCAGCACTGGAGGAATGTTCCTCTCACTTTACATCCTGTCCAGCATAAGCTTTCATTAGTTTTTTAATCTTAGTCATTCTGACCATTGTAAGATGGCTGCTGAGAGTTGTTTTGATTTGCATTTCCCTGATGACTAAGGATGTTGAGCAATTCCTTCAGTGCCATTCAGTCATTTGAGATTCCTTTGTTGAGAATTCTCTGTTTAGTTCTCTATCCCATGCTTTAAATTATATTGTTATTTTGCTCTCTAGTTTCTTTAGTTCTTTGTGTAATTGGAGATCAGCTCTCTGCCAGATGTGGTGATGGTGAAGAACTTTTCCCATTCTTTAGGCTGATTTTTTGTCTTGTCCACTGTGACATTTACCTTACAGAAGCTTCTCAGTTCCAGGAGGTTCCATTTTTTATTTGTCCATCTTAGTCTCTGCACTACTGGTGTTATAATCAGGAATTTTTCTCCAGTGCCAATGAGTTTAAGGCTACTTCCCACTTTCTCTTACATGAGGTTCAGTGTGGCTGGATTTACTTTGAGGTCTTTGATCCATTTGGACTTAAGTTTTTGGCATGGCAATAGATCTAGATCTATCTGCAGTCTTCTCTATGCCAACATTCCCTTATGCCAGCACCAGTTGTTAAAGATGCTTCTTTTCTTCTGCTGTGTAACTTTAGCTTCTTTGTCAAAATCAGGTGTTCATAGGTGTGTAAATTGATGTCAGTCTTTGATTCTATTCCCTTTTACATTACTATAGCTCTATAGTAGAGCTTGAAGTCAGGGATGGTGCTCCCCAAGATGATCCTTGATTGTACAGAATTGTTTTGGTTATCCTGGGTTGGTTTGATTTTTCAATATGAAGTTGAATGTTGTTCTTTCAAGGTCTGTGAAGAATTGTGCTGAGATTTTGATTGGGATTGCATTGAATGTTTGGATTGCTTTTGGTAAGATTGTCCCTTTTACTATGCTGAATCTACATATACAAAATCTTGGGAGATCTTTCAATTTCCTGATGTCTTCTTCAATTTATTTTTAAGGAATTAAAGTTCTTGTCATACATGTCTTTCACTTGTTTGGTTAGAGTTCCCACAAGTTATTTTATTTATTTATTTATTTTTGTCTGTATGTCTGGATATTGTGAAGGGTAATGAATCTCTGATTTCTTTTTAGCCCATTTATCATCTGTATATATTAGAACTAATGATATTTTTGAGTTAATCATGTATCCTGCCACACTACAGCCAACATCAAACTAAATTGATATTGATTGATTTCTTGACCTGTTACCATTCTATTTACAGCTGAAATCAATCTTCACCAAAAAAAAAAAAAATCAGTGAAGTCTTTTTTGGGTGCTTGCCTAATTTAGGAAAGATTCAGACCTCCTTCCTGACTTTTCATTCTCTTCCCAAGCATTTAAACCTACTTATACACATAGCACCAGAGGTTGTCAAATACAAGCTGCCTGTGCAGTTCAGCGTATTGGCTTTCACGTAGAAGTTGATCTCTGGAAATGTTGATGCCTCTAGCCCTATGTTGTAGCTCTATGATCCTAGTTTCCTCTGTCTATCATGTTCACTATTGTAACTGAGGACCAGCTTCCACTTTTCCTTTAGCTAAATCTTTTCAGTCCTGGATGATTACCATGTGAGACTGCTTCCTTATATCTACTCAAATTTAATATTTCAGAATCTATTTAACTCCTGATATGCTCAGTAGTGCCTTTTGTGTACTGGTTATTCTTGTATAGTAACTGGAAAAACTAACTTTGGTTTACTAATAATCTTGTGCCATCCTTCTTTTGTTTTTCATGGAGTGGTTTAGTAGGTTCTTGTCTAAATTCCTCTGTCAGTATCTGAGAATTGTTCTTAATTTCATTATTTGGTCTTTTTTAAAGCTTGCATCTTATCAATCAACTTTTAGAGTTTTTATTAGTAAATCTGTCTAAGGTTTGTGCCTTATCAGTAGTAAGTCTAAGGCTTGCATCTTATCAGTCAAATTTTCCTTTTTGGCACTGTAGTCATACCACATTTTTTTCTTTTTCGAGACAGGGTTTCTCTGTAGCTTTGGAGGCTGTCCTGGGACTAGCTCTTGAAGACCAGGGTGGTCTCAAACTCACAGAGATCCACCTGCCTTTGTCTTCATGTCACTTTTTATAGATAAAATGTGAATTACCAAAATGATAGCAATTATAATCAACATTATGTCAATCCCAGCTAAGTCTATTATCACCTCATTTATTTTTTCCATTTTCAACCCACCCAGAATAACACTATTTAGAGTTCCAATTCCCTAAATTGTGATATTTCCCATTCTTAATGTTGGAAAGATTTTTCATTTTAATTTTGCTTAACTGTCTACTTAAGAATTTCCCATGTGTCTCACCAAATTTGCCTACATTAGCTGTCTACAACAGCAGTTCAGCAGGAAGTGGGGGCCTACACTGTAGGGTCCTTACAAGCTGTATCAGTGTCTGAAAAAGAATCTTATGCTTCCATCAGCTGCCTCCTGAAGTGCTGGCTCATGTGGCTTCTCTGTTTGTGTGGTCCTGCCCCATGTTGTAATACCAGATGTCATTTTTTGTTAGCTTAGTGTCTACCTGAATCTACTGATAGTTTAACTACTCTTTGTGAGCAACCTGTTGTGTCTTCTGTTCTTGGTGGTATTGCCCACCAAATGTGGGTTTTAACTAATTCTCCATTGGTCTATTTACTCAGGCAGATGTTGGGGTGAAAACCTGCAAGATCTGAGAAGCCAAAGAAGCAACCAGGTGACCTTTATTTGTGGCCAGAAATTCTGCAAGCAAAGCATGTCCCACTCACCTCAAACAAACAAACAAACAAAAGGTTGTGGATATCTAATTCCCTTCTTACTCCTTCCTGTGTATCTCACTATCTACCTTCCTCAGTCCTCAGTACTTTCTATGATTAATTCCTGACCACTAGTTTTGCCTCCGCTTATGACCCAAGCTTGATTTTATTAACACAGTCTCATGTTTCATAGTGTAACCAAATATCCATAACAGGGTCGCAGGGATGGGTGGAATGTGAGAGTGCTGAAGGGGATGATGGGAATGAGGAGTTGTTTGGGGTCAAGTAGAAACATGGTATTAGTGAAATTCCATAAATCTGAAAGGCTGACATCTATATAAGACTTCAAGCACTAGTGGATATGTAGCCAGAACGGGCTGTCTCCAGTGATCAAATTGGTGACTACCCCAATTATCATCAGAGAGTCTTCATCCAGTGACTTACAGAAACAGATGGAGAGACCCAGTACTAAACATTAGCCCAAGATCAGGGAATCCAGCTGAAGAGAGGGAAGAAGGATTGTTGGAGCCAGAGGGACAAGGATATCACAAGAAAACCCACATAAAAAATAACCTTGGCTTATAGGCACTCACAGGGACTGAACCAACAACCAGTGAGCCTGCATGGGATTGAAGTAGGCCCTCTGAATATATGTTACATTTGTTGAAATCTTTGATCCATGTGGACTTGAATTTTGTGTAGAGTGATAGATATGGTTCAATTTTTATTTCTCTACTTGTAGACACTGAGTTTTAGAAAATACTGTATTCAATTTGATTTTGTTGATCAACATATCTGTTTTTATGTCAATACCATGCAGCATTTATTACTATAGCTGTGCAGTACAACTTAAAACCAGGATAGTAATGGCTTAAGTGTTCTTTATTTTTATTATTGTCTTAGCTACTCTGGGTTTTTTCTTTATCCATATGAATTTGAGAATTGTCCTTTCAATGTCTGTAAAGAATTGTGTTGGAATTTTGATGGGGTTTACATTGAATCTGTAGATTGTTTTGGTAGTAGGGCCATTTGATTTTATGAATATGTAACCATAAAATTTATATCAGGGAACTCCAACATCTGATAAACATTCTTATCACATTTACTGGATACAAGATTAACTAAAAAATATTATTAGCCCTCCTATGTACAAATTATAATGCATTGAGAAAGAAATCAGGGAACTGGACCCATTCACAATAGTCTTAAATAATGTAAAATATCATGGGGTAACTATTACCAATCAAGTGAAAGGCTTTTATGATAAAATTTAAAGGTATTTGAAGAGGAAATTGAAGAAAATATCAGAAGACGCAGAGCCTTTCATGCTCATGGATGGGTAGGATTATCATAGATAAAGTTACTTGAACTTTCATATTGTTGGGATTTTTATGGGAATTTTATGGGATATTTGGGCCTATGTACTCCATGTGTTAGTTCTGAGTCTTTTTATTATTTTTTTATTAGTTTAAATTAGAAACAAGCTTGCTTCACATGTCAATTCCTTCTCCCTCACCTCCCCTCTCCAACCAATCCCCCACCAGCTACTCACCTCATACCCCCTCTGCTTGCCAGGGAGGGTAATGCCCTACATGGGTCTTCCCCAAAGTCTATCATATCATCCTGGGCAGGACCTAGGCCCTCCCCCATGTGTACAGGCCAAGAGATCATCCCTCCATGTGGGATGGCTCTCAAATACCCTTCTTACACCAGGGATAAATACTGATCCACTACCAGGAGCCCCATAGAATGCTGAGGCCTCCTCATTGACATCCATGTTCAGGGGTCTGGATCAATCACTTGTTGGCCTCCCAGACATCCCCCTTGTTCAGGTCAGCTGTTTATGTGGGTTTCACTAGTCTGATCCTGACACCTTTGTTCTTCATTCCTCCCTCTCTGTAACTGGGTTCTAGAGTTCAATTCAGTGTATAGATGCGGGTGTCTGCCCCTACTTCCATCAGCCACTGGATGAGGGTTCTAGGATGGCATATAAGGCAGTCATCAGTCTCATTATAGGAGAAGGGCATTTAGGGTAGCCTCTCCACCATTGCATAGATTGTCAGTTGGTATCATCCTTGTAGATCTCTGGAAATCTCCCTAGTGCCTGATCTCTCCTCCAACCTATAATGGCTCCCTCTGTTCTGGTATCTCTCATCCTTCTCTCCTCATAGTTCTGAGTTTTTTTTTTAATGTATAAAGGAAGTCAGGAAAATAGAAATCATAGGGACAGATTGTGTCTAGGATTTGCATTTGTCTAGAGTGGAATGAAGTTGTTTAGACAGAGGGGACTCATACCGCATGCCTTGTGTTACAAGTTGGCAGAGGACAGAGATAAGACTGGGTGGAAAAATTTGGAAGAGTATGCAGGAATCTTGTGGTTTGGTATAGGTAAGGAGGATCTTGGTTGAAGCCTCATGTTCCCTTGGAATGGAGGCAGGGAAATCCTGGCTAGAATTGTGCACTGGTTGAGAAATTACTCTATATCTGATGTGTTAATAAAAGGAGTGGATGAGGAATCCCAGAAGTTAGCTGTGTTACAGGTAGTAATGGTGAGATTAGGATGAATCTTAGTGAGTAGTACCCTGAGATGGACTCTAGGACTGCTAACACACAGGTATGGTGGGTTATAGTAGGTCAGGCAAATGAATGTGGAAACTGGGCTTGACTTTTCTGGGTACAGAGTACTGAAGATCAGGTTGCCATGAGTATTCAGCAAGCTAGACTTTGGAGAAGTAACTGAAAGGTCTGGTTATAGAGTGAGGTAGTTGAAGATTTGCTGGTAGCTAATCATTCTTGGCAAGATTCAAGGCTTTTATCTCTGGGGATGATTAAAAAATTATGTTCAAAAGTGGTGATCTCATTGTAATTTGTTCCAATTATTTTCACAAGTTCATCTATTTTAAATATCAATGATGCAAAGAAAAGTCATTGACTTTTTGTGAATATATTGTGAATATAAATGGAAGAAATGATCAAATCACCCAACAAGCCTCTGGTATTTAACCCTTGATTTGTCCTGTCCTTATGCTTTATTTATCAGTATGACAGTCTGTGGATGCTCTCAATTTCTTGGGTCTTACCCATGCAGGGAAATGTTTTACATAAGAAAGGAAACAATTTTACAGAGATTTTATGATATAGACAGAAGACTTCTGGATGTAGTCGTGAGAAATTATCTTCATTAACATTTAAGTAATAAACCACTGTTTTATCATGTTGAGTTCCTGACTTGCTTGTCAGCTCATGGATGCTGCTGTACTGAACAAAATCAAGACATTTTGGATGCCTATAGAACAATTGACACAAGAGAAAAATTAATGCAATTAATTGCAGAGTTGTGAACTTTAATTAACATAACCATATAAAGAGTGCTATCAATTTGTAATCATTCTGTGGACTTTTTATACACACACAAATAATACATCTGTGTATTTTATGAAGAAATTTTCTTAGACTGATAATATCCACTTACCTATTTGAGTAAGTCATAACATTAAATTTAATATTTTGCATTTAAATTTTAAGTTGGATATTCTTATATTTCTCTGAAAGACTAATATAATAGAAAGTTTTGTGGGAATGTGATTTCTTCAGTCTCTTGTTGCTCTTTCCTCATCTATTATATGTTCATGTGTTGTCATGTGTTCTGTGAAGTCACATAGATCACGAAATAATTCTAACAGCAGAAGATTTTTTGATTTTTAATGGAACAAAATCAGAACCAAGTTGTGAGTACATGACCACAAAAAAAAGAAATACAAGCTAAGAGTCCTGTGATCCACTGAGATGCAGTTGATATTTAAGTCATATGGTATTAAAGGAAGTATCTAAACTGGAAATTAAGATTCTAAACAAAGAAATTAATAAGAATGCAAGCATATTTGCTATCAGTGTCACAGAATACACATTATTGTGTGGGGAGGTTGTATGGTTATGTTCCATTTTGCCAGATAGCAAATAAGATATTTCATGTCTTGCAGATGACAGCGATTCATTATTTTTATTTTATGGGACATTGTGTTTTGTGTGCTTTGTTTAAAAGGATGCATAAAGTCTTTAAATAGTTTATACAGGGAAATTAAAACTTCTGTTTCCTCGCAAGAGGCTATGATGTACAAGATCAAGTGCCAATTATATTTTTGTTGTTTTATGCTGTATTTTATGTATATATATTAAAATTACTCAATGAATGTTAGTATATGTAAATAGAGAAAAGTGTACAGGAATGACTCTCCTGCAACCACAGATGTTTGTTAGTATGGTATTGTGTACTTCTGTATATGGTATTAAAAAGGGAATACTTTCTTTGGATAGTTTACTGTCTACTCTCATGTCTTCTGTGATAATATGAGCTTTTATATGTACTAAAAGTCTAAAACTCACAAATGAGAGAAAATATAACATTTTCGCTTCTAATACTGAGTAAAAATGACTAGTATATATATTTCTCCTTGTATCTGTGTTTTGTCAAGTGATTTACCTTTACCTTTCTTATGGATGACAAAATTTCAGTGCTAGGCAACGTGTTTTGTAAAATATGGGATAATTTTTTAAAAAAAGAAATGTCCTTAATAATGGATTATACTATTATTTTTCAATAAGTGTGTTAATAGTAGTTCAAAATGAAAGTAGTCACACTAATCTTTATTATTTATACAATCAGCCCCTTGATAATATATATTATATATGTCTAGTATTGTGTAGCTTATGTAATCTGTTTTCTTACTATTACATAAATAATCAGATAGAGTCTCGAAGGATTTGACTCTTGAAAAATAAGGATGAACAATACTGAAAGCCAACAAACTGCATAGAAGTAAAATGTAAAAGACAAAATTGTGCATAAGCTATGGAGTAACCCTATATTCTGTGGCAGGCATGTCTTTGGCTATTGGGAACTTCAAGAATGACAATGATAGATTTTCTGACTCAGATCGAAGCATAAATGTGAATGAGACACGTATAAGATGCATCCCAACTGCTTCTACAGCTGCTCTGACTCTGCACATATCCTTCTCTGTTACCAAGTTCATGCAAATGGTATTTTGCTTGCTGCTAGTCCAAATATATTTCTTCACAGGTAAATATTAATAATATTTAATTTATAATAAATGACTTAATATATATTATGAAATACATATATATATGTATATATTCATATATATATGAAATAATTCCTAAGATACACAATTATGATCCAAGCCCAGAAGTAGTACATGAGGCTCACATATGCTGTATTTTTTCTAACACAGAGTATGTCTACATTCTTGTTAAGTGGACAGAAATTCTCATGACTCATTTTCAGCTGATGATCTAGCCAACACTGATTGCTGATGGGCTAGGCAGTGTGTAGGAATTTCATAAGAATATAAGCAGACCTCTCTAGGAAATGGATATTATGAAAGTCCCTGTGGTACAAATGGTGAAACAGAGAATGAGGGAGACTTAGTAATATGTTCAAGTTAAGGATGATTCAAAATGAATGAACCTCATGCTTCCAACAGGCATGTGGCTTCAGGGTTCACAGCTTTCATCACTGCTTATTTTCTGCCCAAGTATTTCTCAAATTCAAAGTTACTACATCATGTCTAATACAACTAGAGATATTATTCCATCATGGTAGTTAATAAATTCAATTTTACATTATTAGTATCATTCATGAAGGAGTGAGAAACTTGGAAATAGGTGCAAATGTGAACAAAGAAAAATGACAACAAAAGAGAAATGGAAGAGGTAAAAAAAAAAGTGCTACAGACCATTATAAACTGTGAGACTAGGAAATATTCTGAAATATTCTGAAATACTAATAACCCTTGTTTTCAGGACAGAATTAGAGATATGTTTTTAACTATATTTAGAAAATGAACCCAACCATCACCTTTATATTCTGGCTGTGAATTTTCTTTGACTGTTATGCTGTTGGGGATCCAGGCAATGAATTCCTATGTGAAGAACCTAAGCATCTAGGATATATTAAGAAAAAACTATGTCCCACTCTGTCTTTACCTACTCTTTTCTATTTCTGTCTGGCTGTCTGGTTAGTTTTTCCTGAGAGGTCTGGAGAAAGGATACTGTCTGCAAATGCAAGATTTTGTGAAATGATGGATTAGTACATTTGAAGTAAGAATACTTGTGGAAAACCTATGTGTGGAGATAATTGTGTTACTAAATAATAATAAGCAGGCATGAAAATTGAACTGTAATTACTAAAATATGTCAGATCAGATGAAGTAATTACTACAGTAATTGTGTGCTCATCAATATTGGAAGTATTTGGTGCAATTCAAATCTACTGTTCTTTTTTTTTTATTTTTAGAGTAAGTGAGATATACGACGACTAAAATTATCCTTTGAGGTTTAGTGCCTGATAGTACACTGACATGGATCCTTAAGAACCAATGATTTGTAGGCATTACCCAAGTTCAGATTTTAAAATGTTGTCCATAGTATTAGCAGCACAAAGTCGGGCTCTTTTTTACTTGACAAACTTGTGTTGAATGCCACAATATTGTTTTAAGTTTAAAGGAGAGAACTTTTCTATGTTCATTTGCTGCCATCAATGCCAAGGTGTGTTGTGCTTTAAATCACTACTTTTAAAGGTATGGGTGACAGAAATACCACTGTCTTCTTTTCTGTCTAGAAATTCAGTGATGCTGAAATAAACCTAGTGGCAGGATCTGTTTTCCTGAGTTTTTTCTCTGGACAAGCCTGATAGAAGATTAAATGGGCCAACACAACAATGTCACAGAATTTGTCCTGCTGGGGTTCACTCAGGATCCTGCTGGGAAAAAGGCATTATTTGTTATGTTTCTACTCATCTACATTGTGACAATGGTGGGAAACCTTCTCATTGTGGTTACAGTGATTGTCAGCCCCTCCTTGGGCACCCCAATGTACTTCTTCCTTGCTTCTTTGTCTCTTATGGATGCTGTTTATTCCACTGCCATCTCACCCAAGTTGATTGCAGACTTGCTCCGTGACAAGAAGACCATCTCCTTCACAGCTTGCATGAGCCAGCTCTTTATAGAGCATTTATTTGGTGGTGTTGATATTGTCATTCTGGTGGCAATGGCCTATGATCGGTATGTGGCCATCTGTAAACCCCTGCATTATCTGATTATCATGAATCGACGTGTATGTATCCTTTTCTTAGGGATGGCCTGGGCTGGAGGTTTTGCACATGCTATGTTTCAAGTTCTTGTTGTGTGTAAACTTCCTTTCTGTGGTCCCAATATCATTGACCATTTTGGCTGTGACACATACCCACTATTGCTACTTGCATGTACTGACACCTACTCTATTGGCCTGTCTGCCATTATCAATAATGGGGCCATGTGTATTGTGATCTTCATTCTCTTGCTAATCTCTTACGGAATCATTTTAAGTTCTCTTAAGGATCATAGTCAGGAAGGGAGACGCAAAGCTCTGTTTACCTGCAGTTCCCATATCACAGTGGTTTTCCTCTTTTTTGTGCCCTGTATTTTCATGTATGCTAGACCAGTTTCTAGTTTTCCAGTGGATAAATCCATTACTGTATTTTATACCGTTGTCACTCCCATGTTGAATCCTTTAATATATACTTTGAGAAACTCAGAGATGAAAAAATCTATGGAAAAGCTCCTGCAAAAACTTTTAAGTCTTGATAGAATAAGAATTTCTTCTTCCCGTTTCTTTTTCTAGGTACTAGGTAACAGTCATGAATAAATTCTAGAACTGTGTGTTTCATCTTGAACTTTTACACCAATACTTGATATTGTGAAACTACTTGTGTTATGAATTTTATTTGTAAATATACTTTGTTGTGCTTGTTTCTTAATTACTGTAAGTACTTATAAAATCATTCATTTTTTTCTATCCCTTTTAACCTTTTGATGAGTTGTCTATTTTAGTTTACTAAATTTTCAATAAATAATTTTCCTTAAAATTTTTTATTCAGTATGTTTGATAATGTTTTTCTTCTTTCCAATCTCTTTCCAGATCCTTCTCCCTTTCTTTCTTAACTTACTTCATATTCTGTCCCTATCTCCCTCCCTCTTTCTGTATTTTGCCTCTCAACATTTCAAAACCAAACATAAAATACAATCAAAATAGACAAACATAAATCCGTCAAATCAAATGCCGAACTAACCCAAATTACTCACTCCACATATACAATACAAACCAAACAAAACAAACTCTGGAGTTTATTTTCTTTTTGCCAACTACTCTTGAGCATGAGATCTGTCATGGTGTGTGACTGATATGCATAAACACAGGCCATTGAAAATACTTTTCTTTCTTCTCCCAGCAGCTATTTTGGATAGATTCTCAGTTAGCTAGGGGATTTTGTATCCACCTTCTCTTTTCAGTGCTGAAATTTTCTGTGGCTTGAACCTTACAGGTTGTGTGCATGGCATCATACTCTCTGTGAATCTATGACTGCATCGGTGTTTTAAGAACATTGTTCCTTGAATTCATCCTGCATCTGTGGCTTTTACAATCTTTCCATCTCCTCTTCTACACAGGTCCTTGGGCAGGGAATGGAGGCATTAGATGGAGATATTTATGACAAATGCAATGTACATAGTCCTAAACAATTTTCTTAATATAATCTGTTTGGTGGAATTCTTTAGGTTCTGCTTTCAACTACTCCTATATTGTCATTTGTATTAAAATGTTTTCTATTTATAGTTCTTTCTACACTACTTTGTTTCATTAATAAAATTTCTAATTATTTAAACTTTCCTTTGAAATAATTCTCTTCAAACTTTTTTGTAGATTAAGATATGTAAAAGCTGTGATTTAGTCATGTTGTTCTAAATTGTGCAACATTGTATAGTTTTAAATTGACTTAATTTTCATTTTGTTATCACTTTCACAGTATTTATTTCTGTGTGATGAGAATCCTACAATTTACTTGCCTTACCTTGTAAATTATGGTATATTTCCTATTATTGTAATAATTGCCTCTTTTGGTTACCTTAAATGTTATTCCTGTATTGATAACATTATCATGTTCTTTATATTTTATGTTCATGTTCTTTTGGGTCTCCTTTTAGACCATTTAATTTGGTGAATTGCTCTTTCTCCTAATTTACTGCTTTATTATTAAATGTCACTCAAGTAAGTTTTGAAAAATACTAAAATGTATCTTATTAAATAATTCTATTTAAACAACATTTGGCTGGTGGTGCGTTAACTGTGTAGATAGTTTACAGAAGACTTGATATCTTGATCTCAGTAAATCTTTCTTTTGGGAAACAGAAAAAGGTATCTTTCTGCAGGCCCTAGAATCAATCATTAGTTTTGTTGTCAGTTTGTTTTCCTCATTCAGAAGTTTCACATTGTTCCTTTGCATTTTGTAATTTGTGTTATTTTAATTAAAATTTTAAAATGCTTTCTAACCTGCATTTTCTAGTAATGCTTAGAAATATCGAAGGAAGTTAAAACATGAATTCAGATGCTCTATCATGAATCTTTAAAGAACGTGATGAAATTTTTGTTAATTCATTGGATTTGCTAGATAAAAATGGTACCATACCGAAATAATATTTTTTTTCAGTAATTCTACCCAATATTTATAACATATCTCTTCACCATGCTAAAGTATTAGTTAAAATTGAAAAACAGGAACCATCATTTGGAAGATACTCCTCTATTTCATGGAGACAAACAAGATTTATTTATCAATTCACCCACTAAGAATGCTTTGAATTTATTTTAAAAGGCCATAAACCCTTCAAAGACTACTTTAATAAGAACCTCAGTAGCAGCAGTTATCTTGTAGAAGCTGTATCAAGAAAAGCCTTGGTAAGATGCACACAATGGAATCAAGTACAATATAGAGATTTATCTGTGGTCAGATGATCTGTGGAGAAAGAACTCTTCTTAAACATAATGCTATGTTTCTCTTTCTTCAACTTATATGTGGTAATTTTAAATGAAATATGAATTAATGTTTCTTGTATCGGTAAGAGGATCTTTTGATAACATAAGCTCTATGATATATTATTTATAAAACTGTCCCTGAACAACATGGAGTCTGAAAATTACATGGAATGAATTATTGGATGAAAATTTACCCTTATACACAAATCTATATTTGTTTTATGTTTTCATATTAAAAAATCAAAATATCCATCTTTGTCCATGCCATGATACTATACTTAAATTATACCAATGATTTTACCCTAAAATCCTAATCATGAAGCCATTTTTAATTAAATGACAGATTTATAAACCCATCATTCACAAACAAATGGAATTGGATAGGAGCAGAGGAGTGGGGAGTATGAAGAAGGATAACTTTTTCCACATATATTTAGTTGGTTAATAAAGTGCATGTTGTTTAGTTAAGAAATCTATATAATTACTATGAAGGCCTAGGGACCACATTAAAGTGGTGGAGAAGGGAAAAGATTGCAAAAGACAGAGGGAAATAGGGACTGGAGTGAAACAGTATCTTCTGGTTATGAAAGAAAGCAAACCTTCAAACTACAAATTCCCACACTTTAGAAGTAATACCTATCACATATACAGAAGAACTACCATATAGAGTGTTTCAGAGCTCACTAATTCAACTCTTTTTTTCATAGCTACCATTCACAATATTATTATTTTAATCCTGTTAACAGCAATTTTACACCATATCTTTTGTAGAAATCATGTAATCTTTAGAATCATCAAGTTATTCCACAGAGGTGAGAAGGCCTCTAATGACTTTTCTTATATCCAGTGATTCATGCCACACATGAAAGAAAAATTCAGAGTTTGATTATTTAGAAGTAGAAAGATTGTAAACTCAGAGATTTGGGTAGACAGCTGAAAAACACTATCTTATCAACATGACAAGGTCATTGTAATCACGAACCTAGCATCTGGGATTGCCTATACAAAATCAAGTCAGTCAGTATTACACCATGAGGTGTGTATGAAGGAGGGCTTCACAGACCACTTCCCTAGCTGAGGATCTATTATCAGTTAATAGTTTCTGGGTGAGAGAAATTTTTCTTTCTTGTGTGTCTCCTGGTAGGTTACTAATGCTGCAGTGAATGAGTATACACTAATGCTCACATAGACTGTCTAAAGGAAGACAGTGGAATGTATAATACATAAATAAAACATGAAGGTGGTAGGGTTGTGTGGCAGTGGGTCCTAGGAGGAGTTGGAGGGATGTAGTGAGTGTGAACATGAGCAAAACATATGTACATACTTATGAAACTGTCAACAAAATAATAATTTTTCCAGCTTTTTACAATTTAACTTAGAAAGAATCTTATTTTACATGTCAATCTCAGTTCTCTCTTCCTCCCATTTTCCCATGCTCCATACTGACCCACCATCCCATCCCCTTTCTTCTTCCCAGGGAGAGTGAGGCTTTACATGGGGATTATCAAAGACTTTCACATCATTTGGGACAGGGCTTAGGGCCTCTCCCATATGTCTAGACTGAGAGAGTATCCCTCTATGGGGAATGGGCTCCCAAAGTCCATTTGTACACTTGGGATAAATAGTAATCCACTACCAGAGGCCCCATAGACTGCCCAGGCCACTTAACTGACATCCATGTTACGGGGGCCTGGTTAGGTCCTATGCTGTTTACATAGCTGTCAGTCTGGGACCATGAGCTCACACCTTTGTTCAGGTTATCTGTTTTTATGGGTTTCCCCAGGCAGGTCTTGACCCCTTTGGTCCTCATTTCTCCCTCTCTGCAACTGGATTCCAGGTGTTTGGCTCAGTGATTAGTTGTGGGTGTCTTCTTCCATCAGCTGCTGGATGAAAGCTCTAGGATGGCATATAATGTAGTCATCAGTCTCATACAGGAAGGGCATATAAGGTAGCCTCTCAACTATTACTCAGTTTTTTATTTAGCTTGGGTCATTTTTGTAGATCTCTGGACATTTCCCTAGGATCAGATATCTGTTTAAACCTATAATGGCTTCCTCTATTGAAGTATCTCTTTTCTTGCTCTGCTCTATTATCATTCTGAGTCAATGCTCCCTCATGTCCTCCTCTCCCTTCCTCTTCCCCCTTCTCTTTCTCCTAACTCACTCTTCCCTCACCCCTGTGCTTCCAATTTTCTCGGGAGATCTTTTCCCTTTAACCTTCTCAGGGGGCCATCTATGTCTCTCTTAGGGTCCTTCTTGTTTCCTAGATTCTCGGCAGTGTGGATTGTAAGCTGGTACTCCTTCGCTCTGTCTAATATCCATATATGAGTGAGTAAATAAATACCATGTTTTTCTTTTTGTGACTTGGTTTCCTCACTCAGGATGGTTTCTTCTAGTTCCATCAATTTGCCTGAAAATTTCAAGATTTCATTTTTTTTCTGCTGAGTAGTACTTCATTGTATAAATGTACCACATTCTCTTTATCTATTCTTTAGATGAGGGGCACCTAGGTTGTTACAAGCTCTGGCTACTACAAATAATTATGCTATGAACATAGTTGAACAGATGTCCTTTTTGTATGAATATGCAGCTTTGGGTATATGCATAAGGTTGAGATTGCTGGATTTTGAGGTAGACTGATTCCCATTTTCATGAGGAAACACCATACTCATTTCCAAAGGAGCTATTGAAGCTTGCACTTCCAGTATTAGTGGAAGAGTTTTCTCCTTGTCAGAAGCAAGATGGTATTTCCGAGTTGTTTTTAATTGCATTTCCCTGATGGACAAGGATGTGGAACTCTTTCTTAAATGTCCTTCAGCCATTTTAGATTTTTCTAGTGATAATTCTCTATTTTAATTGGATTACTTGGTGTTTTGGTGACTAGCTTTTGCATATTTAATGCTATCCCCATCAAAAATCCAGCATAATACTTCACATACTTTGAAAGAACAATACCCAACTTTATATCCGAAAACAAAGAAAAAACCCAGGATAGCCAAAACATCCCTGTATAATAAAGGAACTTCTGGAGGCATCACCATCCCTTACTTCAAGCTCTCTTATAAAGCCATAGTACTGAAAACAGCTTGGTATTGGCACAAAAATATCCTGGTGGACCAATGGAATTGAATTGAAAACCCTGATATTAATCCACACACCTATGAACACCTGATTTTTTGGCAAAGAAGCTAAAATTATACAATGGAAAAAAAGCATCTTCAACACATGATGCTGGAATAACTGGATGCTGACATGTAGAGGACTGCAGATAGACCCATATCTATCACCATGCACAAAACCTAATTCCAAATGGATCAAAGGCCTCAACATAAATGCACCCACACTGAATGTCTTAGAAGAGAAAATAGGAGGTACCCTTGAACAAATTGGTACAGGAGACTGCTTCCTGGACATAACACCAGTAGCAGAGACACTGAGTGAGATCAACAATTAATAAATGGGACCTTCCTAAACTGATAAGCTTTTGTAAGACAAAGGACACAGTCAACAAGACAAAACAGCAGCCCACAGAATCATAAAAGATCTTCACCAACTCCGCATCTGACAGAGGGCTGATTTCCAAAATGGACAAAGAACCCTATAAAAATTATTTTTAATAAGCACAAATACTAGAGCCGCTTTTTAACTTGCAAATAATATATTTGACACTGCATATTTGAATACATTTGTATCATAAAATTTTAAATGCTTTTTAAAAATAAACCCATCACCTAACAGTTGTGGCCCATATCTAGGTCTTTGTGACAGAGAAGAACCAATATGTATCTATGATGGGGGAGGTCCTTTTGTGTATATATTTGTCTTATTAGTTGATAAATAAAGCACTGTTGGCCAATAGAAAGCAGGTAAGGCAGGACCAGGAGAGAAGGAGGATTCTGGGAAATGTATTAAAGGAAGAGTGGCCATGAAATTCCCGGGAAGAGTGGATGCATGCTACTGGCATCCTAGATAAGATAAGTCTTTATAAAATATATAGATTAATGGTTATGGTTGATACTTAAAATAGAGCTAGAAAATAAGAAATCCTAGTCATTGGCCAGTATCATTGTAATTAATATAAGACTCTATGTGTTATTTGGGGGCCCTAACATGGTGCAGAACTCAGGCAGCTGTCAGAAAGAGTTGTCATTGCATATCTAAATGTTTGTGTTATATGTACTCACTGGACTGATGATAAGCTAAAATAAGGGAATATATTGCAAGGCCTTTTGCAATGTCAATTTTAAGAAAATGATAAGGTCTTTCTAATAGCAATGCATGTTTAATAATAGAGAAAATTTTAATAATAAGATGAAGAGAATGAAGATCATTATGGATACATCTCATACAGATCTAACACTTAATCAAATCTTTGTGTCTGCAAATATTAGAACACCAATTTTCAGTTCTAAGAGATCCAGAAGGCACTACTCTCAGCACTTTAGAGTAGTGCCTAAAACTCAGCATATTAGAGTTTTTGGACTGATTGAAATCATCATTTGGTGTCCTATCCTGCTTCCATTTCTTGCTTTTTTAATCATTACTTGCTTATTTCAAATGAATCATGATGCACAACTCCTAGTTTGTATTCATTGTACTTTGTAAATTTTCTTTTCACTTTATAGGTTTCCAAATCATCTTTGGAATTAGCTACTCATAATTGGAAAGATCTGAGTTTTGACACTTTTTTCTCCAGTGATTAAAGGCGAAGAAGTTTGTTCTAGAGAAATTGCTTCATTTGAATTTGTCCCAGATATTCTAATCAGATTATCTACTAAAAATGGGTGCCCACACAGCTGATATAAATGGAAGAACTAGTTTTCCTAATTAAATGATCTAGAGGCCTTTGAATACTCAAAGACTGCCAACCTGGAGTATGCTTTCATTTGATATTTAGTCCTTGATATATTATATATTGATTGTAGCATTTATCTTTGATTATGAAAGTTTGTGGAAGGTTTAAATTTCCTAGATACTGTACATACAAGAACATGTTTCTACACAGGAAAGAAGGGGGACATAGTTAGATTCTACTTCAAGAATTTTTTGATTCATTATTTTTTAATTCTTTAATTACTACTCATATTTAAATATCCATTTCCCCCATTTCCTTGCCCTCCCATCCTCCCATGTTCCCCTCCAACCCCCACAACCCACCCCCCCAACTCCTCCCCAGGGATAGTGATTTTACTTATTCATTTGGACATGCTTATACCTCTCACAAAGACTGAGATAAAGGGAAGTCTTGTGGAAATGTGCTGTATATAGTCACTTAATAGCCATCATTCTGTGTTTACTGAACAGGTGTTACCATGTGTGTTCAAAGGTACATGTGCACCTACATAATTTATAATCAATCCAGTAAAAGACTCCCTCCTTTTTCAGAACAAAAATCAGACCTTACTTAGTTGTTAATAATGCTAGCAAAATACACATTAATTAAATATTCCTTTGCCAATATTTTAAAGGTCATGCATTCCCATAGGAAATATATGTTGGGAAAATTAAACAAAGTCACAGAAAACCACAGACAAAACACAAAATGTACAAACATTTTATTATAGACTGATTTAATTTTCATTTTTATTTTATCAAATAAAAAGTGAAATACATTTTATGTATTAAAACAATGAATTATTTTATTATAATTATATAATATGTGGGATGTATTAATAAAGATATATACCTAAATTTAGATACATTAATTAAAATATTTAGGATTGAATATCATTCTAAATTCTTACAATTTGGAGAAAAGATGTCCATCAAGATCCTCAGTTTGATGTGTGCTTATGTGTGTAACTTAAAACCATTCATACAGTAATAGGTATGCAAGGACAACTCTATAGGTAAGTACTTCATCCTCAATCAATTACTTCGATTTGTCATGTTTGTATTGTAAAATATTTTAACTAAAATTTAAAATTTTGGAATTATGTTGTGCTGGCATTCATCAGATCATTTACTAGTAGGTATATAATGTACTTTGAACCTATTTTCTCCATAACCCACTTGCATTATCTTCACCACTCTGCCTCTTATCTACCCTTTATTTGGAGGATTTTAGTTTTACATTCACATCATTTATAGACATAATAATTGACATTTCAATGAAACTTTGGGATCAACAAATTAAAAAACATGGAATATTTGTTTTTCAGATATGGACTAAATTTGCTTAACATAATAACTTCCAGTTGCATTAGTATTCATGTAAAGGATATAGTTTCATTCTTTATGGTTGAAAAGTTCTGGAATTATAAAACAATCTTTTAAAAAAATCAACTAATGGCCCTTCTGGTGCCATGCTCTGAGCATCCGAGGCCTGGGCACTGTGCATGGGGGAACCTGTCCTGCAGACCAGGCTATCCAGTGTCTGCCAACATCCTAGTCACATCTCCACACACAGGAGGAGGTAAGCATGAACCTATTTCTGGCCCACCTGCTTAGAGCCTCCTGAGGCTTGGGGCCTCCACATGGAGAACCCATCATGGTAGAACAGCCCATAAGGGTCTGCCAACATCCTGGTACTAATCCTGCATAGAGAAGAGCCATCAGATTATTGGACCTGCTTGCATCCAGTGGAAGAAAACCTTGGACCTGTACACAACAGGAAAGGAAGAGACTCCACATGCACCCACTGGAAGAAGGGAAGGGAAGAAGACAATATAAAAATAAATTCAACAACAGAAACACCAACATGACACCACCAGAGTCTCGGGACTCTACACCAGCAAGACCTGAACATCCAAATGCAGATGAAGCAGAAGAAAGTGACTTTAAAAACAACTTTATGAAAATGATAGAAGCCCTAAAAGAAAATATGAGAAAATCCCCTAAAGCAATAGAAGATGTCATTAGAGATGTGGTGAGCTACCATATGGCTGCTGGGAATTGAACTCAGGACCTCTGGAAGAGCAACCAGTTCTCTTAACCTCTGGGCCATCTCTTCAGCACTAGGAATGGTGTCAGGAGTAGGATGACACCATGCTCCAAGGTTCCCAGAGGAAGAGGGAAACCTGGTGTTAGAAATGGGACATGAGAACCTGCCACTACAAGCTGCCATTCACTGCGAGCCACAAGCCACCAGACACAACAAGTCACCTTCCTACAACTAGTCAAGTGGAAGCAGAACCCAGGCAGCTGTCGGTAAAGTTTTATGAACTTCCATGTAAACTTCACAAAAGCTTAAAAATGTATTTTAGTAGCAAAAGAAGAGAGACAAGCCTGACTTCTTGTTAGCAGCAGTTTCTTGGATTGTCTCTGTTTTGCTAGAGACTCAGTTCCTTTAAGAGAGGTTTTCTGACTCAGCCTAAGCGGAAAAAAAATCTCAGGGCTCCCTTTTAAGAGGCCCCGCTAACTCAGTCGGTAGAGCATGAGACTTTTGATGTGGGTTCATGCCTCATGTAGCTGATAGTGACAGTGACCACATCTCCAAGCCAGTGGCATGCTCCTTGGAATACAGTGGCTAAGAAAGCCGGCACTTTAATTTTGGCAGTGTTGTTTAACAGTTAAAAGACTGGTGGTCAGAAAAAGGCAAAGATTTACAGCAAAGACAGATCCAGATAAAGAAAAGCCTTTAATTGTTTAAAATGTATTAAAATATATATGTAGGCTTGTGAGAGAAAAAGTGGAAGAAAAAAATAGAGCAGCTGGGTGGTGGTGGTAAACGACTTTAATCCCAGCACTCCAGAAGCAGAGACAGGCAGATTGCCACAGAGAAACCCTGTCTCATAAAAGGAAAAAATAAAACTGAAATAAATAGAATAATAAAAAAGCCATATAAAGATGGAAAATACTCACAGAGTCTGGATACTATATGCTATATTGTTGTCTTTGAATTGTTTGATTGCTGAGGAAAGATTTACTGCTGCTAAAATACATTTCATTATAAATGCTGCTTAATTAATCCAATTTACACACATTAACAATGCTTTGACTTCAAAATTTAAGTCTAAGGACAGGCTATTTGGGAAAAAAGTTTTTGCTTGCGTTTCTACAGAAAATGGAAAGCTATAGATTCCTTTCAGACTAAAATGGTTTGATCAAGCAAGACCCCCTGAAGCAGTGGCCCAACTGATCCTACATCCAAAACAGCTGAGATGATTCAGGCAAAAAACGACTACAAAAACTAGGACCTGGCTAGGTTTCTGTGTTTTATCAGATGCCCAAATTCACAAATACTTTTTGTAAATGTTTGTTTTCATTTAAATGGGGTTGGTTATAAATGGTAATGATCACAGTCAATCTATTTTTAAAGAAAAAAGGGGGAAATAGGATATGGGAATGAATACTTTACATTGGTATGGATTTTCATTCATTGATACAACTTCAAGGTCAATTTTGTGATATGTATATGTCTCCTCTTTATTGGTATTGTGTTTATACAGATCTTTTGAAATGTAATGCATAATTAAATACAGATTATATAGTCACCTATAATAGGCACAATCTACTGTTAGGTTAGTTAGATTTTCTACATATACAGAGATGTTTTTTCAGATGAATAGGTATTCTTCAAACCTTTCAAAGACCTACAGAATATATGGCATTTAAATGGTTTAGGGTTTTTCTTGAGAGTTGGACACAACTGCTCCTAGCACACCAATTATGTCAGAAAGGAGGATGGGTATCGAAGAAACTCGTTATGGAGTTTGCCTTCAACATGGCAAGATTAGCCATTTGGGTAAGAAACTGCTCTTGCTGTATAAACTGGACATGCAGGACCAACAAGAAAGTGACTGCTGAATTTACAAAACAAGATGAACAGTCCTAAAGGGTTCCTGCTGAAATAGAGAAGTATGCCAGACACACTGTGGCCTATGGGTTGAAGATGGATGTCCCAACATTACAAAGGAAATTTGGGTGACTGTCCAGGTAGCGTGATGTCTCTGTCAATTCTACAGATTATATATTATCCTTCTGTGGTCTTTGATGGAGTTGAAGACAGATAGTTATGGTTATAGTTTTCTTCAGCTATTATAAAAGATGTTACCCTTCTTTTTATTTAGACAGAAAATAGGAAATGATTGGGGAAGTGCTTCTGTGTATGTGTTTGTCTAATTGGATGATAAATAAAGTACTGTTTGGCCAATGTGGCAGCATCTTAGGTGGGATTAGGAGCCAAGAAGGATTCTGGGAAATGTAGTAAAGAAGTAGTAATCCAGGAAGGAAGTGACATAACATGGAGACTCATATAAAGCAAGGGCAAAAAGGAAGTCATCCCTTTTCTCTTCCTCATGGTCTCTGGTCTGGATAAACCATGTGATCCACCCTCTATGTAGAGTGGGCTCCCAAAGTCCATTCCTATGCTAGGGATAAGTACTAATCTACTACAAGAGACCCCATAGATTTCCAAGGCCTCGTCACTGATAACCACATTCATGGGGTCTGGATCAGTCCCATTCTGGTTTTCCAGCTATCAGTCTAGGGACTAAGAGCTCCCCGTTGTTCAGGTCAGCTGTTTCTGTGGGTTTCACCAGCCTGGTCTTGACCCATTTGCTAATCACTCCTCATTCTCTGCAACTGGATTCCAGTTCAGTTCAGTGTTTAGCTGTGGGTGTCTGCTTCTACTTCCATCAGCTGCTGGATGAAGGCTATATGTTGGCATATAAATCAGTCATCATTCTCATCATTGGCAGGGAGCATTTAAGGTAGCCTCTCCTATGCTTAGATTGTTAGTGGGTGTCATCTTTGTAGATATCCAGACATTTCCCAGTGCCTGATTTCTCTTTAAACATATAATGGCTCCCTTTATTATGATATCCCTTATTTTGCTCTCCTCTATTCTTTTGGTAGCCTACAGAGCACTGTGTCCCACTAAAGAGAATAGAGTTTAGAGGTAAAGGCACCATGCAGATACCAGCTTGACCTATACATGTTCAATGAGTTGTATAGATATTGTCCTTGACAATGGGGCCCAACTCTCAGTTTTCAGAGCACAACCCTCAGTCCTCATATCAGCCTTGGTTGTTTAGGGATCTGCACAGAATTCCTATATCACTAACCTACAGATTCAATGAAATCCCTATTAAAATTCAAACACAATTCTTTACAGAACTTTGAAGGACAATATTCAACTTTATATGGAAAAACAAAGCAACTAAGGATGGCTAAAATAATCCTATTTAGTAAAAAAATCTGAAGGTATCTCTATCCCTGATCTGCTCTACTATAGAACAATACTAATTAAAACAGCATTGTATTGGCATAAAAACAGGCAGGTGGATCAATGACATGAAATTGAATCCCCAGACATAAATTGATACACTTGTAGACACCTGATTTTTGACAAAGAAGCCAAAATTATACTTGGAATAAAGAATGTCTTGTCAACAAATGGTGATTGCATACTGGATATCAGCCACTAGAAAAAATGCAAATAGATCCATATATATTGTTCTCAAAACTTAAATTCAAGTGGATGAAAGATGTCAACATAAATCCACTACACTGAACCTGATAGTGTGAAATAGCCTTGAATGCAGTGACCCAGGAGACCCCTTCCGAATTAAAATACCAGTAGCACAGACACTATGATTTAGAATTCATAAATGGAACCTCATGAAACTGAAAAGGTACGATAAGGCAAACAATACTGTCAATAGGACAAAATAGCAGCCTACAGAATGGGAAAAGGTCTTCACCAACCCCACATCTAACAGAGGGTGGATATCCAAAATATACAAAGAACTCAGGAGACTAGACATCAGAATCTCAATGAAAAATGGGGTACAGAGCTAAATAGAGAATTCCCTACAGAAGAACCTTTAGTGGCTTAGAAACACCTAAAGAAATGTTCAACATCATTAGCCACCAGAGAAATGCAAATCAAAACAACTCTGAAATCTTACACTTGTCAGAATGTCTAAGGGTTTTAGTTGGGGGGGGTGGTAGGGTAGGACGGGTGGGAGAGGGGAGCTGGGATTGTCATGTGGAGCAATCCTGTTTCTAATTCAAATAAAAAAAAGTTGAAAAAAAAAGAATGTCTAAGACAAAACCCACAAATGACAGCTTATGCTGGAGAGTATGTGGAACAAGTGTAACAAGTTCATATTAGTGGGAGTACAAATTTTGGAAATCAATATGACATTTTGGAAATCAATATGACAATTTCATAGAAAACTGGGAATCAATCTACCTCACAACGCAGCTATACCACTCTTGGGCATGTACCCAAAGGATTCTGGTCATACCACAAGGACATCAATATTCAGTGATGTTCATAGCTTCTTTAGTCATAATAGCCAGAAACTGGAAACAATGTAGATTCCCCTCAACCAGAATGGTTAAAAAAATTCAGTACCTCCAATGCTACACAGAGAAACCCTGTCTCAAAAAACCAAAAAAAAAAAAAAAATAGTTCATTAGCACAATGAAGTGCTAATTCAACTGTTAAAAGCAATGACAGCAGAAAATTTGCAGGCAAATGGTACTGGAAAAAGTCATCCTGAGTGAGGTAACTCAGACACAGAAATACAAACAAAGGTATGTACTCATAAGTGAATATTAGATGCTTTAAAGTAAATGATAACTATGTTACAATCCATAGACACAGAGAGGCTAGGTATCAAAGAGGGCCCAAGTTGGTGTTCCTGGTTATCCTTCTGGAGGGGAAATAGGAGAGATCTCCAGTAGTTGGATCTTTTTGTTACACTTTAGGTGCTAACCACCCAGCTCCCAAATAGATACATGGAGATTTATACCTACTTATGAATGCCTGTCCCTAGCTTGGTTTGTTTCTAGGCAGCTTTCTGACTTAAATTACCCATTTATTTTTAACTACATTTTGCCTATGGGCTGTTTACCTTTTTATTCTATATATCTTTCTATCCTGCTTACTCCTTGGCTTGCTGTTTGTCTGGTTGTCTGGCCTCTGGTGACTTCTCCTAATCATTTTCTTGCTCGTCTCTCTTCTCTCTCTTTCCAAGATTTCTCCTATGTTTTCTCTGCTGTCTGGTTCCACTTACTTCTCTCTCATGACGGCTATTGACTGTTCAGATATTTATTAACCCAATCAGGTAATTAAGGCAGGCAAACAACATAGCTTTACAGAGTTAAACAAATGCACCATAAAAGAATGCAAGAAATGTTTGCATCAATAAAGAAATATTCCACAGCATGAATGAATTTAACACATCTTAAATTAATATTCTACAACAATCACTTGGGTAGATTTGGGGTGTCTTGGGATGGGAACTTCAGGGATCTGGTTGTATTGCCTTTCAATTGAGTTGGTGACTGCACCTGAATCTACTGATATTTTCACTACTATCTGTGGTCCCTTGGCCTCTCAGTATGAGCCCTGCCACACAGGCCATGTTCTGGTAGGATTTTTGGACCCCCTGGCACTGGCTCTGCTCCTGCTCCCAAATGTAGTTTCTAACTAAGACTCTAGCATTTTACTTACCAACATAGTCTCAGAAGTCAGATGTTGCTAAAAGTTTGCTAACTCAGAAAGGCCCAGAAATAACCATATAACCTTCCTTTTTAGCCCAAGACCCAGCAAGAGAGCATCTCTCCAAGAGTCCCCAACATAAAAGACTGCTAAAGTCTAGGTCCCACCAGACTTTTCCTGTGATTCTTTCCATCTACCTTGGCTCCTCTAAACTTGCTATGGCTACTCTCTGTAAAGTAGTTGCTGGCTCTATCTCCTGTCCTATGATTGATTTTATTATCATAGTCTCAGTTTCATAGCATGCTCGAATACTTTGAAATATTTTAGCATTTTGTCTAAATTAAAGGAAATATTTTAACTCTATCATGGAAAAACTTTATAAAATAATAACAAAAATCAGATAAGAACTACATTCATATTGTCCAGTCCATTTGTATTTAGCAAATTTGGACAAAGTATTGTAGTATCCATACTATATTGGTGAATCCTAAATTTTATATCTAAACCACTTTCTATCATAACATGTATTACCAGCTGAAAAATATTCTTTTATACTGTAAAACATTTTCTTAAACAACTTAAGCTTTTATGTCTATAAATCTTTATGAAGTTTACATATCCTTTGTGAGTTTTCTTTTTGAATTTGGTAACAAAGAAAATAGTAATATTATTCCTATCTAGTCTTCATATCCATATGAAGGAAAAAATATTATCTGTGTAAGAAGAAGTGCAGGACAAGCAACTTCCAAATCTATAGAAATGACAGAGACAACTGGCTGCCTGGATAGTTACCCAAGGTTCTTCTGCAACATTGGAGCACCCATCTTTGACCTACAGTCCTAGAATGTTTGACAGAGTTTTCTCTGAAGCAGGGATTTTGAAGGACTTACCTTGGTTTGGAGAATTTCAACAGTCAACTTCCTTTGTGGCCTGCTTGTCCAATTTGGACAGCATACTGTAATCAATTGGGGGAAGGGAAGTTTCTTCCCAGATAGGTAGCTTTGCTACACTGAAAACAAACACTGTATACAGTGTCTTTAATGCTCATCATCTCCTTTGAGTAGATTGACTCTTACAGGAGCAGATGTATTTTATTTGTCATGAAAATTAAAATGTCTCAAATGCCATATCTTGTAGGTCTCTAAAGTGTTTGAAGACCACATATCTATCTAATATATATCTCTGCTTAAATTTGAAAACTTATACATTATTTTAAATAAAGCTTATTTTTGTAATTAACTAAACTGGAACCTAACATCCCTACAAGTTTGATAATTATATGTGACTAACTACTAATCTGAATTTCTTAATTATCCTAAACATTTTTAATATCCTAATATATTTTAATTATATGTTTTACATTATTATTAATTATTATTATTTATATTATTATTAATTAATTGTAATTATAAATAATTAATATAATAATTATTAATTATATTATTATAATTTATATTATCATTATTAAAATTATATTTATATTATTATTTATTATATAATTAATATATAATTAATATATTTTAATCCTTTTAATATCCTAATTTTTCAAGGAAAAAAAAACTTTACATTACTTTTCAAAATGGGTTGCATAGGTACAGTACATTAAACATTAAATATGTATATATATAAATATATATATTATGTTGTAATAAAAATAATCCTAAAGTTATAAAAACATACTAATTTAAAATAGTTAAGACTTGTAGTTGATTTTTAGTTCAAAGGCAGATTCAATAATCTATCATTTTATCCTGTTATTTTTATATGCTACTTCTTTTCAGAAAGATTATTAAATCTAACCTCCTTAGTTTTTTCCTTGTTTATGACCAATAACAACTTGTAAGCCAACCTCCTAAACTATGACAAACATTCATTAGCCACTGAATAACCCAAATTCACCAATCCTTCCTTTTGGAATGTTAGTATTGTGTTCATAAAAATACTTCCTGTTGTTTGTGGGTGATATCATCTTTAGGAAACTCTGAGAAATTTGGAATAATGATCAGGTCCTGGGAGAGCTAACTTTATCATTTTTTTTGTCCAGTCTCTGTGTGATGCAAAAGTTCAGGACTAAAGTGACATCCTGACTAGAGTAGTCTGTGAGGCTGGACCACCTCATCTAACTGTTTTGAAATTGTCCAAAAACTGAATTTTGGGGATTGTGTTCTGCTTAATGGTGTTACCACAGTCCTGGTTGTTTTATGATTAGAATGCCCCATTATCTTTTTGGAGAACTCAAAGGTCATTGCAAAGAACAGTCATGATTCTCGATAAAAAACTTGAAAAATTTAAATGCCATATTCAGCAGATATCCAAAATGTTAAAGAACCACAGTCTATTAAGTACACCTGGAGTACATGAACTTATTATTTTTTGCTAATAAATTACATTTACTTAATAATGCATTATTTCTTTTTTGTTTTTGTTGTTGTTGTTGTTGTTGGCTTTTTGAGACAGGGTTTCTCTGTGTAGCTTTGGAGCCTATCCTGGCACTCCCTCTATAGACCAGGCTGGACCTGAACTCACAGAGATCTGCCTGCCTCTGCCTCACAAGTTCTGGGATTAAAAGCCTGCACCACCATGCCTATCTAATTATTTCTTAGGGAGAAATTGTAATGATAAACAGAAACAGTTTGTTAAACTTTTAAGCTGTTTGGCCAATTTCCTCTCAATAAACCGCTCGTCACAGCAACATTAATTTTTGTGTTATAGTTGATGTGTTTTGAAAAATTTAACACAAGCATATGCTCACATACTCAAATCAACAAGAACATATAAACAGGTTGGGTCATCGTGAAAGCTGATTGACTTGGAGGGAAAGAATATAATCCCCACTCACTGGTACTGAGACAGTATGTAACTCCAAGAAAAATGAAAATGATTTATTTGAAATAGCTTTTATGTTGTCAAGTTCTTTGGTTCTCCGTTGATTACATAACACATAGTAAAAACTGTATGGTCTGTTTTGCATTGACAAAGAAAGCCGCATGCACAGCTCTGTTTTGTTAGTAGTGCTGTGCTAGTATCCAGGTCTTGATGCTTTCAAGAGCACAACTACTGAGCCACAGTGCCTGGCTTTCATTTTGTGAGCATTTAAAGTTAAATATTTAACACAGATATTAGGTTTTTGGAAAAAAAGTGCTATTTTATATAAAAGAAGAATAATGAAACAGCTCATTAAATAATTGAGAGGGAAAGCATTGAACATGACTTTGGAAATTTAGTTATCTAAAGAACTGCTTCTAGTTTCTTAATTATTCTCATCTTGACATTTTCTTGGAATCCAAAAACAGATACACAAACCCACATGCACAGAATCTCTTCATTAGTGTGCATTATGATCAATAAGATGAAGCTTAAACTCGACACTTTTAATGTAAGAAAGAGTATAGCACTACATTTCCAAGCTTACAATAGTTCGGTTTCACAAATCTAAGTATTGCACATTACGAATGTATTTCTAAGTACATGCTACAGAATCAAACTACAAAGCACATACAGAAACTTGATGAATGTTATTTCTAGAATTATTTAATACTCTGCAGGACTACTATATGACAACAGACTATATATATATATATATATATATATATATATATATATATATATAGTCTAACCCCCTATCCCAACCCCCTTTCTGCTCCCCAGGTAGGGTGAGGCCTTCATTGGGGGATTTTCAAAGTCTGTCATATCATTTGGGTCAGGGCCTAGGCAAACCCCTATGTGTCTAGGCAGAGAGAGTACCTCTCTACGTGGAAAAAGTCCATTCTTCTGCTAGGGATAAATACTGTTCTGCTACCAGAGGCCCCATAGATTGCTGAGGCCTCCTCATTTACACCCATATTCAGGGGGTCTGGATCAGTCCTGTGCTGGCCTTCCAGACATAAGTCTGGGGTCCATATGCCCCCCCCATATGTTCAGGTCAGCTGATTCTATGGGTTTCACTAGCCTAGTCTTGACCTTTTTGCTCTTCACTCCTCCCTCTCTGCAACTGAGTTCCAGAGGTTAGTTCAGTGTTTAGCTGTGGGTATCTGCTTCTGTTTCTATCAGGTACTGGATGAAGGCTCTAGGATGGCATACGGTAGTCATCTATCTAATTATAGGGGAAGGGCATTTAAGGTGGGCTCTCGGCTATTGCTTAGATTGTTAGCTGGGATCAATGCTGTAGATCTCTAGCTTTTTCCCTCGTGCCTGATTTCTCTTTAAACCTATAGTGGCTCCCTCTATTATTTATGGTACCTATTTTCTTGCTCTCTATTCTTCCCCTGACTTGATCTTCCTGCTCCCTCATGTCCTCCTCTCCCCTCCTTTCTTTCCTAACTTCTTCTCCCCTCCCCCCATGCTCCCAATTAGCTCAGGAGATTTTGCCCCTTTCCCCTTATCCTAGGGACCATGTATGTCTCTCTTAGGGTCCTCCTTGTTTCCTAGCTTCTCTGGCAGTATGGACTGTAGCCTAATAATCCTTTACTCTATGTCTAAAACCCATATATGAGTGAGTACATACCATGTTTGAATTTTTGTGTTTCAGTTGCCTCACTCAGTATTATTTCTTCTAGTTGCATCCATTTGACTGTGAATTTCAAGATTCCATTATTTTTTTCTGCTTGAGTAGTACTCCATTGTGTAAATGTACCACATTTTCTCTATGAGTTCTTCAGTTGACGGGCATCTAAGTTGCTTCCAGGTTCTGGCAATTACAAATAATACTACTATGAACATGGTTGAACAGATATCCTTGTTGTATGGATGTGCATCTTTTGGACATATGCCAAAGTGTGGAATTGCTGGATCTTGTGGTAGACTGATTACAATTTTCCTGAGGAACTGCCATACTGATTTCCAAAGTGGCTGTATGAGTTTGCACTCTCACCATCAGTGGAGGTGTGTTCCCCTTTCTCCACTTCCTTTCATTGGTGTTTTTTATTTTAGCCATTCTGACAGGAGTAAGATAGTATCTCAGAGTTGTTTTGATTTGCATTTCCCTGATGGCTAAGGATGTTGAGCAATTTCTTATGTGTCTTTCAGCCATTTTAGATTCCTCTATTAAGAATTATCCGTGTAGTTCTATACTCCACTTTTTAAGTGGATTATTTGGTATTTTGTTGACTAGTTTCTTGAATTCTTTGAATATTTTGAAAATCAGCCCTCTGTCAGATATGAGATTGGTGAATATCGTTTCCCATTCTGTGGGCTTCAGTTTTGTCTTGTTGACTGTGTCCTTTGCCTTATAGAATCTTCTAAATTTCAGGAAATCCCATTTATCAATTGTAGATCTCAGTGTCTGTGCTCCTGGTATTATGTTCAGGAAGAAGTCTCCTATACCAACTCATTTGAGGGTACCTCCTACTTCCTCTTCTAAGAGGTTCATTGTGGCTGGATTTATGTTGAGGTCTTTGAGCCATGTGGAATTAAGTTTTGTGCATGACAATTGATATGGATATATTGGCAGTCTTCTACCTGCCAGCATCCACTTATGCCAGCACCATTTGTTGAAGATGCTTTCTGTTTTGCGTTGTATAATTTTAGCTTCTTTGTCAAAAATCAGATGTTCTTTGTTGTGTGGGTCCATATCAAGGTTTTCAATTCTACTCCATTGTCTACCTGTCTCTTTTTGTGCCAATACAGCTGTTTTCAGGACTATAGATCTATAATAGAGCTTGAAGTCAGGGATGGTGATGCCTCAAGAAGTTCCTTTATTGTACAGGGTTCTTTTGTCTATCCCGGGTCTTTTGTTTATCCATATAAAGTTGATAATTGTTCTTTCAAGTTCTGTGAAGAACTGTGCTGGGATTTTGATGGTGATTGCATTAAATCTGTAGATTTTTTTTATTTTTTGCAAGATTGCCATTTTTATTTTGTTGATCCTACCTATACAAGAGCATGAGAGATCTTTCCAATTTTTGGTGTCTTTATTTTCTTTCTTTAAAGACTCAATGTTCTTGTTATACAGGTCTTTCACTTGTTTGGTTAGCATTACCCCAAGTTGTTTTATGTTGTTTGTGGCAATTGTAAAGGGTGATGTTTCTTTGATTTCTTTCTCAGATCATTTATGGTCTGTATATAGTAATGCTACTGATTTTTTGAATTAATCTGTTATCCTGCCACTTTGCTGAAGGAGTTCATCAGATGTAGGAGTTCCCTGGTAGAATTTTGGGTTACTTATGTAAACTATCACCTTATTGATCATGATGCATTCCATCATGCATGCTATGCCTTAGGTTCCCTGCAGGCAAGAAAACCTTTGTTGTCTCTGGTCAAAACCAGCCTCTGTAATAAAGAATGTTAGGGGGATGGGCACAGTTAGACACTGTATATCTCCAAACTGTTTTTTCAATGAAAGCTCATCAGGAAACAGCATCTATGCTTTCATGGCTATAACCTTCCCCTACAAACAGGACAGATGAACAAAGTTAAAATGGCCTTTTAAAACCCATGTTCAAGTGCCTCTGGTTATCTCAAAACCTAAATCTGCCTTTCTAAACATATTTTTACCCTGAGACTTGTAAGCTATATGTTACATTCCTATTAGAATGTACAATGGCCTTTTGTATCCATAAACACTCGCATAGCATCACAAAGGTTACAAACATTAACAATTTTGGTATGAACATACACTTGGGTGAGTTACAATGCAATCAAAAGAAAACAAAACGTTAATGTGGGAAATTACCAATACAGAATCAGGTAAAAATACAAGGGAATTTAATAGGGAAAAGCCTTGCTTACAGAGCGACTTAGCCAGCTGCTGGCAGGCAGCAGTAAGTACAACAAGCTGAAGATGAAAGCGAAAGCAGGCCTCCACGTAAGTGTCCCTCCTCTTAAACTTTCCCTACATCACCCTGATCATGCCCTTGCAGGCCTGGTCAGGCACACCTGTAGCCAGCCCCTAAGCAGGCGTGGCTATAACATCCCCTACAAAATGTTCTCAGGATGTGTGGAGTGTGGAACAACTCTACAATTTTAACTTTTTTCTCTCTAGAGTCCAATGAATTGTGAGCTTTCTTTTTGTCTAAAGTCCAATGCTCTGTTAGTTGTAAAATATTGAAATCAGGTTTGCAATACCACAGTCCTTGAATGTTAACTGTAAAACTTTTTTGTCCATGCCCTGTTCAAACATCTAGGAGGGCTTTTTCTGCCCATCCAGTTTATATTAGTGTTCCATTGCTCCAAATGAGTTCATTTTCCCTAGCAGGAAAAACTGGCAAAATGAGATCTGTGTCTCAAATTTTGGCAAAAGGACAAGCTGGTAGTCCTCCAGTACTTTGTAGGTTCCAGGATGAGAACTCACAGGTCTGGGGAGGTGGATGTAGCTGGCCTTTGGAGAAAGTGGAACTCTGAAACTGAGTGTCTCCTCTCCTCCTTGGGCTGTAGATCCGATGGTATCAAGAGTCAGGAACATTGGAGTCAGGAACATTGGTTCAGCTGGTTTTTAACTTGAGCTGGTCCCTGAATCTCACCAACCATTCTGGCAGCATAAACATGCCCTCAACCCCAGATTATGATGATGTCTGGTCCCCTCCATTGTCTGGTGCATGGATCCCTACATTTAACCTGAGGGAAATTTGCTTGAATTCCATCATACCAGAATCTGTTTGCAGCAGATTGCTTACTGGCATCCACATTTAAAAAAATTTAAAATGAAGAGTATATGATTTAATGTATCATGTGGGGACTGGGGACACAGCTCCCTGCTTTTTAACTCTTTGAAGCTGCGTTTTTAAGGAGCTATGAGCATGCTTCATGATTTTTTGTCCTTGAGGATTATAAGGAATACTTGTTTTGTGATCAGTTTTCTATTGATTAAAAAATTATTGGAATGCTTTACTAGTACATCCAGATAGGTAGATGGCTTCTGAGGCTTATTCTCAAAAACCTTTTTAAACTCACGTGTTAACTTCTGCTTTCTAGATTTTCTTTTGTAACCATAAAAATTTAGGAGGATCTGTGCATCCTCTCCTCTGATAAACTCTATAGAATCTTCCAAATATATTCCCTTTGCTTTTAGGTCATGTTTTAAGCTTCTTTTTTCCATCGACTGGCTCTGAGGGCTGAAGTTCATGCTGGCCTGATATCTGAACAAATCTTAATAAACTCATCTATGACATTTTTTTTTCTATAAGATTTTAGCACAGCCTGGCATGCTGTATTAACATTCTCATAAGCTAGTTGTTTCATAATTAAAAGTTAAACACTTATATCTTTCATTATTTTGGATTATGTCTGTATTAGTCTAGAGACAAAATCCTGAAATAACTCTCTAGGTCCCTGTCTGCACTTTACAAAGCCTTTGGTCTGTGTTCTAGCATCTTGGCAGCTGCGCCAATCTGCATATACACTGCTATCTTAAAACCTAACTGCTGAAATATATCTTTGTATTGTCCGTTCCTCAGCAAGCATCTCATAAGAAATGAGAAGGTTATGGGTTCTATTCTTCTCAGCTGTGATCTGACACTGCTCTGTAATTTTTGCTTTCCACAACAAATAGTTCCTTTCTGTTAAGTAGCTCCTGGCTCACTGTATCCAATCTCCTGGGCTTCTATAGCAATATCCTCTATTAGCATGTGGGTAAAAACCACTGTTGGTCTATACTGAATACAAGCCATCAATACAAGTTCCTTGAGTTGATTAAATGGTATGTATCCTGTCTATGTTGCCCTGAACATCCCTATGCACCAATAAAGGAATTATCTGAAATCTCTGTATGTCCTTTCTATCTACCATTTTCTAATACTAGCTTGCATTGGAGACACCTGACCTGCTGCAGCTGTCTGCCATGACTTGAGGGGTGCCTGTACCTTAGGTTGATCTATGCTTGCTGCTATCATAGCCAAAAGTCCATTTGTCTGATCTGAGGAAACTTGAAAATTTCTGATCTCCTGTGAAAGCATTTCCACTAAACCTTTCATGCCTCTTGGCTCTTGCTGAATTTTACCACTAGGTTTTGCCTCTCTGTATTCTCAGTTAAAAATGAGGGAGGTGAAGACTCTCCATCTGGATATTTAGTAACTCTCTTCATACTCATCCCAATCATTCTGCCCTGTATATTCTTTCTCATCTAGTCACTCCTCAGTAGGCACTGAGGTCTCTTGTCTTCATCACATTGTTAACCAGTTTAGGGGCAGATATTTCCTGCTGCCCTGCAATGTATGCATGGTTGCACCTTCACACCTTCCTTACCCCAAGCCCAGGCGCAACTCTGATACAGCTGCAATAGTGGCTTTTGTGAGAGGGAAGGATCCTTTCAAAACTCTTGAACTCTAAAATCTTCTGCACTTGCTTCTGCTTTACTTCATCTCTCCTGGCTACAAAGTAAACTCAAGTAAATATACAATCATTTGACTAATAATTCTCTGTCTCATATCTCTAACTATGTACATTTTCAATCTTAAGGTTAACTAACCCATTTTATTTCTTTGTCAACTGAGTAATTAATATCTTTCTGTTTCATATTACAATTTTGTTTCCTATTTCTACAATTATATACAGTTTTACTCCTGATTTAATGCCATTCACTCAGCACACCTGACTTCTTTTTTTTCTTTTTTCTGCACATGCTTCTTCTCAGACTAATACACCTATGGTGTCTATTTCTCTGCAGTGTCCACTCCTCTGTGGTGTCCATCACTTCTTCCCCTATTCTCAGGCTCCATGTTGGACAACATTTTGCTGGAGTCCAGCCTGTACCAGTCACATGCTACAGAGGTAATCTATTCTAAACTGATGTCTTTGGGGCTGCAATCAGAGCCAGCTGAACAGCCCAGGGTCCATCCCCGAGTGGAGAAATGTGGACTGGGGAACTCCTAGCTACCCAATGGCATTAAGGACAAGACAAAGACATCTTGCCACCTCAGGAGGGCTCTCAGTTCATACTGGACTCCACAGTTTATTCAAGCATCTATTGGTGTTTCCTAAACCCAATTGGGTCATAACTTGTATTAGTTCCTTTGTTTCTTTGTTAAGTTTCTGTCTGGTGGTCCTGTCTAGTGTTGAAATCTCCCACTAAAATTATGTGAGGTTTTATTTGTGATTTGAGTTTTACTAATGTTTCTTTTACAAATGTTGATGCTTTTGTATCTGGGGCATAGATGTTCAGAATGAGACTTCATCATGATGGATTTCTCCTGTGATGAATATGAAATGACCTCCTTTTCTCTTTTGATTTATTTTAGTTGAAAGTCTAATTGTTAGATATTAGGATTGCTAACACTGGTTGTCTCTTGGGTCCATTTGATTGGAAATCTTTTCCCAACTCTTTACTCTGTGGTACCATCTGTCATTGAAGTTGAGATGTGCTTCTTATATGCAGAGGAAGGATGGATTCTGTTTTCACATACATTCTGTTAGCCTATGTGTTTTTATAGGTGAGTTAAACCATTAATATTAAGGGAAATTAAGGAACATTGATTGTTCATTCTTGTTTGTTATGGATTTGTTGTTGTTGGTGGAATTGTGTGTGGATTTCCACCCCTATTTTCTTTTGGCTGTTGGTAAAGTTGGATTGTCTATTGCCTATGTTATTCTGGCTGTAGTTAACTTCTTTAGGGTTGGAGTTTTCCTTCCAGAAATTTCTGTAGGACTGGATTAGTGGACATGTATTGTTTAAATCTGATTTTGTTATGGAATATCTTGTTTTCTACATCTATAGTGAATGAAAGCTTTGATGGTTACAGTAGTCTGAGCTGGTATCCGTGGTTTCTTAGTGTTGGTAGAATATCTGTCAAGAACCTTCTGGTTTTCAGGGTTTCCATGGAGAAGTTAGGTGTAATTCTGATAGGTTTGCCTTTATGTGTTACTTGGCCATTTTCCTTAGCTTCTCTTAATGTTATTTCATTATTCTGTAGGTTTGGGGTGTTGATTACTACATGGCAAAGGGAGTTTTTTATATGGTCTACTCTATTTGGTGTTCTGCAAGTGTCTTGTACTTTCATTGGCATGTCTTTTTTTAGGTTCAGAAAGTTTTCTTCTATGATTTTGTTGAATATGTTTTCTGCACCTTTGTGGTGGGTTTCTTCATCTTCTTCTATACCTATTATTCTTAGGTTTGGTCTTTTCATTGTGTCTCATATGTCCTGGGTATTTTGTGATAGGGATTTATTGGACTTAAGATTTTCTTTGGTCGATGAGTCTATTTCTCCTAGTATATCTTCAATGCTTGAGATTCTCTCTTCCATCTCTTGTGTTCTGTTGGCTATGCTTGCATCTGTAGTTCATGATTATTTATCCAAGTTTTCTATTTCCAGCATTCCCTCAGATTCTGGCTGTTTTTATTGACTCTATTTCAGTTTTCAGGTATTAAATTGTTTGAATTTTTTTCTTCATCTGTTTGATTGCTTTTTCTTGGCTTTCTTTAAGAGATTTGTTGATGTCTTGTATGTTTTGGTTTGTTTTTTTTCTTCCATTTCTTTAAGGGATTTTCACATATTTTCTTTGAGGCCTCTACCATATTCATGAAGCTGTTTTTAAGGTCACTCTCTTCTGCTTCATCTGCATTGGCATGCTCAGGTCTTGCTGGTGTAGAGTTTCTAAACTCTGGTTTTGTCATATAGGTTTTCCTGTTGTTGAATGTGTTTTTATATTGTCTTCTTCCAATCCCTTCTTCCAGTGGATGTGGGAGGTGTCTCTTCCTCTCCTGGTGAGTACAGGTCCAAGGTTCCCTTCTGGTGGGTGCAAGTGGGTGAAATAGTTTTCTGGGTCTCCTGGAGAGACAAAAAATAAACCTCATTCAATATTAACTTTGGGCAGTTTCTTTTCTTGGCAAGTTATGTATTTATTTGTTAAGTCAAAAGTTTCTTGGCAAAGAAAAATATTAAATAGTATTTTTTCTTATTTTCCATATCTGATCAAATGAAAGGCATTTGTTAGGCTTATAATTTAGTTTGGATTGAATAACTAAGCTGATTGATGGAGTATTTCTTCTACTAATCAAGAAGTCTTTCCTATTCAAATCCAATCTTTATAAGTAGTGATGGTATCCATAGCTCTTTTCCAAATGTAACACATATCTCAGGTTGCATTCTGAGGTCAACCCATCTTTAAAATATACAGGCTGATTTACTTCAGCTTTTTTCC
Source organism: Cricetulus griseus (assembly GCF_003668045.3). Taxonomy (NCBI): domain Eukaryota; kingdom Metazoa; phylum Chordata; class Mammalia; order Rodentia; family Cricetidae; genus Cricetulus; species Cricetulus griseus. The sequence continues at coordinate 87,056,610 of NC_048599.1, forward strand.
CCCTACTATCGAATTTCTCTCTGCTATCATTGTTCCTTTTCATATTAAAAAATTAAAGTCAATAAAGCACTGTATAATCTATGTGTGAGGGTCTTTATTACTGCTTTTAGATTATTAAGTATTTCATTGAAAGTGTAGTTAGATCTACTTATAACTTTCCATGACTATAGGATTGTGTGGTACACCCATAATTTGTTTTATGTTGTAATATGCAAAATTATTTCATTTTACTTGGGATGTATGCTAGAACATTCTCAGTCTTAATTTGTAGAGATATCACCATAATTGCTATGCCTTCTAAAAAATGTATAATTACAGAATCAGCCTTCTCAGAATTTATAGCAGTGTCCTGTTGAAATCCTGGCATGTGTACATACTTTAATTTTCAAAATTCTGCAAAATTGAACACTCCCATAGTTAAACTAAATTTGTTAGTATACATTTTGTGTTACTTTCTTCAGGCAATGGAATTTGATTATACAAGGAAAAGTAGAATATTATCTTATAATTTCTTTGGCTTGTGGGTAGGTGAAAGAAAAGTCTTTCTTCAAACCCTTCTCATTAACACAGTATTTCTTATGAAACTCTGAGGCTTCTTGCACATTTCCTACCAACAAGAACTCAATTTCATCATTACCTTTGTCAGAGGGCCTGCTAGACCAGCAAGGGATCTTACATGTATTATACACAAAATGGAATTTCTATTTCCAATTGCTTGTTGCAATTTAACAAATAACAAAGATAATTCTGAATAATCTGGAATGAGTTTAACAGTTTCAGTATGTAAAACAAATATTGGTGTATATTGAGAGTCAATAGTTATATTAAGAAGTTCTGCAAAATCTAATAATACCATAAAAATAACTTATAATTCTGATTGTTGGACTAAATCATAAAACTTTTAAGTCACTTTACTCATTTTTTTCTGACTTATAATTGTCTTTTCCTGACTTATTTCCATCAGTATAGAATGTAGGGGTTTCAGAAATTGGTGTTCCTCATACAATGTGAGGGAGGATCCAAGTAGTTCTTTTTACAAACTGATGTCTCTTTCTTTTGGGATATTTGTTGCAGACCTCTCCTGAAAAGTACTGCAAGATGTTGTCAATATTCATTTTCTGCACACAATGAGACAATTTTAGCATTAGTAAAAGGTACCACAATTTCTCCTGCATCTATTCCTGCTGATTGATGAAGTCTTCATTTTCCTGTCAGAATCAACTCAGAAACTTTTACATTTGTCTTTTTTTTTTTTACTGTGCATGCCAAATATATGCACTCTAAAATATATCTTGTTTGTGCATAAGAATTCCTATAGTAGAATTAGCAGAAAGTAGAATGAATATGATATAACCATGCTCTGGATCCAAGTAATTCACATTTGCATTCTGTGAATTCTTTTCTACCAGAGATAATTCTCTCTCAGGTTCAGGTGATAATTTTCTGAGATTAATATGTCCTTATCACCTTGCAAGCTTTCAAATAAATTACTTAGATTTTGAGTAGTTAATCCATTTGTGGGCCAAATTCAACTAATATCTTCTACAACTGTTGAAAATCATTAAGAGTTTGTAATTGATCTCTCCTTATTTCTGTGGTTGAGTTTTCTGTAAAATTATATTATATCCTAAATAATTAATAGAATCTCATCTTTGTAGTTTCTGCAGGAGCAATTTTTAATCACCAACAAGGCAGAATTCCCTTTACTTCATCACACATTTTTTCCCTATGTTATCAGCATCTGCATCAGGTAGTAAGGTATCATCCATATAATGGTAAATTAGAGATTGAGGAAAATAGTTACAGTATTTTTTACTGGTTGTTGTACTAAATATTGTCACAAGGTGGAGCTGTTTAATATTCTTTGTAAAATAATTTTCTAAAGATACCTTGAATAGAGACTGGGAATTATAGAAACTAGGCACTGTGAAGGCAAAATTTTCTCTATCCTGTTCTTGTAAACATATAGTAAAAAAGCAGACATTTATTTCAATTTTCTAATTATTTTTGAACAATCTTATTTTACACTCAATCCCAGTTCCCTCTCAGTTTCATCCTCCAGATCTCCCTTTCTCACCACCCCACACCAATACAATTCTCAGAGAGGATGTGACCTATCATGGGGAAATAACAAGGTTTGTTGCATCACTTGAGAAAGGACCAAGGCCCTCCCCACTGTATCTAGACTGAGGGAGCTGTCTCTCCACAGGGAATGGGCTCCAAAAGCCTGTTCATGCACATGGAATAAATACTGGCTCCCCTGCTAGTGGCCCCACAAACTGCCCAGGCCACCCAATCATCACCCATATTTAGAGGGCCTAATTCAGTCTTATGTAGGCTCCTCAGTTGTCAGTCCAGAGTCAGTGAGTTCCCAATGGCTAAGGTCAGCCTTTTCTGTGGGGTTCTCCATCATCCTCTTGAAACCTTTGCTCATATTATTGCTCCTCCCTCTCTCTGACTGGACCCCAGTAGTTTGGCACAGTGCTTAGTTGTAGATCTCTGGATCTGCTTCCATCAGTTACTGGATGAAGGTTCTATGATGACAATTAAGATAGTCATAATTCTGATTACAGGGGGAAGACAGTTAAGGTACCCTCCGAACTAGTTCTAAGATTCTTACCTGCAGTCATCCTTGTGAATTCCTGCAAATTTCCCTAGTGCCAGGTTTCTTGCTAACCCTATAATGTCTCCCTCTATCATGGCATCTCTTTCCTTGCTCGCCCTCTCTGTCCTTCCCCTAACTTCCTTTTCATGATCCCTCATGTACTTTCCCCCCTGGCTTTATCACTCACTCCTCTACTAGCCCCCTACATGCTCCCAATTACTCTATTTTGTATTTCCCCTTCCAGGGAGTTCATGTATGTGTCTCTTAGGGTCCTCCTTGTTTCCTGGATTCTCTGGGGCTGTGGTCTGTGAGCTGGTTGTCCTTTGCTTTATATTAATATTCACTTAAGAGTGAGTACATACCATGTTTGTCTTTCTGTGTCTGGACTACCTCATATTTTCTAGTTCTGTCCATTTGCCTAAAGATTTCTAGATGTAATTTTTTAAGGCTGTTCAGTACTCCATTGTGTAAATGTACCACATTTTCTTCATCTATTCTTCAGTTGAGGGGCATCTAAGTTGTTTCCAGGTTCAGGCTATTACAAATAATGCTGCTCTGAAAATAGTAGAACACTAGAGAAGCTAGGAAACAAGGAGGACTCTAAGAGAGTCATACATGGTCCCCCAGACAAAGGGAAAGAGACAAGCTCTTCTAAGCTAATGGTAAGCATGGGGAGGGGAGAGGGAGTTAGAAGAATGAGAAAGAGTGGAGGGGAGAGGAGGACATGAGGGAACAGAAAGATCTAGTTAGGGGAAGAATAGAGGAAAGCAAGAAAAGACATACCATCATAAAAGGAGCCATTATAGGTTTAAAGAGAATTCTGGCACAAGGGAAATGTCCAGAGACCTACAAGTCTGACCCCTACTAACAATCTAAGAAATAGTTGAGAGAGGCTACCTCAAAAGCCCTTCTCCAATAGTGAGATTGATGACTAACTTATATGGCATCCTAGTGCCTTCATCCAGTAGCTGATGGAAGCAGATGCGGACACCCACAGCTAAACACTAAGCTGAACTCTGGAATCCAGTTGCAGAGAGGGAGGAGTGATGAGCAAAGGGGTTAAGACCAGGCTGTAGAAACCCACAGAAACAGCTGATCTGAACAAGGGGTTGCTCATGGATCCTAGACTGATAGCTGGGGAACCAGCATAGGACTGTTTCAGACTCCCTGAAGGAGGAAGTCAGTTTGGAGCTCTGGTCAATCTATGGGGCCACTGGTTGTGGATAAGTATTTATCCCTAGTACACAAATGAACTTTGGGTGCCCTCTCCACATAGAGGGATACTCTCTCAGGCTAGTCACACTGGGGAGGGTCTAGACCCTGCTCCAAATGCTATGATAGACTTTGAAGATCTCCCATGGAATGCCTCATGCTCCCTGGGGAGCAGTAAGGGTTTGGTATAGGGGGTCAGTGGGGGGCAGTGGTGGAAGGGAATGAGAGGGAACTGGAATTGACATGTAAAAGAAGCTTTTTTCTAATTTAAATAAAAAAAATAGAAATAAAAAAATAAAATCGTTGAACAAATGTCCTCATGGTATGAGTGTGCATCTTGTGGGTTTATGCTCAAGAGTCGTATTGCTGGATCTTGAGGTAGGTTGATTCCCAATTTTCTGAGAAATTGCCATAATTATTTCCAAAATGTCTGTATAAATTTGCACTCCTACCAGAATGGGAGTAGTGTTCCCCTTACTCCACCTCCTCTCTAGCATAAGGTTTCATTAGTGTTTTACATGTTAGACATTTTCACAATTGTAAGTTTGTAATTGAAAGTTGTTTTGATTTGCATTTCCTGATGGTTAGGGATGTTGAACAATTCCTTAAGTGCCTTTCAGCCATGTGAGATTCATTTGTTGAGAATTCTCTGTTTAGTTCTCTACCCTCTAGTTCTCTATCCAATTTTTTTAAATTGGATTATTTGGTTTATTGATGTCTAGTCTCTTGAGTTCTTTGTATATTTTGGAGATCAGCCCTCTCTCAGATGTGGGGTTGGTAAACATCTTTTTCCATTCTGTAGGCTGACCTTTTGTTTTGCTGACTTTGACATTTGGTTTACAGAAGATTCTCAGTTCCAGGAGATCCCATTTTTTAAATTGTCCTTCTCATTGTCTGTGCTACTGGTGTTATATTCAGGAAGTGGTCTCTAGTGCCAATATATTCAAGGATACTTCCCACTTTCTTTTACATGAGGTTCACTGTGGCTGGATTTACTTTGAGGCCTTTGATCCTTTTGGACTTAAGTTTTGGGTATGGCGATAGATATAGATCTATCTGTAGTCTTCTACATGCTAACAATCCCCTTATGCCAGCACCAGTTGTTAAAGATACTTCTTTTCTTCTGCTGTATAACTTTAGCTTCTTTGTCAAAAATCAAATGATCATAGGTGTGTACATTGATATCAGGATCTTTGATTCTATTCTATTCCCTTGATCTTCCTGTCTGTTTTTGTACCAATACTAGGTTGTTTTCATTAATCTAGATTTATAGTAGTGCTTAAAGCCAGGGATGTTGATGCCCACAGTTGTTCCTTTATTGTACAGGATTGTTTTCCTATCCTGAGTTGGTTTGTTTTTCAATATGAAGTTGAAAGTTGTTCTTTCAACGTCTATGAAGAATTGTGCTGAGATTTTGATTGGGATTGCATTGAATCTGTAGATTGCTATTGGTAAAATTGTCATTTTTACTATGTTAGTTCTACCTATCTAAAAGCTTGGGAGATCTTTTGATTTTCTGATGTCTTCTTGAATTTCTTGCTTTAGGGAAGTAAAGTTCTTGTCATACATGTCTTTCACTTGTTTGTTTAGAGTTACCCTAAGACATTTTATGTTTTTGTGGTTATTGTGAAGGGTGATGTTTCTCTGAGTTCTTTCTCAGCCTATTTATCATCTACATATATGAGGACTACTGATTTTTTGAGTAAATCTTGTATCCTGCCATGCTATCATCAACATCAAACTAAATTGAGAGAAACTCAAATAAATTCCACTAAAATCAGGAAAAGGACAAGGCTGTCCACTTAAGTTGTCTTCATATCAACTTAAAATAGTACTCAGGAGTTCTAGCTATAACCGTAAGAAAACAAAAGGAGATTGAGAGGATACATAATGGAAAACAAGAAACCAAACTTTCACTAGTTGCAAGAAATATGACACTTTACCTAGGTGACCCAAAAAATTACCAGATAACTGCTACAGCTGATAAAAGCAGACTTACATATCAATTGTTAGACAATCATTTAGGCAACACAGAAGGCAAGGAAATTCAAAGTAGTAAGGTGCTGATTTTCTGAATCACTCTATTTATAACTTACAAATCTGTTACCATTCTCTAGTTTCCAGAGTTCTTTTTAAGGACAAATCTTTTTGACAAACCTTCTGCATACTCCAGATGGCTAAGGGCTTCTATCTGGAAGTCTAGAAAATAAATTGTTTCTAGGAGCACCCTGTTTACAATCCCTTAACAGGTCACCTCACCTACCACAATTAAAACATCTGGCATTATAATTTTAAAAAAAAATTTAGAAATCACTTCTCATATTAAATGAGCACCATAAGCATGAGATCCAATATCAGGTTATTTCTAATCCATTAATCTATTGGTGCTGATCTTTTTTTAAAGATCTAATCACTACTTTACCTTCTGAATTATCATTTTCAAAAGCCAAAGATTCAATTAATATTTGTTTGACTTCTTTATCTGTTACAATTCTATCTATAGCTGAAATCACTCTTTGCAAAATATCAGCGAAGTCTTCTTTTGGTCCTTGTCTAATTTAGTAAAGATTCAGACACTCTTCCTGATTTTTCATCCTCTTCCCAAACATTTAAAGCTGCTAAATGACAACACCATGGGTCCTCAAATACAAGCTGACTTTGCAGTTCAGCATATTGAATTTCCCATAGAAGTTGGTCTTGGGAAATGTTGATGTCTCTAGCCCTATTTTGTAGCTCTATGACCCTAGCTTCCTCTGTCTATCATGTTCACTGTTGTAACTGAGGACCAGCTACCACTATTCCTTTAGCTAAATCTTTTTTGTCCTTTTGGCTTACCATGTGAGGCTGCTTCCTTATATCTCCTCAAATCTAATATTTCTGTAGGAATCTTTTTAACTCCTGATAACCTCAGTAGTATCTTTTGTCTCCTGGTCATTATTATATAGTAACTAGGTAAAGTAAGGTTGGTTTACTAATAACCTTGTGCCACCCTTCTTCTGTTTCTTTCTGGAGTCATTTGGTAGGTTCTTGCCTAAATTTCTCTGTCAGTGCCCGAGATTTTTTTAAATTTCATTAGTCTTTTTTAAGGCTTATATGTTTTCAGTCAACTTTTAAAATTTTTATTAGTTAAGTCTTTCTAAAGTTTGTGCCTTATCAGTAGTAAGTCTAAGGCTTGCATCTTATCAGTCAAAATTTCCTTTTTTGGCACTGTATTCATACCACATTTTTAATGGATAAAACATGAATCATCAAACTGATAGTAGTCTTAAGCAACATTATGTCAATCCCAACTAAGTCAGTTATCCCATCATTAGTTTTTCCATTTTCAAGCCATCCAGTATAGCACTGTTCAGAGTCTCAATTCCCTGCATTGTGATACCTCCCATTCTTAATTTTGGAAATACTTTTAATTTTAATTTTGCTTAACTGTCTACTTAAGAATTTCTCAGGTTTCTTACCAAATCAGTTTGCCTTCAACACCAGTGCCAGCATAGAGCTCAGTGTTGCTTCTGCAATGCCAGATTGGGAGCCTACCAGCAGAGTCTCTGCAAGCTATGTCAGTGCCTGGAGCTCAACCTCATGCTGCCAGCAGCTGCTTCCTGTAATGCTAGCTGCTGTGGTTTCTCTGTACCATGTTGTAACACCACATGTCATTTTTCTGTTGGCTTAGTGTCTGTACCTGAATCTGCTTATACTTGAACTACTCTTTGTGGCTCCATAACATCACCATCAACACCTTGACCCCAGGATGCAGGCTTTTTTGATTTCTCATCTTGGTTGCATTGGCTTTCATTACAGTCAAATGTGGGCTTTAACTAAGTCTTCATTGACCTATTAACCAATAGAGACTCAGCAGATGTTGGGGTGACAACTTGCAAGATCAGAGAAGCCAAAGGAGCAACCAGTTGACTTTTCTTTGTGGCCAGAGTTCCAGCAAGAGAAGCATGTCTCCACTCACCTCAAATGAAAAAAAAAAGAGTATGAATCTCTAAGTCACTCCTTACTCCTTCCTGTATATCTCTCTATCCATCTTCCTCTGTCCTCAGTACTTTCTATTAGTAATCTGGTTCCTGTCAACTGGTTCCTGCCTCTGCCTCATGACCCAAGTTTGATATTATAACACAGTCTCAGATTTCATAGTGAAATCAAATATCCATAGCAGGTTTGGGGGGATTAGTGGAGCTCTACCAGGGAACTCCTACAGCTGAAAAACACCTTCAGCAAAGTAGCAGGATACAATATTAACTCAAAAAAATCTGTATCCCTACTATATACAGATGATAAATGCAAGAAGAATGTAATCAGAGAAAATTTACCCTTCACAATATCCACAAGCAACATAAAATATCTTGGGGGTGACACTAATCAAAAAAATGAAAGACTGTACAAGTTCTTACTGTACAAGTAAGAACTTTGAGTCTTCAAAGAAAGAAATTAAAGAAGGTACCACAAAATGGGAAGATCTCCTATGCTCTTGGATAGGTAGAATCAACATAGTAAAAATGACAATCTTGCCAAAAGTAATCTACAGAGTCAACTCAATCCCTACCAAAATCCCAACACAGTTTTTCAGACCTTGAAAGAACAATACTCAACTCTATATGGAAAAACAAAAAAACCTGGGATAGCCAAAACAACTCTGTACAACAAAAGATCTTCTGGGGGCATCACCATCCCTGACTCCAAGCTCTATTATAGAGCCATAGTTCTGAAAAAAGCTTGGTATTGTCACAAAAATAGACAGATAGACCAATTGAATTGAATTGAAAATGCTGATATTAACCAACACATGTATGAACACATGATTTTTGACAAAGAAGCTAACTCTATACAATGGAAAAAAAGAAAGCATCTTCAACAAATGGTGCTGGTACAACTGGATTCAGACATGCAGACAATTGCAGATAGGTCCATATCTTTCACCATGCACAAAACTTAAGTCCAAATGGATCAAAGATCTTGATGTAAATCCAGCCACACTGAATCTTCTAGAAGAGAAAGTGGGAGATTACCTTCAATGAATTGGTACAGGAGACTGCTTCCTGAATATTATACCAGTAGCAAAGACATTGAGATCTGCAATTAATAAATTTGACCTTGTGAAACTGAGAAGCTTCTTTAAGGCAAAGGACACAGTCAGTAAGACAAAACGACAGCCCTCAGAATGGGAAAAGATCTTCACCAACCCCACATCTGACAGAAAGCCGATTTCCACAATACACAATGAACTCAAGAAGCTAGCCACCAAAACACCAAACAATGAAATTAAAAAGTGGGATGCAGAGCTAAATAGAGAATTCTCAAAAGAGGAATCTAAAATGGCTGAAAGACACTTAAGAAAGTGCTCAAAATCCTTGCCAGTCAGAGAAATGCAACTCAAAACATCTCTGATATACCATCTTACACTGGCCAGAATGGCTAAAATAAAAAACACCAATGACAATATATGCTGGAGAGGATGTGGTGAAAAAGGAACACTCCTCCATTGCTGGTGGGAGTGCAAACTTGTAAGACCACTTTGGAAATCAATACCTCTCAGGCATGTACCCAAATAATGCAGGTTCATATAACAGGTCATATGTTCAACCATGTTCATAGCAGCATTGTTTGTAATAGCCAGAATCTGGAAGTAACCTAGATGCCCCTCAACTGAAGAATTGATAGAGAAAATGTGGCGCATTTATACAATGGAGTACTACTCAGCAGAAAAAAATGCAACGGAATCTTTAAATTTGCAGGCAAATGGATGGAACTAGAAGAAACCATCCTGAGTGAGTTAACCCAGTCACAAAAAGACAGACATGGTATGTACTCATTCATATATGAATTTTAGACATAGAGGAAAGGATTACCAGCCTACAATCCACTTCACCAAAGAAACTAGGATACAAGAAGGACTTTAAGAGAAAAATGCATGGACCCCGGAGAACGGGGAGGGGCAGGATCTCCTGACCTAATTTGGAGCATGAGGGTAGGGGAGAGGGTGCTGGCAGAATGAGAGGAGGAGAAGAGGAGGGGAGAAAAGGAAATGGAGGAGCAGAAATGTTGAATTGGGAGAATAGAGGAGAGCAGCATGAGAGATACCATATCAGGGAGCCATTATAGGTCCAAGGAGAGATCTGTCACTAGGGAGATTTCCAGAGATCTACAAGGATGAAATGAACTGACAATCTAGGCAATGATGGAGAGGATAACCTAAATGTCCTTCCCTTATAATGAGACTGATGACTACTTTATATGATATCCTAGAGCCCTCATCCAGTGGCTGATGGAAGCAGAGGCAGACACTCACAGATATATACTGAACTGAATTCTGGAACCCACTTGCAGAAAGGGAGGAATGAAGATCAAAAGGGTTAGTACCAGGCTGGTGAAACCCATAGAAACAGCTTGTCTGAACAAGGGGGAGCACATGGACCCCAGACTGGGAGGCCAGTAGACAATTGATCCAGACCCCTGAACATGGATGTTAATGAGGAGGCCTCTGCACTCTATGGGGCCCCTGGTAGTGGATCAGTATTTTTCCCTGGTGTAAGAAGGTACTTTGAGAGCCTGTCCCACGTGAAGGGATGCTCTCTGGGCCTGGACACATGGACAGCCTAGGCCCAACCCAGTATAATGTGGTGGAATTTGGGGAGCCCCCATTGAGTGCCCTATCCTGCCTGTGGAGTGGAGGGGATGGGGTGGGGGACAGTTGGGGTAATGTGGGGAGGGGAGGGAGAGGGTGAGGGAGAAGGGATTGACATGTGAAGCAAGATTGTACTTAATTTGAAGTAAAAAAAAAATAATTAGAGGATGTGAAAGGGAAACAACCGCCAAAGAAAGCTGTGAGCCAAAGTAGTAACATAATATATCCACAGAGAAATTGTTAACCTACCCACTAGATATGGCATCCTACTGAGATGCTTGTGATTAAGAAGGGCAAGTTGGACATTGATTTATAGGCCATTTCTAGTTTCTTAGAGAAACAGTTATACCTTAGAACTGTCTGTTGTGAGGAATTCATCCAAGCTATCAATATGCAAAATTGGAAAACCTCAAGAGCCCACAATATTGTTTTCTATATAGTTAGCTTGTCACTATTGCTGTGATTCCTATATATGATTGTTTACCATAATCCACATTTTCAGCTAATTTTTTTAGGGCCAGTAATGATCACTAGTTACAATTCACTGAGAGATATCAGCACATATCCTGCTTTGTCAGATTTTTGTTTGTCTGAAATATCTAAATTTGCATGTAAATAGTCGCCTCTAATGGCACAATTCACTTTATATTATTTTTGTTTGCTAAGCTACAAGACACAAAAATATTCACATGAACTTCTTTTTTTTTGTTTTTTTGAGACAGAATTTCTCTGAGGCTTGGAGGCTGTCTTGGAACTAACTCTTGTAGACCAGGCTGGTCTCAAACTCACAAATATCCACCTACCTCTGCCTCCTGAGTGCTGGGATTAAAGGCATGTGCCACCAACGCCTGGCAACATGAATTTCTTCAATGACACTTTTTGAGACAGGATCTCTCTATAGTCCTGATTGTCCTGGAATTCAGTCTGTCCTCAACTCACAGAGATCTTTGTGCCTTGATCCCTTGATTGCTAAGATTCAAGGTGTTCACCACTGTGCCCACCTTGAGGATTTCTTACAATGGTCACAGAAAAGTAAGGCTCAAAGTCAAGTAGCACAGTATGTACTTTAGTTTTTAGAGACTAACTGTAGTAACACATGTTTGACCTTTGTCTCATCAAGAGATTTCAAGATCATTGAGGAATAGAAAATATGTATTGGATAAAAATTCACAGTGGGTTTGTGCTAAGAACTAGGGAGAACAATTCACTCCAGCAAGGAACTGCAACTATTGCATGGCAAACTTGGTATTTCAAACATTGAAATTTAGCTCCAGACCACTTGAAGATATTAGAGGCAATTACAGTTCTGTTATATTCCCCCACTGAATCTAACCAAGTGTCTGGCATAGGTACTAGACTGATTTTCACCATAGGGGAATAAATGCATTGTCCATAATTTGCTGAATTTTATTATTAGTCCATTGAAAAAATATCCAGATGGCCTGTCACTTCTAAATGATTGATTGAAGATCTTAACAAGAAGTTTTTGGAAACTATGAAGCTAATATAGCTGCTGAATTTCTATGTCAGCTCCTTATTAAAGCATATATATTAGAAAATCTAATACTATAATTAATTCTCATTCTGTCTCCTTTTCTAATAGAGAAAATTAAACTGCAAAGGTAAAATATTCCATGCTAGATACGAAGAACTCACCGTCTCTTTGCAAATCTACACTGCTGCCACTATTCTGACCACATTAAAATCATTGTAATAAACGAAGTGATACACAAAAAGTTACTTGAACTTTCATATTGTTGGCATTCTAATGATGATATTTGGGCCTATATACTCCCTTTGTTAGTTCTGTATTTATTATGGATAAAGGATGTTGGGAAAGAGAAGACATTGGGGCAGATAGTGTCTAGGTTTTGTATTTGCCTTGAATGCAATGGAGTTGTTTGGACAGAGGGTACTGGGCCTCTGTCCAATTTGTGTTATAATTTGGCAGGGTACAGAGATAAGATTGGGTAGAAAAATATGGATTAATATGTAAGAATCTTGTGGTTTGGTAGATGTGTAAAGAGCATCTTGGCTGACACCTAGCGTTCCCTTGGCATGGAGGTAGGGAAACCCAGGCTAGTATTGCACTGGTTGTGAATCTAGGCTATATCTGGTGGGTTGAATAAAAGGAGGGGGTCAGGCAAATTATGGTGTAAGCCTAGAAGTTAGCTGTGGCATGTGTTGTCATGGTGATATTAGGATGAATCATAGTGATTGGTACCCTGAGGACTAGAGGATTGTTAACATGCAGGTATAGTTGGTTATAGTAGGTCAGGCAACTATATGTAGAAACTGGGTTTGACTTGGCTAGAGAGAGAAGTGAAGATTAGGTTGCCATGAATATTTAGCATGCTATATTCTGGAGAAGTAACTAGAAAGTCTGGGTATGGAGTATGGTAACTGAAGCTGAACAAAGCCACCTGTGGATAGATGCCTGAATGGCAAATATCTCTAGATATTGGAGACAGTACAGGGGGAAGTTATCAGACTAGACCTTGTCATGACTGTGGGACCATTGCTGGATATGGTTGGTTGTAGAAAACTGAGAATTGAATTGAAGGATATTCACAAGTTTAAAACCAGGAAGAGAAAAACTCTTATATGTTTCTTTTGAGAATTCATTACAGATCACTGGACATGTGTGTTTACAGAGTTATGTATATACCCATAAAGATATTAGTGAATTGCTGACTCAGGTAGTCATGCTATTGTACACAATATCCAAAAAGTCTTCATTGTTGATCACTGAGAAGTATTCTATCAATTATCTGCCATTTACCTTTTATCCATTTGTAAACATGTATGTACGTGCATGTGAATGTGCATGCATTTCTATGTGTGTGTGTTTGTTTGTGTGTTCTTATATGTCTCTCTCTCTCTCTCTCTATATATATATATATATATATATATATATATATATATATATATATATATAGTATTCAGCATCTCCAAAAGAGAGTCTAAATATTTAGGACAGGAGGACTTTAATAATTACTTCATTTTAATTGGCAAAATTATTTGAATTTATAACATTCAATGTGATATTGACATAATTTTGGAGAAGTCAATGATCCTCGGGGACATTATGCTAAAATGAATAAGTTGTTAAGCAGAAACTTGATACAATAATTTTTCAGTATTTAAATCCTTTGAATAGTTTTGCTTGCTCATTGGCTGTCAAATGTCTTTGTAATTGTTAAAAATATTTTCAGGCTTCAACACAATTACCTTTCTATATGAACTGTAGAGAGATGTATAATTAAATTTTAAAATATGTAGAAATATTAGCAAGACCTTTGTTTATTAATGTTTTCTTTTGTTGTTTATTTCTTTGTTTTTTCTTATATGCAGTTTAGCATGATATAAAAAACTTTAAGTGGAAATCATTAGTATGTGTTTGAGTTCAGATGAAAAAGACACAAAATACCATGTCTTCATTTCAATTCTCTATCTAAAATTATCTTTTAGATAATTTTAACCTCAGATTTTACCTCAATATGTGCCTATTGTCTGTTTATTAAATTTACTAACAACGAAAGTATCTTGATTAGGCATGTACCTATCTTACAAATAATTAATTTGAAGTTGCTGGGTTTACCTAATTTGTTATGCAAACTCTCAGTTTCCAGCATTAGTGGAACCTATTACCTGCCATTGTGGACCTAGTATCTATACCTTTGTGACACAGAATATCTAATCTGGAAGTAAGCTCATGGGAGCATCTACTCACTGATGACTAAATAACAAGCTCAATAACAGAGGAAGTTGTTAATCATTGTTAGTTTTTTAAAAAATAACTATTTCTTGTAGAATTATTCAATTAAAACATATAGTAATTAAAGAGCTGAATGCACAATATGAAAGTCATTATAGTCTTATCTCTCACATAAATTAGGACCTCCATCAAATGCTACCATACCTACCAAATGGCAGAACCATTATATCTCCAACAGTTAGACTATAAGTACCATCTTCATGGACAGAAGTAACAACTCTGCACCCCAAAGCAGCTGTGCAGAACCTCTCTCACCATCAGTAGAAGACTATGTTTCCTTGGGTGATTTTGGGAACAGGGACTGAGGTTGCCTCCTCATCATGTATGTTTTAAACATTACCTGCATCAGTTAAATATTTCATACTTCAACTTTATATCATAATCAATATACCTGGAAATTTGTTTTCTTATTATACAATTTTCAAATAAGCTTGGCTGTTAACTAATCATTCTTGGCAAGATTCAAAGCTGGTATCTCCAGGGATTATTAAGAATAATTATGTCCAAAAGAGATGATCTCATTTTAATTTGTTCCAATTATTTTAACAAGCTTATCTACTTAAACAGTTTTGGCACTAAGAAAAGTCATTGACAGTATGTGAATATAAATGGAAGAAATATTTTCCTGATCAAGACCTTTTGGATGCATTTAGCACAACTGACAAGCTGACAAAAAGAGAAACATTAGTACAATTAATTGTAGGGTTGTGAACTTTAATTAACATGACCATATAAAGAGTGTTAACACTTTCTAATTATTAGGTGGACTTTTTCTACACATGCAAATAATACATTTTTGTGTTTTTATGAATAAATTATCATAGACTGTAACAATATCCACCTACCTATTTGAGTAAGTCTTAACATTAAATTTAAATACTTTGTATTTAAATTTTAAGTTTGATATCCTTATATTACTCTGAAAGACTAAGATAAAAGAAATTTTGTGGAAATTTGTTTCCTGTGATCTGTTGGTGCTCTTTCCTCATCTATTATATTCCTATCTTGTCATGTGGTCTGTGAAGTCACATAGATACATTAAATATTTGCAGCTCTAACGTAGAATATTTTTGATTTTTATGGAACAAAATCAGAACAATGTTGTGAGTGCATGGCCACAAAAAAAGCAATGAAAGTTAAGATTTCTCTGATACACTGAAATGTAGTTGATATTTTAACTCATAGGGTATCAAAGGAAGAATCTAAATTGGAAAATAAAGATTCTAAACAAAGATATTCATTGAAATTGTAGGTATATTTGCTATCAGTATCACAGAATACTCATTTTTGTATAAGGAAGATGCAAGGTTATGTTCTATTTTCCCAGATAACAGGTGATATATTTCACATATTACAGGTGACAGTGACTCATTATTTTTATTTTATGGGACATTGTGTGTTGTGTGCTTTGTTTAAAAGGATGCATTATGACTTTAGATAGTTTAAACAGAGAAATTAACATTTCTGTATACTCACAAGTACCTAAGATGTAGAAGATCGCATGTCTATTATATTTCAGTTGTTTCCTGTTATATTTTATGTGTGTATATTAAAATTGCTCAGTGAATATGTTAGTATATGTAAATAGAGAAAAGTGTATAGTCCTGCCTCTCCTGCTACCACAGAAGTTTGGTATTGTGTACTACTGTATATGATATTAAAAAGGAGATAATTTTTCTAGGTAGTTTACCTTCTACTCTCATGTCTTCTGGGAGTATATGATTTTTTTTCTACTAAAAGTCTAAAACACAAAACTAAGAGAAAATTTAATATTGTTCCATTTGATACTGAGTAAAATTGACTAATATGTTTATTTCCCCTTGTATATATATTTTGTCAAGTGATATGCTTTTATCATCTTTATGGATGATGAAATTTCAGTGCTAGGCAGGGTGTCTTTTTAAAATATAAGATACTTTTTAAAAAAAGTCATGTTCTCAATAATGGATTATACTATTATTTTTCAAGAACTGCATTAATGGTAGTTCAAAATGAAAGCAGTCATACTATTCTTTAGTGTTTATAGAAATAACCCTTTATAATATATGTTACATATTAAGTCTAGTATTGTGTAGTTTATGTCCTCTGCTTTTTACTATTACATAAATAATCATATAAGAATCTAGAAAGTTTTGCTTCTTGAAAACTAATTATGATCAATACTGAAAGCCACAAAACTTTGTAGAAGTAAAATATAGAAGACAGAACTGCACATAAGTGATGATATCTCTATGTTCTGTGACAGGAATGTCTTTGGCAGATGGGAACTTCAAGAATGACAATGATAGATTTTTTCTGACTCAGATGGAAGCATAAATGTGAATGAGACACGTATAAGATGCATCCCAACTGCTTCTCAGCTGCTCTGACTCTGCACATGTACTTTTCTGTTATTAAGTTCATGCAAATGGTATTTTGCTTGATGTTAGTCCAAATATATTTCTTCACAGGTAAATATTGATAATATTTAACTTACAATAAATGACTCAGTGTATGTTTAAAAGAAATAATTCCTAAGATACATGGGTTTAATTCAAGTCCAGAAGTAGTTCATGAGGCACACATATGCTGTTTTTCTCTGACCTAGACTATGCCTACATTCCTGTTTATTGGACAGAAATTCTCATGATTTATTTTCACCTGATGCTTTAGCCAACACTGAGATGGCAGAGGGGCTGGGCAGCATGTAGGCATTTCTTAAGAATACCAACAGACTCTCTAGGAGGTGGATATTATGAAATTCCCTGTAGTACAAATGGTGAAGCAGAGGTGGAGGGAGACTAACTAATACTTTCAAGATCAGGATGATACAAAATGAATGAACCTCATGCTGTCACCATGTGTGTGGTTTCAAGTTTTGCAGCTTTTGTTAATATTCTATTTCTTTCCAAGTAATTCTCAATTTTATTCTTGCTATACCATGTATAATAAAATTAGTGATATTATTCTCCATGGTAGTTATTAAATTCCATTTTACATTATTAGTATCATTCACAAAGGAGTAAGAAACTTGGAAATAGTGTGTAAATGTGAAGAAACAAACATGACAACAGAAGAGAAAGGGAAGAGGTCGAAAGGAAAAGTGCTATAGACCATTAGAGACTATGAAACTAGGAAATACTTTGAAAAATTGTTTAATCCACTTGGGTTTGGCCAGAAATAGAGATATGTTTGTAATTGTGTTTAGAAAATTAACTCAACCATCACCTTTGCACTCTGGCTGTGAATTTTCTTTGACTGTTATGATGTTGGGGATTCAAGTAATAAATTCCCATGTGAGGACCCTCAATATCTACAAGAAAAAAACTGTGTCTCACTCATTCTTTAGCCTCTCTTTTCTATTACCCTCTGTCTCTCTGCCTGGCTTTTCCTGAGAGGTCTGGAAAAATTATACTGCCTGCAAAGGCAGGATTTGTGAGAGTGATGGGTTAGTACATCTAAAGTAAAAATGTGTGGAGAAAACCTACTGGTGGATGTTTTTGTGTTACTAATTAATAATAAACAAGTTTGAAATTGAATTGTAACTACTAAAATATGTCAGATTACATCAGTAATTGCTATAGGTAATTGGGTGCTCAATAATATTGGAGATATTTGGTGCAATTCAAATATACTAATTTTTTTGATTAAGGGAGATACATGATGACTAAAATTATCCTTTGAGGTCTAGTTCCTGATAGTGCAATACAAGAGTAGTGACATGGATCCTTAATGATCAGTGCTTTGTGGGCACTACACAAGTTCATATTTAAAAATGTTGTTCCATCGTATTAGCAGCACAAATTCTTGCTGTTTGTTACTTGACATACTTGTGTTTAATGCCACAATAATTTTTTAAGTTTAAAGGAGAGACCTTTATTTCTGTTCATTTGCTGCCATCAGTGCCATGGTGTGATATGCTTTAAGTGACTACTTTTAAAATATGGGTGACAGAGATACCTCTGTCTGCTTTTGTGTCTAGGGATTCACTGATGTTGAAATAAACCTAGTGGCAGGATATGTTCTCCTGATTTTTTTCGCCTCTGGAAGAAGCCTTATAGAAGATAAATGGGCCAAAACAACAATGTCACAGAATTCATCCTGCTTGGATTTACTCAGAATCCTGCTGGACAAAAGGCATTATTTGTTATGTTTCTACTCATCTACATTGTGACAATGGTGGGAAACCTTCTCATTGTGGGGACAGTGATTGTCAGCCCCACCTTGGGCTCCCCAATGTACTTCTTTCTTGCCTCTCTGTCTTCCATGGATGCTGTTTATTCCACTGCCATCTCACCCAAGTTGATTGTAGACTTGCTCTATGACAAGAAGACCATCTCTTTCACAGCTTGCATAAGCCAGCTCTTTATAGTGCACTTATTTGGTGGTGTTGATATTGTCATCCTGGTGGCAATGGCCTATGATCGGTATGTGGCCATCTGTAAACCCCTGCATTATCTGATTATCATGAATCGTCGTGTATGTATCCTTTTCTTAGGGATGGCCTGGGCTGGAGGTTTTGCACATGCTATGATTCAAGTTCTTGTTGTGTGTAAACTTCCTTTCTGTGGTCCCAATGTCATTGACCACTTTGGCTGTGACATATACCCACTATTGCTACTTGCATGCACTGACAGCTACTTCATTGGCCTCTCTGCCATTGTCAATAATGGGGCCATGTGTATAGTTATCTTCATCCTCCTCCTCCTCTCCTATGGAATCATCCTAAGTTCTCTCAAGAATCATAGTCAGGAAGGCAGGCGTAAAGCTCTATTCACGTGCAGCTCCCATATCATGGTAGTTTTCCTCTTTTTTGTTCCATGTATTTTCATGTATGTTAGGCCAGTCTCCAGTTTTTCTGTTGATAAATCCATTACTGTATTTTATACAGTTGTCACGCCCATGTTGAATCCTTTAATATATACTTTGAGAAACTCAGAGATGAAAAAATCTATGGAGAAGCTCTTACAAAAACTTGTAAGTCCTGATAGAAGAAGACTTTCTTCTTGCTGCTTCTTTTACTAAGCACTAGGTAACAGTCATGAATAAATTTTAGAGGTGTATATTTCATTTTGAACATTTACAATACTCAATATTGTAAAGTACTTTTATTATCAATTTTATTTGTAAATATTGTACTTTGCTGTGATTTATTTAGTAATTAGTGAAGCTGCTTATAATACAATTCACTACTTGCTATCCCTTTTAACCTTTTCGATGAATTGCCTATTTTAATTTGTTAAAATTTCAATAAATATTTTTCTTTAAAATATTTTATACAATATATATTAATAATGTTTTTATTTTTTCTCATATCTTTCCAGATTCATCTACCTTCCCTCTGTCAACAAAGTTCATAATCTAACTCTATCTCCCTCCCTCACTTTTTCTGTATTTTCCCTCTCAACCTTTCATAACCTTACATTAAAAACCATCAAAATAAACAACAAAATACCAAACAAGATAAAAATGTCTAACTAATGCAAATAACCCATTGCACACACACAATGCATACAAAACAAAACAAACCTTGGAGTTATTTTCTGTTTGCCAACTACTCTTGGGCATGAGGCCTGAAATGGAGTGTAGTGATACACATAAAAACAGGGCATTGACAATATTGTCATTTCCTCTCCCAGCAGTTATCAGTTATGGATAGATTCTCAGTTAGCTATGGGACTTTGTATCCACTTTCTCTTTTTCAGCACAGGGATTTTGTGTGGCTTAAATCTTTAGAGTTTCTGTCCATTCTGTCATACTCTCTGTGAGTCTATAGCTGCATCAGTGCCAGTGAAGTAAGTTTTGAAAAGTAATAAAATATATCTTATTAAATAATTCTATTTAAACAGCATTTCCACAATAAGAGTATCTTTGTTTGGTGTTGTGTTAACTGTATAAATAGTTTAGAGAAGACCTGATATCTTGATCTCAGTAAATCTTTTGGGGAACCAGAATAGGAATAGAATAGGAACCTGCAGCTACCTTTCTGCAGGCACTAGAACCCATCATTAATTTTGATCTCAGTTTGTTTTCATCACTCAGAAGTTCCAAATGTTTCCTTTGCATTTTTGTAATTTGTGTTATTTTAATTAAAATTTTAAAATGCTTTCTGTCCTTCATTTTTTGGTAATGGTGATAAATATGGAAGGAAGTTGCAAGGAATTCAGATGCTCTATCATGCATCTTTATACAATGTGATAAAGTATTTGTTAATTCCTTGGATTTTCTAGATAAAAATGATACCATATAGAAGGAAGTATTTTTGTTTCCAGCAAATGTGACAACCATATACAAATATGTATATCATATCTCATCATAGTAATGTATTAGTTAAAATTGAAAAATAAGGATCATCATTTGGAAGATACTCCCTAGTTTATTTCATGGAGGCAGTCATAATATTTTTATAAATTATGCCAATAAGAATGGCTTAAATTTACTTCCTGTTGTCTGGGATCAACAGCATCTTTAGGAAACCCTCTAAAAATTGGGATAATTGGCAAGTCTTGGGAGAGCTAACTTTAATATTTATTGTTCAGGCTCTGTGTAATGGGAAAGTGCATGGCTTTTCTCAATGCCTAGCTAGAGTAGTCTGTGAGACTGGACAACCTCATCTAGCCACCTTCAAATTGTGCTGAACAGTCCCACATGAGGATTCTGCAGAATTGTTGATCAATTCATGTTTGTCAATAAGAAATCGGGAGTCAGAGATCTGGGTCCTCTGTCCAAAAGGGTCAAGATCCTCTCTCTGCCCTGCCTTATACTTCCTTTCTCTTCTCTTTACACAGTCCTCCAAACCTTTATGGTTAATTTTGGTCAGTTAATAGCTAGCTTCACCCTCTGACTCAAAGCAAGCTTTATTTGTCAGAATATAATCAAAATACCACACAAAAATTGTTACAGTTGTTACTTGGGAAAAAATGGAAGAGCCATTCCATGTAGTTCAAGGAAAATCTTTTGAACTTTGTAAAAGATATTTAAAGAATAGAAGTCTTTTTGAAATTTACAGTACTTGAAGTGTACAATTGTTACAATGTAATGTACTGAGAGGATGCTGTATGTCTAGTCTAGTTTTGGATACTACACAGATCATATTGTGACCTTAAACTGCCAACATTCTATATATGTTGGTTCATACTCTCAGAGTTTATTGACATCATTGCTTTGTAGGCTTCTTAAACACAACACTTCAGCTGTGTTTTGTAATATAATATGCTTTAAGTAATCAGTTTTAAATATATGAATGAGAAATTACCTTTGTTCTTCCATATATAAGTAAGCTGAGATTTTAAGAGGGATGCCAATATCTATGATATTATTAGAGAAGAACTATGGAGAAATTCCCCAAGAGGAACTCAACATATGGTTACTGAACAACTGCTATTGGTTACTAATACAGAAGATGTTGATGAAGATGTGCCTCTGGCATAATGGAAATGAGTATTTTGTTCATAATTAACATCAAGTCCTGTTCTCTGAGAAGTTATCTCTGAAGCAAATATTATAGGAGACTAAATGGGAGAGGAAATCAATGTTATGGAGTTTATCCTGCTGGGTCTCACTCAGGATGCTGCTTGTCAAAAAGCATTCTTTGTTATGTTTTTACTCATATACATTGTGACAATTGTGGGCAAACTGCTCAATGTTGGGACAGAGATTGCTAACCCCATTTGGCATCCACAAGGTACTTCTTCCTTGCCTTTCTGTTATTCAAGAATGCTGTTTACTCCACTGCCATCTTCTCAAGTTAAAGACTTCATTTATGAAAAAAACAAACCATTTCCTTCACAACTTGTCTTGTTTAGCTTTTTATGGAGCACTTACTAGGTGTGCTAAGTTCTTCATTTTGTTGATGATGCCCTATGATTGATATATGACTATCTGGTAGCAACTATAATGTTTGACTCTCATGGACCTCCAGGTTTGCACAGTCTTATTTTTGGTGTCCATGAGGATTTTTTTATGGTCTTCTTCAAATCTTCTCTTTGTATATACTTCTTTTTTGGACCCAATGTTATTGACGACTTTGACTGTAACATGTACCCAATATTAGGACATGCATGTACTGGTACTTAATCTTTCACCTCACTATGGTTGCCAATAATGGAACAATGTCTGCAGTGGTCTTTATCCTATTCCTTGTCTCCTATGGAATCATTCTAAAGTCTCTTAAGACTCACCTTCAGGACTGGAGATGCAAAGGCCCCACATCTACAGCTTCCACATCTTGATGGTTCTACTCTTCTTTGTTCTTTACATTTTCATGTATATAAGACCTGTGTCTAACTTTCGTAGTGGTAATTATATTACTGAGGTTTATAAATTTCCTTTATAAAATCCTTTAATATATAACCTGAAAATCTTTAGATTGAAACTTGTATAGCAAAGCTGTGAAGTAAAATGTTCACTAAAGGCATAATGAGAACGTGTCATCACTGAACATGCTACTAATGGTAAACAAACATTCAGCAAATTACTTTAGCAGTATAAATTCCAATGTTATGCATTTTCAATAATACTTGACATTGTGAATATTGTGATATTTTTGTCAATGCTGTACTCTCTTCTATTCTCCCCCTGACTAGAGCTAAAAGAGATACCATCATAGAGGGAGCCATTATAGGTTTAAAGAAAATTCTGGCACTAGGGAAATATCCAGAGATTTACATGGTTGACCCCAACTAACAATTTAAGAAATATCTAGTGCCTTCACCCAGTAGCTGATGAAAGCAGATGCAGACACCCACAGCTAAACTCTGAGCTGAACTTTGGAATCCAGTTGTAGAGAGGGAGGAGTGATGAGCAAAGGGGTCAACACCAGGCTGGAGAAACCCACAGAAACAGCTGACCTGAACAAGGGGGAGCTCATGGACCCCAGACTGATAGTTGGGGAACCAGCATAGGGCTATTTCGGACTCCCTGAAGAAGGAAGTCAGTTTGGAGTCTGGACAATCTATGGGGCCACTGGTAGTGGATCAGTATTTACCCCTAGTACACAAATGAACTTTGGGTGCCCTCTCCACATAGAGGGATACTCTCTCAGGCTAGTCACACTGGGGAGGGTCTAGTCCCTGCTCCAAATGATATGACAGATTTTTCAGATCCCCATAGAAGGCCTTACCCTCCCTGGGGAGCAGAAAAGGTTGGAGATAGGGGTTCAGTGGGGGTCAGGGGAGGAGAGGAAGGAGAGGGAACTGAGATTGACATGTAAAATAAGCTTGTTTCTAATTTAAATAAAAGAAAATAACATTCTGACTTGCTTTGGAAAGTGTTATATTTCCATGTTTATATCTGGTGTTGTTAATTTGGTCTCTCCCTTTCTTCCTTCTGGTTGATTGAATCAAGTGTCTGTCAGTGTTGTTTGTTTCCTCAAGGAACAATCTCTTAGATTTATTGATTCTTGTTGTGTTGCTTTTTTCTGTCATTGATTCTGCTCTGTATTTAATTATTTATTGCTGCAAACTGAGTTTGTATTTGAATTGTTCTTGTGTTTCCAACTTATTGAATTGTATTATTATTTCATTTATTTGTACACTTTTCATTTTTTAATGTAGGTAAATAGTGGTGTACATTTCTCTCATAAGATTGCTTTCACTGAGTCCCATAGGGTGTGTGTGTGTGTGTGTGTGTGTGTGTGTGTGTGTGTGTGTGTGTGTATGTGTTTGGTATGCTCATTTTGTTTAGTTACATGATATTTTTCATTTGTTTAATTTATTCTCTGACCCATTCTTCATTTAGTTATAAGTTTTTAAATATCAGTGTATATGCATATTAATAGGTGTTTTTTCTTCTGTCAATATAAAGGATATTTTGCATTATAGATAGATAGGATTTAGGGAGTAATTTCAATGTTTTGCATTTGTAAATTTTTTTTCTGCAATAGGATGTGGTAAATTTTAGAAAAGTTTCCATGTGCAATGCTCATTTTTTATGCTTAGGCAGTGCTTCCTTTAAACTACTGTTAAGGGTAGGCAGCAGATAGATATATTTTATTTCTTGGTCAACTTTTGATTGAGAGTTGAGGTGATTATACTTAAAGTTATTAAAGTGTTGCTAATAGTTGTCATTGTGTTATTGACTTCTAGAGTTGTTTGTGTTCTCAGGGGTATTTTGTGTTTTAGTAATTATGGCTTTGTTTTTCCTTATACAGTCCATCTATTATGTTTATGCCTTTCTTCAGCCTAAAATAATGCTTCCTGTATTTTTCTTCTGTGTAGTTTGCTAGGTAAAATATTATTACTAAAATCAACACAGAGAGGAAAGGGTTTATGTGAAAAGTATTTGGAAATGGCTTATACTTCTATGAAACAGTTCATCAGTGAAAGCAGTTAGGGCAGGAACTAAATCAGGGCAGGAACCTGGAGGCAGGAGATGATATGGAACCATGAAGGAGTACTGCTTACTGGCTTGCTCAGCCTGCTTTCTTATAGAACACCATCTGAGGAATGACACCACCCACAATGAAATGGATCTTCTCCATCAATCACTAATTAAGAATATACCTCTAGCTAGATCCTGGGGAGGCACTTTCTCTATTGAGTTTGCCTCCTTCCAGATGAATCTAGCTCATATCAAGTTAACATAAAATTAGCCAACACATATATGTTGTGGAAAACTTTCTTGTTCAATCATGACAGATAATTTTGCTGGGTATAATGGTATAGTCTTTCAGGACTTGAAAATGCATTGTTCCAGGCTCTTCAAAATTTTAAATTTCCATTCAGATATCAGATGCTATTCTTATGGGTTTTTCTTTTTGTGGTTTTTTTGCCTTTTCCATGCAGCTTTCAATAGACTTTCTTAGTTATGTGTACTTAGTGTTTTAATTATGATATGTTTTGGGGATTTTTTTCTTTCTGGTCTTGACTCTTTCGGTTCACTCTGCTTCTTATCTTTATAGGTGTGTTTCTTTCCCTAACTAGGGAAAGAATTCTTCTAAAACCTTGTTGATGATCTGGTCTATCCCACTGACTTGAGATTCTTCTTCCTCATATATGCTTACAATTGGATGTTTGTGTATATTTCTTCATAGTGTCCCACATTTCCTGTGTGTTTCTCTCCAATCCTCCATTTGTATTGCAAATTTTTCATGTTCCTCGTTAATGTGGTCTAGATCTTCTATTTTATCCTCAAGAACTGATGTTCTGTCCTCTGCTTGATTCATTCTCCATGTTAAATATTCCTTTGGGATTTCTAATTTGGTATTTCTTTCTTTCTTTCTTTCTTTCTTTCTTTCTTTCTTTCTTTCTTTCTTTCTTTCTTTCTTTCTTTCTTTCCTTCCTTCCTTCTTTCTTTCAGAATATCCCCTATGCTTTTAGTGGAAGAAGCCAATTGAGACCTCAAATTTTCACTGACTGCATAATGATTGGCTGTCTCTCTCTGTATCTATTTTCATCTACTGCCAGAGTAAGCATCTATGCTGATGCTGTAGAAGGTATGTAAGTATAGGAGACTATCATTAGAGATAATTTCCTTACTTTTATTTTCCTTTTCTCTTTTTTGCCAGTGATATTTGACTTTATCCTAGGTGTATGTCCCTGCCATCCAGGCAGTGTTGGCCATGGGTTCCCTCCCATGGAGTGGGTCTCAGGTTAGACCAAGTTAAACACTTAAAGAAATGTTCAACATTCTTAGCCATCAGGGAAAGGGAAACAAAAAAGACTTTGAGATTCAAACTTATACCTGTAGAATGGCTATGATGAAAAATACAAATGACAGCTTATGCTGCAGAGTATGCAAAACAAGTGGAACAAATTTGTATAGACATTTTGGAAATCAATATGGCAATTTCTTAGAAAATTGGAAATCTATCTTCTTCAAGACCAAGCTATACCACTATTGGGCATATACCCATAAGATGATGATCATACCACAAGGACATTGATATTCAATAATATTCATAACTGCTTTAGTTGTAATAGCCAGAACCCAGACACAATGTAGATGCCCCTCAACATAGAATAGATAAAGAAAATGTAGTACATAAACACAATAAAGTATTACTCAGCTGTTAAAAGAAATGACAGCAAGAAATTTGCAGGCAAATGGAACTGGAAAAAACTCATCCTGAGTGAGGTAACCCAGACCGAGAAAGACAAACATGGTATGTATTCATAAGTGAATATTAGATGTTTTAAAATAAATGATAACCATGTTACAATCCATAGACACAGAGAGGCTAGGTAAGAAGGAGGGCTCAAGGAGATATTCCTGCATCTCCCTCGGGAGGGGAAATAGGAGAGATCTCCTGCAGTTGGTTTTTTTTTTTAACTCTTTAGGTGCTATCCACCCAGCTCCCAAATAAATACATGGAGACTTATACTTATTTATGAATGCCTGTCCCTAGCTTGGTTTGTTTCTAGCCAGCTTTTCTAACTTAAATTATCCCATTTATTTTTAACTACATTTGCCTCTGGGATTTTACCTTTCTTTATTCTCTATATCTTTCTATCCTTCCCATTCTTTGGCTTGCTGTATGTCTGGGTGTCTGGCCTCTGGTGACTTCTCCTACTCCTTTTCTTGCTCTTCTCTTTTCACTCTCTTCCCAAAATTTCTCCTCATATATGTTTTCTCTGGTGGCTAGCTCCACTTATTTCTCTCTCCTGCTAGCTATTTGCTTTTCAGATATTTATTAGATCAATCGGGTATTTAAGGTAGGCAAAGCAACACAGCTTTACAGAGTTAAACAAATGCAACATAAAAGAATATAAGACATCTTTGAATCATTATACAAATATTCTACAGCATAAATGAATTTAAGACATCTTAAACTAATATTCCACAACAATCTCTTGGGTATATTTGGGGTGGCTTATGATGGGAACTTAAAGGATCTGGTTGTATTACTTTTTAATTGACTTGGTGACTGCACTTGAATGTACTGATATTTTCACTACTTTCTGTGGTCCCTTTGCCTCACAGTCAGTGCTCTGCCACTCAGGCCTTGTCCTGGTGGGATATTTGCCTGACTGACACCGACTCTGCTTCTGCCACCAAATGTAGTTTTGTTTGTTTGTTTGTTTGTTTTTTATTTTATTTTATTAGTTCTAGTTAGGGGGCTTATTTCAAGTCCCTTCTCCCTCTCCATCCACTCACCCCACCCTCCTCCCCCACCCCCAGCCCACTCCTCACCCCATCCACCCACCACTCCCCAGGAAGGGTAGGGCCCTCAAAGGGGGCTCTGCAAAGTCTAACTAAGTCTCTACTATTCTACTTAGAGATATACTCTCCAAAGTCAATGTTGGCATGAAAGCTTGCTAGCTCAGAGAAGCCAAGAAACAATCAGCTAAGACCAACAAGAGACTGTCTCTGAAGCTGTTCCAAACAAAGAAGACTGCCAAAATCTTACTCTCTTCATACTCCTTCCTGTGAATCTCCCCATCTGTCTTAGCTTCTCCATACTTGCTATGGCTAATTTCTGTGAAGTAGTTTCTGGCTCTACCTCCTGACCTAAGGTTGATTTTATTAGCAAATGCTCAGTTTCATAGTATGCTCAAGTATCTTGAAGCATTTTACCATTTTGTCTAAATAAAAGGAAAGTTTTTTAACTCTAACATGGAAAAACTTTATGTAAAAAGGACAAAAATCTGGTAAGAATCATATTGTCCAGTCTAATTGTATTTGGCAAATTTGGAGAAAGTATCAATACTATGTTAGTGAATCCTAGATTTTATACCTAAACTACTTTCTATCATAACATGTACTACCAGCTGAAAATATCCTTTTACACCTTTAAATATTTTCTTAACAAACTTAAAATTTATGTCTTTCAATCTTTATAAATTTTACACCTCCTTTGTGTGTTTCCTTTTTGAATTTGATAACAGAGAAAATGATAAAACTGTAAGTATCTAGTCTTCAACTTCCTATGAAGAATAAAATATTATCTGTGTAAACAGAAGTGCAGGGCAAACAACTTTCAAAACTATGTAAATGACAGAATCATCTGGCTACTTGGCCAGTCACCCAAGATTCCTCTGCAATTTTAGAGCATCCATCTTTGATCTACAGTCCTAAATATAAGACAGACTTTTTTTGGTGTGGGAAGTTTGAAGGACTTTCCTACCTTGTTATGATAAATTTCAATAGTGGACTGATTTCCTTTGTGTCCTGCTTGTCCAAGTTGAATAGAATACTCTCATCAGTTGGAGCAAGGGAATTTTCTTGACCAGATAGCTAGCTTTTCCTCATTGAAAACAATCTCTGTATACCAAATTTGATGCTCATCATCTCCTTTGGGGTAGATTGGTGCTGCCAGGAGCAGATATATTTCATTGTCATGAAAAATTAAAATGTCTTAAATGCCATATTATGTAGGTCTTTAGATAGACCACATGTCTATCTAAAATGTATCTCTGCTTAACTTTGAAAACTCATACAAAAGGCTAAATAAAGCTTGTTTCTGTAATTAGCTAAACTATTACATGACATGACTACAATTTAGATTATTATATGTGACTTACCACTAACCTGCATTTCTTAATTGTCCTAGACTGTTCGTAATAGTACATTTCAAGGAAAAGAACTTTACATTTCATTTTAAAATGGGTTGCATAGGTACAATACATTAAACAGAGAACAAACATATATATACATATATAATAAAACAACCCTAAAGTTGTATCAATATAAATAAAACCATATCAATGTAAAATAATTTAGAATTGTAGTTTCTTTTTAGTTTAAAAGTAGATTCAATTATTTACCTTTTATCCTGCCATTCCAATATGCTACTTCTTTTTTGTCTTTTCAGGAAGAGATTCTCAAATCTAACCTCCTTTACTTAGTTTTTTTCTTGTTTATGACCAACAATAACTTATAAGCAAACTCCCTAAATTATGACAAACACTCATAAGCCACTGAATGACAAAAAATTACAAACCCTAATTCTTGGGAATGTTGGTTTTGTGTTCATAAAATTACTTTCTGTTGCTTAGGGGTGATAGAATCTTTAGGAGACCGTGAGAAATTTGGAATAATGATCAAGTCCTGGGAGAGCTGGTTGTATCATTTTTTCATCCAATCTCTGTGTGTCACAAAAGTTCAGGACTTAACTGACATCCTGGATAGAATAGCCAGTGTGGGTAGACCACCACAGATAGCTGTGGATCTCTGCATTTGCTTCCATCAATTATTGGATGAAGGTTCTATGATGCCAATTAAGGTAGTCATCATTCTGATTACAGGGGAAAGACAGTGAAGGTACCCTTTGTATTGCCTAGATTCTCAGCTGGAGTCATCCTTGTAGATTCCTGAGGATTTCCTTGTGCTACATTTCTTGCTAACCCAATAAAGGCTCCCTTCACCTCTCCTTAGGTCCTCCTTGTTACCTGCCTTCTCTGTGGGCTGCTTTTCCTTTGCTTATGTATAATATTCACTTATGAGTGAGTACATGCAATGATTATCTTTCTGTGTCATGGTTATGTAACTCAGGATGGTTTTTTTTCTAGTTATGTTCAAGATCTCCTTGTTTGTTTTTTTTTTCTTCTTTTTTTTAGGCCAAAGAGTGCTCCATTGTCTAAATGTGCCACATTTTGCTTGTCCATTCTTCAACTGCTGGACATCTAGGTTGTTGCTCAGGTTCTGGCTATTACAAATAATGCTGATCTGAAAACAGTTCAGCAAATATCCTTGTGGTATGAGTGTACCTCCATTGGGTGTATGTCCAAGAGTTGCATTGTTGTGTTTTGAGGTGGATTGATTTGTAATTTTCTGAGAAACTGTCATACTGATTTTCAAATTGGCTGTACAAGTTTGCACTCCTACCAGCATGGAAGAGTGTTCTCCTTAATCCACATCCTCTCAAGCATTAGCTTTCATTAACGTTTTTCATCTTAGTCATTCTGATAGTTGTAAGATAGTAGCTGAGAGTCATTTTCTTTATAATTTTGCTTAACTGTCTACTTAAGAATTTTTCAGTTATCTCACCCAACCTGATGCCATCAGTTTGCCTGCAACAGTAATGCCAGCAGAGTGCTCAAGGTTGCTTCTACAATTGCAGAGTGGGAGGCTACAATGTGGAGTCCATACAAGCTGTGTCAGTGCCTGGATTTCCAGGATCAAGGGATTTCCAGCCTCCAATCCCACTGCCAAGGAGTCTGAAAAACAGGGAGGACCTTAAGAGAGATATGCATGGTGCCCAGGAGAAGGTGAATGGGACATTATCTCCTGAGCTGATTGGGAGCATGGGGGAGGGGAGAGGGAGCTGGGAGAAAGAGAGGAATAGAAGTGGAGGGGCGAGGAGGGCATGGGGGAACAGGAAGGCTGAGTAGGGGGAAGAATAGAGGAGAGCAGGATGAGAGATACAATAATAGAGGGAGCCATTACATGCTTTAGGAGAGATATGGCTCTAGCGAGATTCCCAGAGATCTACAATGATGATACCAACTGGCAAACTAAGGAATACTGGAGAGGCCACCTTAATGTTCTTCCATGATAATGAGATTGATGACTACCTTGTATGCCATCCTAGAGTCTTCATCCAGTGGCTGATAGAAACACAGGCAGACTCCCACAGCTAAATATTGAACTGAACTCCTGGAATCCAGTTGTAGAAGGTGAGGAATGATGAGCAAATTGGTCAAGAGCTGGCTGGTGAAACCAACAGAAACAGCTGACCTAAACAGTGGGAGCTCATGGACCCCAGACTGATGACTGAGAGGCCAGAATGGGACTGATCCAGACCCCTTGAATATGAGTGTCAATGAAGAGGCCTTGGCAATGTATGGTGCCTCATATAGTAGATCAATATTTATCCCTGTCATAAGAATGTCCTTTGGGAGCCCATTCCACATGGAGGAATGCTCTTTCAGCCTGGACACATGGTGAGGGCCTAGGCCCTGCCCTGGATGATATGAAAGACTTTGGAGATTCCCCATGAAGGGCTTCACCCTCCCTGGGGAGCAGAGGGGGGATGAGGTTGGGTGTTTGTAGGGTAGATGGGGGAGGGGAGCAAGAGGGAGCTGGGATGGGCATATGAAGCAAGCTTGTTTCTAATTTTAATAACACACACACACACACACATACACACACACACACACACACACACACACACACACACACACACAAAGAATCTTATGGTTTGGTATATATGTCAGAGGAACTTAGCTGAAGTCTAGCATTCCCTTGTCATGGAGGTAAGGAAATCCATGCTAGGATTGTCCACTGGTTGTGAATCTAGGTTATATCTGGTAGGTTGAATAAAAGGAGTGGATGAGGCAGATTCTGGTGGAAGCCTAGATGATAGCTTGGCACAGGTAGTAATGGTGAGATTAGGATGAATCACAGTGATTGGTACCATGAGATGGACTAGAGAACTGTTAACACACAAGTATGGTTAGCTAAAGTAGGTCAAGCAACTGGATATGGAAACAGGGCTTGACTTGGCTGGTTGCATAGAACTGAAGATCAGGTTACCATGAGTATTTAGCAAGCTAGACTCTGGAGAAGTAACTGGAAATTCTGGTATGGAGTGTGCTAGTTGAAGCTTGGCTGTTAGCTAATCATTCCTGGCAAGATTCAAGCCTTTTGTCTCTAGGGATTATAAAATAGAGTTTTGACCAAAAGAGATGATCTCATGTTAATTTGTTCCAATTATTTCAACAAGTTTACCTTTTGAAATAGCAGTGACCAAATAAAAGTCATTGGCAGTATTGAGAATATAAAAGGAGGAAATATTTTCCTGATCAAATGACCAGGAAGTTTCTGGTATTAAACCCTGATGCATCAAGTGTTTTAAGCTTTATTTATCAGTATGACAGTCTAAAGATGTTTTCAATTTCTTGGAGTCTTCTACATGCAGGAAAATATTTTTCATGGAAAAGGAGACAATTTACAGAGATTTTATTTGAGTGATATAAACAGAAGTCATCTGGATGTAGTCATGAGAAATTTTCATTATTAATACTTCAGTAATAAACCACTATTGTTTCATGTTGAGGTCCTGGATTGCTTGTGAGTCACATGGATGCCATTGTACTGCATAAAATGAAGACCTTTTGGATGCCTTTATTACAACTGACACAAAAGAGAAAAATTAATACAATTAATTGTAGGGTTGTGAACTTTAATTAACATGACCATATAAAGAGTGTTAACACTTTCTAATTATTAGGTGGACTTTTTGTACACATGCAAATAATACATCTTTGTATTTTTATGAAGAAATTTGATTAGACTGTGACAATGTCCACATATCTATTTGAGTAAGTCAACATTAAATTTGAATATTTTGAATTTAAATTTTAAGATATATATAATTGTATTTCTCTGAAAGACTAGGATGATAGAAATTTTTGTGAGAATGTGTTTTCTGCAGTCTCTTGGTCCTCTTTCCTCTTCTATTATATGTACATATGTTGTCCTTGTGGTCCGTGGAGACACATAGGCACATGTGTCTACCAGCAAATGATATTTTGATATTTACAGAACAAAGTCAGAACCATGTTTTGATTATATAACCCCCAAAAAGGAAGGCAAACTAAGATTCCTGTGATGCACTAAAATACAGTTGGTATTTTAAGTCATGTGTTACCAAAGGAAGTATCTAAATTGGAAAATTAAGATTCTAAACAACAAAATTAATAAAAAATGCAAGTATATTTGCTATCAGTATCACAGACTACTCATTTTTATGTGGGGAGTTAGCATGGTTATATTCCATTTTGCCACATAGCAAGTGAAATATTTCACATTTTACAGATGACAGTGATTCATTATTTTTATTTTATATGCCATTGTGTTTATGTGTTCTGTTTAAAAGGATGCATAGTGACTTTAGATAGTTTAAACAGGGAAATTAAAAATGCTGTATTCTCTCAACAGCCTAAGATGTACAAGATCAAATGTCTATTATGTTGTTTTGTCATGTTGTATTTTATGTGGATATATTAAAATTGCTCACTGATTATGCTAGTATTTGCAAATAGAGAAAGGCATATAGGAATGCCTGTCTTGCTACCACAGATGACTGTTAGTTTGGTATTGTGTACTACTGTATACAGTATTTAAAAAGGGGATAATTTCTCTGGATAGTTTACCTTCTACTCTCATGTCTTTTGTGAGTGTATGATTTTTTAAGCATCTAACCCACAAATGAGAGAGAATGTAACATTGTTCTTTCTGATACTGAGTTAAATTGACTATACATTTATTTTCCTTTGTATCTGTGTTCCATCAAGTGAATACATTTACTCTCCTTATGTGTGATAAAACTTCAGTGCTAGGCAAAGTATTTTTTAAAATATAAGACTTTTTTTAAAAGTCATGTTCTTAATAATGGATTATCGTCTTATTTTTCAAGAAATGTGTTAACAGTAATTCAAAATTGAAAGCAGTCAAACTATTTTTAATGTTTAGAGAATCAGCCTTTTGACAATGTACATTATATATAGGTCTGGTATTGTGTAGCTTATGTACTCTGTTTTTTTACTATTACATAAATAATCACATAAGACTCCAAAAGGTTTTACCTCTTGAAAACAAACGATGACAAATAATGAAAGCCATCGAAATTTGTAGAAGAAAAATATATATAAGACAGAATTTCACAAAAGTAATTTGATAACCCTGTGTTCTGTGACAGGCATGTCTTTGACAGATGGGAACTTCAAGAATAACAATGATATATTTTCTGACTCAGATGGAAGCTTAAATGTGAATGAGACACATATAAGATGCATCCCAACTGCTTCTACAGCTGCTGTGACTCTGCATGTCCTTCTCTGTTACCAAGTTCAGGCAAATGGTATTTTGCTTGCAGTCAGTCCAAATATATTCTTCACAGGTAAATACTGATAATATTTAACATAATAATAAATGACTCTCATATATATATATATATATATATATATATGAGACTTTCATATATATATGAAATAATTCCTAAGGTATATGATTTTAATCCAAGTCCAGAAGTAGTTCATGAGCCACACATATGCTGTTTTTCTCTGACACAGACTATGCCTACATTCCTATTAAGTGGACAGAAATTCTCATGACTTATTTTCAGCTGATGAACTAGCCAACACTGAGATAGAAGAGGGGCTGGGCAGTGTGTAGGCATTTCATAAGAATATAAACAGGCCTTTCTAGGAGATGGATATTATGAAGGTCCTTGTGTTACAAATGGTGAAGCACAGATGAGAGGAGACTTACAAATATGTTTAAAATCAGGATCACACAAAATGAATCAACCACATACTGTCAACAGGTGTGCGGCTTCAGGGTCCACAGTTCTCATCACTGCTCTTTATCTGTTCAAGTAATTCTCAAATTCATTCCTGCTATACCATGAACATTAAAATTAGAGATATCATTCTGTCATGGTAGTTATTAGATTCCTCTTTATATTATTAGTATCATTCATGAAGGAAAGATAAGCTTGGATAGTGTGCAAGTGTGAACAAAGAAAAACGACAACAGAAGAGAAAGAGGAGAAAGAGGAGAGGCCAAAAGAAAAAGTGCTATAGACCAATTGAGACTATGAGACTAGGAAACACTTTGAAATATTGTCTATTACCTTTGTTTTAGGACTCAATTAGTGATATGTTTGTAACTATGTTTAGAAAATGAACCCAACCATCACCTTTGAATTCTAGCTGTGCAAGTTCTTTGACCTGTCTGCTGTTGGAGATCCAGGCAATGAACTCCTATGTGAAGACCCTGGGCATGTAGGATGTATTACAAAACAATTATGTCCTACTCCATATTCATTCTGTCTTTTCTATTTCCACCTGTTTCTCTGTCTACCTTTTCTTGAGAGGTCTGGAAAAAGTATACTATCTGCAAAGGAAGGATTTTTGAGAGTGATGGGTTAGTAGAGATAAAGTAAAAATACTTATAGAAAACCTGCAGATAGATTTAATTGTCTTACTAATTAATAATAAGCAAGTGTGAAATGGACCTGTAACCAGTAAAATATGTCAGATCAGATGAATTAATTATTATAGGTAATTGTGTGCTCAATAATATTGGAGGTACTTTGTGCAGTTCAAATCTACTTTTTTGATGAAGTAAGATATATGATAACTAAAATTATATTAATATATATTATATAATATATAATACACACACACACTATATATATATATATATATATATATATATATATATATATAGTGTATTTAGTGCAATATAACAACACTGACATCTATCCTTAAGGACCAGTGCTTTGTGGGCACTACCCAAGTTCTTATTTAAAAATGTTGTCCATAGTATTAGGAGAACAAAGTCTTGTCCTTTATTACTTGACATACTTGTGTTTAATGCCACAATCATTCTTTAAGTTTAAAGGAGAGACATTTCTCTGTTCATTTCCTGCTGCTCTGAATGCCAAGGTGTGATGTGCTTTAAAGGTATGGGTACAGAGATACCTCTTTCTGCTTTTCTATCTACAGATTCACTGATGTTCAAAAAAACCTAGTGGCAGGCCCTGTTCTCCTTAGTTTTTCCTCTGGAACAAGCCTGATAGAAGATTAAATGGGCCAAAACAACAATGTCACAGAATTTGTCTTGCTGGGGTTTACTCAGGATCCTGCTGGGAAAAAGGCATTGTTTGTTGTGTTTCTACTCATCTACATTGTGACAATGGTGGGAAACCTGCTCATTGTGGTTACAGTGATTGTCAGCCCCTCCTTGGGCTCCCCAATGTACTTCTTCCTTGCTTCTTTGTCACTCATGGATGCTGTTTATTCCACTGCCATCTCACCCAAGGTTATTGTAGACTTGCTCCATGACAAGACAACCATCACCTTCACAGCTTGCATAAGCCAGCTCTTTATAGAGCATTTATTTGGTGGTGTTGATATTGTCATTCTGGTGGCAATGGCCTATGATCGGTATGTGGCCATCTGTAAACCCCTGCATTATCTGATTATCATGAATCGACGTGTGTGTAACCTTTTCTTATTGATGGCCTGGGCAGGAGGTTTTGCACATGCTATGTTTCAAGTTCTTGTTGTGTGTAAACTTCCTTTCTGTGGTCCCAATATCATTGACCACTTTGCCTGTGACACATACCCACTATTGCTACTTGCATGCACTGATACCTACTCTATTGGCCTCTCTGCTATTATCAATAATGGGGCCATGTGTATAGTGATCTTCATTCTCCTCCTACTTTCCTATGGAATCATCTTAAGATATCTCAAGAATCAAAGTCAGGAAGGGAGACGCAAAGCTCTGCTCACCTGCAGCTCCCATATCACTGTGGTTTTCCTCTTTTTTGTCCCCTGTATTTTCATGTATGCTAGACCAGTTTCTAGTTTTCCTGTTGATAAATCCATTACTGTATTTTATACAGTTGTCACCCCCATGTTGAATCCTTTAATATATACTTTGAGAAACTCAGAGATGAAAAAATCTATGGAAAAGCTCCTGCAAAAACTTTTAAGTCCTGATAGAATAATATTTTCTTCTTGCTTCATCTATTAAGCACCAGGCAACTGACATGAAGAAATTCTAGAAGTCTGTGTTTCATCTTGAACATTTATATCAATACTTGAGATTGTGAAACAACTTGTACTGTAATGTTATTTGCAAATATTATACTTAGTTGTGCTTTTTTCGTAGTGTAGCTGCTTACAATATCATTCAGTTTTTGACTATCCCTTTTAATCTTTTCGATGAATTGTCTATTTTAGTTTGCTAAAGTTTCAATAAATAATTTTCCTTAAATGCTTTTTTTGTTTTTGTTTTTTTTTTTCAAGACAGGGTTTCTCTGTGTAGCTTTGGAGCCTATCTTGGCACTTGCTCTGGAGACAAGACTGGCCTCAAACTCACAGAGATCCTCCTGCCTCTGCCTCCCAACTGTAAATTTTTTTTCATACAGTATATTTTGACCATGTTTTTCTTGTCTCCAATCTTTTTCCAGATCCTTCTCACTCCCTCTCAACAAACTTCATATTCTGTCTCTATACCCTTCCCTCTATTGCACAGGTCCCTGGGCTGTGAAAGGAAGCATTAGATAGAAATATTCCATTTAAGAAAAATGTGATGGACTTAGTCCTAAACAATTTTCTTAATATAATCTCTTTGGTAGAATTCTTTAGGTTCTTCTTTCAAATACTCCTATATTGTCATGTGTATTAAAAATTATTCTTTTTATAATTTGTCTACACTACTTACTTTTATTTTATTAATAAACTTTCTATTTTAATTAAATTTTACTTTGAAAGAATTCTCTTCCAATGTTTTTGTAGATTAAGAAACTTATAATTTGCGATCTACTTATGTTTTGAATTGTGCAAGCATTGTATAGTTTTAAGTTGACTTAATTTTCATTTATTTTCACTTATAGTATTGATTTCTGTGTGGTGAGAACCCCGCAATCTACTTGCCTTGCGTTGTAAACTATGCTATTTTTAATTATGATTTTAATAATTGTCCCTTTCTGTTACCATAAATGTATTTCCTAGTTTGATGACATTATCATTTCTTTTATATTTTATATTCATGTTCTTTTGGATCTCTTTCCAGACCATTTAATTTGGTGAATTAATCTTCCTTCTAAGTTACTACTTTTTTATTATATGCCAGTGAATTAAGTTTTGACAAATAATAAATTATATCCTATTAAATAATTCTATTTAAACAACATTTCCACAATAGCATTATCTTTGGCTGGTAGTGTGTTTACTGTATAGATAGTTTAGAAAAGACCTGATATCTTGATCTCAATAAATCTTTCTTTTGGGGAACATGAAAACCTACCTTTCTGCATGCCCTAGAATCCATTATTAGTTTTAGTATCAGTTTGGTTTCATCATTCAGAATTTCCACATTTTTCCTCTGCATTTTTGTAATTTGTGTTTTTTTTTAAATTTTAAATTGCTTTCTATCCTGCATTTTCTAGTTAAGATGGCAAATATGTAAGGAAGATAAAAATAAATTCAGATGCTCTATAATGCATCTTTATACAATGTGATAAAATATTTGTTAATTCCTTGGATGTGCTAGATAAAAATGATACCACACTGAAATAAGTAATTTTTGTTTCTAGCACTTCTACCCAGTATTAGTAACATATCTCCTCATCATGCTAATGTATTAGTTAAAATTGAAAAATAAGGATCATCATTTGCAAGATACTCTCTAGTTTATTTCATGGAGGCAATCAAAATTTATTTATGCATTTCCCCCACTAAGAAGGCTTTGAATTTATTTTAAAAGGCCATAAACTCTTCAAATAGTACTATAATATACCCTTTGAGGACCTCAGTAATGACTGTTATTTGGAAAAGCTTTATCAAGAAAAAGCCATGGTAGGTTGCACACAACTGAATCACCATGAATATAGAGGGATTTAGTTTTGGTCACATGATCTGTAGAGAAAGGACTCTTCTGAAATGTAATGCTGTGTTTCTCTTTCTTTGACTTATTTATGGTAATTATAACTGAAATACAAATTAATGTTTCTGTTATCAGCAACAGGATATTTTGATAATACAAGCTCTATAATATATGATCTATGAAAATTCCTAAATAACAAAGTGTCTGAAAATTTCATGGAATATATTATTGTGAGAAAATTTTACCATTACACACAAACCTATATATTTTTTG
This sequence comes from Cricetulus griseus, assembly GCF_003668045.3. Taxonomy (NCBI): domain Eukaryota; kingdom Metazoa; phylum Chordata; class Mammalia; order Rodentia; family Cricetidae; genus Cricetulus; species Cricetulus griseus. The sequence goes on from NC_048599.1 coordinate 87,095,373, forward strand.
TTTTTTAATATTAAAAAATCAAAATATCCATCTTTACACATGACTTGATACTATACTTAAATTATACTAATGATTTCACCAGAAAATCCTAATCATGAAACCATTTTCAATTAAGTGACAGATTCATACACCCATCATTCAAAACAAATGGACTGGGATGGGAGCAGAGGAGTGGACACAGTATGAGGAATGATAGCCTTCAAACCACAAAATACCCACACTTTAGAACTAATAGCTACCACATATACAGAAGAACTACAAAATAGAAGGTTTCAGAGCTCATAAATTCAACTCTTGTTTTCATACCTGCCATTCAGAGTTTTATTATTTTAATTATGTTTAACATCGTTTTTATACCATATCTTCTGTAGAAATCATGTAAATTTTAGAACCAGTCAAATTATTACACAGAGGTGAGAAGGCTTCTAATGACTTTTCTGATATTCACTGATTCCTGACACATGAAGGCAAAATTCAGAGTTTGATTGTTTGGAAGCAGAAAGATTGTAAAAGTCAGAGATTTGGGAAGACAGCTGTAAAACACCATCTTTTCAACACAACAGGGTCATTGCACTCATGAACCCATAGCATCTGGGGTTGCCTGCACAAAGTCAAGTCAGTCAGTATTCCACCATGTATGGGGGAGGGCTTCACAGGCCACTTCCCTAACTGAGGAGTTATTGTCAGTTAATAGTTTCTGGGTGAGAAAATTTTTCTTCAGTGTGTGTCTCCTGGTAGGTTACTAATGCTGCTGTGAATGGCTCTGCACTAATGCTCACATGGACTGTCTAATGGAACACAGTGGAATGTATAATACGTAAATATAAAAGACATGAAGGTGGGAGGGAAAAGTGGGAGTGGGGTCCTAGGAGGAATTGTTGGGGTTGATTGTGTGTGAAAATGCTCAAAACATATTGTGAGCACTTATGAAGTTGTCAACAAAATAATAAAAATTGTTTTTTAAAAAGCACAAAGACTAGTGATGTTATTTATTTTGCAAATAATACATTTCCTACTACAGATTTGAATCTATTTGTTTCGTAAAATTTGAATTCCTTTTTAAGTAAGCACATCACCTAACAATTGTGGCCCATATCTAGGCCTTTGTGACAATATATATATATATATATATATTATATGTAAATAGTAAATATTTGGGATACATGTGATCACTGGATTGATGACAAGCTAAAACAAGGGAATATATTGGAAGGCCTTTAGCACTGTTAGTTTTAGGATAATGACAAGGTCTTTCTAATAGTAATGATTGTTTAATATTAGAGCGAATGTCAAGGGTAATAAGAGAAGGAAGATCAATATGGGTACATCTCATATAGGTCTAAGCCTTAATCAAAAGCTTTGTTTATCAAAAGTTAGAACACAAATTTTCAGCTCTAAGATATTCAGAAGTCACAGCTCTTAACATCGGCACATCAATGCTTTTTGGACTGATTGAGACAAAAATTTGCTGTCCTATCCTAAACTGCAGGGGCCGAGTCTGCTTCCATTTCATGCTAGTTTAACCATTACTTCCCCATTGCACATGCATCACTATGTACTACTCTTAGTTCCTGTGCATTGCACTTTGGAAATTTTCTTTTCACATTATATGTTTTCCAAATAATCTTTGGAATTAGCTACTCATTGTTGGCAAGGTCTGATGCTCTCACCTCAGGGGATTATGGAAGTGAAGACGCCTGTTCAAGAGACATTGCTTCATTTGAATCTGTTCCAAATATTCTAACTAGCTCATGTACTAAAATATATGAGTCTACAGGTTAATATAAATGGAAGAACTATTTTTCCCTACTAAATGTTCTAGAGACCTTTGAAAACTCAATGACTGGAGCATGCTTTCATTTGATATTTAGTACTTGATAATGTTTTTCTTGCAGTGTTTATCATTATTTATACATGTTTGTGGAAAGTTTGAATTTTCCAGACCTTGTACATACAAGGACATGATTCTAAACGGGAAAGAAGGGGCCTTAATGAAATTATACTTCAAGTTCTTTAGAGACAGAAGACCTCTTTTGCTCATAGGAATTCATCAGCACTGTAACAAATTTTCAATAATTACCTTTGTATTGTTAGGTAGTAATATATTTGTGAGGGAGGTCAGTGCTATCTTATTTCCTTAAAGCAAGATCTGTTTTGAGTGATTTACTTCAGTGGACTGAAAATAGAAAAAAATCACATAATTCTTTTAGAGATCAAATTTTTTGTGTCAGAAAATAATGGAGTTGGACAGAATAATTTCTGCTTACTGTATAGTTTTATGTACTTGTAAAAACAAAGATTCTTTTTTTTCTGAAGATATTTTTTCCAGAAGATATGACTATCCAACTGTCCTTTACAGTAAGTGTTGATGTTATATTTAGATATTTTTTATTTTAAATATTCACTTGGACACACTTATACCACTCAAAAAGACTGAGATAAAGGAAGTCTTGTGTAAATGTGTTGAGTGCAGGCATTTGATATTTTTTTGTGTGTTTACTGAACAGCTATAAATTACCATGTGTTCTAAAAAGCATATAAGCACATGAAAAATTTATAATCAATACAACAAAAGACCTTCATTTTCCACAATAAAAATTAGACATAAGCCGGGCGTTGGTGGCACAAGCCTTTAATCCAAACACTCAGGAGGCAGAGGCAGGCAGATCTCTGTGAGTTCAAGGCCAGCCTGGTCTCCAGAGTGAATGCCAGGATAGGCTCCAAAGCTACACAGAGATGTCTAAAAAAACCAAAAAAAAAAAAAATTAGACATAAGATGTATGTTTATGTTGGCAGAAAGAAAACACCTTAATTAAATATTCCTTTGCTAATGCCTTAAAGGTCATGCATTCTCATAGGAAATACGTACATTAGAAATATTAAATCACACAAAACCACATACCCAAAATCAGAATATATGTAGTATTTTTGTTTAAATGGATTTTATTTATTTTCTATTTTACCAAATAACAAGTGAAATACAGTATATGTATTAAAAACAGCAATAGATTTATTATGTTGGTCAATTGCACATATTATTTGGGATGTTAGTATTTTTAGATGAATTTTAAATGAAGATATTTAGAATTTCTTATCATCCCAAGTGCTTAGTATGTGGGGAAACCAATGTCCATCAAATAGCTACTCTTTTAGCTACACAAAAAAACACATATCCATGTGTTGTTGGATATGTGCTTTTCTGTGTAGCTAAAAATCTTCAATATGACAGTATGTATGTAAAGAGTATCCATAGGGAAGTACCTTATTCATTTAGACCTGTCACATTAGCATTGTAAAACATTTTAATTAAATTGTTAAATTTTATTGTGCTGGCTTTCATAACATTAATTTCTAGTAAATGTATAATGCACTTGAGCCGATTTCCTTCATAGCCATCTATTTGCCTATTTGCATTCCTTTCACCCTTCTGCCTCTCACTTGCATCTTTTGGTCAGAGTACTTCAGTTTTACAAACATATGACATCTCCACTTATGAATTGACTTTTCTATGGCTATTTGGGAATCAATAAACAAAATAAATGTAATATTAGTGTTAAGGATATAGACTTAATTAGGTCATATAATCATTTCCAGTTGGATTAGGATTCCTGTAAAGATTATTCTTCTTCTTTATGAATGAAAATAGTTCCACAAATATAATACCAATTTTTAAAGTATATATTAATGCCTGTTTAATTATTAAGTTTTCTTAAAATAATTAACATCAATTTAAATGGGAAGCATTCATATTCTCCAAGTTTTGTGGAATCAGATCTTTAATAATCTATAGTATAGTTTGTGTGAATTTAAATATGATATGGCTGAAGGACTCTGTTCTTGCTTTTTGAGTAATAACTATATTGGCTTTTAGAAAATTTGTTCTGGTGGAACCCACTGCTGATTAAAGAGTGAAAGGTGCTTAAAATACAGAAAATAAGGTTTGAAAGTGACAGAACAGGATGTTTTTCTAAGCTTATACTCTATCGCATGCTTGCCTTCATCAGTCTGAAGCTTCAAGTACAGCAACTGCAGATCTTCTTTACCAGGTACAATATAAATGTTTTTGAATTGTGTAGAAGGTTCACCATAACTGCTGTCTGAAAGAAGTGAATACTTTTTATGTGGCCTTACCCACTATTAAATCATGTAGATAGTTTTCCCTTGCTTGTATCTCATTGAAACATATACCTTCACAGATAACGGTTGTGAGCATGTAAATGTAACAAAATACAAAATTTCTAATATGCTTTTAATCTATGTCTGAAATGTTGATAATGAGGCAGTAGGAGACTATTCTTTCTACCCAGGAGTATGTTTGTAATAATCATTAACAGAGATTCCTATGGTTTCCTGTACCTGATACGGTAACACATGTACTGGACCACTAACAGCTAGCATTCACTTAGATGTCACAGGTAATGAGCAGAGCTTGAAGAAAACTCAAATCTAAACAAAGCACCCCAGGATGTTGTAGATCCTTGTAGTAAGGTAATATGTGTTGTAAATGAATAATCTTGACACTGTAACACAAACACATGACCCAAAGTCCACATAATTCAACACTGCCACTTTATTTTTCAAAGTGTGTCTGGGATTACTTTATAATACATTATGAATAATAAATCTAGAGTTTTAATTACTGTCATTTTCATATCCCATAATTCCAGATTAATGTTATTATAGTGAATATAACCTTATAGATCGATTTACAAATGTGCAAAAGGAAAACTATAACAGTATCATGAAAAAAGATAATTTAGAACTAATGGTGCTGGAGACAATGAAGCTGGAAGAGCTCTTAAATCATGTTGTCTAATTTCTTTAACTCGGAAAGTGCAAACGGAGTCATGTTTGTAACATGTTTAGTAAATGATACATAGCCATGCCTTCCCACACTAGTTACAACATTTTATGAGCAACTTGTATTTTGAGAGCTAGAGACTGAATTTCTATTTTAGCACCCAGGAACTAGAAAGCATCACTATGGAAGCATCACGATCCATATTTCATTTTTTGTTTCTTCTGTTTCATTACCTAGATTATCACAATAGTTCTGAAAAGAAAAGCCTTAACTGGTACAGTAGTCAGTGACAGTTTTGGGTTAGTTCATTTCAGGTAAAAGGATGTGGGACAATTACAGTCTATTTAAATGTGTTTACTAAATGTGAAAGCCAGTGATGAAATGGACGGAATTATAGCACCTGAGAACCCTGAAATCAGAATCAAATAAAGTAAGTGCTGCAGGTGGTACTGTGCAAAATCATGTTAGAGATATTGGACAAAGTTCAAAACCAGACTTATGAGACTTTATAAAAGATATTTGAAGAATAGAAGTGATGGGTGTTGTTCTTCTGTATATATGTTTCTCTTATTGTTTGGTGAGTAAAACATTGTTTGGTCAGAGAGGCAGGAAGATAGGCATGGCTAGGAAATGAGGAGAATTCTGGGAAAGGTAGGCAGAGAGAGCCTGCCAAAAAAAAAAAAAAAAAAACAGTTACCATGTAGACCAAAAAGAGTAACACATTCAGGCATTCTCTGGTAAGCTAAGACCATGTAGAAATATATAGGTTCATAGTTACAGGTTAATAATTAAGAAAGAGCTAGACAATAAGAAGCCCTAGCCATTCGCCAACAATTTTATATTAATATAGTGTCTGTGTGTTTATTTGGGCCTGAGAATGGCGGCGGGACCTGGTGGGACCAGAAACCACCAGCAACAATAGAAGTCTGTTGAAATGTAACATGCTTCTTATTTAGTTACACTATAATAGCATTGAGAGGATGATCCAGGGACAGTCTTGTTTTTGTTATTGCACAGATCATATTGTGACATTTTCTCCTAAGATATTAAGAGTGAACTAGTATGCTAGTTGATAGTCTTGGGGTTTATTGACATAACTACTTTCTATTATTCTTAAAAAGACTAATACTTGTTATGTGTTTTGTGCTGTAATGTGTTTTCCATAGCCATTTTTAAAGATCTGAATGAGAAAGAAACGTTGCTATGTTCTTCTGTACATAAATAAGCTGATATTTTGAGAGAAATCCTAATATCTGCAAAATTATTAGAGCAGAACTATGAATAATCATCAAGAGGAATTCAACAGATGGTTACTGAATAACCCATGAGGTTCACTGCTGAGAAGATGTTAATGAAGCTGTGCCTCTGTTAGAATGGAAATATAGGTTTTGGTCATACCTACTGTCAGTTCCTGTTCTCCTGAGCTGATATCTCTGAGACAAACCATATAGTAGAGTAAATGGGACCGAAAAACAATGTTACAGAGTTTATCCTGCTGGGTCTCACTCAGGATCCTGTTGGTCAGAAAGCACTGTTTGTCATGTTTTTAATCATTTACATTGTGACAATGGTGGGAAACCTGCTCATTGTGGGGACAGTGATTGCCAGCCCCTCTTTGGGCTCCCCTATGTACTTCTTTCTTTCCTTTCTGTCACTCATGGATGCTGTTTACTCCACTGCCATCTTGCCCAAGTTGCTTAAAGACTTAGTTTGTGATAAAAAGACAATCTCCTTCAAAGCTTGTCTGGTTCAGCTTTTTGTGGAGCACTTATTTGGTGGTGCTGAGGTCTTCATTTTGGTGGTGATGGCCTATGATCGTTATGTGGCCATCTGCAAGCCACTGTACTATTTGACCATCATGAACAGGCAGGTTTGTATTCTCTTACTGCTGGCATCCTGGGCTGGAGGATTTGCTCATTCTTTGCTTCAAGTTATCTCTGTGTATATACTTCCTTTTTGTGGACCTAATATCATTGACCACTTCGCTTGTGACATGTACCCATTATTAGGACTTGCATGCACTGACACTTACTTCCTTGGCCTCACTGTAGTCGCTAATAATGGAGCAATGTCTATAGTGGTCTTTATCCTTCTCCTTGTCTCCTATGGAATCATTCTCAACTCTCTTAAGACTCACAGTCAGGAAGGGAGACGCAAAGCCCTGTCCACCTGCAGCTCCCACATCATGGTGGTTGTCCTCTTCTTTGTTCCCTGCATTTTCATGTATGTTAGACCTGTGTCTAACTTTTCTATTGATAAATATATTACTGTATTTTATACAATTTTCACTCCCATGTTGAATCCTTTAATTTATACCCTGAGGAACCTTGAAATTAAAAATTGTATGTTGAAGCTGTGGAATAAGATGTTCACTACAGGCATAATAAAATTTTCTTCTCAGTGTGCATGCTAAAAATGGTAAATAAATTTTAGCAATTAATTTTAGTGGTATGACTTCTAATGTTCTTTATTTGTAGCAATACTTGTTGTTGTTAGAACTTTGGTATTTTTGTGAATGCAGTGCATACAAGACTGTAAGTTTGGTTTTCTTTATTGCTACTGAAGTTGATCATATCACTGTGTTTACTGGGCATCCAACTTCTGTAATTATGTATAATATTTTTATTTTTGTCCAATTTCCCAAAAATGTACTTCTGTTATAATTTCATTGTTGTGTATATTTGGCTTACTGTGAACTAGTTACTTTTTATATATCACAACATTTTTTGTTTGTGAGTTTTGTATCACTATCGCCATCTATTTTGATGAACACAAACTTCTAATTTTATTTACTGTTATTTTAGAAGGATTTAAATATTGATTAACATTTATCAAGAAAATAAGTTATATTTAGAATATTTTGTTCAAAAATACCTATGTATCAGAGGACCCAGTCTACTTTGGGAATTTTCACTCCTGGCCAAGTAGTATTAAAAATATGGAAAATGATCAAATAATAGTTAGGAAACCACTAAGTAAAGTTTCTGCATTGTCTCTGCTTCAGTCATTGACTTCTCCCTCAAGTTCACGCCCTCACTTCCCTTCATTATAGATAGCAACTGTTAGAAAGAATAAACACTTTCCTCTCCAAGTTGCTTTAGTTACAGTGTTTTATCACAGCAACAGAAATTTAATTAAGAAAAAAATGGTTTGTAGGAGTGTGATGTCACCATGACTGACCTAGAAATTTATTTTAGGAGGATTGTGGTGGTGGCTGAATTTTGGGTTGTAAAACCTTTGGAGTATTCAGAGCTCAGTGCAATATTCTTTGAGATCTTAGAAAATAATAAGGATGAAAGCAAATTGGATGATGGAGGCTTGTCTTGTAAAGTTTCAGAGGGTACCAAAGTCTCTATGAGGTTTATTTTATAATATTTTGAATTAAGAATCTGTAGTTCCAACTTTACCCCAGTTCATCTTGTAGGCAAAACAAATTTTATGTTGAAGGGTTTGTGGGTAAGTTTGTGTCCTAGTCTCTCCACTGGAAGTCTTGCCTGGTTAAAGTAGATGGCTTGTTGAGGTTCCTTAACCCCTATTGCTAGACATTTTCATTAGGGTCACCCTTGTTGATTCCATGTATTTCCATTTCTCTGTTTCTAGTTCATCCTAGAGATGTCTCCAGATTCAAGTTGTTTCTCCAAATACTCTCCTCCTCCACCCTCCCCAAATCTAATCCCTCCTGTTCCCATCCCCATCCCACCTTCCAGTCCTGCAGTCCCCATCTACTGTAAATGTCCATTTCTTTCCCTTCACAGCGAGATTCGTGCATTCCCCTGATTCCCTTGAGCCATTCTTATTACTTAGCTTTCTCTGGATATGTGGTAGGAGTGACCAACTAATGAATGACCCAGTTGGAGACCCATACCCTGAAAGGGAGACCACCCAAGAGGACCAGAATTCATAGGTGGGATAACCCAGAGACCCAGGATAGAACCAAACAGGTGACAAAAAATGTTAATGAAATGCTTCCTAATGATAGTCTGCCAGACTCAAAGATTGGAGTCTATCCTCTCTGTCATCAGAGGTGTTTCACCCAGCAGCTGATGGAAACATATACGGAAACCCATAGCCAAACAGCAGGCAGAACTCAGGGAATCCTGATGAAGAGGGGAAGGAAGGATTGTAGGACCCAGGGGGTCAAGTACACCACAAGAAATCCCACAGAAGCAACTCACCTGGGCTCATAGGGGCTCATTGAGACTGAACCAACAACCAGGGAACCTTCATGGGACTGCCGTAGGCCCTTTGCATATATGTTACAGTTGTATAGCTTGGTCTTCTGGTGAGACTCCTAGTAGTGAGAGCAGGGATGTCTTTTACTCTTCTTCCTGCTTTTGGGACCCATTCTTCCTGCTATCCATTCTTGCCTCATCCTGCATTAATATAAGAGGATACCTAATCACACTGCAACTTGATATATCATGGCTGGCTGATATCCATGGGAGGCATGCTTGTATATGAAGAGAAACAGAGGAAGAGTAGATGGTAAGGTGAAGAGGGATTCCTCGGGGGGGAAAGGAGGGGAGGTGGGAAGGAGGAACTGTGAAGAGGAAAAGGAAATTTTGGTGGGATGTATAAACAAACAAAATAACAAAAATAAACAAACAAGAATACCTAATTGAAAATAATCTGTGGGTGTGGTCAGTTTGAGCTGAAGAATTGTCTCTCATTGACAATCTTTAGATTGTCCAATCCATCAAGATTCCAGTAGTCCTTACTGTACTTAAAATTACCAAGGAACAGGTTCAGCAGGGTGGGGTGACTAGAGGGTTGGTCCATGATCTTAGGTTATCCAAGATGGAGGGGTAAACACAACAAGATACACACACACACACACACACACACACACACACACACACACACACACACACACACACTTATACAATAGCAAAACAGACAGATGTATACAGATGTGTCACCTGATTGATGGTTTGTGGTAGTGACCCACTCAGCCTCTCCAGAGGAACTTGGAGGATCTAATCCCCCTCAACATGTCTTCTGACCCACCTCCAGAGTGCTGGGATATCTCCCAGTCCCCACAACCTGCTATCTGCCACAAGTACGTTTGAATCTTATGCAGGCTTCACAGAAAACAGAGCTTGAATAACCAGAAACAGAAATCAGAGCTCCAACAGTCAGAAACAGAAACCAGAGCTCCAACAGCCAGAAACAGAAACCAACTTTCCAACAGTCAGAAAGAGAAAACAGAATTTTCCCAGTCAAAACAGAAAGTCACCTGATGTTTGGAGCACAAAGACTCAATGGAGGGTCCCTGTGGTGGGTTTTGGGTCCCAGACGAGGCCCCAAATGTTGTGCTCAATGTCTGGATACCACAAACCACCAAGAGACCAGATCCGATCCAAAAGCAAGGAGTCTTTTTAATTACAAGTTAACTCAGGTCCTCCATCTATCTGACACAGCAGGTAGAGTAGGAGTGACCCAAAGCAGCAGTGGGGCAGGGCATATATTTGGGGTAAAGCAGGACAAGTTTCTGGGGGTCTGATAGTTGCATAGCAACAGTCTCAGGATTGGTACACCTCTGGGATGGGGGAATCTGTCCTGAGCTGATTGGGGTCACCTGCAGCTTCAGAAAGGTTGCTATGCCTGGAGGCCATCCAAAGTCCATTGCTACCTACTGCATCCTGCTATTATCAGGAAAGCACATCCAAAGCCCAGCAGCTAATATCTGATTGATTCCTTTCCACATGGAGGGTATAAGGCAGTTTCTTCCCAGTAATTAGGGCAAGTTCTGGGAGTGGGGGTGGGGCTCAGTACATCCTGCTGAGTCAAGGGTCTATAACTTGCTGAATCTTTTCTATCCTGGCAGCCAAAGCAGGGGGCTGGGTGAGAGTATGGGCCCTTCATTAGAAGCACAGAGGGGAGCCAAGGCTGCTCATTGTGCTGGCCACTCCACTTGTAAATGCATAAGAGATTCCCAGGTGCTACTTTTTTGAAAACACAAGGGGGTCATGAAGATGCTGAGATTTACTGCTATGAGAGACCAGGAAAGGCCACTGGTAAAGGGTAGCCTCAATTGCAGTAGAAACCTTACAACAGAATGTGCCATTAAAAAGTAAAATTGTTGGGCCGGGCATTGGTGGCACACGCCTTTAATCCCAGCACTCGGGAGGCAGAGGCAGGCAGATCTCTGTGAGTCTGAGGCCAGCCTGGTCTCCAGAGATAGGCTCCAAAGCTACACAGAGAAACCCTGTCTCAAAAAACCAAAACAGAAAAAAAAAGTAAAATTTTCTTTATTGTCTAGGGAAATGTCCAGAGATCTACAAAGATGACACCAATTAACCATCTAAGCAACAGTGGAGAGGCTACCTTAAATGTACTCCCTGATATCCAGATTGACGACTAATTTATATACCATCCTAGAGCCTTCATCCAGAAGCTGATGGAAGTAGAAGTAGATACTCACAAATAAAAACTGAACTGAACTGGAATCCAGTTGCAAAGAAGGAGGAGTGATGAGCAAAGGGGTCAAGACCACACAGGTGAAACCCACAGAAACAGCTGACCTGAATAAGAGTGAGCTCTTGGCCCCCAGACTGATCACTGGGAAACCAGCATGGAACTGATCCAGACCCCATAAATGTGGGTGTCAGTGAGGACACCTCAGAAATCTATGGGGCCTCTTGTAATAGATTATTATTATCCCTACCATAGGAATGGACCTTAGGATCCCATTTCACATAGAGGGATACTCCCTCAGCCTAGACATACTGGGGAGGACCTAGGCCCTATCCCAAAGGATATGACAGTCTCTGATGAACCCCCCACGGAAGACCTCACCTTCTCTGGGGAGCAGAAATGGTATTGGATAGGTAGGGTGTTAGTGGGTGGCAGGGAAGGAGGGGAAGGAGAGAGAACTGGGATTGATGTGTAAAACAACGTTGTTTCTAATTTAAACAAAAATTAATAAAAAAGAAATTCCTTCATAACAATAAATGCCAGTGAATGCTTTTAAAAAGTGTCTTTTTATGTGTTTTATTGCATAGCATTTTTTTGTGTGTGAAAATCTATGATCAAAATTTAAGGTAATTTAAAATTGGAATATTTACTTTCTTACTATAGTGATAATAAAATATTTCTAACACATTTGTATAAAATAATCTCTTCACCTAGCTGCTTATAATCCATGTTCAGTATTTTTAATATGGAAGTATCAATGTGTTTTTCTCAGCTGTGTTCATTTAACTGTATAATTCAGCATTTTATTATTGTATGTCAGTGAAGTAGATTTTGATGTGCAGTGAAAGGCTTCCCATTTAATATATTTTTAAAAAGCACATCCCAGCATTGCAGTCATTTCAAAGTCTTCATGGATATAATGTTTATAGACCAAGAATAAATTAAATGTCAATAATTTGGAAAGCTATTGAATTATTCACTATACTCTTAATATTATTCTGAGAGACTTTCTTTGTTTCATTGATTCTTTGCCTTTTTCATTTTATTAATTATTAACATAATCTTGATGAGTTTTATATGTGTACTGTGTTTATGTTTGTCTTGCTATTATTTGTCCAATATCCTAATGTACATAATTAACTTAATTATTTTAGGTTTCTCTGCTATTGTGATGTTGGCACTTAAAGCTCTAAACTTCCTTTATCAGTTTGCTTTCATTGTAATATACAGGTTTTTGTGTGTTGCTATTTTATTTAATTCTAAGACTCATTTTATTTCCATCTTGATTGCAATAGTAGCTGATTCATCACCCTGTGGTGTACTGTATGATTGCTATGAGTTTGTGAACTTCAGTTTATTGTGGTTATATAGAGAATAATGAATTATTTCAATTTTTCTAAATTTTGAAGATATTTGCTTTGTGATCTAATATATGGTATATTTTAGAGAATGTTTCATGCACTACTGATAAATATGTCTTCTAGAGTTTTTTGATGGAATGGAATTCAATTTCCTTTGTATATTAATATATTAGTCATTATGAAAATGAATGGAGTGAAAAGAGAAGAAAATATAGTAAGTGTAGTGACCAGTGTAAAGATGAAAGAAAGTAGAAGATGTGAAACAGAAGAGGTACCTGTGGAGTCCCAAAAAGTCAGGAGTCAGAGGTAAAAATATGCTTTTAGGTAATAGAATTATTCTAGGAGGCTAGGGAAGGGTTCCTGCAAAACAGGATCTACCATATTTTTGGAAAAGGAGAAAGCAAAATGAAGGATTAAGGAGAGACTTGCAAAAAACCAAAAACAGAACAAAATATAGAAGAGAAAGAACAGAGGAGAGTCCAAATGACTCACAGCTCAGCTTTTTAATATAACACTTTGAAATTTTTCTGTTCTCATTTAAAGATATTCAAATCAATCTGGCAGTTAGCTAATCATTCTTGGCAAGATGCAATCTTTTACCTCTAGGGATTATTTAAGGGAAGACATTTATTTAAGAGAGATCACTAATTCTCCCTTCCCCGGAATATTATAACAAACCTATGTATAAAAACTAGCAATGATGTAAAATAAGGCAATAGGCTGTGTTGCAGATATAAATGGAAGAAATATTTTCCTGATTTAATGACCCCAGAGGTTTCCAAAAGCTGAAATCTGCCCAAGCTCAGATTTTCTTTATTATGTATTTAGTTCTCAAGACATCATGCTTTTGCTGGGCTTATTGTTTAAGGAAGTCTGTGGAAGTTCTCAGTGTCCTGGCATCTTCCACATATAGGAACATGGTTTAAATGAGGAAGAGACTAGGATTAGGAGAGCCTGCTCAAAGGACTCAAGACTGAAGACTTCTGCTTATACTCCTTCCTTAAACTCCCATGTTTTGTTGGCTTCAGTATAACTGTCTATAAAGAAAAAAACTTCACATAATTTAAGTGTTGCTCAGTTTTGTATTTATTTATGTCAGAAACTAAAATTGTTGGGTAAGTTAATTTCCATTTATTAGATTGACACTTTTCATATTTGTACAATCATACCATTTTGATTTTATATGAAGATGTTTTCCCACTCTGTGAACATTTGCAACTACCCCTTTCAAGAAGTTTTATGGTATTTCAGGTATTTGTTTGTGTACTTGGACACTTCTCTGAAAAACTGAATGGGAGTGATGTTGAAATGTATTTGTTATAGCAGCTTGGTACTCTTCCTACATCTAAGCAACAGTCATTAGTAATCATGTCTTCTATGAAAGTCCATGAATATATGATAAATTTGTAGGCAACCCAATGAAGAAAGGCCTTTGGTTTATGGCAAGAATAAGACCAATAATGTCAATTTTTGAGATACAAAAAGATTTGTAGCTAAAGTTTCCTGGGAATTATTAAAACTTAGTGGATCATTTAAGGCTATTATATTTTCATAGGAAGTTTCTAAATAGGAAATATTATGATGATGATAATGATATATATATATATATATATATATATATATATATATAATTAATCAGAATTAGCAATATATATTTGTTACAAACATACTCGTTTTATTTTCCATTTGCCAAGTAACAATGGAAACACAGTGTATGGGCAATTAAAAGTCCAGTGCTTTTATTGTTTTATTTTATGAGACACTGTATTTCATACAATATTAATGAAGAAATATGATTATGTTTATATATATATTTCTATTAGAAAAAAACAAAATTTCTCAGCAATTCAAGTATTACTATGCAAGAGAACATGTCAATTAAATTCCAGTAGGTACATCTAGGCTTTTGTGTTTTTTAAAATTATCCCTGAAAAAATGTTAGTATGTCTGTGTAGAGAAACTCATTGAGGATGCTCTCTCCATATAGAACCTAAATTTTGTCATTGCATAGTTTATTTTAGGTATGTTTATAAAGCATATTGTTTATGCTGGATTGTATAATGCAACATTCATACAAGCATATATGCATTTTGAGAACTGACTCCTACCGCATTTCTTCCTATTCTCTCTATTTTCTGTCCCGTCTCCTTTCATAGATCCCCTTAGTTTTCTAGATAGTTCAACTTCTACTTTTAGATTTTCTGTGCATATGTGATTTTGTCTATCTTCATTAAATCTAGAACACAAAATCTAGAAAAAAAGTGGTATCTTTCTTCATTAGGCTGTTTTTATTCATTTAATATGGGTATTTCAGGTGATAACAATGTTTCTGAATGATATACTATTATTCTTTTTATGGCTGCAAATAATCAAAAAAGATCCTGTTATGCAGTGCCTTTTTGTAATTGTAAGACTTTTTAAAAAGCCATGTTCTTAATAATTATATCATACCATTTTTAGAATAGTGTTTAGGACAACTTAAGCTGAAATCAGTCATATTTTCCTTCAGTTTTTATGGAATCAAATCTTTGGTAATTTATAGTAAGCTCAGTATATTCTTGAGCTTACAAATGATAAAGTGTAAGAACTCTATTTTCATTCTGCTATATAAATGATTACACACACTGGCACTTAGATTTGTCCTAGTGAAAGTCAACATGTTGATAACATGATATCAATATTACTGATAAATATTGGCAGGTGGTAAAACCTGTAGAAAACAAGAAGTGAATGAGACAAAAGTGACATAAATTATGTTATATCCTTATGTTTACAACAGGATAACTTTTTCAGTCTGTGGCTTGATGGGCTTCTCTAGATCCAGAGGGAAGTATTCATGTGAGTGAGGTATGCAGACAGTACATCACAACTACTAAGAAAGCTCTAACTCTGCACATATCCTCCACCATCAAGTCTATGTGAGTAGAATTTGCTGACTTAAATCAAGCCAATATAGACTTTTTCACACGTAAATGTTGGTAGTACTTATGCGCAATGAAACAGACAATCTCTTAGAGACACAATTTTAGCATATGTCCAAGAAGTTCAAGGTTAGTTCTGGTCAACTAAGAAAAAATTCCTCTGAAAATCACAATAGTAGGTGTAACTGTGAGAACTGATGTTGGCAGCAATGAAATGACAGAATTTTAATTCTAGGAAAACAAGACTGACTGAGAGAAGTGAAGTCATTGCTTTAGACAGCAATGTGTTAAATAACATTGGAGCTATTTGATACAATTTAAACTCTTGTTTGAGATAAGTGGAGTATACTTAAAGAATAACAGTATTTTGAGATTAGTGGGGTTCATTTCTAATAGTACACCATCACAGTGCTCAACTAGATGCACAGGAACATTAGGACCTACACAGAATATGCTGTAAAACATCTTCTCATAGCACCAGTCTGACTCTATGTAAGTTGATACAATTATTTGTACTGCTACCACTCTGTAGTTTAAAAATATAACATTTATTAGTTCTTTCAGAATTTCTTCCAATGTGATTTGGTCATATTCACCTCAAACCTTCTCATCTCTCTATACACTCAAAATTGAGTTTTATTTTCTTACAAAAATGTTTTCTTAAACCATTGATTCCAATTTGTGTTACTCAACTACTTTTAGAATGAGTATGGCAGACATACTAGGGATCATATTTTCAAAGAGCACTAATTTCCTTTCTCCTAGTCGCTATGAAATACCAATAGTCCCAGCACTCGGGAGGCAGTGGCAGGCGGATCTCTGTGAGTTCGAGACTAGCTGGTCTACAAGAGCTAGTTCCAGGACAGTCTCCAAAGCCACAGAGAAACCCTGTCTCAAAAAAACCAAAAATAAAAACCAAAAAATACCAATAGCTACTCAACAAATGGTAGGTTTTCTTGGCTGCCTCTTCTTCATCCTAGATTTTGTCTGGCTTGATGTTTAGCAGGTCTTATTCATATTGTCACAGTTGCTGTGAGTTACTACATGCATCTATCCTGTTTTGTATGAAAAACTCTTGAAATTATGTACCACTCCTGATTCTTGTAATCTTTCCATCCCCTCTTCTGAGAAGATCCCATCAACTTGGCAGGGAAAGATATGATATGCCCATATTAGGTAGGGTTAAGCATCCCAGAGGTTCTCATTCTCTTTATGGTGACCATTTGAGGGTCTCTGTGTTAATTGCAATTTACTGAAAAAGGAAGCTTCTCGTCTTTAATGAGGACAGAGAAATGCATTAATATGGGGGAATAGCAATAAGATATTAGGAGTAGTTTTAATTATGTCCATTTATCACTATTAGGTTCTCCTCTAAGGCCTAGAGCATATCAGTTCAAAGGTTCTTTTTCTTAACAGTGCCAGGCTTGTTCTCCAGCTCATGAAGTAGGCCTTAGTTCCAATCAAGAAGAGCTTGCATGTTACCATAACATCAGTGTCACTATTATACCAGAGGACATGTCTCAACAGGCCTGTTGTTACTGCGGGTTGTAGAGTTCATATGTGGCTGAGGTTGATGATTACCTTTCTTCTTTGGTGTAATGCACAGCATCTTCAGGTATTTTCCACGAAAACTAAGCAGTAGGATGAATCTTCATGTTGAATGCCTTCTTGATTTCTGTGTTCAATGATGCATCTGCTATGATAATGTGGGTGAGGAAACTTGGCAGATTCCACAACAGGCAAGGTTGATTGAGGCAGAAGACAAACATGCCAGGTAGATAGAGATTAGTGAGAAGTTTGATAAAAAAGGGAAAGGTGGGGGAAAGAGAAAAGAGATAAAGAGACACAGAGACAAAGGGAGGACAGAAGAGAAGAGGGAGACAGTAAAAGTTCTGTCTGCCCCAGGGTAATGGCAGGAAATTGAGAAGGAAAAGAGAGCATAAGTGGGCTCTCCTGAATGTGTATTCTGCCAGGTGACAGGGGAAGACCAGCATAATGCCTGAATCGTTACAGCAGTTATGAGTGTCTTCAGCAATAGGATCTTACCATCAAGTTCTAAGATGGTAACCAAAAGAATTGGTAGAAGCCAGTAATATTTGGGGGTCTACAGGATTCATTGACCAGTAACTCTGAAAGCAGTAATCTATTCCTGATACTTGGAGTTTTAATAGATAACTGGTGGTAACTAGTTAAGAGAAGAACCATTTCACATTCTACCTTGTTTATTGATGTCTATTTGAAGATAAAACATTGTTTTAAATAAAAAAATGATTGAGATGCCTTTGTCTGCTCTTCTGTATAGATATGCACTGAAGTACTGAGACAGAAAAGAGTACTTGAGACTTACTGACAGAAAATGATGGAGCTCTTTGAAAGAAGAACTAAAAAGATGCTTATTACATGCGTTTTGTGGGTTTCCCACTGTATAGGTAATAATGAATATGTGTTTCTGGATGGAATGGATTCATGAGCGGCTTTAGAATTCATAGTAGTTCCTCTTCTGAATTGTTTTTGAAACAAGACAGACAGATGAGTAAATGGGAAAGAGTAACAATGTCACAGAATTTATCCTCCTGGGCCTCACACAGGATCCTACTGGACAAAAAGCATTGTTTGTTATGTTTTTGCTCATGTACATTGTGACAATTGTGGGCAACCTGCTCATTGTGATGACAATTATTGCCAGCTCCTCTTTGGCCTCCCCAATGTACTTCTTTCTTGCCTTTCTGTCACTAATGGATGCTGTTTATTCCACTGCCATCTTGCCCAAGTTGCTTAAAGACTTAGTTTGTGATAAAAAGACAATCTCCTTCACAGCTTGTCTGGTTCAGCTTTTTGTGGAGCACTTATTTGGTGGTGCAGAGGTCTTTCTTCTGGTGGTGATGGCATATGATCGCTATGTGGCCATCTGTAAACCACTGCACTATTTAAACATTATGAACCAACAGGTTTGTATCTCACTCTTGGTGGTAGCCTGGATTGGAGGTTTTGCACATGCTCTCGTTCAAGTTCTTTCTGTGTATAAACTTCCTTTTTGTGGACCCAATGTCATTGATCACTTTGGATGTGATATGTACCCGTTATTAGCACTTGCATGCACTGACACCTATTTTATTGGCCTCACTGTAGTTGCCAATAATGGAGCCATGTGTATGGTGGTCTTTATCCTTCTGCTATTCTCCTATGGAATTATCTTAAGCTCCCTTAAGACTCACAGTCAGGAAGGGAGACGCAAAGCCCTGTCCACCTGTAGCTCCCACATCATGGTGGTTGTCCTTTTCTTTGTTCCCTGCATTTTCATGTATGTTAGACCTGTCTCCAACTTTCCTATTGATAAATCTATTTCTGTTTTTTATACAGCTATTACTCCCATGTTGAATCCTTTGATATATACACTGAGAAATTCAGAAATTAAGAATTCTATTGGAAAGCTCTGGTGTAAAATGTTAAATACAGATAGAGTCAGAAATTTTCCTTGATGAAAGTATTATTTATTGGAAAGGAACAATAAGGAGTTTTTGCAGTATGTGTTCCAAGTTCCAAATTAGTAACAACATTTGAAATTTTGAGATGTTTGTATTAATTTCTTTTTTAAATTTCTTTTTTTCTTTTTCTTTTTTTATTTGATAAACAATCAGATTTAAGATATCAATCCCCTCATTCCCTCAGCTGCCCATCCTCCCCTGTC
This sequence comes from Cricetulus griseus, assembly GCF_003668045.3. NCBI lineage: Eukaryota > Metazoa > Chordata > Mammalia > Rodentia > Cricetidae > Cricetulus > Cricetulus griseus. The sequence continues at coordinate 87,114,561 of NC_048599.1, forward strand.
CCCCACCGACCCCCCCAACACACACCCCAAACCCACTCCCCAAGGATAGTGAGGCGTTCCACAGGGGACCATCAAAGTCTGTAACATCCTTTGCAGGAGGGCTTAGGCCATCTTCCATGTATCTGGGCTGCAATAGTATCCCTCCATAGGGAATGGGCTCCCAAAGTCCATTTGTACACTAGGGATAAACATTGGCTCCACTGTTAGAGGTCCCATAGACTGCCAAGGCCTCCTAGCTGGCACCCACATTCATAGGGCTTTGTTTGGTCTGATGCTGGTTCCCCAGCTTTATGACCAGGGTCTCCGAGCTCTCACTAGGTCAGGTCCACTGTTTCTGTGGGTTTCTCCAGAACATCTTGCTTTCTTTTCTCATCCCTCCCCCTCTCTACAACTGCATTCCAGGATTATGGCTCAGTGCTTGGCTGTGGGTGTCTGCTTTTGCTTCAGTCAGCTACTGGATGAAGACTCTAGGATGGCAATTAAGGTAGTCATCAATCTCATTATAGGGGAAGGGCATCAAAGGCAGCCTCTCCACTACTGCCTAGATTTCTAGTTGGGGTCATCCTTGTGTATCTCTGAACATTCCCTAGTGCGAGATTTCTCTTTAAACCTATAGTTGTTTCCTCTATTAAGGTATCTCTTTTGTTGCTCTCCCCTATTCCTATCCTGTCTTAGTATTCCTGATCCCTATTGTTCTCCCCCCAACTCTTCTTCTCCCCGTTTCTTTTTCCTACCTGCCTCCCCTCTTCCCTGCATGCTCCCAATTTGCTCAGGGTTTCTTGTCCCTTTCCCCTTCTTCAGGGACCATATGTTTCTCTCTTAGGGATATTAGACATATAGCAAAGGACTACCAGCCTACCATCCACATCACCAGGGAAGCTTTTTTAATTTTCTTAATAGCTACTGAAGTCTAGCGTCCTACATTACCATTCTCTATGAAGTGCATATTTACATCTTTTATCAATTTTCCAATAAATTATTTTTCTATATAATTGGGTGAGTGGAGTTCTTTATGAGTCAAGCCACTTATTAGATAATTTATGGGCACTACATTGTCTTTTCTAGTTGTTTTATTATGCTGTCATGAACCCTAATGAATATTAACTTCCAATTTGCATATTTTAAAATAATTTTTTTAAATTTCTTTACAAAATTGTCAAGAAAATTATATAGTTTTGACATAATAATATGTTATTTTGAAGTTTAAAAGTATTATAGGGTGATAAAATTGACTTAATTTGCACAAGTTCTGTCACATACCATTTTGCTGTGGTTAGAACACATATTGTACTTAAGTTATTATCCATTGTGTATATATTTCTTACTTTTGCAATAGATATTTTTCTTTTGGTTGTCTTGTAAACATTATTAGAACTTACAAAATCTAATCTTACTCTAATTGCATGATATCTCATCTTCATTGTATTTTATGTTCAAGTAATTATATATTAATATCTGTGCTATTTCAGTTAGGTTAATGGATGACTTTTAATTAAATAATGTATTATAATAGCCATTAAAGTAGATTTTTAAATGGAATAATAAAAGTTTTTATTCTTTATTTTTATTTAAAGAATATTTCAAACATTGAAATAGTTTCAGAAGGTAACATTTTTAATAGTTTTATTAACATGCATAATGGGCTTATTGACATACATTACATTCGTATGCTATATAGAAATTGAGATCTTGAGACACTGAGTCATTCTTTTTGATATCATATTAGAATTCCTTCTGTTTAGGTTCTTTTGATTCTTTAGTAATTCTTCTTTTATTTTCATCATATCAATTTTTCCTACATTTGGTTTACCTTTTTTTAGTTGCAGTGATCTTAATTAAATCAATGCTCTTCACATTATGTTTTCCAAGTGGTTATGTCTAGTCTTAGTGTAAAGTGACACATGGCTTTAGCTACTTTACAATATGTTAGACTTTATGTTCAATGTTAGACTTTCCATAAACTTTTCTATCATTGCAAATAATGTTATCTGAAATAAGTTTTGTATTTTTAAATTTTTATTGAAAATAGATTCTTCTCTCATGCAAGGGAGTGGGAGGAGTAAAGGAAGAGGAAACTGTACTCAAAATATTTTTTTAAACTAATAATTTCTCTATAACATTTCACAACACAAAGCACTTTTTTTTGTATTGTACTAATTAAATTCGGAAAATACAGATCAGTAACTAAAACAGGCTCCTTGACCAAGTTCTTATGGTGATGTATTGGTATATCTCTATAAAAATTATTCATTAAAAATGGTCATGAAATCCCGTAAGTTAGTGTTGTGACACTTTCTAAACAACAATTAAAAACAGGTTCCTTGACCAAGTTCTTATGGTGATGCTTTGGTATAGCTCTATAAAAATTATTCATTAAAAATGGTCATGATATCCCGTAAGTTAGTGTTGTGACACTTTCTAAACAACAATTAAAAACTATTTACAAGGATTTTCCACTAAGAAGAGCTTCCATATGACTCAGCTATCCTACTTCTGAATGTGGATGCAAAGGATTTTATTACTTCAGAGATACTTGCACATTTATGTTCGTTACTGCTTGTTCACAATAACTTGGAAACATAATTAAGCAAGAGGTTTATCAGAAAGATTAAGTAGTGAAAATGTGCTGCATGTGTGTGCGCGTGCGCACAGACACACAGACACACAGACACACAGACACAGACACACACACACACACACACACACACAGAGAGAGAGAGAGAGAGACTGCATATTATTCAACTTTATTATAAAGAAAAATGTATTCACAAAATTTTCAGGCATGTGGATGGAGTACTTAGTTAGGCTGATTGGCTCCTGAAGACAAAATCCTTTCTCTTTCATTAGAGATTCCTGGCTTCTATCTTTTGTTTTGTGTGTTTATTTGTGGAAAACTATGAAATTACAAATGGGCCATTGGCAGAAGTGATGCATTTAGGAAGGAGGATAGTAGAATATGGGTAAAATGAAAGTACAAAGGGGAAAACTAGGGGCAGAAGGATTCAAGTAGAAAGTAGAAAAAAGCAGAAAGAGAGAGCCCTGGTGAAGGCTCAGACAAAAGGAATTGTGCATGCAGAAGCTCCTTGGCCACCAAGTAAAAAAAAATGCAATAAGGGCTAGTAGAATATATGTTCCATGAGATCCCAGGTGGTGAATACTGAGAGCTAAAAGTTTAAGCATGGATGGAGCCAAAATGTAGGGTGCATTAACAAAAACTAAATATGTATGGAGAAGTTTTATAAGACTCCAGTAGTTTGTAAATTATTGGAACATATATGTAAAACATCATGAGTAATACAAGTATATTATTTATAATAGTATATAGCATATAGTTATATATAATTGTGTGTTATTTACATAATTGACATTATATAAAATTTTCACTATAAATAATAACACATTTCATATATTATATATTATATAACATATTTATATGTGATGACAATAAAATATGTAATATTCATAATAATAAAAGCTATTGTTCTTGACTTCCAACCATATTTAGATGTTAAGACTCTATTTTTAAAGACGCAGTACATTTGGTTGCAAGACACAGGCAAACAAGTCTTGAACTGACCAAAAAATTCTTCCTGTTGGCTAGCATTTACAGTAATGGAAGGTGCTATGCATACAGCTGAGGGAGAAAAGATTCCAGTGGTCTTTTCAAGTGCTGGACCCTAGATGCTATAATACTGACCTTATAGACAAATGTGCCAGGTCATGCAATTCTGACAAGACTGCTTATTGGAATAATCAATCCTTCTCTTGATTGGATTTGAGTCTTTTTCCATGAGACAGAATATCTTCCTGGTACTGTAAAAATGTCAATACCCATTGCAAGTGAGGTCATATGTCCTCGAGGAAAATCTATTGTTGTTTTCTTTTTTTCTAAATGACCAAATTATGAGCTGAATTCTAAATACATTTGCCTTTGTTCCTTAGTCAGAGGAGTTTCTTAATGCAGAAGTTAGTGAGAAATGCTTACTTGTTACTTTTTAAATGCTGAAAATAAGCAAATATGAGAGCTGGAAATGTGTATCTAAGAAACTGTAATTGCTAAGAAAGGGATATCTGTATTAATCCCCTGCCAAGGCTCCAGGGTTACTGCAAAAGAGATGGTTAAAACAAAGGATGGGAAACAGCAAAGGATGGGAAAGAGTCATTTCAAGTGCTATTGCACACATGAATTCACCAGAGCTGCGATTGCATATACAGAATCTGTGCCAGAATCTAGGCAGTTTAAAATCCTAGCAGGGATTACTGCAGGGCTCACCGACTTTAACATAAAGTGAATAGCTAACAGCAGATGAAGGCTGCAGGGTGAATGGGTGATGGGAAAGTCATTTTTCTTTTGAGGTGTGGCCAGTGTAATATTCCCCATGCCCTGTGAATGGCCTCACATCCATATGAAGATGGGAAACAGTTATGGGATTCAGTGGCTTAAAAAATAAATTAAAAATTACAAAAAGATACATGAAATGGAGAGGGAGTGTGGTGGATGGTTCTTCATGAGCTGAAGGATGAGATTAAAGTAAGTATATAATCACGAAAGATTGTATGATTGTATGCCCCAGATCTGGGTATGTAGGTGTGTGTGTGTGTGTGTGTGTGTGTGTGTGTGTGTGTGTGTGAGAGAGAGAGAGAGAGAGAGAGAGAGAGAGAGAGAGAGAGAGAGAGAGACAGAGAGACAGAGAGACAGAGAGACAGAGAGACAGAGAGAGAGACAGAGAGAGAGAACTGGGAGGAGTAGAGGGAAGGGAAGCTATGGTCAGGATGTATTCAATGAGAAAAAATAAACAAGAATTCAACAAGAAACATTGTGTGCATGCATTAAATGTTCAAAGAATAAATAAAAATAAGGGGATCAAGTTCCAGTCTATTTAGGCTTTCTGTATAGCACTTGACATTATGATATTAGTAGAGGAAAATTAGAGGAGGCATACTTGAGAGCATCAGAATGGGCAAGAATATTTTGGATCAACCCTAAATATTTTGTAATACTATCAAAAATTGATTCTCTTCCATTACACCAAAAGACAAAGTTTCTTCAGGAGAATTAATTGCTAGAATGAGAAAAATATTTTCACAGTTTATCTTAAAAGTGTTTCTCTTCAAATTTAAAGAATCTCAAACATCACAACAGAAAAATGTATCATCTATGTAAGCTTAACATTACACAGAGAAGTTTGATTTTATATTTTTGGAATGAGAGGTCTGAACTTCCTCCATTTTACAATTGGATTTGAGACTCAGGTTCTTAGGAGCAAACAAAGTTTATTTCAAACAAAGAGGTCACTAATCAACAGCACCCCTGATAGCAGGTACAAGGAAGGGAGCACTTACAAAGCCTGGGCTAGCCCCCACAGTACCTAAAAACCATGAGCATTAAAAAAAGGACAGTTCTATAATCCCTTGGAAACATGCCCAGACTTGCTAAAATATCTGAATACAGAAAAACTAAAACCTCAGCCAATCGAAACTGTATTAAAGTCACTAATGCTTGCTTAGTCAATCGTATTTGAGGTGGCCTGTTTCTGACTTCCCCTACCTGTGCTTAAAAAGAGCCTGTGTACTTTCTCTGGGTTGCCATTTTGTATGATCAGTCGTTTGTTTCTGTAGCATAAACTCTCTTTGTTGTTGCATACTATTTGAATCTGGGGTCTTCTTTTAGTGATTATTGGACCCTTACAGGAATACATATATTTTACATGCATGTACATGTACAAAACAGTTAAGGATAAAGAGAGTAATGGATTTGAAAGAGAGCAAGGAGTAGAATGTGGGAGGGTTTGGAGGGAGGAAATGGAGGAGTGGAATGGTGTCATATTATAATCTCAAAAATAAAAGAAATATTTGAAGATTGGGACACAATTTCAATAGATATTTTATAATAGAAAATATAATGTGAAGGGACCAGCTCCCCATTTCGGCAGCCATAACAGCCGAACACACACTTGCCTGACCTTGTCTTGGTCACTAGAAGGTCAGATGCCTACCCCTTTTGGCAGCCATGACAGTAACACTTGCTTGCCCTTACCTTGCCTTGGTCATTAGAAGGTCAGAAGCCTGCCTCGTGGCAAGGAACCAATCAGAAGTTAGCTGGTGGCACTATGCTTTACGGCTCTGGGTGTGCTTTATGGACAAGTGCACAGCAATGACACACAGAGCATAGCAACCACCCTGGGAAGGCCTATGAGCCATAACAACCAGTTGACCAATCAACACAGGGCAAACCCTCCAAGCCTGGAGGCACACCTGAACCTGTGCGCACCCCTAGACACTCCCCTTACGCTGCCCTATAAGATCTCTATGCAGATGCTTTGCAGCATCTTTCTAGCCATCCAGCATGGTGGGTGGATGAAAGACCTAGCTAACATGGGGTTAGCTTGTTAAACAACTACAATATAGCCTTGTGCAGTTTGCATCAAACTTTCGATTCCTCCTGGTGAATGGGGTAACCGCTGTCCTGGGCTGAGATCCTGGGGGGCCTAAGCCTCCGGGGGTCTTTCATCGTGAAGGCACAGAAGCATTATCTAGATGTAATAATTTGTCTAAATCACTAATAATTAAGGGAATTCAAATCAAACACACAAGGAAATATCATTCTATCTCAGTTAAAGTGGGTATTTCACAAGGTCATGTGACCAATGCTAATTAAGATGCATGAAAAGTGAGTTCTCAGATACTGTTTTCAGGAAATTAGCAAACCACCTTGGCAATTCACTATTTAGAATCTGCAGAACGTAGAAAAAGATCTGCCACATGACTTAGGAACCACATTGTTGGCTGTATAGCCATAGTTAGTGAGATAAACACACAAAAGAAATGCCTGTGTGTTTCTGTTTATTGTAGGATTAGTTGTAGAAAAGTTTTTTAAACTTCAGGAGCTATCAACACATGACTAGAACTACAGTGAGAGCTAAAAATTGGGAGATTTAACTGAGTTGATAAAATGTAACAAATATGTAGAATGATTTGTAAGATCTACCATATAATATGAGGACTGCAATACAATTAGAGTATGATGGGTTATGGAGTTTCACTAAGTTGAGCAGATTATACCATCACGAGCCATAGAGAAGTAAAATAGGCAAGTAGAAATCATGATGGATATGTTAATTGCATGCATATTATAATATTCCTCCAGTATTTGTTAATTATACAAAATAAGACCTATTTTTACAAGACACATATCTTTGTGGATCTAAACGATCTAGAGTTTTCCCTTAAGTGATGAAAAACACTTTCTCTAATAGCATTGTTCATCACTCCATTTGTTGATCAACCATTCATCAAAGGCATTCTTGGCTGAACAAACACTGAGGCTATACAAACAAGGCAATAAATATCCAGATGTTACTCTGAGCTTCAGAAGCAAATGGTTAATCAGTGAAATTTATATTGTGGCTTTTGATAATGTTTTACCAGTTACAGGGAGAATTCTACTAGGTATTCAGATGGATTTTTATCTCAAATTTGAGAAATTCTTTTGAGAAATAAATAAATGACCTTGGATTTTTTTCCATTCTTTAAGTAGGAGTTGTACTTATGTCCATATTAATATATAAAAAGACACATGAATACTTACCCAGAAGAACATGCATGTAGGGCTAGAGACATGGCTCAGCAGTTAAGAGCACTGGCTGCTCTTCCAGAGATCCTAAGTTCAATTCCCAGCAAACATATGGTGGCTCACAATCATCTGTCAAGATCTAGTTCCCTCTTCTGGCCTGCAGGCATACTTGCAGGCAGAACTCTGTATACACAAATTAATCTTTAAAAAAGAACACCTATGTAAATATGGACACCTGGTACAATGTAGTGATATAAACTAATGGTGCTGTGAATAATATTTAAAGAACATATTCAGGTTTTTGGTTTTTTGAGACAGGGTTTCTCTGTGTAGCTTTGGAGCCTATCCTGGCACTGGCTCTGGAGACCAGGCTGGCCTCGAACTCATAGAGATCCACCTGCCTCTGCCTCCTGCATGCTGGGATTAAAGGCGTTCACCACCAACAGCCGGCAAAGAACATACTCATTTTTAAGAAAATATTTCTATTATTTATTAGTGTACATAAATCCATTCAGTCCTTCAAAAGAGAAATTTGCAAATTAGGACAAAGTAGAATCTTTAATAATATAATTTTTATTTGACAAATAAAATAAATGTAATTATAAGATAAATCATGATATCTAGCATCATTTCTGATATCATGGGTAAGTCTGGAGGCTCTTATTCTCAGAGAAATAATTTCTTGAATAAACATTTATTACATTCTATTTCAATATTTATAATTTTATAATAATGGTATTTTTGTTTGGTTTTTCAAGACAAGGTTTATCTGTATTGCTGTATTGCCTGTCCTGGAACTCACTCTGTAGAAAAGGTTGGTCTTGAACTCACAGAAATCTGCCTGCTTCTGCCTCCCTAGTGCTGGGATTAATACATGAAAATAATATTTCAGCTGATTCATAAGCTATCACAAATTATATTCTCAGTACCATATTGCTCAAAATATTTCTGGATTTTACTGTGTTTTTACACTAAAGGTCATAGAGAAATGCATTGATTCGTTAGGGAAATGTCCAGAGATCTACAACTTTGACCCCTACTAACAATCTAAGCAATAGTTTAGAGGCTACCTTAAATGGTCTTCTCAGATAATCAGATTAATGACTTCTTTATATGCTATCCTAGAGCCTTCATCCAGGAGCTGATGGAAGCAGAAGCAGACACCCACAGCTAAACACTGAACTGAACTCTGGAATCTAGTTGCAAAGAGGGAGGAATGATGAACAAAGGGGTCAAAACCAGGCTGGAGAAACCCACAGAAACTGCTGACCAGAACAAGGGGTTGCTCATGGACCCCAGTCTGATAGCTGGGAATCCAGCCTATGACTGTTTCAGACCCTATGAAGGAGGATGTCAGTTTGGAGGTCTGGGGAATCTATAGGGCCTCTGGTAGTGGATCAGTATTTATCCTTAGTACACGAATGAACTTTGGGAGCCCACTCCACATAGAGGGATATTTTCTCAGTCTAGACACATGGGGGAGGGTCTAGGTCCTGATCCAAATGATATGACAGACTCTGAAGATCCCCAGTGGAAGGCCTCACCCTCCTTGGGGCGCAGATAGGGGTTGGGATGGGGGTGGGGGAAAGAGAGGAGGGAGAGGGAACTGGGATTGACATGTAAAAGAAGCTTGTTTCTAATTTTAAGTTGGTCTAATTACCATTATAAAAATAAAATATTAAACATATAAGTGGTAATAAAAAATAATATAGAATGATGGCGAATGTTCTTCTGTGTATATGTTTGTCTTATTGGTTGATAAATGGTGGGCAATTGGGAATCAAGATAGGTAGGACTAGGAGTTGAGGAGGATTCGGAGAAATGTAGTAAATCATGTGATCCAGGCAGGAAATGATGTGTCAGGGCAGAATCAGTATATAAGAAGGGACAAGCAGGAAATTGCTCTCTCTCTCTCTCTCTCTCTCTGTCTCTCTCTCTCTCTCTCTCTTCTTTCTTCTCTGCAGAGGTGCTAATCAGACATGATGTAGACTTCAAGGAGTAAGAGGCCTGGACCTTTTCTTCAGTAGAATAAGACCATAAGGAAAGACATAGCTTAGTAGTCATGGGTTAATAATTAAGTCAGAGGTAGCCTGTAGGAAACCATAGCAATTGGCCAACAGCTTTATATTAATATGGTGTCCTTGTGTTTAATTGGAAAAGAGAAGGGTGGCATGACCTAGTTGGGCCAAGAAAAAATGTCACCTTACAATAGAACTTTTCTGACATGTGAATATTTTCCACACTCTTCTATGAATGCTCTTCATTCAGATAAGCAGAAAGCATTAGTAGTTCTTTGAACTCAGATGGAAGAATAGGAAATAATGATTTCTGATCAGGTATAATTCTTCTATCTTCCAGTGGTAATAAAATCTTAAGAAATCTGATTTTTTCAGAGTTTTTTTTTTCTGAACTAAAATATGCACAATGTATCTTATCTCACTTGTCAGCAAGGAGGGCATACTTATAAATGTAACTGTTGCATATGATATTGGACTTATCTGTTGTTATATAAGTTAAAAATAGCTAAATTTTAATAGAGCCCATCTGTCCTTATGACACAGAAGAGCCTATTTGCAAATAAAGAAAACAATAATAGATACTGACTAGAGTAGATAATAAGCCTATGTGGAAGTCCTGGCTATAGTTAATTTTAAAATACTAGAAGAAAGTATCCTACATGTTATAGATGTAGGAATGTACTTCATTAATAGGACTCCCTTTGTACAAGAATAAGGTCAACAATTGACAAGTGAGACTTCATGAAACTATCAAGCCTGCACAGCTAAAGAAACAATTAGTTGGGTGAATAGGAAGCCTACAGAATGGGAGAGAATCCTTACTAACTGTACATTTAACAGAGGATATATACCAAGATATATACAGAACTCAAAAAACACACAGATTTTAAAAGCAAAACAAAATGAAGCAAAACCTGCTACCACTACCATTACCATCATCACTGCCACCAGTGACAGCAACAAAATAAACAAAACCAAATGACCCATTTGGAAAATGTGCTTAGGACCTGAAGACAGAATTCTTTTTAGAAGGAAAACAAAGGAATTTTTGTTTAATTTTCATCACCCCTAGCAACTAGGAAAATGCATATCAAAACAATTTTGCAATTTCATTTTACCCCAGTCAGAATGGTAAAGATCAAAGAGCAACAAACCCTGGGGGTTGGGGGATGCAGGGAAAACAGTTGGCTTACTTTTGGGGGTTTCTCTTTGCAGCTCTAGCTGTCCTGGAACTAGCTCTTGTAGAGCAGGCTAGTCTCAAACTCAGACATCCACCAGTCTCTCCCTTCCTAGTGCTATGATTAAAGGTTTGTACCACCACTGCCCGGCTAACAGTTGGCTTTTAAATATAAATTATTCAATCAAACAAGGCTTGAAATAAAGGCGTTGAATGTAAGTAATAAAATTACTTATGGCTCCATATTACAGGGATTATGGAATCAACCAAAGCTTTCTTCTCCATCCAAATGGGCATGGCTGTGACTGCCTGCTTAAGAATTACAATGTCAGTGATCTCTCACTAGCTTGCATAAGCTGATTCCGTGGGTTTCCCAATCATGGTCTTGACTCCTTTGTTAATATTATTGTTCCTCCCTCACTTTTATTGTACTCCAGGAGCTCAGCCCATTGGTTAGTTGTGGATTTCTGCATCTGATTCCATCTGTTTTTGGAAGAGAGTTGTAACTTCTCTGGGGTTGTGGATTGGAGGCTGTGTATCTTTTGCTTTATGTCTGATATCCACTTATAAGTGAGTCCATACTATATTTGTCTTTCTGGTTCTGGGTTACCTCACTCAGGATGATTTTTTTTTATAGTTTTGAATAAGACCTAACTAGACTCCCTTAATATAAGTGACAATGGTGTATGTGAGACAATATATGAGGCCACTGGAAGTGGGTCAAAGATCTAACACTAATGCACAAATTGACTTAGTGGAGCCCATTCTATATGGAGAGATACCTTGCTCAGCCTAGACACAGAGGTGTGGACGATGGAGAGGTACGTTGGTCCTGCTTCAATGAGATGATGGGACAGAGTTAGTAGACTTCCTAGGAGAGGCCTTACCCTCTCCCAGGAGCAGATGGGAGATGAGAGGGGAGAGAGAAGAAGGGAGGAGAAGAGGGAGAGGGAACTGGGATTAGAATGTAAAAAACAATTAATAATTTTTAAAAAAAAAAGAATTACCATGTCAGCCACACCACACACCATATTCTGCAGCACAGTTTCAAGGATTTTTCCTAGAACCTCAGAGTTTCTGCATAATGCTCTGACACTGTTAGAGTAAGATTTGTCCTGCTGGTATGTCTGGGATGCTTGCTTTCTGTATGTTGGATTGCATATTACCTGTCTTACCAAAACATTTGATAATGTTTATTTGTCCAATTGTAAATTTATTTTCACCTCACTTTGGAATTTTCCTATTTCACAAGATAGCTTCTGTGTTATATGGTAGCTAATTACCCTCACTTTGTAATATACAAGTATGTCCTCCCTTGAGATTTTTTTTTCAAGAAAAAAAACTGTCCAGGAGAGATTTCTTTTTTCTGAATTGGTCCCATGCATTTTAATGAATTAATCTATAATGACCACATATTCTCCCTGATGCTATGAATAGTCACCTGCTCAAATAAAATTATGTACTGAAGTAGAGGAATTATTTATCATTTATTATGGCACAGGTACTCTGGAAGCGTGTTGTTTCCAAGCCAGGTACATGTAGTTGGTATGTGGTTTTCAAGATATCCTTTTGTCTTGTTATATTCATTGTTACTTACAGAAGTCAGTTAACAAGGTCAATTTCCTTTTTGGATACTTGGTGATACAGGATGATTTCTGTTTTAATTAGAAAAGAAGAATTTTAAGATTTTATTTCAATGAGTATAAGCCTAAATGGATTTTCCCTCTTGTTATGAGAAAGTGTGCCACTCAGTTTTCTATGAGGCTAAATCTCAGCCTCTCTACAGTAGATAAAATGTTTAATAGCTAGGCAAACAGCTTGTTACTATAAATCCTCAAATGAAGATCCTCATTTTGTTTCATCACAATAGTGGGAAGGAAAAAGTTGATATAACTATGTTTTTAAATTAAATTATTTCTCTATCTGTACAGAGTTTAAACACTAGTTTCTGCCAATTACATAACCATCTCACACTGGTATATAAATATAGCATTTTATTTGATTATAGAAAATGGTAACATTAAGCTATCTTTATAAAGTAAGTAAATTATATTTAATGGCCTTCATATCTTTCTTCATAAATGTATTTATATCTTTATATACTGCATTTATACTTCGTAAAGGAGGCAATGATGTTCTCTGACAAGATATGAGTTTTGCAAAATTGGGTTAGTAATAAAATGTGATGTTCTTGGGTTGTAGTGAAATAAAGGAATGTTTTAAATGTCAGATAGTTCCAAAGAGGTACCAAAACTGACAGAAGAAATTTGGAAAACACAGAAGCTTATTGGATGATGAATAACATATTGGGTTAACTTTTTATGCTGATTGGTGTTTATTTTCCTTGTTTGCCAATAGCACATGTTATCTATTATATAAGTAAAGATAGAAGCCAAATTATTTGTTATTTATATTATGATATATTTTACATGACATTAATAGGTATGTAATTATACATATTTATGTTAGAAAATTTAAAAAATATGCAATAAATGTGTTAGAGTATAATGAAAATGTTTTTAGCTGGGTGTTGGTGGTGCACACCTTTAATCACAGCACTCGGGAGGCAGAGGCAAGCAGATATCTGTGAGTTTGAGGCCAGCCTGGTCTCCAGAGCGAGCACCAGGATAGGCTCCAAAACTACACAGAGAAACCCTGTCTCAGAAAACCAAAAAAAAAAGTTTTAAATGTATATTTTGGAGGCTTGATATACGAATTCATATCTGAATCTTAAAATAATTACAGCCAACAAGTTAGCACACATACATAAAGAAAACTACAATCAGATAATTTCTTAGATACTGTTACCTAGATTCATAAAAGTGTTAGGTTGAAGCGCTACTATGTCTTAAAAGTTATTTTCTAAAAAAGTTTAATAGCTAATGTTAAATGCCACTCTACTGTTCTATATTGTTTGTAGTATCCATCTTTGTTTATGTAAACTATGTAGCAACTTGGATAGTTTGAGGGCTCTGTATTTACAACATTATGGAATTATTCAGGAGATTGATCCTGTTCAAATGCACCAGTGACAATTCCTGAGACCATTAATGCTAAAATTTTCAGGAATAGGCCTGCACCTGGGCAGGGAGATCAGAGGTGTGTGAGTAACTTGTGAGGACAGAAGGTTAGGAGTGAGGAGGGGCAAGTGACCAAAGGAACGAGGAGAACAAAGAGGGATGGTTTCCTCGTGGTCATGGCAGGACGGTTAAGAAACACCAGAAAAGATGGCTAATAAAGAAATGACTCTAGTTCCACAACATGGAACTGAGAGCTCTCTGAAGATGACAAGATGCCTGTGTTTGATCTTTATCGCTGTTGGGTTGCTGGGAGCTTCCAGTTCCACACACCCCCACTCAGGCTGAACCTCATGGCTGTCATGGGTTAAAGTTGAGACAAGCTGGGTCACTACACTTGTGCATGTAGTCACAGGCTCTGTGAGTTCATGTATACAAGTGTTTGTAGTGTCTGGAAAACAGTGTTTACCTCCATTCATTATCTCTTGTTGTTATAATCTTTCCACTGCATCTTCCATGAAGATTCCTGAGCTTTGTAGCGGGAGGATTTGATGAACATGTTCCATTTTGATTGAAATTTACAGAGATTATTTTCTGTAAATTTACCAGTTGTGACTCTCCATATTCATTGACACCAAATGAATGCACTAATGCTGGGTGGTGTTGGTGCACACCTTTAATCCCAGCAATTGGAGTGCAGAGGCAAGCACATCTCTGTGAGTTTGAGGCAATCCTGGTCTACAAAGCAAGTTCCAGGACAGGCAGGGCTGTTGTACAGAGAAACTCTGTCTTAAAAAACAAAATGAAACAAAACAAAAAGATGCACTAACCTACAGGTATAAAGATAGGTTACTTAGATTTCTGTTTTGCACTAGGTCTATTTAGTCGAATAGCAATCATAGGTTCTCTCATAGTTCCTATGATCTTTCCAGCACATGTTTTTGGCCTAGCCAATGGTAAAAATAAAAAAAAAAACATACTTAGGTATTTGTGTCACAAAAATACCCAGCCTGTATTTTTATCAAATGATGAATGGCTTATAGCAAATGTGGTACATATACACAATGGTAAATGAAACTATGAAATTGGAATGTAAGTATATAGAGCTGAAAATCATCATTCTGAGTTGAGGTAACCCAAATCTAGAAATATAAACAGTCGTGCTATTTCTCATGTGAATCTTTAAATATATGTGTTTAACTTGAATTATTCATAAAAATCAGGATATTCAAAGAAATTAGGGAGTTTCAACTTAAGGTGATCGAATGTGTGTGGTATGAAGGGAGAAAAGAAAATAATAGAACAAAAATTAAATGGAGTAGGGGAAGATATGTGATATAGGAGAGAGTATAGGAATTGATAACTGACACTAAAAGACTTTAAAAATTCTCATGTGGAAACACACTAATATAGAAGCTTCCTAATATATACATATACAAATATACAGACATATATGTAAATAGCTGAAATGAGAATAATCTATATTGGGGCAGTAGTGGTTCATGCCTTTAATCCCAGCACTTTGGAGGCAAAGGCAGGCAGATCTTTGTGATTTTGAGGACAGCCTGGTTTACAGAGAAAGTTTCAGGATGTCCACAGGGGTTACACAGAGAGACCACATCTCAACAAACAAACAAACAAACAAACAAACAAACAAACAGAGCAAGAATACTCTATAATTAGGTTAGGTATGTGGTCAGACACTATAGGCTATCAAAAAAAAAATCCCCATGTCAGTAAGGGTTACTTATTTTTGAATTGTTAGTGATTCTAATACTCCCCTCAAACATTGCAGACTTTTGTCATTGTTCTTGGTTAGCAATCAGAACTTTATCCTAAGATCCTACTGCTGAAGGCAACACATTCTTGAATCACAGAACAGTGATAAATCAAGATGGTACCATTCTGGTTGTTTTATCCCTACTGGCTAGCTTTCATATTGGAAGGTTCAATGCTTACCATCAGGAAACAAAAGTATCTTATGACACAAAGTAAGAATAAAACAGATGAAAAAAAGGAACTGACTGAATGAAATAGAATCATCAGGACCGCATCTCATAGAGATTTGTACTCAAATATCACAATTCCTTCCAAGTGTTCAGACCTATATTTGACTATCTTCTCAAAGGTAATGTCAACTACAATAGATTCTGCAGTTCCAACTTCCCTTTTCAGAGTCTGAGAGCCTCTTGGCTAGAGTCCTTCTTAAACTTCAGAGCAAGGCTGTACTCTGCCAGGTTATGGCTGGGCAAGGAGACAGTCAGCTTACTTTAGACTGATTTATACATTTATTGCCTCTCCAAAGTGTTTTATAATGTGTGGCAGTTCAGTTCATTAATCATTTTATTTATGTTTTTTTCATTTTACATTTTAGCATTTTAATCTAATCTATGAAAATTTCATATATATATATATATATATATATATATATATTTGATCATATTCTCTTCCTATTCTCTTTTCCTCAAACTCAAGGAACACCAATCCGAACATTTTTTCTCCCACTTTATTGTCCTCTTTTTAATTAATTGAGTCCAATAATTGCTGCTCATGTGTATATGAAACAGCGCCATCTTCATTAACTTTCAATCCCAAATAGCTCTTCAGAGTGGTGTGAGACCTAGACCATAGACTGACTTGATCTTGCAATGGTCCTGTGTAGGTAACTCTCCCTTCTGCAAGTTCATGGTTCAATGACTGTATTATGTTTGGATAAAATAATTTGACTTAGCCTCCCCTGATCACTAGCACTTACAGATTTTTTTTGGTTCTTCCTTGGCTATGTTTCCCAAGCCTTGGAGGGGAAGAAAGTGTGATAGAGATGAGCCATTTAAGGCTAAACACCCCATAGTCAATTATTCTCTTTTATCTGACTGGAGTGGCACTCTTTAATGTTTGCCTACTTCAAGAGAACTTGTTTTGAGAAGGGGCAAAGGTTGCACTAGTCTATGGGTATATAGATAAGTGCGTTGGGAGCCCATTCCACATAAAGGGATACTCTCTTAGCCTAGACACATGGTGGAGGGCTTAGACCCTGCTCCAAATGATGTGACAGACTTTGAAGATCCCCCATGGATAGCCTCCCCCTCCCTGGGGAACAGAAAGGGAATGTTATAAGGGGTTGGTCGGGGACAGGGGATGATAGGAGTGAGTGGGAACTGGGATTGACATGTAAAACAAGATTGTTTCTAATTTAAATCAAAAGAAGAAGAAGAGGAGGAAGAAGAAGAAGAAGAAGAAGAAGAAGAAGAAGAAGAAGAAGAAGAAGAAGAAGAAGAAGAAAAGCACTTAGAATTCAGTTGGATACCATATCAATTTAACTACATGGTAGTAGTAGGATTTCCTCTAGCATCTATGACCTCTCCAGCACCATGTTCTTGGCTAGGTTAAAGTACTAGGAATGAGTTCCTTCTTCAGGAGCAGATGTTCAGTCCACTTTGATAGTTCTTTATTACCCCCAAGAGTTTAGTGCATCTACTGCATAAATGGGCTATCTTGATGGAGCAGCCATTATTTTAGGATTACAGCTGAGTAGGGCTGTTGATAACTTTTCTCCTTCAGCAAGATGCATAGTACCATCTGATACCAAGAAAGTTAGCTATCAGGGAAGTAGTGAACCTTTATATTGGTATGTATAACATTATAGGTTTCTCATGTCCCCTGGCATTTAACTACCCTCCAGGTAAATAACTCACTGCTTTCCTCCCCTAGAGACTTTTCAGGAGAATAAGTCTGTCCAGAAGAGATTTCCTTTAAACTTCTGCTACACCTTCTAACAAGCTCATTTATTGAAAATGTTGATGACATGGAGCCACATACACATGTAAGATTATCTGCACACATAAATGGAAAATTACTTCCACTTTAGAATGACCTAGTAGATTTTTGAAAACTCAGTTTTACTTAAGGTAGATATGTCTTACTATTTAGGCCTCAAGTTATTTTCTTTCTCTGTATTCACTGTGTATTAAGGTTTGTGGGAAATGTCAACTGCCATGGAGTTAGTACAAGACTGAAGAAGTTGCTCCATTTAGGAGGAAAATATCGACAGCTTTGCCATGTTTTTAATTTCTGCTTTTCTATTGCTATTTCAATGTTACAAACATTGAAGAGCTAAGCACAAGGTAACTTTGGTAAATCCTCAAAGAAATAGCCTTTTGTCTGCTTCACAAATACAGACTGAAATGACAAAAAACAAATCATGCAACTCCATTTACTTATCTTTTCTTGAAGTGTGACTGTAAAATGGGTTTTAATATTGAGTTTCCACTAATTTTGTCAGTTTTATACATATTTGTTCAAACTAAGTAACTTTACTTTTGTCTTTTATTTTCACAGCAGCTAAGAATTTCTAATTGCATTTCTACAGTAAAGCAGTGGTAGTATATTCTAGTATCTTTGTGTCTGTCTTCACAAGTGTGAAGCATTTTTATAATAAAAGAAGTCATGATTTCCTCCACATCGGAAAAATAAATGCAAGGTATGAGTTCTTGAAATAATCAACTTGGAATAAAAGGTGAGAATCATATGATGTACTATGTATTTCTTAAAAGTTAGAGACTCGTGTGAGGGCATGTGAATAGTGCAAAATAATGTAAGAAAAAACACAAAAGTTCTTTGAAACATATAGAGTTTATTTGCTATTAATTTCATAACCTGGCTGGTGTCTAATTTCTATTCACCAATTTAAAGCCATTTGTGTACTAAGTGAATAACAATTAAAATTTATTCGATACTTTATTTTATAATTTATAACATCTATCAAAGAAAACTAATATATGTATTCAAATGTAAAATTATATATATCAAATGTGTTTGAGTATAAGCAAAAGTATTTTATGGTTTTGAAGCTTATAATGGGTTTTTATGTATGAATCTTAAAATGATGTCAACCAACATGTTAGTACATATACTCAGAAAAACCTATGATCAGGCTGTTGGTTATATACTTTCACCTAAATACTTACAATTTCTATGATAAAGTACCATAATACTATTGAAAGCTGTGTTAAAATATTTTCTCCAGAAAAAAGAAGCTTTATTGGCTAGTGCTGAAAGCACAATCATATTATTATATAGTTACTATGGTACCCAACTTTTGAAGACTTTCTGATATAGAATATTATGTGGGTATTCATGTGATGCACTGCAGTACATGTATTTCTTGATGGTCAGATTGTCTCATGAGGGGCATGTGAATAGGACAAATTAAAGAAACACAGAGTTCTCTGGAACACACAGAGAACATTTGATTTTAATTTCAAAACCTGACTGTTGTCTATTTTCTGGACTGAAGGCAGTAATTCTTCTATGACCGGAATCATGATGATTTTTGCCCTTTGGTCAGAGTGAAACACTCAAAACCTTACTAACTATTATCATATGCATATTCAAAAAGACCGTGACAGTGCTATAAACATTCTACATGTTCCTGTAGCATCAAAGTGAGAAGATAAAGGAGAATCTAAGTGTGTTCCTCTGGTAAAATGATGAAATGAAACACTGAGAGATTTATGAATTGGCCAAGACCAATTTCATGGCAAGGGAGCCTACTTGAGATTGAAATGTAGCCAAATGACTTCTGTCCATATTATTCAGCACTGACCTACGTTCTTCTTACAAATGTGAATCTTTTCTGTACAATATCAATGAGATAACTGGAGTAATTATATGATCACTGCATTTATTCTATCCTGATTATCAGTGATTAGAATTTCTTCAAAAACAGTAATGTTTGTGTGATTATGCATAAATGAAAAGAAAAAAATGTTAGCCAAGTGAAAAACGGTGAAGTTGCATTACTTGTCATTTAGACAGTTTGGAAAGATTGTGAAATCATTTCATCTAGTCCTTTTTCTTTATGTGCAAATTGTGACATATTAGAAAATGACCCACACTCATGACTTTCTATCTAAAGAATTGGCTTTTCCCTTTAAAAACACTTTCATGGATGTGTATACTGATTTCTTCTTGAACACTTTGTACCCAAGAAGTTAATCCTTAAAACTAATAATAGTATCCTCTACCCTAGGTCTCAGTTTTTTGTTTTCTCTTGTTTTATTATCTATGCCATTCAAGAGCATGAGAAACTAACTGTTGGTAAATAAGCTGATGTTATCATGGGTTAGAAGATTTCTGAGCTATTTGAATTTAGTAAAATCAAGAATATGTAGTCAAAATTGTGTTTCCTGAGAAGTCTCATGAGAACCAGTTGAAATAATTTCCATAGAAAAAGTGTTCAAAATGCTTTTGTAGTTACTTGATCCAGTTTCAAGCCAATTCTCTTAAAATTCCATGAGAGCTCCATGTAGACTGAATGTCATTTGAGAAGTGCAAATCATAAGCTTAAATGTTACAAAATCATCACAATGAGCATTAAGCTCCTGGTGACCAAGATCAGATTTTGAAGATAGGCTTATCAGGCAAAATGAATTATAAAAATGCTTCTGATTTATTTGATATAATGAAGCTTCATAAATAACCGTAGAAACCAGATTTCTGAAAAGTAAACCTTATTTTTCTGTCATTACTGGTGGCAATGATGATTCAATGTGTTTTAATTAGGTCAACTTCAGGGATGACAATAATACATAGAAACAAGGAGGTCATGAGAAACTGGGTACCACTTGTAGTATTAATAAAATAATCATAGAAGAAATAGAATTATCAGTAGAAATTCTGCTTGGTTTCATAGAAGCAGAACTCAATAACTACTAAATATCTACTGCAGGTTCATCATTGTAGAAGAAAATGATGATGATATTATCCATGTCATAATGAAATGATGTTAACAACATTACAGAAAGTGTTATTCTCATGAAATATCATCTTTGACACAAGTTCTATGAAAAGGTCAATGGGAGAGAGCAACAATGTGACAGAATTTGTCCTAATGGGACTCACTCAAGATCCTACTGGGCAAAAAATATTATTTGTCATGTTTTTATTTATCTACATTGTGACACTAATGGGAAACCTGCTTATTGTGGTGACAGTGATAGGGAGCCCCTCCTTGGGCTCCCCAATGTATTTCTTCCTTGCTTGTCTTTCATTCCTGGACATTGTTTATTCTACTTCCATTTCACCCAAGTTGATTATGGACTTAGTATGTGATAAAAAGACCATCTCTTTCACAGCTTGCATGAGTCAGCTCTTTATAGAGCATTTATTTGGTGGTACTGAGATTGTCATTCTTGTGGTAATGGCCTATGATCGCTATGTGGCCATCTGTAAACCACTGCACTATTTGACCATCATGAATCAACGTATTTGTATCATCTTGCTGGTATTTTCCTGGCTTGGAGGCTTTACACACTCCATGATTCAAATTGTCATTGTTTTCAACCTTCCTTTCTGTGGTCCCAATGTAATTGACCACTTTATGTGTGACATGTCTCCATTATTGGGACTTGTGTGTACTGATACCTACTTAATTGGTCTCACTCTCATTGCCAATGGTGGAGCCATGTGCATTATTGTCTTTATACTTCTCATATTGTCCTATGGAATCATCCTAAGATCTCTCAAGAATCACAGTCAGGAAGGGAGGCGAAAAGCCCTGTCGACCTGCAGCTCCCACATCATGGTGGTTGTCCTCTTCTTTGTTCCCTGTATTTTTATGTATGCCAGACCCATTTATAACTTTTCTGTTGACAAATTCATTACTGTATTTTATACAGTTTTCACTCCTATGCTAAATCCTTTAATATACACTCTGAGAAATTCAGAGATGAAAAACTGTATGGAAAAACTCTGGTGTAAAATGTTAACTACAGATAGAATAAAATTGTCTTCTCACTGAACTTGTAACTAACTATACATGAACAATCAGTCAAAAGTCTTGTGAAAGACAATATCAAAGAATTACAGAAAACTTACTCCTGGGAAAATAAGGATTTGCCTCTCCCAGGGATAGTTTCCTTGTTGGTTGTCCAGTGCACAGTGGTTACTCCTGAAACCATATACATACAAACATCATTTACATATTTTATGTATGCATATACATTTATACACATATATTACAATAATCAAAACACCCCAGGGACTATCAACTTTAGAGTAGGAGGACATAGGATGCATTCAAGTTACGGTAGTTGGGAGGCACTGGAGGCAAGAATAGGGAGGGGTAAAGTGATATATTCTACTTCAGTTAAAACATACTAAATCAAATATGACAATATCTTCTACTCAGTTGATTTCTCTGGTATACTCTTTAAATGTAAATTCATTAAAATAATAAAGTAAAATTTCATATTAGAATCAATTAAAAGTGAATTTCAGGAAATGTACGAAAGGCATATGCTTTTCTCCCATAATGTAGAACACTATACTTATTTGAATGTAATTAATCTCAACTAATACTGAAAGAGGATTTATCAGAATTGTTAAAATAATTGTTCATTATTTTAAGTTGAGAAATAAGGGAATTTTGAGAACATATGACCATTCATATTCATAAGAAAGGATTATGGTTTAGAGTTATAGAATATAGACTTTAAATCTGTCTTATTTTCTGTGGTATAATGAATTTAATTTTATGTGCTTATTCTTGATTCATGTATACAAATAACATGGGTTATTTGTATTGTTTCCAGATACCTAAAATTATAAATAAAGTATAAAATTTACATATATAGTCATGGATAAGTTTTCTTTAAACTTGGATAAATACTTATGAGATACTGAACTATGTTTAGTGATCACTTACCTTTGACTTTATAAGAACTGTAAGACTTTTGCATATTCTAGCTGGCACCAATTTGTTTCACATGTTTTTAATGTTTGTAAGACTTGAAATTGCTGAAGATATTTTAATTATTGTTTTAGATAGTGTACAGATAAAGGTGTTAATTTTCTTGTTTTCAGACTTGTGTCAATGAATTTTACTCGTATGAAACAACATAAGACTCCTCATGCCATCCTTCCTCAAGCTGATCCACTTTCTTCCTCTTTTTGTCCCACCTGTGTTGTCCCACCTGTGATATATATATATATATATATATATATATATATATATATATATATATATATATTTCAGTTAAATGTATATATACATATGTATATGTATATATATATATTTCAGTTAAATGTAGATAATACATATTTGAAAAATTAATGCTACATTTTGTATTAATTCTCCTCATGAGATTCTCTTTCTTTTCCTTTGAAGTCATTTAGAGTCCTTCCTCTTTGAAACTGATGACTGTTTGAGTCAAGATTTTGTGAATCAGAGAAAACACACTTGTATTTGAGTCTGGCCTACTTTGATTAAACTGATGATATTCAGTCTCATTCATTTTCCTTATAATGAAATCATTTGAATTTCTAAAAAATGACATTCTACCTGGTGTATAGTGGTAGCTTGTATCTTTAATATTCTGACTATTGTGATAGACAAGAAATGAACATGGATGTCTTAGTTAGGGTTTCTATTGCTGTGATGAAACACCATGACCAGAAACCAAGTTGGAAAGGAAAGGGTTTATTTGCCTTGCGCTTCAGCTTTGCTGTTCATCACTGAAGGAAGTCAGGACAGGAATTCAAACAGGGCAGGATCCCCAGAGGCAGGAGCTGATGTAGAGGCCATCCTGGGAGGTGCTGCTTACTGGCCCACCTTATTATAGAACCCAGAACCACCTGCCCAGTGATGGTACCACCTACTATGGGTAGGCACTCCATCATTGATAATTAAATGAGAAAATGCCTTACAGCTGAATCTCATGGAGGCATTTCCTCAGGTGAGTCCCCTTCTTATATAATTATTCTAGCTTGTGTCAAGTTGTCACACAAAACCAGCCAGTGCACTGGGTATGCAAGAATCTCTGTGATATGTTGATTTAGAATCCTTAGAGTGGTGGATCTGTGTTCAGTGGAAATGTAATTTTTAGTTTTGTAATGCAGGTGGACTGGGGACAGATAGGTATGGGAGACAAGGGAGCAGTAGTTATGGGGTGGAAGAAATGAAGGAAGGCAGTGTAGGAAAAGCCAGCTGGAATTAGAGGGCATTTATTTGGGAGAGTGTTGTGGAAACTTAGTACAGTGGAAACTTCCTGAAATCTATGAGGGTGACCCTGGTTAAGACTCCTAGTAAAGGAGGATATGGAGTGTGAACTAACCACCTTTTGTAGTCAGGCAAGGCTTCTGGTGGTGGGACAGGGTTGCATTTGGTTGAGTTGTTAGCTAAGGTTATCTCATGGAGATCCCCAGCCAACTCAGGAAAATGCTAGGACAGAGGTCTCTCTCTGAAAACTGACAGTGGGACCGCATTGACATGGACAACATCCACACAAATAATTAAAAGTAGAGAAGTCTGAGCAAGTGGGAACTTGTGTACCCCAGTCTGACAGCTGAGGAACTAACACAAGACCAAACAAGGTCCCCGAACATGGGAGGCCTGGGTAGTCTGTGGGGCCTCTGGCAGTGGGACCAGGATGTATCCTTAGCGCAGGAACAGACTTCGGGAGCCCATTCCCCATGGAGGGATACTCTCTTAGCCTAGGTCCTGTCCCAAATGACTTGACATATTTTTGATGATCCCTCATGGAAGGCCTCACCCTCCCTGGGAAATGGATGGGGGATGGGATGGGGGTTTGATGGGGGGCATGGGAGGATGGGAGGGAGAGGGAATGGGATTGATATGTAAAATAAGATTGTTTCTAATTATATAAAATGTATTAAAAATGAGAAAGTAGAGAGGTCGAGCTGGTGCTGGCATGAGGCCTTCACTCCCCCATTCTAGTCTCTTTGGCATGGGAAAGTACTCAGGCTAAAGAAAGAGAAACCTGGACACCAACCTAACTACAAAACATTTAACCTGTAATTTGTCTTGCCTTCAAGATGTGATGGGTCAATTGTGGCAAAGACTTTTTGGGAGTGGCCAACAAATATCTAGTTTAATTTGAGGCAAATACCATGAAAAGCCCATACCTGGCACTGTCTGGATGACCAGGAAACAGAGCCTGGATAGCCTAGAGATCAAACACAACTGGATAAACAAATCAATGGGATGATTCTTTAATGATATTCTGCTATACTCATAAATCAGTGCCTTGTCCAATCACCATCAGAGAGGCTTCCGATGGCAACATATGGGAGCAGGTTCAGAGATTCACAATCAGAGGTTATGCAGAAAGTGTGTGTAAATTGGAGTTTTCCATTGGGTCCTTCCCCTTGGAGCTTCTCTGCTGAAGCTGGGAATAAAAGGTTGTAGGAGTCAGATGACAGGACAACATGGTCTATTGAGCTCACAAAGATTGAAGAAGCAAGCACTGGGCTTGCATGTGTCTGCCTCAGGTCTTCTGTATATGTTATGGCTGCCAGCTTCAGCGTTTTTTGTGGTACTTCTTTTTATTTTATTTAGTAACAGTTTTTCATTTGCTTTACATACAAAGCAGTTCCCCACCCCACCCCAACTCTTCTCCCATCCCATCCACTTTCCCAACTACCCTCCTCCACATCTACCCCTCTTCTATCTCCATTTAGAAAGGGGCAGGCCTCCCATGGGCTTGCACAAAGTATGGGACATCAAGTAAGGGCAGGATCAAGCTCCTCCCCTTAAGTAGAGCCTGGGCCAAGTAATCCAATATGGACAACAGGTTATCAAAAGCCAGCATGCTGTCAAGGAAGTGGTCTTTCACATTTAGGGAAGACTCATACAAACCATTTTGTCCCTCAAAGAAGACAGTTGAGTTGTTTTCAAATGCTGTATATACTAAACAAGTAATATCATGATACATACACATATATTATTCATGAAAATGTAAATTGGTGCAGCTGCTATTAAATGTAATGTTTAATAATTTGTTGTGGATAATTTATTTTCTGCTATTATTTATTTGGCCATCTCTTTTTCTGGGTTTGATTAATTTTCTTCTATGATTTTCCTGGATATGTTCTTTACACATTCATTATGGTAATCTATGCCAACAGTTCAGAGATTAGGTCTTTGAATAGTATCCCAAACTCTCCCATATTCTACTTATAGTATTTATATTTTCTTATTGACCATTATTGAGAAATATATTTACTCTACTTTGTCTTCTACTCCTGAGTTTGTTTTCAACATGATCATTCTGTTGGTAGGTCTTCCACTGGCATGTTAACTTATAATATTAATAATATCATATGTATAGTATACTATAATTATTTATTTAACATTATTAAATGGTATTGAGGGCTTTTTCTAGAATCATTTCATCTTGGATTTTCATCAACAGTTTGAACTCAGATTTCATATCTTAAATTAACTTCCTATTTCACTCATGTATTTGTTTTTTTGAATTGTTTAATTATAGTTATAATTAGTTTCAAGAATATGTTGTCTGGAAAACTTCCAGGTAATTTCCACTAGGGGCCATTACTGTTACATTTGTAGTGTTTGAAGGTGTGTGTGTGTGTGTGTGTGTGTGTGTGTGTGTGTGTGTGTGTGTGTGTGGTTTGGTGCATATGTAATTAATTTATTGGTTGAATTATTCATTTTTTTCTCTAAATGTTCTAAAGATGCCTTTCTTCTTTTATGGGACGTTTTAATAATTTTGAAATGTTGAGGAACAGGCTAATTCATAGCAAGTTCATGAGACCAGTTTCATCTATTTGTATGGTATTTGGGACTACAGGCTCCATCCGAAGGTCTTCTTCGTGAGTTACAGTATTGGTTCCTTCAGCAGCTTGTTCTGGGAACTTGGAACAAGTTTCTGCTACTAGTGTAGTCTTGTCCTGAGTCTCAGGGTTGTATTGGGTGAGTGGAGAATTATTAGGCAGGCAGATGGCCATACTCTGGGTCTCCTGGCAATCTGAGATAGGTGGAGATTCCATGGTTTAAAATGTGTTGGGATATGTAGGTCCTAAAGAAAAGAGGAGGCTCCAGGATGAGGTGGTAATGAGTATCTTGTATCTTAGGTGATTTGAATGGAAGGAAGGAGGGAAGAAGGGGGGAGAAAGACATTGAAACCTGAAAGAGAGAATGATCAAGTCAGTTATAAAGGCAGTCCCATTCTAAGTACAACTGATTACTTGATAGAAGCCTTTAAAGGCATAAGGGTCTTGAAAGATGTATTCAAAGTCATAAAAGATCAAAACTATTAGCCCAGTGTTATACCTAATATAAAAATCCATGCTAAAAATAGATTAAAATATTTTGTGACACTAATAATTCATAGAGGGTAAGGAAGGATAAACTTACTTTATATGATCACAGGAAACAAATGTGCTGGCTGAAAAAATGAAAGAGCTGAGAATATATCTCAGTTTTTTTATAGGAGGAAATAAACACTTGGAGTTCTTGCAGACATCATCTGATATACTGATTTCTTTAAGTTCATTCTCATAGGCTGAGACCCAAAGTTCCCCGAAAAAGAAGGAAAGATAGAGAGAATGTTTAAAAAAATTAGCAATTCTCCAACTTTTAATGATAAGTGGACCCTCAGAAATATGATCACATCAGATGGTTATTCAGATATATATATATATGAATTATATATGAATTATATATGAATATCTATATCTATATCTATATCTATATCTATATCTATATCTATATCTATATCTATATCTATATCTATATCTATATATATTTGTAAGCTAAGGGCTTTGTGGTGCAGAAGTACTGATCTGTAAATAAATACATGATGATTTTGCTCATTGGCTCTGATGACAAGAGGTTACAAAGATAACACTGTAAACATAGAAATTGTTACTTCTTCAAAGGTAACAATTTCTTTCATAGTAAAAGAGTCGTTAGGTTAATAATAGCTTGAGATAAAATAATTTTTTTGTTTTTTTGTTTTTCAAGACAGGGTTTCTCTGTGTAGCTTTGGAACCTATCCTGGCACTCTTCACAGAGATCTGCCTGCCTCTGCCTCCCAAGTGCTGGGATTAAAGTTGTGTGCCACCAATGCCCGGCAAGATGAAATAATTTAATGAATTAATAAAATCATTATGACTATCTCACAGAGATCAGGATTCCACCATATCTACTCCTTCTCAATTATAAAATTGTGATTAGCTGTCTTCAAGAATTATGATGCTAACTGTAATAATTACTGCAGTTCTAAGTTCTCTTTCCCAGAGCCTATGTGCTTCTTGGGTAGAATCTCACTATCAGAGTGAAGTGCTCTGTGAGGTGGAGCTGTATAATAAGACTTGGTTAGCTTCCTTCTTTAGGATGATTTACACTTTATTTGATTGCAACAGTTACCAATCATCTCATTTTGGATTCTTTTCTTTCACATTATGGGTTTTTCATGTCCCTTGGCATTTAACTACTTTTTTCCTTTGCAATAACCAAACCTTCATACTCTGGGGATTATACAGGGAAAGAAACCTATCCAGGAGAGAGTTCTCCATTTGAATTTGGTCCAAGTATTTTAACAAACTAATTTGTAGAGATTTTAAAGTCTTTATGTTGGAGATAAAAATGATGCAAAGCATTGCTGGCCCATGAAAAATTGTCTACACACACAAATAGGTGCCCCAGGAGATTTGTTAAAAGTCAGTTATGCTCAAGCTGGAAGCTGTCTTCTGGTGTTCAGTCCTTGGGATGTCAGGTTTCTATAAATGTCTCTCAATGCTTATAGACAGCACCACCTGTATGGTGTGATACGTTTGAGATATAGAGCAATGTTTTTAAGTTGAAAACAAGATAATTTAGAATAATTATGAGTGAATAAAAGACTGAAGAGTTCTCTCTCAATTTGTAAGGAATTTTTATTTTCACCCTTGTAATGAGATTAATCTGGTTTTCCATTATTAGATAAAACTTTTAATAGTTAAACTTATGGAAGTTATTGTATATCGTGAAAGCAAGGTCCCTTTGCTGACCACCAAAATAAACTAAAAGGAGAAAAAAAAAACATGTAACTACCATTATTTCATATCTTCTTTCTGGTTACTGTTGTTGATTTGTAACATCAAAAAATGGTTTTGAGTAATTAATTTTAACTTATTTGGTCAATTTTGTACATAGTTGTCCAAATATTACAACTTTGCTTTTTCTCTGATGTTTTCATAGCAACAAAAATATTTAGCTACCTTTATACAACTATTGTTATATTTTGATATCTTTTATCTGTAATCATGTTCACTCATATGTTTATACTCAACAACCAACCATCCCTATTAAAACAGGTCAGAACATTTTCCATCATGAGTGAATGTAAGATCTGTGTTCTTGAAATCATGGACTAGCGGTTCAAGATAATTGTTCTTTTATTTGTTGAGGTACAAGGATTTTTTTTAAAAGTCTCCATTGTCTTATGAGAGGCATACAAATTAGCAAAATAAAGGTGACAAATACAGAATTTAATTGGGATATATATATATATAGGATATTTCTTTTTAGTTTCAGAATATCTTTAGTGTTTATTTTCCATATTGGCAAAAGAGAGGTTTTATATGTTATATGCATAACAATGAAGAACTAAATTTTTAATGGTATTATATATTTTATGTACTATTTAACAGATTTATATATTTTTGATATCTAAAATTACATATTTTATCTCTTAGAGTATAAGGGAAATATCTTTTTTCTTGAGGACTAATATTAATTTTGTATGTGAATCTTAAATGTTGACAGACATTGTGAGGGTTTATACCTACATCAAAGCTTGTGGTCAGATTGGCCCTCCTAAACTATCACTAAGGTTCATATTTTGCTGTTATGCTGTTCTACAATGTTCTTAATCATGGTTTTAAACTATTTTTAGAAAAGTTCTAATGAATAATGAATAATGCTTACAATACAATTATACTATTCTACCAGTGGTAATACTAATCTTTAAAATTTTTGTGCTAAAATTTAAGTAAACATTTTGATTATATTGTGGGAATTATTAAACAGGACTTAAGAGATTTGACCCAGTGAAAATATGTACTTTTAATTAATGAAAGTGAAGGAGTAAAACATGACAGAAAGTATGATATGCAAGAGTGAGTACTGGACATGGTACTTCCCTCTTATCTCACTTTGTAATTGAGCTCTTTTCTGCTTGTAGCTTCTACAACTCCAGATGAGAAAAAGAATGAAATATTCAGAAAGAGCATCAGGTCTGGGTTCTCAAGAAAACTTCAAATGCCCCTTCACTGTAAAAACCATTCAAAAAATATCATCTTGCTTGCTTGTTTCTACACTAAATCCATCCTTTTAAAGGTAAATAAATGATCTTTGTTCCTATCAGTGATAAAGTGCATATTTCCTGGGAAATCCAAGATAACATTTAGAAGTATAATGTTATTTATACCTCAAACTGAAGGCAATAGTTCTTCTGTTGAAATGAATCATGATAATTCATTGTTTTTGGTCACAGTGAAACACTCACATTTTTTCTAAGGGCTATCACCTTCACATTGACCAGGATGCTTTTTACTGTTTACATGTAACAATAGTAATAACAGTAAACATAGAAAGGGGATGCTAAGTGTACTCTCCTGGTAGAAATGGGGAAACAGGGAATGACAAGATTCTTATGTGGTAAAGCTCATCTCTATGGCAAGGGAAAGAAGCGAAGATTAATAAATAAATAAATCAGTATGGCTTCACAACCCACATTACATACCAGTGGTCAAGTATTGGCTTTTCCTTTTACAACACTGTTTTCATGGATTTGGACACTGAATTTCTAACTGAGCACTTTCTATACAAGAAGATGATACTTAAAAACAATAATGAATGTTTTCTATCCCTGTTTTCAGTTTCTGTTTTCTCCTGTTTTACTGCCTAGCTCATTTGCGAGCTTCCAATAAAGTAGTTGATGATGCTTTGGGATAAATTGTTCAAATTTACTAAAATCAAGGCTGTGTGGTTAGAATTGTGGTTCCTAGGGAGTCTCATAAGACTTAGTTGAAGTAATTCTTATAGACAGAAATGTTCTAAATGTATTTGTAGTTGCTTGATGAAGTGTCTAAACTAACATGAGATTTCCATGAAGACTGAAAGTCTTTTGAGAAGTGCAGATCACATGACTAAAGTTACAATATCATGGCAATGAGCTTCATGCTTCTAGAAATCTAGCACAAATTTAGAATATATTCTTAACAGATAAAACATTTTACAGCATTGCTTCTATATTAATTTAGATAGTAAATGTTTGTGATAACATAGAAGCCAGATTTCTTAGAAGTAGGAATTATTTTTCTGTCATTATTGGAAACTGTGATGATTTTGTGTAATAATTTTAATTTTTTTTTTTTTTAATTTTTAGATAGAGTTTCTCTGAAGCTTTTGGAGACTGTCCTGGAACTTGCTCTGTAGACCAGACTGGCTTCAAACTCACAGAGATCTGCCTGTCCTTGCCTCTAGAGTTCTGGCATTAAAGGCTCGTGCTACCACCACCCATCATAATTCTAAGTGTATGAATGACTATAGTACATAGAGTCAATGAAGTTATGAGAAACAGACTATTACTTGCTAAAAACCATCATAGGAAAATAAAACATTCAAAAGAAAGTTTTATCTAGATTCTTGGAGAAACCAAAGACTTGTTTGCTAAATCATATTCCATCTTATCATTGTAGAATACAATGATGAAGATGTTCTCCATGTCATAATGAAGACATGTACTTAAATTCCCTGAAGGTTCTCTTCTTAGGAGCTGCGATCTCTGATACAAGCCTGCTGAAAGGGCCAATGGGAAAGAGCAACAATATCACAGAATTTGTTCTCCTGGGCCTCACTCAGGATCCTGCTGGGCAAAAAGCATTGTTTGTCATATTTTTACTCATCTACATTGTGACAATGGTAGGCAACATGCTCATTGTGGTGACAGTCATTACCAGCCCTTCCTTAGGCTCCCCAATGTACTTCTTCCTTGCCTCTCTATCACTCTTGGATGGTCTTTTCTCCACTGCCATCTCACCCAAGTTGATTATTGACTTACTCTGTGATCAAAAGACCATCTCCTTCACAGCTTGCATGTGCCAGCTCTTTATAGAGCATTTATTTGGTGGTGTTGATATTGTTATTCTGGTGGCAATGGCTTATGATCGCTATGTGGCAATCTGTAAGCCACTGCATTATTTGACCATCATGAATCAAAGGGTTTGCATTACTTTGCTGATATTTGCCTGGATTGGAGGTTTTACACACTCTCTGATTCAAATTGTCTTTGTATACAATCTTCCTTTCTGTGGCCCTAATATCATTGATCATTTTATCTGTGACATGTCCCCATTACTGGTACTTGCATGCACAGATACTTACTTCATTGGCCTCACTGTCATTGCTAATGGTGGAGCCATGTGTATTGTGATATTCATCCTCCTCCTAGGTTCTTATGGAATCATCCTAAGATCTCTTAAGTCTCAAAGTCAGGAAGGGAGGCGCAAAGCCCTATCCACCTGCATCTCACATATAATGGTGGTTGTCCTCTTTTTTGTTCCATGTATTTTTATGTATGCCAGACCAGTCTATAACTTTCCTATTGATAAATGCATTACTGTTTTTTATACAATTATCACTCCCATGTTGAACCCTTTAATATACACCTTGAGAAATTCAGAGATGAAAAGTTCTATGATAAAGCTCTGGTGTAAAATGCTACCTTTGGATTAAACAGGAAATTTTCCTTAGTGAATTTACTTTTGCTATTTGAACAAAATCACTTATGAATAATTATAACAAAGGATGATACTATCTACTAATTTTATTTATTAGGACACTTTTCTTTATACAAAGCCTTTGAAAGTGAAAGTTTTCCTTTGAGATTGAAACCAGTATGACATTATTTCAGTATTATTTTAAAAAAGGGCATGTGGTTTTGTCCCATCTCAAAACAAAACTATATTCCCTGTGAAAATAATTGTTCTCTTTTGAAATTGATATAGGAGTTATTACAAAGGGGCTCATTTTCATAAATTGAGAAATTATAAGACAATATTGAATACTAATGACAACTCACATTAGTCCTTCCATGAAGGTGTGGATGTAATTATATCACTAGAAGGTGTGGATGTAATTATATCACTAGACCCAACATAAATGATAAATTGAGGGCAATTACACAGAAAATTACAAAGAACCACCAGAGTGTTTCCATGCTCTTCCTACTAGACCTGCTGACACACCTGAAAAAGTGTGCAAAGGAAGCCGTGCCTCAAGCTCCTCTCTTTTGGCTTCTGTCTGCCTGAAATCACACCTAAAGGAGTGGCCACCATTTCACCTCCACAGACCGGAACACTACACTTGCAGTTCTTTCTAGACTTATGAGTAATAGATACATTTCTGGGACTGAAAGAAAGGATGGAGTTAGCAATCATTCACTGATCAATTTGAACAACACACTTGTGTAGCTATAATATGCACATTGCTTTATGATGACTCCCATTCCTTATGTCAGAGTTTCTACTCTGCCAGTTCAGATTTTTGGAATGAAGATAATACCGTGTCTAGTTTAGGATGTTAATAATGAATACTTTGTTAGATTACATGCAGCTGGTGATGAAACTAGATTATACTTCTTGAATGCTACACTAAAATTATAAGTAATTTTTACAATCCTCTTGACTATTTAACAAATTCTATTATCCAGTTTTTAAATAATTGTTTCTCAAGTTGTCTTAATGGTGGTGAAATAATTGACAAAGTATTATAGAAGCAGCATGACCCCAAAATGCATTAAACATCAACATTTCACTTATAAACTAACAAGTAATTTATTTTTATGCATTTGTTTTTCTCATGCACAAAACATATTTCTGAAATTATTCTCAGCACACAATTATCATACAACAATGGAGCAGTGGATATTGTTTTCATTACAATGTGGAACCATCATCTATGCTTTGGAGGAGTTTGTATTCTTGTTTTTCTTCACATATTTGTTTGAAATAAATTTCATTATGTATATATAATGTAATGTTTATATGTAATTTTATGCTCTATATGTAATTCTTTGTGTTGCTATGGGACTCTAATTGCTAATGAAGAGGGTTCTTAGTTGCATAAATTATTCAGCTCAAGAACTGCCGTATTCACTCTTAGTTTTGCTTTGGTTGGAAGGCAAAGGCTGGCTCATGTTGGAGTCTATCAAATACAGGCCAATTTCATTACCTATTGCCCTGGTGTTCATTATTTAAAACAGCTGATACAAATGAAAAAGTTTAGAGAACTAATGTGTGATCAGATTCATTTCTTTTTATATAAAGTTTTGTTTAAAATTTTTTAAACAATATGCTCAATTTCCCCTCCTCTAACTTCTCATCCTCATACCCATGAAACTTCATGTTCTTTCTTTTTCAAAAAGAAAGAAAATAAAATAAAATTGAAACAAGAGAATGTACAAAGACAAAAATAAATCAAAGAAAACAATATCAAAACATGAAAACTACTTCTGAGCTTGAAGTCTGACATGTAATGTGGTTATACATTAAGTATAACTCTATTTGAAAAAAAAAAACAGTTAAATCCCTGCATTCAGGGAGCAGAGACAGGAAGATCTCTGTGACCTGGATGCCAGACTGATCTACAGAGTGAGTTCCAGGACAAGGTCCAAAGCTACAGAGAATCCTGTCTTGAAAAATAAACCAAACCAAAAGAACAACAACAAAAAAGCAAGATTACAAATGATTTCCCAGGACCCTCAGAGCAGAAGACCAATTTAGTGTCATCTTCTCTTCTTTGTTGATGCTACCAGGGCCTCAATACAAGCAATATTCACTCAGTTATCAACAATAACTTTCTGTGATGAAGAAAAGATTGTGCATGGTGATAGACATGGATATATCTGCAGTCTTCTATATGCCAGCATCCAGTTATGCCAGCACCATTAGTTGAAGGTACTTTATTTATTCCATCATATAAATTTAGCTTCTTTGTCAACAATCAAGTGTTCATGGGTGTGTGGGTTAATATTGGGGTTTTCAACTGTATTCCATTGGTCTATCGGTCTATTTTTGTGCCAATACCAAGCTGTTTGCAGGACTATAACTCTGTAATAGAGCTTGAAGTCAGGGATGGTGATACCTCCAGAAGTTCCTTTATTGTACAGAGTTGTTTTGGCTAACCTAGGCCTTTTATTTTTCGGTATAAAGTTGAGAATTGTTCTTTCAAGGTCTGTGAAGAATTGTGCTGGGATTTTGATAGGGATTGAGTTGAATCTGTAGAATGCTTTTGACAAGATTGCCATTTTTACTATGTTAAACCTACCTATCCAATAACATGGGAGATCCTTCCATTTTCTGATATCTTCTTTAATTTCTTTCTTTAGAGACTCAAAATTCTTATGATACAGGCTTTCACTTTTTTGGTTAGTGTTACCCCAAGGTATTTTATGTTGTTTGTGGCAACTGTAAAGGGTGATGTTTCTCTGGTTTCTATATCAGCACATTTATCATCCATATATAGTAAGGCTACTGATTTTTTTTAATTAATCTTGTATCCTGCCACTTTGCTGAAAGTGTTTATCAGCTGTAGGAGTTCTTTGGTAGAGTG
This sequence comes from Cricetulus griseus, assembly GCF_003668045.3. Lineage (NCBI taxonomy): Eukaryota > Metazoa > Chordata > Mammalia > Rodentia > Cricetidae > Cricetulus > Cricetulus griseus. The sequence continues at coordinate 87,149,770 of NC_048599.1, forward strand.
TTTCTGGTCCCTTCTGTAGACTATCATATCATCTGCAAACAGTGGAAGCTTGACTTCTTCCTTTCCAATTTGTATTCCCTTGATCTCCTTTTGTTGTATTATTGCTGTACCTAGAACTTAAGGACAATCTTGAAGAGATATTGAGAGAGTGGACAACCTTGTCTTGTTCCTGATTTTAGAGGAATAGCTTTGAGTTTCTTTCCATTCATTTTGATGTTGGCTGTTGGCTTACTGTATATTGTTTTTATTAAGTTCAGGTATGTTCGTTATTCCTGATCTCTCCAGGACCTTTATGGGTGCTGGGTTCAACACCCTTCGCCATCAGGGAAATGCAAATCAAAACAACTCTGAGATACCATCTCACAAATGTCAGAATGGATAAAATCAAAACACCAATGACAGTTTATGCTGGAGAGGATATGAAGAAAGGGGAACACTCCTCCACTGCTGGTGGGAGTGCCTACTAGTACAGCCACTTTGGAAATCTGTATGGTGATTCAGGAAAATGGGAATCAGTCTACCACAAGATCCAGCAATTCCACTCTTAGGCATATACCCAAAAGAAGCACATTCATACAACAAGGACATATGTTCAACGATGTTCATTGTAGCATTTTTTGTAATAGCCAGAACCTAGAAACAACCAAGATGCCCTTCAATGAATAGTAGACAGAGAAAATGTGGTACATTTGCGAAATGGAGTACTACACAACAGAAAAAAAAAACAATGGAATCTTGAAATTTGCAGGAAAATGGGTAGAACTAGAAGAAACCATTCTGAGCAAGGTAACCCAATCACAAAAAGACAAACATGGCATGAACACACTCATATGTGGATTTTAAACATCGAGTAAATGATTACCAACCTACAATCCACATTGCCAGAGAAGCTAGTAAACAAGGGAGACCCTAAAAGAAGCAGAAAGGGAAAAGATTTCTTGAGAAAATTGGGAGCATGGTGGGAGGGGAGAGAGAAGTAGGAGAATGAGAAGGAGAGAAGAGGAGGAATGAGGAAAACATGATGGGGAAAGGAGGTTGAGTTGAGGGAAGAACAGAAGAGAGCAAGATAAGAGATAATATAATAGAGGGAGACATTATAGGTTTAAAGAGAAATCAGTCACTAGGAAAATGTCTGGAGAGCTACAAAGATGACACTAACTAACAATCTAAGCAACAGGGGAGAGGCTACCTTAAATGCCCTCCCCAGATAATGAGATTGATGACTAATTCATATGACATTCTATAGCCTTCATCCAATAGCTGGTGGAAGTAGTAGCAGACACCCACTGCTAAAGCTTGAACTGGAATCCAGTTGCAGAGAAGGACTGATGAACAAAGGGGTCCACACCAGGCTGGTGAAACAGCTGACCTGAACAAGGGAAAGCTCTTGGTCCCCAGACTGATAGCTGGGAAACCAGCATGGGGCTGATCCAGACCCCCTGAATGTGGTTGTCAGTGAGGTTGTCTCATAAGATAGGGTTATTTAAATTTTCTTGTTTTTGTTGAGACTTGCTTTTTGATGAAGTATATAGTCAATTTTGGAGAAGGTTTCATGTGGTGTTGGGAAGAAAGTATACTATTTTGTGTTTGGGTAAAATAACAGATATCTATATCTCTTAGATCCATTTGATTTATAACTTCTGTTATCTCCATTATTTCTGTTTAGTTTTTGTCAGTATGGCATGTACATTAGTAAGAGTGAGTCAGGTATTGAAGTCTCCCACTATTAATGTGTGATTTAAAATTTAGTAAAATTTCTTTTAAAATGGAAGTACCCATGCATTTGGGACAATGGTGTTCAGAATTCAGACCTCATCTTGGTGGAGTTTTTCTTTGATAAATATGAAGTGTGTTTCCCCATCTCTTTTGACTAACTTTTGTTGGAAGTCTACTTTGTTAGATATCAGGACAACTATACCTGCTTTTTTCTTGGGTCCATATTATTTTTTCCAACACTTAACACTTAGATAATGTCTATCTTCGGTGTTGACATGTGTTTCTTGTATGCAGCAGCAGGACAGATCTTGTTTTTGATTCTATACTGTTACTCAGTCTTTTTATTGGGGGATTGAGTCCATTGATATTGAGAGATATCAATGACTAATTATTGTTATTTTCTGTCATTATGTTGCTTTTGGTGGTGGTGGTGATTGTGTGTGTGTGTGTGTTTCCCTTCTTTGGGTTCTGCTGATGTGAGATTATTTCCTCTCTTTTTTGGGGTGTAGTTAATCTTCTCAGGTTGGAGTTTTCCTTCTAGTACCTTCTGTAGTACTGGATTTGTAGATAGATATTGTTTAAATTTAGTTTTGACATGGGGTGTAGGGTAACCTGTAGCCATGCCTGCTTAGGGGCTGGCTACAGGTCTGTCTAACCACGCTTGAGAGGGAATGGTCAGGGTGACATAGAGTGAGAGGTTCAGGGCTGCCTTTCGCTTTCGGTTTTCCCTTTTGGCTTGCTGTATAGACTGCTGTCATGCTGGCTGGCTAGGTTGCTATGTAAGTAAGGCTTTTCCCTAGTAAATACTCTTATATTTCTACCTGACTCTGTATTGGTAATTTCCCACTATATCTGGTGTCAGGAGTGGGACCTTGGCCCCATTTGGGACAGCCTGCCGCCTCCTCCACAGCAGACTAGGCCAGGAAAGCGCCTTCTCTCCACAGGTGCTCCCTGCTAGCTGTGCCACACAAGAGCATTCCTGCTGCAGCTGAGCTACTCAGAACCATCCTGCCAGCTTAGAGACAGTTTCTAGCTGCCTAGATTCCAGTAGGCCTAGGCATTCAGCAGCAGCTTGCCCTGGCCACTGCTGCTGTAAGCTGCATCTCTTTCAGTGGTTGCAGACGCAAGGCCGTATACTCTCTAAGATAAGTGCAGCACTTTGTGACCTCTCTCCACTGCTGCCACCGACCTCAGACAAACACAGCACTGAGTAGCTGACTGCCTGGGCCACATGCTAATGAAAGATAGTTACTGCATCTGGAGCAGAATTCAGGTAAAATTATGGCAGAATATTTATCATTTGCTAAAATTGGTAGTATTTTTGCTTATTATGTAAATTCAAAGTTTAAGGAGGATGCTTATATACCATAATGGCAGTTAGCTTGTTGGTACAAATAGTATTACTAGCCAGAGCACTCAGGAACAGGGACAGAGATAACCTCACCACTGGCTTGCAGGAAATAATAGCTTTATGAAATGAGGTTTTGGAGAACAGATTAGGTCGGACCACAATTGTGAGGCAAGTGGAACAGAAATTGCATGATAAGCTTGGCTCTGTGTCCAATACGCTAAAGACAGAGCTGTCTGTTACCCAAGATAAGATGCAGCATATTTATTATAAGATAAACACAGAGAGATCCTCCATGTCTGAGGCCTTAGAGGCTAGGCTGTCAGAAGACTGTGGTGAGCTCAAGAATATCTGTAGCCAGCTAGGAATTCAGATAGGCAATGTTACCCAGAAACTAGATGCAAAGGTGCAAAATACCCAGGATAGGGTTGAAGATTTGGACAGTGCCATTCAATCAATTATTGAAGCATCTAAGGTAGCAGATCACAAATTTGAGTCTAGATTTGAATGTTTGGAAGATAATTTACAGTACAGAGCTGACTGATAACATAGGGTCCATACGGTTGATTGCTGAGGACTCAAAATCAGCAAATCATGACCTCGAATCTGGACTCCAATACCTAGAAGGCAGTTTCCAGGCCATGCAGATGCTGCCTAAGGATGATCATATTGAAGACCTAGAAAAACATGTAAATGAGCAGTTAGAGCAATTTACAGATTCACTAAAATGCTTGGAATCTTTTATGATTAAGGAGATTGAAACTTTTCATAAGGATATCATTACTAGGCTTAAAGATCGTTGGGATGCCTCAGAGGCAGTTAACTCCAATCTAAGGTACCTACTCCACCCAGGTATCATGACTATTCCTCTAAGGTTGTTACTCATACACCATTAGTGTATCCAGCTACCATGGTAGAAAAGCCAGCTTGTAAGAAACACCCTCATGGACAGATGGCTTATGAATGACAACCTATACTGCTGAAGGATCATAAGAATATTAAAGAATCATTTGTCTCATATGGTCTCCATAGCCCATACATAAAACAGCTAATACATTCATGAGCAACCTTTAACAGGGTGACACCCACAGATTGGGAATGATTGGTAGTAGCTGTACTTGAGAATTCATGCCAAATCCAGTGGAAGGCATTGGTGAGGGGAAAGGCAAAGCTCCTTGAGTGTCAGGGCATAAAGGAAAGTTTTGTAGCTCCTCTAGATAAGCTTCTTGGTCAGGGTATTTAAGCTAACCCAGAGGCTCAGGCTGAATATGATGATGATATTCTGTCCCTATGCAGGAAAGCAGCATTAAATGCCTGGGATAAGATTCGTGAGCCAGGAGAATGCCTAGAAGCTTATACCAGAATAGAACAGGAACCTACAGAACAGTTCCAGGACTTTTTACAAAGGTTAACTATGCCAGGAGAATTACAGGTAACAGATCCAGAAACAAGACAATCAATTATATATACAATAGCTTATGAAAATGCAAACCCAACATGCAAAAGAATACTTTTGCCTTTAAAGATCAGACCAGCTCTGCTAGAAGAATGGGTTTTGTATGCAGCCAACATTGATTATAATGTGCAAGATACTAGAGCTTGGGTAGGAGAAGCCATCTCCAAAGGTTTAAAAAGGCAAGAGGAAATTAAAAGTTCTAGAGGTGAGGATGCAAGGGCTTGGGAAGGAGAAGCGCCTTACAGAGGTCAACATAGGTACCAAGAGGCTAGAGGTTACTACTACTATGACCAGAAACTTGGGTAGGAAGAGCCTTCCCCTGGAGACCACAAAGGTGCCAGGAACCTAGATGTTTCAACTGTGGTAAAATGGGACATACTAAGAGAAATTGTAGAAAAACGAATTCTTACAATGCCTCATACAGAAGGCCACTGCCTTCTGGATTGTGTAGAAGATGCGGTAAGGGCAGACACTGGACCAATGAATGTAGATTGACCAGGGACATGCAAGGAAACCCGTTAAGACCGGGAAACACCGAAGGGGGACTCAAGAAGGCCCCCACTTCGAGAAAGGTCGGGTCATTCCAAGTAGCAGTGGGAGACAATATCTCACAGGACAAATAGTTCTTTGCCTATTTTGAAAAATGATACAGCTCTACATGGTAGTTTGAATAGTGATGAAGAATCAAGTGTGAATGAACAAAATGAGAAACACATATTTTGGCAAGCTTCTATTAATGATAAAAGGCCTCAATTGAAAGTGAAAATTAATAATAAAGTTATTTCTGCCATAGTAGACACTGGGGTAGATGTAACTATTATTACCCAAAAGTCTTGGCCTCAGAAATGACCTCTTAGTGAGGCAAATGTACAATTTTTAGGAATTGGGACTCTATCTAGAGTTCGACAGAATGTTAACTCGGTGGTCTGCTTTGGACAGGAAGGACAGAAAGGGATACTGAAACCATACGTGGCAGATATAGCTATAAATCTCTGGGGTCGTGATCTCTTAGAGCAATGGAATACCCAGATTAATATTCCTCCAGTGTCAGATATAAATTATGTACAATCTATAGATAGTAGAAAAGATCTGGTAAGATGCTATGGAAAATGGTTACCAACCATCCATGCTGTACAGAAGCTAGGTACAAATGATGGATCTTCAGCGGAGCCAAAGGCCCTGCCACTGAAGTGGCTTACAGATGAACTAGTTTGGGTAGGACAATGGCTCATGACCTCTGAGAAGCTAGAGGATTTAGAAAAGTTAGTACAGGAATAGCTGGATGTCGGACATATAGGAGAATCTACCAGTCCTTGGAATTTTCCTGTATTTGTTATCAAAAAGAAATCAGGTAAGTGGAGAATGCTGACAGACCTGAGAGCCATAAATAAAGTAATTCAACCAATGGGCTCTCTGCAACCTGGAATGCCACAGCCTTCCTTGATACCTAAAGGATGGCCTATCATAGTCACTGATCTAAAAGACTGTTTTCACAATATCGTTACAGGAAAATGAAAGAGAAAACTTTGCATTTACTGTACCAACTCTTAATTATTCACAGCCAGTTAGGAGATATCAGTGGAGAGTTTTGCCACAAGGAATGCTAAATAGTTCTACTTTGTGTCAGCACTTTGTACAGCAACCTTTGGAAATAATTCATAAGAAATATTCACAATCTCTTGTTTATCATTACATGGATGACATTCTTTTATCAGATTCCAATAAAGAAACTTTGGAACGTATGTTTGAAATGGTGAAGGAAGTTCTGCCTCATTGGGGGTTACAGATTGCCCCAGAAAAGATACAAATAGGAGATTCTATTAACTATTTAGGTTACAAGATAGACTTAAAAATAATCAAACTCAAAAGGTACAAATTAGGAGAGATCATTATCAAACTCTTAATTCTGTTAAGAAATTATTAGGGGAAATTTCTCAACTACAGACAATTATTGGTATAGAAGGACATGACTTAAAGCATTTAAAATGGCCCTTAAAGGTGATAAGGACCTAAACAGTCCTAGAATATTATCTTCTGAGGCAGAAAAAGAGTTACAATGGGTAGAAAACAGAATATTGGATGCACATGTGGATCAGATAAACCTTAATTTAGATTGTATTCTAGTTGTCTTGTCATCCAGAGAATACTCTTCTGGAATACTGATTCAGAGGCAAGACACTATAATGGAGTGGATATTTCTGCCACATAAACAGAATAGAAAGTTAAAGACATATATAGAAAATATTTGTGATTTGATTTTAAAGGGCACGTAAAGACTTCATCAACTTACTGGAAAAGTTCCGGCAGAAATTATAGTACCTTTAATTAATGAAGAAATTTCCTCCTTGTGGAAGGATAAGGAATATTGGCAAATAGCTCTTACTGACTTTTTGGGAACAATTAGCAACAACTATCCCAAAACTGACAGAATTCAATTCATAAAAAAATACAGTCTGGATTCTTCCACGTATTGTAAGACAAACTCCCATTTCTGGAGTTCTTACATTTTACACTGATTCTCAATATGCAGAGAGAGTCGTGTAACACATTGAGACTGCAGAATTCATTCCTGATAATACAGAATTAACTTCTCTGTTTTTACAATTATAGGAAACAATCAGAAATATAAGTAATCCTATATATATTACACATATCAGATCCCATATGGGTCTGCCAGGCCCACTAGCACAAGGCAAAGATGAGATTGATCATTTATTAATTGGAAGTGTGTTAGAAGCCTCAGAATTTCATAACAAACATCATGTGAATAGCAAAGGTTTGAAAAAGGACTTCTCTATCACTTGGCAACAAGCCAAGGAGATAGTGAGAAACTGTCCTACTTGTTCCCTTTATAATCAAACTCCATTGCCAGCAGGTTGCAATCCCAAGGGCATTCAAAGAAATGAGGTTTGGCAGATGGATGTCTTTCACTTTGAAGAATTTGGAAATTTGAAATATGTACATCATACCATAGACACATTCTCAGGGTTCCAATGGGCTACTGCTCTTAACTCTGAAAAAGCTGATTCTGTTATTACACACCTGCTAGAGGTGATGGCAATTATGGGTATACCTGCACAAATAAAAACTGACAATGCTCCAGCATATGTCTCGACAAAATTAGAACAATTTTTCAAAGCATGTCACCAGTATACCACACAATCCTACAGGACAAGCAGTGGTTGAGAGATCTAATAGAACACTAAAGGAGATGTTCAACAAACAAGCTTGGAAGACTAACCTCCCCCAAAATAGGTTGCATAATGCTTTATTAACACTAAACTTTCTTAATGCCAATGAAAAAGGACAAACAGCTGCAGAAAATCACTGGACTATGGAGAAAACTGCTGAACTAATCAGGCAGGATACATCAAAGATGTACTAACCACTATATGGAAACCAGGACATGTGTTACGTTGGGGTAGGGGTTTTGCATTAGTTTCTATAGGAGAAGAAAAACTTTGGATACCATCACAGTTGATCAAGATTCAAGTTGAAAAGGAAAAACCTCTCGATGAGGAGAAATGACAGGTATTCTAGTAAGGTATATCTCATAAACTAAATAGAAATCTCCCAAAGGAAAGGGAAGTGTTTTGCTCTTATCTTCACAGGAAAACTCATCTCCAGAAGGCAAAGGACACTGCATGGATAGATACTTAAGAAGAGAAGGTAGCTATAACCATTAAACAAATGAAACGTGCCATACGATAAACTTTACAGCTGTCTCTCAGAGAAATCTTTTTCTAGTCCCTATTCAATTAAATCAATGCTGGATTTAGAGGTGGATTTGGCTTTCTTCCTCTAAAATCCAAGCACGATATTTAACTAAAGTTTAGAGTTTCTGTATTGTATCAAGAAGCTAATTGATGTAATACAGAATAAAAGAAGAATTTGGGGACTCTCTTTGTCTTTTCTTGGATCTTTCTTTCAAGGTGTGCACCCTCTCATAATTGTTATGCTCCCATGGTTGCCTTTCCTCGTGTACATACACAAGCAAACATTTCTCTGCTAACTGTTTGTGTTTGAGTCCCACATAGCCAATGAAGACCTGCCTGACAGCAATCCCTGGACACCCCGGAAAGAAAATGGGCCACACCTCCTCGACTGCACTGGATCCAACTTGATCCATTTCAACTGACACTCCCGCCAGAGCTTTGGGTACTGACTTCAATCTAGTTGATGATTTCAAATGAGATCTTCAATCAAGAGAATCCCATCTAACATGGACTGGATGCAATTCATTCAAGACTTTTACTATACTAACATTTTCTTCTTACAGGACCCCAGAAGGATGCCGTTGTCCCATTTCAGCAGGAAGTAACTAGGAGGATGCTACGCCCCCTTTCCCCATTGTTCTAATTTAGGATAATATATATACCTAGTTAAGGATAGCTTCCTATTGTTTATGGTTGGGATTGGAAGGAGGTATTCAGGCTTGGACACTTCTTTCAGATGACTTTAGGGTTTAGTTAACATAGATAGGATGTAACATAAGCAGATTGTTGTATCTTCTTGTAGTTCACATTTATGATTGTTAATTTTGGATACTTTACCCTGTTAAGTTTTAATCCTCTTTTTTTTAAATTTTATTTTATTTTATTAGTTCTAGTTAGGGAACAAGCTTATTTCAAGTCCCTTCTCCCTCTCCCTCCCCTCACCCCCAAACTTCCTCCCCCACCCCCAGCCCACCCCCCACCCCATCCACCCACCACTCCCCAGGCAGGGTAGGGCCCTCAACGGGGGCTCGGCAAAGTCCACCAAGTCTTCCTATGCTGATCCTGGGCCCTTCCCCATGTGTCCAGGGCCAGAGTGTAACGCTTCGTATGGGATGGGCTCTCAAAGTCCCTTCTTGCACCAGGGAAAAATACTAACCCACTACCAAAGGCTCCCTGGAGTGCAGAGGCCTCCTTATTGACATCCATGTTCAGGGGTCTGGATCAGTCTTGTACAGGCCTCCTGGACAGCATCTGGGGTCGATGTGCTCTCGCTTGTTCAGGCCAACAGTTCCTGTGGATTTCTCCATCCTAGTACAGAGCCCTTCGTTCTTCATTCCTCCCTCTCTTCAACTAAATTCCCGATTTCGGCTCATTGTATATCTGTGGATGTCTGTCTCTGTTTCCATCAGCCACTGGGTGAGGGCTCTAGGATGGCATAAAGAGAAGTCATCAATCTCATTTTAGGGGGAGGGTTTTTAGGTTATCCTCTCCACCATTGCCTGGATTGTCAGATCGTGTCATCCTTGTAGGTCTCTGGAGATCTCCCTGGTTCCAGATCCCTTCTCGGGCCTACAGTGGCTCCCTCTGATATCGTATCTCTCATCTTGCTCTCTTTCCTCTATTCTTCCCCCAACTCAATGTTTCTGCCCCTCCATTTCCTCTCCTCTTCTCCTCTTCTCTTGCTCTTATTGTAGCAGCTCCTTCCCCCCCCACCCTCATGCCCCCAATTAGTTCGGGAGTTCATGCCACTTCCATTCCTGGGGACCATTTAACCCTTAGAGTCCTTCATGTTTCCTAGTTTCTTTGGTGAAGAGCATTATAGACTGGTAGTCTTTTGTTCTATGTATAAAATTCATATATCAGTGAGTACATACCTTGTTTGTCTTTTTGTGACTGGGTTACCTCACTCAGGATGGTTTCCTCTAGTTCCATCCATTTGCCTGCGAATTTCAAGATTCCATTGCTTTTTTCTGCTGAGTAGTACTCCATTGTATAGATGTACCACATTTTCTCAATCCATTCTTCAGTAGAGGGGCATCTAGGTTGTTTCCAGGTTCTGGCTATTACAAACAATGCTGCTATGAACATGGTTGAACATATGTCCTTGTTGTAAGTACATGCCCTATTTGGGTATATACCCAAGAGAGGAATGGCTGGATCTTGAGGTAGACTGATTCCCATTTTTCTGAGCAACCGCCATACTGATTTCCAGAGTGGTCTTACAAGTTCGCACTCCCACCAGCAATGGAGGAGTGTTCCTTTTTCTCCACATCCTCTCCAGCATAGATTGTCATTGGTATTTTTTATTTTAGCCATTCTGACAGGCGTGAGATGGTATCTCAGAGTTGTTTTGAGTTGCATTTCTCTGATGGCCAATGATTTTGAGCACTTTTTTAAGTGTCTTTCAGCCATTTCAGATTCCTCTGTTGAGAATTCCCTATTTAGTTCTGCACCCCACTTTTTAATTTCGTTGTTTGGTGTTTTGGTGGCTAGCTTCTTGAGCTCCTTATATATTTTGGAAATCAGTCCTCTGTCAGATGTGGGATCGGTGAAGATCTTTTCCCATTCTGTGGGTGGTCGTTTTATCCTACTGACTGTTTCCTTTGCCTTGCAGAAGCTTCTCAGTTTCAGGAGGTCCCATTTATTAATTGCAGACCTCAATGTCTGTGCTTCTGGCGTAATGTTCAGGAAGTGGTCTCCTGTGCCAATTTGTTCAAGGGTAGTTCCCACTTTCTCTTCTAGAAGATTCAGTGTGACTGGATTTATGCTGAGATCTTTGATCCATTTGCACTTAAGTTTTGTGCATGGTGACAGGTATGGATCTATCTGTAATTTTCTGCATGTCCGAATCCAATTGTACCAGCACCATTTGTTGAAGATGCTGTCTTTTTTCCATTGTATAGATTTAGCACCTTTGTCAAAAATAAGGTATCCATAGGTGCGTGGGTCGATATCAGGGTTTTCAATTCGATTCCATTGGTCTATCAGTCTATTTTTGTGCCAATACCAAGCTGTTTTCAGAACTATGGCTCTATAGTAGAGCTTGAAGTCGGGGATGGTGATGCCTCCAGAAGATCCTTTATTGTAAAGAGTTGTTTTGGCTATCCTGGGCTTTTTATTTTTCCATATAAAGTTGAGTATTGTTCTTTCAATGTCTGTGAAAAACTGTGTTGGGATTTTGATGGGGATTGCATTGAATCTGTAGATTGCTTTTGGCAGGATTGCCATTTTTACTATGTTAATTCTACCTATCCAGAGCATGGGAGATCTTTCCATTTTCTGGTATCTTCTTTAATTTCTTTTTTTAAAGTCTCAAAGTTCTTATTGTACAGATCTTTTACTTTTTTGGTTAGTGTTACCCCAAGATATTTTATGTTGCTTGTGGATATTGTGAAAGGTGATGTTTCCCTGATTTCTTTCTCATTGGATTTATCATCTGTATATAGTAGGGCTACTGATTTTTTTGAGTTAATTTTGTATCCTGCTACCTTGCTGAAGGTGTTTATCAGCCGTAGGAGTTCCCTGGTAGAGTTTTTCGGGTCACTAATGTAGACTATCATGTCGTCTGCAAATAGTGAAAGTTTTACTTCGTCCTTTCCAATTTGTATCCCTTTGATTCCCTTTTATTGTCTTATTGCTATAGCCAGAACTTCAAGTACAATATTGAAGAGATATGGAGAGAGTGGACAGCCTTGTCTTGTTCCTGATTTTAGAGGAAACGCTTTGAGTTTCTCTCCATTTACTTTGATGTTGGCTATTGGTTTGGTATATATTGCCTTGATCATGTTTAGATATGTTCCTGTTATTCCTGTTCTCTCCAAGATCTTTATCATGAAGGGATGTTGGATTTTGTCAAAGGCTTTTTCAGCATCTAGTGAGATGATCATGTGGTTTTTCTTTTTCAGTTTGTTTATATAGTGGATTACATTGATGGATTTTCGTATGTTGAACCATCCTTGCATCCCTGGGATAAAGCCTACTTGATCATGGTGGATGATTTTTCTGATATGTTCTTGTATTCGGTTGGCCAATATTTTATTGAGTATTTTAGCATCGATGTTCATGAGGGATATCGGTCTGTAGTTCTCTTTCTTAGTCATATCTTTGTGAGGCTTGGGTATCAAAGTGATTGTAGCCTCGTAGAAAGAGTTTGGCAATATCCCATCTGCTTCTATTGTGTGGAACAGTTTGAGGAGTACTGGAATTAGCTCTTGTTTGAATTTCTGGTAGAATTCTGCAGTGAAGCCATCTGGCCCTGGGCTTTTTTTGGTTGGGAGGCTTTTGATTACTGCTTCTATCTCATTAGGGGTTATAGTTCGATTTAAACTGTTTATCTGATCTTGATTTAATTTTGGTAAGTGATATTTATCCAGAAAGTTGTCCATTTCCTTTAGGTTTTCCAATTTTGTGGAATACAGGTTTTCAAAGTATGACCTAAAGATTCTCTGGATTTCCTCAGTGTCCGTTGTTATGTCTCCCTTTTCATTTCTGATTTTGTTAATTAGCATGCTCTCTCTCTGCCTTTTGGTTAGTTTGGCTAGAGGCTTGTCTATCTTGTTGATCTTCTCAAAGAACCAACTCTTTGTTTCATTGATTCTTTGTACTGTTTTCCTAGTTTCTACTTTGTTGATTTCGGCTCTCAGGTTGATTATTTCCTGGCGTCTACTCCTCCTTGGTGTGTTTGCTTCCTCTTGCTCTAAAGCTTTCAGTTGTTCTGTCAATTCTCTAATGTGACTTTCCTCCAGTTTCTTCATGTGAGCACTTAGTGCTATGAACTTCCCTCTTAGCACTGCTTTCAGGGTGTCCCATAAGTTCGGGTATGTTGTGTCTACATTCTCATTAAATTCTAGAAAGTCTTTGATTTCTTTTTTTATTTCTTCCTCAACCCAGGAATGGTGCAATTGGGAGTTATTCATTTTCCACGTAAATGTAGGTTTTCTGCAATTCGTATTGCTGTTGAATTCTAGCTTTAATGCATGGTGGTCTGATAAGATACAGGGGGTTATTTCAATACTTTTGTACCTGTGGAGGTTTGCTTTGCTGCCAACTATGTGGTCAATTTTTGAGAAGGTTCCATGTGGCACTGAGAAGAAGGTATATTCTTTTGTGTTTGGATGGAATGTTCTATAGATATCTGTTAAACCCAGTTGTGTCATAACTTCTTTCAGATCCTTTGTTTCTTTGTTAAGTTTCTGTCTAGTAGTTCTGTCCAGTGGTATAAGGGGGGTGTTGAAGTCTCCTACTATAAGTGTGTGTGGTTTTATGTGTGGTTTGAGCTTTAGTAATGTTTCTTTTACAAAAGTGGATGCTTTCGTATTAGGGGCATAGATGTTCAGGATTGAGACTTCATCTTGATGGACTTTTCCTGTGATGAGTATGAAATGCCCTTCTTTATCTCTTTTGATTGCTTTCAGTTTAAAGTCTAATTTGTTAGATATTAGGATTGCTACCCCAGCTTGTTTCTTGAGCCCATTTGATTGGAAAAATTTTTCCCATCCTTTTACTCTGAGGTATCGCCTGTCTTTGAAGTTGAGGTGTGTTTCTTGTAAACAGCAGAAGGATGGATTCTGTCTTCGTATCCATTCTGTTAGCCTATATCTTTTTATGGGTAAGTTAAGACCATTGACATTCAGGGATATTAACGTCCATTGTTCATTGGTTCTTCTTAGTTTTGGATTTATTGTTGGTGGTATCATTGTGTGTGGATTTTGCCCTCCTGTTTCTTTTTGTGTTTGGTGAAATTCGATTAACTACTGCCAGTGTTTTTGTGAGTGTAGTTATGTTCGTTGGGTTGGAGTTTTCCTTCCAGAGCCTTCTGTAGTGCTGGATTTGTTGATATGTATTGTTTAAATCTGTTTTTGTCATGGAATATCTTGTTTTCTCCATCTATAGTGATTGAAAGTTTTGCTGGGTACAGTAGTCTGGGTTGACATCCATGCTCCCTTAGTGCTTGTAGGGTATCTATCCAAGACCTTCTGGCTTTCAGAGTTTCCATTGAGAAGTCGGGTGTGATTCTGATTGGTTTGCCTTTATATGTTACTTGGCCTTTTTCCTTTGCTGCTCTTAATATTTTCTCTTTATTCTGTAGATTTGGTGTTTTGATTATTATGTGTCGGGGCGACTTCTTTTTGTGGTCCAGTCTGTTTGGTGTCCTGTAAGCTTCTTGTACTTTCATAGGCATATCCTTCTGTAGGTTGGGGAAGTTTTCTTCTATGATTTTGTTGAATATGTTTTCTGTACCTTTGAGCAGTGTTTCTTCACCTTCTTCTACACGTATTATTCTTAGGTTTGGCCTTTTAAGGTCTGCCTTAATATGCTAACTGCTCTTTTTTTTTTTTAACCTTGCAGTTCAGTGTTCCTTTTTGTTCTGAATAGTTAGCATTTTGATTATTATGTTGGAAGGGGTTCTTCCTTTTTTGGTCCCATCTATTTGGTATTCTTTAAGTTTCTTGTACTTCTATAGTCATCCCCTTCTTTAGGACAGGAAAAATTTCATCTATGACTTTGTTCAAATATTTTGTGGGCCTTTGTGCTGGGAATCTTCTTCCATTTACTATTACTCTTAGGTTTGATCTTTTCATGGTATCCCAGATGTCCTGGGCATTTTATGTCAGGAATTTTTTTTTTTAACCTTTACTTTGACTTGTGTATCTATTTCTTCTATCATATCTGCAGTGTCTGAGATTCTTTCTTCCATGTATTTTATTCTGTTGGTGAGGCATTGGTCTGTTGTTCCTGTTTGTATATTTAGATTTTTCATTTCCAGAAATCATTCAGTTTGTGTTTTCTTTATTGCTTTTATTTCCATTTCCAGACCTATTTCCTTCAAATGTTTGGGTTTTTTTTTTTTTTTGTCTTTCTTAGCTTTCTTTAAGGGATTTATTCATTTCATCCAATTGTTTGTTTGTATTTTCCTGAATTTCTTTAAGGGATTTATTAATTCCATCCTCAAGGGCCACAATCACCATCATAATGTTGACTTTGAGGTCTTTTTCTTGTGTTTTTATTGTATATAAACACTTCTTTATGAGAAGAAAAAGCAGTAATTTATTGAATTCAGATAGAGGGAAAGAGAATAATGTGAAATGTGTAATTTCATTATCTTTTAAGAATAACTGAGCTCTCAGAAATTTGATCATGTTAGATTATTATCCCATGTTAAACATACACTTATGTATCTTTTTAACCTAACAGTGAGAAAGGCATACTGATAAGCATAGCCATACATCTTGGATGTTGTTAAATTCTGTATATTAGTTACTGAAATAGTAGATTTTTCATAGAGCTTATGAGGCTTTTGTGACACAAAAGATCCATTTACAACTAATATGCCCGGTGGCATGAATGACAAGAAGCCTTACAGGGGTGATACTGGAAGCTCTAGACACTGTAGTGATTGATTTCTTTGTAGAGAGAAACAGTTATTCCACTAATAATGGATTAGAATAAGGGATAAAATGAATGGATTAAATTCATTATATCTCCACAGAAATTCTGGCATCAGTCAATGCCTCAACTCTATTCTAATGTGCAGAACAATGATTAGCTGTTTTGTTTTCTAGAATTTTGAAGTCAACTACAATGTATTTTGAAGTTTAAAATTTCCTCTGAGCCTTGGAGATTCTTAGATAGTCTCTTTCACTGTTAGAGAGCATGTCATTTAACAGTTAACATTCGTTGTTGTACCAGCTAAGTTGTTGCTCCCCGGAGATTATTCAAGGAAAGAAACCTTTCCAGGAGAGATTTCTTCATTTGAATTTGATCCAATAGTTTATCAAATAATTTATAATGACCTTTGAGTCCTTTATATATTTTTATACATTCATGGGTAATCTCAGTTGCTTGGGTATAAAACTGTGGATATATATGGGGGTATGATTTAAGGAAGGTGAGAAACATATTGTAAAGATTCATTTTTACTGAATGAGGGATCGAAGACATCTTCCACTGCCTAGGAGAAAACTATATCTCTGTTGTATCTAGGGGTAAATCACAGACAGCCCACCATTACACAGAACTACAGTAGACAGTCACATGGAGGTTATTGTAAATCTTTCACATGTAGTCTTTTTTTTTTTTCATTATCATTCCAAAAATTTACTACAAGAAGAAAAATTCACAGAACTGATTTGAGCATTTTTGTTTTGTCTTTGGCTTACTAGGGCCTTGAAATTAGTTTTGTAAACTCATATTTTCACAAATTAGGTCAATTTCATACATAGTCAAAAAAATCATAGCAACTTCATTTTTCTACAAAAATATTTTTTCAGAGCAGGTAAGAATGTCAATTAGCTTTGTATAGTAAGTATTGATATTATATTTGAAGGTCCTTATGCATGTTTTGTAAGCATATTAAGAACTTTGTCTACTGCATCATCCTTGGCAAGAGAGACAATTACTTTCTCCACCAAAAGGAAATCTAATAGGTAAGTTCTTGAGCCAATTGAGTAGGGACAGTGGGTAAATATTTTTGTAATACCTGAAGTAAAATTAATATATTGAATATTAGTCTCAGCAGAGATATCTGAACTGGAAAAATGTTTAGAACACATAAATTAATCAGATCAAAAATAATGTATCTGTCACTTTTATGGCCCAATTGTTTTCCACATGGGAATGTAATACTTATCTGTTACATGTTCAATTTGTTTACCTATTACATTGATTCATGAGTGTTACAATTTGTATTACACGTTAACAAAGAAATGTAGTTTTTAATGAAAATTAATACTGTAATATAACAGTAGGTATTTAGAGTATAAGGGAACAAATGTATTTATTTATGTTCTTGAGGATTCCTAAGGCAATTTATGTGTGAATCTTAAAATAACGATTGTAAAAATGTTAGGACATATACAGAGGGAAATCCATCATTAGAGAATGCCATTTCTACTGTCACCTAGACCCCCCCAAAATTTAACATACTATGATGATCTTAAAGTATAAATTATTTTTTCTAGAAATGTGTTATACATTTATTTAGAGTATAAGTTGTCTAGTATTTTCATAGTATTGAATCCTTGAAAGTTTACATTTTACAGTATAACATAGTTTAATAATGATTTTTGCAGTGTTATGGGAACATTAATCTGAGCAAAATAGTAGATTTGTCCTAGTGAAACACAGCACTGATAGTTGAGCACTAAGGCTGTGGAATGTGAGATGTGAAAGCACGAATACTGGATATAGAATAGTCATTCGTGACACGCAGCAGGTGTGCTGTATTTAGTCTGTAGATTATGCAAGTTCAGATGTCTTGAATCAGATGTTGTCAGTAATGGGATTGATGCAAACAGGAATATCACAGTCCATTCCTAAATAAAGCTCAGATTCTTGCTTGTTGTGTCCTATCTCACTCTTACTTCTAGACAAGATATATTTCTGAATAGGAAATTATTGCTAGAATTTATATATGATGTCCTAGATAATTCTTAAGGCTTATAAGACTTACAATTTAATTTTATACAAATTGTATTTCCTGGTCCATGGCAATCATCCTTCTTATGAGGACAACTGAGATGATTTATTCTCTTTGGTCACAAGAGATACTCTAAAGCAATGATAATTGCTATCATCTATGTAGATTTTATTAGGTGTTGATAAGTACTTTAGGATTATCATCTAAACTACTGCAAACCATTACCACCAAAAAAGTATTAGGGAAAGTATATCTAAGCATATTCCAGTGCTAAAAATGATGAAGCCAAGGAACAGGGAGGCTTTTCATGTGGGCCAAAATTACATCCATAGCAAAGAAATGAGCCTGAAGTCACAACATAAGCCACATGGCACCAGAGTTCACATTATTCACCAGTAATGGCATAGTTCTATAGCAAGTGTGCAAGGATCTCTCTGGATATTATTTATGGAGAGAACAGAAGTCATTATTTAGTTATTAAATCTCACTTGCTAATGGAAACGTATTTTCAAGAGGTTTTAACAAGCTTGTCAATATTTGCAGGACTCTGTATATCTGAGAAAGAAAAAAATGTAGATTGACTAGAAAGAAGTAACACTTCACTGCTGTTCTTTGGATAATGACCTGGAAAGATTCTGTGTCTCTTTGAATCCCCTTGATTTTCAGCATGTGAAGAGGTACATTTGTAATTATATTTATAAAATGATAAGACTCAATTTTGCTTTCACTAAATGTAGAGTTTCTTTTTTAGTATGGTGTTTTGGGGAAACTTAACAGTGAACTTTTGAAAACCCCCTACCTAGAAAGACATAAATATTCAACAATGATCCACTTTTCTCCACTTGTCTTTTCAGTTTCTACATCCTGTGCTTTCATAAACTAAGAATTTCCAATATTTCTAATAGTAAAGTAGCTTTGGATGCCAAAGTTTGTTCCCGGTAGTGGGTTATATATAACAGGCCGATTAGATAATATTAGCACAATTGAACATAACATGTTAGAAACAGAGTATAGACATGGGTAAAATGGATCATATTTAAACTCTAGAGACACCAAGCAGTCTGAGATAGACAAACTAATTCTGTAAAACATCAGTGTGCTAAATAGTTATGTAGTAATAAGACACAGCATAAAGACATCCTTTTGAATTTAATGAGAATATTATAAAGGTGGCTAACCTTTGAGAAGTGCCTGCAGATGTCTAATAATGCAAAAGCAATGATGACCTGGATGCTCATAGATACTTGTATGATGCTTTAAATATATTCTCCATAAAACAATAGCTTCCAGTGATGACTCTATATTAATTGATACACTGACTTAAAATATTTATTTTATGTATTTGCCTGCATGTATGTATTTGCACCTTATGTATGTCTGGTGCCATGTAGGTCAGAAGACAACATTGGACCCACTGTAAATGGAGTTCCAGATGGTTATGAACCACTATGTGGGTACTGAGAATTGAAGTAGAGTCCTCTCTTGAAGAACATAGTTCTCTTAATCACTGAGCCATCTCTCCAGCCCATATTGAAGGCTGTTGACATCATAGAGAGTACATTTCTAAAAATGGGTGCCCTTTTCTAACATTTGCAACATGTTTGCCAAAAGTAACATTATTATAAATAAGAAGAATAAGTACCTGATTCAAGTATAGAGATATACTGACATTTTGTTCCAGATTCCCTAAACGAGGATGTCAGTTTGGAGGTCTGGTTAATCTATGGGGCCTCTGGTAGTGGATCAGTATTTATCCCTAATACATGAATAGATTTGGGAACCCATTCCACACAGATGGATACTCTCTCAGCCTAGAAATGAGGGAAGTCCTGGGCCCTGCTCCAAATGATATGACAGACTTCGAAGATCCCCAATGGAAGGCCTCACCCTCCCTAGGGAACAGAAAGGGGATGGGATGGGGGGTGGTAGGGGGGAGGGGAGGAGGGAAGGGTGAGGGAACTGGGACTGACATGTAAATGAAGCTTGTTTCTAATTTAAATTTAAAAAAGATAAAAACATAAAACAGATCCTTGTACTTGCAGGCATAACTAAAATTTCCAAGGAGGAATAGAATCATCAACAGGAGGATGACTGTGATTTTTGGAAGAGGAACTCAGAACTACTCACTCACTAAATTTCTACTCAAGTTCCCCATTGTAAAACATAAGGAGATAGTGTTTTCATGTTGAAAAGATTCATGGGCACACTTGTACTTCAGGGCAGATGTTGTTTGGCTTCTCCTCTCTGAAACAAACCTCCTAAAAAGGTCAATGGGACAGAACAACAATGTCACAGAGTTTATTTTCCTGGGCCTCACTCAAGATCCTGCTGGGCAAAAAGCATTGTTTGTATTGTTTTCACTCATCTACATTGTGACAATGCTGGGAAACCTGGTCATTGCAGTGACAGTGATTGCCAGTCCTTCTTTAAACTCCCCAATGTACTTCTTTCTTTCCTGTCTGTCACTCCTGGATGCTTTTTATTGCAATACCATCTCACCAAATTTGATTATAGATTTATTATATAATAAGAAGTCTATTTCCTTCAATGCTTGCATGGTCCAGCTCTTTGTAGAGCACTTATTTGGTGGTGTTGAGGTCTTCCTTCTGGTATTTATGGCCTATGATCGCTATGTGGCTATCTGTAAGCCTCTACACTATTTGACTATTATGAATCAACAAGTTTGCATTCGCTTGTTGCTGGTAGCTGGGGTTGGGGGCATGGTACACTCTCTTATTCAAGTTCTGTCTGTGTATAAACTTCCTTTTTGTGGTCCTAATGTCATTGATCACTTTATGTGTGACATGAATCCATTATTGGGACTTGCATGCACAGACACCTACTTCCTGGGATTCACTGTCATTGCCAATGGTGGAGTAATCTGTGTGGGAATTTTCACCTTTCTCTTGGTCTCCTATGGAATCATTCTAAACTCCCTTAAGACCCATAGCCAGGAAGGGAGGCGCAAGGCCCTGTCCACCTGCAGCTCCCACATCATGGTGGTTGTCTGCTTCTTTGCTCCTTGTATTTTCATGTATGCCAGGCCTGTTTCTAACTTTCCTATTGATAAATACATTGCTGTGTTTTATACAGTTGTAAGTCCCATGCTGAATCCATTGATATACACCTTGAGAAATTCAGAGATGAAAAATTCTATAAAAAAGCTCTGTTGTAAAACACAAAAAACATAAAACAAGGCTGCTTCCTTGCTGAATGTGTTATTAGCTGTCAATTGAAAACCAGGGATGCATTCTAACAAGTGATGCTGTCCTCTACTCACGTAGGCAAGTTTTGAATTATACAAAACCATTGAAATGAAGAACAAATTTTCAACTGAAAGTGTGATCAAGGTCAGAGTGACCTTTAGCCCTTAATGGTCAAGCCAAGAGAATGTTTAGAAGGTGAAAATGGTTACGGCACTCTTCCATATTGTAAGTAGCAATATAACAAAGTCCACTTGAAATTTATTTTTGTCAGATAGTTTTGAAGTAAGGCTAGATAAAAGTCAATATGGGGAAGTTTGAATCACCTCCACTCATCAGAAAATAACAAGAATGATACTCAAATTACAGGGACTAAAAGAAAGTTTTTAAGATAGCAATTTTTCACTAGTCTACCAGTATAGTGGACTTTCTGGCCATATTATATGCATTGCTTTAAGATTGTCCCCCTTCCTTATTTCCTTAAAGAAATATTATTATTATGTTCAAATTCTAAAAAAATGTGATGTTATGAAAAACATTTCCATAATAAAGAGATCACTCCAGTTAAGATATCACTTTCTTTAACATCTCACTTACAGGTTTTCTCACTGTTTACTTCTTTAGAGCCTAGCCAAAATCCACTTAGTATCACTCCAAGCACACATTCTTATTGCCTACAGTTTTATCTGCATCTGCTAGAGGATACATATAGTACACTCAAGTATGTAAAAAGAACAAGTATGAATCTACTAATGAAAGTATGCTTGCAACTTTCATCACTTAAAAATACTTTATTAATTACAATATACTAAAGTATATGTAGCTTAGTTTTAAATTTCATAAAATCTTACCTATTATGAGAATTACTGAAAGTAGTTTTCTATACCTTCCTGATGTCATTCCCAGGCCCCCCAAATTAGTCAGTATAATATACATTTGTGTATCCTTAAAGTATATTTTGGATTTTTTATTAATTCTTTATAATAAATGACATTCATGACACACAAATCATTTTGTAGTAAATGATATAGCTCCAGAGTCCATGTATTTATCATTGCCTTAGGCTTTCTCAAAGTATGTGCTGAGTCCTCTCTAGGCATTTATTATTTAATAGAAAAACTGATGCCACTATTTGGCCATCATAATTACTATACTTTATTTACACTAGTTAGTACTTACATGAAATAGTAAAAGCCTGATGATGTTTGTATGGATCAGAAAATACAAAAAGGGAAAGAAATTTTTGATAAACAGAAAGAAGTAGGGCTGCTAAGATGGTTGTGTACATAGTTTCCATAGACTACATTCTGGAAACACATTGTTTAATCTCAGGGATTTTTGATGTATTTATGAAGCATATTTATAATTTTATTTAGAAACTGATCCAGACCCATGCAGTTTTTTGTGAATATGGACTATTCCCTTTAGTATCCTGATATTGGGTACCAGGGCAAAAAATTCATAGTTTAGCCTACTGAGAAAGAACTGTATTACCCAGTGAGATCAATGGATCTCTACTGTCATTTTCAGTGCCTATTTTCTTATATTTCTCAACCTATCTCCTTCTCAGAGATAACATACCTTTGGATAAATATTTGTTTAAATGAGTATGTTAGAATGAGCTTAATGTTTGCTAAATATAGGACTTTGGAGGAGGCCTCATCAGTTAAGCATGTGTTAACATCTTTTTTTCAGAAGAATCAGATTTATTTCCTGGCACCCACAGCAGGTGCCTTTCAACTGTCTAAATGTAGTTCTAGGGGATCTGATGCCCTCTTATTTCTGTCAGCACCTGAATGCACATGGCACACATAAACTTAGGCAGGCCTACACACATACACATAAATTAAAAAATAAACCTTAGAAAGACACAATGCCAATTTATAATAAATTTAGTAATAGACAGATTTTCAGCTGTTTGACAATCCTCAAAGTGAGAGTCTGGTAACTGAGATATATATAAAGATGTTAACTACCTTTATAGTAACTCAATACAGTTTAAATTCAGTAGTTTTCAGAGTCATTAAGAGTCGCTTTTTTATTATTTTATTTTATTAGTTCTAGTTAGGGAACAAGCTTATTTCAAGTCTCTTCTCCCTCTCCCTCCCCTCACCCCCATTCCTTCTCCCCCACCCCCAGCCCACCCCCACCCCATCCACCCACCACTCCCCAGGCAGGGTAGGGCCCTCAACGGGGGCTCTGCAAAGTCCACCAAGTCTTCCTATGCTGGTCCTGGGCCCTTCCCCATGTGTCCAGGGCCAGAGTGTAACCCTTTACGTGCGATGGGCTCTCAAAGTCACTTCTTGCACCAGGGAAAAATACTAATCCACCACCAGAGGCTCCCTGGAGTGCAGAGGCCTCCTTATTGACATCCATGTTCAGGGGTCTGGATCAGTCTTGTACTGACCTCCCTGACAGCATATGGGGTCGATGTGCTCTCCCTTGTTCAGGTCAACTGTTCCTGTGGGTTTCTCCAACCTGTACAGACCCCTTCATTCTTCATTCCTCCCTCTCTTCAACTAAATTCCCGATTTCGGATCAGTGTATATCTGTGGATGTCTGTCTCTACTTCCTTCAGCCACTGGGTGAGGGCTCTAGGATGGCATAAAGAGAAGTCATCAATCTCATTTTAGGGGAAGGGCTTTTGGGTTATCCTCTCCATCATTGCCTGGATTGTCAGATTGTGTCATCCTCGTAGGTCTCTAGAGATCTCCCTGGTTCCAGATCTCTTCTCGGACCTATAGTGGCTCCCTCTGACATGGTATCTCTCATCCTGCTCTCTTTCCTCTATTCTTCCCCCAACTCAATGTTTCTGCCCCTCCATTTCCTCTCCTCTTCTCCTCTTCTCTTGCTCTTATTGTAGCAGCTCCTTCCCCTCCCCACCCTCATGCCCCCAATTAGTTCGGGAGTTCATGCCACTTCCATTCCTGGGGACCATTTATCCCTTAGAGTCCTTCATGTTTCCTAGTTTCTTTGGTGAAGAGCATTATAGACTGGTAGTCTTTTGTTCTATGTATAAAATTCATATATCAGTGAGTACATACCTTGTTTGTCTTTTTGTGACTGGGTTACCTCACTCAGGATGGTTTCCTCTAGTTCCATCCATTTGCCTGCGAATTTCAAGATTCCATTGCTTTTTTCTGCTGAGTAGTACTCCATTGTATAGATGTACCACATTTTCTCAATCCATTCTTCAGTTGAGGGGCATCTAGGTTGCTTCCAGGTTCTGGCTATTACAAACAATGCTGCTATGAACATGGTTGAACATATGTCCTTGTTGTAAGTACATGCCCTATTTGGGTATATACCCAAGAGAGGAATGGCTGGATCTTGAGGTAGACTGATTCCCATTTTTCTGAGCAACCGCCATACTGATTTCCAGAGTGGTCTTACAAGTTCGCACTCCCACCAGCAATGGAGGAGTGTTCCTTTTTCTCCACATCCTCTCCAGCATAGATTGTCATTGGTATTTTTATTTTAGCCATTCTGACAGGCATGAGGTGGTATCTCAGAGTTGTTTTGAGTTGCATTTCTCTGATGGCCAATGATTTTGAGCACTTTCTTAAGTGTCTTTCAGCCATTTCAGATTCCTCTGTTGAGAATTCCCTATTTAGTTCTGCACCCCACTTTTTAATTTCGTTGTTTGGTGTTTTGGTGGCTAGCTTCTTGAGCTCCTTATATATTTTGGAAATCAGTCCTCTGTCAGATGTGGGATCGGTGAAGATCTTTTCCCATTCTGTGGGTGGTCGTTTTATCCTACTGACTGTTTCCTTTGCCTTGCAGAAGCTTCTCAGTTTCAGGAGGTCCCATTTATTAATTGCAGACCTCAATGTCTGTGCTTCTGGCGTAATGTTCAGGAAGTGGTCTCCTGTGCCAATTTGTTCAAGGGTAATTCCCACTTTCTCTTCTAGAAGATTCAGTGTGGCTGGATTTATGCTGAGATCTTTGATCCATTTGCACTTAAGTTTTGTGCATGGTGACAGGTATGGATTTATCTGCAATTTTCTGCATGTCCGAATCCAATTGTACCAGCACCATTTGTTGAAGATGCTATCTTTTTTCCATTGTATAGATTTAGCTCCTTTTTCAAAAATAAGGTATATTGTACTTGAAGTTCTGGCTATAGCAATAAGACAAGAAAAGGGGATCAAAGGGATCCAAATTGGAAAGCATGAAGTCAAACTTTCACTATTTGCAGACGACATGATAGTCTACATTAGTGACCCGAAAAACTCTACCAGGGAACTCCTATGGCTGATAAACACCTTTAGCAAGGTAGCAGGATACAAAATTAACTCAAAAAAATCAGTAGCCCTACTATATACAGATGATAAATCCAATGAGAAAGAAATCAGGGAAACATCACTTTCACAATATCCACAAGCAACATAAAATATCTTGGGGTAACACTAACCAAAAAAGTGAAAGATCTGTACAATAAGAACTTTGAGACTTTAAAGAAAGAAATTAAAGAAGATACCAGAAAATGGAAAGGTCTCCCATGCTCTTGGATAGGTAGAATTAACATAGTAAAAATGGCAATCCTGCCAAAAGCAGTCTACAGATTCAATGCAATCCCCATCAAAATCCCAACACAGTTTTTCACAGACATTGAAAGAACAATACTCAACACTATATGGAAAAATAAAAAGCCCAGGATATCCAAAACAACTCTTTACAATAAAGGATCTTCTGGAGGCATCACCATCTCAGACTTCAAGCTCTACTATAGAGCCATAGTTCTGAAAACAGCTTGGTATTGGCACAAAAATAGATTGATAGAACAATGGAATTGAATTGAAAACCCTGATATTGACCCACGCACCCATGGATACCTTATTTTTGACAAAGTTGCTAAATCTATACAATGGAAAAAAGAGTCTCTCATGAAGACTGAAGTCATATGAAACACACAATTTCACATTGAATACTACAAATTAGAACAATGAGTGGGCTGCTCCTAAAGATTAAGGTTATATTTCAAAAAAAAAATCATTCTAAGTACAATCACTTCAAGCACAAGATTGATGCTGTATTAACTGACATGTGGAGGGTTTCTTGACTTTCCAGAGAATAGATTTCTGGAAAGGAATACTCTTCACTGAATTTCATTCTCAAAAAATCTAATAAAATGTAACACATTTTAAAAAGAAGTTTAAGTGTATTAGTGACTGTAATACATTTAGAGTTTGCTTTAAAGTTATATAATTAAGGTTTAGGATGCCATCAACTGTAAAGGGTTTCATCATGCATCCCTATATACATGTGCCTTTATGTTTTGTTTCTATTGTTCCTTCCTCAAACTTGTGTCCTATACTGCTCCAAATGGTTCCCTTTTTCCCTCCATTATTCATCTCTTCTTTGCTTTTCTTAAACACAGTCCACTGCACTCTCTGTTTACCACCTCCCTTAAGAATTATTCTAATGAAACATCTCAAGCTCTTCATAAAATAAGTACTATCCAAACCCTAAATCAGCATATGGTAATATACAAGGAAGAACTGGTCAGAAATTAACAAAACTGAAACTGAAGGAAAATACATTAAGCTTATCACCCAGTGATACAATTCCTTGTGTGTATGCATTTGTGGTTGTTTATTTTGTTTTTGAGATTATAATCATAACATCTCTCCCTTCCCCTTCCTTCCTTCAAATAGCCCAATAAACCCCTCCCCACTCTCCTTCAAATTTATGTCATCTTAATTCATTAATTGTTACTGAATTAATATTTATATGTATATACATGTATATTCCTAAGAATAGCCTGTTCATTCTATATAATGTAACTTGTATTTATATGTTTTTAGGGCTGACCATATGGTAAAAGACAACCAATGGGTGTGCTCTTTTTTGTGGAAGAAAACCTCTCTAGTTACCAGCTTTCCTCTGTTGCCTGTAATTCTTTGTGTAGAGGTGAGGCCTCAGAGACTTTTTTCCTCTCCACTTTTGCATAACCACGGATGTTTTCCTTGTTTGGCTCAAATTTGGACAGTCACATTGGTGAGCTTCACAGTGAACTCCTCTGAATCTTAGAGTATTTCCAATCCATCTTCAGCAGTGTGCCATGAACTTTAAGTGTAGAGGTGTTTTTTGTAGATGAATCTACTGGAACCGGTTTCCACACCTCTGTATTATGATTGGTTGTGGTTTTCTGTAGTGGTCTATGGCAGAGATACAAGTTTTTTTTTAATAATGCCCAAACATAGAATTAAGAATGTCTTCTCCAATGTAACCATAAGCTCTCCAATCAACAATGGTGTCTGCCTGCAAGATATGCTAGTTCAATGATGGCACATATCAATATCTGATTTGATTTAAAGCCCACTCCACATGATAGAGCCCATAACTAATGCTGTTTGGGTAACTAAGATCCTGAGACTAGTTAGCCCAGGATTACTGGGTAAAACTAAATACTACTATTATCCTTAAAGAACACAGCAATAAAATGACATTATGCACTATATTTATAAATTAGTACTACATTTCTCATCTGTCATCACAGAAGTTTCCTCCTACCCAGTTGGGAACAAAAGCAGAAACCTGCAACCAGGCAATGTGCAGAAATTGAGAGACCTTGGAACGCTTAGCCCTAAAGGAGGTATCTCTATCAAATCTATACTTCCAACAGGGCTCAGGGAATGTTGGGCTACACAGTTCTGCACCAGAAGGTGTCTTAAAGCTGAAAGGAGAAGTGGACACATGCTCCCATCTCTAACCCAAAGTAATCTCCTATTGGTAGCCATTTGCAAACGTGAAATTAATTTTTTCCCAGGTAGTATTACTGGGGAAATAAACTACTCTTAAGGGTAGTTCCCATGCCTTGCAATATATAGTAAACAGACTCAATGGCATCTTTGGAGGCTCCTCGTCTCATATTGTCATATAAGGGATTTCCTCTTTTAATTATAAGTTTTACTTTTACATGTAGAATGTATCTGCATGGATGGTTTTCTTGATACAAATCTATCAAAAAATAAATGTAGCATAAATCACTGAGATTAGAATAAATTTAACAGAGAATTTTGGGGAGATCAATAAACAACATAGTTTTGTTCTATTACAAGTAAAGATAAATAATACCAAAGCAGAAATGTGAAGCCTCAAATAAGACTGACTGTTTGCAATGAACTCTTGCAAGTTAAGGTGTATGAACTGAAGGGTAGACTGTGTGAATCACTGTATCACACTGTAGGTTCCACTATGAGATTTTTTGTTTTCTTTTAATCCTCCTTTTCTTTTATCTTAAATTTTATTTTGCTTTATTTTGGGGTTTGCAAGAGCAGAGGGTGTATAGGAAGGGCTGGGGAGATCAATGTGATTGGGATACATGATGTGAAACTCACACACAAAAAAATGAGAGAATATTTTAAAAAGTGAAGAAAAATTTAGTCCTTAAATTTAACTTATAGAATTGAGTTTGAAATATACCTTAAAGTAACATAATTCATTCTTTTTTCATTCTTTTTCCTTATCTTTTCATGATTTTATTTTTTAAGATTATAATAGAATTACATAATTCCTTTCCTTTTTTAATTGCATATATATATATATTCCTAAATACTCTTAAGTACAACATTTTCAGTCTGTGTACTGTTACTTGTATGTATTTTCAGGCTTGATCATTTGTTATAACCAGTTGGTGTTCTCTTTCCTGGATAAGACTATTTATCCTCTCACAACATTAACAACTACTTTTTGTTTTAGCAAATTTTCATTGGAGACTCAAAGCTTCTTGGGATGTGTCTCTCTCAGTGTCAGAGAGTGATATACATTGTGCTGTGTGGTTTCAGGAGCAGACTAGGAGCATTTACTTCTTTGGGATGTGTTACATACTATCATGACATATAATGTTAAAATTTTAATTATTTGGTTTTTGAAATTTCTCTTTTCATTATAGAGTTTTCACATTAGTTGTCAGTTATCTATTATTTTATAATGTCCAAGTATATCTTTTTCATATGGATTATTTAGGGAAAAAATCTATCCTGGAAATATTTAACTTGAATGTGTTCATGCAGTCTAATAATATCACCTATAATGATGCAACAGTCTAGTCCATTGGAAATAGAGATGATGTGAAGAGTTGATTATTCCTGTAAAATTATGTACACAAATAAATGGAGAATTATTTTACTGTTCTGACAGGAAATGACCCAGGGGATTTATGAAAACTGTTATAGCCATGATGGAGGCTGCCTTAGTATTTAGTCTTTGCTATGTCCTGTTGTCTTGTATCCTTTACTGCTTATAGAGTCCTGGATGATACCTGCAACTTATGTGAGGATGAGGAGAGATAGGGAACATCCTTTTAAGTCAGAAAGAAAGACTTTAGGAACATTGTAAATGGACAAAAAGCTGTAAAATTCTGACCTGAAATTTTACAGCTGAAAAATGCTATTACTGACTTCTATGACCACACTTTTCTCTTGCTATATGAAAACTTTAGTACATAGGCAAACAGATGCTGTCTTTGTCAGTCTTTAAAACAAAGCACTTTTGTTTTTGCTTCACTATAATTGCCCAAAAGGAAATGCTATGCCTATCTAATTTTGTCATTTAGACTTACTTTATTTGTACCATCAAAACTGGGCTTGGACAAGATAATGTTCATGGATTAGGTAATTTTATACTAATATGGTTTCCTTATTTTCCATTGTAAGTATTTTCAGTAGACAAGGATGGTCAATTACCTTTGTATTGTAAATAATGATATAATATAAAACTTTCTTCAAAAGTTATTTATATCTCATATCCAGCACTCACCCTCAGTAAAAGAGGAGATGGATTCCCTACTAAAGGCAAATGCAAATGTAAATTACTGAAGCTAACTATCTGTGGATAGCAGGTAAATATTATTGTGATGTGCTAAAATGTAACCAGTGTCTTAAAGACAATATTGTGGTGGTGTCTGGATTGGGAAAATTACAGTTGAAAGACACAAAAGTTAGTTGGAATATGCACAGCTTACAGTTATAAGTCTGATTGATATTTATTTTTTACTGTACTCAATGTGTATTTCAATTTACAAGTGTAATACTGATAATCTAATTTATTCAGGACTTTGTTTTAGTAAAATTTTACTTGTCATTAACAAAGAAACGTGATTGTCTCAAATATTTGTATTAGATCATTTGAAATTGTGTAATCAAATGTGATAGAACACAAAGAAAATGTGCATAATATATAGGCTTTTATTAGTAGCTGTTAAAGTGATTGAAAACATATGTTAGTGGTTCTAGACAGAAAAAAAAAACATGATCAGAGAACATATTACCTACTGTCATAGAAAATTTTAAAAATCTTAATGTAATACTGTGTTTGTAAAAATTGTAGTAAGTTTTTTCTAGAAATGTATTTAATTGACAGTTTAAATTAAAAACATAGTCTTACTTTGGAATAGTCTTTTCAAATCTTTGAAAATGTGTCCTATGTAGTATAGAGACTCCATTTTTCAGTCTTCTCTTGTAATGATTAGACTAGTCAATAGAGACTTTTCCTGGTAAATTACTGTAATAATAGTCAATTATTTAAGAATGATGAGAAATAAATTGTTGCATATAGAGTACTTTCATGTGTATGCCATTCAACAGGCACATAGATTGAACATTGTTTATATCCCGAGTCAGATGTTGGCCATAATTATTAGGAAGCACAAACAGGATGCATTAGAGAAAACTTTGAAATAAACTTCAGACTTTCTTCACATGTTTTTTTATACTATTAAATGCACATGAACAGAATCCCTCTGCTTCTTGATGAAATATGTTACTCCAGAGGTAAATATATTACTCCTGTACTTACCTATGATAAGATATATAATTCTTAATACAACTTAATCCCATGTCTCAAAACGTGTTCAATAAATTTATGGTTTTTCTATTACTTATATTTTGACAATAATGTATTAACAGAAACAGTGATGGATTTTATTCTTCCTCATATTGACAAGCCAGCAGCATCAATAACAGCTATCATTTATTTAGATTTTTGAAGGTGCTAAACAGGGCTTTAGGAACTTTATAAGACACAGCAGCACCAGCAAAATCAATGATGCTACCACAGGGAGTAGATATTAACTGTATTTCTGCAGAGTATATGATGAGTTAGAGGTATAGGGATGCTTGCTATAGAGCTCAAAGTTGTTCTTACAAGTGAATGAACCCTGAATTTGCAAAACTTGTCATATGGCTACAATGTTTGCTTAATTATCAATTGCCCTATTCTCTGACTTATATCTCTGTCTGAGTTTTCTAGACTCCATTCTGAAGAGTCTAGAAAATTACAAGTCACTATTTAGTCACATTAATTAGCAAAACCCACTTTCTACTGGTTGACACCCCCCTAAACAGTAGTAAACATGGGAAATTTTCATGACAGTAAACATGAATAAATGAAAGACATTTTCAGCAGAATAGAGTTAGATCTGCACTACCGCTCTTTAAAATAAAAAATAGATTTACTTATTTTATGTGTATAAATGTTTATTCTGCATGAATGTATGTGTGCCATGTGTATGACTGGTGCCCATGGACAAAGCATCAGATAATCTGGAACTGGAGTCACAAATTTTATAAGCCACTATATGGGTACTTGAACAGAACATGTACCTTCTGTATAGTAACAAGTACTATTATTCACTGGCTATCTTTCAGCATCTGCACTAATAGTCTTAAGTCACTGACTGGAAAGGATTCTGAAATCCTTGTATTTAATTCCTCTTAATTTCTGCATGAAATTTGAGACACATTTGTAATTACATTTAGAAAAAGACTGAGACAATGGCCTTCCCATATCTACTATAGGATATTCTCTTTAACATGCTCATCTTGGAAATATTTACCCACAAGTTTCACTTGAGCATTCCCTACTCAGGATCAACAAGGTCCATTGCCTTTTTATCTGATTTCAGTTTCTATTATCTTGTGTTTCATTACACAGCTCATTCCAAGTGGTCTGAAAACATAAAAATCTAATGGATGTGGTACTTGCTTGCATTTACTAGTTTAAACTGCTCAGTTAAACCATACATGATCAAAACTGGGACAGTGACTATAGAGTTATGAATTCCCAGTGAAGGCAATGGTGCACTGAACAGAATTTTGACTACTTGGAACACCCAAGGAGTCATATGAAGTAACTGATAGAGATATAAATGGGCTAAATAATTTATTAATTATAGATGATGTTTAAATTCATTCCTCTTAAAATTCAATGAAAGAACTTTGAAGATTGGAAGTCCTTTAAGATGTGGCGGTCAATATTTAGTACCAAAATCTGATAGCAATGATCTGGATGGCTTTTGAGATCATGATTATATTTTAAAGATAAACTCAGAAAATATATCCATCCATACAAAGACTATATTAATCAATACATTGATAGCCTATTCACATTCTAGAGAGAAGATTCCCCAAAAGCAAGAGCCTTATCACTGCTTTTTATTGCTGGTAATTTCCTAAAAGGTGATGTTTTAAACAAGAAGAATGTGGTATAAAATGTCCCTGATATCTTTTTTAATGTTTTCCTTATAATTAAATATTATATTACATTTTTTAAATAGAAGAAGTGACAGATTTCATTATGGCATCTTCACACATATGAACCTTTATAATTTTTTTTGCATGGTTATTATTTTTGGCCTTTCCCACTCCATCTGCTTCTTTTGCTTTCTCCCATTTGTTCCTACTTGTTCTGTTTCCTTACCATACACATTAATCTTTCTATTTGTCACTTTAAATAAGATTTCCTTTAGTAATGTACCTTATGGTTTAATAAAATAAGAACAATCCAACCCCAAAGCAGTAGATGACAAAAAGATAATTAATGGTAAGAATGAATGAAATGGAGAGAACAATACATAGAATTGATCAAGTGGGGGGGTTCTTGGAAAATAAGAATGATGAGACAGATGAAACCCAAACTAAACTGCCCGCTGCACCTTGACATATGACATTATATTTCTAGGCTCAACAAAATCCTCTTAATGGAAGGAGTTAACATTGGAAAAGAACCAGAAACGATTATTAAATTTATACTGCAGGGCCACCTGTGGAACAGAAAATGATGTGGTATATGCCATAGTGAACTGATGGTCATGCTCATAACACCATGGCAGGATCTACTCAATGCCTTTAATCAACAGAACAGCACTTCTAAAAGGGTTAATGGGACAGAGAACCAATATCACAGAGTTTGTTCTTCTGGGCCTCACTCAGGACCCTGCTGGGCAAAAAGCATTATTTGTTATGTTTTTACTCATCTACATTGTGACAATAGTAGGTAACCTGGTCATTGTGGGGACAATCATTGCTAGCCCTTCCTTGGGAACCCCAATGTATTTCTTCCTTGCCTATCTGTCACTTCTGGATGCTGTTTATTCCACCACTATTACACCCAAGTTGATGGCAGACTTGCTGTGCGATAGAAAGACTATTTCCTTTCCAACTTGCATGACTCAACTCTTTTTTAGAACACCTACTTGGTGGTGCTGAGGTCTTTCTTCTGGTGGTGATGGCCTATGATCGTTATGTGGCCATCTGCAAACCACTGCATTATTTGATCATCATGAGTCGGAGGGCTTGCTTCCTCCTGTTGATGGTGTCCTGGGCTGGAGGCCTTGCACATTCTGTGGCTCAACTTCTCTTTGTATACAACCTGCCCTTTTGTGGTCCCAATGTCATTGACCATTTTATCTGTGACATGTACCCATTATTAGGACTTGCATGCACTGATACATACTTCATTGGCCTCACTGTAGTTGCCAATGGTGGAGCAATATGTATTTTAGTCTTTATCATTCTCATAATCTCCTATGGAATCATCCTACGGTCTCTTAAGACTCACAGTCAGGAAGGGAGACGCAAAGCCCTATCCACCTGCAGCTCCCACATCATGGTGGTGGTCCTCTTTTTTGTTCCCTGTATTTTCATGTATGTTAGACCTGTTTACAATTTTTCTATTGATAAATCCATTACTGTTTTTTATACAATCATTACTCCTATTTTGAACCCTTTAATATATGCCTTAAGAAATTCAGAGATGAAAAAGTCTATGGAAAACCTATTCTGCAAAGTTTTATATACAGATAGAATAAGAATATCTTCTCACTGAATGTGCTAGTAATTGTAAGGTAACTAACAGGTGATTTTCTTTAAAGAAATCAAAAAGAAAGAAAATATCACAAATAATCACTTGAGATTAGAATCAATTCTATGGCTATACCACCATGAATATGATTGATATCATCTCAGATTAAAAATAATTTAATGGATAATTCCTGGAATAAAAAAGGATATAAGGCTTAGTCTATTAAAGAAAAAATAGGCTCAGTAAATTTTATTTTAGTTAAGATAAAAGTATTTGTTAGAATAAAATGATTCTTTTCTTTTGTGAAGTGAAGAAAAGACATTTTTGTCTACATATCACCATTCATACTGTTGGTAATAGATACATTTCTGGAATCAATGAGATACTTAGGAATTGAATGGCAGATTACTCTGTCCGTAAAGTTGATTACATAGCTACATGTTTGTTGTTTTAGGCTTACTATTGCTGCTTACTTCAGTGTCTTTTTATTTCTAATTCATGGCACTTGGTCATTAGATGTAATTTGTTTAATGCCACAAATAATGGACAGTTTTGTTAGCTGGTCTATTGATCTTGATAATAACATATGCTAGTTGGTAACCACAGAAAAACTCACGAAGACAAATTGTAAATATATTTATAATTATACTTAATAGTTGATAATGCATTTAATCTTTCCCTTTAAAGAATATTTTATTGTTTTAGTCATGATACTGAAGAAATATTAAAGAGATGTTTTCTGTAAACATAATATTTCCTAAAAGATGTAATAAATTTCTACATCTTTCTGACAAATATTTAAAGTTTTTATTTTGGTATAGCCAATATTTTTCTTATCAATTTATAAAAAACAAGTGTCTCAGTCTGAAGTTATCTTGGAGAGTCAGAAGAAAAATTACAAACAAATCCCCTTTTTGTTGTGCTATGGAAATTTATGTTTTGCATGAGTTTTACTTGTACT
The DNA here is from genome assembly GCF_003668045.3 of Cricetulus griseus. NCBI lineage: Eukaryota > Metazoa > Chordata > Mammalia > Rodentia > Cricetidae > Cricetulus > Cricetulus griseus. The sequence goes on from NC_048599.1 coordinate 87,184,674, forward strand.
GGTATCTTATTTTGACATAAATGTTGATGCTATAAATAAACACAGATAATTAAAAGAATCATTGAGTGAATTAATTCTCATCATCTCATATAACTACCCATATCTTCTGCTTTTGTATAACAGCATCTGAAACTGCAGCATCAGTCTGACAGACAGGTAATATATAAATATATTATATACATATTATATTTTATATGTATAATAAATATTATACTTAAATGTATTACATACATATATGCATATCTATCATCTATGTATCTATGTGTATATCTATGTTGATATCCCTTATATGACAAAAATAGCAGGTACAGATTTATAAGATGAAGAAGAGAACAGATGTAATATATAATGTTATACATGCTTCCTTAATCATAATGTATCTTAGAACTGTGACTATTTTAAAAAGTTATAATTTTTTAATTTATTCTTCCCTCATACAATACCTCCCAGCTGCATTTTCGCCCCCACCCCAGTTACTCCCCTCACCCCCCTCTCCATCAGGTTTACTTCTCCTTCATTTCCCTTCAGAAAACAGCTATCCCAGGGATATCAACTGTAGACTGAATAACAAGTTATAATAAATTAGGCACAAACCCTCACATCAAGGCTGAGAAAGGCAACCCAGTTAGAAGAAAAGGGTCCTAAGAGCAATTAAAAGAGTAAGAGATACCTCTACTCTTATTGTTAAGATTCTCACAAGAACACCAAGCTACACAACTGTAATATGCATGTAGAGAAACCAACTGAGACCCATACAGGCTACATGATTGTTGCTTTAGTCTCTGTGAGTCCCAATGAGCCCTGCTTAGTTGATCCTGTTGATTGTGTTTTCTGGTTGCTTTCTCTCCTCTAGGTTCCTCCCACTCTTCTACAGGGTTCCTGAACTCTGACTAATGTTTGGCTGTGGTTTTGTGGAATAAATTCCCATTAGTTGCTGGATAAAGCTTCTCTGGTGATAACTGGTTTATGTACCTATCTATGAGGATAGCACAATGTCATTAGGAATCATTTCATTTATTTTTTTTTGCCAGTTCTGTTTAGTTCTATCCTAGGTCCCTGGGCTATTCAGCCTCTGGTTCCTGGCCATCCGGACAGTGTTGGACATGGGCTCTCTCTCAATAAGTGGGTCTCAATTACACCAGTCATTGGTTGGCCACTTCCACTATTCTGTGCCATGTTTACCACAGCACATCTTTCAGACAGGACAAATTGTAGGATGCACTGGAAGTCTCGATGGTTATAGAAGATAATCAATTCAGTATCCATTTACCCAATTATTAGGAGATTTTTGTAGATTCCAAAGAGTTTCAACTGTACTATATTCTACATCATCCCACAAATGCCCCCAATTACAGTCTTCCTCCTAATGTTCACTGCCTTTATTTACACTCCCATCACCTGATACTTTCTGTTGTCATACTCAAGTGCCCAGTCTTGTTTACATAATATCAGTTAATTTTTTAGACTCTTAACTGGACTGTTACTAAAATCATTGAAAGTGCTTTCTTTTACTTTCTTAATCTAACTTTTGCATTTTTACTCAAGCTTAATCCTGATACCAAACTTTCTGTAAAATATACTTTAAAATAATTTAAAATATACTTAAAATAATTAACATGTATTCTTAAAACACACCCTTACCCTTATAGTGGTTTTACTGAAAATAGGTTTTTCTTTCTTTTTTTTTTTGGTTTTTTTCGAGACAGGGTTTCTCTGTGTAGCTTTGGAGCCTATCCTGGCACTCACTCTGGAGACCAGGATGGCCTCGAACTCACAGAGATCCACCTGCCTCTGCCTTCCGAGTGCTGGGATTAAAGGCGTATGCCACTAACATCCGGCGAAAATAGATTTTTCATATAATATATTCTGATTATCATTGCTCCTCTCCCAATTTCTCCAATATCCTTCTCAGCTTCTCATGCATCCAAATTCTCATTTTCTCCACTCCCCATTAGAAAACAAACGGGCGTTTAAGAACAAATACGAGAAAAATGTAATAAAATAAGATGAAATGAAATTACACAAACTTGAATAGGAAAATAAAAAACAAACAAATGAGCAAATAGAAAAACACAGAGCCAAAGATAAAGCACAAGAAATACATACAGACACAGATACACACACAATGACAGGCACAGAATTTCCCTAAAAGCATAAAATAGAAGAGCATAATATGTAAATAAAAACCTGTATGGTAAGATAAAAAGTAAGAAAGGAAGAAAGAAAACAGAAAAAGAACTAAAGAATGAAAGTTATGCCTGGACAAAAAAATTATGAGACAAAGCAAAAACAAAACAAAAACTCACTCAGGATGTTTTTTCCTGGTTCCATCCATTTGTCTAAAATTACAAGATTCCAGACTTTGATGATTCTCCTGGAAGGCTTTACCTTTACTAAGGAGTGGATGGGGGGGTTGTATGGGGGACCAGGATGAGGGGAGGGAGGGGAACTGTGGTTGGTATGTAAAACAAAACAAAACAAAACAAAACAAAAAAACCTTTTAAATAAAGAACTAAAAAAACAAAATAAAAACAAATACTATTGAGTTAGTTTTGTGGAGACCTTCTAACTGCTAGGTATGAGGCTTGACCTTAATAGTGGTATGTATACCAGTGAGACTTCCTTGGAGAATATTATTTTTTATTTACAAATGGTTATCAATTGGAGATAGTTTCTGGTCAGTGATGTGTCCCCTTCCATTTTCAGTGCTGGAACCCCATCTGGCACAGAACTGTGCAGGCCCTTTTGTATGCTGCCATATTCTCTGTCAGTTCATATGCATACATCAGTCCTGCTGTGTTTAGAAGGCCTTGTTTGCTTGAAGTTCTCTAACCCCTCAGGTTTTTACAATGTTTGCCACTCCTCTTCAGCAGGATACCCTCAATTCTCAGGGAAAGGATTTGATGGAGACATCTGTTTTAGAACTGAGTGTTCCACTGTCTCTCACATAAACTGAACCTTGTCCACCTGTGTATCTCTGATTTATTCCCAGCTATTAACAGAAGCTTCTCTGACAATGGAAGAATAAGACACTGATCTATGAGTATAGTAGAATGTCCTTAAAAGTCGATTTGTTGCTATATTCCTTTTGGAACAGTAGAATTTGGTTTTGCCCTAGGTCCCTAGTCCACCTAGTATAAGGCTCTTTGCTACTTTAGTAGTGTTGGTGATGGGCTCCATCTCATGGAGTAGGCCACAAACCCAATCAAATATTGGTTGTTAAGTTCTATAAGCTTTCTGTCACTATTGTACTAGCTCATTTTGTGTGCAGGTCACCGTTGTAGATGGAAAGTTTTGAAGCTCGATTGGGGTTTACCTTACTCCTTTGGTAACATGGAGAGTGCTTTGAGTACCATGAACACTGGTTCACAAGAGTATGACTCTAGGAAGGCACCAGATCCACATCAAAGTGTTCAATGAGTTGTGTAAGTGTTGTCTTAAGAAACAGAGCCTTACATCAGTCTGCAGAGAGCTACAAATAGTCTTGGCAATAGCCTGTTTTGGGGGGGGGGTTCTATAGGACACCTTTGGCCAACAACTCAAATAGATGTCATTCATGCCTAGTACTGGGATCTTTGTTTGGTGAAAGGAGTGGAGCATCTGGGGCTCTGTCTTCTCCATTATTTGGTGATTTCATGTATTTCACCTTCCTGAATGTATATATTACTGGGTGTTTTTACTGTATTAGGTTTTCATACAACCCTTTCACATGGACCTTAGTTTTAGCTGTCCCTCCCCAAATTCCTTTTCCAAATTCCTTATTCCCTCCCTCTCCTTATTTGACTCCTCTGTTTCCACTCACTGCCTTCCTCATCAATCCATAACTATCTACTCTGTATTGTCTTCCTAGGAAAATCCTATTCTACTCCTAGTCCCTTAATCTATACCTAACATATGTGGTCATATGGATTATAGCCAGTTTATAGAAGATTTAACAGTTAACCTATCTATATAAGTGAACACATACCATATTTATCTTTTATTGCTGAGATGACTCACTCAGGATGATTTTTTTTTCTAACTCCATCCATTTACCTGCAAATTTCGTTTTGTAAAGTAGCAGAATAACATTCCATTGTATGAATTTACCACATTTTTATTGATAGACGTCTAGTTTGTTTCAAATTTCTGGGTATTTTGAATAGAGCCATCATGAATAAGATTGAGCAAGTATCTCTGTAGTAAGATGTAGAGCTCTTTGGGTACATGTCCAAGAGTGATACAGCTGGATCTGGATGTAGATTGATTACCAGCTTTCCAAGGAACCACCACACTGATTTCCATAGCGGATGTACAGTTTTGTACTCCAACCAGGATTGGATGTTTTCCCGTTACTCTACATTTTCAATAGTATCAGCTGTCATTTGTTTTATTGATCTTGACAATTCTGCTTAGTGTAAAATGAAATCTTACAGTGATTTTTGACTTGTATTTCCCTGATGACTAAGGATTTTGAATAATTCTTTAAGGGTTTCTTTGTCATTTGTATTTCCTCTTTTGAGAATGCACTGTTCAGACCTATAACCCACTTTTTTCATTTTTATTTTTAAAACAATCTTATTTTACATGCCAATCCCAGTTCCCTCTCCCTCCAATCCTCTTGCTCCCCCCAACTTTTCCCCACACCATCCCCATTTTTTTAATTGGGCAGTTTGCTCTTGATGTTCAGTTCTTTTGAGTATGTTATATATTTTAGATATTACTTCTCTATCAGATGTGTAGTTGGTAAAAATCTTTCCCATTTTGCACCTGCTGCTTTGCCCAAATGATAGTGTCCTTTTGGGTTTCATGAGGTCCCATTTATTAGCTGTTGTTCTTCCTGACTATGCTATCAGAGTTCTGTTAAGAAAGTCTTTTCCTGTGCCAATGAGCCCTGACTTTCTTTTCTATCAGCTTTAAGGTATCTGATTTTATGTTGGAGTTTTTTTATCTATTCCAAGTTCAGCTGTTTAGAGGGGGGTAAGTATGTATCTATTTTGACAAGCACCATTATTGAAAATGATGTGCTGTTTCCAGTATGTATTTCTAGCTTCTTTAAAAAAAATTCTGGTGTTCACATGTGTATGGATTTATGTCTGAATCTCCAGTTCAATTCAATGTGTATACTTTCTGCCAATTCCACATTGTTTCTATCACTATAGCTTTGTAGCACAATTTGAGGTTGGCAATGGTGATAATTTCAGCAATTTTTTATTATTTAGAATTCTGTGTTTTTGTTTGTTTGTTTGGGGCATGTGTGTGTATGAGGTGTGTGTGTTTCCATATGAAGCTGAATTTTTTCCTTTGAAGTTCTATGAAAATTGTGATGGAAATTTGATGGTGATTGCATTGAATCTGTACATTGCTTATGATAGGATGGCCTTTTTACCAAATTAATTCAACTGATCTATGAGAATGGCATATTTTTCCATTTCTGGTATCATACTCAGTTTCTTTCTTCAATGTCTTGAAATTTTAACACACAGGTGTTTCACTTGCTTGGTTAGAGTTACCTCAAGAATTCTTAATGTTTTATGAGGTAACTGTGAAAGGTAACGTTTCCATGATTTCCTTCTCAGTCTGTTTCTTATATGTATACAGACGGGCTACTGATTCTTGTGTATTAATTTTGTATAGAGTAGGTTGAAAGTATTTATCAGGTTTAGGAGTTCCCTGGTAAAATTTTTAGGGTTACATATGTACACGATAATTTGACTGTTTCCCTTCCTATTGGTATCTCTTTGATCTCCTTCAGTTGTCTTATTACTCTAGATAACACTTCAAGTATTATACTGAATAAGTGTGAAAAGATTAGACATCTTGTCTTGTTTTAAATTTTAGTGTAAATACTTTTTTTTTCTGTCCATGTAGGTTGATATTTGCTCTGGGCTTTCGGTTGATCACCTTTATTGTGCTGAAGTGTGTTCCTTGTATCTTTTTTCTTAGAGAACATTTGATTGGGAATGTTCTTCTGTGTATATGTTTGTTTAATTGGTTGATAATAAAGTACTGTTGGCCAAAAGGAAAGCAAGATAAGTGGCATTGGGAGTCAAGAAGGATTCTGGGAAATGTAGTAGAGATCTAGGCAGGAAGTGACATAGACTCAGGTAGACTCATATATAAGCAGGGAAGGAAATTATCGCCTTTCTCTTGTTCTTCCTGCTCCTCTCTGTGGAGTTGCCATGTAATCCTCCAGCAAGAGAGGGTGTTTACTCCTAGCATCCTCCAAAAGATAAGTCTTATGATTATGGTTAATAATTAAGACTTAGCTAGCATATAAGAAATCCTAGTCAACTGGCCAAGCAGCATTGTAAACTAATATAAGACTCTGTGTGTTATTTTGGGTGCCCACATGGCGGTGTGACTCAGGCAGCTGTGGAAAGACTTATCATTACAATCATTTTTTTATTACTTAAAACCATTTTTAAATTTAGTCTTTCTAGATCCTCCCTCCCTACCCACTCAACTTTTAAGTTATTTCTGGTAAACAAACAAAAATCCAATATAACTACAAAAGCCCCCAAAACCAAAAAAACAAAATAAAATCATACCCTCAAACAAATAAACAAAAACACCAAAGTATAACTAAATAAAAACACATAAACTAAAACCTGTGGGGTGCATTATGTTGAACATGCATCTCTTGAACATGAGGTCTTTCCAAGAGTGATTGATGTACCCAGTGTCACTTTACTGGAAAACACTGATTTTCCTCTCCTGGCAAGTACAAATGAGAGCTCAATTGTTATTAAATTATGAAGTATTCATGTCCCTCTCCATTCAGGAGTCTAGACTAGGGTTTAGAGAACATTCACACACAAACTTTCACTGTGTGAAAGGATAACACTAATTATGGCCTCTAGATTTTTCCGGAACCTCTGGCCAGGAACAAACTGCCTTTAGAGTAAAAGACAATTACGGCTTCTGGCCAAGGATGAGATTGTTAAGGACAATAGGAAAAAGGGCTAAATATTAAAGTTCTCTCTAAAAATCGTGTGGCTGCTTTCTCCTGTTTTCATCACTATGGTGTTGCACACTTTAGACCTCCTCCTCCTCCTCCTCCTCCTCCTCCTCCTCCTCCTCCTCTTCCTCTTCTTCTTCCTCTTATCCTCCTCCTCCTGCTCCTCCTCTTCCTTCTGTTTCAAGACAAGATTTCTTTGTCCTTAAACTTGTTCTATAGACCAGGATTCTATAGACCTTGAGCTCTGAGATCTCCCTGCCTCTGCCTCCATAGTGCTGGGAGTAAAGGTGTGCACCACAATGTCCAGCAGTTTATGTGATCTTGGTTTAAGTTTGGTTGGTAGTGTATACAAAACAATGAAACAAAACAAAACTCCATTCTTTTAGTTGTTCCATTTTGTTGTAATATTCTTAAAGCATATGAATATGATTTTCTGTTTATCCTTGGTTTCTGGTATTATGTTCCTCTTTCATCTCTAATGCTGTTAATTTGAATCATATCCTTCAACTTTTTGGTTAATTTAGTTAAGGGATTGTCAATCTTATTTATTTCCTTAAATATCAATTATTTGTTTCATTTATTATCTGTATCTCTTTTATCTTTTATTGATTTTAATCCAGGATTTATTTCTTGCTGTCTACTAAATAAGTCATTATTTCTTCTTTTTCTTCTTTTGTTCTATAGCTTTCAAGTGTGCTGTTAAGTTACTAATATGAGATTTTTCCTGGTTTTTAATGTAGGCACATAGTGCTATGAACTTGCCTCCTGGAACAACCTTCAGTTGCCCAGAACTTTCGGGATGTTGTGTTTAAATTTTCATTTGATTCTAAAAGAATTTTAATTTCTTAATTACTCTCCTGATGCATTTTATTCAGTAGTGAATTGTTCAGTTTCCATGGGTTTGTAAGCTTTCTCTTATTTATGTTGTTGATATCCATATTTAATCTGTGGTGGACAGATAAGATACAGAGTGTTATTTCAATTTTCTTGTATTTTTTAAGACTTGCTTCCCACTCCAGTATATGGTCAGTTATATAGAAAGTTCCAGGAGGTGATTAGAAGAAGGTATATACATTTTGGAGGAGCTATGTTATGTAAGTATTTGTTTATGACTTCATTGAGCTCCAACATATTTCTGTTTATGTTTCATCTGGCAAGAGTGTGTGTGGTATTTAAGTCACCCACTATCACTGTGTGATTGCTAGTATGTGAATTTAGTGGCTGCAGTGTTTCTTTCTTTTATGAGCTTGCATTATCTTACTTTTGGTGCACAGAGATTTAGATTTTCAATATTCTCTTGGTAGGCAAAATTTTAAAACATAAATTTTTGCTTCTAATACAGTTATTTGTATTTCATGAGAATGTAGTATTATCAAAATTATTATTATATATTTGATGGTCTTAGTTTTTATTAATATTATAGACAAAGTATGAAATTATAGATGTCATTGTGGTATTTTCAAACAATATATCATTGTATTTGTTTATAGCCACACACATATTACTCATCATTTCTCTTCTTTTGCCCTTTCTGATTCTCTCCTTCATCCCTCCAATGAAAGTTTCCATATAACAGCTGTGTTCAAGCACAAATTCATCTCATATCCCATAGATCTAGGAGATACTATGACCTTTCTAAGGAAATCCATGAGAGTTTTAATCTGGTCTTCCAGAGAAAGTTTTTAATTGATTGTGGAGTGTAAGGAAGAAAAGTAAAAGCAGGAAGCAATATAACCTGATTTTATGGCCTTGATATCATTGGTGCTGCAGATCTGAAATTGGGGGACAAGAAGATAGAAAATAAAGATGGGAAAATAAAAGTAAAAAGAAGTAGAATATTGGTCATTGCACTCGTCTCTATTTCATAGGCAATACACTGCAGTGATGTAGGGGAAAACGGGGGTGGGGGTAGGGGGTTGACTCCTTTAGAGTAATGGAAGTTTCCCACCTCTGGGGAGTATGACTTGGAGGTTTGTGGTCCCAACAGTCAAAGGCCACCAAAGCTACTCCAGGCCAAAGGCTTCTTTGGTATCAAAGACAAGGGGAAAATATTTTAAAAAGGGGGTTATTGTAGGTTCTAAATGAGTGCTTCAGAGAAAGGAAGCAAGTAAGCCACTGTAAAGCAGCAGTAAGTTCTATTAAAAGGATGTTACTCTAGGTGGTTGTTGAGAGGTGGGGATGATCTGGTAAGTCCTGATGTCCCACCTATCAGGTGTTCATGTGTCTCTCCATTCAGGAGTCTGGAATGGGAATTGTATAATATTCACACACATAATTTTAGGGGCACCAATATACATTGCTGTGTAAAAGGATAGCATTAGTTAGTGCCTCCAGACTTTTCTGGCACTTTTGGCCAAGAGCAAACTGCCTCTAAGAGAAAGGGCATTTATGGCTTCTGGCCAAGAACAGAATTGATTAGGGACAAAAGAAACAATCAATAAAATTTAAAGTTCTATCTAAAAACTGCTCTACTGCTTTCTGTCTCCTATTCTCATCATTATTATGTTACACACTACATATTTCATTCATTCATTCATTCATTCATTCATTCATTCTTTTCCTCCTCCTCTTCTTCCTCTACTTCTCTACTTCTTCTTTTATCCTCCTCCTCATCTTTCATCTTCTTCATTTAATTTTGATACAGGTTTGCAAAGTTTCTCTGTGTAGCCCTGGCTGTCCTAGAACTTGCTCCATAGACCTTGCAGGCCTCAAACTTAGAGATACTCCTTCTGAATCCAAAGTGCTGATATTAAAGGAATATGCAACAACCACCAGGCTTCATCATTCTTTATAGAATGTTGTGACATCATTTGAGATGATGTGGACTAGGAGAACATTATGCTAGGTCACAACTTCTTAAATTGACACCTCCTGAGCAATATCTTTAACATTCACAATTTTCTAATTCAAGAGTGAAAGTCATTGGATGGCTCATAAGCTATCACCAATTTTGTTTTCAACATTGTATATCTCAAAATATTTTTTCCATTTTTATATATTTTCTATATATTGTTGAAAATATATGGTTTCTTTTGAGTGTGTTTCTTTTTTATTCATATTTTATACAATATATTATGATCACTGTTTCTTTTCCCCTAACTTTTTCCAGATCCTTTCTTCCTCCCTATATACCTACTTCCATGCCATTTTTTTCTCTCTATAAGGCAAAGACACAAGCTAGATTTTGAGAAAAAGAAAGGAAAAACTACAAGAAATACACACCATAAAAACATAAGATCAGAAAACATACAGACAGAAGACCAGTAGAACAAAAAAATGCAAACAAATCCATGAGACAAAAGTTCACAATGACACCACCATTTTGTGTTGGCCACCTACTTCTGGCACAGTGCCTACCCTGAAATATGGTTACTATATACAGTAATACTCCACTGGAGAAAACTAATTTCCCTTTGCAAGTGGATGTCAGTTTGCAGATAACTTCTTGATGATAGGAATGGGAGTTTGCGTTGGGACCCTCCTCTTAGTGCATAGACCCCATTTGGCTTGAACATGTGCAGGCTGTGTGTATTGCCACAGACTCTTTTGAGTTCATATATGCAGCAGTCCTGTTGTTTTAGAGAAAATAAAAAAATACTGTTGTACTAAAGGAACTGATTCCTAAAGACATTCTGTTATACTCATAGATCAGTACCTTGCTCAGCCATCATCAGAGAAATTTCTTCCTGCAGCAGATGGGAACTAATGAGTTAGAGATTTTTGGAACACGCAGTCCTTATAGAGTATTCTCATCAAACCCTGCCTCTCAGGGCTCAGATAGCTATGTGGAAGAGGAGGCAGGAAGATAGTAAGAGGCAAAGGGGATGAATGATTCCAAGAAAATATATTATTTCATTCTTAGGTATGTAGAAATTTTTTCAACATTATATATGTTAATATTTAATGTAATTCTATTTTTAAAAAATACTTTTGTTAAATCTTTGAGAATTCTGTTTTTAGTACTATGATCATAGTTACCCTCTTCTCTTATTCCCCTCCCAAATCCAACCTCATTACATATCCGCACAAAAGTGTGTCCTCATTCATTTATTTCTAACCCACTGAGTGCAATTAAAGCTGCCTATATACTCTTGGGTGTGTGGTCATCCACTGGAGCTGGTTAGACCTACTGGGGACATATCTTTATAAAACAACTAACTCTCACTGTCCCAGCAGATACCAATCATATAGATTTGTTCCTCAGTTTGATGAAATATTTTGTTCCTATTAAAGTTTAGAATTATTTGGAGTATGTTACAAGAATTAGAACACAGACTAGAACACACTGAAGTTGAAAGCTCTTAGCCTTCATACCTTGGAGATTCATGGGGAGAGAACACCTGGCCATCACAGTAAGACTAAACTTTGCAAGGGTGATGTTGGGTAAAGTATTTGTGACATCTTCCTTATTTGGACTATTTTAATTGCAGTTAGAACACATGGATGAAATTCAAATTAGGAAATCACCCCTCAGCAGCTTTCTTCCTTTGAAAAATGTCTAGAGTAGCTAACTATTTCACAGAATATAAAAATTATGAAGTGAACAGATAAATTTCCAATATAATATTTACAAATCTGTGAGTTATACATGATGAGATAGAGATGTATGATAGGGATTTAAATTTAAATCAGTTAACTGTTTAATTTGGTTGATTTTTTACACATTTATACAAACATACCATCATTGTTTCTTTATGAAAATATTTTTACATAGGGTAAGAATATTTAGCTAATTTATAGAGTATTTGAATTTTAGTCAAAAGTATTTGAATTTTAGTCAGTTCTTGATATCCACAAGTATATGAATTTTAGTCAAATTGCAGTCACCCTTTCTATAGATAAGAATGATTTTTTGGATCAAAGAAAAACTCAGTATATCAATTTCTGAGACAAAGGCCTAGGGATACTAAAGTATTCTTATAATATATTGAACAGAACCAATAGCTAGTTAGTCACTTTGGTGATTTCTAAATAAAAATATTAGGGTGTCACAAAAAGTTAACTGGAATGTGAATCTTATATAGTACCCAGTGCTAGAATATTATTATTGTCTAATTTCTACAAGATCAAATAGTAATTATTATATGTTTGTTATTTCATATGTTACAACAGATAATACCTCATCATCTCATTTATGGGTGTTATATATTATATGATTTTAAGAAAGAAACATAATTATTTTGGGTTCATTAGTAAATGTATTTTATTATGAAATGTGCCAAATGGAAGGAAATAAATATATATTGTGTTCCAGAAACTTGATATGGACTTATATTTGTGAACCTTAAAATAATCTAAGCAAAGTTGTTGGAATATACATGTAGCGTTATTACCTGCTATGCCCCAGATTCATAAAATGACTATTTTAAATTACAAGTATATTTTACAAACTATATGAAATTATTTTTTAAATAAGTTTTCAGGAGGAATGTTAATCCTTTAAGTAAAAAACAGAGTAAGACAGTTTTATAGCAGTCACATCTTTAATGAATCAGATGATATGGTCTCTAATATAAGTATTCTATCATAACTTTCTGATACAGTTTAAAGTCAAGATCCTTGAAATTTCATATGAAATCTCAAAAGAATAAAGTCATTTGAGATAATTAGGACAGAATGTGAAGATACAGTATCATGGCTTTGAGATGGCGGTGCCTGGAGCAGAGCTGTCTTGGGGTTACAAAGATAGTGTTATAAAGATATTCTCCTTACAATAACACCCAACTCAAATGATAGATTTATTTTCAACGAAGTGTATGGATTTCTTAAAATTAACACCCTTCCCTTGTCATTGCTGACATTTGTGAACAAAATACTATTTTAAATAAGAAGTCTGGGTGTGTTAATGACCGTGCAACTTTCATTTGGTCTTAGATACAAAGATCCACTTAAGTCTTGACCACAAACCTGTTTGTTGGAGGCTCAACAAAATGGTGGAAAGAGAAATAGTGTTATCAGCACATCAATGGTACACCCTGTAAAAGGCATCTGTTAGATGCTTATTAAAAAATCAGTTGGGATTTACATCTAAATACTGAGGATGCTGTCTCTGGATGATAAAATAATTCTTGGCCATATTTACAATTTCCTGGCAAATGTTATCCTGAGTTACTATCTCTGAATCTACTCTTGTGAGACTAAATGGGGCAGAGCAACAATGTGACAGAATTTATCCTGCTGGGACTCACTCTGGATCCTGTTGGGAGAAAAGCATTGTTTGTCATGTTTTTACTCATCTACATTGTGACAATGTTGGGAAACCTGCTCATTGTGGGGACAGTGGTTGCCAGCCCCTCCTTAGATTCCCCAATGTACTTCTTTCTTGCCTGTTTGTCACTCATGGATGCTGTTTACTCCACTGCCTTCTCACCCAAGTTGATTTTGGACTTAATCTACAACAGAAGAACAATTTCAGTTTCAGCTTGCATGTTCCAGCTCTTTGTAGAGCATTTATTTGGTGGTGCTGAGGTCTTCCTTCTGGTCTTCATGGCCTTTGATCGCTATGTGGCCATCTGTAAACCCCTGCATTATATGACCATCATGAATCGTCGGATTTGCATTCTCCTATTAGTGACAGCCTGTGTTGGAGGTTTTGCCCACTCTTTTGTTCAAGTTATCTTTGTTTACAACCTCCCTTTTTGTGGCCCCAATGTCATCGATCACTTTATCTGTGACATGTACCCATTACTGGGATTAGCGTGTACTGATACTTACTTAATTGGCCTCACTGTAGTCGCCAATGGTGGGGCAATTTGTATGACTGTCTTTATCCTTCTCCTAGTTTCCTATGGGATTATTCTAAACTCGCTTAAGACCCATAGTGAGGAAGGGAGGCGCAAAGCCCTGTCCACCTGCAGCTCCCATATCATGGTGGTTGTCCTCTTTTTTGTTCCCTGTATTTTCATGTATGTTAGACCTGTTTCCAACTTTCCTATTGATAAATCCTTGACTGTAGTTTATACAATTATCACCCCCATGTTGAATCCTTTAATATACACTCTGAGAAATTCAGAGATTAAAAACCGTATGGAAAAACTTTGGATTGAAAGATTAACTATGGAAAGATTAAGATTGTTTCCTTGCTGGATGCATACTAATTCTAAAGCTAAAAATAGGCAATAAATTCTAATAAAGGATGATGCACTTTGTTCAGGGAATTCTTTAGGTATGCTTTTCTTCATACAAAGCCGTTGAGGAGCAAAATCAGTTTTCTATTGAGATTAAAGGTAATCTAACAGTTTTTTGCATATTACATATAATGAGAGAACTGATCTTATAATTACTGTTTAATTAATTTTAACTAGGGCTTAGAAAACAGGGATTTATTATTTTCTAAGCAGTCAACTAATCAATATTTTGAAATTATGATCATCAACTTTCATGAGAAATCAATGAGAACAATCCCGGGATAAATTTTGAAAAAAAAAAAAAAAACAAAAAAAAAACCACAGAGGTTTTCTAACGTAATTATTTGTTATACCACCTCCCTGACAGATTTTAATACCTGTGCACTGTTTCAGGATTTCTTCTTTTTCCTGAGTTAATGTTAACACATTTTCCATTTCATGTACTTTAATGTTTGAAGATGTTGTGATTAGCTACAGATATGAGTAGTTTCATTATATGAGATTCAGGTAAAGATATTCAGAATAGCTAATATTTGAAAGCCACGTTAAGCCAAGCTATGAATCTATTTTTGTTTTTCTACCAGTTACCTATATTTATTTTTTCAATATTTCAAAACATAGTATCAATAAAACAAAAATGTTGTTTATTATAAATTGTTTTTACTAAATGTTGTATTTCACTTAGGTGTTCTAATTATAGGTTTAAACTTATTTATTTTTTCTATTTCAGCTTTTTTTCAGTATACAGTGTGTTGGATTATCCATACTATCAACACAATATAGTTTTATTATTTGTAGTCTTAATGTTTGTTATTGTGAGGATATTTAGTAGTAGATGTAGCTGTGTAGAATGAATTAGGCTAGACATTCAGGTATAATAATTTAAAAATTGAAAATATATCTTAAAACATTCATCCTTTAAAAACATAAGCTTATCCATATTTGTAATATAGGCAGATTACTTATAAATTTTGTATCTTATATATGTATTATTATTGAAACCACTGAAAGTAGTTTGTGTAAGTGACTGGTGTGATTCCTTTCTTATTTCCAGATGTAATCTCATTGCTAAGTTTTGTATATATTTGCATATATATGTATATATTTTGTACAATATTACTTTATTTGATGAATGTAGTTTTTACATTGTTATTTATCATTTCACATAATTATTAAAATAAATTATAATTATTTTAATTAAACGTTTTTATAATGTGTTGCTTTACCTGGCACTTTTTGTTTTTTCTCATAAATTCAAATCTAATTTTAAAATTTCAAAAATTCTAATGCAAGTTCTTAACTAGTATCCCTATGTTGTACAATAGAAATCTTAAATTGAGTCCTCTAGTCTAACTGGAAAATTTGCATCATTATGTAATTGAGTTCTTAATTGGACTAAGTAATAAAAACTTGGAGCCAAATATGGAGGAAAATGCTGAGAGATCAGAGAGAAGAAAGAGCAAGCCACTACCATACCTTATTATCCTTAGAGTCTCCACAGATAAAAGTGTGAGTTTTTGTTTTTCCCTTCTTAATCCCATTTCTGCTCAGGTAGCTAGCTCACTTCCTGTGTGTCTGTGCAGGCCTTCAGACCTCTATGTTTAGCTAGTTGCAAGCTCCATTCTCTAACCTACATATAGGCTTTATTTGTACAAAGAAGATTTCACCACATATCCCTCTTTTTTGTCTAAAATTTAAAAGGTTATAACTAATATAAGAAAACTATCACCACATCATTAGATCAACAATTTTTTTCATGTCCTCATTCTAGACACTGGTTCCTATCATTTAGCCCTTGATATCTTTTAGATTTTATAAATACTTATTTCAGTGCCTAGCTTATTTAACTTAATATTCTCCAGTTTCATTCATTTTTGCTATAATTAACATTGTTCCTATTTTAAAAGGCTCAGTCATAGTCTCAAAATGTGTTTTACTAAATGTTCCTTTGTTCTTTATTTACAAACTTATTTATTAACACTTAGGTTTATTCCATACTAAGTTCAATACAGCTGCCATGAACATAGGAAGGAAATAGCAATTAGTCATACAGGTATTCATATATTCCTATTCCTGGAAGTGGCATGGATTGCATAGTAGTGTTTTCTAAAATAGCTGTGCAATTCTGTGGTCTCACAAACAGAATCTAAGGGGTGAATTTAATGAAAAACCCTTTTGACATATTAATTCTTTTTTTTTTTTAAACAGGGTTTCTCTGTGTAGCTTTGTAGACCAGACTGGCCTCAAATTCACAAAGATCCACTTGTCTCTGCCTCCCAATTGCTGGAATAAAGGCATGTAATACCACTAGCCAGTGAAATATTAATTTCTTAATTTTGCTTATTTCATTTTCTACTCTATTTTGAAAATGGTATTGTATTTACTCAGACTGAAGAAATTGCTCAGTGGTTATTGAAAGGTTCGGGCTTTAATGCTGATCAGCTCTACCTCTTTAAGAGACAGACCCTACCTCCTGACAACAGTCAGGGCACACACAGGGACATGCCATCACAACATCACCCACCATGAGTTACAGCCTGCTTGAGGACTCTGGGCATGTGCGGAACCTCAGTACTCATGCGTAGTCTTCCCTTTAAAAGTTCCAACTTCCCGGCCTTGCTCTCTCTCTGCTTCTTCTTTGCTCTGTTCTACTCTTCTCCTCTTCTCTGTTTGCTTCTGCTCCTCTTCTCTCTCTCTCTATGGCTACCGGCCATGGTGGTCAGCCATTAACTCTGTTTCTCTTCTCTCTTAGTCTCCCTACTCTGTTGGGCTTATAAGAAACTGGTTAACATCTCTCATTTTGAGCCTCCTCTTTTTCTTTATATCTAATTTAAACAAAAACATAACAGTTAATAGCACTTGCTAATTTTTATTTATTCATTTATTTACTTATTTATTTTATAGAGAATATTTTTATTTCTTTAACTTTATTTTAACTGCATTGGTATGAAGGTATCAGATCCCATGGAATGGTAGTTATAGATAGTTTTGAGCTACCATGTGGGTCCTGGAAGTTGAACCCAGGTCCTCTGGAAAAACAGTCAGTCCTCTTAACTGCTGAGCCATTGCTTCAGCACTATTTTTATTTCTTAATACATACAGATTATCCTCCTTCTCCTCCAACTTTCCTCCCCAACTCCCTCTGCCACCCTGTCCAACAATCCCCAGCCTCTCTCCAGAAGAAAGAAGGCTTCCCATGGATATCAACCAAACATGGCACAGTAAGGGTCAGAAAGACTAGTTAACCTCCCATCTTACCAAGGTTGAGTGAGGCTACCCAGTACAAGGAAAGGAATTCCCAAAGCAGGTAACTTTATTTAATTGCTTATTTATTTATTTATTGTTTTCACTACATTCTGACCACAACTTCTCCTTCCTAGATTCCTCCTAGTCTTCCATACCACCACCTCTCTTTTTATTCAGATTCATGAACCTTCATATCAAGGCTGAGTGAGGCAACTGACCTCCAAGGGGTGAGATCAAATAGAGATCTCCAATTTGGGGTCTCTCTCCACCTTTTGAGTTAACCTTGGGTGAGTGAGAATGGAACAGGAGGGATCAGAGACAATGAATGGAGAAAGAAACTTCTGAAATTAGAAGGTATTTGTGGGGTATTATGAGAGCAAAGACGATCTGTAGTTCATAAGGTTTAGATATCTTTATTCAGACAAACACCAGCCAAATGCAAGCCAGAGTGTGCCAGGAGCAGCAAAGCAGGGAAGCCAGAGAGAAGGGGTCTCCCATGTGCTTATAGCCCCTTAAAAACCAATTCCGAGTCAACCTGACCTTACATTGACCACGCTCTGACAGGCATGGTCAGGCACACCTGCAGCCAGCCTCTAACAGGCATGGTTTACTGTCCCCTACAGTGGGGAGTGATGTAGAAATTTAGTGCAATAGATACTCCCAAGGATTCTACGAAGGTGATCCCTATGAAGACTCCCAGAAATGGAAGGTAAAGAGCCTGAACTGGTCATCCTCTGTAACCAGGTAAGGTATCCAGGTATGGGACTGGGACACTTACTACTTGTGCAGAAGACCTTGGTTCAGTTCCCAACACACACATAGTGGCTTGGAAGTATTTGCAACTCTACTTTCAGGGATTCAGACACCTTCTTTTGACATTAGGAATACTATTAATGTTTATATACATGCAGGGAAAACACTCATACATATAACATGATAGGAAACAGGGTATAAGTCTCACTCCACATGATGGAAACCATAACTTGTACCATTAATGGACCAAGAACCTATGACTAGAAGAAGTCATAGACACTAGGGGAGAACCAACTAGTTTAATTCTGCTAAATGGACATAATAGTTTATTTCAAGAATTCCATACATGAGCACTGCATATATACATCTCCCACTCCTCCTTTTCTGTTCTAGCTCCTCCTGTTTCTGCCCACTCCAAAATTTCTATGACATACATATTAGCATACATTATACATAATATATATGATCTTATACAGGTGTTTTATTTGACTTTCTGTGAGTCCTAGAAATGTTTATGTTTTAAAAATACATCTTATGTAAATATGATAATTTGAATGTTATTTGCCCCCATAAACTCATAACAAGTGGCACTATAGGAGGTGTGGCTTTGTTGGAGGAAGTGTGTCATTGAATGGTTGGGATATGAGTTCTCCTATACTCAAGCTACACCCAGTGTGACAATTCACTTCCTATATCCTAGGGATCAAGATGTATTTTCTTTTCCATTCTCAGATACTTCTCTAAATGTCTGCCTAAATGCTGCCTTGTCCTGCTATGATTATAATGGACTAAGCCTCTGAAACTGTAAGCCAACCAATTGAATGTTATTCTTTATAAGAGCTGCAGTGGTCATGGTGGTATCTCTTCATAGCAATAGAAAGCCTTATAATGTCTCATATATATATATATATATATATATATATATATATAATTTAGAAATGGAAAATCTCAATTAATAATTCTGAGTGGCCCTGCACTCTTATTTGAATGCATGGGAATATATTTGGCGTTTTCCTATAAAATATGTTCATTAAAAATGTTGGGTCAGGGGAAGAATAGATGATAACAAAAATGGAGACACCATAATAGAGGGAGACATTCTAGGTTTACAGAGAAATCAGGCACTAGGGAAATGTTTGAAGATGTACAAAGATGACAGCAGCTAACAATCTAAGCAACAGAGGAGAGACTATGTTAAATGCCCTCCCCTGATAATGAGATTGATGACTAATTCATATGACATCCTATAGCCTTCATCCAATAGCCACATGATAGCCCTCATCCAGGAGCTGGTGGAAGTAGAAGCAGATACCCACAACTAATCACTGAACTGAACTGGAATCCAGATGCATAGAAGGACCAGTGAAGAGCAAAGGGGTCCAGACCAGGCTGGTGAAACCCACAGAAACAACTGGTCTGAACATCGGGGAACTCTTGCTCCCCAGACTGATAGCTGGGATACCAGCATGTGACTGATTCAGACCCCAGGAACATGGGTTTCAGTGAGGAAACTTCGGAAATCTATGGGACCTCCTGTTGTAGTTCAGTAAGTATCCCTAGCATAAATGTGGACTTTGGGAGCCCATTCCACATAGAGGAATACTCCCTGAGCCAAGACACACGGGGTTGGGCCTAGGCCCTATCCCAAAGGATATGATAGACTCGGTTGACACCTTATGGAAGGTCTCACCATCCAGGGGGAGCAGAAGGGATATGTGATAGGTAGGGTTTTAGTTGGGGGAGGTGGTCATAGGGGAAGATGGGAGGGAGAGGGAACTAGGATTGTCATGTAAAACAATCTTGTTTCTAATTCAAAGAAAAATCTGAAAAAAAATGGACATTCCAACTAGTTGTGGTAGTACATGCTAGTAGGATTTGCTGAAGGAGGCTGAAGTAGGAGGATCAAGAGTTTGAGGCCAGCTTGGGCTAAAAATGGCCCATTCCTGTCTGTACATTGATGTCATGTACATGTAATATTTCAGAATAGGCCTCAGTTCAATCCCAGAAACTCGAATCTCCTATTGTCTTTTAGATGTCAGCTGGTTACCTCCAGATGGCCTCCAGAAGAGCTCCTAGTTTGAGTAACAATAGACATAGGCCCTGGGTCATTTCACACCCATCCTGAGGGCTATTGAATTGTGATTGGAGACTACTGGGATGTGCCCTTGTGGAATGTCTGGAGGCTTGAGTATGTGCATGCCCTCTAGGACTATCTCTAAGATCAAAGGAAATGTTTCCTAGTCAGTGCTTTATACTGATAATAGATGTCTTCTCCCAGCACCCCCCACTTTTGGAGAGTGTATAGGATGATGCAGGAATAAACTGTGTTCTTCAGTACTGACTGAGAGCCCTCCTGAGATGACAAGATGTCTCTGTCTCATTAATGCTGCTGGGTATCTAAGACTTCTCTGATTCACACTCCACCACTCAGGGTCAGACCCAGGGCCATTCGACTGGTTCCAATAGCACCCCCAAAGACATCCATCCAGAATAGATGGCCCCTGTATCATGGGACTGATACAGGCCAGACCCTAGCTGTCATGATAAAAGCAAATAGAACCTTTCAAAGCAGTAATAAAAGCTATACACTTTGTGTTAGATATCAGTGGTCCTCATGCTAGTCACATTCATCTACTATTTAAGAAACTCAATGATGGATAATAGGAAAGAGAAGCTGGATCAAAGAAAAGTCATATCATTATAAGGTGAGCCATCACTTGACCATTTCCCAGTTTGTAGACACACATCTTCTTGACAGAAAAACCTTCTCAGATATATGCTGTTATTTTCATTTCTTTCCAGAACAGGTATGATTAATTCAATTAATGTACAAACTATGTGTTTATAGTATTATCATTATTCTTTTTCAGTTAATTCACTATAGTTTAGTGGTTATGTATGCTGGGGTTTCATACATTGTCTTAAAATGACATGACTACATTTTTTTATTTGAGGCAAATAAAACTTATGTGGACATAGTGCCATGGTAGAGAGTTCTGTCATAGCATGTGTGTAGCCCTAGTTCAATCTTTTGAAATTTTGTTGTTCAAACAAAACAAAACAAACCTATATGGAAATGGTTGCATATTCCTGCAATCCAGGTACCCGGAAAGTGGAAGCAGGGGAAACATAAATTCAAGGTCATCTACATGAGATCCAGTATCAAAGCTGAAAACAATTGCTGAAAAAAGTCATGAATTTGAAAGAAAGCAAAGAAGGATATATGTGCTGCGTTGAATGGAGAAAAGGGAAAGGAGAAATCATATAGTTTGTTATAATATCAAAATAACAGAAAAAAAGCCAAACCCAACAATAACAAAACCCAATACACTACAAAATGACAGTGCATCCATTCTCAGAAGACATTACTAGCAGACTAGCAAATGGCCCAAATATCCACTAAGTGTTTCACTGGGTTACTAACCATTAGGGAAATGAAAAAAAAAAAAAAAAGAGCTAAAAGTAGATGTCATCTCACATTTGTTAGAACAGTTGCTGTCAAAAGGCAGAAGGTCTGGACTTGGTGATACAAGCCTGTTACTCTAGCATTTGGAAGACTAAAACACAACCAGATTTCCATGGTAGACACCTTTTAAACATAACGAAACACCAAAATAATACATAAATTTTAAAGACCTGGGCATGTCCATATTCAGTGTTGTTTTATGTTTGAAGATCAACATACAAAACACTGAAATTTCTTGCCCTGGGGGAATGGATAAGGACAATGTGATATATAATGACACACTATTCAGTCTTAAGGAGGAAAGATACATAGCCAGTTGTTATAATGTATATCATTATGCTAAAGCATATCTCATTATCTCAAGCACAAAAAAATAAACAATGCATTATTTAGTTTTGTGGGATGTTTAGTAGACTTATAAAAGCAAAGGATAATTCTTTTCAGAGCCTGGAGGATAAAGGATAATGTGAAAGTTTTCAGTTTTAATATATAGGGACAATGGTTGTACATTGTAGCTATTATAGCTATCTTGGTTATCATCTTGATTATATTTGGCACACCTATGAAGGATTTTCTTGATTGAATCACATAGGTGAAAAGACTCACACTAAATCTCAGACACCTGAAGTGATAAGTGTATTATTGACTTACTTACAGTGACCATTTCACAGAATATACATTTAATCAAATATCAGTAATATACTTGAAATACATTTAATTACTACATTTTTTTAATTTTACAGCAATAAAAAACTAGAATACTTGAAAGAAAGCAAATGATACTGTTCATACTTCTAAAATATGAGTATATACAATGTCACTATATGAAATTTACATGTCTTTGTAGAAATTTTATCCATAGACTATATTCCAGTAGAGATGTACAGATGAGGTTGCCAGATTTGCAAACAATTGGTTAAAATTAGTCATATTTTTGTTTTCTATTTATACCTGAATTCCTACAGATATTTATTTTAGTTGAGCGAAATTCTTTGAAATATGTATCAGTATGTGTTATAGACTAGTGAGTGACTGCAGCATTCATTTTAGTGGCTATTCTCTGAAGTATCTCAAAAACAGAAAAATCTTCCCCTTGCATTCTCTTTCTCTACCCCTGTACTCAAAAACAGTCTACCAACTGGCCTCTAAAACTGAATAAAATTGAACTTTTCCCTGTAAGGAAAATCTACATTCAAAGTAAGCCTTTGGAAACTAGTTCAAAATTAATATTCCTCATGTTTTTGGTGTGAGAACAATTGCCAACTGGGAAAGTATAGGTTCAACTATATACTCGCTGTGATTTTTATAAATGAGATTTTGTACATATTATTTTGGCCCAGATTTTAGTTTATTATTTGGTAATTTTTCCTCAAGTTGTTCACTCATGATTCTTTTCCTCAAAGTTTATGTTTCTATAAATCTATAGTGATTGTCCTTGGGGACATCTCTGGAGATGCAAAGCCTAACTTCAGAATTACAAATAAAGTCCCAATGAATCTAATTAAAGGAAAGTCACCATTGGAGATACAATGATATGATAGTTTGTCATTGTGGGCTGTATAAATATTCACAGGCTTTGTTCTTCCCTTAGAAGATTTGTCTATATTAGTATTCATGTCTCTGGGTTTTCAATATATGAAATGATAAACCCAAATAAGAATGATGAAATACAGATTCAGACTATTTCCATCCTTTAGGCATCTTGAGGTCAACTGTAACTACAGATTAGTATACCTGAGATTCCAGTGTTTTAAAGGGTATTTCATTATTTTACATTTTTGTGTAAAACATAAATTAAAATTATTTTTATTAAGTATTCATGGTCTCCAACAAAATTCACCCATGTATCCTCAGCGTGCATACTTAACATTTATTTACTATTTCAAGAAATTTTTCAAATGAAAGATTTCAGATTTCTATGTTGCAAATCAATACTGAAACTTTTGTAATTATAGCATATTCCAAGTATTCAATTGAAAAATTCCAATAAGGTTAAAAAGTTTCATGTTTTTTTTTTCCTGAAAGACTGATAATTCAGAATTCCTGCAAGCATGAAAGTGAAAACAGTTCAAAATCCAGATCAACACCTGTGTCATTTTGCTCTCTCTTAAGAAGTGGAATCAATGTGTGAAGTTGTCATCATTCAGGACCAGTAATCAGGAACCATACTCCTGAATTTGGGCTCAATGAATATGTCCTCACATAGGTAACTAAGGATATAGACTTATTTGTAAGGGTTTTTTAAAATTTTGTCAGTAAGGTTGTGATTACCATTCCTGTTACAGGTTTATTGTGACCATCAAAATGTATGTAGATCCACATAAAACTGCAATGCTTTTGGATGTCTTAATGTTATAAAAATCTGGAATATACTTTCCTGATTACTATTTTAACAATAAATTTCCAGTGTAACTATTTGAGGGACCTACCCACTGAACAGGAAGTTGATAGTGTCAACTCAGATTTTCTCTTAGCGTTGTTTAATATGTTAAATATTAGAGGATAATGTAGTACTGCAGTAGTTAAATGATGGGATTTAAAGAAACTAGCATAACCCTTAAGTCTGTTGCTACTTCAGTTGATATAAATAGCAGGAGAAATAAGATGTAGGACAAAATAGCCATCAGACTTATTGAAGTGAGGAATATACAAAGAACATAGAACAGAGATAGGTGCTTTGTTTTAAGTAATGTAGGGCAAGAGAATACATTTTTTTAAGTGGACACATATAAGTGTGATGAAAGGATAATGTAATATAGGGGGAAAATTGATGATGTAGTAAATGTAGGGGAGAATACAAAATAGTGTTCTTGAGAGTGTTAAAGTGGTGGGTTGGTGAGTTAAAATAGCTGGTAAGAGTGCCTGCCATGGAACCTGATGATTTGAGTTTCATCCTCCTCCAGGATCCATTTGGTGGCAAAAGAGATCTGACTCCTGAAAATTGTCCTCTGACCTTCTCCTGTGTGCCTCATGTAAATGTGTATGGTATGGTAGCTTGATATATGAAATCAATTCTGTACCCTCTCTCTCTCTCTCTCTCTCTCTCTCTCTCTCTCTCTCTCTCTCTCTTCCTTTCACTCTCTGTATCTCTCTCTTGATCATTTCCTCCTGACAGTTTCATCCTTTCACATAACACTCCTTGTTTCTTCCTGAATAAATACTATAAATATAAATGCAACAAAATATATTCTTTCATATTTTCTCATATAATGCATTTATAATAAATGTTTATCATATCATTTTATGCTTAATTCTGTTTTGGTAAACAGTCTCTTTGGAGTAATTGTTATCCTTTTAAATTGACATTTTATACTTAATAGATTTTGTGTTCTATAAAATTATTTATTAGTATTTATTTTAGCATTTTAGATTTTTTTGCTTCCTCTTATCATAAATGAAACAGCAAAGTGTTTCCTTGTGTTCCATGACTTCAGTTTCTTTGCAACAGATTTAAAGGATACAACTGGTAAGATGCTCAATACTTGTAATTTCTCATTCAATATCGATTGTCAAATTATGTCCAAAATATACAATTTACATTGTACTGCAGAGTATGAAAATGTTCTTTTCAACTACACAAGTAATTTTTTGTTGATTTGAGAGTTATAGATTCATGTATTAATTTTATTTTTCTACTTATATTTGAATTTCAGCATCCTATAGTGTTTTTTATTTTCTACTAATGTATGAATTTCAGCATCCTATCATGTTTTTCATATATTTCTAATAATTGCTTTTTAAACATTAAATTTGTTATTTAAAAGCTTTTTATATATTTTGATTATTTGAGATCACAATATTTCCTATGTTGTTGTCTCATTATTTTTTCATGCTTTGTTTCATTTGTATATTAGTGTGTTTTAATTTTACAGTATATCTTTAATCCATATTATTTTTTCTTATTGTGCTAGCTTTATGTCTGGTTTTTCAGCTACTAGTTAGTTTTAAAAGCTAGCTGTGACAACTCATTTATTTCACAATCTTTTCTTTTTACACATATGTCCTTAATTTCTTGTATCTCTTTCAAGTAGCCTGTAACATCACTGAATTTGGAGACTCCTGTTTGTGTTCTACAAGTTCTGGAATAAAATAAGTCATGGTCTCTATATTCTTATTTCCAGAATGAATAAACAAATTTTAAAATTTTCATGAATTCACTGACATGACTTCAAATAACTTATTTGACTACTGACACAATATGCAGGAGAATCTATGGAACAAAGAAACAATGTGACTGAATTTGTCCTCTTGGGCCTCACTCAGAGTCCTGAAGGCCAGAAAATATTATTTGTTGTGTTCTTGGTCATCTATATTGTAACTATGGCAGGCAACCTACTCATTGTTGTGACTGTTGTGGTTAGCCCAAGTTTAGATGCCCCCATGTACTTCTTTCTTGGCTACTTATCATTTATGGATGCTGTTTATTCAACTACAGTTACACCAAATATGTTTATAGACTTACTCTATGAGAAAAAAACTATTTCCTTCCAAGCTTGTATGACCCAGCTTTTCATAGGACACTTATTTGGTGGTGCTGAGATTTTACTCTTGGTTGTCATGGCCTATGACCGGTATGTGGCTATCTGCAAACCCTTGCATTATCTGACCATCATGAACCAACGAGTGTGTGTTCTGCTATTGTTGTTGGCCTGGGTTGGGGGTTTTGTGCATGCTGTAGTCCAACTTCTTTTTGTATATAACCTTCCTTTCTGTGGTCCTAATGTCATTGACCACTTCATCTGTGACATGTACCCCTTATTAAAACTGGCCTGCACAGACACCTATGTTATTGGCCTCACAGTTGTTGCCAATGATGGGGCAATCTGTGTGGTCATCTTTATGCTGTTGCTCATTTCTTATGGGGTCATTCTTCATTCCCTGAAGAATCTCAGTCAGGAGGGGAGGCGCAAAGCCTTATCTACCTGTGGCTCCCACATCACTGTGGTAGTCCTCTTCTTTGTTCCCTGTATTTTTATGTATGTGAGACCTCCTTCTACTTTACCCATTGATAAATCATTGACTGTATTTTACACTGTTATCACCCCAATGTTGAATCCCCTCATATATACTCTGAGAAATGCAGAAATGAAAAATGCCATGAAGAAAATTTGGACAAGAAAAAGGAAATGAAGTGACCAAAATAAGCCATAAAGTGATGGCTGCTAAGAAAGGAAATTAATCTTCTCTAGGGACTGTTACCCTGATAGAATATTCAATCTCAAGTCATCTCTTCTAGATGACATAAACAAGCAACACTTAATGGACTCAGAAAGTTGTATTTATAGATAAACAAATATGTAAATATATATGAAACAGTAATAATTAATAAAAGAGGCCATTATTTTTTGAAAGAGTGGGGTGATGTGGGTGGTGTTTGATGGAGGAAAGGAGAGGGGGTATTATATAAATCAATACTCACAAAAGAAATTCTCAAAAACGTATAAATAATAAAATTTTAATATAAGTAAATATAAATGGCATAAATTACTCATATGAACAATGTGGAAATCCAGAAGATTATTTTAGAACACTTTCTCCTCAATGTTAGTAACTATGCATAGGGAAAGCAATTATTAAGAGTATTCTTCCCATGAACATGTATTTTTACGTTTTTCTGAATTTGTAGAATGTACATTAGGTTTGGGTAACAAAATAGTTTACACAGACTGAAGAATTATGTGGCATAATTAGTACTGCAAATTTATTTTACTTAATGGAAATGCCTTTTGTATTTCCTAAATATATTTAATTGATTTTGAGAGCTGAGAAAGCTTATTACCAATTTTGAGGAATAAAGAAATACTATGCAGCAACTCTGCTCATTCTTTACCTCACACAGTATTAACAGCATATTCATATGGCTCAGAGGTTAAGGACACTGGCTGCTCTTCCAGAGGTTCTGAGTTCAATTCCCAGCAACCACATGGTATCTCACAACCATCTGGGATGATATCTGGTGCCCTCTTCTGGCATGCAGGCAGACATGCAGGCAGTAAGCTGTATACATAATAAATTAATCTTTAAAAGTGTGGGAAAATACTTAAAAATATAAATTTTAGTTTTGAATTTGAAAGAGACCTTATTCATATAAATATGTTGAAATTTATAGCATGCTGGAATGAAATAGAAATAATATAGCAGTTTTAATGTTAATGTAAAGAACCATATACAAAGGTTTATATAAAAATCAAAACAAATAATGGAAGTACATAGAAAAATAACCAAATCTGACTTTCACAATTGAACAATCATACAAGCTCATCTGGTGGCTGCTATGTTTGCTCCTATTATTTCATAATAATAAAAACAATCCATTAATGTTCTTGTCTGAGAATGTCTGATACTATACTATTTTTCAATATCTGTCTCCTTAGAAGCTCATGGCACTTTGAAAGAGAATAGTTCTTGCCTCATGGGAAAAAATGTCATATCCCATAGTCTAGGAGTTAGAACAATACAGTACATAATTTAACAGCAGTGTTTTTGGAAAATACCAAAGTTAAGAAAGCTGTTAGGAAAATATAGTTGAGAGAAAGAAAGCAGTGGTATTTTTCAGTTTCTTCCAGGTACCATGCTCTACCTCTGAAGATCAATCAGCACCTAGGGAGATGCTGTTTCTACAGAACTCTAACTAATCCTCCTTCCCTGAGTGATAAACTGTTAAATACTGCAACTATTATCATCACAGCTCATTATTACTAAGTCCAGTCCTACTGTCTATGGCAATGAATAAAAGAAGTTGCCCATCCCCCAATTATCATGTGCTTTTCCTTATTATTAACCAAATATAAAATATTGACTATTCAAGAGTAGGTCACTTGTACAGTGGGCCTTAAATCCAATCAAAGACTGGTTAGTTAATCAAACAACATTTGTGGCACCATTGTACCTGCCTATCATGCTGGCAGGTCATTGTTGTAGATAATAGGATTTGCTACTAAGTTGCTGATTATCTTTCTCCTCTGGTGGCATGTGACGTACCTTCCAGTACTATGAACACTGGTCAGTAATGGGAAAGCCTCTAGTTAGGCACCAGCGTGATGTCTCCATGTGCAATGAGATATGTAATTGCTGTTTTCAGCAATAGGACCTTACCCTCAGTTTGTGGAGAGCAACTAAATAGTTTGAATTGTGTGGGTGTTTTCTTGGGACTGTTTTGCCAATGACTCTACAAGATATACTCTATTTCTGGCACTAGAGATTTTGCTTTATGGAGTGTTATCTCCCCTGTGCTTGAGGAGATTCCATTTAGATTTTTTTGAATATGTGTATATTTTTAGAAGTTTTACTGCAGTAGATTTCCATATGACCCCTCAAATGGCCCTTTGTGGTGGTATATTATTTGTGATTTACTAAAGCTTGCTTTTGGATTCAGAAAGCAAAGCCAACTTACAGATGTAGAGATCAGGCAGTTGTGATACACACCTTTAATCCCAGTATCCATAGAGCTAAGAAGTGGTGGTACACAACTTTAATCCCAGGACTCAGTATTAAGAGGTAGATGGATTTCTATTAGTCCAAGGTCACATTGACTACATGAATTTGATCTAGTCTTAAAAGAAACAGCTCACACAAAGGTGATCTCAGCACCTGGGATCACATGCTTTTAATCCTAGCAGTAGACAGGTATAAATGATAGGAACAGGGTCTTCAGTAGTCTGTCTCAGGATTATTCTATAGCCAGGTTGGGGAGAGCATAGAAACTTGAATGAATCTAAGGAGCAGTGAAGTCATGAGGGATTTGAGGATCACCCCTTTTGTCTGAGCTGAGGTAGAGGTAACAGTTAGTGGCTGGCTGCTTTTCTTTGATTTTCCGATCTTCAGCTTGAAGCTTGAACCTCAATATCAGTCTCTGGTCTTTCATTTATTGTGTTACAGCCCTTAGTGTTTGTTGTCCCTCTCTGTATTCCCTCCCTTATATCTCTTTACCATCCTTCTCCCCATTTAATCTTCTAGTTCTTATCTTGCCCTTGTCTATCCAAAACTGTGTTTTCTATTTCCCTTTCCTTGAAGAACATCCTCTCCCATCTAACCCCTTATTCTGTACCTAACCTTTGTACATGGAATATATTGAAGGCTTAAAAGCTGGTATTTACATATTAGAGAACACATACAATATTTTATTGGGGTTTTGGGTACCTCCTGCAGGATGATTTGTTTTCTGTATTCATCCATTTAACTGCAAATTTCATTTTTAACAGCTCAGTAATATTCCTTTGTGCAAATTTACCAAAATTTCATTATACATTCTTCCATTGATGGATGTATATGCTGTTTTCAATATCTGACTATTTTGAATAGAAGACTCAGTCCAAAGTGGGATGCTTTCATTAAGCCCCTTCTCTCTGGGATTAGAGAGCTGTACAGAAGAGGAGACTGAAAGATTGTATGGGCTGGATGTCTTTAAGTAAACCATCTTTAAGTTATAACAGAACTGATGCAAATATGAATTTACAGAAACTGTGGTAGTCATAGTGGACCAAGCATTGAGAGGTGCAAGTAGATATGACTCCCACACCTAACCCAGATGCTATTTTCAATTCACAACAGCTTGCTAAGTAAAAAAAAAAATCACTTTTATCCATTAGAGTCTCATTTCATATATTAACCACACTTAAGGGTGGTGTTAGTTTCCACCATGGGAGCAGTCTGCCTCTACCACCAAAGCAGTTGCCAGGTTCCACTCCACCTTCAGCTATGTGACATGTGCACTGTACATCATTTGAGACATCTACCAGACCTTACACATAGACTTCAAAGCTTTGCTTCATTTCTTAGAGTCCCTTTTTGACCCTACACATCTTCAAACTTGTATTTTACAGGTCCACTCCTCCAGCCAGACATATGCTAAGACCAATCCATAGGGGGTCCTCCAGATAGGTCAGTCTGTGTACTTCAAGGAAACCAACCTGGCAAGGATTGGACGGTGGACTTCACCCACCTCCCCACTCATAAGAAAATGCTTTTACCTCCTAACTCTTGTTGACACTTTTACAGGATGAATAGAAGCATTTCCTATCTCCAGACAGATGTGGCAGCCCAGGTACTCCTGGACCACATCATTCCTCAGCTTGGCATGCCACAGACATAGGAACAGAAAATGGGCCAGCCTTCCTTTTCAAGGTCATGGAGTTCATGTCGGAAGATCTCAACATTTCCTGGATGCTCTGCATCCCCCTACCATACACAATACTTGGGAAAGTTTGTTTATTTTTTCATGTGTCAGTAGGTGACCACTTGGAATTGGAGAATTTACATGAGAGGTAATCCCTGAAAGAAATTGAATTTCCCAATCTTAAGTCCAACAAATCCTTAACACAAAATATCCAGGAAATATGGGACACCTTGAAAAGACCAAATGTAAGGATAATAGATATAGAAGAAGGTGAAGAATCCCAACTTAAAGGTACAGAAAACATATTCAACAAAATCATAGAGGAAAACTTTCCCAACCTAAAGAAAGACAAGCCAGTGAAAATATAAGATGCCTAAAGAACACCAAATAGAGTGGACTACAGTAGAAAGTCTCCTTGTCACATGATAATTAAAACACCAAACAAACAGAATAAAGAAAGAATATTATAAGCAGCAAAGGAAAAAGGCCAAGTAACATATAAAGGCAAACCTATCAGAATTACATCTGAATTCTCCATGGAAACTCTGAAAGCCAGAAAGACCTGGATAGATATTCTACCAACTCTAAGAGAACATGGACGTCAGCCAGATTACTATACCCAGCAAAGCTTTCAATCACTATAAATGGAGAAAACAAGATATTCTACAACAAAACCAGTTTTAAACAATACATAGCCACAAATCCATCCCTACAGAAAGTACTGGAAGGAAAACTCCAACCTAAGGAAATCAACTACAGTAAAATACTGGCAAACAGGATCCAAGAACATATCAGAAAAATCATCCACCATGATCAAGTAGGCTTCCTCCCCAGGATGCAGGGTTGGTTCAACATTTGGTTCAAAATCTATCAATGTAATCCACCATATAAACCAACTGAAGAAGATAAACCACATGATCATCTCCCTAGATGCTGAAAAAGCCTTTTACAATATCCTTCCCCTTCCTCCCCCCCCCCCTGACATGATAAAGGTCCTGGGGAGATCAGAAATAACAGGAACATACCTGAACATAATAAAAACAGTATATAGTAAAACAACAGCCAACATCAAACTAAGTGGAGATGAAAACTAAGAGAGAAACAAAAAGCTATTCCTCTAAAATCAGGAACAAGACAAGGCTGTCCACTCTCTCCATATCTCTTCAATATTGCACTTGAAGTTCTAGCTAGAGCAATAAGACAACAACAGGAGATCAAAGGTATACAAATTGGAAAGGAAGAAGTCAAACTTTCACTATTTGCAGATGATATGATAGTCTACATAAGTGACCTGAAAAACTCTACTAGGGAACTCCTACAGCTGATAAACACATCAGCAAAGTAGCAGGATACAAAATTAACTCAAAAAAAAAAATCAATAGCCCTACTTTATACAGATGATAAATGCAATGAGAAAGAAATCAGAGAAACATCACCTTTCACAATATCCACAAGCCACATAAAATATCTTGGGGTAACACTAACCAAAAAAGTGAAAGACATGTACAGTGAGAACTTTGAGTCTTTAAAGAAAGAAATTAAGGAAGATACCAGAAAAATGGAAGGATCTCCTATGTTCTTGGATGGGTAGAATCAACATAGTAAAAATGGCAATCTTGCCAAAAGCAGTCTACAGATTCAAGGCAATCCCCATCAAAATCCCAGCACAATTCTTCATAGATCTTGTAAAAACAATTCTCAACTTTATATTGAAAGACCTTCAGATCGTGGAGCCTCCACAAATCGGACGGTTTCCCCAAAAAAGACTCAATGTCCAGTCCAGCTGATGTAAAAAAAAAAAGAGGTAAGTTTATTGCCGGGCATTTGCGCAAACAGGCCTCCCAGTGCGGCAGACAAAGGAAGCCCCTTTTCTCAAATGCAGGCTTCTATTATAGGAAGAAACCACAAGATTTTAGGGAGGGGAGGGGATTCGGGTACATAGCCAGAGTCATAGGTCCTTTGAAGGTCTCTTATCGTTGGGGCCACATGGTCT
Source organism: Cricetulus griseus (assembly GCF_003668045.3). Classification (NCBI taxonomy): domain Eukaryota; kingdom Metazoa; phylum Chordata; class Mammalia; order Rodentia; family Cricetidae; genus Cricetulus; species Cricetulus griseus. The sequence goes on from NC_048599.1 coordinate 87,217,314, forward strand.
CCTGACTCACCAGTTGGGTCAACAGCCCACAGAATGTGCTGATCACTCTTGTCTGAGCAACTGGTAATTGCAGCTATCTCTGTTTTCTCAGGGGCTCTCTTTTATCAATTATTGCTACATTAACTGGTGGGATAGTCTGTTCTTATCTTCATGACCCCTTGGGAGGGTGGCCCTTTGGAAATTCTTGGTATTTAGTTAGGCTATCTTTTTGGCCTTTGTAAGGGAGTTATTGTGGCTAGCTAGGAAATTCCAGGGACTCGAGTCATTGTGGCCTTGGTTAGATTTTTAAGTCAGGCCACCCTGCTTTTAGTGTGGGAGGTTTTTCTAAACCTCCTTATTTTATTTCTTTGTTAATTTTTAAGTCCTTCAATATGGACAAAGAAAAGAGCCAGGATAGCCAAAACAACCCTGCACAATAAGGGAACTTATGGAGGCATCATCATCCCTGATTTCAAGCTCTATTATAGGGCTATAGTGATGGCAAAACTTGATGCTGGCAAGTAGAAGACTGCAGACAGATCCATGTCTATCTCCATGCATAAAACTTAAGTCCAAATGGATCAAAGACCTCAACATAAATCTAGCCACACTGAACTTATTAGAAGAGAAAGTAGGAAATACCCTTGAAAGAAATGGTACAGGAGACCGATTCCTGAGCATTAATTACACCAGTAGCAAAGACACTGACTGAGATCAACAATTAATAAATGGGATCTCCTGAAATGGAGACGCTTCTGTAAGGCAAAGGACACAGTCAACAGATTGGGAAAAGATATTTACCAACCCCCACATCTGACAGAGAGGTCTGTTCTCCAAAATTTACAAAGAACTCAAGTAGCTAGTATCCAAAACACCAAATAATCCAATTAAAAAGTAGGGTACAGAACTAAATAGACAATTCTCAATAGAGGAATCTAAAATGGCTGAAAGACACATAAGAAAGTGTTCAACATCCTTAGCCATCAGGGAAATGCAAATCAAAACAACTCTGAGATACCATCTTACTCTTGTCATAGTGGCCACTTATACAGCCACTTTGGAAATAAGTATGGTGACTCCTCAAGAAAATGGGAATCAGTCTACCACAAGATCCAGCAATTCCACTCCTAGGCATATACCCAAAAGAAACACGTTCATACAACAAGGACTGTGGGGGACCAAATAATTCTGTTATGAAATATTTTGGGGCCGAGCCTCCAGCTTCAGTAAACATGGAGCACCAGAAAGCTCTGGCTCACTATTGTATTGTTAATGCCAGTAGGGCTACTATTGTTTACAATGGCCTCAGGGTAATATGCCTCCTAATTTGCATCTCTGTGGGCCTAAGCATCTGAATAGGCCTACACAGGGGCAGAAGAGGTGCAAGGGATATCAGTAACTAAAGAGGAGAGGAGTGAAGGGCAATCAAGTAGAGAGGAGAAGAATGAGGAAAATGGTTCCCTTGTGGTAATGGCAGGATGGTTAAGAAACAGTCGTAAAGATGGAAAATAAAGAAAAGACTCTAGTTTTACAACATGGAACTGAGAGCTCTTTAAAGAAAACAAGATGCCTGTATTTGGTCTTTATTGCCACTGGGTTGCCAGGAGTTTCCAGGTCCACACACCCCCACTCAGGTAGAACCTTATGGCTGTCATGGGTTAAAGCTGAGTCATGCAGGGGATCACAACAAAATGGAGCCTGAACGTGGGGCCTGAGAACGGGGAAAGAAGTCATGGACACCACAAAGAAATGGACAAGGCAGAGGCTTGGACACTTCGAAGAGATAGTCGTCATGGGTGAATGGTTGGAGAAGAAGCACACGCAGGAAAAAGAAGTGGCCGAATGTGGTGAGTGAACAGCGTTAAGTCAGGAATAAAACTGTATATAACTGTAGAAATAGGAAACAGATATATGTAATATAAAATAGGAAGACATCAGCCAGTAGCTGACGAAAAAAGATAAATCGGGTTATTTAACCCTTAAAGCAGGAATGTGCACAAAAGTATATATAAGACGAAAATGTCAACCTGCAGCTGACAAGAAAGGTAAAGCGGGTTATTTAACCCTTAAAGTAATACAAGGTGCACAAGTAGGAAAACATCAGCCAGCAGCTGACGAAATAGGTACAGTGGGTTATTTAACCCTTAAAGTAAGAGAAAAGGCTCAAAGTAGATGTGAGACTGAAATGTCAGTCAGGTGTTAAAGTAGTAAAATGTAATGTGTTAAACTCCGGAATGAAAAATGCAGGTAATTGTAAATATGAAACAGGAATATTAGCCAGATGGTAAAGAAAAGTAAGTTAGCCTTGAAAGTAAAATGTATATAGTTAGAGAAATCAGGCAGGTAATTGTTAGTCAGATGATTGTATATTATTTACTTGGGTATAGTTAAATAGCCAGGGGAGCTAAAACAAAGTGAAAGCAAGTACAGGAGATTTTAGAGTTTTAAAAGGATACTTCCCACTTGCAAAAGCCACCTTCATGATGCAGCGTTTCGAGTTTCGCAGGGGCTTGGGAAGACATAGGTGCGGCCTTGAATACATGCAGGCCCTCGGGAGATATCTAGAGATGTAATGGAGAACAGAAAACTCCGTGCCTGCTAAGTGGCAGCTGGATGGTAAAGAATATACAGGACACATGATTGGAATGAGCAGGGAGAGAGAGTTAATAAGTACCAAGATGGAGGGAGTCTTCACCTCCTTTATTTTAAACTAGGAATACAGAAAGGCAAATAATGGTAAAATTAAGCAAGAGCTAAGAGAATTGGAAATTTTAGCTAAATTGCTTACAGGAGACAAGAAATTTACAGGTTTCCTCGGATCAGAGAAAGAAAGGCTCAGGGGAACAAAGCAGGATGACATCAACTAACAATCTAAGCAACAGAGGAGAGGCTACCTTAAATACCCTCTCCTGATAATGAGATTGATGACTAATTCATATGCCATTGTATAGCCATCATCCAGCAGCTGGTGGAAGTAGAAGCAGACACCCACAGCTAAAACTTGAACTGAATTGAAATAAAGTTGCAGAGAAGGAGGACTGATGAGCAAAGTGTCCATACAAGGCTGGTGAAACCAACAGAGACAGCTGACCTGAATAAGGGAGAGCTCTTGGTTCCCAGACTGGGAAACCAGCATGGGACTGATCCAGACCGCCTGAATGTGAGGAGACCTCAGAAGTCTATGGGGCTCCTTGTAGAGGATCAGTACTATTCCCTAGCTATGGACTTTGGGAGTCCATCCCACATGGAGGGATACTCCCTGAGCCTAGAAAGAAGGGAGTGGGCCTAGTCCCTATCCCAAAGGATATGACCAAATTTTAACACCCCCTACAGAAGGCCTCAACCTTCCTGGGAAGCAGAAAGGGTATGGGATAGGTAGGGTGTTAGGGAGGCAAGGGAGGAGGGATGGGGGAAGGACCTAGGATTGACATGCAAAATAATCTTCTTTCTAATTAAAATAAAAAAATTAAAAAAAAGAAATTGAATTTCCCTTTCTTATTTGCCATTGACCGCTTGTAGATCTTCATGGGGGGGGGTGGTTGTGGAATGTTACTTTTTATTTCTTCCAGCTATATTTCTCCTTATCAATATTTTACCTCATCAATCTGTAATGATGCAATGATCATTATGACTTTATGCCTTGTGAATTTTTACAGAATTAAATGTGTTTCAGGCATATTTCATCATTTACTCAATTGACTGTCAATATTGCCTAGTGTTTATCTTAGAAGAAATTTATATTATATATATATATATATATATATATATATATATATATATATAATACACATGTAATATTTGGGATTTCTGGTGTGATTTCATTTGTTTGTTAGTTAAAAACAGACAACTTGAAATGAAGCTTGTTTATATGGGCTTTTATGATATCAAAAATCCAGTGACTCTCTATGAACACTATAACTTTTCACTGGAGCTGATGGAAAACTGATGGAAAAGAATTGCAATGGTAGCCTTTCAGGCACTGTTCATGTATTGAAAAATAATTATTTTTTCTGTATTCACTTCAATATATAATTCAATTGATAGTATACTGAAATGAAATGAAACAATTGGCACCATGAATTTCCTTACAACATCCTCTGATACAGATTCATATCTTAATTTCAGCCTACAGTCTAACAGTGCAGAACTTATACTAAAGTTGTTTTGGCGAACTAGATTACCACTACTGAAATCTCAAGTTCTGTGTTCTCTGACTTTGTACACAGAGCTCCTGGGTTGGAATGAGTGTTACAGAAGAATGCCATGCTGTGCTTGGGTGTTGGAGAGAATGGGCATGCTCTCTCCTTCTAAATCTTCTAATTATTATTGCCTTCCTAAATATTTGATGATTTAAACCTCATGTTTTATCAATCATTCCACATCAGAATTTTTCTTTTCATATTATATGTTCTTTGTGTTAGTAAGAAATCATATCCTATCACTTAGCCAAGTCTCTATCCTGTAGGGACTTGTCTAGGGAAGAAACCTCTTTGGAAGAGATTGCTGAATTTGAATTTGTTCCAAATATTCTAATAAATAGCTTTATTATGACCTGTTAGTCTCTTAACTTTAAATAAGTGATGATGTAAAAACCATAGGCTGTATCTGCACATATAAATGGAGGAATTGTTCTCCAGGGCATTGTGATTACTCCAGGCCATCCAAGTTAGAAGATGCTCTAATTGGACTCCAGTCCTCTGACTAGCACGCTATCTTGTTATAACTATGACTTCTCTCAGAAATTTGTGTAAGAGATGTACAAGTAGGTTTTTAATTGGGAAGGAAAAGAAATATTTCCTAGGAAGATGATACTTGAGAAGAAATTAGAATTCTGCTTATGCTAGGGGAAACTTTTCCTTTATCTTCTTATCTAAGACATTAAATTGAAACCTGGCTTGGTAAACAGAAGATCTAAAATTGAGACAGTTAGGTGTAAACATGTCATTTGTGAGTCCTCATAGCAGAGTCATATTTGGATGTTTCACAGGAAATGATTTAGGGAAAAATTGTGTTTTATTTTAATCTTGCTAAATTTTGTGTTTGTATATTTGATCTAACAAATAGTGGTCCAGGTAAGGTTGATTTCTACCAAGAGACTGAGTTTTACACAGCAAGTACATATATATATTTTTTTTTCCCAGGAAGTTATGTTTCCTGTTAGGTAAGAATTTTTATCTCTAGCTATACAGTATATGTTGATTTAAATGATTTTACATTATAAGCATTCACTGTGCAATTTTCTTCCCCTATGGAAAGACTTAGTGAGAAGCAGGTGTAAAAATATTGAACCAGTCATTAATTGTGATTATTTTTAGAACTAGACATAAATTATTCATGTCTTTTTATCATACCTGATAAAATAATCATAACTTATATGAACCCATAACAAGACTCAAAATATACATTTACAAAAAAACTAAGAATGAATGCTAGGTGCAGATCAGTGTGATATCTTGAAATAATACTAGCATCTAAAAAGCACATATTGTTCAAGGTGGCAACCGAGTTGAATAACAAATCTACCAAAACACCAATATTAATTGGAAAATATCAGAGTCTGTTCTAGTATTATACTTGACTGGTATTTATTTTCTGTATTTGATTTATTGCAATAAATCAAACTGTTTAGTACCTAATATTTTTCTTAATGTGATATTGCATTTTGCCCAATATATTTACATATAATTTGTTTTAGATGTCATGAATTGGAAAACTTAGACATCTTCACTACCATGTTACAATGTAAAAGATCCAGTGTCTACCATGACCTTGAAGGTTATGTGAAATTTTATGAATGATAGAAGCAAGTAAGTTAGTATGGACTTGGAAAAAACTCAGGCTCAAAACAGTAACTGCTGCTAATTAGACAGACATTTAAAGTTATTTTCATTAAATATTAGTGTGGTATTTTTGTGATTACATACTTTATTTTGAGAAAATCATTCTTTTTTATATTTCATAGTATAAAATAATTGCAATATTTCTGCTTTCTGTTTTCTCTCCCTAAGCCTTCCTAATACCCTTCCTTGCTGTTTGATAGAAACATATTTTTAAGAACCTATGTTAACTTTTTTAAAGAATTCTTAGGCTTTAATTTGGAATCATGTTGAAACTAGTCTTCATTTCTTATGGCAAAAAAATTGACATTTAAAACAATAAGCTGTAGTGAAAATACTAATTTTTACCATGCTCTGTAAATCAATACACAATTAAATAATAATCATGAATGTCCATCTTTCCAAAACTAGAACTGAAGTCTGAGAAGAAATAAACACATACTAAATAAATTACAGCTCAAGGACTGGAGATCATAATTGCATTTCTTAGGTCCTTCAAAAGGTGTTCCTTCCTCAGTCTGTTTCTTCAAGGGCGGATCTGCTGAATAAGATGAAGCAGGAATATGAATGAGACATTGCAAGGTACAACATGGCTACCATCTTGTGATATACATGATTCTCTTTTCTCCCTGTTTTATGTTTATTTTACACTAGGAATTACTTTTCTTCTTTTGTTTTCAGTCTTTCTTAGGTTAGGCTTGTTTTACTAGGCTACAACTTATGGGAGTGTGTGTGTGTGGGGGGGGCACGTGCGTCTGAGTCTGTTTTTGTGTGTGTGAGACTTTATGACTGCATAGTTTGCACATTTCTTTTTTTTTTACATCTCTAAAGTCCACTTATTTGCTTAAATTAAAAAGGTAAATATTATTCTTTCTTATAAATGTATATCAAATTAAATTGTCTAATAGATGTAATACTAACCTTAAGCTAAAAATTGGTTCATGGGTAATAGGCATAAATTTTATATCCTGGTTTCTATTTATAATTATTAAATTAATAGAGATTTTATTATGTATTCTAATTCACATTTCACACTATAGCAGGAACACCAAAAACACATTTTATTAATTTAGATTTTGCTAGAGTTCACTAGTGCTCAGGGTACTTTATGTTTGGTTAAACAGAAGTTGGTGATGCCATATATCCTTTGGGAAAAATCATAAAATAAATGCACAGAGGAGATAAGGTACTTGTTGATGTCCACACAGGTAGTGAGTGAACCTGGAAGGATAGCAGGCAACTGCAGTTCCAGAGTCCATGTTATCCACCACTGTACTCATTTTCCTAGGGTCTTTGTACACAATGACTGAGAAATTCAAGAGTTGTGATTTGATCACTGCACTCATCATATCCCTGTGACTACTGGATAACATTTTTTCAGGTAATATCTAATTTGAAAATTTTTATTTGATGATAACATATAAGAAAGAATACTAATTCAATAAGAAAAAAACTCAGTGAATCACTATGAGCAGTGTAGAGTCTTCGGAAAGAAAGTATTCAGATATCATGTAGTTCAATCTTTTTATTTCTAATTGTGCAAATAGGAATCTATTAATATTTACACATTGATAATGACTCAAGTCCATGACTTTTCACACTGAGGTTAAACTTTTTTCTTGATCATGCTGGTTTTTGGAATCTATAAACACTTTTCATTTTCCATATTCTCCTAAATGTAAATATTACAAAGAAGAAAATCTTAAGTGCAAAATACTATTTCCATTTATGTTAAAACCACATTCCTCTGTTAATTATTTATCTGTTCAATTTCTATTTTTATCAGTTTGTTTCATTGAAGATGTGCTTAAAGATAAAATAAATACCTGTTCTTTCTCTAATGTCTTTGCAGATCTTATTCTTCTGAGATTCCCATTGAAACACAATCCACGTATATTTAAATGGGACAGAGAAACAATGTCACAGAATTTATCCTTCTAGGTCTCACTCAGGATCCAACTGGACAAAAAGTATTGTTTGCCATGTTCTTAATCATCTACATTGTGACCATGGTGGGCAACCTGCTCATTGTGGGGACCGTGGTTGCCAGCCCCTCCTTGAACTCCCCAATGTACTTCTTCCTTGCCTTTCTGTCAATCATGGATGCTGTTTATTCTACTTCCACAACACTCAAGTTGGTTATGGACTTACTCTCTGAGAAAAAGACTATCTCATTCACAGCGTGCATGGGCCAACTCTTTACTGCACACTTAACTGGTGGTGCTGAGGTCTTCCTCCTGGTGGTGATGGCCTATGATCGCTATGTAGCCATCTGTAAGCCCCTTCACTATTTGACCATCATGAATCGGAAGATTTGCATCCTTCTGTTAGTGATAGCCTGGGTTGGCGGGTTTGCCCACTCTGTGGTTCAAGTTATTTTTGTGTCCAATCTCCCATTCTGTGGACCGAATGTCATTGACCACTTCATCTGTGACATGTACCCACTACTGACACTGGCATGCAGTGACACTTACTTCATTGGTCTCACTGTGGTTGCCAATGGTGGAGCCATCTGTATGATCATTTTTATTCTTCTCTTAATCTCTTATGCATTCATTCTAAACTCTCTTAAAAGCTATAGTCAGGAAGGGAGAAGAAAAGCCCTGTCCACATGTGGCTCCCATATCACTGTGGTTGTACTGTTTTTTGTTCCCTGCATTTTCATTTATGTTAGACCAGTGTCTAACTTTCCCATTGATAAATCAATAAGTGTGGTATTTACAGCTTTTACTCCCATGTTGAATCCTTTAATATATACCATGAGAAATTCAGAGATGAAAAATGCTATGCAAAAACTCTGGTGTAAAAAATTAACTACATATAGAATAAGAGTGCATTCCCTACACTGAGCACTTCTGTTACAAATCTTAATAAACAGACAGTAGACTTTAACAAATGATTCTGGTGTCCACTTATTCCCTATTTTATTCATATCTATATTTTTTCTAGCACTTTAAATATAACAAATTATTTTTTATTTTAAAATGACTCAGAAAACTTGGAAGAGTATAAAAATGGTTGTACTCATGTAAGTGAAGATATAAAATTATTCTGTGTTTGAAAATATTTTAATTGCCTTCAATTTATATCAAAATTAAACTCACAAGAAATTTTGCTCTCTGATTTAAGTTTGAAAAACAACATCCATAGGAATGATGCCAACAAGCAGGACAAAGTGGATGGGGAATAGCCCATGAGACTTCAATCCTACACAAAGAACTACAGGCAACTGAGTAAACGTAACCATTGGAGAATTGGTGAGCCCCAGGAAAGTTTGCCTCAATCAGTTGTCTAGGGCCAGAAGGACAGCCCTGGAAACATACATACAAGTAATGTTATGTGGACTGGGCAGGCTGTATTTAGGGATATAGATTTATTAACATGATGATGTTTTATAAATATATTTTTTCAAAATATAATACAATTTATATTTATAATTTAATGAAAAAAGAGGACATCTTTGTAGGCATATGGGGAGGAGCATATGGGAGAATAATATGAAAGTAATAAACTAAAATTCACATTAAGTTTCCTAAGTAGACAGAAAGCAGAAGGATTTGGCAGAGAGAAAATAATATGGTCAAAACATATAGTATGAAAAATTATTTTTTCAAATCAATTTAAAGAATAATTTTGGAAGTGATCAGGCATGTTTAGGGTGCTGGAAAGAATAATGTGGTGATATATTATTTACTATTTATTAAAACTTGTCTGAGGGTACAGATAGCAAAGATAACCACATGCCACAGAGCCAGTAAGGGGGTATAGACACCTTTAATCCCAGCACCCAGGAGATGGTGGCAGGTGAATCTCTGTGAGGTCCAGGCCAGCCTGGTCTCTGTGAGTTCCAGGACAACCTCCAAGACAATACCGAGAAACCCTGTCTTGAAAAACCAAAAAGTAAAACAAAACAAAGATAAGTCTAGCAGCCATATTAATAAACCATAGAGTGGTGGCATATACTTTTAATCTCAGGGTTCAGCAGACAGGCTGATAGATCTCTGTTAGTTCAAGGCCACACTGACTTACAAGAAATTCCTCCTGTCTTAAAGAGCAACAGCTCAAATAGGGGTGATCTCAGTCCTTGGGATCATATGCCTTAAATCTCAGAATTAGAGAGTTATAAAAAGAGAATTAGCTCTAGCCATTTGGAGGAGGGGCAGCAGTTACGGATGGCATTCTGTGGCTTCATGGAGACAGGATTGCCATTTCAGTCTGAGGTAGAGATAAGATCTTGTGACTTGACTCTTTTGCTTCTCTAATCTTCATCTTGAATCCCAGCATCTATCTGTCTCTGGGTTTGTATTAATTAGTGTTACAGAATGCCTAAATCAAAGTGTTCAGCCTTGAACATGTACTTTTGAGCAACACTAATTTTACTTGGTAGGTATCTATATTTATATATCCCTAAAAATTAAAATAGATATCATGAATTAGGGATGAGGTATGGAAGGAGTTTGAGAAAGGAGAGAAGTGTGGGAATGAGAAGATATAGTCTCCACTCATGACTTTTTCAAAATATAATACAATTTTTAAAAGGATAATTTAAAAATGAATGTTTATGCTATTTGATTTATCAAATATATGCATCAGTCATGTGAATATTGTTCCATTTTTGTGGTCTCCATGTCCGCATTTTCAGATCAGAACTTTTAAATAGCACACATAACATTGTATTTCACGATACACATGAGAAGTATCACTCGTCTTTGTGTTGGACTCAAGGCTAATAATATGTGTGAGGCTTAGGCAAAATAGAAGTACTGGAAGCCTTTAGGCACTGTTCATCTGTTGAAAATAGTTACTTTTCTTAGTAACTATTCAGTTAACACTGGGCTGAGTTAAGTACAATTCCTCCAGACATAGAGTCAAGACTTGATCAAACACAAAACAAAACACAACAACAAAAAATTCTGTTCATTTAAGGTAGTCCTCAATCACATTATAGGGGAAGGGAATTTAAGGTAGCCTCTCAACTATTGCTTAGATTCTTAGTTGGCATCATCTTTCTGGATTACTGGGAATTTCCCTAGTGCCAGGTTTCTTGTTAAGCCCCAAATGGCTCACTCTATCAAAGTGTCTTTCCTTGCTGTCTTTCTCTGTTCTTCCCCCAACTCTATCTACCTTCCTGATCCCTTATGTTCTCCCCCCCCCCCGCCCCACCCCAGATCTTCATCCAGTAGCTGGTAGAAATAGAAGCAGAGATTCACAGATAAGCACTGTGAATTCCAAACATCTGGAATCTAGTTGTAGAGAGAGAGAAGTGATGAGCAAAGGGGTCAAGACCATCCTGGTGAAACCCACAGGAACAGTTGACCTGAGCAAGTGGGAATTCACAGACACCAGACTGACAGCTAGGGAACCTGCATAAGACCAAACTAGGCATCCTGAACATGGATGTTAGTTGAGGGCCTTAGACAGTCTATGGGGACTGCTGGCAGTGGAAACAGTATTTATCCCTAGTGAATGAATGGGCTTTTGGAGCCCATTACCCACAGAAGGACACTCTCTTTGCCTAGATACAGGGGGAAGGACCTTGGCGGTCGTGTCCCAAATGATGAGACAAACTTCCAGTGATCCCCCAATGGGAGACCTTACCCTCTCTGAGGAAAAGATGGGAGGTGGGGTGGGAAGATTGTGGGGAGAGTGGGAGGATGGAGGGATAGGAAACTGGGATTGGTATGTAAAATAAGATTATTTTTAATTTAAATAACACATTAATAAAAATAAAAGTAAATTTTTTTTAAAGGTCAAATAACCTATGTTCAAATAAATTTAAAGAACTGTGATTGCTTGTCTTTTTAAGAATTAAAATGGAAATCATAACAGATTTACAATTCTAATCTGTGGCTCAGAAATCCTTTGTTTTTCATTGATTTTGTGGGGGCATGGGTTGAAAAACATGCTTCAAGGGTAATGAGAGCATATGGAGGGACTGGAATGTGAGCAAGACTGAGGCACATGATGTGAATTTCCAAAAGAATCAGTAAATAATTATGTTTTTATAATAATTTTAAAAAGGAAGCTAATTGTAAATTAATAAATGGAATCTAACACATCATGAAGCCCTTAAAACAAGGAATTACATAGTTCAGATGGCCTTTGCTCCTTCTGATTCTTTGTCAAGTTCCTCACAGCGACTTTTTTTTCTCATTTTTACTTTTTTAATTCTTTAATTACTACTCATATTTATATGTCCATCCCCCCATTCCCTTGCCCTCCCATCATCCTATGTTTCCCACCAGCCCCCCTAACCCACCCCCCAACTCCTCCCCAGGGATAGTGAGGCCCTACACGGGGGACCTTCAAAGTCTGTCATATCATTTGGGGGAGGGCCTAGGCCCTCCTTGCTGTACCTGGGCTGCAATAGCATCCCTCCATAGGAAATGGGTTCCCAAAGTCCATTTGTGCTCTCGGGATAAAGACTGGGTCCACTGAGTTCGAGACCACCTGGTCTACAAGAGCTAGTTCTAGTTCTAGGACAGCCTCTAAAGCCACAGAGAAATCTTGTCTTGGAAAACCAATAATAATAATAATAATAATAATAATAATAATAATAATAATAATAATAAAATATAAACATATTTGAACTTTAAAAGTGCCTTGGGTATGTCTTATTTTTGGCGACACAGTGACTTCTTATGGTCAGGCTTAGAAGGTCAGCTTGGTACTAACAAGATGCTTTAGAATAGCCCTGAAGTGAGAAGAAAGTAATGTACAGCGCTCCCATTGGAAGAATTGGCAAACGGAATGCATTTGAGCAACTACATCTTTTGTCTCTTGATGGAAATCTGAGGGACAGTGTTCTAGAACTGAGCTCTGCAGACACAAAGGCAAGACCAACTCCCCAGAAGAGAACTGGTGTTCTCACCTGCTAGAAGAGGGAGCTGCTTCCTCTGGTGTCCACCCTGAAAGGGCTCCACAGAATGGTTTTGCATTATCAACAGGTGTCAGGTGCAGAATTCAGCCAAAGTGAAGGAGACAGAGTAAAGGCAAATGCATGGTCCCATATGTGTCCATATTTAAGATATCGATACTCGGTTCACAATAGACTCTTTTGTTTACATGAATTTTTATTTTTACAAAGTAAGAAAAATGTCTGTTTCACAAAGGAAGGAAGACTTTACTGGTGTACTTGGTCAGAGGAAGGGGAATGCTTCCTCAACAAGGATGGAATGAGATTCTCTGAGATATATTGAAATACAATTTAAGCCTGAGAAAGCACATAGTCTCACTTGGGGGTGGGATCCAAATTAGACAAATGAAGCAAGAAAGAAAATTAAGTAATTCCAATGTATAGACTTTTTCATAATTCATATAATAAAATATAGGTTAAATGCTCAAATTTTACTGAGCTATATACAAAATCTCATAGCCCTTACATCCTGTGTCCTGATCAAACCAAGAATGGATACAAGTACCTAAACAAGGTTATAAAAAAACGAGACCGGGCAGAATCTATCTTCTAGTTTTATGATTTTCAACTTTAAATGTTTCATGTATATTTCACTATTTACTCAATTGACTGACAACATTGATTAGTGTTTATCTTAGAAGAAATACATATAACCTTTGGGATTGTTGGTTTTATTTCATTTGTTTGTTAGTTACAAAAAGACAATTTGAAATGAAGCTAGTTTATATGGGCATTTATGATATCAAAAATCCAGTGTCTCCCTACCCACACTATAACTTTTGACAGAAGCTGATGGAGAGCAGAGGTAAAAGAATCAGAGTAGAAGCTTTTCAGGCACTGTTCATGTATTGAAAAATAATTATTTTTTCTGTATTTCTTTGTTGTTCAATTCATAATTTAATTCATAGTATACTAAAATGAAATGAAACATCGACACCATGAATGTCCTTATAACTTCCTCTGATACAGATTTAGATCTTAATTACAGCCTACAGTCTAACAGTACAGATCTTATACTACCTGTATTTTGAGGAGCTAGAGTTCCAGCTGCAGAAATATGAAGTTTTGTGTTCTCTAACTTTGTGCACAGAGCTCCTGGGTTGGAGTGAGTGTCACAGAGGAATGCCATGCTGTGCTTGGGTGTTGGAGAGAATGGGCATGCTCTCTCCTTCTAAATCTTCTAATTATTATTGCCTTCCTAAATATTTGATGATTTAAACCTCATGTTTTATCAATCATTCCACATCAGAATTTTTCTTTTCATATTATATGTTCTTTGTGTTAGTAAGAAATCATATCCTATCACTTGGCTGAGTCTCTATCCTGTAGGGACTTGGAACCTCTTTGGAAGAGATTGCTGAATTTGAATTTGTTCCAAATATTCTAATAAATAGCTTTATTATGACCTGCAAGTTTCTTAATTTAAATAAGTGATGATGTAAAAACCATAGGCTGTATCTGCACATATAAATGGAGGAATTGTTCTCCAGGTAGAATGGCCCAAGGGCATTGTGATTACTCCAGTCCATCCAAGTTAGAAGCTGCCTTAATTGGACTCAAGTCCTCAGACTAACATGCTCTATTGTTATATCTGTGACTTCTCCCAGAAATTTGTGTAAGAGATGTACAAGTAGGTTTTTAATTGGGAAGGAAACTTAATATTTCCTAGGAAGATGATACTTGAGAAGAAATTAGAATTCTGCTTATGCTAGTGGAAGCTTTTCCTTTATCTTCTTATTTAAGACATTAAATTGAAACCTGGCTTGGTAAACAGAGGGCCTAAAATGTAAGCAGTTAAGAGTAAACATGTCAGTTGTGAGTCCTCATAGCCGAGTCATATTTGACTGTTTCACAGGAAATGATTTAGGGAAAAATTGTGTTTTATTTTAGTCTTGCTAAATTTTGTGTTGGTATATTTGATCTAACAAATAGTGGTCCAGGTAAGATTGATTCCCACCAATAGAGTGAGTTTTACACAGCAAATATATCTATTTCTCTATGAAGCTATGATTCCTCTCAGGTAAGAATTTTTATCTAGGTCTATACAGTATATGTTGATTTAAGTGATTTTACATTATAAGCATTCACCTTGCACTCTTCTACCTCTCTGGAAGAATGACAATGGGAAGCGGGTGTAAAAATATTGAACCAGCCATCTATTGTTATTACTTCTAGAACTAGACATAAATTATTTATGTATTTTCTTATTATACATAACTACAGGTGAGATTGAACTACCTGAGTAGAAGAATTATAGCTTATATTGACCCAGGACAAGACTCAATATGTACTTTTTCAAAACAACTAAGAATGAATGTTAGATGCAAATTGCTGTGATATCTTGAAATAAAACTAACATTTAAAGACCATATATTGTTACATGGGGCAACAGAATTGAATAACAAATCTGCCAAAACACAAATAATATTCAGAAAATATCAGTGTCTGTTTTTGCATTATATTTGACTGGTATTTATTTTATGTATTTGCAATACAATATGTGTATCAAACAAAGAGTTTAGTACATAATATTTTTCTTTATGAGATTTTGTATTTTGCACAATATATTCCATATAATTTGTTTTAGATATGTGAATTGGAAAAACTGGACATCTTCACAACCATGCTACAATGTAAATGCCCAATGTCTACCCTGACTTTGAAGGTTATGTGCAGGTTTATTAATGACATGAGCAAGCAAGTTAGTATGGATTCAGAAACAAACTCAGACTCAAAACATTATCTAACTGCTGCTTATTAGACAGATACATAAAATTATTATCATAACATACTAGTGTGGCCAGGTGGTGGTGGCACAATGCCTTTTATCCCAGCACTCAGGAGGCAGAGGCAGACAGATATCTGTGAGTTCAAGATCAGCTTGGTCTACAAGAGCTAGTTCCAGGATAGGCTCCAAAGCCACAGAGAAACTGTCTTGAACTACACAACTCCCGACCCCCCATCCCCTACACCCCCCCCAAAAAAAAAACTAGTGTGGTATTTTTGTGACTATATAGTTTATTTTGAGAAAACAATCTTCTTTTATATTTCATAGTATAATATAATTGCAACATTTCTGCCTTTGTTTTCTCCCCCTAAAGATTCCCAAAACCCCACCTTTCTCTTTGAGAGATACATATTCTTAAGAACCTGTGTTAATTTTTTAAAGAAATATTAAGGCTTTAATTTGGAATCATGTTGAAACTAGTCTTCATTTCTTGTGGCAAAAATATTTGACATTTGAAACAAAAAGTTGTAGTTCAAATACTAATTTTTACTATGCCATGTAAATAACTACACAATTAAATAATAAACATGAATGTTCATCTTTCCAAAACTAGAACTAAAGTCTGAGAAGAAATAAACACATACAAAATAAATTATAGCTCAAGGAGGACTGGAGATCATAATTGCACTTCTTAGGCCCTGCAAAAGGAGTGCCTTCCTCAGTCTGTTTCTTCAAGGGTGGATTTGCTGAATGAGATGAAGCAGGAATATGAATGAGACATGTACAAGGTACAACATGGCTACCATCTTGTGAAATACCAGATTCTCTTTGCCCTCTGTTTTATGTTTATCTTACTTTAGGAATTACTTTTCTTATTTTGTTTACAGTTTTAGTGATAAATTATTTGTGGTTAACTAAAGCTTGCCTGAGGATTCTGATAAGAAAATGACCAGAAGCTAGAGAATCCAGTCACACACCTTTAATCCTAGGACTAAGGATTAAGAGATAGACTGATCTCTGTGTGTCCAATGTCACCCAAATGTACACAAGAGTGAATCTATCTAAAACAGAATTATATATAGCTCATACCTTTAATCCCAGCCTTAGAGGGTAGAAAAAACAGGAGCACAGATTCAGTAGGTGGTATTCATTCTCTACCCACACTGAAAGTAGGAGGCATTCATTCTCCACTCACACTGAAGACAGACAGCAGTCTGAGGCTTGGTGAAGAGCTCCTGGATCAGCCCTTTCAGCCTGAGCTAGAGGTGAGAGCTAGTGACTGACTGCTTTGCTTTCCTAATCTTCAGGTTGAACCCAAATGTCTGTCTCTAGGTCTTTTATTTATTTATTTATTTATTTATTTATTTATTTATTTATTTATAGTGTTACATGAAGTCTTTGTTGTCACTCTAGGCTTCAATTTCTGTGTGTGTGTGTGTGTGTGTGTGTGTGTGTGTCTGTGTGTCTGTGTGTCTGTGTGTCTGTGTGTGACTCTATGTTTTTTTTGTGTATATATAATGTGCATGTCTCTTTTTCCACATCCCTGTCCTAGTAAGTGTGTGTGAAGTCTACTTACTTGCTTCCATTTTAAACAGGTAAATATTATGCTTACTCATAAATGTATTTAAAGCAAAACAAATATATCTCATACATGTAAAACTAATTTTAATCTAAAAATTAGATCATGGATAGTAGGCATAGTATTTTATATCCTGGTTTATTGTATAAATATGAAGTTAATAGAGATTATATTATATATTCAAGTTTTGCAATAAAACTATCAAGAACATCATGGTCACATTTTTTATTTTTTTAATTTTAATTAGAAAGAGGATTATTTTACATGTCAATCCCAGGTTCCTCTCCCTCCCCTTCTCCCCTGCCCCCACCAACTAACACCCTACCTATCCCATACCCTTTCTGCTCCCCAGGGAAGGTGAGACCTTTCATAGGGGGTTTTCAAAGTCTTTCATATCCTTTGGGATAGGGCCTAGGCCAACCACCTTGTGGATCCTCCATGTGGGATGGCCTCCCAAAGTCCATTCCTATGCAAGGGATAAGTATTGATATATTTACAAGGGGCCCCATAGATTTCCTAGGTCTCCTCACTGACACCCACATTCAAGTGGTCTGGATCAGTTCCATGCTGGTTTCCCAGCTATCAGTCTGGGGACCAAGAGATCTTGCTTGTTCAGGTCAGCTGTTGCTGTGGGTTTCACCAGCCTGGTATGGACCCCTATGCTCATTAGTCCTCCTTCTCTGCAACTGGATTTCAGTTCAGTTCAATGTGGGTGTCTGCTTCTACTTTCACCAGCTGCTGGATGAAGGCTATATGATGGTATATGAATTACTAATCAATCTCATTATCAGGAGAGGTCATTTAATGTAGCCTCTCCTCTGTTGCTTAGATTGTTAGTTGGTGTCATCTTTGTAGCTCTCCAGACATTTCCCTAGTGCCCGATTTTTCTTTAAACCTATAATGTCTCCCTCTATTATAGTATCTCTTATCTTTATTCTTATATTCTGGAACTACCATGATTTTAGGGAACTAAGCCTGCAAAGCTGAGGGTAAAATGAGATTCGCTGCTGAGGAGCTGTAGAGCTGAGCCCCCTTTGGTTAGAGACAGAGAAGAGGACCACAAACTGGAATAAGAGATGGCTGCTTTGTTGTTTGTTTCCTCACACGTTGAACAGTTGAACAGTTGAATAGTTCATTGTGCTGTGCTTAATGACATTAGTGCCAGAGTGAATGGAGAAGTGTCTGTGGTATTTCCAGAAAATATGAATAATTTAAAAATTACACAATAATTTGAGAAACCTCTCAGCCAATTTTGTTGTCATATTTACACTATAAAACATAGTAAGTATTGTAGCTAAGAGAAAGAAAATGGTAAAGATAACTGCTTAGCATTGAAGAGGTTAGTTTTATTCATTCATAGGTTGATTGCTGGAAGAAACCGAACACTATAGTTTTCTACATTGGTTGTTATATATGTAACAGTCTATTGATATACATAGGGAAACCACTAATAACTTAAGTGAAATTATCACATGTCCCCAGACTTTTAAGTAAGTCAGGCATATTCTGAGGATAGATTGGCCTCTTGAGAGGGCAAGATATGTATGTAAATGCCTGCTCAAGGGGTTTGGATGACTTCTACACTTCCTGAAAAAATCTAACTCCATTACCTGCCTACACATACCTGATCATCAGAATGAAGGCAGAGTGTGAAGCTAAGGAATACTAGGGCCTACAAAAATTAGTGTGTCTAGCTGTCTTAGCTGTTTTCAAATGCTTCAAAGAGACACCATGACCAAAGCAACTTATAGAAGGGTTTACTGGTGCTATGTGTCAGAGGGTGAGTCCTCGATTGTAGTTGTTTCTTTGTTTTATCATTTTTTATTTGAATTAGAAACAAGATTGATTTATATGACAATCCCAGTTCCCTTCTCCCTCCCTTCCTCCCCTACCAGCCCCCCAACTAAAACCCTACCTAGCCCAGCTAGTTCAGGTAACAGAACTCATGGTCACATTTTATTAATTTAGATTTTGCTAGAGTTCACCAGTGCTCAGGTTACTTTATGTTTGCTTTAACAGAAGTTGGTGGTGTCATATCTTCCATGGGAAAATCATGAAACAGATGCACAGAGAAGTTAGTGTATTTGCTGATGTCCACACTGGTAGTGAATGAACTTGGAAGTATAGCAGGCACACTGTATTTCCAGAGTCCATGTTATTCACTGCTATACTCTTTTTTCCTGGGATCTTTGTACACAATGCCTGGGTAACTCAGAGTTGTTATTTGGTTACTGCATTCATCACATCCCCATGATCACTAGATAGCATGTTTCAAGTAACATCAATTAATTTGGAAATTTTTATTTGATGATGAGATATAAGAATGTAAACAAAGTCAATGAGAGAAAAACTCAGGGCATCACTATCAGCTGTGTAGACTCTTTAGAAAGGATTCAGATGTCAAGTATTTCAAAATTTTATTTCGAATTGGGCCAATAGAAACATATTAATATTTACACATTGATAATGACTCAAGCCCATGACTTGTCACAATGACCTTAAACTTTTCCCTTGGTTATCCTGGTTTTGGAATATATATATATATATATATATATATATATATATATATATATGTTTTATTTTCCATATTCTTCTAATGTAAATATTACAAAGAAGAAAATCTTACATGTAAATACTATTTCCTATATGTTAAAACTACATTCCTCTATTTGCTATTTATCTCTTAATTTTCTAGTATCAGTTTCAGTTTCAATTAAGATGCACTTAAGAACAGAATAAATTCACATTCTTTCTATAGTATCATTGCAGATCCTGTTCTCC
This sequence comes from Cricetulus griseus, assembly GCF_003668045.3. Lineage (NCBI taxonomy): Eukaryota > Metazoa > Chordata > Mammalia > Rodentia > Cricetidae > Cricetulus > Cricetulus griseus. Next base: position 87,237,134 of record NC_048599.1, read on the forward strand.
GGAGTTTCCCACTGAGACACAATCCACATATATTTAAATGGGACAGAGAAATAATGTCACAGAATTTATCCTTTTGGGCCTCACTCAGGATCCAACTGGACAAAAAGTATTGTTTGCCATGTTCTTAGTCATCTACATTGTGACCATGGTGGGCAACCTGCTCATTGTGGGGACTGTGGTTGCCAGCCCCTCCTTGAACTCCCCAATGTACTTCTTCCTTGCTTATCTGTCAATCATGGATGCTGTTTATTCTACTTCCACAACACCCAAATTGATTATGGACTTACTGTCTGACAAAAAGACTATCTCATACACAGCATGCATGGGCCAACTCTTTACTGAACACTTGTTTGGTGGTGCTGAGGTCTTCCTCCTGGTGGTGATGGCCTATGATCGCTATGTAGCCATCTGTAAGCCCCTTCACTATTTGACCATCATGAATTGGAAGATTTGCATCCTTCTGTTAGTGATAGCCTGGGTTGGCGGGTTTGCCCACTCTGTGGTTCAAGTTATTTTTGTGTCCAATCTCCCATTCTGTGGACCGAATGTCATTGACCACTTCATCTGTGACATGTACCCACTACTGACACTAGCATGCAGTGACACTTACTTCATTGGTCTCACTGTGGTTGCCAATGGTGGAGCCATCTGTATGATCATTTTTATTCTTCTCCTCATCTCCTATGCATTCATTCTAAACTCTCTTAAAAGTTATAGTCAGGAAGGGAGAAGAAAAGCCCTGTCCACATGTGGCTCCCACATCACTGTGGTTGTACTGTTTTTTGTTCCCTGCATTTTCATTTATGTTAGACCAGTGTCTAACTTTCCCATCGATAAATCGATAAGTGTGGTGTTTACAGTTATTACTCCCATGTTGAATCCTTTAATATATACCCTAAGAAATTCAGAGATGAAAAATGCTATGCAAAAACTCTGGTGTAAAAAATTAACTTCAGGTAGTACAAGAGTGCATTCACCACATTGAGCACTTCTGTTACAAATCTTAAGTAATAAACAGACAGTAGACTTTAATAAATATTTTCTGGCTCTCTCATTCACTACTTGGTTCATACCTATATTGTTGTCTATCATTTTAAAAATAACATATTTTTAAATTTTAGAATGACTCATAGAAAATTCTGGAAGATTATAAAAATAACTATATAAGTAAAGATATAAAAAACTATGAGATTGAAAATATTTTAATTGCATTCACTTTGTAACAAAATTTATCACAAGAAGATATGCTTTCTATTTTAAGTTTGAAAAACAAGTATCAACAAGAATGATACCAGTGAATAATATGCCAAGCTTGGTGAGGAAACGCCTGTGAGTCCTCAATCTTACATAAATTTCTACAGGCAAGTAAGTAAAGCTAAAAGCTGGAGAGATGGTGCTCCCCAGGAAAGTGCACCTTAGTTGGTTTTCAGGGCCAAAGAGACAGCCCTGAAAACATACATACAAGTAACATTATGTGGACTGAACAGGTTCTATTTAGGAATATAGATGCATATGCATATATATGTATGTGTATATTTGATGACAATTAATGATTAAAAGAAACCATCTTTGAAGGAAATAGGGGAGCATATGGGAGAGTTTGGAAGGACAAAAAAGAAGATAGGAATGTAATTAAATTACAATCTCAGAAATAAAAACACAATATAATGTAAAATGTTTAAAAAAGAAAAACCAGCATCATTTTTTAATAGGAAGAAATTTATCTGAAATTCACATTAAATTTCTTAAAGAGAAGCCAGGCTGTGGTGGCACATGCCTTTAATCCCAGCACTCGGGAGGCAGAGGCAGGAGGATCTCTGTGAGTTCAAGACCAGCCTGGTCTACAAGAGCTAGTTCCAGGACAACCTCCAAAGCCACAGAGAAAACCTGTCTTGAAAAACCAAAAAAAAAAAAAAAAAAGAAAAAAAATTCTTAAGAGAGATAGTGGAAGGAGTTGAAGGAGAGAAAAGAATGTAATCAAACCCACTGTATGAAAAGATCATTTAAAAATAAATTTAAAGATTAATTTTTGAAGAGAATGTGCATGTTTAGGAACTGGAAAGATTGTCTAAATTAAAACATTTAGCCTTGGACACATACTTATGAAAAACATAATTTTATACACTATGTGTATATTGGTACACACACACAGACACACACAGACAGCCAGACAGACACACACACACACACACATATGTGTGTGTATTAATTATACATATATACATACATATACATATCCAATTAAATACACATACATACTAAAAATTAAAATACATACCACAAATTTGTGATAAGGCATGGAAGGAGCTTGAGGGGGGAGGGAGGAGTGGGAATGAGAAGGTTTAATATTTATGAATTTCTCAAAATACAATATAATTTTATAAAAAGTAATTTAAAACAAATTATGCTATGCTATGCTTATGCTACATGATTAATTGCCAGAAATGCAATATATACATCTGAAGATTGCTCCATTTTGTGGTCACTATCTGCATTTTCAGATCAGAAATTTTGGATAACACATATAACATTGCATTTCACCATAAGCATGAATAGTATAATGTTTCTTGGTCTTGGACTCAAGGCTAACATGTGTGAGGCTTAGGCAAGAGCGAAGTACTGGAAGTTTTTAATCTCTGTTAATCTGCTGAAAAATAATTGTTTTTACTTAATAACAATTATTCAGTTAACAATTGCTGAAATTAAGAGAAAAAATTATAATTCCTCCAGACACAGATTCAAGACTTGACCACACACAAAACCAAACCAACCAAACAAACCTATGTTTAAATAAATTGAATAACTGTGATTGCTTGTCTTTGTAAGAATTAAAATGGCAATGAGGACATTATAACCTATTTACAATTCTAAGTTCTCTGTCTCTGTGGCTCATAGGTCCTTTCTTTTATAATTGAATTTAGGTGGGGAAGTTGGGAGGAATGAATGCTTCAGGAGTGAGGGGAGGATCTGGAGGGACTGGGAAGTAAGTGGGATTGGGGTGCATGATGTAAAATTCCCAAAGAATCAATAAAGAATTATGTTTTAAAAATAATTTTAAGGAGTAAGTTAATCATAAGTAAATAAACAGAATCTGAGAAACCACAAAGCCCTTAAAAGAAGAAACTTCATAGTTCAGATGTCCTCTGCTCTTTCTGATTCTTGGTCAAGTCCCTCACAATGACTTCATATGGCCAGGCATGGAAAGTCAGTGTGGTACCAACAAGCTGCTTTATAAGAGCCATAGAGTCCCTGACCTGTGTGTTTGCACAGAAAGCAGTGAGCAAAAGGCAACGGACAGCACTGCCATTAGAAGAACTTTGAGTGCCTGTAATGGCAGCATTTGAGCGACTGCACCTTTTGTCTTGTGATGGAAATCTGAGGGACAGTGTTCTAGCACTGAGCTCTGCAGACACAAATGCTAGACCAGCTCTCCAGCAGAGAAACTATGCTTGCACCTGCCAGAAGAGGGACCTGCTTCCTCTGCTGTCCACCCTGAAAGGACACCCCAGAGTGATTTTACAAAGTATCAGATAACAGGTGCAGAATTCAGGTAAAGTGAAGGAGACAGAGTAAAGGCAAATGCAAGGCACTATTTTTAAGATATCAATACTCTGTTCACCATGAATTATTTTGTTGTTTTCATGAATTTAGATTTTTACAAAATAAAAAAATAAACTCTGTTTTACAAAGTAAGGGAGACTGTTCTGGTATTGTTGATCAAAGGAAGTGGAATGCCTACTCAAAAAGATGGTTTGAAATTCTCTGTGCTATATTGAAATACAAATTAAGCCTGAAACAGCACATATTCTCACCTGGTGGGAATCCAACTTAGACAAATGAAGTTAGATATAAAATTAAATGTTACAACATGCAGAGATTGTTCATTTTTCTAGCAGTAAAATATAGGTTAAATAGCCAATTTTTACTGAGCTATATACACAATTCTCATAGCCCTTATAGCCTGTGTCCTGATCAAAACCAGAATTGATACACGTTGCTAAACTAGGTTATAAAACAAGGGGATTGGGCAGAGACTATCTTCTAGCTTCATGTTTTTCAAATCTATGCCTTCGTCTGTCTCCAGCTTCAAGGACATATCTCTCGAATAAAATGGAACAGTAATGTGAAGGAGACATTTAGATGGTGCATCATAGCCTTCTGATGAAATGTCAGTCTTTTTTCGCACATATTCTTTTGTGCTACAAAATTTCTTTGTTGAGACTACAAACTGGTGAAACCACTATGAATATCACTGTAGAGAACTCAGCAAAAGCTAAACTTAAGCATACCACAAGAGTCAGTTGGACCAATCCTTGACTTATGCCCAAATAATTCACAATCTGAATCTACAGATACCTCCTCAGCCAAGTTCTTTGCTGCTTTCTTACGAATAGTAGGATATAGAAATAACCTAAATGTCCTACAACTGATGAATGAACAATAAAATTGTGGAATGTATACACTTTGGAATACTATTCATTAATAAAGAAAAATGAAATCATGAACTTTGTAGATAATATGACTGAAAAGGGGAATATCATACTGAGTTAAATGACCTAGACTCAGAAAGACGTATGTCACATGTTACCTCTTAAGTGAAGCTCCTAGAACCAAATCTTCCAATGTGAGTATAGATACAGATCCTGGAGTAACTTCAGAAACCACGAATATGAAAGAGGCCATTGTCATCGTAGGGGGTTGCAATAAGAGAACAGAATAGCAGTATATATATTATCCCTTCAGAAAATGGTAAAGGTAAAAAGGTAAAAGAACAGTAAGGATGTCTGAAAAAGTTGTAAGGAATCACACAATTATCTAAGGAAAAATCCTATAACAGAATATATATATATATATATATATATATATATATATATATATATATATATTCTCATTTTGCCTGATAGTGCCCTGTTGAAGCACTGAAGACCACCTAATAGAACCCTATATTAACATGTAAAGCCCTGTTTTGAGTTGTTGGTCAAGGTTCTTCAAGAGACTCCCCAAAACATTGAGGCTATTGCTATTTTCCTTGATTGCACACCAGAGGTGGAAGCTAAGTCCTTATTGCCGAAGACACTGTACTCCTCAGATACAGAGCCTGCTTCCTGAGCCAGAAGTGACATGAATACATTCTCTCTGTGGACTAACTTTCATGGTGCCACAGGAGCTGTCCAAGCTTCCAAAGAAGGGGAAACAACTACCGATATTACTTAGTTAAGATGTCTATGAATCACACCAATGACAAGCATGGCATGATAACCCTATGTGTGCATTAGTGGCATGCATACTTTGGCAGTAACCAACAGTATTTAATTGGACTTAAGACCCACACAAGAAGCAGGAATCCATGCCTTATTCTGAAAACTTATCCAATTACTCAGTGTTAGTGAAGATATGGATCTTTGGGGAGAATCTAAAACCACCTCTTATAACTCCTAATCATAATCTAAATATTTGTCCTTGCACCTGTAGGTGAGTGTAGCTGCTACTCCTCAGCAAGGAATTTTGTTTTTACAACAGGTAGAGACTATTAAAGAAGGTCAAAACCAATCAAACTGGAGAGTTGTAAAATCAGATTCCATTGGCTACACCTAAAATTATTCCTACACCTGAGGCTCAGAGAACATTGTAAAAGAGTGGGTAGGAAGATTGTAAGAGCCTGAGAATCAGGGAGGTGAACATGACATTGTGTCTCCTAATAATGTCAGAATATACTGTCATAAAGTTTCACTAACATGACTGCCTGAATATGAGCTGAATATGATGAGACCAATAGATATGCTAATGTAGACAGGGGAAGGCCCAAGGGTCCCCAATCCTACACAAAGAACTATAGGTAACCAAAGAATGCTGAGAAGAGGAAAAAAACAGTCTTTTCCAGGGAAGAGTGCACCGATTTGTTATTCAATTCCAAATGCTCAGCCCTGAAACAAAACATATGAGTAGTATTACACAGACTGGGCAGGGTATATTTAGGAATATGTATATACATACTCATCATACATGCCTGAAACAACAATGACTGAAAAATGAGGCTATGAATTTGTAAAAGAGGAAGTAAGTATATGGGGTAGCTTGGATCAAAGAAATGGAAGGGAGAAATGATATAACTATATTAAGATCTCAAGAAAACTTAGAAGAAAAAATATTTTTCCACCATAATATTTTATCAATTATTTGTTGATTGCACATAATGTGCCTCAATCGCACACACTTCCAAGTTCTCCCAAGTCTACCCCCTACTGTTGTGACATTACTGTAAAAATAAGAAGACATACATACCAAGTCCAATTTGTGTTACCCATGTTACAGCTGGTGCATGGCCAAAAAGAAATTTTAAGAATGGTGAATAGGAAATTGAAAACTCAACATCTTATGTTCTGATCCTAGGGATTTTACTCCAATGTCATGCCAGTGTGTCAATGTGTTCCTTGTTTATTCTTATATGTCAGTGAGTAGAAAGAATGAGATTTCTATCCATTTTCAGAGTAAGATAGAAACTCTCACATACTTAGTCAACTTGTTTTTGAACCTCAATCCAAATCCACATCTACACTGATCCAGGTACCACTGTCTCTAGTCATATCCATAAAATACTACAACTATTATTGTTTTATTCCTGGGAGAGTGTTTTAGGAATAGAAATACATCAGCAACATAAAACATTGGTTTCTAGCCAGCCAAGGCATTTGAATGCCTTTCTTGATTTTTCCTGATTAAATTATGTAATTGAATTTTATCTGCTTGGTTCTAAATTATCTTATTTGTACTAGATCAGCATATTGCAATTGCTAGTATGTGTTTCTAGACTTGTGAGTTTTACTTGGTGTAGGGAGCTGCAGAATACCACGCCCAAAAGATGGTGCCAGTTTCCGCCCTCCACTAGCACAAAGGCGAGCGCTCTCTGTGGTAAACAACTCCTAATTTCGTAAAGGTCATGTATCCTCTTAATTCTGCTTGGAGACAACCAATCCTGGCGCACCACGTAGGGTTAGGTGATTGGTAGATGTAGACTATATCAGGCCCCGTCTCCCTCGACCTGGGGCCGCCGCCATTATACCCTGTAAAGCAAAGATGTTCCCGATTAAACTGTGTTGAAGAAGATTCCTTGGTGTGGCGTCTTTCTTGCTGGTCAATGGTGGACGCTGCAAGTGGTGGCCCGTACGGGGACTCAGAACTTCTCACAGTTGGGGCAGCGCTGGTAAGTTCCCAAGGTAAGTGGAACCATAAAGTCCGCAGTGAATGCAGAGATAGGTCTCCGGTAAAGGAGTACCAGAGCCCTCAGGAAAGAGGCAGAAAAGTCTCCGGAAAGGAGCAACACTGTTCGAGACAAAAGTGAACCGAAAGTAAAAAACCTCGCTTCTGCTTTAACTTGTAGAGTGAGAGTAAGTGAATGGACCCTGCTATTATAGTGGTGATTTGGCTGCTTTTTAACATTGCAGTGTAGGCTTTTGTTTTCTGGTGGTGTTACCCGACTTGCACACCTTTGGAGCGCACTAAGACAAAAGCACAATGGGATCGTCACAATCACATCCAATTTTTCTGGCTCTTCAAGAGCTACTTCATTCCAAAAATTTAAGGTTAACTAAAGCCACGTTACAGAGGTTCCTGAATGAATGCGACACCATTGCACCCTGGTTCGCTGCCTCGGGCAGTCTCACAGTGGATAGTTGGGATAAATTAGGGAAAGACCTGGATTTTGCCTGGGAGCAAGGAACGTTGAAGCCGAGTGTTCGCCAGGTTTGGCGTCTGGTGCGCAGCTGTCTAGAGGACAAAGGGGGAAATAAGAAAGCTATAGCGAATGGACAGGCTGCCCTTGAGATGCTCCAAGAAGAAAGATCAGAACAGTCAGAAAGTGAGAGAGAAAAGGAGAAACAGAAAGGAGATAAGAAGCGAGTCTATCCTTCTCTAGGAAGGTTGAGGAAGGAGTTAAAAGAACCAGGAGAGGATTCAGAATCAGAGCAGGATATATGTGAGGATGACGACATCATGGAGGAAGAGGAGGGAAAGATTATTGAGCTCATGGAAAAACATTCATTAAAAGTATCAGAAAAACAGCGCCCTAAAATGGCGACAGTAAAGCAAAGGCACCACCCTATCGCTCCTCCCCCCTACTGCTCGAAAGAGGAAGTAGGAGGTCCTGGTTGCTCCACCTTCTGTACAGAAGTGTGGCGTGTGGTTTGCACTGAGTTTTGGGTTACTCGACCACTGGCTTATCCAGTTTTTACAGATGGTAACCAACAGAGATATCATGAACCGATTGACTTTAAAATAGTCAAAGCTCTGGCAGAATCGGTACGCACATATGGGGTGATGGCAGCTTTTACAATTGCCCAGGTAAAAGCACTCAATCATTTCTGTATGACACCTAGTGATTGGACGAATTTGGTAAGAGCTTGCTTATCACCAGGACAATATTTGGATTGGAGAGCTTTCCAAATTGAGTTTGCCAATGAATCGTGCGGCTGGTGATCAATATTGGGATGTGGACATGCTTCTTGGTCAAGGACGTTTTGCACAGCAACAGACAGGATATCCTCCTCAAGTGTATGATCAGATTAACCAAATAGCCATTAGGGCTTGAAGGTCTCTGCCTAACAAGGGTGAGGTCAGTGGAAATCTTACAAAGATATTTAAAGGTCCTATGGAACTCTTTTCAGACTTTGTGGCAAGAATGGTAGAATCTGGAGGAAGAGTGTTTGGGGATCCAGATGCTGCTAGGCCTTTGATCAAACAGCTGATTTATGAACAGTGTACAAAGGAGTTTAGGGCTGCAATAACTCCATATAAGGGTAAAGGTCTTGAAGTCCGGATGAAAGTCTGTAGGGAGTTAGGGGGTCCACTGACTAATGCTGGCCTAGCAGCTGCTGTGATGCAATTAACTAAGAAAGGTGGAAGTTCAGGAGCTTGCTTTAAATGCGGCAAGCAAGGTCATTTGAGAAAGCAATGCCCCGAGGGAAGAAACACTAAAGTCAATAACTCTGCTCTGCGCCCTAAGCAACCTGGCTTACGTCCTAGATGTAGAAAAGGAAATCATTGGGCTAAGGATTGTAGATCAGTGAAAGACATCAGTGGACAGCCTCTTGTTCAGGGGTATGGAGGAGCCCATCCAAAAAATGGACAACGGGGCCCATGACCCCAGGGCCCACAAATATATGGGGCCATGGAGGTTCAGAACCAGGAGCAGAGTCCCGAAACCTGGCCCTCCCTTCGTCATCCAAGTGACCGAGGAGAGCCACTACAAGCTCCGAGGGGCTGGACTTACACTCCACCACCAGACTCATATTAACTCCCAGAATGGGGGTCCAGCTCGTTGACACTGATTTTAAGGGACCCCTTGAGCCTGACACAGTAAGCTTGCTTATAGGAAGATCATCTGCAGCATTGAAAGGTTTACGAGTACATCCTGGAGTTATAGATCCTGATTACATGGGTGTAGTAAAGATCATGGTAGAATCTCCTAGAGGGATTACAGCCATTTCCCCTGGAGACAGGATAGCACAGCTATTGCTTTTGCCAAGTTTGCATGACAAGTTTCCAGCACAAGCCAGAGAGAGAGGAGAGGGAAACTTTGGTTCCACTGGATCAAACTTAACTTTCCTAGATTTAGACCTTGATCAACGTCCAACTCTTGAGTAAACAGTGAATGGTAAGAAAATTTTAGGCTTACTAGGTTCTGGAGCTGATAAGAGCATCATAGCCACCAAACATTGGCCCTCTGGCTGGCCTATACAGGTCTCTTCTCAAACTTTACAAGGTTTAGGCTATGCTAAGGCTCCTGATATGAGTGCTAGACAATTGCCTTGGAAAGATCAGGAAGGGCATTCAGGGACCATGCAGCCTTATGTGTTAGACTTACCAATTTCACTATAGGGAAGAGATTTGTTAAAGGATATGGGTTTTAAACTCACAAATGAATACTCAGAAACATCTCAAGATATCATGAAACGAATGGGATACGTCCCAGGCCGAGGCCTCGAGAAACATCTGCAGGGTCATACCAGTCCTATTATTCCAAAACCGAGACCTAAGAATCTAGGTCTGGGTTTTTCCTACGGGTCACTGAGGGAGGTATTCCTATTATCTGGAAAACAGAGGAGCCAGTATGGGTTCCTCAGTGGCCACTTTCCTCTGAAAAACTGGAAGCTGCTAAGACTCTAGTGCAGGAACAGCTGGATCTGGGGCATATAAAAGCCTCTGTATCTCCATGGAATACTCCTATTTTTGTCATTAAGAAAAAATCTGGTAAATGGAGACTGCTTCACGATCTTAGAGCTATTAATCAACAGATGTAAATTATGGGCCTGTACAACGTGGTCTTCCACTTTTAACTTCTTTACCTGCTTCATGGCCTATCATCTCTATAGATATTAAAGATTGTTTCTTTTCCATACCTTTGTGTGCCAAGGATTCAGGGCGTTTTGCGTTTACGCTGCCCTCTTGTAATCATGAACAACCTGATCTAAGGTATGAATGGATAGTGTTGCCACAGGGGATGGCCAATAGTCCTACTATGTGTCAGTTGTTTGTAGCAGAAGCAATTGCTCCTTTGAGAGTGGACTTTCCAAAGATTAGATGTGTTCATTATATGGATGATATTTTATTGGCTGCCAAAGATGATAAAACACTCAATAAGGCATATACAAAATTGGTAAAATTGCTTGAGATGCATAATTTAGTCATAGCCTCAGAAAAGGTACAAAAGGACACTGTTGTTAACTATCTAGGGGCTAAGATTCTCCCTCATACAATTATTCCACAAAAGATAGAGATTAGAAAAGATAATTTAAAAACTCTTAATGATTTTCAAAAGTTGTTGGGAGATATAAATTGGATAAGATGTTATTTAAAATTACCTAATTATAAGTTAAAACCATTGTATAATATTCTCAATGGTAATTCAGCATTAGATTCACCTAGGCAGTTAACCGCTGAAGCCAGAGAAGCTTTAAAGAAAGTGGAGACAGAATTACAAAATGCCAGCCTTAAACGGCTAATAGAAAATATGGATATTCTTTTGTGTGTGCTTCCAACATTCTCCCAGCCTACAGCTTTGCTGTGGCAAGATGGTCCATTACTATGGATTTATTCTAAATCCTCCCCAGGAAAAACTATTGAATACTATCCTGCAGCGGTTGCTGACTTGGCTCAAAATGGGATACAGCAATGCATTCAATATTTTGGGAGACTACCAAATAAGATTATAATCCCATATACTGCTCAACAAGTTAAGATACTTTGTGGAACTGTGGATGATTGGGCCATTCTTCGATGTGGATTTTCAGGAGAAATAAATAATCATTATCCAACACCCTCTAATGTCATTTTTTAAAGAACATCCAGTCATTTTTCCTAAAATGACTGCAGCAGCTCCTATTGCTGGAGCCACAAACATTTTCACTGATGGATCCAAGACGGGCTGTGGAACCTATATGATAAAGCATCAGGATCCAGTGCAATTCCAATATCAGCCTGGCTCCTCCCAGATTATTGAATGTAAAATTGTTCTTGAAGTGTTTAGAAATTGCCCGTTCTCCTTTAATCTGATTTCTGATTCGGCATATGTTGTGAATGCTGTTAAGGCCCTGGAGGTTGCAGGACCTATCAAACCTAATAGTAGAGTTTGCAAACTCTTACAGGAGTTGCAAAAGTTGATCTGGCATCACGATCAGAAATTTTTTATACAATATATTAGAGCTCATACCAACTTGCCTGGACCTCTATCAAAAGGCAATGAGATTGTAGATCTCTGTACTAGAGGAGAATATTTATTTCTTGCTTCCCCTATGGAGTGAGCACAGCAATTTCACAAACAATTCCATGTATCTGCAAAAACATTGCAGCAAAGGTTTCAGCTATCTCAAGTAGAAGCTAGACAGATAGTATTGAATTGTCAACAGTGTATAACCTTTTTGCACCCCCCCTAGCCTGGGGGTCAATCACAGAGGGTTGTTGCCCTTGAAGATCTGGCAAATGGACATAACTCATTTTTCAGGATTTGGAACTCTTAAATATATCCATGTGTCTGTGGATACCTGTTCAGACATCATCCATGCCACCCCTATGAGTGGGGAAAAAACCTGGCAATGTCATTGGACATTGCCTTGAGGCGTGGGCTGCCTGGGGAAAACCTCAGCAATTAAAGACTGACAATGGTCCTTCTTATACAGCTCAATCTTTTACCTCCTTCTGTAAACAGATGGAAGTCCAATTAAACCATGGCCTGCCTTATAATCCCCAAGGACAAGGAATAGTTGAAAGAGCTCATCGCACATTGAAAGAATGTTTATTAAAACAAAAAGGGGGAATAGGCCATGGTAGAACACCATAGGAACTCATTTTACTCTGAATTTTTTAAATTTGGATTCTCAAGGCCTTTCTGCTGCCGATAGGCACCAGACTCAGGCACCTGCTCAGAAGGGCTACATAAGATGGAAAGATATCCTTATGGGTCTATGGCATGGACCAGACCTGGTGTTAGCATGGGTGAGAGGTTCAGTTTGTGTTTTCCCTCAGGATCAGCAAGACCCGGTGTGGATTCCAGAGAGACTAACTAGGAGATGCAACAAACAAGATGAAGCCTCCGATATTGATCCTGCTGCTGACCTTGACAACACTGTGGCTGATCCAGGCCAGAGAACAAATCCTGTGGGCCATAGCGAAAGCGTGGCCAATTCCCTTGCCTGTTCATAGCACATCTAAAGTTTTGCCTGTTTTCTTTTCTACTAGTTGTGACTTGGGCTTGCCTTGTGTCAATTTAAACCCTGACACCGCCCAGTATTCAGTCACTAATATTTCTCTCCATGGAGCATTATGCTTCTCCCTTATTAATAATTCTAACCCATGCATTTGGTTGAAGAATGGTTCTGTTTGCAATTGGCTTGATCTTTTTACTCATAACCAGATCTCGAGTGCAATGCTCACTGAAGCCCTGACTCAGATTAGTACAGGTGCTAGTTCTGGCTCCGGCACTGGTACAAATGGAACCAAAGATGTAAATATCACTACATTTCTGATGCTGATGGAGGGGCTCCGACCCTCAAATTCACCCTTTATTCAAGGGAACTCCACTGCTCGACAAGTCTTGTCTTATTGTGCACCCAATCAAGGCTATTCTCCTCATTGAACACCCTGTCAGAGTCCGGACCATAAACTTAAACAGATAGCTCCAGGTTTTGAATTTACTCCCCCTCTTGGCAAGTACCAGTATAACCTAACTCAGGGAGGTTCCCAAAGAACAGGCAGTAAAAATACCTGGCCATGGTTTCAATGGGTACTCTGCAACGAGCGTGGAGCATTTACTTCCCTTGAAACTTTTGCGGTTCTCGAGAATCTCTGCATAAGACTTCTTAATGTTTCTGGTACAAGGGATGAGAAGGGACCTTCTCTCAAGAATCTATCAATACATAAAACTTTGAATAATCTCACTGTTCCAGCTAGCCGGGTATGTTTAAAAGATCCTTTTTTCTTTCTGCTCTCTAACACTACTAATGCTACCAAAGAAGTGATCTCATGCAATTCGACTGATGTCTCCTGCATTGCTAGTCAATGTTGGAATGGTTCTGCTAATACAGCAGTAGTGATGAGAATTCCTATTCCGGTCAAAGTGGATACAGGAACGTTTCCTGTCCCACGCTAACCGCCTCGCCAGCAAAAACAACACGGGGACACTCCTCAGGATCCTTCTGCAGTAAAGCTTTAATGCCTCTTGAGAGGAAGAGCATCAGCTTACAGAGCGGAGACTCTGAACACCCAAAAACCCCTCCTTATATAGGTTGGCAACCGTCGCCTCGGACTCTTACTTTCTGACTGGATGAAGCCTGTCATACCATATGACGCCAGCTGATCGAACCATATGACGTCACGGGAGGGGCGGAGATTAAGGGCTGGAAAATTACAAAGTTACGTAGTGCGCATGTTCACAGCTTGTAACGGTTCCTAACATATCCCCCTTTTTTATTAATTAATGATAAGGCTTCATATTTTACAAGCAAGTAGGTCACCCATACATTGAGGGATAGAGGCAGAGGTTGTACCTCCCAAATCATACAAAAAGACTGTGTACGAGAGTCGCCCCTAGGCTGATAGCTTGACCCGAAGCGCTCTCGACCTGTCCTCCGCCATTTTTCTGGGAAAGGGAAACTGGGGAAGGCAACCCTTATGCAGGACAACATGCCTCCCAGAGAAGCCTGCATATTAGGCAACTCTCTGTGCGATGCTTTGCTCGACATCCCTCATGGGCTGCTCAAACCAGACACTCTACCCTGTGCAATGAGCCTAGGCTCCGGGTGTGCAAGAGCTGTCTGACCAGTGGCCTATTTCTTAAACATTGTTAACCAAATTTTAGTGGAAGCCCCTTGTTCCAAGGCTACAAGCACTTGGGCGATCTTAGTTTGAGCCCTGAGCCTACAGACCAGCCAGAGAAGCAACACCAATCCGACTGTGCCAGACATTCCCACCCCCACCCATTCTTTAAAGTAGGAAACAGCTGAGGTGACCCATGACGACAGTCCCTCCATCAGTGACAGATCGATAGCGGCTCTCAATTCACGCAGCATCTGCTCAAATTCAAGGGTTCAATTCTGCAACATAAACTGAGAAAGGCTTTTAGACAAATTAGCTGTTTTGGTGAAATTCTCATATTGGATGGAGGTAACACATAGGCCAGGGAGCTTCTGCTCACAGCCTCTGCTCAAATTCAATGGTCCAATTGTTATTGACACATAGGCCTTGGTCAGCTACGAGAAACAGAGACTTCCCTTAAGGGAACTAGTCCTATTTTCACAAAGCTCTGTTCATCCTCAGGCAGAAAAGCTAAGCCCAGCTCTTTATTGGTGGCAAAGAATCAGGGAAAAACCTGTGCATTATACATCACCGGCATTGGAAGTGGGAACATTGACGTGATTCCCTGTAGGAAGCCGGTTCCTGCATTATCCATTATAATAATGGTGCCTGAAGACACCAAGATGTAAATTACTTCACAGGCGCTGGGTAATCTCCATTCCTTTGATCTCTGCCTATCCCGTGGCTCATTTGGCCTGAGGAGCTGAAGCCATTCATAGGGTAACACGTCCCAGGCGGCTGGCCAGCCTTTATAAGGGATGGTTTTCTTGGTTCAATGTCTCCGCTCAGTCTCCACTCTGGTAAGATGCATTAAAGCTTGTCTGCAGAAGGATCCGAGTGTCCTGCGTGTATTTCTTGCTGGCGAGAAAATACAGCGCGCGCGGGACATATGGTGCCGAAACCCGGGAACATGTGAACATCTCTGGCACCGCGGAGACCCCTTGGCTACAAGGCGGATTCAGAACTGCAGGGTGGTAAATTCGGAGAGGTATGTTTTTTCTGGACTTTGGCTTGGGAATGTTGCTATTGTGGGAGGTTAATATAGAGGCTTCTATGCTTTTACTAGGAGCTATTTTGACTTTTCTCACTGTTGTAGCAATCTTAAAGAAGTCCAGAATTACATATCAGAAACCGAATATGGTGAGAGATGGGGTGCGCCTAACAATAAAATATAAGAAAAAAGGACCTCCCGGGATGTCTAGTGACAAGGGAGTGAATAATTTGTTAAGAACAACAACATATAAGAAAAAAGGACCTCCCGGGATGTCTACTGACAAGGGAGTGAATAAGAAAAAAGGACCTCCTGGGATGTCTAATGACAAGGGAGTGAATAATTTGTTAGATGATTCTGTAAATAAGTTTAAAGCTTTAAATCTTGATAGCTCTGATGACTCTAAAAGCTCAAGAGATAAAGTTTTAGAAGAAACAGCTCAGCTAGATGACTCAAAACCTAGCCTCTGCCCTGCAACGAAACTGGAGGCCTTGGAGCTGAGCAGCTCAGACTCTGAGATTTTAGACTCTAGCAAGGAAGCAGAGCTAGAGGAGGAGACAGCACGATACCACCCCGATAGATATCGGCTGCCAAAAATGCCAGCGGGTGTGCTTCTATCAGCACCCCCATTATTTGGTACCGACTCCTTCTTACCATCAGAGGAGCGGAGAAAATTACAGATGGCTTTCCCAGTCTTTGATAGGGGAAAAGGCCATGCCTGCTATTCAACACTTCTTAAAGGCCTGGAATGCCTGGGGCTTTAAAGCCTCATAAACATTGACGCTCGGGCCAAGCGTCTCACCTCAAAACCTAAAAGGCCAAAAGGAAATGGTAAAATGGAAAGATATCTTAACTGATCTTTGGAGAGGCCCGGATCCTATTCTCATAAGATCCAGGGGAGCGATATTGTGTTTTCCCACAGGATGAAGAAAATCCTCTGTGGATCCCAGAAAGACTCAACCCGAAGAGCCTCTTCGGACCTTCAAAAGTCGGAACTCCACCCTCTCCCCGGGAGTTGAGAGCCGCTATTGTTATCCAGATTAACTCCTGCCCTTGGCGGAGAGATTGTCACTGCTTAAGGGGTGGGGGTGGGATTGTTTGATGCAGCCGTTTGCGGATTGCTGTTACTTTTGGCTGGTCTATGAGAAAAGGGGTGGGGGTGGAATTGTTTGATGCAGCCGTTTGCGGATTGATGTTACTTTTGGCTGGCATGTAAGCTCCAGGGCTCAAACCAAGAGATCGCCCAAGCGCTTATATTTTGGCTAACTATGCTTAAGCAATAGGCTGCTGGCCAGACAGCTCTTGCACACCCGGAGCCTAGGCTCATTGCACAGGGTAGAGTGTCTGGTTTGGGCAGCCCCAATGAGGGATGCTGAGCAAAGGCATCGCACAGAGTTGCCTATTATGCAGGCTTCTCTGGGAGGTACGTTGACCTGCATAAGGGTTACCTGCCCGAGACTCCCTTTCCCAGAAAAACGGCAGAGGACAGGTCAAGAGCGCTTCGGGTCAAGCTAACAGCCTGATGGCGACTCTTGTACACAGTCTTAATGTTTGATTTTGGGAAGGTTCAACCTCTGCCTCTATCCCTCAACATATGGGTGACCTATTTGCTTGTAAAAATATAAAGCCTTTTTCATTAATTAATAAAAAAGGGGGATATGTAGGAAGCCGGTTCCTGCATTATCCATTATAATAATGGTGCCTGAAGACACCAAGATGTAAATTACTTCACAGGCGCTGGGTAATCTCCATTCCTTTGATCTCTGCCTATCCCGTGGCTCATTTGGCCTGAGGAGCTGAAGCCATTCATAGGGTAACACGTCCCAGGCGGCTGGCCAGCCTTTATAAGGGATGGTTTTCTTGGTTCAATGTCTCCACTCTGGTAAGATGCATTAAAGCTTGTCTGCAGAAGGATCCGAGTGTCCCGTGTGTGATTTCTTGCTGGCGAGAAATACAGAGTGCGCGGGACAATTCCCCAACGTAGTTCCCCCTGGACAGCTGGGGTCTTGATCATCATCAGTAACATCAGGAGGAGCAGCTTGCTCCCCCCTTTCATGTGTCTGGTCTGCTGTATCCTTCTGCTCCCTGACTGTCCTGGTAAGTCTTTCAGGGACCCAGAAAGGATTTTCTTCATTCTGTGGGAAAACACAAACAGCTCCCCTGGATCTTATTAAAATAGGATCCGGGCCTTTCCATTCATTGGTTAACACATCTTTCCATTTCACCAATTCTTTAGGTCGATATGGGTCTAAGCAATGTCGCTCTGCTGCGGTCTGATCATGCTCATCTGAGTTTAAAAAATTTATGGTGAAGAGCGCCACTGCTATGGCAACTCGTGGCATGGGGGACAAATCCTTTATTATACCCCCTCTTTGTTTAATTAAGTATGATATGAGCGTGCGATGTGCGTGCTCAGTGATGCCTTGCCCTTGAGGGTTATATGGCAAGCCCGTAATACATGTGACTTGCATTTGTGCACAAAATTGTTTAAATTTCTGAGAAATATAAGCAGGTCCATTGTCAGTTTTTAAGTATTTAGGCTTTCCCCAGGCACTCCATGCCTCAAGACAGTGTTGAATTACATGGGAGGTCTTTTCTCCAGTGAGTGGTGTGGCATGGAGAACACTGGAGCAGGTGTCTATTGATACATGCACTTACTGGAGTTTCCCAAAGAAAGAAACATGAGTGACATCCATCTGCCATACTTGTAATGGTAAAATCCCTCTTGGATTTACTCCAGTATGACGGACAGGGAGAAACTGACAACAATTGTGACATTGAGTAACGATATCATGTGCCTCTTTCCTAGTAAGAGAGAAGCGCTTGCTTAGGGTCTCAGAAGTAACATGAAAGTTGTCATGGAAGGCCTTAGCGGCTTGCAGCGGGGGACAAAAACTGCCGCAGTCAGCCTTGTGGCTTTATCTGCCAAATCATTTCCTTGGCTCATTGGGCCAGGAAGTCCTGAATGAGCCCTAATATGTGTAATATACATGGGAGCCTGTCTGGTTAACATACAATCTTGTAATTTTTGGAATAGAGATGCCACTCTGCTAGTAGATCTAATGACTGCAGCCGTCTCCAGTAAATTTACAGCATTGACCACATAGGAGGAGTCAGAAACAATGTTAAGAGGACCTGGGAATTTTTGAAGATCATCTAATACCACTAAGCATTCTACCACCTGAGGGGAAGTCTCAGCATATTGCCGTGAGAACACCTGGGTACCCACAACATAGGCTCCCAGGCCAGTCTTGGAGCCCTCTGTGTATACCACCAACCCGTCTTTTAATGGAGTAGGAGAGGTGATTTGGGGAAACACAATAGGATGAGATGCAGCAAAGTGTAACAAAGGGTGTCTAGGGTAATGATTATCAATTTTTCCCAAAAAGGTGGTGACTAATATGGCCCAATCATCAGAGGTGGCAGCCAAAGTCTGCACTAGAAGAGAGTTATAGGGAACAATTAAGGCCACAGGATGTCTGCCAAAATGGCTGACAGCGGCCTTCAGGCCCTTAAGGGCAAGTTGAGCTATGGCAGCCCTCTAATGACAGCTTTCTTTTTACCTTCTCATAGGAAGGGGGTGCTGAAGGAGCAGCCTGCGAAAGGGCTGTTTGAAGCTGCCATCTTCGAGGTTTTTTGCTACTTTGTATATGGTCATCCAGATAGTATCTATCTTTTTCACCTAGCTGAGCTGTTTCCCCAATATCTAAGACTTCATCTCCTGAGCTTTCAGAGTCATCAGAGCTATCAAGATTTAAAGCTTCAAGCTCATTTACAGAATCATCTAACAAATTACACACTCCCTTGTCATTAGACACCCCGGGAGGTCCTGTTTGCTTTTTCGTTGCAGTTTCTTTTCTTACACACACTCCCTTGTCATTAGACACCCCGGGAGGTCCTTTTTCCTTTTTTATGACCGGGCGCGCCCCACCTCTCACTACGTTCGGTTTCTGACATGTAATTCTGGACTGCTTCAAGATTGCTACAACAGCGAAAAAGATCAACAATCCCAAGCTAAAGTCCAGAAAAGACATACCTCTCCGAATCATATCTCCCTGCAGTTCTGAATCCTCCTTGTTGCCAAGGGGTCTCCGATGGTGCTGACGATGATGAGGTCAATTTCCCGGGTTTCGGCACCAGATGTCCCGCGCTAACCGCCTTGCCAGCAAAAATGACATGGGGACACTCCTCAGTATCCTTCTGCAGTAAAGCTTTAATGCCTCTTGAGAGGAAGAGCATCAGCTTACAGAGCGCAGACTCTGAACACCCAAATCCCCTCCTTATATAGGCTGGCAACCGTCGCCTCGGACTGTTACTTTCTGACTGGATGAAGCCCGTCGGACCATATGATGCCAGCTGATCGAACCATATGACGTCACGGGAGGGGCGGAGACTAAGGGCTGGAAAGTTACAAAGTTACCTAGTGCGCATGTTCACAGCTTGTAACGGCTCCTAACAGTTTCCTATTATGGAAATAATCAGAACCAAACAGGATTTTGCATAACTGCAGCATTGGTTACTGCCATTACCCTTTCTGCAGCAGCAGCTATGACTGCTGCCATTGCCATGGCTGCTCAGGTCCAATCAGCTGAGACTGTCAATGACATTGTGGAAAAAACAGCTACAACATTAACTACCTTGAGATCTATTGATGGCCACTTAAAAGCCGGCATTCTAACTGTGAACCAAAGAGTGGACCTGTTGCAGGAACAAGTGGATGATTTAGTAACCTTAACTTCCATAGGATGCACTCATTCTTTTTCTTCTTTGTGTATCACCTCCAGGATGGCCAACTATTTCACGGAGAACAGCAACCTGAGTTGGGAGCTGAGTGCCTACCTTCAGGGAAATTGGAGTCAACACTTCGAGAACCTGACAGACACCCTGACACAACAGATTATTGCCATGAATGCTACACGCCTGAGCCTGCCCACTGTTAATACCCTTAAGCAAGCCTTTAGTTTAGTTAAGGAATGGGCTGGAGTAGGGGTTATGTTTTCCATGATGCTGTTAGCCATTTTTGTTTGCCTGTGGTGCCTATGCAGGATCAGGAAGTTGCAAAAATCCCAAGCTGCCATGTTGGTACAGGCCTTTGCTGCTGTGGAAGCAGGACAGTCCCCTCAAGCATGGTTATCCATGCTGACAGACAAATAGATGTCTGTCTCACCCTTACTGAGTGAGTTATGCGTATCTGAATCAGTCATGCTCAATGACAGGCACCTACCCTTTTGCTGAGCGAATAAGCATACATGTGTTCCCTTCAACCTAAGACATGAGCCTGTGAGGGTGACACAGTGACTCCTTGATGGGTAAGATAGGGACACTGGGGTTGAACCTAAGACAGAGATGACTGAAATCTGACAACAGATAGATACTGCTACTCCTATAATATTAAAACAAAAAGGGGGAACTGTAGGGAGCTGCAGAATACCACACCCAAAAGATGGCGCCAGTTTCTGCCCTCCGCCAGTCCAATTGATAATCAATTTTCATTGATATCTCTCAATATCAATGGACTCAATTTTTCAATAAAAGCCAGACTTACAGAATGGATATGAGAACATGATACAACTTTCTGGGCATACAAGGAGCACATTTCAATATCAAAGATAGACAATAACTCAGGGTAAAATGTTGGAAAAAGACTTTTCAAGAAAATAGGCCAAAGAAACAAGCTGGAGTAGCTATTCTAATATCTAGCAAAATAGACTTCCAATCAAAATTAATCAAAAGATATGGAGGACATTTCAAACTCATCAAAGGAAAAATTCACCAAGATGACATCTCAGTTCTTAACATTTATGCTCCAAACACAAGGGCATCCACATTTGTCAAAGAAATATTACTAAATTCCTAAATCAAACATTTAACCTCATACATGAATAGTAGACAATGTTAATAACCCATTCTTAGAAAAGGACAGGTCAACCAAATAAAAACTAAAAGAGAAATAATGGAGCTAAAAGACTTTATAGAGGGCAGAGGTTGGCCCTTGCCTTGACCCAACTTCTGCCTGACCAGTCTGTGAACCCCTATTCTGGGTTTGGCAGGCAGGTTAACTCAGCCCTGGTGGACTATGAAACCATGAGTCTACTGACAATGCTGTGCTAGTCCCTCTTCCACCTACTTGGAGATGAAGTGCCTCAGACCCACCTGCACCCACTGTGAGACCCATCAGAATATTGGAACCACTTGCACCCACCGAAAGAAAATCTTGGACCAGTACAAACTAGGAGAGGAAGAGACACCACCTGAAACCACTGGAAGAAGAGATGCAAAGACTATGATATAAGAACACAATCAACACCTATAGGACACTTTGAAAGCAGTGCTAAGAGGAAAGTTCAGAGCACTTAGTGCCCACATGAAGAAACTGGAGAATAGTCACACTACAGCATTAACAGCACAACTGAAAGCTCTAGAACAAAAGGAAGCAAACTCTCCCCAGAGGAGTAGACACCAGGAAACAATCAAAATTAGGGCTGAAATAAATAAAGTAGCAACTAAGAAAAAAACACTACAAAGACTCAATGAAACAAAGATTTGGTTCTTCCAGAAAGTCAACAAGATAGACAAACTAACAAAACTAACCAAAAAGCAGTGAGAGAATGTTAATTAACAAAACCAGAAATGGAAAGGGGATATAACAATGGATATTGAGGAAATCCAGGGAATCATCAGGTCATAGTTTGAAAACCAATAATCCAAAAAAATTGAAAATATAAAGGAAATGGACAATTTTCTAGATAGATATCTCTTACCAAAATTAAATCAAGAACAGATAAGCAATTTAAACAGACCTATAACCCATAATGAAATAGAAGCAGTCATCAAAACTCTACCAACCAAAAAAACACAGAGAGGCAGATGGTTTTAGTGCAGAATTCTACCAGAAATTCAAAGGAGAGCTAATACACGTACTCCTCAAATGGTTCCACACAATAGCAGGAGAAGGGACATTGCCAAGCTCTTTCTATGAGGCTACAATTACCTTGTCACCCAAGCCACACAAAGACACAGCAAAAAAAGAGAATTACAGACAAATATCCATCATGAACATCGATGCAAAAATATCCAACAAAATACTGCCAAATCAAATCCAAAAACACATTAGAGAAATCATCCACCATGATCAATTTGGCTTTATCCCAGGAATGCAGGGATGGTTCAACATAGGAAAATCCATCAATGTAATCCACCATATAAACAAATTGAAAAAAAGATCAAGGGGATACAAATTAGAAAGGAAGAAGTCAAACTTTCACTATTTGCAGATGATATGATAGTTTACATAAGTGACTCGAAAAAATCTACTAGCTGAACTACTACAGCTGAAAAACTCCTTCAGCAAAGTGGCAGGGTATAAGATTAACTAAAGATATCAGTAGCTCTAATATATACAGATGATAAATGCACTGAGAAAGAAGTCAGAGAAATATCACCCTTTACAATAGCAGCTAACAACATAAAATATCTTGGGGTAACACTAACCAAAACTGAGAAAGACCTGTATAGTAAGAACTTTGAGTCCTTAAAGAAAGAAAGTAAAGAATATACCAGAGAATGGAAAGATATCCCATGCTCTAGGATAGGTAGGATCAACATAGTAAAAATGACAATCTTGCCAAAAGCAATCTACAGATTCAATGCAATTCCAATCAAAATCTCAACACAATTCTTCACTGACTTTGAAAGAACAGTAGTCAACTTCATATGGAAAAACAAAAAACCCAGGATAGCCAAAACACACTGTAAATAAAGGAACTTCTGGAGGCATCACCATCCCTGACTTCAAGCTCTATTATAGACCCATAGTCCTGAAAACAGCTTTGTATTGGCACAAAAATAGGTTGTCCAATGGAATTGAATTGAAAACCATGATATTAACCTACATACCTACGGACACCTGATTTTTGACAAAGAAGGTAAAGTTATACAATTGAAGAAGAAAGCATCTTCAACAAATGATGTTGGCATAACCTACCACATTTGTGTCACTATTGCATCATTATGTTGAATTCTAGGGATGAATGTCAGTTGGGGTGAAAGTTTTAGTAAGGCAACAGCTTGTCTTCGTCATGTTCAATGACATATATGTGTGGACTTCATCAACAGACCCTTACCACAGGTTGTGTGGGTCAACATTTAGTATTGACAATAACCTGTTATATTTGAAGGTTTCAATGATCCTCCTTTGGACTGTGACAATGCAAGATTGTAACCTGTTGGTGGTAATGGTGTCTTTTCCTCAGTAGCATAAATTGTTTTTGTGGGTCCAATGTTTCTGAACACTTCATTGTGGCATGTGCCCTTTATTGAAACTTGAGGTACATTCTTCAGTGATGTCACAGTTGTTGCCAATGGTGGACCAATCTGAATTGACACAGCACTGGAAAACCTGATCACTGCAGTGACACTTCTGAACAACTTATTCAATTTATATTGGAGTGAGACTAAGAAGAATGTATATTTTCTAGAAGATAAAAAAACCACTTTTGAGAAACCATTATAGTCCATTTTTAATAAGAAATTATTTTTGTAAAAAAATACACATGTTTTTTTCCCTCAAAAGTGTGATTTCCAAATTTCAGTATTCACTATTTTATTAGCATGGCAAATTTCCTCCTATGGGTTAGAAGTGTCACTTAAATATATTTTTTTCAGCTTTGAGTCATTATTCATGTTCAGTTTGTGAATCTTGAATGGCATAAATAGTGGCATTTGACTGAAATCTTTGGAACTACCAGGGTGCTGGCCCACAACTCTAAATTAAACACCTGGGAGGCTGAAGCAGGAGGATTGTTTGTTCACATCAGCAAATGGAAAGTTCTGAAACTTAGAGGAAAGGCTCAGGAAACACTATAGAGAAAGGCACAACCAGGTGGGTTCTGAAATAGACTTCATGAGCTTAGGAACTAAAACCAAGATGTTTTCCTTTTTTCCCATTTCAGCTCTTTCATGCAATAGATTTTAATCATTTCTCTATCCCCCAACTTCTCCAAGATCTTCTCCAGCTCTTTACTCACCCAACTTTATGTTCTTTCTCTAGCCCACCATTTCTCTCTCTTTAGAAAGCAACATGAAACACAAAAATGAAAGTTAAACAGAAAATTAGGACAAAAATGTTAATAAATAAAAGAAAACAAGAAGTTCATTAATAATAGATTTCATGAAGTATGGAAGCCAATCACTACTACTGTGATTTTTAAATCTAGTAGAGTTTGTTCAGAAGTCAATCCACAGAGACACTATTGAAAGGAGCATATAGGAGGTAGCCATTCTCTGGAGACATAATTCTTTAGAGAACTTAATTTGCAACAAGTATATTGGGGGCAATTTGAAGAGCTTAGTTAAATGTTTTGTATTTCATTATTAAGTTACTGTTAATGTTTTCCCTTACCCCATAGACAGATTCCCCAGGGATCTGATTTTACTCAGATTATAAAACAAAATGCCAATAAATGGTACCTGTAACAATATTAATACATTGTTTAAGAATGATCCATAAAATAAAACAAATTCCTTATTTTGAGATTATCCTGCATTGTTTCCAACTGACAAAATGCAAAGTCTTGTTTAATTAATTTCATAATATGCACATTAATGGAATTTGAAATATATCTTGATACATGTTCCCAAAACAGCTTTCATATTTCACAATACATCTTATGTTTATTCTGGAGTCCAGTTGTGGGCAAATCTGTAACCTAATCTCTAAAGTGCTTTTAGAAGAATGAAGCATGTGTGCCATGCTCTATGTGGGCCTAAGGAGCTATTTCTTGGTGACAGCAAGTCTAGCTTCAGTGGCTGAGTGTGCATTTCTTTGAAGGTATATTGGCACTGATATGCTTGTAATTTTGACTTATCAAAGTAAGAAATGATTTCCTAGACTTGAAAATAAATCACAGAAGTCTTAATTTGGAACAAGTAAACAAAGAAGAAACAGAAACTCAGATAACGTATCAATGAAATCTTTCCAGAGATTTTGTAATAGGGTTAAATACAGTTAAATTGTGGCTTTCCTAATTCAGTTGACAAGTCATTTCAAAGTTTTACGCCAGAGATAAGAATAGGATTGTGCATATACTTTATATGCTTTATAGAATATTGACACAATAAACAAAATACAGCTACCTACAAATTCTGTATTCTTGTTCAAATGCATATAATGGAAGTGGGAGCATATTGAAAGCATGCTCATATTGAACCATGTAACATTCGCATGGTTTATCTTCCTGGTAATGTGTTTATCAATTTAGAGAATGTGATTGTAATTATTACCAATTGTCACCTCCTTCTGGGTCTTTAGATACTTGCTTATCTGAAGATGTTTTATTCTTTTAAGATTTCAATTTAAGTTTTAAAAGTATTTTTTATTCTTCAAATTAAGATATAATGGTCATGTTTGATTTCCTTTCCTCCCTCCAACTCTTCCCATGCACAGCCCTGCTTTTTCTGTATCAAATATTTAGCCTCTTTTCTTAAATGACTGAAGAATTTGCATTTACATATATTTTTCAATAAATAAATAAATGTTCACATTAAAATAATTAAGTCACATCTATTTGTGTGGTAAATGCTACTAATTTTCAATGTGGCATCACCGTATTTCATATCATCCTTAAATCTTTATCCCACCAAACAATAACACTCCATCCTTTCCTCCTCTGAATCCTAAATCACTGTTGTATTATTTCTATGAATATGACTAGTCCAAGTACTACAAAGAGGGGAGATAATAAAATATGTACCTTTGTTTTATTCTGATTTGTAAATTTGTTATAACTCATACAATTTCACTATTTAATTACGATTAGTTTGAAATGTAATATATTGCTTACCTGTTCTCTTGCTATTCCCTCCCGATAGTGTCAAAAAGTATGTCCTTGCACAGGCATAAGAAGGCTGTCCTTGAAAACTACTTCTATGCTAAACTTTTGGGTGTGTGCCACATAGTGTATTTACTTATTTGTCTCTGTTGGTGGGCAAGTGAGATGTTACTACTTTTTGTCTATTATGAAAAATTCTTTTTCAACATTACTTAAATATTTATTATGGTTTAGCTTTCCATTATTTTTTGTTGTCATGGATGAGAATTCACTGTGGAAATTCAATGTGGATTTATCTTTATTTATTAAAATGGATAAAGATTTTTGTAATTATTTAAGTATAAAATCTGCAGAATATTCATGAAAATGGCACCATCTGTTTATACTTATTTTATAGATTTCATTTCTATTGTCTTAAAAATTTTGCACTCTGTTGATTCTACAGCTTTAAAGCATTAAATTTAATTGCAATAAGATTCAAAGACATTAGTGATGCATGCAAAAAGTGATACAATGAATTTCCTGATGGTGATAAGAGACAACCCCTATAGCTGTACACAATAAAAATATAATCCATTCAACCATCCAATAGGAATTCCCCCTTGGGTCATTAGAGATGAAGGCTCTGGGGAAATTCTTGTATATTTTTTTTTGTTTTGTTTTTTCAAGAGGCCATGGCTTTTAAAAATATACAGAGAAACTAATAACAATAAATAATACCCTGAATTTACTTACTTGTTTATGAGCCAAATAATTTTCTTCAAACTATATTTGCATTTAATCCTTGACATTTTCTGTATGTTAGATGTTCTGCAGTTTTCATAATCCACATTATATTGTCTAATTGTCCTGGGGTCACATAATTGTTCAATACAGAATCTGGAGGTTGATAATCCAAATCAGAAATTGCATCTCAACATCTAAAAAGTTCCAGGTACTTTTTCTCAATAAGGCAAAGCAAAACTGGCAATAGCAATGTATGACACAAGAAACCCATGTTCTTTGATCATTGTTTATTTTAATCTTTTACCATGTTCATTTGGCTCCTGACAGAATTTAAAAATGGTTACTTGTCTTTACTTCAAAGAAACTGAATAATAAAACACATTATATTTAAAAAATTCATATTAAAGATGTGAAATCCAATGATCTCATTTAATTATTACTTGGAACTTATTTCATAGATAAATTATTTCCATGATTATTATCCTGTATTTGAGGAGAAATACTCTTTTCTGAGGATATAATTCTCACTACAGAGTGATTTAGATAGGAATGTGCAGACAAAGACTTTCCCTATGTGTTTTCAAAGTTTTTATGTTAAAATATAGATCTGTACTTGCAGAAAACTTCAGTTCAAAAGTATTTTCTAGTATTTCTAGTACTCACATGGAACACAGTTTGTTTCCCTCTTATGGCACTAGATTTGCAAGTATCTTGTATTTATTTTTTTACCATTAATCAGATTCACATATTTAAAGCATCTGTTAATAATTTATTTATTGAATACTTATGAATTTGGAAATTTCCTATGTATTTGTGGAATGTTTATTATTTCATAAAGTATAACATAGATTGAGTAAAACACATAATTTTTGAAGATGATTTTGAGAAAACAAAAAAAGGATAAATAAAACCCAGTTTGCAGACTTTTCTAGAGAAAGCAGCATTTGGGTTTAGGAGATCATTTCATCCTGAGGTTTCATTATAGTGTTCATAGGAAGAAGTTTGGGGAAACTAGGTGAGAGATAGTGAGAGTATGTGCAAATACTCATTTTCTGAGGTGCTTCTCTTGTGGGAAGTGTGTAAGCTCTTTCTCAGTTAATGGTGGGTATTTACCTGCACCTCAATATCCAGTCATACCCACTGTGAGTTCATGTGCGGAGTGTCCCTATTTCATCTGGCAAATATTTGAATGAAGATTTTAGCTAAATTGTCTCATAACTCTGTTCCATTTTCTGCAACTATCCTTGAGCCTTGTGAATAGAGGGTTTATATGTGCCAAGTAGAGATAAAACTCCACAATCTCCAATTTTCTGCATAGTCTACAAGTTGTATGTCTCTGTGTAAATTTCTATCTGTTGAAAAGAAGTTTTCAACTGAGGGTTGAGATATGTACTAATGTATGGATACAAAGATTTAAATCTAAGGAAAATTTTGATACTACACCATGTGAGCAGTAGCCAGTCATAGATTTTTTTGGTCATTGGATTTAGGATCACTTCAAAAGTCATCATCTGCTTTTTGTCTGCAGGCTCTGACACCTGAATGAGTTCATAAACCTCAAAAGAACTTATGGAAAAGAAGAACAATGTAACCGAATTAATCCTTCTGGGCCTCACCCAGAACCCTGAGGGCCAAAAGGTTTTTTTGTCACATTCTTGCTCATCTACATTGTGACAGTAATGGGCAACCTGCTTATCATGGTGACCATCATGGTCAGCCAGTCCCTGGGCTCTCCTATGGCTTATTTATAGATACTGCCTATTCTACTGTCATTGCTCCCAAAATGATCATTGAATTGCTCTATGCAACAAAGACCATTTCCTTCCAGGCTTGTATGACTCAAGTACTCATAGACCATTTATTTGCTGGAGCTGAGGTCATTCTTCTGGTGGTGATGGCCTATGATCACTATGTGACCCTCTGTATACCTCTTCACTATTTGACCATCATGAACAGGCGGGTGTGTGTCCTCATGCTGTTGGGGGCCTGGATTGGGGGCTTTATTTACTCATTAATTCAGTTCATCTTCATTTATCAGCTCCCTTTCTGTTTTCCAAATATCACTGACAGCTTTGTTTGTGATATGTATCCCTTGCTAAAACTAGCTTGTACCAATACTTACCTCATTGGACTCTGTATGATAGCAAATGGAGGGGCCATTTGCACTGTCACTTTCTTAATTCTTCTAGTTTCCTATGGGGTCATTTTACACTACCTTAAGTCACATAGTCTGGAGGGAAAATGCAAAGCATTGTATACATGTGCATCCCACATTGCTGTGGTCATTTTATTCTTTGTTCATTGCATCTTCTTGTTTGCAAGGCCTACTTCCACATTCCCCATAGATAAGTCTGTGACTGTAGTATTAACATAATTACTCAGATATTGAACCCATTACTCTACACCTTGAGGAACTCAGAAATGAAAAATGCAATGAGGAGACTTTGGAGCACTAAAATCACTTTAGCAGGAGAGCTATATTCTTCCTGTAGAACATGACATTCATTCTTCCATGGAAACAAGGGATACTTGCCTTGAAGCTTTTTTACTTTCCATTTTCATTGTTATTCTCTTTTGTTACATATCTTATTTCTCTAAAACAGTGGTTTTCCTGTTTAAGTGGGTTATACTACATCTTTCAAAACAAAGACCATTCTACACACTTAATAGATATTAATGTAAGTTTTTGTTGTTGTTGTTGTTTGTTTCTTTGTTTTTGAGATAGGGTTAATTTGTGTAACCTTGTCTGTCCTGGAGCTAGCTCTGTAGACCAAGCTAGCCTTAAACCCTTAAACTTGCAGAGATCCACCTTCTTCTGACACATAAGTGCTGGGTTTAAAGTGCTTGCATAGTTTAAGATTTTCATGGGCTATATTTTTGTCTTTTTGTATGTTTTCAATTTATTTCATGATTTTAAAATTTCATTTTTATTGATAAGTTTTTGCATGTATTTATAGATTAAAAGATGATACTTTGATCTGTACATGTATTATTGAAAGCCTTAATGAAGTTAATTAAAATTTTCCCCTTACCATTTTTGTGTGTGGTCAGAATAGGAAAACATATAAACATATTTATATTTATTTGTTGAGATAGATTTCAACACAAAATATGTCTATGGAAAATTCTTTTCTCTTTAGTCCAAGTATCCAGTAAGATAAACCACTGGGCTGAGATTCAAAAACATTGTTTAAGTAACAGTATCTAAAAAAAAAGTTCTATCATCCATATTATACATGGAATATTTGTTGTGTGAGCTTGACTTTTATAATAGAAAACTATATAGCTGGATCAATATTCTTTTGAATTATATAATTTTTTTCATGCTGTGTCTGAATATAATCTCCTCTGTATGCTTTGGGTAAATATGTTATGCCTGTCTCATATGATAGATCTAGTTAGGCTTTTAAGGACACACACCCCATACTGGATCCAACAGTGGCTGGATTAATTTACATGCCTACCAGAGATATAGAAGGTTTCTCTTTTGTATACATCCTTCTTAGTATTTATTAACCTCATTTGTAAAAGAATAGGCATTTTTATTTTGGTAAGATGGAATCTCAGTATAGTTTCAATTTGTATTTCCCTAATGGCCGATGATGTTCAACACGATTCCCCACTTCTATTGGTCATTTATTCATATTTTGGGAGCTGTTCAATTTAGTTATGTTTATGATGTTTGATTGCTTGCTATTTAGGGTTGTTTTAGTTCCTTTTATGTAGGTATTAATGTTACACATCTATTGGATGTGCAGTTATCAGAGATTTTCTTCTGTTTTTGTAAACTGTTTCTTCTTTTAGTTGCTTCCTTTGTTGTGCAATAACCTTTTCATTAAACACAATCTGGCACTATTCTCTGAGTCATAACAGCCTTTTATGGAAACATCTTTTTTTATTTTCTTTTTTTCATTCATTTATTTAGCTCATAAATAAAGTCATGCACAATTATGATACAGAATACAGTATGTTCACAATGGCATGGCTAAATTAAACCAATTAACATTTTATATCACAATATTCATCACTTTGTTTTGAGAACACTTAAAGTATACTATCTCACAACTTTTAAAATATAGCATATTGTTATCAACCATATTTATCATGCTCTCAGTAGACCTCAAGACTTCAGAGAGTCCATGCCTCTTTCCCAACTGCAGTTTTATATCTTGTTCAAGCTTTCAAATAATTTCCCTTATAGAGTCCAAGAATTTGAGATATAGCATTAAGTTTTTGACTCATTTGCAAATGTTCTTTGTAAAGGGTTAGAGAGAAGGTTCAAGTACCATTAATCTACATTTAGGAGTCCAATTTCTCTATCATCTTTTGTTGAGGAATCTGACTTTTTTCCAAGTGTCTGTTTTGGGCCTCTTCATCAAAAATTAAGTTTTAGGTGGTTGTGAATAAGAATATATTATTATTTCTATCTGAATGCTTATTATCACCATCAATGAAAGGAATTGATTTGTAGATATTGATTTTATATCTTGATCCTCTGCTAAATTTATTTATTATATCTATGAAATTTCTGATAGAATTTTTAAGTCTCAGGTAGATGATCATTTTATCTACAAGTAAATATATTTTATCTTCATTGCTATTTGAATTGCTTTATCACTTCTTTGACTTAAAAAGTCACTAAGATACCAAGGGATAGCCCTTATTGAATGAGACTTAAAAGTCTCAGGAACAAGACATTGCTATAAGATGGTGTCTTCTCTATATGGCAGAGAGTTTCACCTATGAAATCTGTTCCCTAGACAAAATCTATTCAATGATAACACATTTGAAATTCCAACGTGGATGAAGAAACTCCCACAAAGCCCCACCTATAGCAGAAGAGGTACATGTAATAAATGACTACTGGGGGACCGAGATCAATCAAATCAGACTTTTCCAATAATGACTCCCTTTATATGTTATCCAATCCTGAATGGTGAGCCTAAAGGCTTGTATGTATGAGCAAAACTAAATGGACTTAATACACACACGCATGCACGCACGCACGCACGCACACATACACACACATACATGGTATGGGGGAGAATTACATATATTCAACAATAATAAGAAGTGATGAATTTGAGAAGGATTAAGTCAGCAGAGGAGTTGAAGGAGCAGGGTATGTAAAATTATATAAATACAGTATTTATGTTATTCAATTTTAAAAAGAAAAGTAAAAAATTAATGGTGAAATTTATACATTGAGATCATCTCTGGTTTTTGTGGGAGTGATTGAGTTTTTACCCTATGCAGCATATTATTGGTTCTAGCATATATTATTGTGATACTTACATCTTCTATTGCCATTTTCTTCAGATTTTTTAAATCATGTAGTGAATCTACATTAAAATATGATTTTTATACTTGTATCGGTGCTATATTACATTTGTTGATTTGTTTGTGTTGAAACATTCTTGTAGTACTTGAGATAAGCCAACTAGATATTGATGAATTTTTATGCATCTTTGAAATTTGTTAGCAAATATTACATCAAGCCCATGGATGGTACCACAAACAATGGGCTTGGCCTCCTTCATAAATCACTAATTAAGACAATGTCCTACAGTCTTGCCTACAGCCTGTTCTTAAGGAGAAATTTTATTTTTTCCTTTCCAAATCTTTTTATTTAGTTATTCTTTGTGGATTTCACATTATGCATCTCAATCCCATGCATCTCCCTATCCTTTAGTATACATCCTCTGCCCTTGCAACTCCCCTGAAAAAATTTTTAAAAATTTACAGAAAAGAAAAACAAATTATAAAAAGAAAAATCTCATCGTGGAAGCTGTAATGTGACACAGTAAGTCACACAGTTTACCCTTTAACCCGTATATCTTTACTTAATTTTTATTGCACAGAGTCATTGGTCTGAACTGAGGCCTCTGGTTTCTGCTAAACCATTGATACTGGGCCCTCACTGGGCCTCCTCTTGGATAGCTTCTTGTTGTGCTGTGTTATAGATCCTGAAGCTTTGGATCTGCAAGAGCAGCCCCTTTACCTTCTTCACAGAAGTATCCTGTACAGTATTCATTTAGAAACTCACCAGTATTTGCTCCTTTCTTGATCTATGCCTTTCCTAACATTAAGATTCAGCCACATTTATAACATCAGGTATGAACTGATCCCTATGAAGAAATCTTGAAATCCAATCAGAGAAACAGTTGGTTCCTCTCACAGTCTTGTCTCTTATATCATTCCTGGTTGGTCAGTACTGTTTCATTCAGCATCCTGCACTGGATATCTTTTCTCCCAAGAAGCTCAAATATTGTTTCTAGTGCTATGAAAATAGCCAGCAGAGAGCATTTCCTGGTCAGTTCAAAATTGATCAGTCTATCCTTTCAAACATAGTGAATGGTGCTGTCCACAATAGTGTATTAGCATCTAGTTGAGAAAGCAAACCAAAACCAATGGCAATAGGCTAAAATGTGATAAATTGTGAAGACAGGAACCAAAGTACATAGCACTTAGGACATCATTCTTAAAAAGACCTCATTTCTACAGACAATAATGAATGCCAGGGAATGTTGGCATGTTTGAAATAGCAAAAGAAGAAAATAAAAGAAGCTTATAATTCTCAGAAATAAAGGAAGACCAGAAACAGCTGAGGGTACTAATTTTTATTTCCTAATTTAAAATACTACTATGCTAAACAAATTAAAAGAGGTGCATATGGGCTAAAATTCAAATAAGACACATTGAATACTTAAATCTTACTCTATCCACATATTACCTATATTTTAGCATTTCAAAATGAAGAGAAGACAGGTAGCATTTCATACAACCTAGAGCAAGAAGAAAACTACACCACATTTCAGTCCACTATTTTAGCTTAAGCACTGAGAAGTAAACAAAACTTTGCCAAGAATTGATAAGCATTGTTTCCAAACAAATTACTGATGGTAGATTTATCTAGAGTTGATTACTTTTGATTAGGGAGTAATGTGTAAATATTGATGGAAATAGAATTAAACATAGAGAAAATTCACACATGAGCATAGCTTCACCAAAGAACTACACTATAGGAAATTCCTCAGCAAGAATAAACTCAAAGGTGTTTAATTCAAAGTAAGTAGGCTATACCATCATGTTATGAATTTACTATAAGAAAACTCTTGAAATTTTTAGTTCAGTGTATATCTGTGGATGTTTGCTTCTGCTTCCATCAGCCACTGGATGAGGGCTCTAGGATGGCATAAAAAGTAGTCATCAGTCTCATTATAGGGGAAGGGAATTTAGGTTATCCTCTCCACCATTACCTAGATTGTCAGTTCATGTCATCCTTGTAGATCTCTGGAAATCTCCCTGATGCCAGATCTCTCCTCAGACCTATAATGGCTCCCTCTGATATTGTATCTCTCATTTTGCTCTGCTCTATTCTTCCCCCAACTCAACATTTCTGGTCCCCCATTTCCACCTCTCCCCTCTTCTTCTCCTTCTCTCATTCTGCCAGCTCCCTCTCCCCTATCCTCATGCTCCAAATTAGCTCATGAGATCCTGACCCTTCCCATTCTCTGGGGTACATGCTTTTTTCTCTTAGAGTCCTCCTTGTTTCCTAGTTTTTTTGGTGAAGAGGATTGTAGGCTGGTAATTCTTTGCTCTATGTCTAAAATTCATATATGAGTGAGTACATACCATGTTTGTCTTTTTGTGACTGGGTTACCTCACTCAGGATGGTTTCTTCTAGATCCATCCATTTGCCTTCGAATTTCAAGATTCCATTGCTTTTTTCTGCTTAGAGTTAGTAAGAGAAGCAATACAAAAGAATGAAATAAAGAGATACAAATAGGAAATGAAGCAGAATCATTTTTCTCAGATAATATAGATTGCATAGATGAGACACTGATTACTCTACCAGAAAATTCTTAGACATGCTAAAAACTTTCAGCTAAAGAGCAGATATAAAGTCGGCATTCTATCCCTAGCTGAAGAGTTATTGGTAGGTAGTTGCTGCTGGGGGAGAAAGAGTCTCTTTAATTTATGATTGTGCTCACTGAAAGATAGTCCATACTCCAGTGAATGTCCTCACACCAGGCACTAATAGGACGTTGTAGGTTAAACAAAGAATTGTTAAGGAAAGACATGAAGTAGGAAGTGAGATGTCATCATGGGATTGGAGGAGGGATTGAGTGATGGATATAATAAAGACCCATTGTAGAGATGTATGAAATTTTCAAAGAATAAATTAAGTTTAAAAAACATGAATCTCAAATCTCTATCCTTGTCACTTAAAATTAGTGTGGCATAACAAGTTACAAAAAGACTAGGCAGAAACCCTCATATGGACAAGGCAACTGACTAAGAGGAAAAGGCAAAAGAGTCAGAGGGATCCCCCTACACACACACAGACACACAGACACAAACACACAACACACACACACACACACACACACACACACACACACACACACACACACACACAAACACTGCTACTATTGGGAGTCCCACAAGAACACCTGGCTACACAGACATAATGTGTATACGGAGGACCTAGCTCTCTTTATTATG
Source organism: Cricetulus griseus (assembly GCF_003668045.3). Classification (NCBI taxonomy): domain Eukaryota; kingdom Metazoa; phylum Chordata; class Mammalia; order Rodentia; family Cricetidae; genus Cricetulus; species Cricetulus griseus. The sequence continues at coordinate 87,272,531 of NC_048599.1, forward strand.
TCAGTGCCTTCTGAATGTGAATTTTCAAGTCCAAGACAGTTGAGAAATTGGCTCTTATTCATATAACCTAATATTTTTGTTTGATCGATAATTTGTTACTTCATATTAGGTCTCTGTTTTCTTCCACTGGATAATCCTGAAATAACTGTCCGGGTATGTCTCAGAACATACATATTCTATTGGAAGGAGTATGTAGAAGACACCAGTTCTCTTGGGCAGGAAGGGCATGAATCCTTGGATAATTTAATTTGGAGCAAGTGCTTAGGGGAGAGTTTGAACTATTCAGTGAACTAGCTTAAGCTTCATCATTAAGTACCTTTCCTTATAGAATCATTCTCTTTGGGAATTAATGTTGCCTCAGAAAATGAAATAAAAGCCAGTATGTACTAGCTATGAACCACATTGATACAGAGTTGTAAATGACACAGTAATGCAAAACCAGCTCTACTTTTAAGATTAACCAGTGCTTATGCACATTGGATTAAGTGTATTATAAAAGTCTAATTTTCAAGTAAAGAGTGAAGCTTTAAACTTGCTTGATATATTTGAACAACAGTGTTCATATGAGATGACACAGCTAGTCCTTCTACTTTTTGATTTTGAAGTCAAATGTAAGTAAATCCATTAATTTAAACTAAAATGCCTTGTAAAATAGAAATAATAGTTATTTTCAGTGCAAGCTAAAGGAGCCATATATCTAGGTAAGATTTAAAGTCCCAGTGACTATGCATGCTATCATCTTGTTCTTGCCATTATACCTGGATTGTTGTGTTTGTAATATCATCATATCTTCATCAAACGAAGTTATTATTTGCAAGAATCAACAACAAAATTTTAGATATCTGGATTTGAAACAAGAAGTCAATATTGAAATAGAAAAATACAGGTAACATATTCACGGAAACCTCTACTTACTCTAAATGAGTTGTGTACCATCCTTAAATATGCCTCTAAATTATATCAAAAGAGTTTAATGCCAGGCCCAAAAATCAGTTATAATATGCATGCTTTTTCATTTCATAGATTAGTGCTAGAAAAAATGCAATTAAAATAACATCTCCAAATGTATTATGCTTAGCAATGTGCTTTAAGATAGAGAAAACCTACGGTAAAACATAGTAAATACCATGATACATATTTTTACAGTAAGAGTTAATAACATGAAACATATATTTAATTTCATTTGCAGAATATAACACTTTTTAAATAAACTGTCACTGTGCATATGGTATTTTAAATGTTCAGGTGCTCTGTGGATATTTCATTATTTTTGATTTTGGTAAAATATACAACCCACAATGTCAAGTAACCATCACTGTCACACTTTGTGAGTATGTGTATATTTTAAAAATATTGCTTTTATGAATTTTCATGGATAGAGTAAATTTAACATTTATTTTTCACTCACATATCTAAGGAAGTTTGAGATTTGATTAAATTGAGATGAGCATTTAAAGAGCAATCAAACTGTCTGATACAATTGCTATGATTTATATATGATATGATCTCATATTATAATCATAAAGCCTATAAACATTAGCACAATAATTTATTTTTTATTATAGATATTATTTTAAATAAAAATGAGAATATATTATAATACTATGATTATGTTTTCACTGGATCATTTTTGAGATAAATCACCCAAGTGTTTGCTAGACAGAACCCTTAAGATTCACTATTATGGTGGTAGACATAGTTTCCAAATGAGTCTGTAAATAGGGGAGTAGATTCCAACTGCCTGTGTAACCAAGCCTGGTAGAACTGTTGAGAAAATTGTCACATTGTGACATGGATTTAAGATCTTTGCAAATTCATTATATGCACTTGTTTCCAGGTACTCTGGGTGAATTCAGCATCCTCAGAAGAACTTATGGAAAAGAGGAACAATGTAACCGAATTTATCCTCCTGGGCCTCACCCAGAACCCTGAGGGCCAAAAGGTTCTGTTTGTCACATTCTTGCTCATCTACATTGTGACAGTAATGGGCAACCTGCTCATCATGGTGACCATCATGGCCAGCCAGTCCCTGGGCTCTCCTATGTACTTTTTTCTGGCTTATTTATCATTTATAGATACTGTCTATTCTACTGCCATTGCTCCCAAAATGATCATTGACTTGCTCTATGCAACAAAGACCATTTCCTTCCAGGCTTGTATGACTCAAGTTTTCATAGACCATTTATTTGCTGGAGCTGAGGTCATTCTTCTGGTGGTGATGGCCTATGACCGCTATGTGGCCATCTGTAAACCTCTTCACTATTTGACCATCATGAACAGGCGGGTGTGTGTCCTCATGCTGTTGGGGGCCTGGATTGGGGGTTTTATTCACTCATTAATTCAGTTCATCTTCATTTATCAGCTCCCTTTCTGTGGTCCAAATATCATTGACAGCTTTGTTTGTGATATGTATCCCTTGCTAAAACTAGCTTGTACCAATACTTACCTCATTGGACTCTGTATGATAGCAAATGGAGGGGCCATTTGCACTGTCACTTTCTTAATTCTTCTAGTTTCCTATGGGGTCATTTTACACTCCCTTAAGTCACATAGTGTGGAAGGGAAGCGCAAAGCTTTGTACACATGTGCGTCCCATATTACTGTGGTTGTTTTATTCTTTGTTCCCTGCATCTTCCTGTATGCCAGGCCTACCTCCACATTCCCCGTAGATAAGTCTGTGACTGTCGTTTTAACTTTCATAACTCCGATGTTGAATCCATTAATCTACACCCTGAGGAACTCAGAAATGAAAAATGCCATGAGGAAACTTTGGAGCCAAAAATATAGCTCAGTTGTGAGTAGGCTATTTCATTCTTGAAAAATGAAATCCAGGATACTTATTTATATAGATATATTTTACAAAGACAACAGTTTTGTTGCAAGCATGTACCATTTTTACTATTGTTCTCTTTTGGTAAGTTAGTGTCTTAATAAAAAGTAATATATATATATATATATATATATTATATATATATATAAAGTAGTAATATAATATCATATGTAAATTACATTTGACTTTAGAGACTACTTTTGTATAAGCTTCATACTTTTAAGTTTGTCATCATCCTATCTTATGATTTATTTCATTCCCACTTCAATTTTATTTCCTTTATTTTGAGTTTCAAATTTATTTTAATAAACACATAAATATGTATTATTTATTCATTCCTCCATTTTTGAATTTATAAATTATTTAGTCAATGTAGCTATAATGCTAACACTTCAAGTAGTTCATCTACCCTGTATCAATCATGGAGAACTTGTTCAGAAATTCAACATATATTGACTAAAAGCGTGCTTGAAATGTTTATTCAATGGGTGGGGGAAATAAAAGTAGTACAGATAATTGATTCGTGAGATAGGTGTTCAACATGAAGAGTTAGGAACATCATAATTACTAGAATTAGAGTCTGGCTTCTGGATAATATTGTGAAAATGACAGAGATAAGGATTTTCCATTGAAGTTGTCACAGAGATGGGGAAGCTGATTTCCTGAAGAGAATACTGTGCTTATATTCATCAGAGTCATACCCTGATCCCATATGTATATATAGAAACAATATAAATATTTTAAAGTTATTTAATCCCCACACCAATTGTTACCTTTCACACCTCACATGATATGGAAGTATACCTTATTTCTTATCATAATAGTTGGTTTCTCAAGTCTATCTATCGAATAACTACCGTGCAACACTATCCTTTTACAACATTTTCATAACTTTCATTCTATTCAGATTTTGAATTACTGCAGAGGGTCTGATACTCCAAGGGTATGTTAAATGGGCACAGCATTTAGGAATAAAGTACCAGATCCACCTTCTTATTTTTATCAGATGCTTTACCTAGATTAGACATTTGTGAGCAGCTCAAGTGGGCTCTTACATCACAGGTGTCATCTCATAAGGGGTGTCATATATTGCCTGTCTTTCAGATCGTGTATAAGATTCTTTACTATATTTACAGTAAGTATATCTTGAACATTGAGGGTAATATAGCTCGTTTGCCTTGGACAGCAACTCCCCACATTTTTATGTGGTCTTTCAAAATGTTCTATCAAGCCTACTAGCTTCAGAATAATTAACAATGTATATAGTGTCTCAGAGCTCAAAAAGACTCAGGGAAGATAACCAAACTCTTTACACACAACTTTAGATGTTAGATAGAGTCAGTTCTGCCATATCTCATTAGTTAGGAAAGTCTTGAAGTTCATTCAGTGTTCAAGTAGATAAAGTCTGTCTTTTGATAAAAGAGGGGCGATATTCTGTAGAATTGCCCAAAGTAGAATGTACTTTTTGGGTAATTTAATCTAGTATAATCTTTATTATTCACTGGAATACCTATCCTTTCATATGCACCATGAGTCTCTCTGTTCTCTAGAGATTTCTTTGTAAATCTAAACCAAATCACATCAGGCTCAGATGTAAGGCCCAGGAGTTTAACTAATTTAACCCTGTAGTTGAGGCTTCCATTGCTTCTTGGGTGCTGTTCTTTGAGTATTACACCTCTGAATTGAAATACTTGTGATCTTAGGGGAAAGTGAAGGACAAACATGGAAATCATTGTTCCATAGCAACACTGAATACTGCTTGGGCATATATGATGGTTAATCTTAATTCTTGACTGCATTTTTGAGATGTCTAAGAGATTAGTAAGTCACATTTCTGCATGTGTCTAAGACAGTGATACCAGAGTTCATTGGCATATAGGACAGCACCTTTGAGGGGAATTCCACTAGGAACTTAGTGAGACAAAAGAAGATTTAATAGAAACCTGTTATTATGTGTGTAATATTGCTTCCAGGATATCTTTGATTCCTGTAGTGATGATATTCTGCATTACCACAGGTCTATAGTAATGGAGCCATACACTAATGGACAGTACCACTAAAACAGTGAATCAAAATGGGCCCATTTTCTCTTAAGCAATTAAAAGCTAACTAGCATAGCCTATGCTATTTCATTCTATTACTCTGAAGTCATACTCCAACGATTTGGTTCCCATACTTGGGCCTTCTGTTTTTGTTTTTGAGATGTCCAGTATTTTCCACACGTGATGACATGTATGTATAGGTTTAGGTTAATATTTTTCTTAGTCTGTCTCATATAGTTGGTTTGAGGCACAACATTTTGCTTGCAATTTATTTCCAACTATTCAATTTTTAAATGTGTTATAAATCCTATAGATTTTGTGAGACTTCAATAAATCCTGTAAGGTTTATCTTATTAGGATAAAATATCTCTAAAAACATCACTGAAATATGCTTGTCTTTTCCTTAGGATTCCTGTACAGAAGCATTTTTTTTTAGAGTATCAATCTCACAACATCTGTAGCAGCCTTGAAAACCTGTGTCTGTTAAACACATTTATTTATGTAATTTTTGCTAAAGTTTTTAAAAATTATATTTTTACTTATTCACTAAAAATCTAAATCATGGTTTTTATTTTTTCTCTCTAACTCTCCCTGGGACCCACCATCTAGTTTCACTTCTGATTTCACATCTGATTTTATTATTGTTATTGTTATTATTATTATTATTATTATTATTATTATTATTACTACCATTATTATTGGCCAACTTAGTCTAATTAGTGCTGATCATATACAAATGAGTGTGGGGTTACCCACTGTGTTTTAGGCAACATACAATCATCCATTTCTTCAAATAATAGTGACACCCTTTATCAACCCTCAGCTACCAGTGGCTTTTTACCTAGAGGTAAGGGCTTGAGAGTCCTTCCGTAAATCTTGATGAAACTTCTAACTGGTATGATCTTGTGAAGGTATCCAAAGATGGTGTGAGTTGGTGGCTTGTATCAACAATATTATTTTCAGAAGATGACATTTCATAACTTTTCTGTCTATACTCTGGTTCCTACATTCTTCTTGTCCCGTCACCATTGTGTACACTTAGCCTTGACTAGGAGAAGGCTTGTATGGATGACTATCTATTGTTAAGCACTCAGGTCACTTACTCTCAGCAATATTTTTAGTAGTTAGAATTTTTTTGTATTTTTGAGTCATTTTTCTTAGTTCAAATTAGAAACAAGCCTGTTTCACATGCCAAGCCCTTCTCCCTCTCCCTCCCCCTTGTTGGGCCCCATTTTCTTCCAGTTAAAGAATTAATTTGCAAGGAAAAACATCTTCATCTCTACAGGTTGTAGCAGAGAAATCTCAGATATAGTAAGCAGGATCAGACAAAATCATCAATTGAAGAAGGGCTTTTATTGAGAGCTAGGGGACCCATACCACAGAAAAAGACCACCAGCCCCAAAAGCATAGGGGAAACTCAGGAATCTAAACCCCAGGGTTTTCTTGAGTGCTGGGAGTTTTTAGGCTACTGAAGGTGTTTCCATCCCTAATTCAGTGTGGGTCAGTTTGAAGAAAGACAAAAACTGATTGGCTCATAACATGTAAAAAGGTCTTGATCTGGAATTGAAGATATTGAGCCGGTCTGTCAGCAAAAAATGCAAACAAGGCCTGTGTTTTAAGCTGCCAGGATTTTGTCTCAGGTCAGGAGAATGAAAATAAGCCAGTCATCATGGAAGTTCACCATCTTTTTTTCCCTCAGTTTTGGCCCCGCTTTCTGTCTGTCTGTTTATAGGGGAGTCTGTCTCACTCCTGGTCTTTCAATATGACCAGTTATAAGTCTCTGCAGTCACCGACACCCCCAGCAATAAGAAGCTTCTCTAACCAAGGTTGAGGGAGCACAAACCATAGACACAAGTATGTAGAAGCAAGTTTAACAATGTGACCATTTATTTAAACAATGTCAGTAGATGCCCCCACCAACCACATAACCCAGGGCCTCCTTAGTCACAGAAGTGTGTCCATATTGCAGTACTAGAAATAAAACCCCTCCTATGTAGTAGGCATCAAATCTAATAAAAATAATTGGCTGGTTTGTTTTACGCAGCTGTAGATAATACAATATGCAATACCAACCTGCTGGGCAAGATGTGCCTATGTGGCATGACAGTTATGGGGGGATTCTAGTGTGTTCTCATTAGGACTGATGTCACATCCCACAGCAGGAAGTTTTATGGCTGTTACTGTGAGCCTGGTTAAGGTCCTTGACTGGAGTTGTAGTAGGTATTAGGGGTGTCCTATTGCTGCTATTTGGCTAAATGGAAATGTTGTCAAACTGCTTTTGTAAATATTCATGTTTATAATCCTTGAGGTTTTTGCCTTTAACCTGATCTGCTTCTTTTTAAAGCAAACAGAATGTAATCCAAAGAAATAATTATGGTTGGACAATGACTGTAATAAGTTATGGTTGAGTACTACTTCCATATTATCTGGTTCAAGGCTCAGGGGATGTTGAATTAGAAGGAGAGAGAAAATGTAAGAACTAGAAAATAGGGATGAGGGCTGTGAAATACTTTCTTCTAGGCATGGCATTCCTGTTGCATTCATGAACTTCCATGAGCTGTAGTTACCTGCACAAGACTAGGTCCATCAACATTGAATCATGGATGAAAAGGGTACTATTTATACGACTTGATCCTTCCTGTAAGACTCTTGCCATTTGCTGGCTATTGGGAGAAGGGAAATCATTGTTTTGAGTGGTGTAACCACTGGAGAAATAGCCACTGATGCTCTAGGGAGTGGTTCCATGCCTACATTCTTTTGGGTGACTTGGTTAAAATTCAAAAGGTCACAAAGCAAAAATTAAAACCAATAAAAACAAAATGACTGTAGTATGAGGGGGACTTGTTGAACTGGTGATTTGTGGGGGGTGGAGAATGTGATCAGAATGCAATATGCTTCAGTTTGAAATTGTCAAATAATTAATAAAGGAAGATAAAAGCAAAAATAGTGATGCAATGATTCCCACTACATATTTACACTTAATTTCCTTGGTTATCTTTGGAATATGAGTAGACATGAAGTACAGACTTGATCTGGGACTTTAACATTATTTTCTTATCTTTACTCTTTGGGGTGTGTTTTTGTGGTGAGAATCCTAAAGAGTTCAAGGATGTATTTCATTATGTTCACTCAACATCTTCATTTCCATAATGGTGATTTTCACCTGTGAAACAATAAGCTAATTGAAGTATCAATATAGCTCAATTAGGCAAACAAACTTGTATAGTTTGATTATCCCAATATGACTAAAATTATTCCATATAGGAAAAAGATAAAAATATCATGTAGCCAGTTGTAGCCATGCCTGCTTAGGGTCTGGCTACAGAATCCCCTACAGTATCAATCTCAGAAAACCCCAATACTTGTTCTGAAGCTGCCCCCCAACAATTTTTACTTTATTTAAAATGATGCTATAACTTATGTTAAAATGATTTTATTGGTATATAGTAACTATACACTGATAAAATAGAACATTATGAAATTGCATAACTGCCATATCCATTATTACAAATATTTGTCATTTCCTTTGAGAACATTAAAATTATTTTGAATATTTTAAAATATACAAAAACTGTGAATTATAGCCATCCTACTTTTATACAGAACAATGCAAATTATTCCTCCTATCTTATCCAATGTTTATGTTCCCAGCCACCAAGTTTTCTTTATTCTGCCTCTCTTCTATAGAGCACTAAAGACAATTCTGTTTTGTTTGACTCCTTTCTCTATGTTATTGCTAATTTTAATTAGCTCCATTTTTTCCATGTGACATTAGTGTCTTGGAAAATGAAGACATTAGAGATCATAATGAAATGTACACTATTATTATTATTGTTACTCTTTTATGCATATTAGTGTTTTGCCTGATTGCATGTCTATGCACCACAACTGTGCCTGGTGCCTGGGGAAGGTGGAAGAGTGTGCTATATTTCCTGGAACAGGAGTTACAGAAGATTGGGAGTCATCTTGTAGCAGCTGGGAATCAAACATGAGTCCTCTGAAAAAGCACCCAGGGCTCTTAAATCTTGAGCCATCACTCCAAACAGTGAAACTTGTTCCTTAACTCTTTGCTATAGGATTTTAAAAATACAGGTTATCTTATTGAACATTTTCCCCCAGGCTCAATTAATTTTGTAACAAATGACAAGATTCAAGTATTTATGCTGCTGAATAGTATTTCCTTGTGTGCTTTGGTAACTTTTTTCTTTACCTATTCATTGACATTTGAACTGGGTTGATTCCATTTCCTGGTTACTGTGAGTAGAACTGAAACAGACAGGGAGATCAGGTGTATCTTGAGCTTATTGATTACCTTTCCTCCGGATATTTATAAAACCAGGGCTTTGCTGGCCACATGAGAGATGGCTAACTTTCAAGCTGGAGTTTACAACTTAACAATTTATTGATATTGCTTAAGAAGGCATTTTCCATGTTTTGTTTATATAAAATCTACATAAATACAATTCTTCCCAATATATTACATTAATAATATCCATTATAATATTACATTAATAATATCCATTTCTATCAATTAAAGGATTTTGTTCTTTTTAATTCCTGAAAGTAGGAAGAGATGACTTTAAAAAAAAACATATCTTTTTATTAGTCCCTTAACAATTTCATTCAATAAGTTGAGTTTTGACCCCATCCCCCAACTCCTCCCAAATTCACCCTTTTCATAAGTACCCAATTTCATGTTCTTATTGTCTCACCCATCAAGTCCAATTTGTGCTGTTCCTATATGCATGGATGTGCAGCTTCCACTGGGTCATGGCTGACCTACAAGTTGCAACATTCTTTTTTTTTCTTATTTTTTTTAATTCGTTCATATTAGGAACAAGCATGCTTCACATGTCAATCCCTTCTCCCTCTCCCTCCCCTTCCCCCAATTCTCCTCCCCAATCCCCCACCCCATCCACCCTCCACTCTCCAGGCAGGGTAGGACCCTTGAAGGTGGCTCCCCAAAGTCCACCACATGATCCTGGGCCGTGCCTAGGCTTTCCCCTATGTGTCCAGGTCTATGGCCATACCACCCTTAATGTGCCCAATCTCATCTGATCTTGGAAGCTAAGCAGGGTCAGGCCAGGTTAGTACTTGGATGGGAGAGATGACTTTTTAAAAAGTGAGTTTAATGACATGGCCTCTGAGCTATTGGCTGTTTAGTAATGGTGTCAATCCCTTCCTGACATACATGGAATTTGTTTTCTACTAGTAGAGCTTTCTGTGGAAAAGTGTTCAGGTGGTTCTCTATGTGTTGCTTTGTGAAAGAGGTGTGAAAACATGGTGACTGGTGAAAGCTGACAAAAAACAGGAAAAACCTGATAATATTCAGGAACTCATTGGTACCTAATATTCCCAAATTCTAACTCTGTTGTCACTAGGAGTAAGTCCTTTGTATTTCTTTTTCTTTCTTTCTTTCTTTCTTTCTTTCTTTCTTTCTTTCTTTCTTTCTTTCTTTCTTTCTTTCTATCTTTCTTTCTAAATTGGTGTTTTTGAGACAGGGCTTCTATATGTAACACCCTTTGCTGTCCTGGAACAAGTTCTGTACACTAGGCTGGCTTCACATTTACAGAGATCAATCTAACTCTGCCTCCTGAGTGCTGGGATTAAAGACATGTGCCAACACCACCCAGGATCATTTGTATTTCAACATGATCAGAATTTCAAGTTAACCCTTCAGTACTTGGAAAGTTGCAATACAATTTCCTAGTCATACTCTCCACTATCTTTCTTATAAAAAATATTTGGAAGAATTAGACTGGGAACTAACAAGTGGAGATATCCTGTTTGTGTTTGGAAGAGAAGGGCTGATGATTAATAAAGTAAAAAATATATATCAAAGAGAAGAGTAGCAGAGTAACAACTGTTATAAATAAGCATTACTTGTGACAGAAAATAATATTTGTGTTAGAAATGGAATTATATGTGTCAAACTATCACAATTTTCATACGTATTGGCATCCAATTTATAAAATGTTTAGAGAAAGTAAGTAGCTGATGCTGGCAACTTTTTCATATACACTTGTGATAATTTGGGTGCTGTTCTCCCTTTCATCTTCCTAGTTCTAAAGTCATGTATCAGTGGTTTAAAGAATATATTAAGAGCCTTAGAGGTCAAATGTGCATTACTTGCATTTCAGTGTAAAGCAAAGGCTATAGTCTTCTAAATGATATTAAACTACTTCCTTAAATTTTCTGAGAAACATTTATTTTATTTATTAAATATGGATAATAATATACAGCTCACTATTGATTTAAAGGTTATTGAGCCTTTCTCTTGATAAGCCCACAAGCAAATGCGAGTATTTCATCTGAGTTCTTTATACATGATGTTGTCTCCACAAGTAGCAATGTATTTAATTTTGTGTGGGGTCATGGGAATAACAGTTTTGGAATCATTTTACTATATTCTATTTTATAGCACATGTTAAACAACCATTTCTACTTGTACCACCCTTTCAGTGAGTTCATGATCTGAACATCTCAACTAGTCTCATTTCTTCTCTCAGTAATTCATATATTATTCTTCACAGAATGGTTAGAGCCATCTGCAAAAAAGTTAACTCAGATTATGACTTTCTTTTTTGTAAAATCTTCTGGAGGCTTAATGTATTATCCATAATAAAATAACACTCTTGATCATGGCCTATAAAACCCCAAAAGTCCCACAACTAATTTGCTTTGTCTAGAACCTTGCTCTATGATACTTTCGTTTACTGATACAATCTCTGCTCCTTCCAATAGGATTTATCCAGCTGACTTCCAAGAGGATGTTTATAATAATTGTATTCCTTGATCCTTCCTTACTCATTTCCAATCCTACACAGTGATGACTACTTTTGTTTCCTTACAGGAAGTGATGGCTTTACTAAATCTCTACAATAGTTTTATTTTGCTGTTATTCTCACATCAGGCAGTGCACTCTAGTAATCTATATAATTCTATCTTTGACTCATCATATTCTCTTGCTATGAGGATATGAAAATAAGCCTTATTTATAATTCTATCTATCTATCTATCTATCTATCTATCTATCATCTATCTATCCATATTAAGGACTGAAGCCATAGGTTAATAATATTCAAAAATGACCTTTTTAATGAATTGATAAACTCACCTTGTTAATAAGCACATCTAAGAACCACACTCCATTCAAACATGTTTGCTCTTACACACATACACACACACACACACACACACACACACACACACACACACCCATACATACACACACACCAAAATACTATATGTGCTCTATGACCACACTGATTTATGTGAAATTATTTTTAATTGATGTATGAGTATGCTTACAGAAGTTAACAGTGACTGGGAGTGAAATTGAGAGTTTCATCTAAAGTTAGTTAATAACATTTCTGCTTCAGTTCATATAAAAAACAAACCCCTAGTATAGTGACAGAAAACCCATGGCAAAGACATGAAAAAATATAATTCATGTGATTTCTGTTTTAAAAAATTGTCTATTGACAACATGTATGAAGACTGCAGGATCATTGTAAGATGTTGAAATTTATTCAAATATCCTTTTATAAAATATATGAAATAGCAAGTTTCTTCTCTTCTGCATACCATGAAACAGAATGGTCTTTTTTATTAAAATGATTTCCTCTTATAATAAAAAAATCTCAAGTTTTCTACTGAGATTCTTTTTTGCCAGGTTAACCCAGCAATTTTGAGCTCTCTAGCAGCATACAAATGAAAGAAAACAGAAGGAATGTGACTTAATTCATCCTCATGGGACTGATACAGAACTCCCAGTTGCAGACATTTCTACCTATGATGCTACTCATCACCTACAATGTCACTGTCACATTGTGGGGACAGTTGCCTGCAGTCAGACTTTGAACTCCCAATGCACTTCATCATGGTGTTCTTATCTCTGATAGATGTGTGCTATTCCTGTTCTATTATTCCTAAAATACTGGCACATTTGCTATCATTTTTGCTATATGATGCAACTTTTTGTTGAATGTCTGTTCAGAACTTCAGAGATTGTTTTCCTTGTGTCCATGGCCTATGACCACTACATTGTCATCTATGGACCTCTACAATATGTAAAAAGGGTGAACCATGAAACTTGCTGTCTTCTAGTTGGGGAATTCTGGATAATGGTTTTTGTCCCACTCCTTTTGGGCAGATATTTGTTACTCTCTGGATTTCTTTCTGTGGTCCTCATGTCACGGATCGAAATTGTTGTGACATCTTCTCCATGATACAACTGGCCTGTGCTGACACTTCTGTCCTTGGTCTCCTGGTTACTGCCAATTGTGAAGTAATCCCTGTGATCAAATTCATAATGCTGCTGATGTCCTATGTGGGCATTCTGTGTTCCTTGAGGGCACACAGGTCTACAGGGAGGAAAAGGCCTCTCTCTTAATGGCAGCTTTTAAAGTTAAGCTCCTAAGACTACCTGCAGGGTTCAGGTCAGAAGCCACAGCATAGTAAATGAGTCTTAGAAAATTTATAATCTAAGGGAGTATGGAATCACACACATGCTGGCTGTTTGTGTGTGATTAATTCTTTTCCCTATTTTTTTCTGTCCTCTAATTTTCTTCTAAGTATTAATTCTTTCTAGTTCTCATTCATTTTAATTCTCCATATATCTATGTTCACTTAACTTAAATATGCTTTTTACATGAAGCTTGAAATAATAATATAAAATTACAAGCGTTACAGCCCATTGGTTAAAACCAAAGTCCTTTGGCTCTGCAATGAGAGCAGAGCCCTTTATTAAGGCAATGCAAATGTCAGGTTTCTGGAGTAAGACTGAAGGCACAGTGTCTAGTGAGACAAGCTTTCCAGATATAGGCCTTGTAAGCAAAGAATTGGCGTAATCTTTTTAGGCTGCTTTGTACTTCTATTTGTACTTCGTGACAATTATTTATGGAAATCATGGTTTCCTTAAACACAAGCACTGTGGTTTGATTATGATCCATGCTGAGACCTCAATAACCATTTAAATATTGAAATTGATTAGAGTGCAAAATGAGAATATAATGGACTATTACATAATTCTTGTCCTACATGGGACCCAGTGGGATGATATGAATTTTCTTCATATGACAAAGAAGGTAACAATATTTAATTTATAAATTATTAAATATATCTAGAATGTTCTTTTTACTGTTTTGATGATTATGTTTAATATTGACCAGGACAAATGGAGATTAATGCATCATAAATTCTTTTGTAGACGATTTAACGTGTTCTTACAACCTACTTTATAATGATTCCTGTTTTATAGGTGAAATACCCTATAGCTCAGAACAGTGAAATATCAATACCAAGTCATGTTCACAGTCCTTCAGATTGAAATTTGATTATCTCAAACCTTTCAAAGGATATACAATGAAGTTTTGGGGTTAGAAAATTCTCCTGTTGTATATAAGTCTATTTTATAGATTAAGAGTTGCAAATTGTAGCTGTATATGCAGAGAATTTGTTCCCAAACTCCACTATCTATGAACATTAAAGGTAGAAATAAATTCAATTAGGAAGAAAGCTATTTGACAAAATTTCTTCTCTAACCATGTTTGTTCTCTATCTGATTTGCTCTATTGAGTTTCTTTTCACATTACATTTAAATTGTGTTCAAAATTAATTATATTTAGTTCTATATGAGCCTATGGTCATATAACCTAATAAAATTAGAATCTGATAGTTATTTAAAACTTAAGTACACCAGCCTTGAACCCAAATATTCCTTACTCCATAGCCTATGGTAATTTATTAGATGATATTCCTTATGATTAGCTTTAAATTATGGCTTTATGTATAACATCTATTTTAGTTACATTATAAACAGTGTTTCTTATTCATTAAAAATTAGTGGCAATTAAATGCAGCTGTTTTCAAAAGTACAAGCATCTCCACAAAACAATTTTACTTTTAAAGCGTCAGTTTTATGTTTAATTAACTAAATGTAGAATTCTGTCAGAACCTTTCCCTTGGGGCATTAGAGATGGCTCAGTGGTTAAAGACTAGGTTAATTTTCAGCACCCACATTTCAGGTTAAAACAATATGTAACTAGAGTTTTAAGGGATCCACATCCCTCTTCTGGCTAGAATGTGTACTGCACACAATGGTCTACTTATGTCATCATGGTAAAACATATACACATAAATTAAATAATTCTTGCCAAAAAATATTTCTTTAGGATATAGGCTATACTTTCCATAAACAAAGTACAGGAATTATTATACAATTATTATTCTATAGTTTTATATTTTTTAACCATAGAGGTCTAGAGTTCTTTTCAGACACACAGGCAGTGAGGCAGGAGGGCAGAAACAAGATATAAGCAGGGAGAGATAGGAACTCTCACTTTTGTGACACTAAGGAGGTAAGGTGTTGCTGTGGCTTGCTCCTTCTCTCTGATCTCTCAGCATTTTCCTCTGTATCTGACTCTGGGTTTTTATTACTTAGGCCAATTAAGAACTCCATTCACATTTGAGAACCCAGTTATGGTTGTTTTCCTTAGTTATAGTAAAAGATAAGTTACATATAAAACTTTAGACTCACAAAGATAGGATACATGATAGAATATTTTCTTTAAATTTTGCCAAATGTTAGTGCAATAAATATTTTAACTATATTTTTGCTTGATATCTGCTTTGTTATATATAATTTCATTATGTTATAGCTAAAACCTTCTTTTTTATTTAGATAGAAAAGAGATGATGAGGGATGTCCTTCTGTATGCTGTGAATATATGTTTCTCTTATTGGTTGATGAATAAATGCTGATTATCCAGTAACCAGGCAGGAAGTATAGGTGAATTCTGGGAAGGGGAAAAGCAGAGAAGCAGTAACAGGGAGATGCCATATAGCTATCTAGGAAGAAAGAGGCCCAAGCAATACTGGTAAGCCAAGACCATACGGAGATGAACAGATTAATGAAAATGGGTTAATAATTAAGAGAGATCTAGCCAACAAGAAGCCTGATCTATATGCCAAACCGTTTATAATTAATATAAACCTCTGTGTTATTATTTGGGACTAAACAGCTGAGGGACTGGGCAGGACAGAAGTGTTTATAAAAAAAAATCATGGAGTCTATTTTTTTCCTGAGTGTGGGGCTTGTCCTGGGTTGTGGTTGATATATACAGTGTTGCTTCCTTGGAAAAATTATTTTTCAATTTCCTAGCAGATAGCAAGTGTAAATGGCTTCTTGCAAAGGAATGGGACTTAGCAGTTTCCAGTGTCTGTTCCATTTTATAAAGTGAGCATGAAATTCAATTTTTCAAAAGTGGTTGGTTACTTCCATAACATTGTACCAGTTTAGGTTGACAGGTTGCTATTGTAAGTGACAGAGTTCTTAGCAGGATAAGATTAAGGGTTATCTTTCTCTTCTCATAGTATGCACAATATCTTACAGCACAACAAATTTTACAATTCTTCACAGAAATTGTAAAATAAAATCTTAAATTCAAATGGAAACACACACACACACACACACACACACACACAGAAAGCTCAAAAAATCCAGAGTAATGAGAGCTGTTTGAAGTGTAATCGGGATTTCAAATTTATTACAGGGCTATAACAATAAATTCAATATTTTATATGCAATAATCAAAAATGCTGCTCAACAGCAAAGAAATGAAGAGCCAAATTTAAATCCACATACCTATAGACACCTGAATTTTGATGAATAAGCCAAAAATACAAAATATATGGCTCATTGAACAAGTGCTTTTCATCAAACTTGATAGGTACATGCATAAGACTGAGAATTCACCACTATTATCCTGAAGAAAAATCAGATTCTGATGAATTAAAAATATCAATATAAGAACAGATACCCTGAATTAATTTATTTACTTATTATTTTAAATATCTTATTTGCTCCCATATCTACTGAAAAGAGGCAGTTTAGATATTTTCCAGAGATCATATGTAACAACAAAATGATTTGTGTCTGTAAGTTTTTTTCATTTTTAACAACTTTATACTAACCCTCAATTTTAATGTTTTGCTGCCTGGGAAATGCTCCTCTGCCTACTGGAGAACATGAAACTATAGATAACAACATTTAGACAGGCAATTATTATATTAGATCACCTATTTATCAACTATAATGATAATACTTTAAGTTACTTCCATTTGAATTTTCAAATACTACATTTTCTTTTTATAAAATGTATTCTTGTGAATGCCATCAATGTATACAATATAACATAATAATATTTGCCTAAGATTCTAATTTCTCCAGATTTTCATCAATCTGTCCTCCTCTGAATGTCAACTGTGACTAAATCTGTATTTAATTTTTCTTATAATTTTGATTACTCTTTCAGTTTGAAATAAATAAATTTACAGACATACATATGCCTCTTTGGTGGATCCTTTTTTTTCATTTGACTCCTTGATTGTTGTTCTAGAATCCCAATTTTCTTTGGAGCACTAAATAACACCAACATTCTAGAGCTGGGAGGATGAATGCAGTTCCTGGTCAGAAATACCTCAGACTGGGCTTGCAAGCTTAAGGTTGGGCTCTCAAAGACCTGATTTTCTAATAAAATAAAATAAAATAAAATAAAATAAAATAAAATAAAACCAAGTCAGACAACCTCAGTAAATGGGCTTTTGCTCCTTGTTAATAGTTTTAAGGAATTTAATGGCTTTTCTTAGTAAATCAAGTATATTTCAAAGACTGCTGCCATATGATTATATCTTGTGAAGAAATAACAGCCAAGTCCAGGGAACACTATGGGGCAGAAAGATGGTTAGATTTGGGGTATGTAGAGGAATGATGTTATTTAGATAGAGGGGCTAGAGAAAAAGATGGTTGGCAAAAGTAGGAGGAATAATAACAGAAGGAAATGGTGTAAATATGATCACAATACATTATATATATATATATATATATGTATAAAATGCTCAAAAATAAAGTAACCTAGAAGAAAATGTGGTTTGTTTTTTCCCTAAAATTCATAAGAGATATAATGTTGGCATTTTATGTGTATTTCAATAATAATCTTAAAAGGTAAGAATAGCAGTGAACAGGATTAAAAATGTTTAGGACAGAGTACTAATTAGATAGCTAAGGTAAAAAAACAATTCCCTTTCCTTAATCCATTTCAAATTGGATAAACCAATGTGTGGACAATCACATTCATGAAAAGAATTACTTAGTTGTGGAATAAGAAACTGAAAAGCTCCTACTATGATCTATGAATGTTGATTGTTTTGTAGAGTATCATCTTGGCCTTGTTCCAGTTTATTTCTGCTTCTGGGAAACTTCTCATTGTCGTGGGGGATAGATAGGAAATTACTAGTAGAGTGATTAGATTCTCAGTCAGTGGAGACATGGTCACATAGGAATGTGATTAAAATGAGGCAAACATGTACATCTTAGAAATCTGTGCCTCTAGCAAATTATACTCTGAACTCTTTCCCCTCAACTCCATTACTTAAGAGACAATATGCTAAGAGTGTTTCTTCTAAAATATGTTTTGGGAGCATCTTACTCACTAAGATCAAAATAGAACCAAATGGTAGGCACAGTGCTATGGGTGATTTCTGTGAGGTATTTTGCTGGCTGCCTTTTGAGAAAACCTACAAAGAAAATTTCAGATCCTTTCAAAACCACATAGCTGTTTCCTATATAGATACTGGGAGATTCAGAACAACCATCATTAATATTCCTTTGAAGTCAGTAGAAGGTTGACTGCTAACAAAGTCATTTCATCCAGGGTGACTGGATTGCCTTCTCCTGCTCTGATTCGTCACTATTCTCTAGAGGAGTTGGCTTGAGAACATCTCTACAGGCACTGAACTTTTGGTAAAAGTGGCCTTAGACAATTTACCTGCATAATCTTTGCCTTTTACTTGCTTGGTGCATCAAGTGAGTGGTTGCTACACATCAACCTGAAACTGGAGGTGCCTTAAAATTACTTGATAGGAATTGGGACAATTTGTCTGAGAGATGGCATTCGAGGTTATTACAACAATTAAATTCCAAAGTACAATTTTATTTTAAGTGTGTTAAGTACTCAACTGTTTTATTTGTTTGTACAATTGGTCTCAGAATGGTGCTTTGAGATACCAACATTTTGGAGTAATATTCTTTTAGAACCAATTTATAAGGATTATGTGGTGGCAGTGGTTCAATACTGAATTGTTGCATCCTTGTTCTTTCTTTTATACTGATAGAAGGATGGGATCTTTAGAGGAGACAAAGAATATAGTAGCTGGTAAGCTGGGCTGTAGATTTATCCAGTAAAGAGATTTAGTCGAGTTTCATGACTTCTCACAGCCTTCTTTATTGTTTCTGAAAATTATATGCTATTAGCTTTTATCTCCTGTAAATATTTTGCCTTTGTTTTCTTTTTTGAGTCATGTATTCACCACACATCTCAGACTTCTCCAACTCGTAATCTTCTTGCCGCTCACTCTATAAGGCTAAGATTCAATGTATATGGCATCAAATTTGCAGCTATCTCTTACAGTTTTATAGAAATTAAGAAATAAAATTATAAAAATGTTCATACTTTCTTTAATCAGCTCCTGACTCAAATTGACTTTGATTACTATTATGGGCTCTGCTTCAGTGACACTGAACATCCATCAGTAAGGAGGCTCCAAGCATAAGAGAACTAAATCTGCTTACTCTGAAACCAGGGTGTTTCTCCCTGTACAAAGACACCAAACTGTGTTCCCGCAATATGTATGTATGCATGTGTGTACGTGTGTGTAGGCGAGTAAGTTTGTATGCATGCATGTATTTATATGTATGTGGGATGTCATACAAGTTGAAAAGGAACTACAAAAGTGAAGAGGAGAATAGGTCAGTTTGTGACTCAATATAACATTAGAATAGAAACAAAGTGAAGAGAAGAATGGTACAAGTGAGAGGCAAGGGTATGATAGAGAGATGTTGGGGAGGATCATCAGAACAAATTCTATATTAAACTACCACAGTGAAATCCGTTGCTTGTAAACTACTCAAAAATGTATTATATCCACAGGTCAAGGCTGCATAACCCATGATATTATCAAACAAACAAAACAAAAACAAATGAATTTAGAAGGCATATTCCTTGTTAGATGTTATACTTATGGTCATTAATAAATAGAAAATTTCAGGCACATATAATCTTATAGGTCATAAAAGAGCATAATAATATAAACATTCAATAACTGTATCTATATCAGTATGTATCTACCTATTTATCTATATATAATACATGAAGATTTGCATACTTTTCAAATTCTTGAGTATATTTAATATAAATGAAAGTCAACAGCCTATCTGCAAGCTTTTCAAGAGCAGAAACCTAGGAAAATGCTGAGTGGAGACAGCTGACATTGGAAAACAGGAAAAAATGCATTGGGGAAAGTGAAACAGGAAAAGAAAAATGTAAGTCGCAGCATTAAACAGATTACCATTTATCGATTGGCTCATATTCACTACTGTCTGAGTTCCACCAAGGTATTAACGACATATTTTCCTAGGACTGTGTATTCACTAGAACTCCAAAGCAGGGATTTTTGTTACAGAATCAAGCTCCATAACAGAAAGACTGAATTAAACTCCAGAAAGGATATTAGACTTGTGGGGTCTGTGCAGAAGCTGCCATCAGACATTATTGTTAGCATCTAACACATGATAGTGTGTATAGTTAGTTGAAAAAAAAACCAAAACAATAAAGCTTAGGAGGGTGGGAAAATGGGGTGCAACAAACATCCAGTATATTGGATAGTTATTAATTAGAAATAACACATTTTTAATAGATTCTCCAGTGAAGAATCCCATGATTTCCCCAGCTCACATCTAATGGAGAATCCAAAGAATGTGACTGAATTTATTCTTCTGAACATCACAAGGATTCCAGAATTGAGGACATTCTTCTCTGCTTTGTTTCTTATCATATATGTGGTCACACTATTGGGAAACCTACTGATTGTGGTAACTATTATTGTGAGTCCAAATCTGAGGTCCCCGATGTACTTTTTCCTCATTTCCTTGTCCCTTGTGGATGTCATCTACTCTTCAGTTACTGCTCCCAAGTTGATTGTGGACTCTCTGTCTGACAACACTACCATCTCCCTGGAAGGTTGCATGGCCCAGCTCTTTGCTGAGCACTTCTTTGGTGGGGTAGAGATCATCCTTCTCATTGTGATGGCCTATGACCGCTATGTGGCCATCTGTAAACCTCTGCATTACATGACCATTGTTAGTCCTCGAGTGTGCTGCCTGATGGTGGGAGGAGCCTGGGTTGGAGGATTTATTCACGCAACCATTCAGCTTGTCTTCCTGTATCAAATACTTTTCTGTGGCCCCTATATCATTGATCATGTCATCTGTGACTTGATTCCATTGTTGCAACTAGGCTGCATGGACACCCATATCCTGGGTCTCTTAGTCATTATCAATAGTGGGGTGATGTGTATGACCATTTTCATTATTCTCATCTCTTCCTACGTGGTCATCCTGTTTTCCCTGAAGTCTTGCAGCTCTGAAGGAAGGCACAAAGCCCTCTCCACTTGTAGTTCTCACTTCACAGTGGTTGTGCTGTTCTTTGTACCTTGTATCTTTTACATGAGGCCTGTGATCATTTACCCCATAGACAATGCGATGGCTGTGTCTGCTACCATTGTTGAACCAATGTTAAATCCTTTGATCTATACCTTGAGGAATGCAGAGGTGAAAACTGCTATGAGGAAAATGTGGATGAAAGGGGGCCCTGATTGTCATTGTATGACAAGGACAAATAAATCTCTTAGAGATATACCTTCTGCATTAATTCCAGACCATTAGAGACACACTAGAAGAGGCAGCTTCCAGTTTAAAAAAGCAGGTTCAAAGCATTCTACTTAATCTTTTTCTGCCCATATCTTCAGCTCACCATACCAGCATGTTTTGTAGTACATTTTCTCCCTCTCAAGGCTTCGGGAACATCTTTCAAAACAAAAACAACAACAAAAACAAAAGCAAAACAGTCTATAGTGTGAATCTTTCACAGTCTAGGGAATTTTCTTTGTTAAGTTTACTTTTGGCTGAAATATTTTTCAAAAGACTAGCTTTATTTTTGTTGACTTTTTAAGTATTAATTTATGTTTTTCTATTTCCATATAAAGTCCTACATTAAAAGAGAGGCAAGTATTCCCTGATTCCCTCTAGTCATTTACTTTATTTATTCTCTACCTCCATATTCAGTTTATCTTTAGGATTCATTTCAGTATTTATTTTATAAATACCACATAGGTTTCATGTTATATTTCCCTGCCTACTTCTTAATACTTGTCACAGCAGGGATTGTGTTTCTCACTTCATGATGTAACGCTAGGTAATGGAACACTCCTAGCCACTCAACATATGCTGAATAAATACTACTGGATGTGAATAAGTGTCAAAGAGATTTATGGTATTAAAAGTTTGCAAATAAAGATGAAGAGCAAGTGAGCATGATGGACAAATACAGGCATTTTAGAACATTGAATTGCCTCATCACATGCCTCCACATGTCCTGGATTGAGACAGTTTCTGTTTATTACAGTGCTGTTTTAATATAATAGCCATCCTTCACTGAACTTCTGGTATAATTTTTTCATCCTTTTTTTGCACACACACACACACACTCACACACACACACACACACACACACAGTATGGGTGGTTATGGTGTGCATACATGTATTTCACATGTATGTAAATGTATATCTATGTGCCAGTGAATATAAAGATGAGCATGTGTGCATGCATGTTGAGGCATAAGGTGCCTTCATATATGGATCTCCATCTTCCTTGAGGATTGTTCACTGAATCTAAAAGTTCTGGTTTTGGAGATTATAGCCAGGCAACTTCCTCTTGGGATTCCATGTTGCTGCGAAGGATACCCTGTTTTTATATAGATTCTGGGGACCTGAACTGTGGTCCTTTTCCTTGTGCAGCAAACAATTTACCCTCTGAGGCACTTCCCCAGATTCTCTTATTTTTTTCCAGCTTTTTTATTTGAATTAGAAACAGGATTGCTTTACATGACAATCCCAGTTCCCTTCTCCTACACATTCTCCCCTAAACTGCCCCAACTAAAACCTTATTTGTCACATATCTTTTTGCTTCCCCTGGATGGTGATGCCTTCCATAGGGTGTCATCAGAGTCTTTCATATCCTTTGGGATAGGGCCTAGGCCCACTCCCCTGTGTCTTGGCTGAGGGAGTATTCCTCTATATGGAATGGGCTCCCAAAGTGCACACCTATGCCAGGGATAAATACTGGGCTTCTAAAGGAGGTCCCATAGATTTCTGAGGTTTCCTCACAGAAACCCATGTTCCTGGGGTCTGGATCACTCCCATGCTGGTATTATAGCTATCAGACTGGGGAGCAAGAGTTCCTGGATGTTCAGGTCAGCTGTTTCTGTGTGTTTCACCAGCCTGGTCTGGACCTCTGTGCTCTTCACTGGTCCTTCTCTGCATCTGGGTTCCAGTTTGGTTTAGTGATTAGTTATGGGTGTCTGCTTCTACTTCCACCAGCTGCTGGATGAAGGCTATAGGATGGCATATGAGTCAGTCATCAATCTCAAAATCAGGGGAGGGCATTTAAGGTAGCCTTTCCTCCATTGCTGAGATTGTTAGCTGGTGTCATTTTTGTAGACCTCCAGACATTTCCCTAGTGCCTCATTTCTCTGTAAACAAATATGTCTCCCTCTATTATGTATCTCCATTCTTGTTATCATGTATTCTTCCCCTGACTCATACTTTCTGCTCCCTCTTGTACTTGGCATCCCTCTTCTTCTCCCATTCTCATTCTCTTAGCTCCCTCCCCACTCTTCCCGTGCTCCCAATTTGCTCAGCAGATCTTGAACCTCTCCCTGTCTCCAGGGGACCATGTATGTCTCTCTTAGGGACCTCCTTGTTTATGAGCTTCTTTGGCAGTGTGGATTGTAGGCTGGTAATCCTTACTCTATGTCTAAAATCCGCATGTGAGTGACTACATACTATGTTTGTCTTTTTGGGTTTGGATTACCTCGCTCAGAATGGTTTCTTCTAGATCCATCCATTTTCCTGCAAATTTCAAGATTCCATTGTTTTTTTTTTTCCCACTGAATTGTACTCCATTGTGTAAATGTACCACAATTTATCTTTCCATTCTTCAGCTGAGGGGCATCTAGGCTGCTTCCAGTTTCTGGCTATCACAAATAATGCTGCTATGAACGTCTCAGGAAGACTACATCCGTCCCTGAGTACCCTGTGATATTGATTCTGATGAGACTTCTTCCTGATGGATTTTTCCTATGATTCATATGAAATGAACTTCCTCATATCTTTTGATCAATTTTAATTTGAATTCTAATTTGTTAACTATCAGGTAGGTACAACAGCTTGTTTTTTGGGTCCATTTGATTGGAAAATCTTTTCCCACCATTTACTCTGAGTTAATGTCTATCCTTGAAGTTGAGGTGTGTTTCTTGTATTCAGCAAAAGGTTGCATTTGGTCTTTGTATCCATTCTGTTAGCCTGTGTCCTTTTAATGGTGAGTTAAGATCATTAATATTGAGGGAAATCAAGGACCATTGATTGTTCATTCTTGTTTGGTTTGGATTTGTTTTTGTTGGTGGTATTGTGTGTTAATTTACACTGATTTTTCTTTTGGATTTTGGTAAAGCGGGATTACCTATTGCCTATGTTTTTTTGAGTGTAGTTAAGATTCTTAGGTTGGAGTTTTACTTCCAATACTTTCTGTAGGGCTGGATTAGTGGCTATGTATTGTTTAAATCTGTTTTTGCCATGGAATAACTGGTTTTCTTCATGTATATTGATTGAAAGCTTTGCTGGATTTAGTAGTCTGGGCTGGCATCCATGGTCTCTTAGTGTTTGTAAAATATCTATCAAGGACCTTCTGGCTTTCAGAGTTTCCATGGAGAAGTCAAGTAATTCTGATGGGTTTGCCTATATATGTTACTTGGCATTTTTTCCTTTTCTGCTCTTAATATTCTTTTTTTATTCCATATGTTTGTTGTTTTGATTATTTTGTGACAAGGGGACATTTTTGTAGTCTACTCTATATGCTGTTTTGTAAGCTTCTTGTACTTTCATTGGCATGTCTTTCTTTAGGTTGGAAAGGTTTTCTTCTATGATATTGTTGAATATGTTTTCTGTACCTTTGACCTGGGTTTTTTCAGCTTCTTCTATACTGATTATTCCTAGGTTTGTCCTTTTCACAATGTCCCAAATTTCCTGGATATTTTGTGTTAGGGATTTGTTGGATTTAAGATTTTCTTTGGTCAATGAATCTATTTCTCCTAGTGTATCTTCAATGACTGAGATTCTCTCTTCCATCTCTTTTATTGTGTTGATTATGCTTGCATCTGTAGTTCCTTATCGTTTACCCATCTTTTCTAATTCCAGAATTTCCTCAGACTGTGTTTTTTTTTTTAATTGTCTCTATTTCAGTTTCGAAACCTTGCACTGTTTGAATTGTTTCTTGCAATTATTGGTTTGTCTTTTCTTCCATTTATTTTTTATTTTTGTTAGAAAGAAAATTATTGTACATGTCAATCCCAAGTCCCTTTCCATTCCCTCCTCCTCTGCCTCCCACTAACATGCTACCTATCCCATACCCTTTCTGATCCCAAGGGAGGGTGAGGCCTTCCATAGAGAGTCTTCAAATTCTGTCTTATTCTTTGGGATAGGGTCTAGGCCAACCCACTTGTGTTTAGTCTCAGGGTGTATCCTTTCATGTGGGATGGGTTCCCAAGGTCCATTGCTATGCTAGGGATAAGTACTGAACCACTACAAGAAGTCCCATAGATTTCCAAGGTCTCCCTACTGACACCCACATTCAGGGGTTCTGGATCATTCCCATGCTGGTTTCCCAGATATCAGTCTGGGGACCAAGAGCTCTCCCTTGAACAGTTCAACTGTTTCTTTGGGTTTCACCGGCCTGGTCTGAACCCCTTTGCTCATCCTCCTTCTCTGCAACTGGATACCAGTTCAGTTCAAGGTTTAGCTGTGGGTGTCTGCTTCTACTTCCACCAGCTGTTGGATGAAGGCTATATGATGTCATATGAATTAGTCATCAATATCAGTATCAGGAGAGGTCATTTAAGGTAGCCTCTCCTCTGTTGCTTAGATTGTTAGTTGGTGTCATCTTTGTAGCTCTCCAGACATTTCCCTAGTGCCCGATTTTTCTTTAAACCTATAATGTCTACCTCTATTATAGTATCTCTTATCTTTATTCTTATATTCTGGAACTACCATGATTTTAGGGAACTAAACCTGCAAAGCTGAGGGTAAAATGAGATTCGGTGCTGAGGAGCTGTAGAGACCAGCCCCCTTTGGTTAGAGACGGAGAAGAGGACCACAAACTGGAATAAGAGATGGCTGCTTTGTTGTTTGTTTCCTCACATGTTGAACAGTTGAACAGTAAATTGTGCATCACTATCAGTTGGGTAGACTCTTTAGAAAGGATTCAGATGTCAAGTATAAAATAAACTCTATTGTACAAAGGAAGGGAGACTGTTCTGGTATTGTTGATCAAAGGAAGTGGAATGCCTACTCAAAAAGATGGTTTGAAATTCTCTGTGCTATACTGAAATACAAATTAAGCCTTAAACAGCACATATTCTCACCTGGGGGGGAATCCAACTTAGACAAATGAAGTTAGATATAAAATTAAATGTACAACATGCAGAGATTGTTCATTTTTCTAGCAGTAAAATATAGGTTAAATAGCCAATTTTTACTGAGCTATATACACAATTCTCATAGCCCTTATAGCCTGTGTCCTGATCAAAACCAGAATTGATACACATTGCTAAATAGGTTATAAAACAAGGAGATTGGGCAGAGACTATCTTATAGCTTCATGTTTTTCAAATCTATGCCTTCATCTGTCTCCAGCTTCAAGGACAGATCTCCCGAATAAAATGGAGCAGTAATGTGAAGGAGACATTTAGGTGGTGCATCATAGACTTCTGATGAAATGTCAGTCTTTTTTTGCACATATTCTTTTGTGCTATAAAATTTCTTTGTTGAGATTCCAAACTGGTGAAGACACTATGAATATCACTGTAGAGAACTCAGCAAAAGCTAAACTTAAGCATACCACATGAGTCAGTTGGACCAGTCCTTGACTTATGCCCAAATAATTCACAATCTGAATCTACAGATACTTCCTCAGCCAAGTTCTTTGCTGCTTTCTTACCAATAGTAGGATATAGAAATAACCTAAATGTCCTGCAACTGATGAATGAACAATAAAATTGTGGTATGTATACACTTTGGAATACTATTCATTAATAAAGAAAAATGAAATCATGAACTTTGTAGATAATATGACTGAAAAGGGGAATATCATACTGAGTTAAATGACCCAGACTCAGAAAGACGTATGTCACATGTTATCTCTTAACTGAAGCTCCTAGAACCAAATCTTCCTATGTGAGTACAGATACAGATCCTGGAGTAGCTTCAGAAACCACGAATATGAAAGAGGCCATTGTCATGGTAGGGTGTTTCAATAAGAGAACAGAATAGCAGCATATTTTATACTTTCAGAAAATGGTAAAGGAAGAAAGGTAAAAGAACAGTAAGGATGTCTGAAAAAGTTGTAAGGAATCACACAATTATCTAAGGAAAAATCCTATAACTGAATATATATATATATATATATATATATATATATATATATTCTCATTTTGCCTGATAGTGTCCTGTTGAAGCACTGAAGACCACTTAATAGAACCCCGATATTAACATGTAAAGCCCTGTTTTGAGTTGTTGGTCAAGGTTCTTCAAGAGACTCCCCAAAACATTGAGGCTATTGCTATTTTCCTTGATTGCACACCAGAGGTGGAAGCTAAGTCCTTATTGCCGAAGACACTGTACTCCTCAGATACAGAGCCTGCTTCCTGAGCCAGAAGTGACATGAATACTTTCTGTGGACTAACTTTCATGGTGCCACAGGAGCTGTCCAAGCTTCCAAAGAAGGGGAAACAACTACCGATATTACTTAGTTAAGATGTCTATGAATCACAACAATGACAAGCATGGCATGATAACCCTATGTGTACATTAGTGGCATGCATACTTTGGCAGTAACCAACAGTATTTAATTGGACTTAAGACCCACACAAGAAGCAGGAATCCATGCCTTATTCTGAAAACTTATCCAATTACTCAGTGTTAGTGAAGATATGGATCTTTGGGGAGAATCTAAAACCACCTCTTCACTAAACTGAACATAACTCCGAATTATAATCTAAATGTTTGTCCTTGTACCTGTAGGTGAGTGTAGCTGGTACTCCTCAGCAAGGAATTTTGTTTTTACAACAGGTAGAGACTATTAAAGAAGGTCAAAACCAATCAAACTGGAGAGTTTTAAAATCAGATTCCATTGGCTACACCTAAAATTATTCCTATACCTGAGGCTCAGAGAACATTGTAAAAGAGTGGGTAGGAAGATTGTAAGAGCCTGAGAATCAGGGAGGTAAACATGACATTGTGTCTCCTAATAATGTCAGAATATACTGTCATAAAGTTTCACTAACATGACTGCCTGAATATGAGCTGAATATGATGAGACCAATAGATATGCTAATGTAGACAGGGGAAGGCCCAAGAGTCCCCAATCCTACACAAAGAACTATAGGTAACCAAAGAATGCTGAGAAGAGGAAAAAACAGTCTTCTCCAGGGAAGAGTGCACCGATTTGTCATTCAATTCCTAATGCTCAGCCCTGAAACAACACATATGAGTAGTATTACACAGACTGGGCAGGGTACATTTAGGAATATGTATATACATACTCATCATACATGCCTGAAACAACAATGACTGAAAAATGAGGCTATGAATTTGTAAAAGAGGAAGTAAGTTATATGGGGTAGCTTGGATCAAAGAAATGGAAGGGAGAAATGATATAACTATATTAAAATCTCAAGAAAACTTAGAAGAAAAAATATTTTTCCACCATAATATTTTTATCAATTATTTGTTGATTGCACATAATGTGCCTCAATCACACACACTTCCAAGTTCTCCCAAGTCTACCCCCTACTCTTGCGACATTACTGTAAAAATAAGAAGACATACATACCAAGTCCAATTTGTGTTACCCATGTTAAAGCTGGTGCATGGCCAAAAAGAAATTTTAAGAATGGTGAATAGGAAATTGAAAACTCAACATCTTATGTTCTGATCCTAGGGATTTTATTCCAATGTCATGCCAGTGTGTCAATGTGTTCTTTGTTTATTCTGATATGCCAGTGAGTAGAAAGAATGAGATTTCTATCCATTTTCAGAGTAAGATAGAAACTCTCACATACTTAGTCAACTTGTTTTTGAACCTCAATCCAAATCCACATCTACACTGATCCAGGTACCACTGTCTCTAGTCATATCCATAAAATACCTACAACTATTATTGTTTTATTCCTGGGAGAGTGTTTTAGGAATAGAAATACATCAGCAACATAAAACATTGGTTTCTAGCCAGCCAAGGCATTTGAATGCCTTTCTTGATTTTTCCTGATTAAATTATGTAATTGAATTTTATCTGCTTGGTTCTAAATTATCTTATTTGTACTACATCAGCATATTGCAATTGCTAGTATGTGTTTCTAGACTTGTTAGTTTTACTTGGGAGCAGTGAAAATAGCAAAAATGGTGTGAAAGTCCTACAAGTTATAATGTTATGTTGAGGTGGGAGGAGGGTGGGTTAGTTGGAAAAGTGTGGAAACTAGCATAATGGGATAGTAAAGGAGGAAGTCAAAAAGGCCAGGAGGCTAGCATGTGGACTTTAACATTCACAACAGGTGTATGCTACTGGGAACTGGAGGAGTCTGGAGGTTAGCTCTGGGTTTTGATATGTAACCAAATATATATGCCAAGGAAGTGGCCCTTTCTGGCCAGCAGAAACCTGTTTCCCAGTTTCCTAATGAATGCTGACTTGACAAGTTTATCACTCTGTTAGCAATCCTTTCATATAGTTGACCTTGAGCTGAGCCAAGACTTTCATTTTTGGGGTTATCACTACCTTTTGAAATATTAGGGTTTCTTTGGGCCTGACAATAACCCAAAATTACCTAATATTTTATACATTTTTTGAAATATACACACATACAAAATAAATGTTTATTTTATCCAAGTATATAATTTGAACCTTCATTTTTTATTTATTTATTTTACTCTCAACTGAAGTTCCTCTTCCCTCCTCTTCTCCCCCTCCCCTCCACTCTGCCATTACTGCCACCCTACCCACTCCTCAGTTTCTATTCATAAAAGATCAGCACACCCATGGCTACCAACAAAACATGGTATGTCAAGTTGTGGTAAATCTAAGCATTTTACCTTGTATTAAGGCTGGGAATGCAACACAGTATGAGGAATACTGTCCTAAAAGCCATTTAAGGAGTAAGAAACAGCCCTTGCTCCTACTGCTAGTAGTCCCACAAGAAAACCAAGCTACACAACTGTAACATATGCATCGGGTCTAGGTCAATCCTATGCAGGCTCCCTGGTTTTCAGTTCAATCTCCATGAGTGCCTATGAGCCAAGGTTTCTTGTGATGTCTATGACCCCGCTGGCTCCTACAAACCTTCCTACTTCTGTTCAACAGGATTCCCTGAGCTAGTTCTAATGTTTGACTGTGAGTCTTTGCATCTGCTTCTACTAGGTGCTGGATGAAGCCTCTCTAATGATTAATGTGCTAGAATCTATAAGTATATCAGAATATCTTGAGGCATCACTACATTGACCTTTTTTCCTCCAGTAATGTTTGATTTTATCCTAGATCCCTGGGCTATCCTACCTCTGATTCTTGGCACTCCAGCCAGTGTCAGGGGTAAACTCATTCTCTTGGCATAGGTCTCAGGCTGGGCCAGTCATTAGTTGGCCACTCCCACAATCTCTGTGCAACCCTTACCTCAGCACATTCCATAGGTCAAAAGACAGTAGGTCAAAGGTTATATGGATGAGCTGGTGTCCCATTCCTTTACTGATACTCATGCCTCTTCACAGGAGGTGGCCAGTTCAGGCTAGAATATTCTTTTGCTAGGAGTCTTAGCTGGGATTATCCTTATAGTTTCCCTTGCACTAGGTTTCTACCTGACCTTGAAATGACCCCCTTTCTAGTTTGAGGAGTGTAGGTATTAGCTCTTCTTTGAAGTTCTGGTAGAATTTTGTGCTGAAGCCATCTGGCCCTGGGCTTTCTTTTTGGTTGGGATACTTTTGAGGATGGCTTCTATTTTCCTAGGGGTTATATGTCTATTTAATTTGTTTATCTGGTCTTTGTTTAATTTTGGTATGTAGTACCTAAGCAGAAAATTGTTCATGTCTTTTAGATTTTCCAATGGTATTAAAAACCAAAAAAAAAAAAAAAATCAAAGGAACAAATGAAAGAAACTATTCAAGATCTGAAAATTTAAATAGAAGCAATATTGAAAAACAATCAGATGGAATTCTGGAAGTGAAAATTCTTGGTAGGTAAACAGAAACTACAGATGTAAGCATCACCAACAGAATGCAAGGGATAGAAGAGAGAATCTCAGGCCCTGAAGGTATGATATCAGTCAAAGAAAATGCTGAATCTAAAAAAAATTCTTAACAAAACATCCAGTATGTCTGAGACTACGAAAAGAACACATTTAAGAATAATATTAATAGAAGAAGGAAAAGAATCCCAGCTCAAAGGCCCACATAATATAATCAACAAAATCATAGAAGAAAATTTTTTCAACCTAAAGAAGGACATGACTATAAAGGCACAAAACGCTTACAGAATACAAAATAGACAGTCCCAGAGAAATCTTCCAGGCACTGCATAGTAATCAAAACAGTAAACATACAGAGTAAAGAAAGAATATTCAAAGCTGGAAAGAAAAATGGCCAAGTAACATATAAAGGCAGACCTATTAAAATTACACTAGGCTTATCAATAAGACTCTAAAAGCTAGAAGGGCCTAGACAGCTATCTTATAGATTGTAAGTGACCAAGGATGCCAGAAAAGACTACTAGCAAAACTTTTAATCACCATAGATATTTCATGAAAGGCCAAATTTAAATAAAATCTATACATAAGTCCAGGCCTACAGAACATACTAAAAGGAAAAGTCCAGTATAAGGAGGTTAACTATACTCAAAAAACACAGCAGCAAAAACCAAATAAGGAAACATACCCAGAGCCCACCCTCCAATTCTACTGACACCACCAT
The DNA here is from genome assembly GCF_003668045.3 of Cricetulus griseus. Taxonomy (NCBI): domain Eukaryota; kingdom Metazoa; phylum Chordata; class Mammalia; order Rodentia; family Cricetidae; genus Cricetulus; species Cricetulus griseus. The sequence goes on from NC_048599.1 coordinate 87,304,582, forward strand.
TACAACCAGAAACATAGCAGGAATTGATAATCAATTTTCATTGATATCTCTCAATATTAATGGACTCGATTTTTCTATAAAAGACCAGACTTACAGAATGGATATGAGAACATGATACAACTTTCTGGGCATACAAGGAGCACATTTCAATATCAAAGATAGACAATAACTCAGGGTAAAATGTTGGAAAAAGACTTTTCAAGAAAATAGGCCAAAGAAACAAGCTGGAGTAGATATTCTAATATCTAGCAAAATAGACTTCCAATCAAAATTAATCAAAAGATATGGAGGACATTTCAAACTCATCAAAGGAAAAATCCACCAAGAGGACATCTCAGTTCTTAACATTTATGCTCCAAACACAAGGGCATCCACATTTGTCAAAGAAATATTACTAAATGCCTAAATCAAACATTTAACCTCATAAATGAATAGTGGACAATGTTAATAACCCATTCTTACAAAGGGACAGGTCAACCAAACAAAAACTAACAAAGAAGCAATGGAGCTAAAAGACTTTATAGAGGGCAGAGGTTGGCCCTTGCCTTGACCCAACTTCTGCCTGACCAGTCTGTGAACCCCTATTCTGGGTTTTGCAGGTGGGTTAACTCAGCCCTGGTGGACCATGAAACCATGAGTCTACTGACAATGCTGTGCTAGTCTCTCTTCCACCTACTTGGAGATGAAGTGCCTCAGACCCACCTGCACACACTGTGAGACCGATCAGAATATTGGAACCACTTGCACCCACCGAAAGAAAATCTTGGACCAGTACAAACTAGGAGAGGAAGAGACACCACCTGAAACCACTGGAAGAAGAGATGCAAAGACTATGATATAAGAACACAATCAACACATACCCAAACCTATAGGACACTTTGAAAACAGTGCTAAGAGGAAAGTTCAGAGCACTTAGTGCCCACATGAAGAAACTGGAGAATAGTCACACTAGAGCATTAACAGCACAACTGAAAGCTCTAGAACAAAAGGAAGCAAACTCTCCCCAGAGGAGTAGACACCAGGAAACAATCAAAATTAGGGCTGAAATAAATAAAGTAGCAACTAAGAAAAAAACACGACAAAGACTCAATGAAACAAAGATTTGGTTCTTCCAGAAAGTCAACAAGATAGACAAACTAACAAAACTAACCAAAAGGCAGTGAGAGAATGTTAATTAACAAAATCAGAAATGGAAAGGGGATATAACAATGGGCATTGAGGAAATCTAGGGAATCATCAGGTCATAGTTTGAAAACCAATAATCCAAAAAATTGAAAATATAAAGGAAATGGACAATTTTCTAGATAGATATCTCTTACCAAAATTAAATCAAGAACAGATAAGCAATTTAAACAGACCTATATCCCCTAATGAAATAGAAGCAGTCATCAAAACTCTACCAACCAAAGAACACACAGAGCCAGATGGTTTCAGTGCAGAAATCTACCAGAAATTCAAAGGAGAGCTAATACATGTACTCTTCAAATGGTTCCACACAATAGCAGGAGAAGGGACATTGCCAAGCTCTTTCTGTGAGGCTACAATTACCTTGTCACCCAAGCCACACAAAGACACAGCAAAAAAAGAGAATTACAGACAAATATCCATCATGAACATCGATGCAAAAATATCCAACAAAATACTGCCAAATCAAATCCAAAAACACATTAGAGAAATCATCCACCATGATCAAGTTGGCTTTATCCCAGGAATGCAGGGATGGTTCAACATAGGAAAATCCATCAATGTAATCCACCATATAAACAAATTGAAAAAAAGATCAAGGGGATACAAATTAGAAAGGAAGAAGTCAAACTTTCACTATTTGCAGATGATATGATAGTTTACATAAGTGACTCGAAAAAATCTACCAGCTGAACTACTACAGCTGAAAAACTCCTTCAGCAAAGTGGCAGGGTATAAGATTAACTAAAGATATCAGTAGCTCTAATATATACAGATGATAAATGCACTGAGAAAGAAGTCAGAGAAATATCACCCTTTACAATAGCAGCTAACAACATAAAATATCTTGGGGTAACACTAACCCAAACTGAGAAAGACCTGTATAGTAAGAACTTTGAGTCCTTAAAGAAAGAAAGTAAAGAATATACCAGAGAATGGAAAGATATCCCATGCTCTAGGATAGGTAGGATCAACATAGTAAAAATGACAATCTTGCCAAAAGCAATCTACAGATTCAATGCAATTCCAATCAAAATCTCAACACAATTCTTCACTGACTTTGAAAGAACAGTAGTCAACTTCATATGGAAAAACAAAAAACCCAGGATAGCCAAAACACACTGTAAATAAAGGAACTTCTAGAGGCATCACCATCCCTGACTTCAAGCTCTATTATAGACCCATAGTCCTGAAAACAGCTTTGTATTGGCAAAAAAATAGGTTGTCCAATGGAATTGAATTGAAAACCATGATATTAACCCACACACCTACGGACACCTGATTTTTGACAAAGAAGGTAAAGTTATACAATTGAAGAAGAAAGCATCTCCAACAAATGATGTTAACATAACTGGATTCAGACATGTAGAAGATTGCATGATAGATCTGTTTCTATCGACATTCACAAAACATAAATCCCAATGGATCAAAGACCTCAACATAAATTCAGCCACACTGAACCTTCTAGAAGAGAAGGTAGGTGGTACCCTCAAACAAATTGGTACAGGTGACCACTTTTTGAACATAACACCAGTAGCACAAACATTGAAATTGACAATTAATCAATGGGACCTCCTGAAACTGAGAATCTTCTGTAAAGTAAAGGACACAGTCATCAAGACAAAACGCCAGCCCACAGAATGGGAAAGGATATTCGACAACCATACATCTGACAGAGGGCTGATCACCAATATTTACAATGAACTCAAGAAGCTAGCCACCAAAACACCAATCAATGACATTAAAAAGTGGAATGCAGAACTAAGTAGAGAATTCCCAACAGAGGAATATAAAATGATTGAAAGACACATGAGAAAGTGCTCAACTTCCTTAGCCATTAGGGAAATGCAGCTCAAAACACTCTAAGAAACCATCTTTCTCCTATCAGAATGGCTAAAAATAACACCCATGACAGTCTATGCTGGAGAAATTGTAGAGAAAGAGGCACACTCCTCCATTGCTGGTGGGAGTGCAAACTTTTACAACCACTTTGGAAATCATTATGGCAGTTTCTCAGGAAAATGTGAATCAGTCTACCTCAAGATTCAGCAATTCCTCTCTTGGGCATCTACCAAAAGAATGCACATTCATACAATAAAAACCTATGTTCAACTATGTTCATAGCAGCACTAATTTGTAATAGCCCGAAACTGGAAGCAACCTAGATTCCCCTCAACTGAAGAATGGATGGAGAAAATGTGGTACATTTACACAATGGAGTACTACTCAGCAGATATAAACAATGGAATCTTGAAATTTGCAGGCAAATGGATGGAACTAGAAGAAACCATCCTGAGTGAGGTAACCCAGTCACAAAACGATAAACATGGTTGGTATGTACTCAATCATATATGATTTTTATACATGGAGCATGGGATTACCAGTTTATAATCCACACTGGTAGAAGAGCTAGGAAACAAGGAGGACCCCAAGAGAAGAACCTCTGAACCAAGTGGGGGCATGGGGAGTGGGTGGAGAGGAAGGAGGTGGGAAGGGAATAAGGGGATGGTGGAGGAGAACAAGTGGACTGAGACAGTGGAGGAATAGAGGAGGACAAGAAAAGAGATGCCTCGATAGGGGGAGACAGTACAGGTATGGAGAGAGGTCTGGCACAGAGGAAATGTTAGGGGATCCACATTGATTACCCCACCTAAGTTTCTAAGCAGTAGTGGAGAAAATGTCACTGATGCCCTTCCCCTATAATGAGATTGGTGTCTACCTTGGTTACCATTCCTAGAACTTTCATCCAGTAGCTTTTCGAAGCAGAAACAGGCACCCACAGCTAAGAAGTGAACATACTACTGGAATTCAGTTATGGAGAGGGAGGAGGGATAAACAAAGGAGCCAATACGGGGCAGGAGAGACCTGCAGAAACAGTGGTTCTGACTTAGTGAGAGCATAGAGACCCTAGTTAGAAAGCTGGGAAAACATCATTGGACCAAATCAAGCCCTCTGATTGTGGATGCCAGCTAGGACGCCAGGGCAGTCTATGGGACCTCCAATAGTAGAGCCAATCTTCAACTGTAGAGCACAAATGGACTTTGGGAGCCCAATTCCTATGGAGGGACCCTGTTGAAGCCCAGATAGAGCAAGGAGGGCCTGGGCCCTCCCCCAAAGAATCGACAGCCTTTTAAGGTCCCTGGTAGAGGGCCTTACTGTCCCTGGGGAGGAGTTGGGGGATGGGTTGGGGGGAGTTGGTGGGGAACATGGGAAGATGGGAGGGCAAGGGAATGGGGGGATGGATATGTAAATATGAGTGGCAATTAAAGAATTTAAATAAAAAGAACACATTCAATAACAGAAAAACCAATATGACCCCACGAGTGTCTAGGGACTCTACAGGAGCAAGACCTGAACATCCCAGCACAGATGAAGCAGAAGAGAACAACCTTAAAAACAACTTCATGCAGATGATAGAGACCCTAAGAGAGGAAACAAGAAAATCTTTCAAAGAAATGGAAGAAAGACAAACCAAAAATTGCAAGAAACAATTCAAACAGTTCAAAGTTTGAAAACTGAGATAGAGACAATAAAAAAATAACACAGTCTGAGGGAATGCTGGAATTAGAAAAGATGGGTAAATGAACAGTAACTAGATGCAAGCATAACCAACCGAATACAAGAGATGGAAGAGAGAATCTCAGTCATTGAAGTTACACTAGCAGAAATAGATTCATCGACCAAATAAAATCTTAAATCCAACAAAACCCTAACACAAATTATCTAGGACATATAGGACACCATGAAAAGGTCAAACCTAAGAATAATAGGTATAGAAGTAGGTCAAGATACCCACCACAAAGGTGCAGAAAACATATTCAACAAAATCATAGAAGAAAACTTTCTGAACCTAAAGAAAGACATGGCAATGAAAGTACAAGAAGCCTACTGAACACTAAATAGAGTGGACCACAAAAAGTCCCCTCATCACACAATAATCAAAACACCAAACATAAGGAAAAAAGAAAGAATACTAAGAGCAACAAAGAAAAAAGGCCAAGTAATATATAAAGACAAACCTATCAGAATTACACCTGACTTCTTCATGGAAACTCTGAAATCGAGAAGGTCCTGAATAGATATTCTACCAACTTTAAGAGACCATGGATGCCAGCCCAGACAATTATACCCAGCATAGCTTTTAATCGCTATAGATGGAGAAAGCAGGATACTCCACTGCAAAAGCAGATTTAAACAATATGTAACCACTAATCCAGCCATACAGAAAGTACTGGAAGGAAAACACCAACCTAAGGAATTTGACTACACTCACAAAAACACAGGCAATAGATAATCCCACTTTAAAAAAGCCAAAGAAAAAGAAGGGAAATCCAAACACAATACCACCACCACCAAATCCAAAACAAGAATTAACACTCCTTGGTCCTTAATTTTGGACAAAGAAGCTAAAGTTATACAATGGAATAAAGAAAGCATCTTCAACAAATTGTGCTGGCATAACTGGATGCTGGCATGTAGAAGACTGCAGATAGATCCCTGTCTATTGCCATGCACAAAACATTAGTCCAAATAGATCAAAGACCTCAACATTAATTCAGCCACACTGAAACTCTTAGAAGAGAAAGTGGAAAGTACCCTTGAAGGAATTGGTCCAGGAGATTGCTTCCTGAACATAACAACAGTAGCACAGACACTGAGATCTACAATTAATAAATGGGACCTCCTGAAATTGAGAAGCTTCTGTAAGGGAAAGGACACAGTCAACAAGACAAAACAGCAGCCCACAGAATGGCAAAAGGTATTAACCAACCCCACATCCAACAGAGGGGTGATCTCCAAAATTGATGAAGAACCCACAGAGCTAGCCTCCAAAACATCAAATAATCCAAATTAAGACAAGCTGTTGCTTTACTAAAACTTTCACCTCAACTGACAGAAGTAAATAGAGTACACACTTGGGGTACAGAAGTAAATAGAGAATTCTCAATAGAGTAGTCTAAAATGGTTGATAGACACTTCAGAAAGTGCTCAGCATCCTTAGCCATCAGGGAAATCCAAATCAAAACAACTCCGAGATACCATCTTACTCCTGTCATAATGGCTAAAATCAAAAACACCAATGACAGTTAATGCTGGAGAGGATATGGAGAGAGGGGATCAGTATTCCACTGCTGGTGGGAGTGCCAACATGGACAGCCACTTTGGAAATCAGTGTGGAGATTCCTCAGGAAAATGGTTATCAATCTAACCCAAGATCCAGCAGTTCCACTCTTTGGCATATACCTAAAAGACACACATTCATACAAGAAGGACATCTGTTCAACCATGTTCCTAGCAGTATTATTTGTAATGGCCAGAACCTGTAAGCAACCTAGTTGCCTAGCAATTGAAGAATACATAGAGAAAATGTGGTACATTTACACAATGGAGTACTACTCAGTGGAAAAAAACAATGGATTATTGAAATTTGCAGGCAAATGGATGGAATTAGAAGAAACCTTTCTGATCAAGGTAACCTATTCACAACAAGACAAAAATGGTATGTACTCACTCATACATGAATTTTAGACCTAGAGCAAAGGCGTAGCAGTCTATAATCCATACCACCAGAGAAGCTAGGATACAAGGAGACCCCTAAGAGAGACAATCAATGTCCCCCAGAGAAGGGGAAGGAGACAAGATCTCCTGAGAAAATTGGGAGCATGGGGGGGGAGGAGGGAGCTAGAAGAATGAGCAGGGGAGAAGAGGAGGGGATAGGAGGACATGAGGGAGAAGAAAATTTGAGTCAGGGAAAAATAGAGGAGAGCAATGTAAGAAATACCAAAATAGAGGGAGCCATTATAGGTTTAAGGAGAAATCAGGCACTAGGGTGTAGGGAGTAACCCTAGCCCCGCCCAATAGTCCTGGGGCAGGTACCAGGTGGACCTGGGGACTCGCCCATAAGGGCGGGGTGAAGGAAAGCCGGCATGACGTAAAGGGGGCTTCTTAAAAGGCTGCACGTGGGGACCGCGCGCTCTCTTTGTTCTGGCTGCGCTGGCTGGGTTCTTAACCTAGCTCTGGCCTGTGTTTCACCCGGCTGTGCTTGGAATAAAGAGACTTTAATCCAATATCTGGCGCCCAACGATAAACGAACCTGAAGAGCCAACGAGCATCCGGAAAATCCAGTGAGTTTCCCCCGTGCGTGAGGGGCTTACCACCCCCCACCACCCCCCACCACCTTTCCCGGGCTCCTGACTCCTGCCGCGGGGTCCTTGGATTCGCCCACTTCTAGCGGGTGCTGCAGGCCGCGGCTCAGACGCGAACAGCGGCGCCCGCGCATAACCACTGCCGCTGGGACTTCTGACTCCCGCAGCGGTAATTCCAGCGCCCCATCCACCTGCCGACTTCTCTGCTTCCCGCGGAGCGCCGGTGCATGCCGTGGCTCAATCACGCTACTGGGACTTCTGACCCGCCACGTGAGAGCTGCCCGCCCGCAGGAGACCCGGCCTGGCTTTGTCTGGCCATCCGGCTACCTGGGAGAATTCTCCGGGGCACTCATCTTAGTTAGCTTCCTGTGTGCGCTTAGGGCCTGAACGCAGAGCTCCTGCGCGCAAAGAGGAGGGTTTTCAGCTTTCATTTACAGGGAAAGCACCCCTGTTCCCACTTGCCTGTCTACACCTGCTGCCTCCGTCTGCGACCAGACCCTGGCAGGGTAAGTCTTTCAACTCTAGCCGTGGGCACAGCCACCCGCCTGACGCAAATACCCACAGGTAAGTTCTAAAAAGTTTCTTAGCGGCAAAAGCAGAATTCTGTGAGTCAGATCCTACTCTAGATAGACACGCTGCGCCACCTGCTGGCCGGCACGTGGTTACTACAACGGGAAATGAATTTACCAATAGATATGGTTACGTTTCCCCTAAAGCTAGATACGTATAATATCTCTTATGCTTACATGCATTCACTGCTGGAGGAGCAGGCTGACTTACAAAATATGGGCTTACATGTTTTGTTAGCTGTGACTTTCTTGATTCACGTGTCGTTGTTCCTCAAGAATAGAAGGAAGGTTGATATCTCTACCCACTTGCAGGACATACAAGCCTTACGTAGCCAAGCTCTAAATGAATCAAAACTTACCTATTCATCGATTCTTGAGCTGTTAGAACAAAAACTGGACGATGGGCTCCATTCAATGTTCTATAAGATACAGACAGATCTATCTACTACTCAAGCTGAAATGCAGCATATTTATAACAACATAAAAATGGACAGATGCTCCATCGAGTCTTTAAAGGCCGATCGGGCAAAGGACCGTGATGAGATTCAGGATGTTATTCAGCACATTTATAACAACATAAAAATAGACAGATGCTCCTTCGAGTCTTTAAAGGCCGATCGGGCAAAGGACCGTGATGAGATTCAGGATGTTATTCAGCACATTTATAACAACATAAAAATAGACAGATGCTCCATCTTAGAGTCTTTACAAGCCGATCGGGCAAAGGATCGTGATGAGACTCAGGAACTTATTCAGACCTTACAAGCTAAACAGACTAAAGACCATGAGGAACTGAAATCTAGTTTAAGTATTCTGCAAACAAAACAAACTACAGACCATGATGCCTTAATGGCTAAGCAGGCAGCAGACTATGAATCGCTAGAGATGGCATGCAGCCGCTTAGAAACTCAGCTAGGCTCTCTCTCCTATTCCTTTGTCACTAAGGTACAAGAGACCCAGAATAGGCTTCAACAATCAGATAATGCCACTAAGTCAATAGCTGGGAAATGTGAGAGGGACTATAATGAAATTAGAACTGAGCTTCAAAGATTACAGGAGGAGTTACAGACCAGGGTGGTCAAACTGGAAATGTCTACCGAGTTAATGGCAGAGATTAATCGCAACCTTGATTCTAAATTTCATTCTTTGGATGGCTATTTCCAGGCCACCCAAATGCTAGCTAGGGATGAACGTATTACTCGTCTAGAAAATCTTACAGGAGAATTGTCGAAGCAAATCGAGGATTCCGCATCACGCCTTGAATCCTTAATGGTGGATGAGATTAAAGCCTCGCGTGACGAAATTCTGACCCGGCTGACATACCTTGAACAAGAAGACACTGACTCACTTCGATCCGAGATGCACAATTCGAGAAGGTATTTCAATCACCCTAAAGCGGTTACACACACACCTTTAGTATACCCGGCCATGGTGGTGGACAAGCAATCATCTAAAAAACACTCCCAGGGGCAGACAGCATATACGTGGCAACCAACCCAATTAAAGGATCTTAGGCATATTAAGGAATCGGTTGTCTCGTATGGTCTTCATAGCCCATACGTAAAACAGCTGTTGCATTCTTGGGCCACTTTTAACAGGGTGACGCCCGCAGATTGGGTGGGCTTGGCATCGGCTGTCCTCGATAATTCCTGCTTAATTGAATGGAGAGCATTATTCAGGGAAGAAGCTGGAATCTTAGAACGACAAGCCGCCAGGGACGGAGTTGATGCACCTCTCCAAAAAATCCTAGGAGAAGGCATTTATTCTGACCCACAGATTCAGGCTGAATATGACGACCATACACTGTCCCTATGCAGAACAGCAGCATTAAATGCATGGGACAAGGTTCGTGAATCAGGAGAACAGCTAGAAGCTTTTACAAAAATAGAACAGGGACAAACAGAACCATTTAAAGACTTCTTAGACAGATTGACCAGAGCAGTAGACAAACAGGTAACAGATCTAACAATAAGACATCCAATTGTGTATAGTTTAGCTTATCACAATGCAAACCCAATGTGCAAAAGAATACTTTTGCCTCTAAAGATCAGATCAGCTCCACTAGAAGAATGGGTTTTGCATACTGCCCATATTGACTGTAACATACAAGATACTGGAATCTGGGCAGGAGAAGCTGTCCCAAGAGGCTTCAACAAACAACAGGAGATTAGAAGAGATAGTAACAGAAGGACTTGGGAAGGAAGAGCACCTTACAGGGGCTCACACAGGTACCGTGAGGCCAGTGCTCATCGCCACCTTGACCCAGAGCCTCGCATAGGAAGAGCACGCTCTGGAAGTCCATGGAGGCGTCAGGAGAATAGATGTTTCAGCTGTGGTAAGATAGGACATACAAGGAAAAATTGTAGACAGAGAAATTCACACGACAGGTCATTGCCCTCTGGATTATGTAGGAGATGTGGTAAGGGCAAACACTGGACTAATGAATGCAGATCAACTAGGGATTTTCAGGGAAAATTACTGGCGCCGGGAAACTCGGAAAGGGGCCTCGAGCAGGCCCCTGCCCCGAGAACAGTTCGATCATTCCCAGTAACAGTGGAAGACAATCTCTCACAGGACAAATAGATAATTCCTTGCCTATGGTGGAAAATGATATTGCTCTAGAGGGTAGTTTAAATAGTGATGAAGAATCACATGTGACTAATGAAAATGACAAACGCGTATTTTGGCAAGCTTCTATTAATGATAAAAGGCCTCAGTTACAAATTAAAATTCACAATAAAGTTATGTCTGGTCTGGTGGACACTGGAGCTGATGTGACTATTATCACTCAGAAATGTTGGCCTAAGAATTGGCCACTTAAAGAGGCCAATGTACAATTTTTAGGAATTGGAACTCTATCTAGGGTCCGGCGGAGTGTTAACTCGATGGTTTGTATTGGACCGGAAGGACAAAAAGGAATATTGAAACCTTACGTAGCAGATATTGCTATAAATTTATGGGGTCGTGATTTATTACAACAGTGGAATACTCAAATTAACATCCCTCCAGTGTCGGATACGAATTCTAGACAACCGCGGGATAGTAGAAAAGATCGAGTAAGATGCCATGGAAAATGGTTACCAACTATCCGGGCTGTACAGACATTAAATACAAATGACAGGCCTTTAGAGGAACCAAAGGCCCTGCCATTAAAATGGCTTACAGACGAACCGGTCTGGATAGGGCAATGGCCTTTGACCTCTGAAAAGCTAGAGGCTCTAGAAAAGTTAGTACAGGAACAGCTAGAGGCTGGTCACATAGAACAATCTACCAGCCCTTGGAATTCTCCTGTATTTGTCATCAAGAAGAAGTCAGGTAACTGGAGAATGCTGACAGACCTGAGAGCCATAAATAAGGTAATTCAGCCTATGGGCGCTCTACAGCCTGGAATGCCATTGCCTTCCTTAATACCTAAAGGATGGCCGATCATAGTAATTGACCTTAAAGACTGCTTTTTCACTATACCATTACAAGAAAGTGATAGAGAAAAGTTTGCATTTACGGTGCCAACTCTTAATAACTCACAACCAGTTCGGAGATACCAATGGAAAGTTTTACCTCAGGGGATGCTAAACAGCCCTACCTTGTGTCAACAATTTGTACAACAACCTTTGGAAATAATTCGTAAACAATTTCCACAATCTCTTGTTTATCATTATATGGATGATATTCTTTTAGCAGATTCTAATGAGGAAACTTTAGAACGTATGTTTACTATGGTGAAGGAGGTTCTGCCTAGATGGGGTTTACAAATTGCCCCAGAAAAGATACAAAGAGGAGATTCTATTAACTATTTAGGATATAAGATAGACTTACAAAGAATCAGACCTCAAAAGGTACAAATTAGAAGGGACCGTTATCAAACTCTTAACAGTCTTCAGAAGCTACTAGGAGAAATATCTCAATTACAGACGATCATTGGTGTGGAGGGACATGACTTAAAGCATTTAAAAATGGCACTAAAAGGTGATAAGGACTTAAACAGTCCACGAATATTATCGGCTGAAGCAGAAAAAGAGCTACAATGGGTAGAAAACAGAATATTGGATGCGCATGTAGATCGGATAAACCTTGATCTAGATTGCATTCTGGTCATCTTGCCATCCAGAGAATACCCTTCTGGGATTCTGATGCAGAGGGAAGACACTATATTGGAATGGATATTCTTGCCACATAAGCAGAACAAAAAGTTAAAGACGTATATAGAAAAGATTTCTGATTTGATTTTAAAGGGCAAATTAAGACTTCGTCAGTTGACTGGGAAAGACCCAGCAGAGATTATAGTACCCTTAACTAATGATGAGATTTCCTCCCTATGGAAGGATAATGAATATTGGCAAATAGCTCTCACTGACTTTTTGGGAACAATTAGTAACAACTATCCCAAAACCGACAGAATTAAATTCATAAAAAAGACGGTTTGGATTCTTCCACGCATTGTAAGACAAACTCCCATTTCTGGAGTTCTTACCTTCTACACTGATGCTAACAAAACAGGTAAGGCTGGTTATAAAGCAGGTGAGGTAAGTAAAGTAGTTCAAAGTCCATATACATCTGTACAGAAAGCAGAATTATATGCAATTCTTATGGTGCTCATGGATTTTACAGAACCTCTTAATATAGTTACTGATTCCCAATATGCAGAAAGAGTCGTCTTGCACATAGAGACTGCAGAATTTGTCCCTGATAACACTGAACTAACCTCGTTGTTCTTGCAGTTACAGGAAACAATCAGAAACAGAAGTAACCCACTGTACATTACGCATATCAGATCCCATACAGGTCTGCCAGGCCCACTGGCACAAGGCAATGATGAGATCGATCGTTTATTGATTGGCACTGTGCTAGAAGCCTCGGAATTTCATAAAAAGCATCATGTAAATAGCAGGGGTTTAAAGAAGGACTTCTCCATCACTTGGCAACAAGCCAAGGAGATAGTGAGAAACTGTCCTACTTGTTCCTTTTATAACCAAACTCCACTGCCAGCGGGATGTAATCCTAAAGGCCTTCGGAGGAATGAGATCTGGCAAATGGATGTTTTTCACTTTACAGAATTTGGAAATTTGAAATATGTGCATCATACCATTGACACATTCTCAGGTTTCCAATGGGCTACTGCTCTCAACTCTGAAAAGGCTGATTCCGTTATTACACACCTACTGGAGGTGATGGCAGTTATGGGCATACCGGCACAGATAAAAACTGACAATGCTCCGGCATATGTCTCCACAAAAATGGAACAGTTTTTCAAATATTATAACATTAAGCATGTCACAGGTATACCACACAACCCTACAGGACAAGCAGTCGTCGAAAGGTCTAACAGGACACTTAAGGAGATGCTCCATAGGCAAGCTGGTAAGTCAAAACCCCCCAAACATAGGTTACATAATGCCTTATTAACGCTAAACTTTCTTAATGCCAATGACAGTGGGCAGACAGCTGCGGAAAGACACTGGACTACGGAAAAAACAGCTGAACTGAACCAACCAGTGTATTACAAAGATGTGCTGACCTCGGTATGGAAACCTGGACATGTATTACGTTGGGGTAGGGGTTTTGCATTTGTCTCCACAGGAGAAGAAAATCTTTGGATACCATCAAAATTGATCAAGATTCGAGTTGAAGGAGACAACCCCCTCGACAAGGATGACTGACAGGTATTTTCTGAGGAACTGCCCTCTATAAGTCAAAGGACATTACATGTATGGATACTCAAGGAAAGAACGTAGCTATAACCATCGAACAAAAGGAACGTGATATACGGTAAAAATTTACAGCTGTCTCTCGAATAACTCTATGTCTATTCATTTCCTGGTCCCTATTCAACTAAATCGAGACTGGATTTAGAGTTGGGTTTGGCTTTCCTACTCTAAAATCCAAGTATGTTATTTAACAACATTTAAAAGTTTCTGTGTTATATCAAGAAGCCAATTGCTATAATACAGAATAAATAAAGAATAAGAGGACTATCTTTGTTTTTCTTGGCTTTTCTTTTACACCCTCTCAGAATCGTTGTTAGTCAAGGTTCATCAAGGTACCTTTTCCAGTACACATACATAAACAAGCGAACATTTCTCTGATGACACTTATGTTTGAGTCCCATACAGCCATCAAGACCCATCCTGACAGCAATCCCTACATGCTCCGGAAAAGGAATTGGACTACACCTTCCTGACTACACTGGATTCAACTCACTCCGTTTCGACTGACACTCCAACCAGAACCTCGAGTGACGACTTCAATCAAGTTGAGGATTTCAACGTAGATCTTCAATCAAACAAATCATCTAACATGGACTAGATATAACTCACTAGAGACTTTCCCTGTACTGGCATTTTTTTTTCCACAGGGCCCCCACATGACCATCTTCGTCCCGTTTCAGCAGGAAGTAACCTAGAAGATGCTACGCCCCCGTTCCCCATTATTGTGTACTAGGGTAGTGTAAGCCTAGTTAAGAATGACCTTCTTATTGTTTAGAGTTGGGATTGGAAGAAGGTGTTCAAGTTAGACACTTTTTCCACATGACTTTAAGACTTAGCTAGAATAGACATAGGATGTATCATAGCAGATTATTGTATATTCTTGTATTCCACCCTTATGATTGTTAGTTTTGGATATTTTACACTATTAAGTTTTAATCCTCTCTTAGACTAAAAGGGGAATTGTAGGGAGTAACCCTAGCCCCGCCCAATAGTCCTGGGGCAGGTACCAGGTGGACCTGGGGACTCGCCCATAAGGGCGGGGTGAAGGAAAGCCGGCATGACGTAAAGGGGGCTTCTTAAAAGGCTGCACGTGGGGACCGCGCGCTCTCTTTGTTCTGGCTGCGCTGGCTGGGTTCTTAACCTAGCTCTGGCCTGTGTTTCACCCGGCTGTGCTTGGAATAAAGAGACTTTAATAAAACTTTCACCTCAACTGACAGAAGTAAATAGAGTACACACTTGGGGTACAGAAGTAAATAGAGAATTCTCAATAGAGTAGTCTAAAATGGTTGATAGACACTTCAGAAAGTGCTCAGCATCCTTAGCCATCAGGGAAATCCAAATCAAAACAACTCCGAGATACCATCTTACTCCTGTCATAATGGCTAAAATCAAAAACACCAATGACAGTTAATGCTGGAGAGGATATGGAGAGAGGGGATCAGTATTCCACTGCTGGTGGGAGTGCCAACATGGACAGCCACTTTGGAAATCAGTGTGGAGATTCCTCAGGAAAATGGTTATCAATCTAACCCAAGATCCAGCAGTTCCACTCTTTGGCATATACCTAAAAGACACACATTCATACAAGAAGGACATCTGTTCAACCATGTTCCTAGCAGTATTATTTGTAATGGCCAGAACCTGTAAGCAACCTAGTTGCCTAGCAATTGAAGAATACATAGAGAAAATGTGGTACATTTACACAATGGAGTACTACTCAGTGGAAAAAAACAATGGATTATTGAAATTTGCAGGCAAATGGATGGAATTAGAAGAAACCTTTCTGATCAAGGTAACCTATTCACAACAAGACAAAAATGGTATGTACTCACTCATACATGAATTTTAGACCTAGAGCAAAGGCGTAGCAGTCTATAATCCATACCACCAGAGAAGCTAGGATACAAGGAGACCCCTAAGAGAGACAATCAATGTCCCCCAGAGAAGGGGAAGGAGACAAGATCTCCTGAGAAAATTGGGAGCATGGGGGGGGAGGAGGGAGCTAGAAGAATGAGCAGGGGAGAAGAGGAGGGGATAGGAGGACATGAGGGAGAAGAAAATTTGAGTCAGGGAAAAATAGAGGAGAGCAATGTAAGAAATACCAAAATAGAGGGAGCCATTATAGGTTTAAGGAGAAATCAGGCACTAGGGAAATGTCCAGAGGTCTACAAGGACGACACCAACTAACAATCTAAGCAACAGTGGAGAGGCTACCTTAAATGCCCTCCCATGATAATGAGATTGATGACTAACTTAATTGCCCTCCTAGAGCCTTCAATCAGATGCTTATGGAAGTAGAAGCAGACACCCACAGCCAAACAATGAACTGAACTAAAATCCAGTTGCAGAGAGGGAGAAGTGGTGAATGAAGGGGCCAAGACCAGGCTGGTGAAACCCCCAGAAACAGTGGACCTGAACAAGGGGGAACTCATGGACCTGAGTCTGCTAGCTCGGAATGCAGCATAGGACTGATCCAGACCCCATGAATGTGGGTGTCAGTGAGCAGTACTGGGAAATCTATTGGACGTCTTGTAGTAGATCAGTATTTATCCCTAATATAGGAATGGACTTTGGGAGCCCATTCCACATAGAGTCCTTAGCCTAGACACATGGGGGAGGGCATAGGCCCTCTAATAAATGATCTGACAGATTCTGATGATCCCCCACTGAAAGCCTCACCCTCCCTGGTTATGGGATAGGTAGGGTGTTAGTGGGGGCATGGGAGTAGGGGAGGGAGTGGGAACAGGGATTGACATGTAAAATAACCTTGTTTCTAATTTAAATTAAAAAAGCAGTGTCAAGTATGTGTGACTGCTCATGTAATGGGCCTGACATCCAGTAAGAAATAAGTTGGTCATACCTACTACATTTGTGTCACTATTGCTTCATTATGTTGAATTATAGGGGTGAATGTCAGTTGAGGTGAAAGTTTTAGTAAAGCAACAGCTTGTCTTAATCATGTTCAATGACATATATGTGTGGACTTCAGCAACAGACCCTTACCACAGGTTGTGTGGGTCAACATTTAGTATTGACAATAACCTGTTATATTTGAAGGTTTAAATGGGCCTCCTTTGGACAGTGACGCAGCAAGATTGTAACCCGTTGGTGGTAATGGTGGTTTTTCCTCAGTAGCATAAATTGTTTTTGTGGGTCCAATGTTTCTGAACACTTCATTGTGGCATGTGCCCTTTATTGAAACTTGAGGTACATTCTTCAGTGATGTCACAGTTGTTGCCAATGGTGGACCAATCTGAGTTGACACAGCACTGGAAAACCTGATCACTGCAGTGACACTTCTGAACAACTTATTCAATTTATATTGGAGTGAGACTAAGAAGAATGTATATTTTCTAGAAGATAAAAAAGCCACTTTTGAGAAACCATTATAGTCCATTTTTAATAAGAAATCATTTTTGTAAAAAATACACATTTTTTTCCCACAAAAGTGTGATTTCCAAATTTCACTATTCATTATTTTATTAGCATGGCAAATTTCCTCCTATGGGTTAGAAGTGTCACTTAAAGATATTTTTTTCAGCTTTGAATCATTATTCACGTTCAGTTTGTGAATCTTGAATGGCATAAATAGTGGCATTTGACTGAAATCTATGGAACTACCAGGGTGCTGGCTCACAACTCTAAATTAAACACCTGGGAGGCTGATGCAGGAGGATTGTTTGTTCACGTCAGCAATTGGAAAGTTCTGAAACTTAGAGGAAAGGCTCAGGAAACACTATAGAGAAAGGCACAACCAGGTGGGTTCTGAAATAGACTTCATGTGCTTAGGAACTAAAACCAAGATGTTTTTCTTTTTTCCCTTTTCAGCTCTTTCATGCAATAGATTTTAATCATTTCTCTATCCCCCAACTTTTCCAAGATCTTCTCCAGCTCTTTACTTACCCAACTTTATGTTCTTTCTCTACCCCACCATTTCTTTCTCTTTAGAAAACAACATAAAACACAAAAATGAAAGTTAAACAGAAAATTAGGACAAAAAATGTTAATAAATAAAAGAAAACAAGAAGTTCATTAAAAATAGATTTCATGAAGAATGGAAGCCAATCACTACTACTGTGATTTTTAAATCTAGTAGAGTTTGTGCAGAAGTCAATCCACAGAGACACTATTGAAAGGAGCATATAGGAGGTAGCCATTCTCTGGAGACATAATTCTTTAGAGAACTTAATTTGCAACAAGTATATTGGGGGCAATTTGAAGAGCTTAGTTAAATGTTTTGTATTTCATTATTAAGTTATTGTAAATGTTTTCCCTTGCCTCATAGGCGGATTCCCCAGGGATCTGATTTTACTACTAGGTTATAAAACAAAATGCCAATAAATGGTACCTATAAACAATATTAATACATTGTTTGAGAATGATCCATAAAATAAAACAAATTCCTTATTTTGAGATTATCCTGCATTGTTTCCAACTGACAAAATGCAAAGTCTTGTTTAATTAATTTCATAATATGTACATTAATGGAATTTGAAATAAATCTTGATACATGTTCCCAAAACAGCTTTCAAATTTCACAATTCATCTTATGTTTATTCTGGAGTCCAGTTGTGGGCAAATCTGTAACCTAATCTCTAAAGTGCTTTTAGAAGAATGAAGCATGTGTGCCAGGCTCTATGTGGGCCTAAGGAGCTATTTCTTGGTGACAGCAAGTCTAGCTTCAGTGGCTGAGTGTGCATTTCTTTGAAGGTATATTGGCACTGATATGCTTGTAATTTTGACTTATCAAAGTAAGAAATGATTTCCTAGACTTGAAAATAAACCACAGAAGTCTTAATTTGGAACAAGTAAACAAAGAAGAAACAGAAACTCAGATAACATATCAATGAAATCTTTCCAGAGATTTTGTAATAGGGTTAAATACAGTTAAATTGTGGCTTTCCTAATTCAGTTGACAAGTCATTTCAAAGTTTTACGCCAGAGATAAGAATAGGATTGTGCATATACTTTATATGCTTTATAGAATATTGACACAATAAACAAAATACAGCTACCTACAAATTCTGTATTCTTGTTCAAATGCATATAATGGAAGTGGGAGCATATTGAAAGCATGCTCATATTGAACCATGTAACATTCACATGGTTTATCTTCCTGGTAATGTGTTTATCAATTTAGAGAATGTCATTGTAATTATTACCAATTGTCACCTCCTTCTGGTCTTTAGATACTTGCTTATCTGAAGATGTTTTATTCTTTTAAGATTTCAATTTAAGTTTTAAAAGTATTTTTTATTCTTCAAATTAAGATATAATGGTCATGTTTGATTTCCTTTCCTCCCTCCAACTCTTCCCATGCACAGCCCTGCTTTTTCTGTATCAAATATTTAGCCTCTTTTCTTAAATGACTGAAGAATTTGCATTTACATATATTTTTCAATAAATAAATAAATGTTCACATTAAAATAATTAAATCACATCTATTTGTGTGGTAAATGCTACTAATTTTCAATGTGGCATCACCGTATTTCATATCATCCTTAAATCTTTATCCCACCAAACAATAACACTCCATCCTTTCCTCCTCTGAATCCTAAATCACTGTTGTATTATTTCTATGAATATGACTAGTCTAAGTACTTCAAAGGGGGGAGATAATAAAATAGTACCTTTGTTTTATTCTGATTTAAAAATTTGTTATAAGTCATACAAATTTCACCATTTAATTACAATTAGTTTGAAATGTAATATATTGCTTACCTGTTTTCTTGCTATTCCTACCCTATAGGGTCAAAAAGTATGTCCTTGCACAGGCATAAAGATACACCAAGACCATTCTACACACTTAATAGATATTAATGTAAGTTTTTGTTGTTGTTGTTTGTTTTTTTGTTTTTGAGATAGTGTTTCTTTGTGTAACCTTGGCTGTCCTGGAACTAGCTCTATAGACCAAGCTAGCCTTAAACCCTTAAACTTGCAGAGATCCACCTTCTTCTGACACATAAGTGCTGGGTTTAAAGTGCTGGCATGGTTTAAGATTTTTATGGGCTATAACTTTGTCTTTTTGTATGTTTTCAATTTATTTCATGATTTTGAAATTTCATTTTTATTGATAAGTTTTTGCATGTATTTATAGATTAAAAGATGATGCTTTGATCTGTACATGTATTATCGAAAGCCTTAATGAAGTTAATTAACATTTTCCCCTTACCATTTATGTGTGTGGTCAGAATAGGAAAACATATTTATATTTATTTGTTGAGATAGATTTCAACACAAAATATGTCTTGATCTATGCCTTTCCTAACAATAAGATTCAGCCACATTTATGACATCAGGTATGAACTGATCCCAATGGAGAAATCTTGAAATCCAATCAGAGGAACTGTTGGTTACTCTCACAGTCTTGTCTCTTATATCACTCCTGGTTGGTCAGTACTGTTTCATTCAGCATCCTGCACTGGATATCTTTTCTCCCAAGAAGTTCAAATATTGTTTCTAGTGCTATGAAAATAGCCAACATAGAGCATTAACTGTTCAGTTCAAAATTGATCAGTCTATCCTTTCAAACATAGTGAATGGTGCTGTCCACAATAGTGTATTAACATCTAGTTGAGAAAGCAAACCAAAACCAATGGCAATAGGCTAAAATGTGATAAATCGTGAAGACAGGAACCAAAGTACACACCACTTAGGACATCATTCTTAAAAAGGCCTCATTTCTACAGACAATAGTGAATGCCAGGGGATGTTGGCATGTTTGAAATAGCAAAAGAAGAAAATAAAAGAAGCTTATGATTCTCAGAAATAAAGGAAGACCAGAAACATCTGAGGGTACTAATTTTTATTTCCTAATTTAAAATACTACTATGCTAAACAAATTAAAAGAGGTGCATATGGGCTAAAATTCAAATAAGACACATTGAATACTTAAATCTTACTCTATCCACATATTAGCTATATTTTAGCATTTCAAAATGAAGAGAAGACAGGTATCATTTCATACAAACCTAGAGTAAGAAGAAAACGACACCACATTTCAGTCCTCAGCTTAAGCACTGAGAAGTAAACAAAACTTTGCCAAGAATTTATAAGCATTGTTTCCAAACAAATTATTGATGGTAGATTTATATGGAGTTGATTACTTTTGATTAGGGAGTAATGTGTAAATATTGATGGAAATAGAATTAAACATAGAGAAAATTCACACATGAGCATAGCTTCACCAAAGAACTACACTATAGGAAATTCCTCAGCAAGAATAAACTCAAAGGTGTCTAATTCAAAGTAAGTAGCCTATAACATCATGTTGTGAATTTACTATAAGAAAACTCTTGAAATTTTTAGTTCAGTGTATATCTGTGGATGTTTGCTTCTGCTTCCGTCAGCCACTGGATGAGGGCTCTAGGATGGCATAAAAAATAGTCATCAGTCTCATTATAGAGAAAGGGAATTTAGGTTATTCTCTCCACCATTGCCTAGATTGTCAGTTCATGTCATCCTTGTAGATCTCTGGAAATCTCCCTGATGCCAGATCTCTCCTCAGACCTATAATGGCTCCCTCTGATATTGTATCTCTCATTTTGCTCTGCTCTATTCTTCCCCCAACTCAACATTTCTGGTCCTCCATTTCCTCCTCGCCCCTCCTCTTCTCCTCCTCTCATTCTGCCAGCTCCCTCTCCCCTATCCTCATGCTCCAAATTAGCTCATGATATCCTGACCCTTCCCATTTTCTGGGGTCCATGCTTTTTTCTCTTAGAGTTCGTCTTGTTTCCTAGTTTCTTTGGTGAAGAGGATTGTAGGCTGGTAATTCTTTGCTCTATGTCTAAAATTCATGTATGAGTGAGTACTTACCATGTTTGTCTTTTTGTGACTGGGTTACCTCACTCAGCATGGTTTCCTCTAGATCCATCCATTTGCCTTCGAATTTCAAGATTCCATTGCTTTTTTCTGCTTAGAGTTAGTAAGAGAAGCAATACAAAAGAATGAAATAAAGAGATAACATTTAGGAAATGAAGCAGAATCATTTTTTTTTCAGATAATATAGATTGCATAGATGAGACACTGAAGACTCTACCAGAAAATTCTTAGATATGGTAAAAACTTTCAGCTAAAGAGCAGATATAAAGTCGGCATTCTATCCCTAGCAGAAGAGTTATTGGTAGGTAGTTGCTGCTGGGGGAGAAAGAGTCTCTTTAGTTTATGATTGTGCTCACTGAAAGATAGTCCATACTCCAGTGAATGTCCTCACACCAGGCACTAAAAGGACTTTGTAGGTTAAACAAGGAATTGTTAAGGGAAGACATGAAGTAGGAAGCAAGATGTCATCATGGGATTGGAGGAAGGATTGAGTGATGGATATAATAAAGACCCATTGTAGAGATGTATGAAATTTTCAAAGAATAAATTAAGTTTAAAAAACATGAATCTCAAATCTCTATCCTTGTCACTTAAAATTAGTGTGGCATAACAAGTTACAAAAAGACTAGGCAGAAACCCTCATATGGACAAGGCAACTGACTAAGAGGAAAAGGTAAAAGAGTCAGAGCGATCCCCCTACACACACACAAACACACAGACATACAGACACACAGACACACACACACACACACACACACACACACACACACACACACACACACACACACACTGCTACTATTAGGAGTCCCACAAGAACACCTGGCTACACAGACATAATGTATATACGGAGGACCTAGCTCTCTTTATTATGTCAGTGACTTTTGAATGTGAATTTTCAAGTCCAAGTCAGTTGAGAAATTGACTCTTATTCATATAACCTAATATTTTTGTTTGATCGATAATTTGTTACTTCATATTAGGTCTCTGTTTTCTTCCACTGGATTATCCTGATATAACTGTCCAGGTATGTCTCAGAACATACATATTCTATTGGAAGGTGTATGTAGAAGACACCAGTTCTCTTGGGCAGGAAGGGCATGAATCCTTGGATAATTTAATTTGGAGCAAGTGCTTTGGGGAGAGTTTGAACTATTCAGTGAACTAGCTTAAGCTTCATCATTAAGTACCTTTGCTTATAGAATCATTCTCTTTGGGAATTAATGTTGCCTCAGAAAATAAAATAAAAGCCAGTATGTACTAGCTATGAACCACATTGATACAGATATGTAAATGACACAGTAATGCAAAACCAGCTCTACTTTTAAGATTAACCAGTGCTTATGCACATTGGATTAAGTGTATTATAAAAGTCTAATTTTCAAGTAAAGAGTGAAGCTTTAAACTTGCTTGATATATTTGAACAACAGTGTTCATATGAGATGACACAGCTAGTCCTTCTACCTTTTGATTTTGAAGTCAAATGTAAGTAAATCCATTAGTTTAAACTAAAATGCCTTGTAAAATGGAAATAATAGTTATTTTCAGTGCAAGCTAAAGGAGCCATATATCTAGCTAAGATTTAAAGTCCCAGTGACTATGCATGCTGTCATCTTGTTCTTGCCAGTATACCTGGATTGTTGTGTTTGTAATATCATCATATCTTCATCAAACTAAGTTATTATTTGCAAGAAACAACAACATAATTTTAGATATCTGGATTTGAAACATGAAGTCAATATTGAAATAGAAAAATACAGCTAACATATTCACGGAAACCTCTACTTACTCTAAATGAGTTGTGTACCATCCTTAAATATGCCTCTAAATTATATCAAAAGAGTTTAATGCCAGGCCCAAAAATCAGTTATAATATGCATGCTTTTTCATTTCACAGATTAGTGCTAGAAAAAATGCAATTAAAATAACATCTCCAAATGCATTATGCTTAGCAATGTGCTTTAAGATAGAGAAAACCTATGGTCAAACATAGTAAATACCATGATACATATTTTTACAGTAAGAGTTAATAACATGAAACATATATTTAATTTCATTTGCAGAATATAACACTTTTTAAATAAACTGTCACTGTGCATATGGTATTTTAAATGTTCAGGTGCTCTGTGGATATTTCATTATTTTTGATTTTGGTAAAATATACAACCCACAATGTCAAGTAACC
This sequence comes from Cricetulus griseus, assembly GCF_003668045.3. Classification (NCBI taxonomy): domain Eukaryota; kingdom Metazoa; phylum Chordata; class Mammalia; order Rodentia; family Cricetidae; genus Cricetulus; species Cricetulus griseus. The sequence continues at coordinate 87,328,190 of NC_048599.1, forward strand.
ATCACTGTCACACTTTGTGAGTTTGTGTATATTTTAAAAATATTGCTTTTATGAATTTTCATGGATAGAGTAAATTTATCATTTATTTTTCACTCACATATCTAAGGAAGTTTGAGATTTGATTAAATTGAGATGAGCATTTAAAGAGCAATCAAACTGATACAATTGCTGTGTTTTATATGTGATATGATCTCATATTATATAATCATAAAGCCTGTAAACATTAGCACAATAATTTATTATTTTTATTATAGATATTATTTTAAATGAAAATGAGAATATATTATAATACTATGATTATGTTTTAACTGGATCATTTTTGAGATAAATCACCCAAGTGTCTGCCAGACAGAATCCTGGCAGACAGAATATTCACTATTATGGTGGTAGACATAGTTTCCAAATGAGTCTGGAAATAGGGGAGTAGATTCCAACTGCCTGTGTAACCAAGCCTGGTAGAACTGTTGAGAAAATTGTCACATTGTGACATGGATTTAAGATCTTTGCAAATTCATTATATGCACTTGTTTCCAGGTACTCTGGGTGAATTCAGCATCCTCAGAAGAACTTATGGAAAAGAGGAACAATGTAACCGAATTTATCCTCCTGGGCCTCACCCAGAACCCTGAGGGCCAAAAGGTTCTGTTTGTCACATTCTTGCTAATCTACATTGTGACAGTAATGGGCAACCTGCTCATCATGGTGACCATCATGGCCAGCCAGTCCCTGGGCTCTCCTATGTACTTTTTTCTGGCTTATTTATCATTTATAGATACTGTCTATTCTACTGTCATTGCTCCCAAAATGATCATTGACTTGCTCTATGCAACAAAGACCATTTCCTTCCAGGCTTGTATGACTCAAGTTTTCATAGGCCATTTATTTGCTGGAGCTGAGGTCATTCTTCTGGTGGTGATGGCCTATGACCGCTATGTGGCCATCTGTAAACCTCTTCACTATTTGACCATCATGAACAGGCGGGTGTGTGTCCTCATGCTGTTGGGGGCCTGGATTGGGGGTTTTATTCACTCATTAATTCAGTTCATCTTCATTTATCAGCTCCCTTTCTGTGGTCCAAATATCATTGACAGCTTTGTTTGTGATATGTATCCCTTGCTAAAACTAGCTTGTACCAATACTTACCTCATTGGACTCTGTATGATAGCAAATGGAGGGGCCATTTGCACTGTCACTTTCTTAATTCTTCTAGTTTCCTATGGGGTCATTTTACACTCCCTTAAGTCACATAGTGTGGAAGGGAAGCGCAAAGCTTTGTACACATGTGCGTCCCATATTACTGTGGTTGTTTTATTCTTTGTTCCCTGCATCTTCCTGTATGCCAGGCCTACCTCCACATTCCCCGTAGATAAGTCTGTGACTGTCGTTTTAACTTTCATAACTCCGATGTTGAATCCATTAATCTACACCCTGAGGAACTCAGAAATGAAAAATGCCATGAGGAAACTTTGGAGCCAAAAATATAGCTCAGTTGTGAGTAGGCTATTTCATTCTTGAAAAATGAAATCCAGGATACTTATTTATATAGATATATTTTACAAAGACAACAGTTTTGTTGCAAGCATGTACCATTTTTACTATTGTTCTCTTTTGGTAAGTTAGTGTCTTAATAAAAAGTAGACATTGACAATATATACATATATGTATATATATATATATATTATATGTAAATTACATTTGCACTTTAGAGACTAGTTTTGTATAAGCTTCATACTTTTAAGTTTGTCATCATCCTATCTTTTGAATCATTTCATTCCCACTTCAATTTTATTTCCTTTATTTTGAGTTTCAAATTTATTTTCATAAACACATAAATATGTATTATTTATTCATTCCTCCATTTTTGAATTTATAAATTATTTAGTCAATGTAGCTATAATGCTAACACTTCAAGTAGTTCATCTACCCTGTATCAATCATGGAGAACGTGGTCAGAAATTCAACATATATAGACTAAAAGCGTGCATGCAATATTTATTCAATGGGTGGGGGAAATAAAAGTAGTACCTATAATTGATTCGTGAGATATGTGTTCAACATGAAGAGTTAGGAACATCATAATTACTAGAATTGGAGTCTGGCTTCTGGATAATATTGTGAAAATGACAGAGATAAGGATTTTCCATTAAAGTTGTCACAGAGATGGGGAAGCTGATTTCCTGAAGAGAATACTGTGCTTATATTCATCAGAGTCATACCCTGATCCCATATGTATATATAGAAACAATATAAATATTTTAAAGTTATTTAATCCCCACACCAATTGTTACCTTTCACACCTCACATGATATGGAAGTATACCTTATTTCTTATCATAATAGTTGGTTTCTCAAGTCTATCTATCAAATAACTACCGTGCAACACTATCCTTTTACAACATTTTCATAACTTTCATTCTATTCAGATTTTGAATTACTGCAGAGGGTCTGATACTCCAAGGGTATGTTAAATGGGCACAGCATTTAGGAATAAAGTACCAGATCCACCTTCTTATTTTTATCAGATGCTTTACCTAGATTAGACATTTGTGAGCAGCTCAAGTGGGCTCTTACATCACAGGTGTCATCTCATAAGGGGTGTCATATATTGCCTGTCTTTCAGATCGTGTATAAGATTCTTTACTATATTTACAGTAAGTATATCTTGAACATTGAGGGTAATATAGCTCGTTTGCCTTGGACAGCAACTCCCCACATTTTTATGTGGTCTTTCCAAATGTTCTATCTAGCCTACTAGCTTCAGAATAATTAACAATGTATATAGTGTCTCAGAGCTCAAAAAGACTCAGGGAAGATAACCCAAGTCTTTACATGCAACTTTAGATGTTAGATAGAATCAGTTCTGCCATATCTCATTAGTTAGGAAAGTCATGAAGTTCATTCAGTGTTCAAGTAGATAAAGTCTGACTTTTGATAAAAGAGGGGCGATATTCTGTAGAATTGCCCAAAATAGAATGTAATTTTTGGGTAATTTAATCTAGTATAATCTTTATTATTCACTGGAATACCTTCCTTTCATATGCACCATGAGTCTCTCTGTTCTCTAGAGATTTCTTTGTAAATCTAAACCAAATCACATCAGGCTCAGATGTAAGGCCCAGGAGTTTAACTAATTTAACTCCTGTAGTTGAGGCTTCCATTGCTTCTTGGGTGCTGTACTTTGAGTATTACACCTCTGAATTTAAATACTTGTGAACTTAGGAGAAAGTGAAGGACAAACATGGGAAACATTGTTCCATAGCAACACTGAATACTGCTTAGGCATATGTGATGGTTAATCTTAATTCTTGACTGTATTTTGAGATGTCTAAGAGATTAGTAAGTCACATTTCTGCATGTGTCTAAGACAGTGATACCAGAGTTCATTGGCATATAGGACAGCACCTTTGAGGGGAATTCCACTGTAGGTCTAGGAACTTAGTGAGACAAAAGAAGATTTAATAGGAACCTGTTATTATGTGTATAATATTGCTCCCAGGATATCTTTGATTCCTGTAGTGATGATATTCTGCATTACCACAAGTCTATAGTAATGGAGCCATACACTAATGGACAGTACCACTAAAACAGTGAATCAAAATGGGCCCATTTTCTCTTAAGCAATTAAAAGCTAACTAGCATAGCCTATGCTATTTCATTCTATTACTCTGAAGTCATACTCCAACGATTTGGTTCCCATACTTGGGCCTTCTGTTTGTTTTTGAGATGTCCAGTATTTTCCACAAGTGATGACATGTATGTATAGGTTTAGGTTAATATTTTTCTTAGTCTGTCTCTTATAGTTGGTTTGAGGCACAACATTTTGCTTGCAATTTATTTCCAACTATTCAATTTTTAAATGTGTTATAAATCCTATAGATTTTGTGAGACTTCAATAAATCCTGTAAGGTTTATCTTATTAGGATAAAATATCTCTAAAAACATCACTGAAATATGCTTGTCTTTTCCTTAGGATTCCTGTACAGAAGCATTTTTTTTTAGAGTATCAATCTCACAACATCTGTAGCAGCCTTGAAAACCTGTGTCTGTTAAACACATTTATTTATGTAATTTTTGCTAAAGTTTTTAAAAATTATATTTTTACTTATTCACTAAAAATCTAAATCATGGTTTTTATTTTTTCTCTCTAACTCTCCCTGGGACCCACCATCTAGTTTCACTTCTGATTTCACATCTGATTTTATTATTGTTATTGTTATTATTATTATTATTATTATTATTATTATTATTATTATTACTACCATTATTATTGGCCAACTTAGTCTAATTAGTGCTGATCATATACAAATGAGTGTGGGGTTACCCACTGTGTTTTAGGCAACATACAATCATCCATTTCTTCAAATAATAGTGACACCCTTTATCAACCCTCAGCTACCAGTGGCTTTTTACCTAGAGGTAAGGGCTTGAGAGTCCTTCCGTAAATCTTGATGAAACTTCTAACTGGTATGATCTTGTGAAGGTATCCAAAGATGGTGTGAGTTGGTGGCTTGTATCAACAATATTATTTTCAGAAGATGACATTTCATAACTTTTCTGTCTATACTCTGGTTCCTACATTCTTCTTGTCCCATCACCATTGTGTACACTTAGCCTTGACTAGGAGAAGGCTTGTATGGATGACTATCTATTGTTAAGCACTCAGGTCACTTACTCTCAGCAATATTTTTAGTAGTTAGAATTTTTTTGTATTTTTGAGTCATTTTTCTTAGTTCAAATTAGAAACAAGCCTGTTTCACATGCCAAGCCCTTCTCCCTCTCCCTCCCCCTTGTTGGGCCCCATTTTCTTCCAGTTAAAGAATTAATTTGCAAGGAAAAACATCTTCATCTCTACAGGTTGTAGCAGAGAAATCTCAGATATAGTAAGCAGGATCAGACAAAATCATCAATTGAAGAAGGGCTTTTATTGAGAGCTAGGGGACCCATACCACAGAAAAAGACCACCAGCCCCAAAAGCATAGGGGAAGCTCAGGAATCTAAACCCCAGGGTTTTCTTGAGTGCTGGGAGTTTTTAGGCTACTGAAGGTGTTTCCATCCCTAATTCAGTGTGGGTCAGTTTGAAGAAAGACAATGACTGATTGGCTCATAACATGTAAAAAGGTCTTGATCTGGAATTGAAGATATTGAGCCGGTCTGTCAGCAAAAAATGCAAACAAGGCCTGTGTTTTAAGCTGCCAGGATTTTGTCTCAGGTCAGGAGAATGAAAATAAGCCAGTCATCATGGAAGTTCACCATCTTTTTTCCCTCAGTTTTGGCCCCGCTTTCTGTCTGTCTGTTTATAGGGGAGTCTGTCTCACTCCTGGTCTTTCAATATGACCAGTTATAAGTCTCTGCAGTCACCGACACCCCCAGCAATAAGAAGCTTCTCTAACCAAGGTTGAGGGAGCACAAACCATAGACACAAGTATGTAGAAGCAAGTTTAACAATGTGACCATTTATTTAAACAATGTCAGTAGATGCCCCCACCAACCACATAACCCAGGGCCTCCTTAGTCACAGAAGTGTGTCCATATTGCAGTACTAGAAATAAAACCCCTCCTATGTAGTAGGCATCAAATCTAATAAAAATAATTGGCTGGTTTGTTTTACGCAGCTGTAGATAATACAATATGCAATACCAACCTGCTGGGCAAGATGTGCCTATGTGGCATGACAGTTATGGGGGGATTCTAGTGTGTTCTCATTAGGACTGATGTCACATCCCACAGCAGGAAGTTTTATGGCTGTTACTGTGAGCCTGGTTAAGGTCCTTGACTGGAGTTGTAGTAGGTATTAGGGGTGTCCTATTGCTGCTATTTGGCTAAATGGAAATGTTGTCAAACTGCTTTTGTAAATATTCATGTTTATAATCCTTGAGGTTTTTGCCTTTAACCTGATCTGCTTCTTTTTAAAGCAAACAGAATGTAATCCAAAGAAATAATTATGGTTGGACAATGACTGAAATAAGTTATGGTTGAGTACTACTTCCATATTATCTGGTTCAAGGCTCAGGGGATGTTGAAATAGAAGGAGAGAGAAAATGTAAGAACTAGAAAATAGGGATGAGGGCTGTGAAATACTTTCTTCTAGGCATGGCATTCCTGTTGCATTCATGAACTTCCATGAGCTGTAGTTACCTGCACAAGACTAGGTCCATCAACATTGAATCATGGATGAAAAGGGTACTATTTATACGACTCGATCCTTCCTGAAAGACTCTTGCCATTTGCTGGCTATTGGGAGAAGGGAAATCATTGTTTTGAGTGGTGTAACCACTGGAGAAATAGCCACTGATGCTCTAGGGAGTGGTTCCATGCCTACACTCTTTTGGGTGACTTGGTTAAAATTCAAAAGGTCACAAAGCAAAAATTAAAACCAATAAAAACAAAATGACTGTAGTATGAGGGGGACTTGTTGAACTGGTGATTTGTGGGGGGTGGAGAATGTGATCAGAATGCAATATGCTTCAGTTTGAAATTGTCAAATAATTAATAAAGGAAGATAAAAGCAAAAATAGTGATGCAATGATTCCCACTACATATTTACACTTAATTTCCTTGGTTATCTTTGGAATATGAGTAGACATGAAGTACAGACTTGATCTGGGACTTTAACATTATTTTCTTATCTTTACTCTTTGGGGTGTGTTTTTGTGGTGAGAATCCTAAAGAGTTCAAGGATGTATTTCATTATGTTCACTCAACATCTTCATTTCCATAATGGTGATTTTCACCTGTGAAACAATAAGCTAATTGAAGTATCAATATAGCTCAATTAGGCAAACAAACTTGTATAGTTTGATTATCCCAATATGACTAAAATTATTCCATATAGGAAAAAGATAAAAATATCATGTAGCCAGTTGTAGCCATGCCTGCTTAGGGTCTGGCTACAGAATCCCCTACAGTATCAATCTCAGAAAACCCCAATACTTGTTCTGAAGCTGCCCCCCAACAATTTTTACTTTATTTAAAATGATGCTATAACTTATGTTAAAATGATTTTATTGGTATATAGTAACTATACACTGATAAAATAGAACATTATGAAATTGCATAACTGCCATATCCATTATTACAAATATTTGTCATTTCCTTTGAGAACATTAAAATTATTTTGAATATTTTAAAATATACAAAAACTGTGAATTATAGCCATCCTACTTTTATACAGAACAATGCAAATTATTCCTCCTATCTTATCCAATGTTTATGTTCCCAGCCACCAAGTTTTCTTTATTCTGCCTCTCTTCTATAGAGCACTAAAGACAATTCTGTTTTGTTTGACTCCTTTCTCTATGTTATTGCTAATTTTAATTAGCTCCATTTTTTCCATGTGACATTAGTGTCTTGGAAAATGAAGACATTAGAGATCATAATGAAATGTACACTATTATTATTATTGTTACTCTTTTATGCATATTAGTGTTTTGCCTGATTGCATGTCTATGCACCACAACTGTGCCTGGTGCCTGGGGAAGGTGGAAGAGTGTGCTATATTTCCTGGAACAGGAGTTACAGAAGATTGGGAGTCATCTTGTAGCAGCTGGGAATCAAACATGAGTCCTCTGAAAAAGCACCCAGGGCTCTTAAGTCTTGAGCCATCACTCCAAACAGTGAAACTTGTTCCTTAACTCTTTGCTATAGGATTTTTAAAATACAGGTTATCTTATTGAACATTTTCCCCCAGGCTCAATTAATTTTGTAACAAATGACAAGATTCAAGTATTTATGCTGCTGAATAGTATTTCCTTGTGTGCTTTGGTAACTTTTTTCTTTACCTATTCATTCACATTCGAACTGGGTTGATTCCATTTCCTGGTTACTGTGAGTAGAACTGAAACAGACAGGGAGATAAGTGTATCTTGAGCTTATTGATTACCTTTCCTCTGGATATTTATAAAACCAGGGCTTTCCTGGCCACATGAGAGATTTATCTCTAGTTTTCTTTGGAGAATGTTCTGTGTTTTTTCCATATAGGACATAGTAACTAACACTCTTACAAATAATATGTGATATCCTTTTTCCATATCATTGACAGCATTTGTCATTAGACAGATCACATAATAAAAATGAAGGAGAAGGAATTGGATTGCAATTCTATAACTTACTTTACACCATCTTGAGTAAGTGAAATAAACCTTACTAAAGCTGTATAGAATGTATATTTATACAGGGGGTAATTGTATATTTAATATGAAAGCTTAAAAATAGAGCGTGAAAAATCAATATAAATTTTCCTTTAATAGTTGGTTTAGGCAACATGAGAAACAGAAGAGTGCCAATACCATGTTATTAACTGATTTAACAAAATAAATAAGTTGGTGGTTTTAATTCTCCAGATATTAGAATTGAGACATTCTCTGAGGAATTTGACCTTCTCATGAAGGTGACATATTTCAAATTCCCAAGTGCTTCTGAAGTCCTTTTCTGTTTTTGTTTCCTCCAACTCCGTGAATCATATGCAGAAACACTGTTCTTGTGGGCTAATTTGGAAGGTTATGTTAAGAAGGGTTAATGCTGATTACTGATATAGGTGAATTGATATTTAGGAGATTTTGTAGAGCAAAGCAAAGAACAAAATATAGACCAGAGATACATGTATTTATTTATTCAGATCTTCTCTTCAGTAAATATTTATGCTTGAGGGCAAGGCTTAATTCCCCCATGCCTAATATTTTTTTTCCTATTGGTTAAATAGAAACAGTTACTTATACTAATGGCTAACTTTCAAGCTGGAGTTTACAACTTAACAAATTATTAATATTGCTTAAGAAGGTATTTTCCATGTTTTGTCTACATAAAATCTACATAAATACAATTCTTCCCAATATATTACATTAATAATATAGTAGTGAGCCCATTTCTATCAATTAAAAGATTTTGTGCTTTTTAATTCATGAAGGCAGGAAGAGATGACTTTAAAAAAAACATATCTTTTTATTAGTCCCTTAAGAATTTCATTCAATAAGTTGAGTTTTTGGCCCCATCCCCTAAATCCTCCCAAATCCACCCTTTTCATAAGTACCCAATTTCATGTTCTCATTGTCTCACCCATCAAGTCCAATTTGTGCTGTTCCTATATGCATGGATGTGCAGCTTCCACTGGGTCATGGCTGACCTACATGTTGCAACATTCTTTTTTTTTTCTTATTTTTTTAAATTAGTTCAAATTAGGAACAAGCTTGCTTCACATGTCAATCCCTTTTCTCTCTTCCCCCAATCCCTTCCCACAATCTTCCTCCCCAACCCCCCACACCATCCACCCTCCACTCCCCAGGCAGGGTAGTGCCCTTAATGGTGGCTCTTCAAAGTCCACCACATGATCCTGGGCTGTGCCTAGGCTCTCCCCTATGTGTCCAGGTCTTTGGCCATACCACCGTTAATGTGCCCGATCTCATCTGATCTTGGAAGCTAAGCAGGGTCAGGCCAGGCTAGTACTTGGATGGGAGAGATGACTTTTTAAAAAGTGAGTTTAATGACATGGCCTCTGAGCTATTGGCTGTTTAGTAATGGTGTCAATCCCATCCTGACATATATGGAATTTGTTTTCTACTAGTAGAGCTTTCTGTGGAAAAGTGTTCAGGTGGTTCTCTATGTGTTGCTTTGTGAAAGAGGTGTGAAAACATGGTGACTGGTGAAAGCTGACAAAAAACAGGAAAAACCTGATAATATTCAGGAACTGATTGGTACCTAATATTCCCAAATTCTAACTCTGTTGTCACTAGAAGTAAGTCCTTTGTATTTCTTTCTTCTTTCTTTTTCTTTCTTTCTTCCTTCCTTCCTTCCTTCCTTCCTTCCTTCCTTCCTTCCTTCCTTTCTTTCTTTCTTTCTTTCTTTCTTTCTTTCTTTCTTTTTAAATTGGTGTTTTTGAGACAGGGCTTCTCTATGTAACAGCCTTTGCTGTCCTGGAACAAGTTCTGTACACTAGGCTGGCTTTACATTTACAGAGATCAATCTAACTCTGCCTCCTGAGTGCTGGGATTAAAGACATGTCCCAACACCACCCAGGATCATTTGTATTTCAACACGATCAGAATTTCAAGTTAACCCTTCAGTACTTGGAAAGTTGCAATACAATTTCCTAGTCATACTCTCCACTATCATTTTTATAAAAAATATTTGGAATGTTATAAATAAAGCTGTTATAAATAAGCATTACTTGTGACAGAAAATAATATTTGTGTTAGAAATGGAATTATATATGTCAAACAATATCACAATTTTCATAAGTATTAGCATCCAATTTATAAAATGTTTAGAGAAAGTAAGTAGCTGATGCTGGCAACTTTTTCATATACACTTGTGATAATTTGGGTGCTGTTCTCCCTTTCATCTTCCTAGTTCTAAAGTCATGTATGTGTGGTTTAAAGAATATATTAAGAGCCTTAGAGGTCAAATGTGCATTACTTGCATTTCAGTGTAAAGCAAAGGCTATAGTCTTCTAAATGATATTAAACTACTTCCTTAAATTTTCTGAGAAGCATTTATTTTATTTATTAAATATGGATAATAATATACAGCTCACTATTGATTTAAAGGTTATTGAGCCTTTCCCTTGATAAGCCCACAAGCAAATGCGAGTATTTAATCTGAGTTCTTTATACATGATGTTGTCTCCACAAGTAGCAATGTATTTAACTTTGTGGGGGGTCATGGGAATAACAGTTTTGGAATCATTTTACTATATTCTATTTTATAGCACATGTTAAATAACCAATTCTACTTGTACCATCCTTTCAGAGAGTTCATGACCTGAACCTCTCAACTAGTCTCATTTCTTCTCTCATTAATTCATATATTATTCTTCACAGAATGGTTAGAGCCATCTGCACAAAAGTTAATTCAGATTATGACTTTCTTCTTTGTAAAATATACTGGAGGCTTAATGTATCATCCATAATAAAATAACACTCTTGATCATGGCCTATAAAACCCCAAAAGACCCACAACTAATTTGATTTGTCTAGAACCTTGCTCTATGATACTTTCGTTTACTGATACAATCTTTGCTCCTTCCAATAGGATTTATCCAGCTGACTTCCAAGAGGATGTTTATAATAATTGTATTCCTTGATCCTTCCTTACTCATTTCCAATCCTACACAGTGATGACTTCTTTTGTTTCCTTACAGGAAGTGATGGCTTTACTAAATCTCTACAATAGTTTTATTTTGCTGTTATTCCCACATCAGGCAGTGCACTCTAGTAATCTATATAATTCTATCTTTGACTCATCATATTCTCTTGCTATGTGGATATGAAAATAGACCTTATTTTTAATTCTATTCATCTATCATCTATCTATCTATCTATCTATCTATCATCTATCTATCCATATTATGGACTGACAGCCATAGGTTAAAAATATTCAAAAATGACATTTTTAATGAATTGTAAATGCACTTTGTTAATAAGCACATCTTTGAACCACACTCCATTTAAACATGTTTGCTCTTACACACACACACACACACACACACACACACACACACACACCCATACATACGCACACACCTAAATACCATATGTACCCTATGACTACACTGATTTATGTGAGATTATTTTTAATTGATGTATGAGTATGCTTACAGAATATAACAGTGACTGGGAGTGAAATTGAGAGTTTCATCTAAAGTTAGTTAATAACATATTTATTTCTGCTTGAGTTCATATAAAAAACAAACCCCTAGTATAGTGACAGAAAACCCATGGCAAAGACATGAAAAAATATAATTCATGTGATTTCTTTTTTAAAAAATTGTCTATTGACAACATGTATGAAGACTGCAGGATCATTTTAAGATGTTGAAATTTATTCAAATATCCTTTTATAAAATATATGAAATAGCAAGTTTCTTCTCTTCTACATACCATGAAACAGAATGGTCTTTTTTTATTAAAATGATTTTCTCGTATAATAAAAAAATTCTCAAGTTTTCTACTGAGATTCTTTTTTTGCCAGGTTAACCCAGCAATTTTGAGCTCTCTAGCAGCATACAAATGAAAGAAAACAGAAGGAATGTGACTTAATTCATCCTCATGGGACTGATACAGAACTCCCAGTTGCAGACATTTCTACCTTTGATGTTACTCATCACCTACATTGTCACTGTCCCATTCTGGGGTCAGTAGCCTGCAGTCAGACTTTGAACTCCCCAACATACTTCATTATTGTGTTCTTATCTCTGATAGATGTGTGCTATTCCTGTTCTATCATCCCTAAAATACTGGCACATTTGCTATCATTTTTGCTATGTGATGCAACTTTTTGTTGAACGTCTCTTCGGAACTTCAAAGATTGTTTTCCTTGTGGCCATGGCCTATGACCACTACATTGTCATCTATAGACCTCTACAATACATAAAAAAGGGTGAACCACGAAACTTGCTGTCTTCTATTTGGGGAATTCTGGATAATGGTTTTTGTCCCACTCCTTTTGCTGTGTATTTATACATATATGTATCCAGATACTTGTTACTCTCTGGATTTCTTTCTGTGGTCCTCATGTCATGGACCGAAATTGTTGTGACATTTTTTCCCTGATACAACTGGCCTGTGCTGACACTTCTGTCCTTGGTCTCCTGGCTACTGCCAATGGTGAAGTAATCCCTGTGATCGAATTCATAATGCTGCTGATGTCCTATGTGGGCATTCTGTGTTCCTTGAGGGCACACAGGTCTACAGGGAGGAAAAGGCCTCTCTCTTAATGGCAGCTTTTAAAGTTAAGCTCCTAAGACTACCTGCAGGGTTCAGGTCAGAAGCCACAGCATAGTAAATGAGTCTTAGAAAATTTATAATCTAAGGGAGTATGGAATCACACACATGCTGGCTGTTTGTGTGTGATTAATTCTTTTCCCTATTTTTTTCTGTCCTCTAATTTTCTTCTAAGTTCTAATTCTTTCTAGTTCTCATTCATTTTAATTCTCCATACATCTATGTTCACTTAACTTAAATATGCTTTTTACATGAAGCTTGAAATAATAATATAAAATTACAAGCGTTACATCCCATTGGTTAAAAGCAAAGTCCTTTGGGTGTGCAATGAGAGCAGAGCCCTTTATTAAGGCAATGCAAATGTCAGGTTTCTGGAGTAAGACTGAAGGCACAGTGTCTAGTGAGACAAGCTTTCCAGATATAGGCCTTGTAAGCAAAGAATTGGCGTAATCTTTTTAGGCTGCTTTGTGTTAATAACCTTGGTTAGACACCTGTGACACTGACCTTGTGTATAACTGAATGTTTTTAACTTAAGATCCATTTGCAGAAACATTTAGTCTAGTTTACATTTGCTCTGAGGTAAAAATGAGCTAATTGTGTGTAGTTTATTTTAGACTGAGGAGAAATTGTCAATGTCTTGTATTCATTGGAGTAAAAGGAGCAAAGCAGGCTTTAACAGGTCTTAGAGTCTTTGTGGGAAAATAGATCTAGTTATGAAGCATATCCTATTATAGTCTATGTATAACAAATTATACAGTTAAATTATCTTCCTGATTATCCACAGAAGATTGAGATATATTCATGAGATTATATATACACATTATATGAGATTACACATTATCTCCACAGGTATTGTGGAGATACTACACTGTCTTTTCCCATGTGAATTTACCTACAGAAGCAATCAGTATTTATAGGCAATATTTTCATAAGCCTTACCTATGCATTTCCTCCAACAGATTAGTTGGTCACCTTGTTGGTAAGCCTATAAATACCAATTGTTGTCGTCAGTAATTGTGCCATGGGCCAAAACAACTTGTGATATTCTCTACCTGTGGCTCCCACATCACAGTGGTCTTTTTTTTTGATATATATATATATATATATATATATATATATATATATATATGTATCCATTGACATCTTCCATCTGGATAACACCACAGCAGTGTTTTATACTCTTGTCTCTCCCAAGTTAAATCCCATCATCTCCACTGTAAAGAATGCAGAAGTTAAAATTTCAATTAGAATGCTACTAAGAAAGAATTCAGTCTTGGATAATAAATGATTTATCCATACCAATAAATGAAATATCCATACCAAGTCATGTTCACAGTCCTTCAGATTGAAATTTGATTCTCCTAAACCTTTCAAAGGATATACAATGCAGTTTGGGGGTTAGAAAATTCTCCTGTTGTATATAAGTCTATTTTATAGATTAAGAGTTGCAAATTGTAGCTGTATATGCAGAGAATTTGTTCCCAAACTCCACTATCTATGAACATTTAAGGTAGAAATAAAATCTTATATTTGTTTTTTCCCACAATATTGCCCATTATTCATGAGAAATAAATTTCTAGATACTCAGTACAGCCTAAAAACAATAATATTATTAAACTCTACATACATGTTTCTCTATTATAGATTTATCTATCATAAATTAATTTTGTAAGTTAAATACAACTAGTTATAAAATGAAAGTTATACTAGTATAATAAAGAATATTTGTACTTCCTGACAATTATTTATGGAAATCATGGTTTCCTTAAACACAAGCACTGTGGTTTGATTATAATCCATGCTGAGACCTCAATATCCATTTAAATATTGAAATTGATTAGAGTGCACAATGAGAATATAATGGACTATTACATAATTCTTGTCCTACATGGGACCCAGTGGGATGATATGATTTTTCTTCATATGACAAAGAAGGTAACGTAATTTAACTTATAAATTATTAAATTATATCTATAATGTTATTTTTACTGTTTTGATGATTTATGTTTAATATTGACCAGGCCAAATGGAGATTAATGCACCATAAATTCTTTTGTAGACGATTTAACGTGTTCTTACAACCTACTTTATGATGATTCCTCTTTTATAGGTGAAATACCCTATAGCTCAGAACAGTGAAATATCCATACCAAGTCATGTTCACAGTCCTTCAGATTGAAATTTGATTCTCCTAAACCTTTCAAAGGATATACAATGCAGTTTGGGGGTTAGAAAATTCTCCTGTTGTATATAAGTCTATTTTATAGATTAAGAGTTGCAAATTGTAGCTGTATATGCAGAGAATTTGTTCCCAAATTCCACTATCTATGAACATTTAAGGTAGAAATAAATTCAATTAGGAAGAAAGATATTTGACAAAATTTCTTCTCTAACCATGTTTCCTCTATCTGATTTGCTCTATTGAGTTTCTTTTAACATTACATTTAAATTGTGTTCAAAATTAATTATAATTAGTTCTATATGAGCCTGTGGTCATATAATCTAATAAAATCAGAATCTGATAATTATTTAAAACATAAGTACACCAGCCTTGAACCCAAATATTCCTTACTACATAGCCTATGGTAATTTATTAGATGATATTCCTTATGATTAGCTTTAAATTATGGCTTTATGTATAACATCCATTTTTAGTTACATTATAACAGTGTCTCTTATTAAGTAGAAATTACTGGCAATTAAATGCAGCTATTTTCAAAAGTACAAGCATCTACACAAAACAATATTACTTTTAAAGCGTCAGTTTTATGTTTAATTAACTAAATGTAGAATTCTGTCAGAACCTTTCCCTTGGGGCATTAGAGATGGCTCAGTGGTTAAAGACTAGGTTAATTTTCAGCACCCACATGTCAGGTTAAAACAATATGTAACTAGAGTTTTAAGGGATCCACATCCCTCTTCTGGCTAGAATGTGTACTGCACACAATGGTCTATTTACATCATCATGGTAAAATATATACATAAATTAAATAATTCTTGCCAAAAAATATTTCTTTAGGATATAGGCTATACTTTCCATAAACAAAGTACAGGAATTATTATACTATTTTTATTCTATAGTTTTATATTTTATAACCATAGAGGTCTAGAGTTCTGTGCAGACACAAAGGCAGTGAGGCAGGAGGGCAGAAACAAGATATAAGCAGGGAGAGACAGGAACTCTCACTTTTGTGACACTAAGGAGGTAAGGTGTTGCTGTGGCTTGCTCCTTCTCTCTGATCTCTCAGCATTTTCCTCTATATCTGACTCTGGGTTTTTATTACTTAGGCCAATTAAGAATTCCATTCACATTTGAGAACCCAGTTATGGTTGTTTTCCTTAGTTATAATAAAAGATAAGTTACATATAAAACTTTAGACACACAAAGATAGGATAGATGATAGAATATTTTCTTTAAATTTTGCCAAATGTTAGTGCAATAAATATTTTTAACTATACTTTTTGCTTGATATCTGCTTTGTTATATATAATTTCATTATGTTAAAGCTAAAACCTTCCTTTTTATTTAGATAGAAAAGAGATGATAAGGGATGTCCTTCTGTATGCTGTGAATATATGTTTCTCTTATTGATGAATAAATGCTGATTATCCAGTAGCCAGGCAGGAAGTATAGGTGAATTCTGGGAAGGGGAAAGGCAGAGAAGCAGTCACAGGGGAGATGCCATATAGCTACTGAGGAATAAAGAGTTCCAGGCAATACTGGTAAGCCAAGACCATACGGAGATGAACAGATTAATGAAAATGGGTTAATAATTAAGAGAGATCTAGCCAACAAGAAGCCTGATCCATATGCCAAACAGTTTATAATTAATATAAACCTCTGTGTTATTATTTGGGACTAAACAGCTGAGGGACTGGGCAGGACAGAAGTGTTTATAAAAAAAATCATGGAGTCTATTCTTTTCCTGAGTGTGGGGCTTGTCCTGGGTTGTGGTTGATATATACAGTGTTGCTTCCTTGGAAAAAATTATTTTTCAATTTCCTAGCAGAAAGCAAGTGTAAATGGCTTCTTGCAAAGGAATGGGACTTAGCAGTTTCCAGTGTCTGTTCCATTTTATAAAGTGAGCATGAAATTCAATTTTTCAAAAGTGGTTGGTTACTTCCATAACATTGTACCAGTTTAGATTGACAGGTTGCTATTGTAAGTGACAGAGTTCTTAGCTGGATAAGATTAATGGTTACCTTTCTCTTCTCATAGTATGCACAATATCTTACAACACAACGAATTCTGAATTCTACAATTCTTCACAAAAATTATAAAATAAAATCTTAAATTCAAATGGAAACACACACACACACACACACACACACACACACACACACACACACACACACACACACACACACACACCACACACACACAAAGCTAAAAAAATCCTGAGTAAAGAGAACTGTTTGAAGTGTAATCAGGATTTCAAATTTATTACAGGGCTATAATAATAAATTCAGTATTTTATATGCAAAAACCAAAAATGCTGCTCAACAGAAAAGAACTGAAGAGCCAATCTTAAATCCACATACCTATAGACACCTGAATTTTGATGAATAAGCCAAAAATACAAAATATATGGCTCGTTGAACAAGTGCTTTTCATCAAACTTGATAGGTACATGCATAAGACTGAGAATTCACCACTATTATCCTGAAGAAAAATCAGATTCTGATGAATTAAGAATATCAATATAAGAACAGATACCCTGAATCAATTTATCTACTTATGATTTTAAATATCTTATTTGCTCCCATATCTACTGAAAAGAGGCAGTTTAGATACTTTCCAGAGATCATATGTAATAACAAAATGATTTGTGTCTCTAAGTTTTTTCATTTTTGACAACTTTATACTAACCCTCAATTTTAATGTTTTGCTGCCTGGGAAATGCTCCTCTGCCTACTGGAGAACATGAAACTATAGATAACAACATTTAGGCAGGCAATTATTATATTAGATCACTAATTTATCAACTACTATGATAATACTTTAAGTTACCTCCATTTGAATTTTCAAATACTACATTTTCTTTTAATAAAATGTATTCTTGTGAATGTCATCGATGTATACAATATAACATAATATTTGCCTAAAGATTCTAATTTCTCCAGATTTTCATCAATCTGTCCTCCTCTGAATGTCAACTGTGACTGAATCTGTATTTAATTTTTCTTATAAATTTGATTACTCTTTCAGTTTGAAATAAATAAATTTACAAACATACATATGCCTCTTTGGTGGCTCCTTTTTTTTTTTCATTTGACTCCTTGATTGTTGTTCTAGAATCCCAATTTTCCTTGGAGCACTAAATAACACCAGCATTCTAGAGCTGGGAGGATGAATGCAGTTCCTGGTCAGAAATACCTCAGACTGGGCTTGCAAGCTTACTGGGCTTGCAAGCTTAATGTTGGTCTCTCAAAGACCTGAGAAGTGAGCAGAACCAGCTGACAAAGCTGTAGCAAAGGTCATAGCTGTGTCACTTAGAAGTTTTTAGCTATTGCATACAAAAAAGACAAGATATATGCAGTAAAGAGTGATCCAGATTTAAAAAAAATAACCCTCTAAACAGGTTTCAGTGTATTTAAAAATATTCTAGACAAGGAAGAATAAGAAAGGATATGGATAGTCACAGAAAATAGTTTAAAAATAATAGTAAAGTCTTTAAAGAGAAAAGTTAAGTGATATAAAAAGAAAAAGCCACATAAAGCTGAAAAAATATACAGGGAGTCTGGATTCTACATGGTATTTTGTTGAATTTGAATTTTTTGAATATTGAAACAACCTAAAGGCATTTTGTTTCCACAGGAAATGAGAGGCTTTGGATTTCTTCAGGTTTTATATGAATCAGGTTTGATCAAGGGGAGACCTCCTGAATCTTGACAGGTGGTGTATATCAACAAAGGTTACAGCTGGCCTTACCAGGACTTGGCCATTTTCTCAATTTTCTCAGAGACCCCTAGCAATACCTTCACTGACAGACAACAAGAAACAGTATAGAGAAAACAATGCCACATTCTGAAGAAGAGTTGTGAGTGGTTGTTGGCTATTTCTTGTACTATGGATGTTATCATTTAGGGAAATAAAGGGATATAGGATAAAAAGGTAACTATTAATCTCAGGTATTTTTCATTGGCATGAATTTTGGTTATTTTTGTTTTACTGTATATATGTTTCTACTCTTGTTTTGGGTATTATGCAGCTCCTTTAAAAATGCAATATATAATTAAGAAATGAAGTTAGTTAGTTTGAAATCATAAAATTTGTAGTCACATTGGGTATATTTTTAAGGTTAAATAGGTATATTTTAGATACATGATTTTCAAACACTTCAAGACCTACACAATATGGCTTTAAGGTTTTTAATGACCTAAGGTTTCCCATGACAATGAGACATATCTGTTTCTGGTAGCCACCAATTTACTTCATAAAAGGATGATGGATATCAAAGATACTTCATATGGAGTTTGGTTTAAATGTGGTAAGGCAAGCCATTTTGGCAAGAAATTGCTCTAGCCTTGACTGCTTACAGTATGCCGTGTGGACTGGAAGTGGGACACAGGAAAAAGACTGCTGATTGTTGCCAAGTCAAGAAAGACAGTCTGTTCAGATTCCTGCTATGTAGAAGAGTCTGCCAGATATTCCGCAGGACAAAGAGGAAAGTCACAGACAAATTTGGCAATACAAGATGGGAAAGTGCTTCAAATTTCCTGCCTCACTGTAAAGTCCGTCGCTTATTCTAGGCCTATAGGCTGAAGATGGATGTCCCAACTTTGCAGAAGAAATTTGGGTGACTGTCCAGTTATCCAGATGTCTCTGTTGTTAGGCAATATTACATTCTTCTGGGGTGTTTGATGGAATTAAAGACTAAATAGCTAGATTTATCATTTTCCTTAGTTATGTTAGAAACTTTGTAATCACTAAATTAAGATAAATATGGGAGCATTTTCTCTGAATTTGCTAAATAGAAATGGACTAAACATTGTAAATGTAATTCTCAATAACAGTTTTGTTGTATATAGTTTTACAATGTTAAAATTAAAACATTTCATTTTTATTTAGACAAAAAAGGAATACTGTGGAATAGTAGTTTAAGATGTGTTACACTTGTTTAAGCTATGGGATATTTGTTTAATGATGCAAAGATGTGTTGCATTTTTATATGTTACATTTATTTAACTCTGTAAAACTGCGTTACTTGGTCTGCCTAAACAACTGATTAGTCTAATAAAGAGCTGAATGGCAAAATATCTAGGCAGGAATTATAACAAATAATAATTGCGAATTATAAGGAATAATCTGACACTCCTATCTGCTCCTCCTGGGAGGGGCACAAAAACATAATCCTAGAACAATTTGGTGTTTTGAAGTTACATAGGTCATAAGACTGTTGTCTTGCTTTCTTGACTTGTTCTCACAAGCACTAAGAAATCTCTTCATCTCTTTATATGACTCCATTTTTGGAGGGTGTTATGGCATCTCCCCTTTTTATTTTTATTTTTTTAACTTCTTTATTGAATCTTGTGTGTGTGTGTGTGTGTGTGTGTTTCGAGACAGGGTTTCTCTGTGTAGCTTTGGAGCCTATCCTGGCACTCGCTCTGGAGACCAGGCTGGCCTCGAACTCACAGAGATCCACCTGCCTCTGCCTCCTGAGCACTGGGAATAAAGGCATGTGCCACCAACACCCGGGCCTTTAGGGGTTTTATTGAAAACTTTTAAGGGCCTGCCTTACAAACTTTCGCTCAGGGTACAAAATAGATAACTACAAAAAGCATAGGATCTAGGTCTGAGGACTATAGACAAGAATCTTCTCACACACATTCTTTCTGTACATGTGTTCTTTATTCTGTCTTTACTGTTTTCTATTCTAATACCCTAATTGTCTATAATTTCTTAGCTGGAATCTAATTATCTTTCTCTAACACTCTTCTTTCTTTCTTTCTTTCTTTCTTTCTTTCTTTCTTTCTTTCTTTCTCTCTCTCTCTCTCTTTCCTTTCTTCCTTCCTCCTCTTTTTCTTCTTCCTCCTTATTTTTCTACATTCTTATCCTTTTGCATTTCTTCTGATTTTTACCAGGTTCTCCTCCCATTGACTACCTCTTTCATCTTGTCACTCTTCTAAAATCTCTCTTTCCCTGAGGCTTGAAGCAAAAGATAAGAATTACAGTTAGTTTTTCATTGGTCAGTAGCAGCATTTCACATCATGCACCACAGAAATAGGATACTTTAAGTTAGAAAAGATGGCCGGAAACAAGCTAATCTAGGACTGGGCATTCATATGTATGAATAAGTTTCCTTGTATTTATTGGAGAGGTATGTGTGTCAGACCCCCAAAGACCAAAAAAAAAAGGGGGGAGATAACCAACTACTTTTGTTACTTTGGGGAACTTAAAGTAGTGGTTCTTTAAACTCTGCATCAATCCCTGCAGCTTTCTTCTTCTTTTATTTCTTTTATCGATTAACTTGCCTAGCAGGATTTCTTTGTCTTTTTTATTTAAAATATTTGATCTTTCATTTTGTATACCAACTCTAGTTCCCCCTCCCTCCCCTCCATCCTTTCCATCCCTTATCCACTCCTCAGAGAGGCTAAGGACTTGCATGGGGAGTCAACAAAGTCTGGCATAACAAGTTGAGGCATGACCATGCCCCTTCCCCCTATATCAAAGCTGAGCCAGGTATCCCACAACAGGGAATGGGCTCCAAAAAGCCAGTTCATGTCCCTGGTCCTGGTGCCACTGCCAGGCTCCTGCCCCAACAGATCAAGTCACATAACTGTCACACACATTCAGAGGATCTACTTGGTCCCATGCAGGCTCTCCAGCTGTTAGTCCATATTCCCTGAGCTCTGTCTAGCTCATGTCAGCTGTCTCTGGAATCCACAAGGTTGACCCCTGCCAAGATTCCTAGCAATAGTGGAGAGCCTGTCAATATTGGAGAGACTGTCAATAGGCCTTCCCCTTTAATTAGACAGACTAATGACTATCTTAATTATCATCATAGAAGCTATATCCAGTAACTGATGGAAGCAGATGCAGTGACCCATAGCCAAGCACTGGGTTGAGCTCCTGGAGTTATGTTGAAGAGAGGGAGGAGGGATCATATGAACAAAGGGGGAGAGAGGGTCAAGAACATGATGGAGAAAATCCCACAGCTTTCTAAATACAGACTATGCAAACAATCAATGAGCCATCATGAATAGATTTCAGTATTTCATTTGATTGCCCATGACCATCTATCACATACTTTACCATTCTCCAGTCTTACTTTTTATTCACCCTGGGACTGAAAGTCAAATATTCAAAACATGTTTACAGATGATACTCAGTAAGATACACATTCACGTTACTTCTTTAGGTAATTTCTAAGCTTCATACAAACATGTTTCAGCTGTCTCAAATATCAGTTTTAGTCTGTAGCATGAAAAATAAAAGACCCAGAGACTAATATTTGTTTGGGTTCAAACTTCAAGCTAATGATCAGAAAAGCAAAGTAGCTGGCCACTAGCTCTTATTTAAAGCTCAGGCTGAAAGGGCTGATCCACACAGGAGCTCTTCACCAAGCCTCAAACTGCTGCCTCTCCTCAGTGTGTGTGGAGAATCCTAAGACTTCAATATCTCCTATCCTCCTTGATCCTCAGCCCTCCAATCTTCAGTGTGGGTGGAGAACCAATGCCTCCTATCCTCAGTGAGGCAGGAGAATGAATGCCTTATCCGAGACTATGTTCCTGTCTTATATAACCCCCACCCCCAATGCTGGGATTAAAAGCATGTGATCCCAGGTGCTGATATCATCTTTGTGTGAGCTGTTTCTCTTTAGGACTGGATCAAACTTGTATAGATCTGGGTGGCTTTGGACTCATAGACATCTTTAGACCTCTTAACCCTAAATCCTAAGATTAAAGATGTGTACCACCACCTCCTAGATTCTGGCTGTTGGGATTAAAGGTGGGTGCCTGGCTTCTATGTTTTGTGGCTGACTTTGCTTTCTGAATCATTAGGTAAGCTTTAATAAATCATTAATATCACATTAGCCATGTGATCTTAGTTTTTGTTAATCACTTGCATTCTTTTTCTGGCCACATATCACTCATATTGACTGAATTTTCTCAAGAAAATAACACCACTTTTTAAATTTTAAAAACCCATTTGAGTGTAACTGAATACATGTGATTATATGTAGGAATGTGCCTGAATTTTACTAAGTGGCTATGAGCCATGGTCCCCAGACCCAGAGAGACTAACTGACAAGGCAGCTTAAGAAGGGATGTCTAGGTAGGCAAAAGGGAATGGGAAATAGAATAGCTCTTGAAGATGGACTGTGGATAAGAAGAGGGATCATGTGTGAGGGAGAGTAAATACTTCCCGAAACATCTAGAATTCTGGGGACCTTTAGGAGGTCAGATGGAAATCGAGTTCAAGGAAAACTATGGAACAAGGGAAACTCCATGAAAACTATGAGAGTAACCCTAGCAAAGATTACTGTTTAGTGGGACAAGGAGCCTGAACTTGCCAACATCTGTAACCAGGCAAAGGTTCAATTGGTGGGTTTGGGATACCAATCCAGTCAGAAAATCTTCAATCTACTGCTTGTCCTGTCTGCTGAGTATTCTGGGACCAATGGGGGCCTAGCTGAATTGTCATCAAAGAGACCAGAGACACTTTAATCCAGAAACTGATAGGGACAGATGAAGAGTTCAACAGTCATATATTAGGCAAAGCTCAGAGAGTTCTGTAGAGAAGTGGAGGAAGTATCAGAAGAACCAGAGGGGTCAGGGTCACCATGAGAACGTTGTGCATAGAATTAACTGACCAGGATTTCTGGGCAATCACAGAACTCAGGGAGCCGTAAGGGGTGAGAACTAGGTCCTTGGCATATATGTTGTGCCTGAGTAGCTTGATAGAGGTGGTCACAGATTCTTTTGCCCATTTATGGGACCCATTTATGGGACCCATACTAGGTTGGCTCCTCCAAACTTGATGGAATAGTATGTGCCTGGTATTACCCTGGGAGGTCTTCTTTTTTCTGAGAGGAGATGGTAGGTGGTGATCAGAGAAGAAAGGAGGGGTTGGCTAGAGCCTGGGAGGAGATAGAGAAGGGATCCTGAATTTAGGATATATGAGCAGAGCATAAAAATAATAATTTCAAATATTTGCATATGTTTCTTTTAGTAGATAATTCCAATATACCTACCAACGTATGACAGCATAAATATACAATGACATATACACTGCAAATGACAAAAATCTGAGAATAAGGGCATTGGCTCAAACTTTAGGAGGTTTGACCTTTATTTTTGTCTTGGCAAATGATGTTCTGATAATATGATTCAGTTTTCTGTATTATAATATGTTAATAGCAATGCCTTCTTAGGTTCTGTAGATTGAATATAAATGGATAAATAAATTTTACAACTCTAAATATAATTCAATAATCTGACAATTTTCATCATCATCATACTATAATTCAATGATCAGTAAGAGAAATGACTGTTTGAAGCACTGCAAACTGTATCTGGTGTGATATATAGCATTATAGTAATAGGTCATAACTGAAACTCACTATGTATGAAAATGTTTTAATATAACAATGAAGTATGGATTGATAAATTAAATATTATAATAAAAAATCTAAATCACAATTACCCACATAAAAGTTTATGCATTTAATTTTCATACTCCTTATGAATATTCTTGCTTAGGTCAATTGTCATCAAATATTGAAGTTTATTAGTAATTGACTGATTTCTGTTTGCATACTAAAACATCTTCAGATGGACACAAGGAAAAGTTAATTAAATGTGAATGCGTTAGATGTTCTCTAATATACAGAGAAGTAATTGTTTTTCTTCATGCTTTACTAATGTCAATGGAATTAAATAGTTTAATCCTATAGGTTATTTAACTGATGATGCACAGATGCTTTTCTGTATGAGGTGTGAAAACTATGTAGAATAAAATATTCAGTAATGAACAAATCAGATTTTTTCCTTGTATGATCTTTTTTTGAAAGATTCCAGTGAGCTACACATCCGTTTTCTCTTATGCTTCAGGCTCAGTGCTATGTTACTGCTATGATACTGACCAAATATATGCACTTAGTATGAAAAGAGAAAGTTAACTGTCAAAATTTTACATTTAGTGTTATAGCTAATGAATCTCCAAAATCAGAATCTGGGATTAAAGCATAACCTTCTGACTAGTTAATAAATATTTTCATATGTAAATATACATTTTATTTTTTGATAAACATTCAGCTATTCCATAAATTTGAGTTTCTTTTGGATGGATTATATTCTTGTCTTAATACTCAGTGCTTCAGATTGAAATACAGAAGTTCAAAAAAAAGTTCTTTAATTCTTTGGGGACACAGAAATTTATAAACATGCCAAGAAGTAACACCTCCCAAAATTATATCTTGGAAAATCTTGATGATGGAAAATTTCCAAGTCCTTTGGTAGGTGGGGCTACATGTCCTCAAATCCCATAGAAAATCCTTTAAGTTTCAGTTGTCTTTCAAGGAGGAAAGATTTTTGTTTTCCTCTTGTTTTTCCTGATAACCTGTTGCAGATAGCACATGAGGGGAAGGGGTTTGCCAAAGATGCCCTTCTTTTTGTTCAAGATTAGAGAAAAAATTAGAAAGAGCATTAGAGTTTGAACAGACACTAAGTAAGCATACTCCCTATAAAAACAGGAGAGTGTCATCATTAGAATTGCTAAGGAATTGGTTGACATGAGTGAGATTTAGAAATCTTTTATTTCATTTTCTTGGGGGATTTATAACTAAGCTGTAGAGCAGATTTAAATCATGGGTTCTGTGATTGGTGATAAGAGAAGCAGGAAGAATAACATATATGAAACCTGTAGAACAGGCCTTGACGCATAGCAAGCATCCACTAAAACAGCATATTCAAAAATAACCAGAACTCTGAAGTGGGGTATAATGCAATGATTTTTATATGTTTAATGAAAATAATATTATCTTTCTCTCTGTAAATTAAGTTCAAATCAGTTAAAATGCAACAATCATATGTTTTATTTTGCCTCAGCAACATAATATTTTTAAACATATTTAAATATTTTAGCATTT
Organism: Cricetulus griseus; assembly: GCF_003668045.3. Lineage (NCBI taxonomy): Eukaryota > Metazoa > Chordata > Mammalia > Rodentia > Cricetidae > Cricetulus > Cricetulus griseus. Next base: position 87,353,996 of record NC_048599.1, read on the forward strand.
CATTTTTAAGATTTAACATTGAATTTTTAAGGAATGTCTCCAGAATCCTGATGTAGAAACATGGAATTATATCCTTTATATATTTAATAATGTATAACATAAAATTTACCATAGCCACACAAATATGTATCATCCAACTTCATAATAATGGACATTAAAGTAAGAATGACACAAGTTAAAGAGTGGAGTATTCCAAGTTAAGTGTGCTCCCTTATTCTCCCCAATTATGTTTGATGTTTATGAATGATTATTGCTATTTTCCTATTTAAGAATGTTCACAGAAATTGAACATCCTGAGCCCTGCACTATGTTGGTGCTGTTCATGTCTTAGTGTCTCCTTTAAGTCAGATGAACTAGCAAGACACCAGAAAAGGTTGTTTCATTGCACTGGTGAACCCACTGTGTTCACCAGTGCAAATACAGGAATGATATCAAGGCCCATCCCATTCCAGATATAACAAGATTACGACAATTGAAGTTTTTAAGCAATCATCAGAGCATTTGTGAAAGCTGAGAGAAGGCCAACAAAATAGTAAGAGGACACAGATTACAGACTGTCAGGTAAAGGAACATTCTTACCTAAATGGGTGAGTTATAAATGTTTGATTCATAAAATATCTATCTATGGTTACTTTAGACAGCTCTCTCTTTTGTTAGTATCTGCAATGCATCATCTTATATTATATTGTTTCCCTGGCTCATTTCACCTTTATAGCATTTTAAGGGCTGGGGTTATTAATACAAAGATTCCAAACATGTTTACCCTTTCAGAATTATTATTCATATGCTTAATAAAATAATTAAATGCATTAACAAATTTTGTTGCTATTTTAATGGTTATAATTGAAAATTGCATAATTTTAAAAAGGACATATTTTAATACTAAGCCAATATATTTTCACTTTTTTATGTAGATGCTGCTTAACAGTCATGCTGACATCAATATTGTCTATCATCATTGATACATGCTTTCTAAAATGTAGTTACAATACCTGAAGGACATTTTCAAGTATAAGAGCTTGATCTGTGTTACTATTCCATTTTCTGTCAGAGGTACACAAGTACCTTAGTTTGTTCTGTGACAATGACTACTACATGAACAAGCTGGCATTGCTGGGTATTTGATTGCAGAAACTAGACATTTTTTATATTAACTTTTATTTTGAATGATTTAATTGAGTAAACATTCAAAGGGTATAGATGATAAGAATTATTCAATTAATGTAAGTTTTGTCTTCCTTTTACTGTCCCAATTTGATCTTCTTGACATAATGAATTTATGTAGAGCAGGAAGTCTGAGGGAAGTGTTATACATTTATTCGTGGGCAAAGGACACACATTTAGGTTTTTATTAGTGATAGTTTAGTAAAGTAGCCTTCACTCCTTATCAGGGAAAATTTTCTTTTCAAAAGACTGGGACCACTAGAGAAAACCACAAATAATGACAATACAGAGTTTTGGAGTCCAGTCCAGATAGACACATCTATAAAATATTTACAAACCTCAGGCTTAAGGAACATTTTTACAGAATGGATGGAAAGATTGTAAGATCTGAGTTTAAGATTGTGTCTCCTAATAATAGCTAATTTTCATGCATAAATTCTCCCAACAGGATCACCAAAACTTGAGCTAAACAGTGTGGCTCCAATAAACATATGTCAGCATGGACATGGTATGTACACAAGATATTGATTATACACAAGAACTACAGACAACTAAAGAATGGCGATATTGGGAGAAATAGTCTTCCCTAGAAAAAATCACAAAAATTGGTTGTCCAATACTAAGTGCTCAGCCCTGAAAACATATATGAGCATCATTACCCAAACTGAAAAACTTATATACATATGTATATGTGTGGACATTTTTGAAGGAATTTATGTATATCCATATACATAATTCATGTAATAACACAACAGAAAGACATGAATATGAAAGATAGTAAGGAATGGTATATGGTGGAGTTTGGAAGGAGGAAAAGTAAGGGAGAAATGTAATTATTTTATAATATCAAAAATAAATATGTACTACATCTTAAAATATATTTCATCACTGTGACTGACCAGATTCTTTCTTTTTATTTTTAAATATATAAAAAGACTAGTAAAGTTTTAAACACTGATGCTGGTAGTACAGCTGGAAGTAGGAGTAGAGTGTCATCCTTCTCATACCTCAACACTCTCTTCTGATATTCTAACTACATTCATGACATCATGTTTTGCTGTTGTCTTAAGAGCCAATTGAGAGACATAATTAGCAAGTTCAAACACAGAAATATCACCGGGAGCTTTTAGAACCTGAAGTAATTTGCTCCAAGACACAGAACAAATAGCAAATTCTGTATTGGGTGCATTTGCTAGAGTCAGGAGCTGGTGCTCTGACTCATTTCTTCCCATTTTCTTCCCAGCTTTAGCCTTCCACTGGTCTAGCCAGACCCTCATTCATGTATCCTATACTTTCCTCCAAGATAAATAGGTATTTGCTTAAGTTATTACCATTTGAAGTTTGTTTTATCCTCCTGTTATTGGATGTTATTTGTAAATGGTTTTGGAATTTAAAGTTGGTAAATGAGTGGAAAATCTGTGGGTAAGGCGTTTTACTAATTACTTAATAGCTATGTTTGATAATGGTGCAATTGTTAAAAGAAACTTTGCTACACTTAGAAGTCTGACATATAATCATAATCTTAGGAGCTAAGCACATACATTATACCTGGACATTTTTTATTATCCAAACATAGCTGTTTCTTTTTCCATGTATGGAGAGCTCTGCATTTTAGGTATTGAATAATTTGTCTCTGCTTCAATCTCATTAATTTTCAACTATCATACTGAAAATTATCCCTTTTGTATTCTCAGTGAAATCAAAGCACTGAAAGAAATTTTGGAACTGACCTTAATAAGTGATTGGTGTCTACAAAACTGTAAACTGGATTGAAGCAAATGTTTATCATCATTGTCAAATTACATGCTCTCTATTGAACATTCATCTTTCCATGGAAACCATGCAAAACCTGAGTTTTGTAACTGAGTTTGTTTTTGTGGGGCTTTCACAGAATCCAAATATTCAAAGATTAATGTTTATCATATGTTTCCTTGTTTACATTGTAACTGTTGGAAGCAACATGATGATTGTGGTAACCATTATTTGCAGCCCAAAATTGCTAGACTCACCCATGTATTTCTTTTTGGTTTTCCTATCCTTACTGGATGCAAGCTTCTGTTCTGTCATGACACCTAAAATGACTGTGGATTCTCTCTACAAGAGAAAAATCATCTCTTTTAAAGGCTGCATGATACAACTTTTTGCTGCACACTTCTTTGGTGGGGCTGAGATGATTGTTTTGACAGCCATGGCCTACGATCGCTATGTGGCCATTTGCAAGCCCTTACACTACTCTTCTATTATGACAAGGCGGCTCTGTGTCACTTTGGTGGGGGTGGCCTGGGCAGGAGGACTCCTACATTCTACTGTACAAATTATCTTCACTTTGCAGCTGCCCTTCTGTGGACCCAATGTCATTGACCACTTCATGTGTGACTTGTTCCCATTACTGGAGCTTGCCTGCACTGACACTCACATCTTCGGCCTTTTAGTGATTGCCAACAGTGGTTTTATCTGCATCATAGTCTTCTTCTTGTTGCTTGTGTCTTATGGTTTTATCTTGCTCTCTCTGAGATTTCACAGTTCTGAAGGTCGATGGAAAGCTCTATCTACTTGTGGGTCCCATATTGCTGTGGTGGTCTTGTTCTTTGTCCCATGTACATTTATATATGCAAGGCCTCACACTGGCTCCTCATTTGACAAAATGATAGCATTATTTTATACTATGCTGTCCCCCTTTCTTAATCCTATGATTTATACTTTTAGGAATAAGGACATGAAAAATGCCATGTGGGAATTGTGGAAGAAATTGATAATGGTTTCCAATGAAAAGTAAAAAAAAAGTTACATTTTATCAAAATAATTTTGAAGTATAAAAAATCAAAATTATCACAAACACTAGAGTATGTTTATTACCTGCAACAATTTAAAGTAATTCTCCAGAATTAGCATTAATTTGTCAGTTAGAGTATATTATTTTCCCTTTTATATCTGGCATGTCCCCTCCATTGCAAATAACCACCTGTAAATTAAAGAGAATTGAATTTTATACTTAGGATCTATTAATAAAAAAGAATGCATTCAAAATTACAATGTTTGCTATTCATTCATTCAAAATTCTAAAAGAAATTAAAAATATCATAGACATTTGAATGAAAATTTGTTCAGTCTACATTAAGAGAAAGAAATAAATTTATGATTGTGAACTCTTTAACAGACAATTTAGGAAAGAGAGTCTTTACAGAACTACTGCTGGTCCCTGTCTCTTCTGACTCTATTATTTCACTGGAGCTCTTTGCCATTTGCCATAAAATTTGAATCATTAGTTGTTATCTTGAGAAATAATACTTGGTTGGCCCATTCCAACATGTACAGGTTTTCTTTTTGGGTGGAGTGATATTTTATGCCAGTCAGTCTGGGACAGGAGATGGAAAGTGTTTGTCAATGAGTATCTACTATGAAAAATAATCACAAGAATTCTAGAGAAGCTACATAATCAAAATAGTTGTATTGTTGCTAGATTTCAAATTCCACAAGCATACCATCATTACTGAAACAGTAATAGAACTGTTTTTACTGAATAGTACTGAAAATAACTAAATCATTTTGTCCTTTTTTTAGTCTCACATATTCTCAAAGCCATGATCTATTACAAATATGTGTCTATTTTCAAGCCCTTAGTTGCTCTTCCATCTTGAACTGGGAATTCTGATGAGGGTAGATTGGTCTTGTGGCTTTTTGCAATCTATAATTCATGTTCTGATTACTTTGTAGTTGTTCTGTGTTATAATACTTTTGTGTATGACTTGTACTCACTTTTGTACATTATTTATTCCTAAGAATATATCAAATAAGAGACAGAAATTATTTTATTTTAGTGTCATCTTTTGGTGAAGTTCATGAATTACTAAGTTTTAATCCATTATCTGGACAAGCAAGCCTATTTCAGCAAACTTAGACATTTATAACCAACTACAGATAGATGTCCTGATGTGCTTTTCCTTCAGGTTTTTAAGGGTTTGTTAGCTGTACAATCTAAGAGGTCATATATAAAACTTCTATACACACACCTATTGTGTTTGATCATATCCTTGTAATCAATTGCTCTGATTCCCCCTTCATTCATAGTGGTTTCCTTTTTACTCTTTTGTCTTTATTATTTTCCCCTCACTCACATATCAGATGAAACATAAAATAGTTTTTTTGAGTTGTGAAGTGGCGTATTTTTCTTAATACATTCTTCTTTTGTTCCATTTTCTTTCAAACAACATAGTTTTCTCTGTTCATCCATTTTCTCTCAAACAACATAATTTTATTCTTATTTATGACTCCAACAATGCTATGTTGTCTCTAGATACTGAATTTTCTTTTTTAGTTGATCTGTTGGTGGTCACCTTGTCTGATTCCATAATTTACATATAGTAAATGATTTGTAAACATGAGTATAAAGGAATCTTCATTGTAAGTTTACTAAGTTCAATGGGTAGACACCCAGTAGTGGTAGGGCTATGTTTTTATGTTTTAATCTTAAAGTATTTGGGAACTTGTCATAGTGATTTTCAAATGGCTGAAGATATTTTCACCAGCTTTGAATAAATCTTCTTTCCCTCTCTTAGAAATAAGGTCAGACTTAAAAACAAAGGGACTACCATTTCAACTGATGAGCATGGAGAAAGCAAACTTTACTCTTGATTAACTAGGTATACAGCAAAGAGTAAACACACTGAGACAGGAAATACATTTGGGTTTTATCTCATTCTGATGGTGGTTTTGTGTTTTCCTTTTTGACTAGGCTTTTATCTCACAATTACATTCATTTGGCTAGTCTGAAATGAATCAGTACACAGAAAATGACAGAACAAGAATAAAGTGATTAATGCACAAGACCATCAAATTCCTAAAGCAGAGCCATTTGACTTTGTATAAACCAGGGCATTACTGGATAGGGAGAATTGAAATGTTTCCATAAAAGGCTTACATGAAGGGGGAGATAAAAATATTTTAATTCCTTGCTCTAAGCAATATTTAATAGTATTTGATAGAAAAGTTTCCTATTTAATATTTCTTATACCTCTCACCCTCCATTTACTTGATTGCCTGTTTTTTTTTGTCTTCTTGATGATAGCCATTCTGACAGTTGTGAGGTGGAATGTCAGCACAGTTTTTATTCAGATATTCTTACTGGAGAAACTTATTTTATTTAATTAAAATTTTAATTCATATTTTAGTAATTTTGTATTCCTCATTGAAGAGTCTACCCTATCTGATGGTAGCAGTATGTGAAAGGGTGGGATGCTCTAATAACAAAGGATATTATAATTCATATATGAAAAGAGTTTGGTTTAAGGAGAAAAGAAAGACACTATCAGAAAATATATAGTTCTTTATCTTTTCTATAGCATTGCAAATAAACATCAGCCTGCCTGGAAGATACTTTCACTGGTGCAGCATTAACATGAAAGTTATGGGAGTAACCAGCCTGCTCTGTTAAAGTTCATGTTCACTTTATGATATGATACCAATACATGATGCTGTTAATGGAGCCAAAAACCTGAGGCCAGATCGGTCCTGGGCTCTATAGGAAAAGTAGTGCAATTATTTGGCTAAATGTACACAGCATTAAAATATCCTCCAATAAACTTCTCAAAAATGGCAATTAACAGAAAGACTCATAGCTCGACAATGTGCAGACAGTGACAAGCTTTAGAGCACACCTATCTCCTCAAGGCTTAGATATCTATTTGGAAAAGGAGACAGATGTTAAGAACAAGAACTGGTAGATGAATTTATGAAAACAAAATTTTCCAAACACAATTGGGCAGATACATATATGAACTGAGAAGATGGACAGAAGACACAGGACTTGCACCAGCTCAAACCACACAAAATTTAAGCACAGAGAAGGGGAAGTAGGCCTAAATCCTCACACCTAACCAAGAAGATATTTGCAAGAGAATATCAGTTTTCCTCAGTGGAGCAACAATAATCATATTGATCACATGTCAGTGAAGGCCCATGCTGAGAAATAATTAGTCAACACAAAATGGGGCTCCATATATTTTTTCTATGGTTTTTATTTTGTTTTGGTAATATTTACTTACTGTTTTTGTCTTTTTAGTTTGGTTTTCTTTTTCTCTTGAGAGAGAAAGATACAGAGGGAAAGAATAAGAAGTTGAGAGGGTAAGGAGGGGGGAAGGATCTGTGAGGAGTTGGAGGGAGAGAAAAAATATGATCAAAATATTTTGCATGAAACAAATAATGAAAAAGTAAAACTTAATTCCAAAAGAAGCTTTTATGCCATGTTTATTCAAATGACTGAGAACACATCTAGGACTTAGGGGATGCAGAAAGAATAGTCATAGGACTTCATTATTGGTGTTTTGGTATCCACTTGGCTTTACTGGGATTTGGTTGTTGCTGTTGGATATATATATATATATATATAATATATATATATATATATATATATCTGCTTTTATGTGTCAATTCATCCACTTGTCAAGCTCTCCTAAAATTGATATCATTTTTAGTTATTGAGATTGTAATTTGGTTATAAAATACTTCCCTTAATTTTCCCTTCTCCATATTCTCCCATATAACCCTCACTGTTGTCCTTCCAATTCCCAGTCTTTTGTTTTATTTTTACCATTGCTGATAAATTAGAAGTCAGAGGGATCTAAAGAAAGTTCAAATTTGAATTTGCATAACCAAGTGAAAATAAATGTACTCAAATACCAACAAATATCATCCAAATTACATATTATATATATATATATATATATATATATATATATATGCTCTTCTTATACTACTCATAAAATATTTTTCTTATAAAGACAATTCCTTGCAGATTAATAGAAGAATTTACCATGAAGAACGCAACTCTTATGTTGGTGGGTACATAGCATTTTGCTTTATTTCTCCAGAGATACTGTATCTCATCCATTACACAACAGAGGTCTGTCTTCAAACATGATGCTATATTAAAACATTTTCAAACAGAAATCCAAGAACTCTTAGAAAGAAAAGAGTTAATATCTGGGAAGCCATAAAAATTATACTTTTTTAAAATAGAAAACAATGTTGCAAACTAAAGAAAATATAAAACATTTCTTAGTAGAAGAACTCAGAATTTGGGGATAAAATGTGAAGGAAATATTTTACCAAACATGGCCAAGAGTGATAAACTAGGGGTTACAGGGAGGTACACTTCCCAAGGTCACTGCTATAGGAGATGGCTCAGGACCAAAGTTCCCACTGTGCAGAATTGCTATTTCATATTATTTAACAAAACTTTAAATTTTAAGATCCCTCAAATACTTACTTGATAAGTATTTTAAGAAATCTGAAGTCTCCAATTATAGCATGGTTTCCATGGAAAACTTGAATGTTTAATAGAGAGCATGTAATTTGACAATGATGATAAACATTTGCTTCAATCCAGTTTACAGCTTTGTAGACAGAAATAATTTATTAAGGTCAGTTCCAAAACTTCTTTCAGTGCTTTGATTTTATTGAGAATCATCATCTGCCAAGACAAATAAAGGTCAAATCTCCTGAATCCTGAACCAATGCCCTTTTCTCAGATGTTTGTCATTGTTAGTGAATGTGTTATGGTGCATTTATTCTGTTATATATTAGTAGGCATACTGGAATTATTTACTAAAAGAAACATATATCAATATTTGAAATTATTGTTTTTTATTCTCTAATATATCATATCCCAACTGCAGTTTCCCCTTCCTCAGCTCCTCCCTGTCTCTATCCCACACTCCCCTTCTTCTCTGATCCTTACCTCCCATCTCCTCTGGGAAAAGAGCAGACTTCCAAGGGATGCCAACCAAACATGACATAATATGCTACTATAAGACCAGGAACATACTATGGCATCAAGGTTAGAGGAAGCAGCTCAGTAGAAAGAAAAGCATCTCATAAGTGGGCAAAAGAATCAGTAACCAACTTTTCCCTCAACTGTTCGGAATCCCTTCAGAACACCAAGCTACTCAGCCACAAGATATATGCAGAGGACCTAGTTGTGATCCCTACAGGCTCCCTGAGTGATGTGAGCCCCCACAAGTCCGGGTCTGTTGGGGCCCAAAAATATTGATTATGATATTTTGGGTGCAAACCTCAGCTCAATCCCAGGAGCTTGAATCTCCCATTGTCTGTCAGATGCCAGCTGGTTACCTCCTGATGCCTGGCGTTTGTGGGAAATTGTTCATAGTTTGTTTAATAACAGGCTTGGGCCCCTGGGTGGACACACACCAATCATGGAACTGGATGAATGTTCCTAGAAACTAGTAAGCAACTAGTGAGAAGTGCCCTTGTAGAATGTCAGGGGGCTTATATAAGTGCATTCAAAGACCATCTCTAGGATTAAGGAAGGTGTCTCCTAGTCAGCCTTTTATATAAGATAATAGATGCCTTCTGCTACTACCTTGCTCTTGGCAAACTATTTAAGTGGGCTCTTCAATAAACCATAGCTGCTCGGCATCCACCAGGAGCCCTCCTGAGATGATCTGGTGTTTCCTGTCTCAACATTAACATCATTGAGATGCTACACCCGCTTGTTTCTTGGGTCCATTTGATGGGAAAATCTTTTCCCAACACTTTATTCTGAGGTAATGTCTGTCCTTGAAGTTGAGATGTGTTTTTTGTATGCAGCATAAGGATGGATTCTGTGTTCGTATCCATTCTGTTAGCCTGTATCTTTTTTATAGGCAAGTTAAGACCATTGACATTGAGGGATATTAATGACCATCGATTGTTGATTCTTTTTTTTTTTTTTTAGGCTTAAACATGATGTCTTTATCAAACCTCTTCCTTCAAGGCCCAGGGAATCTATGCAGAAGAAGAGAAGGAAGATTGTAGGAACCAAAGGTAGTGAATGATTTTAAGGAAACAGCATTTTTCAGACACAGCAGAACTGATGCAGAAACTGAAAAAAAACTATTAAAATCTTTTTTCCCATCTTCCATGATGTTCCTTGAGCCTTAGATGCAGGAGTTGTGTTGTACTGAGCATGGGCACCCCATGTTCATCAAGTCACCTTTCTTCTTTCAGTGGAGGTACAATAGGAGTCATTTTACAGCACTTGGTCTGATAATTCAGAAAACATGTTCAAGGGGAAATTTCACATTTACAAGCTAAGGAACTTAAGGGGGAAATCATTTATCTTTGATTTTCTAAGTTTCCAACTTGCAAAACACAGATGTTAAAGTGCAATTAACAAAATAGGGAGAGCATGACCATGACAGAGATAAATTTAAGTGAATTTTTATGAAAATCTTAATGTTTCAGATTCATGGCCAGATCATCTCAGAGGATTCAGTGGAGACAGGTCCTGCTCAGAGTAGAGGGGACTTGTTCAATTAGTTTCCCTCTGATTCCAGTTTGATGAAAAGCTTACATCATAATGTAGATAAGCTCCTTACAGGATAGAGATTAGGAAGAAAATATGAGCAATCTGCATGCCCTTTTAGGGTTATAAGTCAAGGTAAGTAATATTGATCCTTCAGGTTTGTGAATTGTGAGTTGTTGTGCATACTACCTAACACAGACGTCTGCACAGAAACAGGGCATGACAAACATGTGCTTATTCTTTTCTCCTGCCTGGATTGTTTCCACAATTTCTTTTCAGGAAATGGAATTATTTGACGTCTTTGAATCCAAGAGACAATATGCAATCTTTCTCTGCCTCCAAATAGGTCAACATCCCTGAATAACCTTTTCCTCACACATGAGACTTAGATTTACAATATCTATTAGCACTTTTTCAAAATGATTGTGAAATAGTATAGAATTTGGCATTAATGTTACTCTTTTAATTTTTTTGTATTTTTCCCCATTTTTCATTTCTTTATTTGAATTGCAAACAAGATTGAATTTCATGACAATCCCAGTTCCCTTTTCCCTCCCTTCCTCCCCTACCACTCCCCCAACTAAAAACCTACCTATCACATATCCTTTCTTCTAATCTACACCTGACTCAACCTTTCTGCTCCCTCATGACCTCTGCAACTTTCCTCTTCTTCTGATTCTTGTTTGTTTTGGATTTGTTTTTGTTGGTGTTATTGTGTGTGGATTTCCCCACTTTTTTGGTGTTTGGTAAGATGAGACTATCTATTGCCAATGGTTTTTCGAGTGTAGTTATCTTCATTACATTGGAGTATTCCTTCCATTAATTTCTGTAGGACTGAATTTGTGGATATGTATTGCTTAAATCTGGTTTTGTCATGGAATATCTTGTTTTCTCCATCTATAGTGATTGAAAACTTTGCTGGACACAGTAGTCTGGGCTGGCATGCATGTTCCCTTAAAGTTTGTAGAACATCTATCCAGGATCTTCTGGCTTTCAAAGTTTCCATTGAGAATTTGGGTGTATTTCAGATAGGTCTGCCTTTGTACATTACTTGTCCTTTTTCTTTTTCTACTCTTTATATCTTTTTCTTTATTCTGTAAGTTTGGTGTGTTAATTATTATGTGGCAAGGGGACTTCTTTTTGTGGTCCAATCTATTTGGTGTTCTGTAAGCTTCTTGTGCTTTCATAGGCATATCCTTCTTTAGGTTGTTGAAGTTTTCTTCCATGACTTTGTTGAATAAGTTTTCTGTACCTTTGAGCTGAATTTCATCACCTTCTTCTATACCTGCTATTCTTAGGTTTGGTCTTTTCATGGTGTCCCATATTTCTCGGATTAGGGATTTGTTGGACTTGAGATTTTCTTTGTTTGATGACTGTCTATCCTCTAGTGAGTCTTCAACACCTGAGATTCTCTCTTCCATTTCTTGTATTCTATTGGTTATGCTTACATCAGTGGTTGCTGATCATCTATCAAGCTTTTCAATTTCCAGCATCCCCTCATTTGTCACCAGCTCCAGCACTAGCAACCAAAGAACCAGGCAAGAGTCTGTGGATTGAGAAGGACACAACTTGGGTCATTCGGTAGAAGTGAATGCCATCAGTCTATTACAGCCAGCAGCTTATATACAAGGGGAAATGAGAAAACATAACCTGCTAGCAGAATGCACTCCCACACCCTATCATAAACAAGGAAACCACAGCCCCCTCCCACGGCCAACGAAGCAAGAAGGGGATGGGGGCCAGGCATAATGTTTCAATAACAAGAAAGGTTCATAACAGGATGTTAGTGGGCAAGGCTTAGAAAAACAGGAGGTACCTGTGGTTATGCTGGAAAACAACTCACAGAGACCCTGGAGGGGCTGGGTCCCATCAGTTCACTATCTTTTTTCCCCTCACTTTTGGCCCTCTTCCTTTCAGTCTGCTTATAGGGGAGTCTGTCTCACTACTAATCTTTCAAAATGACCATTTATAAGACTCTGCATCCACCACCACTCACAGCAATAAGAAGCTTCTCTAACCAAAGTTGAGAGAGCACAAACCATAGACACAAATATGTAGACCCTGAAGGCAAATTCTATATTACCTGCTCCAAGACTCAGGGAATATTTGAAATGAAGGAGACAAAATGGATAGAAGAGGTATTAGCTGCAGAATTCATCCCTTCCTGGATTATTCTTGCTAGTTGCTGGCTGCTGGAGGAGAGGAAGACATTAACTTCATTGGTGTAGCCTCTGTAGGTGACTTGGTTGAAATCAAAGCATACAAAACAAAAATCAAAACCAATACAGAAGAAAACATAGTAGAAGGGGACTTGTTGGGAGGTTGGTGGCTTGGTGAATTAGTCCAGAATGCATTGTGTACTTGTATGAAATTGTCAAATTAAGTTTCACACAAAACAAGAATTTGAAGCGATGATTTCCATTATAGTTTTTCACTTAATTTACTTGTTTAACTTTGAAATATGAGTAGACATGAAGAGACAGACTTAATCTGGATCTTTAAAGACATTATTTTGTTAATTTTACTCTTTCAACTCTGTCTTTGTGGATAATATCCTATAGGATTAAAGGATGCATTTCATTATGTTCACTCAACATTTTTATTCCCCAAGGGCAGATCTCACCTGTAAAACAATGGAGCTAATTGAAGTAACAATATATAGTTCAATTAGGCAAACGAACCTTTATAGTTTGTCTGACTCTGGTTTGGATATAAGCTTTTCAAAATAGCAAAAAGATGTAAATATCAGGCTCAAAACTGAAGTTCTTGTTCTTAAGCTACTCCCAATATCTTTCTTTATTTAAAATAATATTATAGGTTACTTTTAAAATGATTTTTATTGGCAGATAAAAATTGCATAGAATTGTCTGGTAAAGTATGGCATTTTGAACTGTATATAATTAAATCACATAATTGGCATATCCAGCATTACAAATATTTATCATTTCCTTTGGTTGAGTTCATTAAAATTCTTTTGAATATTTTAAAATATACAAACATTTCTGTTGTAGAGAACATTGGAAATTATTCCTTCTGTCTTACTTATTATTTTTATTCCCAGTCTCCAGGTTTTCTCTATGCTGCCTCTCTTCTATAGAGGACAAAGACAAATGATTCTCTTTTGTTTGCCTCCTTGTTCTATGTTATTGCTTTGATTATCTCTATTGTTTTCCAGGTGACACCTGTCTCTTGAGAAATGATGACATTAGAGAGCGTAATGGAACATACCCATTGATTTTGTTATTATTGTTATGTTATGCATATGAGTGTTTTACCTGATTGTATTCTGTGCACCACATATATTCCTGGTACCTGGGAAGGGAAAAAGAGGGTTTGTATTTCATGGAATTGGAGTTTCAGATGATCATGAATCACCACGTAGGAGCTGGGAACCAAACATCTGTGTTCTACAGAAGATCATAAGTCACCATGTAGCAGCTGGGATTCAAACCTGTATCGTCTGAAAGAAAAATAGCAGTGTTCTTAAGTGCTGAGCCATCACTACAGATGCTAAAATATGTCCTTTGAATCTTTGCTGTAGTATTTTCTGAACACAACATGTCTTCATTCACTTTTTTCAGGCTTATCGATTTAGTTACAATTGACAAGATTTTAATGATTTTGAGGGTTGAATAGTGTTCCATTATGTACTTATGTCACCTTTGTATTTACCCACTTTCAGGGAACCATGGGGTTGGTTTGGCCTAGGTGTGGTACTTTCTTCTGGTTAGAGGTCATGACTCTTGGGGCACAATGTGTCTTCCAGTTCCTGAGAGAAGGATGTATGCCATCAGGCTATGAAGTGTTTTGAGTGATTTATGCTTCTCTGTATGTACACTTAGAAGTTAAGGAAGCATGAACGTTGACAGGACAATGGGTCTTCTACATTAATCTTCTGTGCCCTGTATGATTTTCAAATAATATTGCATCCTGCCAACTACAACTGTATTAATCCTGAAAATTGCCATTTCATTCTCTTTCTGATAAAGGTAAATGTCTTATTGCTCTCAATAAAGTTGTCACAGCCTCACTTGTGCTGTTGTCCTTTCAAATTTGTTTCACCCTTGTAATTATAACTTGTGACTGTAGACCAGTAGGCAAGTGTAGGCTCTTATACCCATTCACCAATATAGGAATATTGGTTGATTCCATTTCCTGGTTATTGTGAATAAAGGTACAATAATCAAGGAGTTCAGGTGCACCTTTAACTTATTGATCATTTTTCCTCTGGATATTTCAAAAACAGGGGACTTGCCTGGCCACAGTGGAGATTTATCTCTAGTTTTCTTTGGAGAATGTCCTGTACTAATTGGCCATAATAACTAACATTCTCACCAGTAACATGTGATGTCCCCCTTTCCACATCATTGCCAACATTTGTCATTTAGTATATTTTTGATAGTAATGGCTTTGTAAGCAGAGTGAGTTTATATCACAGTGAGGTTTGATTTTCTGCAATACCTAGTAATGTTGAACACTTTTCTTGTCTATCTTACCTCATTGTATGTCTTCCCTTGAAGAATGTCTATTCAGATCACTTGTCAGTTTAAAAGGAAATATATTTTGTGTTGAATTTTAACAATTTTAAAGTTTTAGAGTCTTGTGTTTAAAATTTGATTGTATGACTTTTATATATGAAGAGCGATAAGGGTTTGGTTTCATTTGTATATGTGGATGCTGTATTAATATTTTTCTACTGCTGTTTGATAGACCATGACCAGAAACCACCTGGGAAAGATACAGATTATTTCACCTCACAATTCTCAATTCACAATCCATCATGAAGTGATGTCAGGGCAGGAATTCAAGAAAAAACTTGGTAGGACCTAGATCAGACACTATGGAGGAATGACACTCTGCTTACTGGCTTGTTCTTCAATATTTCTTAACATGATGTTTTAGACATTCCAGGACCACCAAACCAGGATTCTCACTGCTCATAGTAGGTTGGGCACTGCAGCATCATCAGTCAAAAAAAAATGCCCAACAAACAGGCCAACAACTTTAATATTTGATTTAGGGAATTTCGTTCCTTTTTGAGTTTTTTTTTCTTTTAATGCAATATGAAAACTAGTAATTAGATTGTTGTCCAAAATATTTACTCAACTGACAATCATTAATATTTTATATTTTTTAATTCATGTATTAAATTCTGGCTCCATGTGTCTGAATTTTAAGAGAGCTGATGATATGTAATGTGAAATTTGTATGCTAAGAACCACCAACCTTGGTGATCAAGGCAAATTATGCTTCAATTCTCGTATTACATTAACATTTCATTTTGAGAATATTCTGCCCTTTGGTCTTGAATTCTTTTTATATTAAAAAAAGGAACACATTAGAAAATCTGTCAAACTTCAGTTAATAATTGATAGCAACAGTTTTATAGTTTATTTCTTAGCTTGTTTTCAGATAAAACTGCCTGACATGTGGTTGAATTTTTAGATAACTCATTGTAAAAGAACATATCTCAGGCATGAGCTGAGTGTGGTAGCCTGGCCTATATTCCGGTTGAATGTAGGTTTGAATGAAGCCAAAATGTTACAACCAAATAGATAAAAACAAACAAACAAAAAAGCAAAGAGGCCCATCAACTTCCAGTGATTATGCATTTTGGAGAGGTCTTAAATTAGACATATCACATAGTATCCATAAAAATGAATATGTTGGATTGCAGTTCTATAACTTACTTTACACAATCCTGAGTAGTGAAATAAATCTTACAAAAGCTATAAATAATGCATTTATTCAATGGGTTTATTAAATAGTTAATATGAATCAATGGACATTTTCCTTTAATAGTATGTTTAGGGCACATGCGAAGTGCAAGAGGAATAATATTATGTTACTAACAGATTTAACAAAATAAATAAGTTGGTGATTTTAATTCTCCTGATAGTAGAAGTGAGATATTCTCAGAGGATCTGAAATGGTGACATATTTCAAATTCCCAAGTGCTTTTGAAATTATTTTCCTATTTCATTCTTCCTCCAACTCCATGAATCAGACTCAGAAACATTGTTCTTAAAGGCTTATTTGGAATATTGTGTAAGAAAGGTTAAGATGACTGTTGATATAGGTGAGTTGAAATTTGTATGTTCTGTGGAACAAGTAAATTCTATGTATCTAAACAAGTTATAGACCAGAGAGATGTAAATTTATATCCTTAGATCTGCTTGTCAGTAAATGTTTAGGCTGGAAGATAAGGCTGAATCCTTTCATGATTGATTTTTTTTTTTTTTTTACTATTAGTTAAGTAGAAACTGTAACTTACAATAATGGCTAACTTTCAGGCTGGAGTTTACAACTTAACAAATTAATAATATTGTTTAATAAGGCAAGTGGGCTAAATTTTCTTAGCTTATAAATGCTCCATAATGTGACACAAGAGAAAAGAAAGAAATACTAGAATATTCAGAAAGGCATTGAAAATATCTTTTAAAATTGTGCTTCTTAACTAAAAATAACAAATTGTTAAAGAAAATATCAAATGGAGCTGATAACCATGCTGCCTTGTACTCATTTTCTGCATTTTGTCTATGTAAAATCTACATGATTTTGATTTCTCCCCCAAATATATAACTTTAATAATACAATGGTGAGTGCATGTCGACTAACTTAAAGATTTTGCATTTTTATTTCCTGTAGTCAGAAAGGGATGATGTTTTAAAAAATCAGTTTGCTGATACGGCTTTTGAACTATTGGCTGTTTAGTAATGGTGCCAATTCCTTCCTGACATACATGAAATATGGTATCTAGTAGTAGAGCTTTCAGTGGAAGTGTTCAAGTGGTTCTACATGTATTGCCGTGTGAGAGGTGAGTGAACACATACATGGTCATTGGTCAAAGCTGAATCTTTGGGAATCATGTCTGAGAGGAGCCAGATTCAAGAAATTCTTTCTTTACAAAACCATGGTAAAATGACTTGATAATATTCAGGAACTTATTGGTGTCTTGTGTTCACAAATTCTAACTCTCTTGTCACAAAACATAAGTCAATTGTATTTCATCACAGTGGAAATCTCAAATACATCCTCCAGGACTTGGTAGTTGCAATACCATTTCCTAGTGATATTCTCCATGACATCTCTAGTATAAAATATTAGAAAGATCCAGACAGGGAACCAACAAATAGATACCCTTTTTGTGTTTGGAGGAAGAGGCTACTGAGTAATAAAGTAGAAACAATATGACTTCAAGAAGAGTGTAAAAACTCCTATAAGTAAATATTTTGTCAGAAAATTATATTTGTCATTTGTGTTTGCAATGTAATTATGTGTGGCAAACAATGTCACCACTTTCATAAGTATTGACATATTATTCATAAAATGTTTATAGTTATCAGCTGATACTGATAACTTTTTCATATACATTTGTACTAATTAGTGGAGCCTTTCTCTCTTTGATCTTTTCCTTTGCTAAAGTCAGATACTTTCAATTTACAGAGTATATTTAACAAACAAATGTCAAATACATTTTACATACATTTCAAGGTAAATCTAGTGTTATAGTTTTCCAAGTGACATTAAACGACTTCCTTAAATTCTCTAAAATTCATTTATTTTATTTATTAAGTAGGGATAATACTATACAACTTACTATTGATATAAAAATTAATTGAGTCTGTTTCTTGACAAGCACTAAAACAAATGGTGAGTGTTCTAGTGGAGGTCTGTACACACAGCATTGTTTCAAGATTCTTTTGGGGGGTAATATGAATGAAAACTTCCTGTAATTTTACAATATTCCTTTTTCTTGTATCCCATTCAAATAATTATTTCTGTCTGGACACCCATTCAATGGGATTATGACCTAAACATTCCAGTGAGTCTCTTGCTTCTTCTTTCATTCTTCCATATCTTCATGGGGCAGTTAGAGTCATCTGCATAAAAGCTAAGTCAGATTGTGTCTTTATTCTGTGTCAAATCTTCTGGGGGCTTGACTTGTTAACTAGAATAAAATTTCACTCTTCAATATGGACTCTAAACTCTGAAAGACCTACAACTACCACACTTTATTCATTGAACCTAACCCTATGATGCTTTAGGATACTGATACAACATCTACTCCTTCCACAAGGATTCCTGCTGCTGATATTTCTATCTAGAGCTCTATAGTAAATATATTCTTAGCCCCTTCCTTATTCACTTCTAGATATGTGTTCTCACTCAGTGAAGACTTCTTTTGTTTCCTTACAAGAAGTAAAGGTTTTCCTAAGATTCTACAACAGTGATATTTTGCTGTTATTCTCACATCATGTGCTGTGCTCTAATAATCTATGTAATTCTATTTTTGACTCATCATATTTGCTTCATATTGGAATATGAAAATAGACTTTGTCTTTACTTTTAATTGATATGTATATATAAACTTCAACTTCACATCATAGACTGACATATATAATTTACAAAATGTATAGTACATAACATAGTAGATAACATAAAATAGACAATAAATTTTGAATATGATTTAAATTTTTTAAATAAGTTTTGTCAATAGGCACAACTTAAAATTATGCTCCATTAAATAAGTTATCTCCACACATGTACGTGTGAGTGAACACACACACACACACACAATTATGTGTATGTTCCATGACTACACTGATTTTTAAAAATTAATTTTAAATAGATTGATAACTATGCTTATACTAATTAACTCTGGGTGGGGTTAAAATTGAGAGTTTCATTGGAAGTTATCTAATAGCATATTTTGTTTCTGCTTGAGGTTATATAAAAATAAACTCCTAATATAGTGACAGAAAGACCTATGGTGAAGACAGAGGAAAAACGTGACTTGTGTGATTGTTTTTGTTTTTTGAAAAAATATCTACTGATTACCTGTAAGAAGATCGCAGCATCCTTGTAAGATGTTGAAATTTATTCTAATATCTTTTTATAAAATAGATGAAATAGAATGCTTCTTCTTTTATGCATACTATAAAACATAAAAGCCTTTTTTATTAAAGTGATTTTCTCTTATGAAAAAAGAAGAAAGGAAGTTTCTCTTCAAGTTTTCTGTGATTTTTTTCCAGGTTAACCCTGCACTTCTGAGTGCTTAGCAGCATACAAATGAAGAAAACAGAATGAATGTGACCGAGTTCATTCTCATGGGACTGACACAGAACCCTGAACTGCAGACAATTCTAGTTTTGATGTTACTTGTCACCTACATTGTTACTGTCACAGGAAACCTGCTCATTGTTGGGACCATAGTCTGTAGCCAGACTTTGAACTCACCAATGTACTTCTTCCTGGCTTTTTTGTCTCTGATAGATGCATGCTATTCATCTTCTATCATCCCTAAAATGCTGGCAGACTTGCTATCAGAGACAAAAGCCATCTCATTCAATGGCTGCATGCTGCAACTTTTTGTTGAACATTTCTTAGGGGCTTCAGAGATTGTCCTCCTTGTGGTCATGGCCTATGACCGCTATGTGGCCATCTGTAGACCTCTGCACTATGTGACCAGAATGAACCACCGCACTTGCTGTCTTCTAGTTGGTGTATGCTGGATAATGGGCTTTCTCCACTCTTTTGGGCAGATACTTGTTACTCTCTGGATTCCTTTCTGTGGTCCTAATGTCATGGACCATTTCTGTTGTGATATCTTCCCCCTGCTACAACTGGCCTGTGCTGACACTTTTCTCCTTGGTCTCCTGATTGCTGCCAATGGTGGAGTAATCCCTGTGATCACATTCACAATGCTGCTGATGTCCTATGTGGTCATTCTCTGCTCCTTAAGGACACAAAGCTCTGCAGGGAGGAAAAAGGCTCTCTCCACCTGTGGCTCCCACATCACAGTCGTTGTCTTGTTCTTTGTGCCGTGTATTTATACATATATGCGACCAGTTAAAACTTTTAGTCTGGATAAAGCCATAGCAGTGTTTTATACTCTTGTTACTCCCATGTTAAATCCGATTATCTACACTGTGAGGAATGCAGAGGTTAAAAATGCAATCAGAATGTTATTAAGAAAGAATTCAATCTTGGACAATAAATAATTTAATATGAATATTTTTGTATTTCCTACAATATTGCCTGTTATTCATATGAAATAAATTTCTAGATCCTCAGTGTAGACTAAAATCATTACTATTATTATTCTACATATATATGTACATATGTATGTACATATGTATATATGTAAATATATACATATGTATATATACATCTTTTTTAAATTAGTTTTTTGAACTAAGCACGATAAAAAGTTTAATATAACTATATATAAAATAAAATTATACTACTATATTAAACAATATATGTATTTTGTGACCATTATTTAGTGAAATCTGGGTTTCTCAAATAGAAGCATACTGTGATTCCATCACAATCCATGCTGATATCTCATTTACTACTTAAATATTGAAAATTACTACAGTATACAATGTGAATATGATAGACTAGTATAAAATTATTTTCCTAGCCGGGCGTTGGTGGCGCACGCCTTTAATCCCAGCACTCGGGGGTGTGGGGGGGGCAGAGGCAGGTGGAACTCTGTGAGTTCAAGGCCAGTCTGGTCTCCAGAGTGAGTGCCAGGATAGGCTCCAAAGCTACACAGAGAAACCTTGTCTCCAAAAACCAAAAAAAAAAAAAAAAAAAAAATTATTTTTCTAGCTTTGACCCAGTGGGATGATATGAAGTTTCTTCACATGACAAATAAGGTAATGCAATTTCAATTTACAAATTATTTCTAGAACTTTCCACTTAATTGTTTTAATGATTCTATTCAATATTGACCAAGGCCAAATAGAATTAATATACCAAATCCTTTCCTAAACTAGTTATCGACTTCTTTTAGCTCATGTTATGATTTTACCTGTTTTACAAGTGAAATAAACTATATTTCAGAAAAGTGAAATAACCAGGTCAAGATAGTGAGTGCTGCTAGTCAAGTTCACGTTATTTCAGATTTAAGATAGTCTTAAACCTTTAAAATGCCATAAAATGCAGTTTTGGGGTTAGAAAATTCTCATGTTATATGTGGTTGTTTTTTTTTTTCTTATTTTTTTTTTTTTTAGCTTGGGAGTTTTATCTTATACCTTTATACATAGAGTGTTGATTATCAAACTCATCTGTGAGCATCTAATGTAGAAATAAATCCAAATTGCTAAAATACTTGATAAATTTCTTCTCTTGCCATGTGTTTGCTCTATTTGATTTGCTTTATTGAGTTTCTTTTAGCATTGGATTTGTGTTTCTAAAATTAGTCATATATAGTTCTATACAAGCAATTTAATTCTAAGCCTATAGTAATATTATCTCTTCAATTCATTAAACCTATTAATTATTTAAAACAGAAGAGGTACACTAACTAGACTTGAGCCCAAATATCTTTTACTCCACAGCCTATGTTTTTTTCCTTAGATGATATTCCTTATAATTAATTTTAAAATTATAAAACATATACAGT
The DNA here is from genome assembly GCF_003668045.3 of Cricetulus griseus. NCBI lineage: Eukaryota > Metazoa > Chordata > Mammalia > Rodentia > Cricetidae > Cricetulus > Cricetulus griseus. The sequence continues at coordinate 87,375,877 of NC_048599.1, forward strand.
TAATATATAAAACAATTTTATTTATGTTGAAAACAGTGTCACTTGATTCTACTAAAAGTCATCAGTGACAATTAAATGCAGCTGTTTTCAAAAGTTCAAGAATCTACAGGAAACAATTTTACTTTTAAAGAGTTAGTTTTATGTTCAGTTTACTGAATGTGGAATCTTCTCCACCCCTATTCATTAATGTTTTAAAGATGGATCAGTGGTTAAGAGTGCTTGCTACTGAAGCAGAAGGACTGGGTTAATTTTTATCATCCACATGGCAACTAACAACTTTATACAAATTCTCAATATTGATGGTTTTTCTTTTTTGCCTGGGGAATGCCCCTCTGGAGACTGTAGGACATGAAACTGTACATAAGAACATTTAGACAGGCAATCAATTATTATATTAAGTCACTAATTTGTCAAATATCATGCTATTACCTCAACTAACTTCCTTTTGAATTTTAAATACTATATTTTCTTTCCACAAAGTTTATTTTTGTAAATGTCCTCAAATTATACAATGTAAAATGATAATATTTGCCTCTAATTTGTCCAGATCCTCCTCCATATGTCCCCCTCTGAATACCAACTATGGCTTATCTGTGTTGCATTTTTCCTGTAATTCTAGTTTTTTATTTGGTTTGAAATACATACATACATATGTATGTCTCCTCAGTGATTATTTTTTCTTTTCTTCATTTTTTTCTTTTCAAACTGACTGCTTTATTGTTTTTCTAGATACAATTCCCTTGAAGCTCTAATATTTTCTCTTTTGAAAAGTTGTCTTCATGTATAAATACCACTCACTTGACCATTATAATCTCTGTCCTTCCTCTAATTCTTGTTACTTTGCGGAACTTAATTATAAAATAGTAGTTGTTCTTGTAATCATTCTCTATCAATCCCTGCAGCTTTCTAAATATAGATGTGAGAACAATCAATGAGGCATCATTAATTCGTTTTAATATGTCATTTCATTGCCCATGACCATCTAACCAACCTGCTCATTCTCCAGTCTGACATGTTTTTTTTCATCGCAGGACTGAAAATCAACTTTAAGACATGTTTATGCATTATACTCAGTAAGATACACATTCACTTTTGTTCTTTAGATGATGTTAAAGCTTCACCCAAACCTGTTTCAGCTATCTCAAATACTCTGATAAGACTAAAATATTCACATCTAATCAAACTAAATCTAGTCAAGTGATTTTAGTTTTGTTAACTAATTTCTTTCTTTGCCTTTCCACTTATCACTCACATTGATGTCTTCTTTCTCAAGAAAATAATCCTTCTTTTTATAATTTTAGAAAATATATGTGCATGTAACTCAATATATGTGAACACCGTAACCATGCCTCCTAAGGGCTGGCTACAGGTGTCTTCCTATAGTAAAGTAAAAGATAATCATGGTATGGTCCATATCCCCAGAAAGGCTAACTAACAAGAAGGGCTTAAGAAGGGATAACAAAGATCTCTTTGAGAAGGGGAAATTGATTGTATTTAGTGGGTAGACTATGGACAAGAGAGGCAGGAAATAGGAGAAATCAAGTGCGGGAATAAAAATTCTGGGAAACAACTGGAATTGTAGGGACTTAGAGAGTAAGCCTAGCCAGGACTCCTAGATATGGGAGAGAAGGATCCTGACTGGCCAACTTCTGTAACCAGGTAAGGTCTCAATTGGAGTGATGGGATGCCAGCCCAACCACCAAACCTTTGATATACAGTTTGTCCCGCCTGCAGATTACTATTACTATCCAGGGTGAGCAACAGCCTCCAGAAACACAAGGCTTTGAAAGAATCCAATGAGCTGGTGTAAGCTAAAGCTAAGTCTTTTTTTAATCTGAGGGTGGTTTAGTCAAAAGAAACACTCACATACTCTCTTGATGGCTTCCTTGTTTATTCTCCATTCTCTAGTGTTCTTTCTATGGTCTGTATACATTTTTTTCTATAGCTTATATATTCCAACAAATTTTTCAGGAAATATAGGACTTACAATGTGGTTACATTCTATTTTTTAAGTGAATGATTATAATGAATACAGGATAAAAACATGTTTTTATCTCTTTTACTTGATTAAACATTTTACATATTGCAGGTGAAAACAATTTATCTAAAGAAGCCATATACATTTATACCCAAGAAACTTGTTATAGATTAACTCTGTGGGCAAGCAAGGTTTTCTTCTCAGTTTGGTCTTTTACTGGCAGGCTGCATTTTACAGTTACAAAGAAAGGACTAATTATTTTACTACTTATCTTGAAAGGTAATCTTATAAGGAATCTTAAAGGAATCACAAACCTAAATTTTTATGTATGAAAAAGAGTAAGTCAGCTGTAATTTAAATCTTTAGGGTATATACATAGTCATTAATAGTATTTTTTCATCAAGAGATCCATGGCAGAAATGGGCATAAGGAATTAATCATCACCTTTGATCATCAAACAATCCTAGCAAGAAAGTTATGTCAGCCAATGATAATTGGGCTGCTTTGTTCTTGTTCCTTGTACTTAATGAGTTCTGCATTTAACTATGTGCCTTTCTAAAATTTTAGATTGTCTTCCTGGGTTTTTATTTTTACCTCAAAGCTATTTAACAAAAATATCTTAGTCTAAATTTGCTATCTTCAAAGCTATGTTTCAGCTGTGATACACTCCAAAACCTGTGAACATGTGTCCCACTAAAGTTAAAAGAATTAAACTAGCTGGGCTACTGTGACTCAATTTTTAATCATTAACTTTAGCTTCAGTCTATGCAGCTCCTTAGGTGAAAGTCACAGTCCCTGGCTGTGAAACATATCCTTGTATTTATTTTTATTCATCAAAACTCTGTAAAGGCTATTATTATTATTATTAATTTGGATATTACAGTTTAGGAGAGAATCATCTTGACAATCCACTGATAAAAATGCCAAGAATATGATGGGAGTGGAAACTTTTATAGTCACTTTGGAATTGAGTTTGCAGTTTCTCAGAAAATTGGGAATCAATCTACCTCAAGTCCCAACAATTCCACTTTTGAGCATATACCCAAAGGATGCACACTCAAACCACAAGGATATTTGCTTAACTATAATCATAGCCACATTATTCATAATAGTCAGAACCTGGAAACAGCCTAGATACCCCTCAACCAAAGAATGGATAAGGAAAATGTGGTGCATTTACATAATGGAGTTCTACTCAGTGGTTGAAATTTGCAGGCAAATTGACAGAACTAGAAAAGGTCATCCTGAGTGAGGAAAACCAGACCAGGAAAGACAAATACAATATGTACTCACTCATAAGTGGATATTAAACAGAAAGCAAAGGACACCCAGCTCACAGGTCACCCCCAGAGAACCTAGGTAACAGAGGACCCTAAGAGAGAAATACATGGATCCACCTAGGAAGGGGAAAAAGACAAAAATCTCCTGAGTAAATTGGGAAAATGGGGGCAGAGGGAAGGTGGAAGAAAAGAGGGGAGGTGGGACAGGGAATGGATGAAGATGTATAAATCAATAACAATAAAAATCTCTTGTGAAAAAACTGCCCAGCAGAACAGGATGTTTCCATGAGATAAACACAATATAATACAGGCAGCAGATATCTCTCCACATCCACTAGCACCATGCTATTTACCAGAGGAATATTGCAGTAACAAGCACAGTAGAAGCAAAGAACATTCTGGGGTCTGTAGTCCCATGGCCTTGAGTTGCCTCCTGGTGGGCTGACACCATGAACTTTAGTTGCCACCTGCTGCTTCTTTTCCATTGCCATCAGCATGGAACCAATGGGAGCTTAGCATAAGCTAAGAGATTTTCCAGTAACTGATTACAGCAGATGCAGAGTCTCACAGAAAAACATTAGGTGAAGTTCAGGGAGTCCTGTAGAGGACGAGGAGGAAGGATCAGAGTAACCAGAGGCATCAAGGTTATCACAAGAATATTGGCTGACAGAATCAATTGACATAGACATAGTGGGTGTGAGGGTGGTCGCTGGATCTTTTGCCTATTTATGGGACCCTTTTCTTCCTATTGGGATGCCTTTTCCAGGCTTGATGTGATAGTATGTGCCGGTCTTAAAGTAGCATATTATGCCATGTTTGATTGCCATTCCTTGTAGTTATTCTCTTTTCTGAAAGGAGATGGGGGTATGAATCTAGTAGAGAAAAGAGGGATGGAATAAAGACTGGGGGAAGAGGAGGGAGGGGAAACTGCAGTTGGGATCTAATATGCAAGAGAGGAAAAAATATCAAATATTGGTATATGTTTCTTTAGTAGATAATTCCAATATATCTATGAATATATGACAGCATAAATGCACCATGACATATTCTTTACAAATGACAAACACCCGAGAATAAGGGCATTGACCCTGTATTGAGGAGGTTTGGCTTTTATTTTATCTTAACAGATGATGGTATGATAACCTGATTCAGTTTTCCATATTATAATATGGTAATATCAATGCTTTCATTTGTTCTATAGATTTAATATAAATTGTAAAATGAATTTTATAACTCTGAATATAATTTGAGAATCTGACAGTCTTCATCATCATCAAATTCTATAACTCAATGTTTAGTATGAAAAATGACTGCTCTGAAGCACTGTGCATTGTATCTGGTGTGATGTGCTATTATAGTAACAGGTCATAACTGAAACTCACTATGTCTGAAAATGTTTCAATATAACAATGAAGGATGAGTTGTAGATAAAATATTATAATGGAAAATCACAGTCACCCATGTAAAAGTTTAATTGAAATATTTAATTTACAGACTCCTCATAAATATTCTTAGTTTATTTGTCATCAAATATTGAAGTTCATTAGTAGTTGCCTGTTTTTTGCCATAGTGATTCATCTTCAGCTGGACTCAAAGAAATGTTAATTAAAAGCAAATGCTATAGAAGTTCTCTATATTGGTGATATAATTGTTTTTAGCAAAGTTGACTAATGGCAGTGGAATGCTCTTGAGGTCTAATTAGTCAGGAGTAAGAAAATTCAGAGTTTGGCTGCTAACAGGGCACATTGGCAATACATGATAAGCTCCAGAGAAAGTCATTATCCAAAAGAGACATTTATAATCAACAATGATTTAGCATGGCTGAACTAGTTGACATCTTTAACCTTACAGCTTATGTCTTGAGCAACTAACAGCTACCTGAGGCCCAGGATATTGAATTTGTCAGAGAAATTGATAGGTGAGAGTTTTGTATTTTGAAAAGGAATGTAATTATAGACTCCATGGAACTTAAAAATCATATAATCACCCACTATCCCAGCAATTCTAGGCTTCTCTGTAACCAGAGTGCTAAACACTGTGTGTGTATAACTGGGTTAATTCCAACCTAGTAGAAGCAAAAGTATCCCAGAGTCTTTTCCTTATATTTAAGTTAGTAAAGGTCATCCTATGTATTAACTTTTCTATTCTAAATTTCCCCAATTAATATGATAATACAAGGGTTTTCCTATGATGTTTTAAAAATTAAAAAAAAAAAAACCTTGTTTACTATTACTTTTTTGAAACAAACTCATGTAACAAAGGCTGGTCTAGAATTTGTAATATGACAAATAGTAGTTTTGAGCTTCTGATATTCCTGTTTCCATCTCCCAATACTGGGATTGCAGGGCTGCAAAACCCTGCCAGATAAAACACCTCAATGAGAGTTACAAAGCATTTCAATTGATCTGCAATGTATTGCATAAACATTTCTCCAATATCTGACAGTTCATATGATTTATAATCTCACTCCTTGATGATTGCACATAAAATATTCCTATAGAATGTCATCTTTTTTAGTTTTGTTGGTTTTTATGAGACAGTGTTTCACTGTGTAGCCCTAACTATCCTGTAACTTACTCTGTATATCAGGCTTGCTTGAACTTGAGTAATGGGAGTGAAGGCATGGACTACTAATACCTGGCTGCATGTTAGTATTTTTTTTTCTTTTTGGTTTTTCGAGACAGGGTTTTTTGTATTGCTTTGCAGCCTGTTCTGTACCTTGGTCTATAGACCAGGCTGGTTTCAAACTCACAGAGATCCCCCTGCCTCAGCCTCTGGAGTGCTGGGATTAAAGGCGTGCCATCATCAACGCCCGGCTGCATGTTTATCTTTTAAAAATATTTATCTTAGGGTTTATTTCTAGGGTTAGTATTGAAAATTGTAAAATAAAGCTAAAACAGTTTTTATTGTTTTGTTTTATTTCTCCAAGTCAGTGTTCTCAGTCTTCCCAATCCTATGAATCTTTCACATAGTTCCCCATGTTGTGGTAACCCCCAAACATGAAATTATCTCATTGTTACTTCATAACTGTAATTTTGCTACTGTTATGAATATCTGATATGCAGGATTTCTGGTATGTGACCCCCCCAAAGTTGTTTTGGCCCACATGTTGAGAACCACTCCTCTAAGTTGATACAAAGGTTGCTATCATCTGGGATATGTGTATGTATCCTGTCTTCTCTACAAACAGGTTAACTCAGAGTAAGAGATACAGTGACACTCCAGCATGTCTTTTCACAAATGTATGAAAATTTCATCTTGAATAATAAAAGTGGAAGTACATTATCCACTTTAACATAGAAATTATGAAATGCATTTTTATAGATATGCTTTCTTTTTATTTTTGGGAAATTTATGTCTGCAAATCACAATGTATTTCACATGTAATACAATTAACTTTATATTCTTATCCAAAAGCAATGTATGGTGCATGATATGAGTGACTGGTATAGAAGTGAGAATATGAAAATTAAAACTACATAGAAACAGGGATGATAAATACTTTACTAGATAAGTGAACTGTAATGACAAAATGTCAGGAAAGGCACCAATGCATAGACATTTTTATAGTCTTCATGTATGCAAACATATATATATATATATATTATATATATAATATATATATAATACTTACTGAGTAAATACCTAATGGATACTAGTTTATGTTAATTATATACATGTGTATAAGCATGTTACTTTATCTTATGTAGTAGTAAGTTTCTGTTTTCCTTTTAAACTTCTATTTTAAAAATTTTACAATAAGTGTTTCTTTTCTGTAGTAACTCTTTATGTACTTAAAGACCTAAATAAGCCAGGCAGTTGATGGCACACGCCTTTAATCCCAGCACTTGGGAGGCAGAGGCAGGAGGATCTCTGTGAGTTCGAGGCCAGCCTGGTCTCCATAGCGAGTACCAGGATAGGCTCCAAAGCTACACTGAGAAACCCTGTCTCAAAAAACCAAAAAAAAAAAAACAAAAAAAGGAAAAAAAAAGACCTAATAAAATTGTTTATCCCAGTCTGTGAAACTATATATTTATTAAAGATGATTATTCTACATTGGCTGCCCAATACCAAATTTTATATATAATATATTATTATTAAATATATATTTATTATATAATATATTATATTATATTTATTAATATATATATCAGTTAATGAATATTTATATATTACATATAACATGTTATATACATATATCATGTATTTTATATTATATATATTAATTGATATTTGTCATATATCAATACATACCTATATAATTTTATATTATATATAATTTGGTATTGGGCAATCTATTTATGATAATTATCTTGAATATATATTATATATTTAATATATAGTCATTATATAGATTAATGTCTATATACATATATACATTCATATATGTGTTTGTGTGTGTGTGTAACAACATTTACAGAAAAGAGGCTATGGTAAAGAAATATGTGGGGAACATAATTTGAAGAATAAACAATATTTGTAGCCAACACTCATCTGTATGGAAATTGAATAACACAATGCTTCTTTTTTATTATTTTAAAAAAGTTCTTTTTTATTTTATTTACCAACACTAATTCTCCCTCCCTCTCCTTCTTCCATCTGCTCCTTTCTCCTTTCCCATCCTCCATCCATTCCTTAGTGGGAGTAAGGCCTTCTTTGGGGAGTCAACAAAGTATAGCATATCAAGTTAAGGTAGGACAAAGCCCCCCCTGCCCCCGTGTATCAAAGCCGAGCAATGTATCCCATGATAGGGAATGGGTTTCCCAAACCAGTTCATTCAACTGGGATAGGTCCTGGTGCCACTGCCAGGGTACCTCCAACAGACCAGGCCGCATAACTGTCACCCAAATTCATAAGGTCTACTTTGGTCCTATGCAGGTATTCCAGCTGTCAGTCACAGTCTGTGAGCTCTCACTAGCTCGAGACAGCTTTCTCTGTGGTTTTCCCCATCATGTCTTGACTCCCCTTGTTCATATGATCCTTCCTCCCTCTCTTCAACTGAACTCCAGGAGCTCAGCCTAGTGGTTGGCTGTGGGTCATTGCATTTGCTTTCATCATTTTGCTGGATGTAGGTTCTACAATGACAATTAGGGTAGTTACTAATCTGATTAAAGGAGAAAGTCCATTTCAACACCCTCTCTACTATTGCTAGGAGCCTTAGCTGGGGTTGTAGCCTTGTTATCTTTTGCTTTACATCAAATTATCCACTTATGAGTGAGTACATACCATGTTTGTCCTTCTGGATCTGGGTCTGGGTTATCTCACTCAGGATGGTTTCTTTCTAGTTCTATCCATTTGCATACAAATTTCAAGATGTCATTTTGTTGTTGTTGTTTTTTCAAGACAGGATTTCTCTGTGGCTTTTGGAGGCTGTCCTGGAACTAGCTCTTGTAGACCAGGCTGGTCTCGAACTCACAGAGATCCACCTGGCTCTGCCTCCCGAGTGCTGGGATTAAAGGCGTGCACCACCAACACCTGGCTCCATTCATTTTTTATAATCACTGAAACTCAAATGGTGGGAAGATATCTAAGGATGCTCAACATCCTTAATACTCAGGGAAATGCAAATTAAAATGATTGTGGGATACCATCTTACACATGTCAGAATGGCTAAGATCAAAAACACTGATGACAATTTATGCTGGAAAGGGTAAGGAGTAAGGGAAACATTCCTCCATTCTGGTGGGAGTGCAAACATATAGGGCCAATTTGGAAATCAGTATGGCAGTTTCTCCGAAATTTGGGAATTAATATACCTCAAGACCCAGCAATAACCCTCTTGGGCATATACCAAAAGGATTTATAATTATACCATAAGGACATTTGCTCAATTATTTTCATAGCAGCATTATTGTAATACCCAGAATCTGGAAACAACCTAGATGCCCATCAACTGAAGAATGGATAACACATTGATTCTTAAAGACAATTAGCATTGTAATAACTTTTAAATGTATCAAAAATGTTAAATCTACTTTGCCTTTAAAAGATTCATCATATTTTTCATAGAGTTTGCAGCACATATAAGTGACTGAGTGGCTAAAGGTGATTGGGTTCTCTGATTCATGCACTGGGAAATGTAAGGCTCATCAGGTGTTTCCTCATCACATAATGTGTGGTAGACCCTGAAGGTGTTATTCCAGGTACTGTACTAACATGCTGAGGAAATAGTGGTGGATAGCATTTATGTTGTGGTAGATGTCATGGAGTAAATCTCTCCTTCAACGTGTACATATTGCTAAAAGCCCTGCTTACTAGAGATATGCTTTGATCATGTTTATTAAAATATTAATCTTTCTTTATTCTTTAGAATTTTGTACACTACACAATGAAACATGATAACCATTACATTATATCAATCTTAATTTAAATGTATCCACACATTAACAAAAACAAATGAATGCTTTTCCTTCCTTTAGCTACAATGCCAGTAGCTCTCCAAAAAGGGACAAGAAGCTCATTCGTATATCAAAGAAGTTTGACTGGTTGCATTTATGCAGGTAACCATGGCTGGGGTTAGTTAGTGAGTGTGCTAGTCATTAAAACATATCTTTCATTCACTGTCACATCTGTGTGATCAAATGTAAATTCAGAAAGCAAGAATAACCTTTACACTGGTGAGCACTTCCTAGCTTATGAAACGTGTCTAGTGATGTGAAAGTGTACAGACCCAGAGGAGAGCCCAGACATCACATAGACTTGAAGAGAGCATGATAAGGAGATGAAAAAGAATGGAAGTAACTACTGGGCTAGAACAGAAAGTACTCCACAGTTACAGAAAAGCACTATTGCTGTGGTATGAATATCAGATGACAATGTAATCAGGATTAATGATCTACCTTTATGTTTTTGTAGGGAGTTCAGATCTTGTGAAGGTGTTTTTTCCTGAATGGAGCTCCTCAAGCCTCACAGTAATGTGACTGAATTTGTTCTCTTGGGTCTCACACAGAATCCACACTTGCAGAAAATACTGTTCATTGTTTTTTTGTTTGTTTTCCTATTTACTGTGTTGGCTAATCTACTCATTGTCATCACCATCTCCCTCAGCCCCACACTTTCAGCCCCCATGTACTTCTTTCTCACTTACTTGTCCTTCATAGATGCCTTCTACACCTCTGTCACCACCCCCAAAATGATAGTTGACCTGCTGTACCAGAGGAGAACCATATCCTTGGGTGGCTGTCTGACTCAACTCTTTGTGGAGCACTTCCTGGGAGGATCAGAGATTATCCTCCTCATTGTCATGGCCTATGACCGCTATGTGGCCATATGCAAACCTCTGCATTACATTACCATCATGAGACAAGGGCTCTGCAGACTCCTGGTGGTGATAGCCTGGGTAGGAGGAATCCTGCATGCCACCATGCAAATATTTTTTATGATCAGTCTGCCCTTCTGTGGCCCCAATATCATTGATCACTTCATGTGTGATCTCTTCCCATTGTTGAAACTTGCTTGTAGAGACACACACAGGCTGGGCATGATAGTGGCTGCCAACAGTGGGGCCATGTGCTTGCTCATATTTACCATGCTCCTTATCTCATACATAGTTATCCTGCAATCCTTGAAATCTCATAGTTCAGAAGGAAGAAATAAAGCCCTCTCCACATGTGGCTCTCACTTCACTGTGGTTGTCCTCTTCTTTGTGCCTTGCATATTTACTTACATGCGTCCTGTGACCACCTACCCTGTGGACAAGCTGGTGACTGTGTTCTTTGCCATCCTCACTCCCATGCTAAATCCCATCATTTACACAGTGAGAAACACAGAGGTAAAAAATGCTATGAAGAGTTTGTTGAAGAGGAGAGTAACTTAGCCTGTTCCAAATGACAAGAAGGTGGTGATGCAGATAAATCACTGGCATTATGTTTGTGGTAAGCTGTGAAAAAGAATTTACAAATTTCACAGGTCATTAAGGAATAGTAAAAACAAAACTTCCTACAACAGTGTTTTGGGGCACTTAAAAGTAGCTAGGCCTTCTATGTACCTTTAATAGTTTTTAGTGTGTGTTTTTGTTTTCAAGGCTGAAATATTAATAGAATATCAATTTCCAATAAAAAAGCAACAAATATAACATTTTAATGATTTTGGAGAATGTGTTTTTTTCTAGAGACTTGCCATTAAGTATTTAATTTCTTCATACATTTGTTATTTGAGTGACACTGACTTTGAGGCAGAACTTAAAATAAATTTTGCACAGAATGTGGTAATTTAAAAAGATAGATAAATAGAAATCAGACATTTGAAGAATTAAAGAAAACTTGTTTGTTATGTCACATGTATTTGATATTAATATGTAAAAATAATAAAATACAGTAAAAGCAAGTATACAAAAGTAAGAAAGAATGTCTAACCTGTTTCTGCCTACCAACTAGACCCCAAGGATGAAATATAAGGTAGAAATTTTGAAGTTACTCCAAATGTGTTCTTATTTTTTCAAATATTCTCATGGCTAAATATTTTTCTAGGATATAAAAGATGAGTACTTTTTTCCCTCTTTAGTATGAGAGTAGATATTTGAAGTAGCATGAAAACAATTCATCCACTTTATCACACTGATAAATAATTTTCTCATACTATTTATTTGTGTGTATGATTCATATGTTTATATTAAATATATTATACTCTATCAGACACATTCACTTAGGTAGATGACCCAGGATCTAAAAATGATCATTTTAAAGACACTGTATCCATTTTACAAAGAAGATAATTGAAGTTGAGAAGGCTACTAAGATGCTTTCTTCACATCACACATCAAGTCAGCTTCAGGATTCAAATACAGTTTCTCACTCTCAGTCCTCCATTTGTCAATGAAAGAATAAAATTTGTGATATGTTTATACATAAAGATAAAGAATTGGTATATATTCTTGGTGAGTCCCTTTACCTTTTCAGGGAGATATCATTTTTTTTTCTTTTTTGGCTTCTTTTTTTCTGTCTTTTCTTACTTGTAGCAAGGTAAAGAAGCAAAGCTCCCCTATGCCCAAGGGAATCATCAGCTTGTTTCATATTGTTACAAAAACAAGATTCTTTTCAGGGTTTCTCTGTGTAGCTTTGGAGCATATCCTGGCACTCGCTCTGGCGACCAGGCTGGCCTTGAACTCACAGAGATCTGCCTGCCTCTGCCTCCCGAGTGCTGGGATTAAAGGCGTGTGCCACCAACGCCCGGCCAAACCCAAGATTCTTTCACTTTATCATCTTCATTCATGCTTCACACAAATATCCCCTTTCTCAAATCTACTGTTCAGTGAGATATTTCTTCCATAATTTGTATAGACTGTAATTCTGGATCTTGAAGACTTAATTTTGGAGTGTGACTATCTGGTCAACCTTAATGTTTTAATATATCGAATCATTAGAAAAATGACGTTTTCCCTCACAAATCAAGTCTGGAAGATGACACAGTCAGCACTTAATGTACTGAAATATAATATTCTGGTGAGAACTAAACATTTCAACAGACTCTATACTAAGGTAATTGTCTTGTGCTTTGTCCTGTGATTAACTACAAATCATGAAAAGCCATGAAAGATGAGCAGTATTGAAAAAATGTCTTCTACTCTAAGTAAGGGTGATTTCAAGTAGAAAACTGAGGCTACTGACTTTGCCCTAAGATATACCAACTTCTTAGTGGATGAGTGCGGAGATTAAGTAGACAATTTAAAAGCACAGTTAGAAATTAAAAAGCAAGCTTATCAACCCGATACTCAGAGAGACCATGAGGAAGTTAACCCAGTGGCTTTGGGGCCTGGCACTCTTGGGCTCTGCCTGGGCTACCCTGACCATGAGAGCTCTGGGCCTAGAACTGCCTTTCTCCTGCCAGGAGGTCCCATGACCACTGCCTGCCTACCTGCTGGTGTCATCTGGCTGCTATGGCCTGAGCACTGTGGGCTATCTTGTGGCCACATTTCACAACTGCGAAGATGTCCTAGAGCTGCAGAGCCAGATCATGGAGGCAGGAGCTTATTCAGCTCTCAGGGGCTATGCTTCTGACACCTTCAGCCATTCCTGTCTGGACATCCTTCCTCATTTCCTATTAAAGTGAAGTTTTATTTTCTAAAAAATAAAATAAAATAAAATAAAATAAAAACAAGTCAGACAAGCTTTTGCTCCTTGTTAATAGTTTTAAGGAATTTTATGGCTTTTCTTAGTAAATCAAGTATATCTCAAAGACTGCTGCCATATGATTATATCTTGTGAAGAAATAACAGCCAAGTCCAGGAACACTATGGGGCAGAAAGATTGTAAGAATTGGAGTATGTAGAGGAATGATGTTATTTAGATAGAGGGGCTAGTGAAAAAGATAGTTGGCAGGGGTAGGAGGAATAATAACAGAAGGTAATAGTGTATATATGATCACAACACATTATATACATACATACACACATATATATGTATGTATAAAATGCTCAAAAATAAAGTAACCTAGAAGAAAATGTGGTTTGTTTTTTCCCTAAAATTCATAAGAGATATAATGTTTGCATTTTTGTATATTTCAATAATAATCTTAAAAGGTAAGAGTACCAGTGAACAGGATTAAAAATGTCTAGGACAGAGTACTAACTAGATAGTTAAGGTAAAAAACAATTCCCTTTCCTTAATCCATTTCAAATTGGATAAACCAATGTGTGGACAATCACATTCATGAAAAGAATTACTTAGTTGTGGAATAAGAAACTGAAAAGCTTCTACTATGTTCTATGAATGTTGATTGTTTTGTAGAGTATCATCTTGGCCTTGTTCCAGTTTATTTCTGCTTCTGGGAAACTTCTCATTGTCGTGGGGGATAGATAGGAAATTACTGGTAGAGTGATTAGATTCTCAGTCAGTGGAGACATGGTCACATAGGAATGTGATTAAAATGAGGCAAACATGTACATCTTAGAAATCTGTGCCTCTAGCAAATTATACTCTGAACTCTTTCCCCTCAACTCCATTACTTAAGAGACAATATGCTAAGAGTGTTTCTTCTAAAATATGTTTTGGGAGCATCTTACTCACTAAGATCAAAATAGAACCAAATGGTAGGCACAGTGCTATGGGTGATTTCTGTGAGGTATTTTGCTGGCTGCCTTTTGAGAAAACCTACAAAGAAAATTTCAGATTCTTTCAAACCCACATAGCTGTTTCCTATATAGATACTGGGAGACTCAGAACATCCATCATTAATATTCCTTTGAAGTCAGTAGAAGGTTGACTGCTAACAATGACGTTTCATCCAGGGTGGCTGGATTGCCTTCTCCTCTGATTCGTCACTATTCTCTAGAGGAGTTGGCTTGAGAACATCTCTACAGGCACTGAACTTTTGGTAAAAGTGACCTTAGACAATTTACCTGCATAATCTTTGCCTTTTACTTGCTTGGAGCATCAGGTGAGTGGTTGTTACACATCAACCTGAAACTGGAGGTGCCTTAAAATTACTTGATAGGAACCGGGACAATTTGTCTGAGAGATGGCATTCGAGGTTATTACAACAATTAAATTCCAAAGTACAATTTTATTTTAAGTGTGTTAAGTACTCACCTGTTTTATTTGTTTGTACAATTGGTCTCAGAATGGAGAGCTCTGAGCTACCAACATTTTGGAGTAATATTCTTTTAAAACCAATTCATAAGGATTATGTGGTGGCAGTGGTTCAATACTGAATTGTTGCGTTCTTGTTCTTTCTTTTATACTGAGAGAAGGATGGGATCTTTAGAGGAGACAAAGAATATAGTAGCTGGTAGGCTGGGCTGTAGATTTATCCAGTAAAGAGATTTAGTCGAGTTTCATGACTTCTCACAGCCTTCTTTATTGTTTCTGAAAATTATATGCTATTAGCTTTTATCTCCTATAAATATTTTGCCTTTGTTTTCTTTTTTGAGTCATGTATTCACCACACATCTCAGACTTCTCCAACTCATAATCTTCTTGCCTCTCACTCTATAAGGGTAAGATTCAATGTGTATGGCATCACATTGCAGCTATCTCTTACAGTTTTATAGAAATTAAGAAATAAAATTATAAAAATGTTAACACTTTCTTTAATCAGCTCCTGACTCGAATTGACTTTGATTACTATTATGGACTCTGCTTCAGTGGCACTGAACATCCATCAGTAAGGAGGCTCCAAGCATAAGAGAACTAAATCTGCTTACTCTGAAACCAGGGTAAGGTTTCTCCCTGTACAAAGACACCAAACTATGTTCCTGCAATATGTATGTATGCCTGTGTGTATGTGTGTGTAGGCAAGTATGTTGGTATGCATGCATGTATTTTTGTATTTATATATATGTGGGATGTCATAAAAGTTGAAAAGGAACTATAAAAGTGAAGAGCAGAATAGGTCAGTTTGTGATTCAATATAACATTAAAATAGAAAGAAAGTGAAGAGAAGAATGGTACAAGTGAGAGGCAGGGGTATGGTAGAGAGAGGGTGGGGAGGATCATCAAAACAAATTCTATATTAAACTACCACAGTGAAATCCATTGCTTGTAAACTACTCAAAAATGTATTATATTCACAGGTCAAGGCTGCACAACCCATGATATTATCAAACAAACAAAACAAAAACAAATGAATTTAGAAGGCATCTTCCTTGTTAGATGTTATACTTATGGTCGTTAATAAATAGAAAATTTCAGGCATATAATCTTATAGGTCATAAAGGAGCATATAATATAAATATTCAATAACTGTATCTATATCAATACTTATCTACCTATTTATCTATATATAATACATGAAGATTTGCATACTTTTCAAATTCTTGAGTGTATTTAATGATAAATGAAAGTCAACAGCCTATTTGCAAGCTTTTCAAGAGCAGAAACCTAGGAAAATGCTGAGTGGAGACAGCTGACATTGGAAAACAGGAAAAAAAGCAATGGGGAAAGTGAAACCAGAAAAGAAAAATTTAAGTCTCAGCATTAAACAGATTACCGTTTATCAATTGGATCATATTCACTACTGTCTGAGTTCCACCAAGGTATTAACGACATATTTTCCTAGGACTGTGTATTCACTAGAACTCCAAAGCAGGGATTTTTGTTACAGAATCAAGCTCCATAACAGAAAGACTGAATTAAACTCCAGAGAGGATATTAGACTTGTGGGGTCTGGGCAGAAGCTGCCATCAGACATTATTGTTAGCATCTAACACATGATAGTGTGTATAGTTAGTTGAAAAAAAAAAACAAAACAATAAAGCTTAGGAGGGTGGGAAAATGGGGTGCAACAAACATCCAGTATATTGGATAGTTATTAATTAGAAATAACATATTTTTAATAGATTCTCCAGTGAAGAATCCCATGATTTCCCCAGCTCACATCTAATGGAGAATCCAAAGAATGTGACTGAATTTATTCTTCTGAACATCACAAGGATTCCAGAATTGAGGACATTCTTCTCTGCTTTGTTTCTTATCATATATGTGGTCACACTATTGGGAAACCTACTGATTGTGGTAACTATTATTGTGAGTCCAAATCTGAGGTCCCCGATGTACTTTTTCCTCATTTCCTTGTCCCTTGTGGATGTCATCTACTCTTCAGTTACTGCTCCCAAGTTGATTGTGGACTCTCTGTCTGGCAACACTACCATCTCCCTGGAAGGCTGCATGGCCCAGCTCTTTGCTGAGCACTTCTTTGGTGGGGTAGAGATCATCCTTCTCATTGTGATGGCCTATGACCGCTATGTGGCCATCTGTAAACCTCTGCATTACATGACCATTGTTAGTCCTCGAGTGTGCTGCCTGATGGTGGGAGGAGCCTGGGTTGGAGGATTTATTCACGCAACCATTCAGCTTCTCTTCCTGTATCAAATACCTTTCTGTGGCCCCTATATCATTGATCATGTCATCTGTGACTTGATTCCATTGTTGCAACTAGGCTGCATGGACACCCATATCCTGGGTCTCTTAGTCATTATCAATAGTGGGGTGATGTGTATGACCATTTTCCTTATTCTCATCTCTTCCTATGTGGTCATCCTGTTTTCCCTGAAGTCTTGCAGCTCTGAAGGAAGGCACAAAGCCCTCTCCACTTGCAGTTCTCACTTCACAGTGGTTGTGCTGTTCTTTGTACCTTGTATCTTCTTGTACATGAGGCCTGTGGTCATTTACCCCATAGACAATGCTATGGCTGTGTCTGCTACCATTGTTGAACCAATGTTAAATCCTTTGATCTATACCTTGAGGAACGCAGAGGTGAAAACTGCTATGAGGAAAATGTGGATGAAAAGGGGCCCTGATTGTCATTGTATGACAAGGACAAATAAATCTCTTAGAGATATACCTTCTGCATTAATTCCAGACCATTAGATACACACTAGAAGAGGCAGCTTCCAAGTTTAAAAAAGCAGGTTCAAAGCATTCTACTTAATCTTTTTCTGCCCATATCTTCAGCTCACCATACCAGCATGTTTTGTAGTACATTTTCTCCCTCTCAATGCTTTGGGAACATCTGTCAAAACAAAAACAAAAACAAAACAGCCCATAGTGTGAAACTTTCACAGTCTAGGGAATTTTCTTTGTTAAGTTTACTTTTGGCTGAAATAATTTTTGAAAAGACTAGCTTTATTTTTGTTGACTTTTTAAGTATTAATTTATGTTTTTCTATTTCCATATAAAGTCCTACATTAAAAGAGAGGCAAGTATTCCCTGATTCCCTCTAGTCATTTACTTTATTTATTCTCTACCTCCATATTCAGGTTATCTTTAAGATTCATTTCAGTATTTATTTTATAATTACCACATAGGTTTCATGTTATATTTCCCTGCCCACTTCTTAGTACTTCTCACAGCAGGGATTGTGTTTCTCACTTCATGATGTAACCCTAGGTATTGGAACACTCCTAGCCACTCAACATATGCTGAATAAATACTACTGGATGTGAATAAGTGTCAAAGAGATTTATGGAATTAAAAGTTTGCAAATAAAGATGAAAGTAAGTGAGCAAGATGAAAAAATACAGGCATTTTAGAACATTGAATTGCAGCATGCCTCCACATGTCCTGGTTTGAGACAGTTTCTGCCTATTACAGTGCTGTTTTAATATAATAGCCATCCTTCACTGAACTTCTGGTATAACTTTTTCATCCTTTTTTTGCACACACACACACACACACACACACACACACACACACACACACACACACACACAGAGTATGGGTGGTTATGGTGTGCATACATGTATTTCACATGTATGTGAATTTATAACTATGTGCCAGTGAATATAAAGATGAGCATGTTTGCATGTATGTTGAGACATAAGTTACCTTCATATATGGATCTCCACCTTCCTTGAGGATCGTTCACTGAATCTAAAAGTTCTGGTTTTGGAGACTATGGCCAGGCAACTTCCTCTTGGGATTCCATGTTGCTGCGAAGGATACCCTGTTTTTATATAGATTCTGGGAACCTGAACTGTGGTCCTTTTCCTTGTGCAGCAAGCAAGGGAAGTACCCTCTGAGGCACTTCCCCAGGTTCTCTTATTTTTTCCCTAGCTTTTTTATTTGAATTAGGAACAGGATTGTTTTACATGACAATCCCAGTTCCCTTCTCCCACCCATCCTCCCATACCCTGCCCCAACTAAAACTTTATTTGTCACATATCTTTTTGCTTCCCCTGGATGGTGATGCCTTTCATAGGGTGTCATCATAGCCTTTCATATCCTTTGGGATAGGGCCTAGGCCCACCCCCGTGTGTCTTGGCTGAGGGAGTATTCCTCTATATGGAATGGGCTCCCAAAGTGCACACCTATGCCAGGGATAAATACTGGGCTTCTAAAGGAGGTCCCATAGATTTCTGAGGTTTCCTCACAGAAACCCATGTTCCTGGGTTCTGGATCACTCCCATTCTGGTATTCCAGCTATCAGACTGGGGAGCAAGAGTTCCCGGATGTTCAGTTCAGCTGTTTCTGTGTGTTTCACCAGCCTAGTCTGGACCTCTGTGCTCTTCACTGATCCTTCTCTGCATCTGGGTTCCAGTTCGGTTTAGTGATTAGTTATGGATGTCTGCTTCTACTTCCACCAGCTGCTGGATAAAGGCTATAGGATGGCATATGAGTCAGTCATCAATCTCAAAATCAGGGGAGGGCATTTAAGGTAGCCTTTCCTCCATTGCTGAGATTGTTAGCTGGTGTCATTTTTGTAGACCTCCAGACATTTCCCTTGTGCCTCATTTCTCTGTAAACAAAAATGTCTCCCTCTATTATGATATCTCCATTCTTGTTATCATGTATTCTTCCCCTGACTCATACTTTCTGCTCCCTGATGTCCTCGGCATACCTCCTCTTCTCCCATTCTCATTCTCCTAGCTCCCTCCCTACTCTTCCCGTGCTCCCAATTTGCTCAGCAGATCTTGAACCTCTCCCTGTCTCCAGTGGACCATGTATGTCTCTCTTAGAGACCTCCTTGTTTATTAGCTTCTTTGGCAGTGTGGATTGTAGGCTGGTAATCCTTACTCTATGTCTAAAATCCACATATGAGTGAGTATATATCATGTTTGTCTTTTTGGGATTGGTTTACATTGCTCAGAATGGTTTCTTCTAGATCCATCCATTTTCCTGCAAATTTCAAGATTCCATTGTTTTTTTTTTTTTTTTTTCCACTGAATAGTACTCCATTGTGTAAATGTACCACAATTTCTCTTTCCATTCTTTGGCTGAGGGGCATCTAGGCTGCTTCCAGTTTCTGGCTATCACAAATAATGCTGCTATGAACATCTCAGGAAGACTAAATCCGTCCCTGAGTACCCTGGGATACTGATTCTGATGAGATCGCTTCGCTATTCCGGCCCCATACAGAGTGCCGAGAGTGTAGAGTCGGGAGCTGCTTCAGCACCTGCCTTGGGCCCAACTTCCATCTGCCCACCCTGGCAAACCCAGAGTCTGCTGACATCTCTGTGCCAGTGCTGCTGTCACCCACCTGGAGAGCGAGTGCCTCATACCTGCCTACACACAACTTGAGAACCCTCAGAGTATCAAAGTCAATTGCACACACCTGAAGAGAACACTGGACCCATACATACCAGGAAAGGAAGTGACACCAACTGTACCCACTGGAACAAGAAATAGGAAGACCACAATATAAGAACACATCCAACAACAGGAAAACCAATATGACACCACCAGAGTCTAGGGACTCTACACCAGCAAGACATGAACATCGAAACACAGAAGAAGCAGAAGAGAGCATCATTAAAAACAACTTCATGCAGATGATAGAGAACATAAGACAGGAAATCAGAAAATCCTTCAGAGAAATGGGAAAAAAGACAAACCAAAAGATGCAAGAAATCAAGGAAAGGCAAAAAGCCAAGAAAATGCAACTAAACAGCTGAAGGAAACAGTTCAGGACCTGAAAACTAAATTAGAGACAATAAAGAAAACACAAACTGAGGGAATGCTGGAAGTGGAAAAGCTGAGTAAACAATCAGGAACCACAGATGCAAGCATACCCAATAGAATACAAGAGATGGAAGACAGAATCTCAGATGCTGAAGACAAACTAGAGGAAATAAACTCGTCAAGCATAGAAAATCTGAAGTCAAACAAATCCATAACACAAAATATCCAGGAAATATGGGACACCATGAAAAGACCAAACCTAAGGATAATAGGTATAGAAGAAGGTGAAGAGACCCAAATTAAAGGTGCAGAAAACATATTCAACGAAATCATAGAAGAAAACTTTCCCAACCTAAAGGTAGACATGCCAATGAAAGTACAAGAAGCCTACAGAACACCAAATAGAGTGGACCACAAAAGAAAGTCCCCTCGTCACATAATAATTAAAACACCAAACTTACTGAATAAAGAAAATATATTAAGAGCACCAAGGGAAAAAGGCCAAGTAACATATAAAAGCAAACCTATCAGAATTACACCAGACTTCTCCATGGAAACTCTGAAAGCTAGAAGGACCTGGATAGATATTCACCAACTCTGAGGGTACATGGATGCCAGCCCAGACTTTTATACCCACCAAAGCTTTCAATCATTATAAATGGAGAAAACAAGTTATTCCATGACAAAACCAGATTTAAACAATACATAGCCACTAATCCATCCCTTCAGAAAGTAATGGAAGGAAAACTCCAACCTAAGGAAATTAACTACACTCACATAAACATAGGTAGTAGATAATACCACTCTACAAAAACACAATATAAAAGGCAGGGTAAATCCACATAAATACCTTTACCAACAACAAACCAAAAACAAACAAGAGTAAACATTCAATGGACCTTAATTTCCCTCAATATTAATGCTCTTAACTCCCCTATAAAAAGACACAGGCTAACAGATTGGATACAAAGACAGAGTCCATTCTTCTGCTTCATACAAGAAACACACCTCAAATTCAAAGACAGACATTACCTCAGAGTAAAGGGTTGGGATAAGATACTCCAATCAAATGGACCCAAGAAATGATCTGGGGTAGCTATCCTAGTATCTAACAAGATAGACTTCAAACTAAAATCAATCAAAAGAGATGAAGAAGGTCATTTCATATTCATCACAGGAAAATTCCATCAGGAAGAAGTCTCAATTCTAAACATCTATGCACCAAATACAAAGGCACCAACATTCATAAAAAACATTATTAAAACACAAATCACAAATAAGACCTCAAACTGTTATAGTGGGAGACCTCAACACTCCACTTTCACCACTGAACAGGACCACCAGACAGAAATTTAACAGAGAGACAAAGGAACTAGCAGAAGTAATGACCCAATTGGAATTAACAGACATTTATAGAACTTTCTATCTAAACACAAAAGAATATACCTTCTTTTCAGCATCACATGGAACCTTCTCAAAAATCAACCACATTCTCCACAACATAGCAAACTTCAATAGGTAGAAAAAAATTGGAATAATCCCCTGTGTCTTCTCAGACCACCATGCTTTAAAGTTAGAAATCAAAAACAAATCAAAGTGCAAAAAACCTAACAACTCATGGAAAATGAACAACACACAATTGCAACATTCCTGGGTCAAGGAAGAAATAAAGAAAGAAATTAAAGACTTCTTAGAATTTAATGGAAATGTTGACAAAACATACCCAAACTTATGGGACACTTTGAAAGCAGTACTAAGAGGAAAGTTCACAGCCCTAAGTGCTCACATGAAGAAACTAGAGAATAGCCACACCAGAGATTTGACATCATAGCTGAAAACTCTAGAAAAAATGGAAGCAAATTCACCCCAGAGGAGCAGATGCCAGGAAATAATCAAACTGAGGGCAGAAATCAATAAAGTTCAAACAAAGAAAACAATTCAAAGAATCAATATAACAAAGAGTTGGTTCTTCAAGAAAACATACTATAGAGACAAACCTTTATCCAAACTAACCAAAAGGCAGAAAGAGAATATGCAAATTAACAAAATCAGAAATGAAAAGGGGGACATAACAACGGACACTGAGGAAAACCAGAGAATCTTCAGGTCATACTTTGAAAACCTGTACTCCACAAAATTTGAAAATTTAAGGAAATGGACAATTTTCTAGACAGTTATCACTTACCAAAATTGAATCAAGAACAGATAAGCAACTTAAACAGACCTATAACCTCTAAGGAAATAGAGGCAGTCATCAAAAGTCTTCCAACCAAAAAAAGCCTAGGGCCAGATGGATTCACTGCAGAATTTGGCAAGAAATTCAAAGAAGTGCTAATACCAATACTCCTCAAATTGTTGCACAAAACAGAAGCAGAAGGGACATTGCCAAACTCTTTTTACGAGAGTAGAATAACCTTGATAGCCAAGCCACACAAAGACACAACTAAGAAAGAGAACTATAGACCAATATCCCTTATGAACATTGACGCAAAAATTCTCAATAAAATCCTAGCAAATTGAATACAAGATAATATCAGAGAAACCATCCACCATGATCAAGTAGGCTTCATCCCAGGGATGCAAGGATGGTTCAAAATACGAAAATCCATCAGAGTAATCCACCATATAAACAGAATGAGGAAAAAAAAACACATGGTCATCTCCCTAGATGCAGAAAAAGCCTATGACAAAATCCAACACCCCTTCATGATAAAGGTCTTGGAGAAATCAGGGATAATATGAACATACCTCAACATAATAAAAGCAATATACAGCAAGCCAACAGCCAACATCAAATTAAATGGAGAGAAACTCAATCCAATTCCTCTAAAACTGGGGACAAGACAAGGCTGTCCACTCTCTCCCTACCTCTTCAATATTGTCCTTGAAGTCCTAGCTAGAGCAATAAGACAAGAAAAGGAGATCAGGGAATACAAATCGGAAAGGAAGAAGTCAAACTCTCACTATTTGCAGACGATATGATAGTCTACATTAGTGCCCTGAAAAACTCTACCAGGGAACTCCTACAGCTAATAAACACCTTCAGCAAAGTGGCAGGATACAAGATTAACTGAAAAAAAAATCCGTAGCCCTACTATACACCGATGACACATTGGTGGAGAAAGAAATCAGAGAAACATCACCCTTTACAATTGCCACAATTCCAGGAAGAGTGAAGCCTTCCATGGGGGATCTTCAAAGTCTGTCATATCATTTGGAGCAGGGCCTAGCCCTTCCCTTGTGTGTCTAGCCTGAGAAAGTATCCCTCTATGTGGAATGGGCTCCCAAAGCCCACACCAGTATTATGGATAAATACTGATCCACTACCAAAGGCCCCAGAGATTGCCCAGACCTCCAAATTGACATCCTCCTTCAGGGGTTTTGGAACAGTACTATGCTGGTTCCCCAGCTATCAGTCTGGGGTCCATGAGTGCCCACATGTTCAGGTCAGCTGATTCTGTGGGTTTCTCCAGCCTGGTCTTGACCCCTTTGCTCATCACTCCTCATACTCTGCAATTGAATTTCAGAGTTCAGTTTAGTGTTTAGAAATGTGTGTCTGCTTCTACTTCCATCAGCTACTGGATGAAGGTCTACTAGGATGGCATTTAAGGTTGTCATCAACCTCATTATTGAAGAAGGGCATTTAAGGTGGCCTCTCCACTATGACTTAGATTGTTAGGTGGTGTCATCCTTGTAGATCTCTGGACATTTCCCTAGTGCCAGATTTCTGTTTAAACTTATAATGGCTCCCTCTATTATGACATCTCTGTTCTTGCTCTCCTCTATTCTTCCCCCAACTCAAACTTCCTACTCCCTGTGTCCTCCTTTCTCCTTGCCTCTCCTCTTCTCTTTCTTCAAACTTCCTCTGCCCTCCCTCCATGCTCCCAATTTGCTAAGGAGATTTTGTGCCTTTCCCCTTCTCTGTAGGACAATGAATGTCTCTCATAGGGTCCTCCTTGTTTCCAAACTTTTCTGCCAGTATGGATTGTAGGCTGGTAATCCTTTGCTCTATGTCTAAAATCCATATATGAGTGAGTATATTGCATGTTTATCTTTTTGTAATTCTGTTGCCTTGCTCAGGATGGTTTCTTCTACTTCCATCCATTTCCCTAAAAATTTCAGGATTCCATTGTTTTTTCTTCCACTGAGTAGTACTCCACTGTACAAATGTACCACATTTTCTCTATCTTTTCTTCAGTTGAGGAGCATCTAGGTTGCTTCCAGGTTCTGGCTATTACAAATAATGCTGATATGAACATCGTTGAACAGATGTCCTTGTTGTATGAATGTGACTCTTTTGGGTATAGGCGTTAAGAGTGGAATTGCTGGATCTTGTGGTAAACTGATTCCAATTTTCCTGAGGAACCTCAGTGATACTTTCCAAAGTGACTGTATAAGTTGACACTCCCACCAGCAGTGGAGTAGTATTCCACTTTCTTGACATCTTCTCAAACATAAACCTGGTGTTTTTGATTTTAGCCATTCTGACAGGAGTAAGATGGTATCTCAGAGTTGTTTTGAGTTATATTTCCCTAATGGCTAAGGATGTTGAGCACTTTCTTAAGTGTCAATCAGCCATTTTAGACTCCTCTATTGAGAATTCTGTACCCCACTTTTTAATTGGATTATTTAGTGTTTGGTGACTAGCTTATTGAGTTCTTTGTCAATTTTGGAAATAAGCCCTGTCAGATATGGGGTTTGTGAATGAGTATCTTTTCCCATTCTGTGGGCTACCTTTTGTCTTGTTGACTGTGTCCTTTGCCTTACAGAAGCTTCTCAGTTTCAGGAGTGTCTGTGTTACTGGTGTTATGTTCAGGAGACAGTCTCCTGTACCAATTAATTCAAGGGAAATTCCTACTTTCTCTTCTAAGAGATTCAGTGTGGCTGGATTTTTGTTAAAGTCTTTGATTCATTTGGGTTTAACTTTTGTGCATGATGATAGATATGTATCTATCTGCAGTCTTCTACAGGCCAGCATCCAGTTATACCAGTATCATTTGTTGTAGATGCTTTTATTGTCCATTGTATAATATTATCTTATTTGTCAAAAATCAGGTGTTGGTAAGTGTGTGGGTTGATATCAGGGTTTTCAATTCCATTTCATTGGTCTACCTATCTATTTTTGTGCCAATACCAAGCTGTTTTCAGGATTATAGATCTATAATAGAGCTTGAAGTCAGGGATGGTAATGCTTCCAGAAGTTGCTGTGTTGTACAGCATGGTTTTGGCTATCCAGGATCTTTTGTTTTTCCATAAAAACTTGATTATTGTTCTTTCAAGGTCTGTGAATAATTGTGCTGGCATTTTGATGGGGATTGCATTGAATTTGTAGATTGCTTTTGGTAAGATTGCCATTTTTACTATATTGATCCTACCCAATCAAGAGCATGGGAGATCTTTCCATTTTCTGTTATCTTCTTTAATTTCTTTCTTTAAATAATCAAAGTTCTTCCCATACAGGTCATTCACCTGTTTGCTTAGTGTTACCCCACCATACGTCATGTTGTTTATGGTTATTGTAAATGGTGATGGTTCTCTGAGTTCTTTCTCAGCCAATTTATTTCCTGTATATAGTAGGGCTACTGAATTTTTTGAGTTAAACTTGTGTCCTGCCACTTGGCTGAAGGTGTTTATCAGCCCTCCACCTGGTAGAGTTTTTCCGGTCCCTTTTGTAAAGTATCATATCATGTGACAATACTGAAAGTTTTACTTCTTCCTTTGCAATTTTTATCCACTTGATCTAATTTTTTTATCTTATTGTTCTAGGTAGAACTTCAAGTACAATATTGAAGAGATATGGAGAGAGTGGACAGCCTTATCTTGTTCCTGATTTTAGAGGAATCAAGTTGAGTTTCTCTCCATTTAGTTTGATGTTGGCTGTTGGTTTACTGTATATTGCTTTTATTATGTTTAGGTATGTTCCTGTTATTCCTGATCTCTCCAAGACCTTTATCATGAATGGGTTTTGGATTTTGTCAAAGGCTTCTTCAGCATCTAGTGAAATGATCATGTGGTTTTTCTTTTGCAATTTGTTTATTTCCTGGTGTCTACTCCTCTAGGGTGAGTTTTCTTCTTTTTGTTCTAGAGCTTTCAGTTGTGTTGTTAATTCTCTAGTGTGACTATTTTCTAGTTTCTTCATATGGGCATTTAGTGCTATGTACTTTACTCTTAGTACTGCTTTAGAAGTATCCCATAACTTTGGGTATGTTGTGCCTTCATTTTCACTCAAATCTAGTAAGTCTTTAATTTCTTCCTTGCCCCAGGAATGATCTAATTGCACACTGTTCAATTCCCATGAGATCTTATGAAGATTTGAGTTTTAGTATTGCTTCTTTAATGAATGTGGATGCCTTTGTATTTGGGGCATAGATATACAGAATTGAGACTTCTTCCTGATGGATTTTTCCTATGATTCATATGAAATGAACTTCCTCATATCTTTTGATCAATTTTAATTTGAATTCTAATTTGTTAACTATTAGGATAGCTACAACAGCTTGTTTTTTTTTTTTTGGTCCATTTGATTGGAAAATCTTTTCCCAACCATTTACTCTGAGTTAATGTCTATCCTTGAAGTTGAAGTGTGTTTCTTGATTCAGCAAAAAGTTGGATTTGGTCTTTGTATCCATTCTGTTAGCCTGTGTCCTTTTAATGGCAGTTAAGATCTTTAATATTGAGGGAAATCAAGGACAATTGAGTGTTCATTCTTGTTTGTTTTGGATTTGTTGTTGTTGTTGGTATTGTGTGTGAATAAACACTGATTTTTCTTTTGGATTTTGGTAAAGTGGGATTACCTATTGCCTATTTTTTTTGAGTGTAGTTAAGATTCTTAGGTTGGAGTTTTACTTCCAATACTTTCTGTAGGGCTGGATTAGTGGCTATGTATTGTTTAAATCTGTTTTTGCCATGGAATAACTTGTTTTCTTCATGTATATTGATTGAAAGCTTTGCTGGATTTAGTAGGCTGGGCTGGCATCCATGGTCTCTTAGTGTTTGTAAAATATCTATCCAGGACCTTCTGGCTTTCAGAGTTTCCATGGAGAAGTCAAGTAATTCTGATGGGTTTGCCTATATATGTTACTTGGCATTTTTCCTTTTCTGCTCTTAATATTCTTTTTTTATTCCATATGTTTGTTGTTTTGATTATTATGTGACAATGGGACATTTTTGTAGTCTACTCTACATGCTGTTTTGTAAGCTTCTTGTACTTTCATTGACATGTCTTTCTTTAGGTTGGAAAAGTTTTCTTCTATGATATTGTTGAATATGTTTTCTGTACCTTTGACCTGGGTTTTTTCAGCTTCTTCTATACTGATTATTCCTAGGTTTGGCCTTTTCACAATGTCCCAAATTTCCTGGATATTTTGTGTTAGGGATTTGTTGGACTTAAGATTTTCTTTGGTCAATGAATCTATTTCTCCTAGTGTATCTTCAATGACTGAGATTCTCTTTTCCATCTCTTTTATTCTGTTGATTATGCTTGCATCTGTAGTTCCTTATTGTTTACCCATCTTTTCTAATTCCAGCATTTCCTCAGACTGTGTTTTTTTTTAAATTGTCTCTATTTCAGCTTTGAAACCTTGTACTGTTTGAATTGTTTCTTACAATTATTGGTTTGTCTTTTCTTCCATTTCTTTTTTGTTTTTATTAGAAAGAAAATTATTGTACATGTCAATCCCAGGTCCCTTTCCATCCCCTCCTCCTCTGCCCCTTACTAACATCCTACCTATCCCATACCCTTTCTGATCCCAAGGGAGGGTGAGGCCTTCCATAGAGAGTCTTCAAACTTTGTCTTATTCTTTGTGATAGGGTCTAGGCCAACCTTCTTGTGTTTAGTCTCAGGGTGTATCCCTTCATGTGGGATGGGTTCCCAAGGTCCATTGCTATGCTAGGGATAAGTACTGAACCACAACAAGAAGTCCCATAGATTTCTAAGGTCTCCCTACTGACACCCACATTCAGGGGGTCTGGATCAATCCCATGCTGGTTTCCCAGATATCAGTCTGGGGACCAAGAGCTCTCCCTTGAACAGGTCAACTGTTTCTTTGGTTTTCACCAGCCTGGTCTGAATCCCTTTGCTCATGCTGCTTCTCTGCAACTGGATACCAGTTCAGTTCAAGGTTTAGCTGTGGGTGTCTGCTTCTACTTCTACCAGCTGTTGGATGAAGGCTATATGATGTCATATGAATTAGTCATCAATATCAGTATCAGGAGAGGTCATTTAAGGTAGCCTCTCCTCTGTTGCTTAGATTGTTAGTTGGTGTCATCTTTGTAGCTCTCCAGACATTTCCCTAGTGCCTGATTTCTGTATTTTCTCATTTCCTCTTTTAGGGTCTCTGTCATCTTCATGAAGTTTTTTTTAAGGTCATTCTGTTTTGCTTCATCTGTGTTGGGATGTTCAAGTCTTGCTGGTGTAGAGTTCCTAGACTCTGGTGGCATCAATTGGTTTTCCTGTTGTTGAATATGTTCTTAAATTATCACCTTCCCATCCCTTCTTCTGTGTGCAGGTTGGGTATCTTCTTCTCCTGGTGGATATGGATCCGAGGTTCTCTTCTAGTGGGTGCAAGCAGAACCAATACTTTGATGGGTCTCAGGATGATTGCAGGCAGATCTCAGGCACTCCCTCTCCATGTTTTTGGAAGAGGAACTAGCACAGAATTGTCAACAGACTCTAGGTTGCTTGGTTCACAGGGGGTGAGTCAAAGTCCCTGAAGTCCCCAGGCAAGGAGATCCCAGAGTGGGCCAACAGAATTTGGATTCCATATGCCAGTAAAGTTATTGAGTAACTTTTAGATCAAT
Organism: Cricetulus griseus; assembly: GCF_003668045.3. Lineage (NCBI taxonomy): Eukaryota > Metazoa > Chordata > Mammalia > Rodentia > Cricetidae > Cricetulus > Cricetulus griseus. The sequence continues at coordinate 87,405,267 of NC_048599.1, forward strand.
GTTCATGAGGGATATTGGTTTGTAGTTCTCTTTCTTAGTTGTGTCTTGGGAATCAAGGTAATTGTATCCTTGTAAAAAGAGTTTGCCAATGGATCTTCTGCGTCAGTTTTGTGGAACAATTTGAGAAGTTTTGGTATTAGCTCTTCTTTGAATTCCTGGTAAATTATGTACTGAAACCATCTGGCCCTGGGCTATTTTTGGTTGGAAGACTTTTGATGACTGCTTCTATTTCATTAGAGGTTATAGGTCTGTTTAAATTGCTTATCTGTTCTTGATTTAATTTTGATAAGCAATATCTATCCAGAAAATTGTCCATTTCTTTAAATTTTCAAATTTCTTGGAGTATATGTTTTCAAAATAATATCTGAAGATTTCTGGATTTTCTTTGTATCTATTGTTATATCCCCCTTTTCATTTCTGATTTTGTTAATTTGCACAGTCTCTCTCTGCTTTTTGGTTAGTTTGGATAAAGGTTTGTCTATCAGAAGGTTTTTCTTGAAGAATCAACTCTTTGTTATATTGATTCATTGTATTGTTTTCTTTGTTTCTACTTTACTAATTTCTGCCATCAATTTGTTATTTTCTGGTCTCAACTCCTCCTTGTGAGTTTGTTTCTTTTTGTTCTAGTGATATCAGTTGCTCTGTTAATTCTCTACTGTGACTTTTCTCAAGTTTCACCATGTGGGCACTGCTATGAACTTTCCTCTTAGTATTGCTTTCAAATTTTCCCATAAGTTTGGGTATGCTTTGTCTTTGTTCTTACTTAATTCCACAAAGTCTTTAATTTCTTTTTATTTCTTCCTTGACCAAGTAATGGTGCAATTGCACATTGTTCATATTCCATGAGTTTGTAGGGTTTCTGCAATTTGTGTTGTTGGTGAATTTTTAACTTGAAACCATGGTGATCCGATAAGATACAGGGTGTTATTCCATTTTTTTTGTAAATGTTGATATTTGCTATGTTGCAGAGTATGTGTTCAATTTTAGAGAAGGTACCATGTGGCACTGAGAAGAAGGTATATTGTTTTGTGTTTGGATAGGATATTTTATAGATGTCTGTTAATCACAATTGGGTCATAACTTCTGTTAGTTTCTTTGTTTAGTTTCTGTCTGGGTGTCCTGTATAGTGGTGATAGCGTGGTGTTGAAGTCTCCCATTACCAGTGTGATGTTTTATGTGTGATTTGAGCTTTAGTAATGTTTCTTTTATGAATGTAGGTGCCTTTCTATTTGGGTCATAGATTTTCAGAATTGAGACTTCTTCTTCATGGACTTTTCCTGTGGTGAATAGGAAATGACCTTCATCATCTCTTTTGATTGATTTTAGTTTGACATCTAATTTTTTAGATATTAGGGTTGCCATAGCAGCTTGCTTCTTGGGCCCATTTGATAGGAAAATCTTCTCCCAACCTTTAACTTGAGGTAATATTTGTCTGTGAAGATGAGGTGTGTCTCTTGTATGCAGCAGAAGGATGTATTCTGTCTTCATATCTGTTCTGTTAATCTGTGTCTTTTTATAGGCAAGTTAAGACCATTGCTATCAAGGGACACTAATGACCATTGATTGTTAATTCTTGTTTGTTTTGGGTTTGGTGGTGGTGGTGGTATTGTCTGTAAACTTTCCCTGATTTTTTTTTCTTTGGATTTTGGTATAGCTGGATTATCTATTGTCTATATTTTTGTGAGTGTATTTTATTTCATTGGGTTGGAGTTTTCCTTCCAGAACTTTCTCTAGGACTTTTGGATATGTATTGTTTTAAGTCTGACTTTGTCATGGAATATCTTATTTTCTCCATCTACAGTGATTGGAAGCTTTGCTTGGTTTAGTATTCTGGGTTGGCATCCATGGTGTCTTAGAGTTGTAGCAAATGTATCCAGGACCTTCCTTTTTTTTCAGAGTTTTCATTGACAAGTTGGTTGTAATTCTGATAGGTATGCCTTTACATGTTACATGCCCCTTTTCCTTTGCTGCTCTTAATTTTTTCTTTATTCTGTAAATTTGTTGTTTTGATTATTATTTGGCAAGAGCATCTATTTGGGGTTTTGTAAGCCTCTTGTACTTTCACAGGCATGTCCTTCTTTAGGCTGGGAAAGTTTCCTTCTATGATTTTGTTGAACATATTTTCTTCACCTTTTTTATTTTTTGAATGACTAAGGAAGACACCAATATTGGCCTCTGTTCTCCAAATACATGTTTCAGAGAGATAGAAATAGGGATGGGGTGACTCTCCCCTGAATTGAGGGCCTATTTTTTCACCTTCTTTACCTATTATTCTTAGGTTTGTACTTTTCATGGTGTCCCATATCACCTGGTTATTTTGCATTAGGGATTTGTTGTACTTAAGATTTTCTTTGGTCAATGACTCCATTTCCTCTAGTGAGTCTTCAACACCTGAGTTTCTCTCTTTCATCTCTAGTAATCTATTGGGTATAGTTACATCTGTAGTTTCTGTTCATTTACCCAGCATTTCTATTTCCAGCATTCACTCATTCTGTGTTGTCTTTATTGTTTCTATTTCAGCTTTCATGCTTTGTATTTTTGAATTGTTTCCTTGACTTGTTTGTTTGGGTTTTTTTCTTGGCTTTCCTTGCTTCTTTACAAGAGTTGTTTATTTCTTGAATTTTTTTGGTTTGTCTTTTCCTCCACTTCCTGTATTTTTGTTTTTTCTTCCATTTCTTTAAGGGATTTTTCTCATTTCCTCTTTGAGGGTCTCTATCATCTTCTTAAAGTTTTTTAAGGTCCTTATCATTTGCTTCTTCTGTGTTGGGATGTTCAGGTCTTGCCAGTATTGAGTCCCTAGATTCTGTTGGTGTCATATTGGTCTTTCTATTGTTGAATGTTTTCTCATCTGTCATCTTCCCATCCCTTCTTCCAGCTTTTGCAGATGGGGTCTCTCTCTCTCTCTCTCTCTCTCTCTCTCTCTCTCTCTCTCTCTCTCTGTCTCTGTCTCTGTCTCTCTCCTATTAACTCCAGGTGGATGTAGGTGTGTCAACACTTTGATGTCAGCAACTCGGGATGGTCTGAGCTCTCTTGGATCTCTCAAGTGGAGGGTATAGGGGGAACAAGACTAAGATGAGGGCAGACTCTGGATGGTTTGACATTTTGGGGTGGGTCCACTCAAGTAGAGGCCTTAGGGGGCCAAGACTCAAGCAGAGGTAGTAGGGGGCGATAATCTGATGAGGGCAGGTTCCTGATGGTCCAGATTGCCAGGGTGGGTCTACTACAAGAAGGGGTGAACCTTGAAATTCCAAGGAGAGGATGTAGGGAGTTGGGACTGAGCACGCCCCACAGTCACCACAAGCAGAGGGCTTAGGGGGGCCAAGACTGTGATGAGGGCAGGCTCTGGATGGTCTGAAGTGCCAGGATGGGTCAACTATAGGAGGAGCTAACCCTGGAAGTTCCAAGGAGAGGATATGGGGAGTTGGGCTGGGGGAAGTTGGGCCTGAGAAGGCCTCACACTCACCTCAATAGGCGATTGTGTTTTTCTGTAATGGTCTCTATCTGTTGCAAAGTGAAGATTCCTTGATAAAGGATGAGGGCTACACTTACCTGTCTCTGTAAAGACAGATACTTATATTGTACTGATTTAGTAAAGCAGTGGTTGTAGGTTCCCTTCTAAGATCCAGGGCTTTACAAGTCTTTTTTGTTGTCTAGTTTTCCACTGCCATGTATAATTTACCTCTTTTTGAGCAGTTCTTAAGTCTTAGTAGTGGCACCCATATGTTAGCATCAATCAGCAACTTTCTAACTGGATCAACTGGTATTTTTTTTTAACATTGTCTGCTTTATTTCATTTCAGATGTTTCTTTGTAATCTAACTCCATTAATTTCACTGACATAGATAACAAAATACTAAGCAAAGGAAATCATGGAAACAGTAGAAAATCTAGATGTTTCAAAGTGACCAGCAAGGCTACAAAAATGCACTAGCAGACTGGTAATGATAGGTACTTTTTGCAATAGGACGTAATTGCTAACTTTTAACTAACATTAAAAAACAAAACAACAACAAAGACCCAAAACTGAAACCAAAACAAAACTCAGTTTACTTTTTTACAGGACTGAAGAGATGATACTCAGGGCTTTAATTTTTCTATATGCATCACCTCACTTCTAGTTTTCTCTGTGAGTTGTGAAAACTAAGTAAAATGTGATATTGAAATTGAACAAATCAGAAGTATTTCTTTCTATGGTCTTTTCTGAACTTTCCAGAGAGCTAAGTACCAGTTTTCTCTCATGATTCAGGTTTGGTGCTGACATGATGCTGTCCAGCCTTATGTTCTTATCTCTATAATAAAAGAAAAAATAATCACCAAAATTTTGCATTTAGTTTTAAAGTCAAAGAATTTCCAATCCCTTTTCTGGTATAAAAGCAAACATTTTGACCAGCAAATATTTCTGTGTATAAGTAGACATTTTATTCTTTGTTAAACATTCTAGTCTCCCAGAAATTCCATATTTCTTTTGTAAACAGCTGGAATAGTGTTTCAGAACTCAACTCATATTTGAAAACATTTTCAAACAGAAATGCAAACGTTCAAAGAAAAGAAAAAATCCTCTAATTCTTTAGGGACAGGAAAATTTATAAAAAAGTGAGGAAGTAACAGCACTCAAAATTATGTCATGGAAAATCACAATAATGGAAATTTTCCAAGCCTTGAGTTGGGTGGAGCTACATGTTCTCAAGTCCCATGGAAAACTCTTTAAATTCTGGTTGTGAATGAAGAAATTCCTGCTCCTTCTGTTTCTTCTTGATCACCTACTGCAGACAGCATGTGGGAGCAGTGATTTACAGAAGATGCCTCTCTACTTTGTCCATGATGAGAAGAAAAAATAGGAGCCTTAGAGTTTGACTAGACATTGAACAAAGCTACTACATATAAAACAGGAGAGTGTCATCACAAGAATTGCTAAGAAATCAGTTGACATAAGTGAGATTTAGAATTATTTTATTTAATTTTCAGAAGGGATTTATAGTTAGAATGTAGTGTAAACTGTGGCTGCTATGATTAGTGATGAGAGAAACAGGAAAAAACACATAGGAAACCAGTAGGACAGGACTTGATACACAGTAAACATCTTTCAATAAAAACTGCAGAATTGTGAAGTGAGATGCAAAGCAGCCATTCTTATAGGTTTAATGTAATTAATATTATATTTAAATTTTAACTGTGAAATAAATACAAATCAGTTATAATGCAACAAGCACATGTCATATTTTGCCCTCTCAACAGCTTTATTTTTTAAACATATTTCTATCCTTGAACACTTCTTCATTTTTAAGATTAAACAGTTAATTTTCAGAGAATGTCTCCAGAATCTTGATGTGGAACCATGAAATGCTGTCCTCCTTCTTATTAATACACAGCATGAAATTTACAATGTCCACAATTACACACCAGACAAGTTCATTAGAATAGACCTTAAGGTGAGAAACATGACAGAAGCCAAGGAGTAGAATATCCTAAGTTAAATGTGTCTATTTACTCTCCTTAATTGTGTTTGATGTTTGTGAATAATTATTGTTGGCCCCTGCTTAAGAATGTTCAGTAAATTTGAACATCTGGAGCCCTGGTTTCGTGTCAATCTAAGTCAGATGAATTAGCAAGATCCTAGAAGAGGCTTCAGGTACCCACTGAAATGAACACCAGTGGAAACACATGAATGGTAGGTATCACAGGCCATTCCACTCCAGAAATAGCAAGATTATGACAATTGAAGTATTTGAGACAATTATCAGAGCATCAGTGACTGCTGGGAGAAGGTACCAAAATCTGAAGGGGACATAGTTCCCAGATTGTCATGTATAGGAACATTCTTACATAGATGGGTGAGTAATAAATATTTGATTTATATAAACATCTATCTATGCTTATTTTAGGCAGCTCTCTCTTTTGTTAGTATTTGTAAAGCACCATCTTATATTGTTTTCCTGTCTCATTGCACCTTTGTATTAAGTTTTTAGAGCTGAGGTTGTTAATATAAAGTTTCCAAACGTATTTACAATTTCAGAAATATTATTCATAAGTTTTATAAAATAATTAAATAAACAAACCTCTTTTATCACAATTTAAGAGTTATAACTGAAGACAGCATAATATTTAAAGGACATATCCTATTTTATGCTAATTAAATTTTTACTTTTTGTGTAGATGTTATTTAGAAACTATGCTGACATCAGTATTATCTATCATCACTGATACATGTTTTCTAAAATGCAGTTATAATAACTGTCTAGTGGAATTTTTGAAGTCTCTGAACTTGATCTATGTTACTGTGTCCATTTTCTGTTAGAGAATACAGAAGTACCTTTGTCTGTGACAATGGCTACTACATGAGCAAGCTGGCATTGTTATGTGTTTGATAGTAGAATATTAACATTCTTTAAAGATAACTTTTATTTGAATAAGCTTAATTGAGAAAACTTGCTAAGGAAATAGATAATAAGAATTATTACTATAAGTTAATATAAGCTTTCTCTTCCTTTTATTGTTCCAGTCAATTTGATAACTTCCTGGATACAAGGAAATTATCTGGAGCAGGAGGTCTGAGGGTAATGCCATACATTTATCTGTGGGCCAAGGACACATGTTTAGATTATTGTTAATCATTATGCTGTCACTAGCCAAAATAATTTTAATACATTTTAAACCTATGAGAAGATTGGTAAATGTCTATCACCATCGGTGATAGTATAGCTAGAATTAGGAGTAGAATGCCATTCTTCTGACTGTGGGGTGTGTACTCACACCTCAACACTGTCTTCTGATATTCTGACTGCCTTCACGGCATCATGTTTTCCTGTTCGCTCAAGAACCTGTTGAGAGACATTCTTATCAAGTTCAAATACAGAAATGTCATCTGGGCTTTGAGAGTACTTAGAACCTTAAGCAATTTGCTCCAGTCCATGGAACAAACAGCAAATCCTATATTGGTATAGTTTGCAAGAGTCAGGAACTGGTCAGACTCATTTCTTCCTATTCTTTTTCCTGCATTATTCTTCAGCTACGCTAGCCAGAACCTGAGACTTGGAATAGTATACTTACCTGGATGACACATAGATATTTGCTGATGCCATGATCCTTTTAAGTTTGTTTTGTTTTTTGTTTGTTTGTTTTTTCAAGACAGGGTTTCTCTGTGGCTTTGGAGGCTGTCCTGAAACTCACTCTGTAGCCCAGGTAAAGTTTGCTTTATCCTACTGTTATTGATGATAGTTTGTAAATGGTTTTGGAATTCATAGTATGGGCACCTAGGAGAAATTAATTGGAGAACTGAGCAGAGAAACTATTGTACATTATACATGTTTGTTAGTTTTATTCATAGTTAAAAAGATTTCTATTAGTTGAAATTAGAATTTCTAAACAAAGAATATTTTAACCTTTGCAATAAAATATTATTCTTTTGTTTACATCTTTTTAACAAAGACATGTGAGCATGTCCATATTGTCAAAGATATATGCTTCCCAACTGATACATGCCCATAAAAAGTATAAGAATTCAATCATTCTTTTCATTTATATGCACAAGTGGAAATAAATGGAAAATCTTCCACACATAGCTGTTTCCATTTCCATGTGTGATGAGCTTTAGATTTTAAATATTCTGTAATTTATTCTGTTAAATATTCTGTAAATATTCTGTACCTCAATCTGACTGATCTGTCACCCTGTAAAATTTTTTCTTTTCTTTTTTTGGGATTCTCAATGAAATCAAGCACTCACTGTAATTTTGGATTTAGCTGTAATAAGTCACTATTGATTTCAAAAGTATAAATGGGATTGAAGCAAGTGTTTTTCATTGCCAAATTACATACTCTCTACTGGACTTTCACCTTTTCCTTGGAAACCATGCAAAACCAGAGTTTAGTAACTGAATTTGTCTTCCTGGGACTATCACAGAATCCAAGTGTTCAAAAACTGATATTTATTATATGTTTGTTTGTCTACATTGCAACTATCGGAGGCAACATGACAATTGTGGTAACCATTGTCTGTAGCCCTACACTGCTGAGCTACCCCATGTATTTCTTTCTGGCTTTTCTGTCTTTACTTGATGCAAGTTTCTCTTCTGCCATGACACCGAAGATGATTGTGGATTCTCTCTATGAGAGAAAAACTATCTCCTTTGAAGGATGCATGATACAACTTTTTTCTGAACACTTCTTTGGTGGGGCTGAGGTGATTGTTCTGACAGCCATGGCCTATGACCGCTATGTGGCCATTTGCAAGCCCTTACACTACTCTTCCATCATGAACTGGAGGCTCTGTGGCACTCTGATAGGAGTTGCCTGGGCAGGGGGATTCTTACATTCCATCATACAAATCATCTTCACTTTGCAGCTGCCCTTCTGTGGACCCAATGTCATTGATCATTTCATATGTGATTTGTACCCATTGCTGGAGCTTGCCTGCACTGACACTCACATCTTTGGCCTTTTAGTGGTTGCCAACAGTGGATTTATCTGCATCATAATCTTCTCCTTGTTGCTTGTTTCATATGGTTTTATCTTGCTCTCACTGAGATCCCACAGTTCTGAAGGGCGATGGAAAGCTCTGTCTACTTGTGGGTCCCACATTGCTGTTGTGATCTTGTTCTTTGTTCCATGTATATTTACATATGCAAGACCTCCTACTGCCTTCTCCTTTGACAAAATGGTAGCAATATTTTACACCATGTTATCGCCATTGCTTAATCCAATGATTTACACTTTTCGGAATAAGGACATGAAGAATGCCATAAGGAAAGTGTGGAAGAAATTGATAGTACATTCAGATGAAACATAAAAATGTTACTTTTACCAAAATTTATATTAATAGTAAAGAAGTCAAAATTATTGCACACAAAGCATAGTACATTTATTTCCTATGAGGAGCTAATGCTATTCTCCAGAACAAGCATTATTTTGGGCTTTAGATAATGCTGTTTTCCCTTTTATATCAAACATGTGCACTGAGTTGGAAACTCAATATTTATGTGTGTAAATGAAAGATGATTGAATTTTATATTTAGAATCTATTAATTAAAAAAGAATGGAATCAAAATTACTAGCTACAGTGGTGGCTATTAACTCCAAGCTTACAGGTAATTCAAACTGTTATATATATTTGGATGAAAACCTATTTTCAATTTAAAAAATCAGTTTATGATAATGATCTCAGTAACAGCTAGAATTTAGAAAGGCTAGAAGGAAAATTTTCACAAAAGTACTGTAGGCTCCCTGTCTCTTGTGATTCCATTATGTCATGGGGGGTTCTTTGCCTTTTGTTAAAGAATGTGAACCATTTCTTGATGTATTGAGAGATAATTCTTGGTTGGCCATTCCTGCCAGTGCATGTTTTCTTCGTGGATTAAGAGACAATTTATGTCAGTCAGCCCTGGGAAAGAAGATGGAAGGATCCCCTAATAGTGAAAAAAATACCTCTTAGGAAAATTACCAAAGGAGTTCCTGAGATCCCACCAACCTAAAACAGCTAATATCAACTACAGTTAATGCAATAAAATATTGGGGCAGTAAATAAATGAGTAGTAATTAAAGAATTTAAATAAAAGAGACAAAAGCTCTCAAAAGAGGATTGTATTTATACACAGCTTTAATCTTCTTAACTTTTATACTCAAACTAAATATAATTTTATTTGAAGTTATTAATAAAGCAATCATTCAAGTTTAAACATATCTGTTTGTTGTAATCCCAGCACTCAGAAGGTGGCGGCAGGAGATTCCTCACGAGTTTGTGACCAATCTGATCTACATAAAGACTTCTATGTCAGATTCAGATGTTCCCCCCTTGAGCCCTCCTTGTTACTTAGTTTATTTGGATCTGTGGAATTAAATATAATTTTACCCTGATCCTCCTGCATCAAAATCCAAGTGCCAGATTTATGCTGTTTTTATCTTGCTCTTAGATGCCTTACAACTGGAACTCTGCTCCCTGAGCCATGTCCTGAAGCAGGGACCTTGGAGAGTGTTTCTTCCTGTGCCCCAGGGTACATCTTGACCATTGTTTCCTTCTTAAAAATTCTTAAAATTGTGAGTTCTTCTACTAAGGAGGATTTTGTGCATTTTTTCATTGCAATGTTCTTTTCTCTTTAAAAGAGTATAATTTGTTTATGGTCCCCAAATACTAACTCTTTTCTTTTGAAATATTCTTAGGTTTCTGTTAATAAATGCTTGAATGTAGCATCATGTTTAGGGATGGAGCTTTGTTGTATAATGGATGGGCTACAGCTTCTCAACAGAATTTAAGCAGAATGCTTATCAAACATGAGAGCTGAATTCACTCATATAGACTTCTTCTGTCAATCTACAAGGAAAGTAAATGTTTTGTTTTAAAAATACTATATCAAAAACTGTTCATTAAAAGAAAACATTCAATGAAAAACATATGAAAAGCAATATAGTATTATGTAATATATAATGGTTCTTATGATATGTCTCATCTTCCACAAACCCCTGAGCCTTGCTTGGGAGGAGAGATGTGATAAAGACAGCCCATTTTAAGCTAAGTGAATTCTCTACACATTGTCCAGGTATGAGTCTCTGTGTTAATTACCAATACATTTAAGAAGTGGCTTAAATTAGATATGAAGAGCCCTGTTTTAAAATAACAATTAGTAAAGCAAAATAAAATGAAAAGGCTGTGAATTTGAAGAAGAGTAGAGAGGTATATTTGAGAGTATTTCTAGAGGAAACAGAAGGAAGAAATTTTACAATCAAATTATGATCTCAAATTTTTTAACAATCTAATCTGAGGAGAGTTTGTCAGTTTTGTTTTTTTCTTTGGAGAGCTTTCCAAATGGATGAGTTGATACATAAAAGTAGAAGATTGTGTAAAAATAAATAAAAACTAACCAGATAAGCAAACAACAAAAACAAAGCCGAGCAATAAGGCAACATCTGGGATGAAGTCCTATGACCTCATGGGCTGTCTAGTTGTTGGGATCAACATTACATAAAAAACTTTTGGAATTAAGTTTTCCTAGTTTTATTAAAATTTTTCATGCAAAGTATTTTGATCATATTCTTTCTCTTTCCCCAATTCCTTCCAGATCCTCCCAACCTCCCTCCCTCCCCTATAATCTTCTTTTCCCTCCAATCTCTCTTAACAAAAAAGTAAAAAAGCAAACCAATAAGATGAAAATTATCAAAATAAAACAAAAGGCATACAAGAATATAAATGAGTCCATGTTTTTCTTGACTATCTGTTCCTGAGCATGGGCCTTCCCTGACTGGTTGAGATGGTTAGTGTTGCTATACTGAAGAAAAATGCTTTTTCTTATCCCAGAAGCTATCAATTATAAATGGCTTCTCAATTAGGGGTGGGCCTTTATGCCCATTCCCTCTTCTCTGTGCTTAGATTTTCCTTTGTTTGGTCTTGTGCTGGTCCTATGCATGCTGTCCATTTTCTGAGTACATATTTGAGTCTGCCATGTTGTGTCTGGAAAACGTTGTTTCCATAAATTCATCCACTAGTCCTGGTTCTTAAGTTATGTCTCCTTTAACATATAGATATCAAAGCCTTGAGGGGAGAGGTGATAAAGACAACCTGTTTAAGGCTGAATGGTCCAAAGCTTGTCACTGTTTGATGATTGTCCTGCTGTGAGTCATTCTGTTAATTATCATTTACTTCAAGAAGCTTTTCTGATGAGGGTTGATGGATAGACTTATCTATGCTTTGTTAGGGGTAATTTTATTTCTATGCCCACTTAGAAAACAATAGTATTGCTTTTCTTCTTTTTAAAAACACTTTAATTACTACTCATATTTACATATCCATCCACCCATTCCCTTGCCTTCCCACCCTCCCATGTTCCCCACTAATCCCCCTAATCCCCCCAACTCCTCCCCAGGGATAGTGAGGCCCTCCACAGGGGACCTTCAAAGACTATCATATCATTTGGAAAGGGCCTTGACCATTCCTTGCTGTATCTGGGCTGCAATAGTGTCCCTCCATAGGGAATGGGCTCCCAAATCCCATTTGTGCTCTGGGGATAAAGACTGGTTCCACTGTTAGATATGCCATAGCCTCCTAGCTGGCACCCACATTCAGAGGGCTTGGTTTGGTTCAATGGTGTTTCCCCAGCTTTATGACTAGGGTCTCCATGCTCTCACTAGGTCAGGTTCACTGTTTGTGTGGGTTCCTCCAGTCCCATCTTGGCTCCTTTGCTCATCCCTCCTCCCTCTTCACAACTGGATTCCAGTAGTATGGTTCAGTGTTAGCTGTGGGAGCCTGTTTCTGCTTTAAATATCTACAGGATGGAGGTTCTAGGAATGGTAACCAAGATAGGCATCAATCTCATTATAGAGGAATGGCATCAATGCCACCCTCTCCACCACTGCCTGGATTAGATGGAGTCATCCCTGTGGATCCTGTAACATTTACCTGTGCCAGAGCTCTCTCCAAACCTGTACTGTCTCCCTCTGTCAAGTTATCTCCTTTCTTGCCCTCCTCTACTCCTCCCCATCTCAATCCTCTTGTTCTCCCCCCATCCTTTTCTTCCCTTCCCACCTCCCCCCCACTCCCACTTTGTTCTGGGGTTCTTGTCCCCATCCCCTTCTTCAAGGGACTATGCAAGCTTCTCTTCTGGGACCTCCTTGTTTCTTAGATCCTCTGGCAGTGTAAAGTGCTCAACATCCTTAGCCATCAGGGAAATGAAGCTCAAAACCACTCTGAGATATCATCTTACTCCTGTCAGAATGGCTAAAATTAATAACACAGATGGCAATCTATGCTGGAGATGATGTGGATAAAAAGGAACTCTCCTCCATTTCTGGTGGGAGTGCAAACTTGTACAACCACTTTGGAAATCAGTATGGCAGTTTCTCAGGAAAATGGGAATCAATCTACCTCAAGATCCAGCAATTCTTCTCTTGAGAATATATTCGAAGAATGCACACTCATACAATAAGTACATATGTTCAACTGTGTTCATAGCAGCATTATTTGTAATAGTCAGAACCTGGAAGCAACCTAGATGACCTTCAACTGAAAATTGATAGAGAAAATGTGGTACATTTACACAGTGGAGTACTACTTAGTGGAAAAACAAAACAAAACAAAACAAAACATTGGAATCTTGAAATTTGCAGGCAAATAGATGGAACTACAAGAAACCATCCTGTGTGAGATAACCCAATCATAAAAAGATAAACATTGTATGTACTCATTCATTTTTGATTTTTAGACATAGGGCAAAGGTTTATGAGTCTACAAAATAATAGTGTTACTTTTCCTGTAGGGCCCATCACCTATTTGCTCTGAGGTTTTTGGCTCAACTAAAAGTATCATGTGTTGTGTATTGATTCAATCTCAGAAAATGAGCTTTAAATTAAAATAAGAAAAGAAAAAGAAAGTGTTTCGTTATTCCCATAATGTAACATTAATGCTACTATTGACTAGTGGACATATCTTCCAGACACGTTGATGTTTATTTGAGATTCTATAGAGAAGATAAGCTATATATTTTCTGATAGTGTCTTCCCTTTCTCCTTAGACCATAGTCATTTCATACCTGAATTATAAAATCCTTTGAAATTGTCAGCCTCCCAGCCACACACTGCTACCATCTGATAGGGTAGATTCTTTGATGAGGAATATAAAATTATGTAAAACAATTAACCAAGATTTTAATTAAAGAAAATATGTTTAACTAGTAAGGAAACTCAAATAAAAGCTTAACTGACCTTACAACTGTCAGAATGGCTATCATAAAGAAGGCAAACAAGACAAAACAATGCCACGTAAATGGAGGGTGAGATGTATGAGAAATATAAAATATGTGTTTTTTTCTATCAAATACTGTAAAAACTGTGTTTAGGACAAGTAATTTAAATCTTTTAAACTCCCTCCCCTTATAAGACTTTTTTTTTTTTTGATTTTTTGAGACAGGGTTTCTCTTTGTACGTTTGGAGCCTATCCTGGCACTCTCTCTGTTTACCAGGCTGGCCTTGAACTCACAGAGATCTACCTGCCTCTGCCTCCTGAGTGCTGGGATTAAAGGCATGTTCCACCAATGCCCAGATCCTTATAAGACTTTAATGTAAATGTTTTAATACTCCTGTTCCAGTAAAATCTTTGTTTATACAAAGGTCCATGGCTTATTCTATGAATTTGATGGTATGAATGAATAACCACTATATCATCTGTTATTCTTTTGTTTAAAAAGAAGAAAAGAGAAATGCTGAGACATGAGACATAAGACTATAAGTTTATTATAAGGCCTGACAGAATGGGGAGACTAAGAAGAGGAACAGGGTAATGGCTGACTGCCATGGTCGGTCACCATAGAGAGACAGAGCGAGAGCATAGGTGGGAGACAGAGTAGAGTGAGAGCAGAGACAAAGCAGAGTGGGGAAACAGAGGAAACAGAGAGAGGGAACACAGAGAGAGAACAGAGAGCATAAAGGGGCAGGGACTTGTCTTTTAAAGGGGTCCTCTGCACCTGCGTGCAGACTTAGTTCCCATGGATCCTTGGGCTGACCAGGGTACTGCCTGTTCCACCAGGTAACAGGGACAGGCCAGCATAATGCCTGAACCTTTCATTCCCACCTCTACTTATTATTTAAAAAAGGTGGGGTGTTTAGATATGGCAGGTTAAGGAATAAGGGCGTCAAATTCTAAAGACTGCTTCCTGCTGACATGGGGGGCGTTGACCATCTTTGGGGGACCCGAGAAGGTTGGGGTGCTGCCATGTCCTGGGGTAGCTGGTTGTTTCATTGCAGTCCAGGCTGTATGGAACTCCCTGGCACTGCTTAGACCTGGCAAGATGTTGACAGAGCAGAGGACTAGGTTAAGTTTAGAAAAAAAAAATTTCTTATGTCCTGTCACTTGAGGGGAAGATTGTAAGATGAGGGAGGAGTTCCCGAGGAGTCCTAACATGAGGGAAGGGAATTTGGGACCAGGGAAAGGTTGAATATTACCTGGAGTGAATCTGACCTGTTTGGATCTGATTCGGCTCCCTGGAACTTACAAGAATCCTTAGAGTTTGTGGAAAGATAAGTATTAGACACATTAGCAGCATATTTACATTAGAAGCAACTTGGCTGAAAGTATTACCATTTAAAAATAGACAGATTATTTTTTAGGACAATGAAAAGCATCTTAATCTTGACTTCATAGTTATGATCCTATAGTGGTATTGGTGAACTTTATTATGAACAGTAGCATGAGAAATAGAGAAGTCAGGAACATATTTCATTGTTTTTAATGTCTCAACTTATTTTATCATCACTTAAGCCTTTTTATCCTCAGGCCTTTGTAACTACATTCTCAGACTTTTATACATCTTCGACTTTCCTATCTTCACATAGATAAACCCTAAAATACCTGTTCCTGGAATCTGTTTTGCTTTAAGCTGTCAAGACTGCCAGTCGTCAAAAGCATCAGAGTTCTTGAGAAGGATAAGATTTTACCTGAATCAATGATTAAAGAATAATAGAGACTTGCCAGCAGGCTGCATGGACAGCCATCCACAAGGTCCTCCATCCATAGTAGTGGGCTGCAGGACACCTGCCTTCTTGCTGATAACTTTTGACCTGTGGATTACAGACTTTGGGAAGACTCACCTACCATTGGCCCAAGCAGCGCCAAGAAAGTCGATTCCGTTGTCCTCTTGTCCAAGGTCTGGAATACTTTGTAGTAGTTGAGGTGAAGGGCAGGGTTGCTCAGTGCCTAGCGTTGTCACTGACTCAAGATGAAGCTTCTTCAGTGCCCATCAGTCTTCTCAGAGGAAATGGGGTGGGGACAGCAGCTGGCCTGTCTCTCTGTTATAAAAATCTATTTAACAAAACATTTTAAATGCCATATTCTCTAGATCTCTGAGCATTTGAGTGCTGTCTAGTTTAGTATCTCAGCAGTTAAGTTTGTCTTTAGTTAGAGAAAAATTCCTTTTTGTAATAAAAGCTGTACCTTTGTAAACGGCTTATAGGATAGACTGAGTGGTATAAATATTTTGTTACTTTGAAATAGATCTTTATGATTTTAAATTTTCATTATCATTTAAAGATACATGAGTTAAATTTAAGTTGTATAGACTTAGCTTATATTTTAAGTAAAGGTAGATTAGAACTTTATGACTTTAAATGTTTACCATCATTTAAAGATATATAGCAATTTAGAAATATGAGACTTAGTATAGTTTAATTTAAGTTGTATATAGAGTTAGATAAGTATAAAGTTAAATTACAGGTACAGAGACAAGTAGGACGGGATAACAGTAAAGGGGGACTAAAATGCAATCTCTGATCCGTACATTGTAGCAAACAGACAGGAGATTTAAAGGGAGAGAGCAGAGGGCCCTGGAAAGGCATAGTATTTAGTAAACAAGCCATGAACAACAGAGCCAGTGAAAGAAGAAATCACAGACAAAAAATAAAATAAAATAAAATAAAAAGCAAAAAGAACTGGCAGAAATCAAAAATCTGGTAGACAGGTTTGCTGGCACAGGCCGCTGGAGTGGGCGTGCCTACAGATAGGTCACATGACCAAAATGGCGGCAACCATAAGCCGCTTTTGTCTGTTTACCTGTTTGTTGGATGAAACCAGAAAGGTTCCTCTATGCATTTCCCATGGGTGAGGCAAGTGGAAAACCGGCAAAAAGCTCCTCTCTGGATGCACATCTGCCTGTGGGAGTTGCCAGGGGCCTAGCCCCGAAGGGGACACAGCTGTCCCGAAACCGAAAAAGGACCCAGCGGTCCAAGCTGAAAAAGCAAAAAAGCAGTGCTCCTAGAGCAGGATCCCATGCCTGACCTTCAGGAAATGCACCCAACAAGTGAAAGAAGAAATAAAAAGCAAGAAGTCAGGTGGCAGTACTTGCCTGTGCAAGTCACTGAACTGAGTGGGCAGGCCTAAACTAGGTCACCTGGTTATGACCAAGATGGCAGCCCCCAGGTTAGCCCATGTGGTTGAGATCACGACCCCGTAAGCATATTCTCAAGTGCCAGAAAAGTTTCAAACCTCATTCATGTGGAAAAAATGAAAACCGGCAAACAAACAAAAAATTCTCAGAGCGTCTCAAGCAGACATTGCCAACCAAGAAGAAACACAGTCAGAGAAAGAACAAACAGAACAATGAGGGACATTCCCAGGTGAAAGTAATTTCCCATTGGGAGGCAGAACTCTGCTCATTTACCTACTGGCTTCCAGTAACCGAAAGATCCCGTAAAAATGTATTTCCCGTGGGCAAGGCCAAAAATGGCACAGATTGCCATGTCTGAGAGCACCCGGCCCGAAACCGAAAAATGGACCCAGAGTGAACAGTGCTGGGTCTGCCCCATGGGTATCTTACCGGATTTCAGCGAATAGGCAGATCAGTGAGTTCCAGCGATACTTAGTTAGAAAAGTGGCAATTTGAGTTCCGGCATCTCAGGCTGCTGCAGGCAGGAGGGAGTACCAGGAAAAGCAGAGATGGAAGTGGGCTATGAGTTCAGATTTTAGGATCTCTGAGATTTCCCATGCTCCTGGCAGGAAAAGTTACAAAGAAAGACTATCCCACCAGCTAGCTTTGGGAGAGGGTCTATGGAGAGAGCCTAAACCAAGTCAGGCACCAAAATGTTATTATTTTATTTAAGAAGAAGAAAAGAGAAATGCTGAGACATGAGACATAAGACTATAAGTTTATTATAAGGCCCGGCCGAATGGGGAGAGTAAGAAGAGGAACAGGGTAATGGCTGACTGCCATGGTCGGTCACCATAGAGAGACAGAGCGAGAGCATAGGTGGGAGACAGAGTAGAGTGAGAGCAGAGACAAAGCAGAGCAGGGAAACAGAGGAAACAGAGAGAGGGAACACAGAGAGGGAACAGAGAGAGAGAGAATAGAGAGCGTAAAGGGGCAGGGACTTGTCTTTTAAAGGGGTCCTCTGCACCTGCGTGCAGACTTAGTTCTCATGGAACCTTGGGCTGACCAGGGTACTGCCTGTTCCACCAGGTAACAGGGACAGGCCAGCATAATGCCTGAACCTTTCATCATCCCTCCTTCATTTTTCTGTACACTTCTTACCTTATGGCCACAAACTTATTTCTGACAGCAAGTAGAATGACTTATTAAATGCTGGTGAGAATGTGTTCAGCTATTATGAAAATCAGTATGTTAGGAACATAATATATAACATCTAACTACAACACTACTGTCTAGTGAACCAAAGTAAATCTACAAGGGAGATGTATTTATGCACAGGTTTACCACACATCCATCATAGGTGAACTATAGAATCAGTCCAGAACGGCCCCAACAGATCAATCAATTAAAAATGTGATAAATATAGACAAAGAATAATTTTGTGTAGCCATAAAAAGAATAAATTTATGCTATTTATAAGAAAATGGATGGAGCAAGACACCATTGAGTGAAGTAAAATAAGCCATTTTAAAGCTTAAAAACCTACTATATTTTTATTTAATATGTGAGAGCGAGGGTAAATAAGAAGGACACACTAGTAAATGGGGAACTACTAGGAATGGAATAATGTGAGGTGGAGTTCAGAGTAATTTAAAAAAGGAATATGATTAAATGTATTACATGTATATATGGAAAATTATAATATGACCTCTTATATTGTACAACTAATATATCATCAAAGTGAAGGAAAGGAACACTGGGGTGTCCATAGTTTTTTACATACTACTGAGTCTATTGAAATGTATATACTTTGTCCAGCTAATGGTTTAAAATTTAATCCTTTATGAATTTCATAATGAGACAACAATGAATGAAATAATTGTTTCCTTTGCTTAAAATATTTTTAGAAATCTTGCGCAGTAATGGGTACAAGTCATCCCAAAAAGGATGAGAATATTGGGCCTAAAGAAGAGCTTCTATAAAGTGGTAACTATGTGTATGATGAAATACAAAAATCTCCTAGATCTGACTACCCATAGCAGAGTCCCCAGTTAATGATGGAAGAGGAATAGGAAGACTTCAAAAATAGCCACATGCTGGTCATAGCCCATGGCTATGAAAACACAAAGTACTAAGAAAAAAGCAAAATGATTTAATACCATTTTTAGAATACTCAATGTGTTTTAGTAATATTGGCATGCTAGGAGAATTTTAGCTATCACCACAATGCAACCTGAGATAATAAATTCATTTAGGCAATTATAGGCACAATTTATCTTTTCTTCTTTCTATTTTTCTTGAGGAAGGGATGTTCCTGTTTCAGAAGCTGACCTAGAAATCTTAATGTAGATCAGATTGTTCACAAACTCATGGGGAATTTCTTGATGCCCCCTTCTGAGTTCTTGGATTACAACAAGCAGACATGTCTAAACTTGAATATCTGAATCTCACTGTGAAGGGAAATCGAATAGGTAAGAAAAGTGGATGGACGGGGGGGGGGGGTCTGAATACAGGGTTGGGATGGGAATAGGAGGGATAAGCTCATGGGAGGATGGAGGGAGAAAGTACTGGAAGCATTATTGGGACAAACTCAAAACCTAGTTCAATGGAAAATCCCAGGATCTATGACGATGACCCTGACTAAGACTCCAATTAATGGGATATGGAGCCTGAATTGGTCATCTTCTGTAATCAGGCACAACTTTCACTGGAGGAAATCACACCCTAATCTAGACACACAACCTTTGATCTACAATTGCCCTGCCTACAAGATTTGCTGAGGTAAAGGTGATGCAAAAATTAGAAGTGTGGCCAACTAATGACTGGTCCAGCTTGAGACTCATACCATGAAAGGGAACCCACACCTGACACTGCTTGAAGTACCAGAACTCAGAAGCTGGACAGTCCAGAGACTAATATAGAATCAAAGTGACTGACAATTAAAGAAAAGTCAATGAAATTGTTCCTAAGGATACTTTCTTATACTCATATATTGTTGTCTAGCCCAATTTGCATCAAAGAAGCTTCACCTCACAACTGATGGAAACAGCAGAGACCCATAGACAAACACTAGGTTGGGATTGGGAATCTCACCCCCATGTGGAAGAGGGTAGGAAGGATTGTGGGAGCCAGAGAAGTCAAGGGCACCACAAGAAAACTCACAGAATCCACTAACCTGGTCTTATAGGCACTCAGACACTGAACAGACAATGGGAGAACTTGCATGGGACTGACCTAGGACCTCTACACCAGTTACAGTTGTGTAGATTGGTATTCCTGTTGGTCTCCTAACAGTGGGAACAGAGGCCATCTCAGACTCTGTTACCAGCACTTGTGATTCCTACCTTCTACTGGGTTGCCTCATCCTGTCTCAATAGGAGAGGAGGTGCCTAATCTTATTGCAACTTGATACTCCATTGCTGGCTGATGTACATGGGAATCCTGCCCTTTTCTGAAGAGAAAGGAGGAAGAGTAGATGAAGCAGGAGGAGTTAGGGGGAAGGGAATGAGAAGAGAAGAGAGAGGGGAAACTATGATCAGACTGGAAAAAATAAGTAAATTATCTTAAAAGATTATGCTAGAGTGCATGGTAGGTTTGAGCCACCCTGAGGTTTATCAGACCTTGCCAATCTCTGATAAATAATACTGATTTTGTTTATTGCTTCTAAAAGCTTGAGGTGTTACTGTGCTAATTTAGTAGCACATGATTGATAGAATTAAACCTTTGATAGCAGAAAATGAACATTTATTTATATTTAGTGTTTTATTTGCACTAATTTTAGATTAAAACAAATGAGATTAGTACAGAAAGCTCTCTTGATCCCAGACTGCTTTGTAGAATGAAACTGTCAGGATTCATGTTCTAAGAGTATAAAGTAGTCCAGCCTCCCCTATAGTCATTATACAAAATGATGAGTTTTATTGTAACATTTTTATACATGTATCTTATTCTCTGTGATCTTGTTTCAGTTCCTTCTATCCTACCTTATCCCTGAAGGACAACTAGTAAATTATAGAATAATCTTATTCTCAAAACTCATTGCCAGCCCATCCAATGACCTTGTGGGTTTCGGTGTTTACTGTTGTTTCCTTGACTGTAGCTTGTAAGTGAATACAAACTTTATACAATAAATACCACTGAAGAACAGACATTAGGACACAATAAAAATGGGGTTTAAAAATAACATTGGCTTTGTGTCCGCCCAGTGTAAAGGTCAGTCATTAAAATCAGCACATTACATTTTCCTAAGTACAAGTAAATTATAGTTTTACTCACAGATTTGTAACAACCAGTGCATTTGTGTGTGTGTGTGTGTGTGTGTGTGTGTGTGTGTGTGTGTGTTTGCTTGTGCATATAGAGGCAGAAATTCACACATGAAAAGTGTATTTTACTTATACATTTCTCTTATGTATATCCACAAAAAGATATAAATATTAAAGCTGTGACTACCCAGTAAAAATGAATTCAGGAACTGAATAAATATGCAAAAGTTTAATTGAAAGTCTGCTGGGAAGGCAGCTGGATTTACAAGAAAGTGGATTTACAAGAAAATAGGATTATAATGACAATGTTAGGCAGGATTTTTAGGTGGAGAGAATGCTGGAAAGAAGAAAGGAAGAGTTGTGAACTCCATGAAGGAAGAGCAAGACATGCAGGAGGAGAGGTAAAATCCACCAGTTACTTGACAATACACAGATGAATAGAAATGCATTAATTTAAGTTGGAAGAGCTAATTTATAAGCTTAAGTTATAGGCTAACCTTCCATAACTAATAATAAGTCTCCAAGACATTTTTTGTGAGCTAGAGATCCAAAGCAAAATCCATCTACAATTTCTGGCATTTTTATTGGTTTACAATGCAACTATTAGTGACAATACATAAAAACATACACACACACACACACACACACACACACACACACACAGAGAGAGAGAGAGAGAGAGAGAGAGAGAGAGTCATTTACAGTCTTGCACTGCAGGGCTGTCCCATGTACAATTTGTTCTTCTAGGATGAATGCATCTCTTCTGTTTTCACAGTCAAGATGCTTATAGAATTCTTGTATAAATGGAAGGCCATCTCATTTGAGTATTTCAAACGTACTTTCTTGTAACATGTTTCTTTACTGTATTAGAGGTGAGTGTCCCAACATCAATGGCATATAACTTCTATGTTGCCATTTGAGAGCCCTAGCCCTACTCTTCCATCATGAACCAAAGGCTCTTTCGCACCATAATTAGAGAGACTTGTGCAGGGGGTCTTCTTGTACATACACATTAATTTGCAACTATCCTTCTGTGGAACCAGTGCCAGGTATTATTACTTGTGTGACTTGCTCCAATTAGTGAAGCTTGCTTACACGGACACACATTTTTGTCATCTTGTCGGTGCCAAGTTTCTACTTCTTGATATGATATCATTCTGTTCTTTCTGAGAGCTGATGGTTCTGAAGGGCAATGCATTGTTATCTCCAGTTTTGTTTCTCAGAGTACTGTTGTAATTTTTGTTCTTTGTTCCTTCCATAATTTTGGTCTAATGGTACCCCATTAACCTTTGAGAAAACATGGTTACATATGCTGTTTCTCAGAAGTCATTGATCAATCCTATGGTTTACACTTTCAGGAATAAGGAAATGAAGAATGTTATCAGAAAAATGGGAAAGATATTGACAGTGGTTTCTGTAGGTGCTACACATACAGAGCTGAGGGGATGTCTCACTGGGCAAGATTACAAGACTGAGGGCTCATACAAGTCTGAGGGATTGGGTTTGGAGAGCCAGAATCCAGGTCAAATCAGGCATGGCAGCATATCTTTAATTCAGGGCTGCAGAAGGACAGAAATTCCCCAGGAGCTCATACATCAGCAAACATGTCAGAAACACAGCAATCTTAAGGTTCGTTCAGATACTTTGTCTCAAGAAAACAAGGACCAACCAGATGAATAGATGGACACAGTCAGTGCCCTTATCTGGACTTTGCTGACTTGTGCATTAGCATGTGCATGAATCTGCAAATACAAACACATACACACAAATAAAGAAAATCACACTTTGAAAACTTGTCAAGAAGAAAGAGCCAATATATACTTACATAGGTACTTCATGCTTTACACACTTTTGAGAAAAAAAAAAACCACATTGTTCTACAGAGAAGGTATGTGCAACCCTTAAAGAAAATTTTAAAATCCAGTCATCAGGGAAAGCAAATCAAAACTCCTTTTGAGATCTCATCTTAAATATATCAGAATGGATAAGATCAATAAAACAAATGACACCTAATGTTATCAAGGATGTTCATTAACTCCCATTTCTGGTGGGAATGCAAACTTGTACAGCCACTATGGAACTCATTGTGGTGGTTCCACATGAATTTGGAAATCCATCTACCTAAAGATCCATCTATACCACTCCTGGGTTTATACCAATGGATGTTTAATCCTACCACAAAGACACTTTCTCATCCATGTTCATTCATAATCTGATAAATTAGAAAAAGATTAGGTAACTATCCACAGATAAATGAAAAAATGGCACATTTTAGTACAATATTACTAAGCCATTAAAAATAATCACATCATAAAATTTGTATGCAAATGGATGGCACTAAAAAAAGTTATCCTGAGTTAGGTATCCCAGATGTAGAAAAACAAACATAGTATGTATTTACCTATATCTGGATATTAGCTATGAAGTCAATGATAACCAACCTACAGTCTATAGAACCACAGAGGATGCGTGTGTGTGTGTGTGTGTGTGTGTGTGTGTGTGTGTGTGTGTGTGTGTAATTAGGAAAGATAAGTAGAATAGATAATTATGGATAGATGGAGATAACTAGAATGGGAGTATCCAGTAGGGAAGGGGAGAGGATGTGGTGAGAGACAACTAAAATTCAGGTCCATATGAGGATTAGTGTAGAAACCTAATACAGTAGAAGCTTCCTAAAATATATCCATATATGAAGGCAATCTAAATGAAATTGCCAAGTAATGGAGAAGGAAGAGTCCCAATTGTACATCTCATCAAATGAATCTTCCAGAACCAGGATTGAGTTACATGTAACCAAATTGTTGGTCAAAGGGGTCCCCTGGGACTACTCAAGCAACTCAGGTTCTTACTAAGACAATAAATTGATATCTGAAAAATGACAGAAAGGTCCATTGTTGAAGACATCTACACAACTCATTGAACATAGAGTTGTCGAGCTTATGTATACAAAGCCTTCATTCCTACATTCTAGAATTTAGAAAGTAGAACCTTTGGTACAGGAAGGTACTTTGCTTGCTACAAAAGGAAAATAGAAAAACTGAACCAGCCACTGACTCTTTGATCTGTAACAGTGTCCTGCCTGCAAAATATTCTAGGACAATGGTGGCACAAAGCTTATGGGAATAAACAACCAGTAACTGATTTAACTTATGAACCAAGGAGCTGGGAGGAGGACCCAAAATATTTTGAGTGATCAAGAACCTGATACTATATAGCCCAGTGTTCTAAAGTCAATCCAAATATTGCTGGTCTAAAAAACAAAACAAAACAAAAAAGAACAATAATAAGATTATTGAGTCACAATGATATTCTACTATATTCATAGATCAGTGTCTTGTTTGTCCATCATCAGAGGGGCTTCCTCCTGTAGCAGATGGGAACCAATACAGGGGCCCTCAATAAAACATTATGTAGACCAGGAGATATCTGGGAAAACTCATGCCAAAATATGATGTCTCCATCAATCCTTTCTCTCGGAGCTCAGGAGACCCTGCAGAAGAGGAGACAGAAATTATAAGAGCTACAGATAAAGAAGGACACCAAGAAAAGAAGAACTTTGAAATCAGTGGTTCTCAAAATTCCTAATGCTGTGTCCCTTTATTACATTTCCTCAAGTTGTGGTGACTCCCAACTATAAAATTATTTTTGTTGCTGCTTTATAACAGTAAGTTTGCTACTGTTATGAGTGATAATGTAAATACCTTATATGTAGTATATCTGATATGCTATTCCCAAAGAAGTCAGGACCCAGAGGTTGAGAACCACTACTCTAACTCATCATGAGCAAGCTCAAATGAACTCACAGAAAGTGAAGCAACATGCATAGGATGGACACAAGTCGGCATCAGGTCCTCTAAGTATATAGTATGGCTTCCAGTTTAGTGTTTTTTGGGGATTCTTGAGTGGGTCTCTGACTCTTGTGCCTTATCTTGGGTACTTTTTCTTCTGTTGGGTTTCTTGTCCAATTTTGATGGGATTTTTTTTTCTTATTTTATTATATTTATGGTTATCATATTTGGTTGTTATCTCTTAGATGCCATTTCTTTTCTAATGAGATACATAAAGGGAGTGGGTCTGGACATGAGGAGTAATAGGGAGGAAAATGGAAAAGTAGATGTAGGGGAACTATTATTGGAATATATTATATAAAAAGTGAATCTATTTTCAATAAAAGGAAAAAGGGAAACCTGCATTTGAATTCACATGTTTACTAGGAATTTATTAGTTGGTATTGAAATATGTGCAGTTGGATGGGTTAGGGAGGGAGATGAATGATGGGAATTATGATTAGAATGTGTATACATCATAAAAAATACCCCAAATAAATGTGTTTACTGAATCATGTTACCTCTAAGTATTTCCTTGTATAATTTCCCACTTCCACATTTTTAATCTATATAATTTTACAATATAATTTAAAGAAGAAGTTGTCAAAAAATCAACTGTTATGTTTTAGAAAATGCTGTTTATTTGCTTTTACAAATTTAATCCAGGAAGATGAGAACATAAATCAGTAGGAAATAGTGGAATATAGTCTACAGAGCTGACTACCATCTGAAGCTCTTGTTAATATTTTCATGCTTGTAGTTACATATTTCTTTTTATATTTATTGTTTATATTTTTTAATTTTATGTATATAGATTTTTGCCTACATGTATATATGTGCATCATGTGTGTGCCTAGTGCCCAGCAAGGGCAGAAGAAGACATTTGATCCAATGGAAGTGGAATTACAGGTGTTTGTGGGCCACCATGTGAGTGCTATGAGTCAAACAGAGCTTCTCTGAAGGAGACACAGTGCTGTAAGTGCTCAGCCATTTCTCCAGACAGGTCTCTTTTTAGTCTTATGTTTTGCAATTTAATGTTATACCATTTCTAAAGTATTGTGGGTTATTTGATCTCACCCTGGGAAAGATGTCTCTATTTTACCTCACCAGACAAAAGCACCTTCTGATTGGTTAAATAACAGCTGAATGGCCAGCAGAGAAGGCAGGAGAAGACAGGCAGGACTTCTGGGGAGATAGAGGAATTGAGGAGAAGAGTAAGAGAGGCAGAATTCACAGATAAGTGGAGGAAGTCATATATACAGTACTGAGGATAGGTAAGGAGCAATGTGGCAGAATGTAAGTTAATATAAAAGGATTAATTTAAGTTTTAAGAGCTAGTGGCAAACGCCTAAGCTGAGTGCAAACTTTCTTACTTAATAAGAAGTCTCCATGTCATTTTTCAGGAGCTGTCAGTCCAAAGAAAGTCTGACTACACAGTATGTATAAATGTCATAAACAAGTAAAAAATTCTATTATTTGTCCTAATGCACTTTCAAAAATACTATTTGAATTTTTGAACTATGTTTTTCTTAGAGAAAGAGATGATAAAGAATTAATCAAAGTAGGAAAAAATAGTGAGAGTAAGTTGCTAGCGGTTTAAATGGAGTGGGATACTTATTTGCTGCTTACCATGGAAGAGCTCTTACCACCTTCTGCAGGATGTAATTCGTGTCAGGTCATTATTCTGTGTTGGGAAAGTAATATGGCATTGAAAGTTAAATGAAAATAACCAATTCCACTTAAATTCATAGACTGTAATATTGGTGTTGCTTCAGTACCATTATTCACAATTGTTTCAGGAGTCACATGATTTCTACGTTTTTAACATTAAATGTAAACAGGTATTTAAAAAAGAGTAGGAATCAATGCTTAAGAACTGTACAATTTGACAGACTACTTGGCTTGCTATGCCTCTGAAATGATCTGAGAGACAACTTTTAAGTTTTCCTCAAGAAGCAATGTCAAGGGTATATCCCCTATGTTAAAGTGATCTTCAAATTTCTTTCACACACTGTGAAAATTCAAGGTGTCTGACGACCTCTAGAAATTCTACATTTTTTTTATTTAGTATACAAGACATAGATTTTGGCCCAGGCCTATAAGTCCAGCATCTTAAGACAAAGAAGAAGCTAAGAAGGAAGCTAAGACAAAAAAATTTATTGTGAGAACAAGTTCTTTCTGGGATACAAAAGGAAACATGGTGTGTGTGTGTGTGTGTGTGTGTGTGTGTGTGTGTGTGTGTGTGTGTGTGTGTGTGTGTGTGTATGTGTGTGTGCAGCACTGTCTCCCCAAGTACTCTGATCACACAAGGTCAAGAATCTTTGTGTAAGTGAACAACATTCAAATGACACATACCTTTAAATATAGGTTTTCATGAAATGGTTTTCTTTGATAAACGTTTTTTGCTACTTTGTTTCTCAAACAATAGACATTTTGTGTAGGGATTAGTGTATGGATTCCTCATGAAAAAACCAGCTGTCATGTGTGATGAATAACCATGCATTCTGCATAAGCTCAGGAAAGAAATATTGTATTTACAGCACTGTTCTCACTCTAAATACAGTGTTAGATGAAATCTTTATCAGATAGGAACCTGACCATTCAAAAGAAAAATAGCATCCATGAACATATAAAAATGATATTTAAAAATAGAATAATGAATATGAAAGACAAAAATTTTAAAATTCTCTGCAAAACTGCAAAAGAACCTTCTTTTGGAAAAATTAAACTCTGTCTAACAACATTAACAAGAACATTTTAAATACTCAAGCAAGTGTTCAAGCACAAAAATTGTGTAATAAACTCATGCAGAAAGAAATCATACAAACCCAGGGGAATAAGAATCAGTCTTCCACGCTGGTGACATCTCAGGGAAACCTTTATAAATCCAGTGACAACACAGGGGTAATCCTTGGTTTATTCATTTTTATTGAAATGTGAGACCATTCTGATGGACAGACTCAAGAGGCAATGGTAACAAACTTTGTATCAATTTCCAGAATCACTGTTTTCTCTCTCATGTGTACAGAGGAGTTGCATATAATCAGCATTTGGTCACCACTGAACAGACTTCTCCAGAAAGAATAGGTGATACCTAACTTCAGATTTTTTTGAGAAGTGGCATGGTGATGTATTTAAGGTACATTTCAACATATTCAGAAATGATTTTAAATTATATGAGGTTCTTTAAGTGTGGATGTGTGTCAGGCTACTGTGTTTAAAGCAAACAGGGAGCATAAGAAACAGAACTATGTGTAAACAGGGTTTCATAAACTCTGGTGTTCAGACTCCTCATCATTAGTGTGGATGTTATGATCATGGGTGATCAATACATCTGTGATTAACATGATATATTCAGAGTTCAGAAGCCATTGCTTGACAACTGATCATTGTTCAGGTGCCCAAAACTCAGTTGTGAGAACTTCTTCCTTCCTGTCTTTGTTCCTCGACTCTCTCTCTCTCTCTCTCTCTCTCTCTCTCTCTCTCTCTCTCTCTCCCTCCCTCTCTCTCTCTCTCCCTCCACCCCCTTTCTCTCTCTCTCTCTGTCTCTCTGTCTCCTTCCTGTAATCCCCTTGAAACTCTGCTTAAGTCTGATGAAATTAAACAAATTTTCAACTTATCTTGACATTGAAAGCAAGAAACAGAGAAATGGCAAAATCCTGTTTTTCTTGTCATCTCTACATTAGTAGTTTATTTGGTTTTTTGTAAAAACATTTTCAGTAAGTAACACAATCCTTACTGTTGTGATATCACTGATTAGAAAATAGTATGTTTGAAGTTTTGTAAAGAATGATGACATGGGTTTATGTTAGTTGTGGTGATGTCTATACTACATATATATTGATAGAGAATATAAAATGTGTTTTTCCATAACTGGTATGGACATTAAGTATGGTACAGGTAAGGACACTAAATCAACAAGAGTGCCTTAAGTCAATGTGAGGTGTAATGGTTTAAGAATGTCCACTTAACTTTCTCTGAACAGTTCAGAGAAATCAGGTAGTGGAAAGCTTGAGCTTCTTCAGGGCTCATGGTTGTGACTTGATCTCACTTAAAAGGGGCAAAAACACTCACACAGGAAAATAAAAAGTTTAGAAGTCAATTTTCAAGGCAGTAAGATGGAACAGTAAAGTACTTTCCTGTATGCCAGAAACAGTAAGACAAGCAAAGCTGAGAAATTTTGGCTCAGCTCTACTAACAGCAGAGAGGAGTGTTAGTAATTTTTTTCCCTTTGCTTTTTCATTGTGTAACATCCTCTGATTCATTCTGACATTTGATGCATGGGTGTCATGCCTCAATGACTTCTCATTAAATTTCTTCTCATTAAATTAATAGCTCTGAGTGACAACTGGTAAACTAAGTGGTGATCATCTTAATTTATAATAAATGATTACCGCCTGATCTAGTGAGTTTATAGGGTTTGTTTCAGGCAACTGCTTACTTGAAAGTAGCATATAAGTGGATAGAGTTTATTTTATACATACTAGTAAGGAAATGACCTTAGGACATCACATAAATGACTGTTGTAAAATGAATAAATAAACTGTTACATGGTAGCTTTATAAATATGTGAACTAAGATCCACTTTCTTTAGATGTCAATTATTGAAATATTTCACTTTTCTCCACAGGATAAACATATTTTTCTTATACATACAGATATTTTATCAGTAGACATGCATGGATATAAATACATACTCATAAATATGTATATGCATGTATATATTCACATGTCAGAGGATTTTACAGGAAGAGATAGAGACACTGTTCGGGTTGTAAGTACCTGAGAAAATTAATCAGATGCTGTAATATTTACACAGTTTTGCAGAATTACTTTCTTTCCATGATACAGTTGAGCATTTTGTGAGTTAATTACACCTAGCATTGTGAAAGAATGCTTCCATGAGTAGCAATTTGACATTTTTATATTTGACCATATAATCACTGGATATGAGCAGGTCAGATGTTATGCATATTTTTATAATGAATTCTTATGAATTTCAAAGCATGTATCTTGGCAAAATAATTAATATGTAAAACTAAAATACATTTGAGGGTGAGTTTCACTTTTTTATTCATAGCTAATTGGTACTTGGCCTTCTGATTCTTAATTATTGACACTGTTGCCTTTGTCAGGATGTCTCATTTGCATTAGGACAAAGTAGACTATGCTTTAACCTTTAGAGAGTGAAAGAGATTAGAAAGAACCTCCCTTTCCTGAGGTTCTTACAAAGGAGAGCGATGTCACTCTTCATCTTGTTTATTTGGTGGAGACATCATGAATGCTAATGCCTGTGTCTCTAAAGTCCCAGATTGAGCATCTTTGTTTGATGATAACCTTTTCAAAATTAATATGCAGAAACCACTGAGTATTTCAATACTGTATTGAATGTCAATTGTATGTCAATACTGCTGACTAGAACTGTGATTTTAAATCTACAGCGATTGCTTTTTTTGTAGTAGTTTAATTTTCCATTATGAAAACAGGATTAAGTAGTACAAAGTTGTTCTTATGTTACAGAATGTTGAATTTTGTGACATTTACATTTCACCATATTCATAATGATGAGTGCCAAATACTTTCACAAAGAATTTTCTGTTTTGTAAAGAATAGATTGAGTTACTAGAAGTTCCAATGAACTCAAATTTTTATAAACATCTAAGCCGAATCAATGATTTTGAAGAGTAACCTAATATATTTTGCCTCTTTCATTGGTAGATGAGGTGGTGCTCTGATCAGTTAATGAGGATTTATATTCTGGTCTTCATTTTTATCTAGAATGCTTTAAAATGCATTTCAATGTTTCACTTCAAGAATCCCATAAGGACTGATGAAAGCTGACCCTTCAAAGATTGGCTGTTGCTCTCCTCTCGCACAAGTTGATGTTTTAACTCTAATATTATTAAATGTGGATATTTTAAGTATCTAGTAATTCATCTCAACTTTATTACTACATGTTATGCAATTATATATTTAAAAAGTAATATTCTTTTCTTAATTGCAAAACAATCAAGGAAACACAAACTTCTACATGGTGATTGTATAATCTTTAATGAGGTATTCTATTCTATGATTTCAGATTTGCTTGAAAAGATTTTATTTCAGCATCTTATTGAGAATCATGCAAAACCAGAGCTTTGTCACTGAGTTCATACTCCTTGGGCTTTCACAGAACTCAAAAGTTGAGAAAATATTATTTGTTGTATTTTTGTTAATCTACCTTGCAACTATTTGGGGAAACATGATAATAGTGGTGACCATCATCTACAGTCCCACACTGCTTGCTTCCCCTATGTACTTCTTCTTGATATTCTTGTCCTTGCTGGATGCATGCACTTCTTCTACTGTCACACCCAAGATGATTGTAGACTTCTTCTATAGGAGGAAGACTATTTCATTTGAATGGTGCATGATACAACTATTTGCTATCCATTTCTTCACTGGGATAGAGGTGATTGTTCTGTCAGCCATGGCCTATGACCGCTACGTAGCCATTTGCAAGCCCTTGCACTACACTTCCATTATGACCCGGAGGCTCTGTGGCATTTTGGTAGCAATATCCTGGGCAGGAGGGTTTTTACATTCTACTGTACAAATTATCTTCACTTTGCAACTACCTTTATGTGGACCCAATATCATCGATCATTACATGTGTGACTTGTTCCCATTACTGAAGCTTGCCTGTACTGACACACACATATTTGTCATTTTAGTGTTTGCTAACAGTGGGTCAATCAGCATCATAATCTTCTCTATTTTGCTTGTCTCCTATGGTGTCATATTGTACTCTCTGAGAGCCCACAGCACTGAAGGGCGACTTAAAGCTCTCTCCACCTGTGGATCCCACATTACTGTTGTGCTTTTGTTCTTTGTTCCATGCTTTTTAATATATGCACGACCTACATCTGCCTTCTCTTCTGAAAAAAATGCATTTGTGTTTGCCACCATCATTACACCACTTCTGAATCCTATGGTTTATACTTTCAGGAATAAGGAAATAAAGAATGCTATCAGGATAATGTGGAAAAGACTCATAATGGTTTCTAATGATTATTAAAATATTACACTTCAAATGATGGGCAGATCAACCAGTTGGTAAAAGCATTTGTTGTGCAAACATTAGCATTTTTTCTGATACCTAGCACCTTTATCAAAAATCATTCGTGGTTGCACATGTTTAGCAGAATACTGGTGAAATGAGGTATTGTAGAGCGCAAAGACTCTTTCAAAAATCAATGGAGTGAATGTTCAATAGAGACCTTGTCTTAAGGAAATAAGGTAGAGAGCAATAAATAGACAGAGTTGATGTCTTCTTTTGATTCATCATGGCTCTGGACAGGTACATACACCACCCACCCTTCATTTGTATACCCATATACACACTATTCACACAGGTACACACAGACACACAGAGGTACATATACACACATTAGAATCAATAATTACACTTCAAAACCCATTCTAAAAATTAAGAAATCACTATTTACTAGGAAAAGTATTTTATTAATTAGTTTTTGTTTTGAAAAATCATGGCATCATTTTCTATAGGATGCATTAAAAATGTGGTGGGAAAACTGTTTCTGAGACCAGACTTTCACTATGAATTAAGTGCTGGATCATTTGAACACATTTAAAATTGGTTTTATTCATGCCGGAAGGGAAATTTGAGTAATGCCTTGAATTTCTAAAACAACTAGATAATCTGAATTTCCATTGGGTGTTGTGGCTACCCCATTTAAATGAGTTCTGTATCCTGCTTCCATAGGAAAAACCCATGTTAAAGCATAAACTAAAGGCAAGTATTGATTATTACATAAGATATTCATATATTGAGCACATATCCCCCATTATTTAGAGAGAATTCAGGAGGAAACAGATCATAAATTAATAGAAGAGTAGTAGATTTCAATTCATTTTATGAGTTTAGCATTCATTTCCATATATATATATATATATATATATATATATATATATATATATATATAGAGAGAGAGAGAGAGAGAGAGAGAGAGAGAGAGAGGAGAGGTTATTTCATATAAAAATAATTTTTACATCATTTCCTCCCTTTTCTGCTTCCTTAAATTCCTTCCATGCTTCTCCTTCATTCTCAAATGCATGTCCTTTCATTCTTTAATTATTATTGTTGCACACACATTCAGAAACACAGACATATATGCATATATATATCAAATATGTACATTTATACAGACCATTGAATTCATTTAGTG
The DNA here is from genome assembly GCF_003668045.3 of Cricetulus griseus. Classification (NCBI taxonomy): domain Eukaryota; kingdom Metazoa; phylum Chordata; class Mammalia; order Rodentia; family Cricetidae; genus Cricetulus; species Cricetulus griseus. The sequence continues at coordinate 87,438,417 of NC_048599.1, forward strand.
ATGCTTATATAAATATGTGTTTGGCTGACTTCTTGGAATTAGGTAATGTATCATAGTCTCGTCCTTGGAGAAGACTTGTTCTCCATATTTTAAATTTCTTAACTTTGTGTTTTCACATGAAAAAATACACTTTATATAATTATCAATTGATATCAATAATGAAAGTTATATTCTTTTATAACATTTTACTTTTTCTTCTTTTATTTTATTTACTAATTTTTTGAGACAGGGTTTCTCTGCATAGCGTTTGCAGTCCTGAAACTCACTATGTAGACCGGGATGGCATAAAACTCAGAGGGATTTGCCTACCTCTGCCTCTCAAGTGCTAGGATTAAAGTAGTGCACCACCATTCCCACCACTTTATATTTTCTTATACTCAGGTTTCATGTGGAAATCTTCAGAAAATTAATTGAATGTAACATACTTTTTCCCTTTAACTGAAAGCTCTAACATTCCAAGGGGATTTTGTCATCCATGGGAAATTCCAGCTGGTATAAACATTTTATTTGTCAAGAAACTTAAGAACCAACTCAAATTTTCTACCATTTACAAATGAACCCACCTTAACAATGTATTCAGAACTAAATGCTAATACTTGTGATGGTCTCTCCTTAATTTTATATGCCAGAGCTATGATAGAAAAATGTATATGAGATTGTATTGATTTCCATTAGAAAGTGTATGCATGAAAATATACAGGTTGTTTACAAAACAATATATGAAAAATGTTCATGAATCTCATCAAAACTGATGCGTTACCAAAGTTTGGATATGCTAGGATAATTTCCCAATTAATTTTTGTGTGTCTCATGTCTTTCTCATAGCAGATTCACTTTCTCAAAGTCATTGCCCTACACATTGGTGTTCTTGTTTGATTAGTTCTTACATCCCTATGAATTAGCTTAAGATATGGAGATATAATATCAGTGTATTAAGTATTTATGGAAATTGTTAATGCCAAGACTGAAATAAAACTATGAAATAAAATACTGAACACACTAACCAAGCATCTCATTTTGTTCTTTTTTTTTTCACAACTGCGATTTATTTGTTAAGGAGCAGAATACACAGACATTTCAATTCTTAACACATGCACCCAATCTCTGAAGAGTCATACATTGTATACACGTACCCCAATAGCCACGTGTTGTTTCTCTTTGAAGTTATTTCAGTGATGGTCCAGCCTCTCACATGTCAAGCTTTTCCTAAGACCTCACATAACTCTCAAATGCTCACAATCAGTTTCAGTGACTCACAATTTTATGTCACATATAGCACATACTCCAAATTTTTACCTTTTACAGCATTTTATCACAATTGTTAGGAAAATAGATGGCCACAACCATTAGAGACAGTTCTGACAAGGCAAAGACAGAGGATTTTTTTTAAGTAAACAGTTCTACTAGAAACATGAGACCAGATATAACTGAAAATACTACAGACACAAATGCACGACTAAGACTTCAAACACTTAGTACGCTTTATGCTGTAGGATATAAAACTAGCCCCCTCTACGGAATGTTATGGTAATCCCTGAGACAGTCACAGCCTCTCCTGATTGAGCATTCCATTTTCTGGTTTTATCAAAAAATATACAACCAGCAAATGATTTAACCTCTTAAAAATATTAACACTTAAAAAATGGGATGAGGTGAGATTTCCTCCCACATTTTAAAAATGTTTTTAGAGCTATTAAAAACTCACATTTACAATGTAGTTGATAAAAATATTCCTCTGGATTGTACATGAAGGGAAGCAGGAACATGTACATGACAGACATGAGGAATGATTAGTCGGACTTGGCTTCTTTCTCTTCTACTTCAGAGGCTGGACTCTATTTTCTGCAGGCAGATCTGCAGTCTGCTGGTCAGCCACTTCAGCCTATTTGCCCTTTTCTCTCCTCTTCCCTTTTGTTTACACTTCTCTTTTTCTGATGATTTATCCTTCCCTGCGGCCTTTTTAGTCTTCCTGTCCACCCTGGCAGGGGTGGGATTGGCCGACAGCCTTGCGGATTGGCGCTTGGGCTCCGACTTGGCCGCTCCTTCTGCACTGACCTTCCTCTTAGGGGTACTGGGAGGCAGGAGCATGTGATGCCGAACATTTCACGGAGCTACATCACATTCAAACATTATTTTATTTCCTTAACTCAAGTTACACAGTTGTAGACTCTAGCACTGCCATGCCAGAAGAAAAGAAGTTACAGTTTTTGCTGTAAAACAAAAACTGGATGCCATTTACCCATTTTTATGCCTACTCATTTAAAGATGAGCATCTGGTGAGTTTCTCTTATACCTTACTGAAACATATAAGAACTCACGGGTACTGTGACACACACAGATTGAAAGCAGAGAGAACCCTGCTTTGAGACTTTTGAAATTATAATTATATCATTTCCACACTCCGAACACTCCAATACTCTCCTTTCGCTTTTTTTCATGCTCATGTCCTCTTTTTATCATTGATTTTTGTTTTATGCATATGTGTGTATCATATACATACAGATCCGAAATACAACATGATCAGTTTGTATGATGTTACTTGTATATATGTTTTCAGGGCTCAGGATTTGGTATTATATAATTACTTGGTGAGATCTTCCCTGGAGAACATTATTTCTACTATGCTTAGCCTTCCTTAGATGCCTGTAGGGTTGAGGTTGCATAGTCTTTCCTCATCCACTTTGACATATTTATTTATTTTTGTCCATGTTTAGGTATGATTTTATGGATATAAGTCACTGATCTTCTGGATCTTGTGATATTTCTGGCTACTTTTTTACATTGTTCCCTGAACCCTAGGTGCTAAACATTGTTTTATAGATATATCCACTGGGACTAGGCTCAACAACTCTTCATTATCATTGGCTTTTGTTTTCTATAACAATCTTCATATGTCAAAAAGAGAAGCTTCCCTTGAAGAGCCAGGGATACACTTATCTGTGGATATAATGACAAATATTTAGAGTACATTTAAAGTTATGCTATTTTTTTAAAATAAGTGGTGTTGTAGGTTCTCCTCCTAGATTAATGACCATGTAGCCATGGGTATTTGGGAGGTTTTGATGCCAGAACGATGTATTGCTTTTTGAGCAGGGATTGAGTGCAATGAGAGATATGTAGGTTACAACAAATGTTATCTCACCACTACTGCATCCTTAGTGTAATTTCCCATGTTTGTCATTGTGGCTCATGATCTTTATAGATGGGTAGGACAATTGGTTGCTTCCCTGTTTTGCATTGTGCCTTCTGGTATCATTAAAACTAGTTTTCAGAGAGGAGGTATTTATTTCAGTTCCATTTGGGGACCTCTAAGCCCTGTGTCTGAAGTTCATGATATCTTCAGCAATAGGGACTCACCTTCCACATATGAGGGGGTGGGCAAACTAGGGAATAAGAAACATACTGCATGTTTTGTGAGTTTCTTGGACAACTCTAACCATCAAATCCTGTCAGGATTTTTTGGGCATTTTTGCTAGTTGGTCTTTGGTTCTTGGAGAGATCATTGTCAGCTCTGGTGAGAAAATTTCATTTAAACTGTGTATGCCTATTCATATAGAACATTGTATATTATATTATTTAGATAGTTAATACCATGATCCCTTTTGATTTTTTTCAGGCAACCTTACTGTTGTTTAAACCTCTCCATTGAGTTCTTGTATTTATATACTTCTACAAGCCATAATTGGAGCCCACCTTTTCTTATTTACTCCTCAGTTCATATCTGTCCAGCTATTCCCCACACTATTGTCTCATTACTCCAACACAAGTGGTCCCTTTTGTTCCTTGTTTCTGCAGGTATTCCTGGATATATATTCAGATCTGATGGTTTCAAACTAGAAGCATCCAATGACATTTGTCTTTCAAAATCTGGGCTACTTCAATCAGTATGATCTTTTGTAGTCCTAATTACTTACAAAGTCCACACCCCTCTTGTAGTAGTTTTGTTTTATGTTTCTTTCATATTAATTTTTGGATTGGCTATGTCACTGTTCTCCTTTGAGAAAACATGTTTATATATGCTGTTATCCTGAAATCATTTATCAATGCTATGGTTTACCTCTTCAGTGAAAAGGAAATAAAGAGTAACATCAAAAAATCGGGAAAACATTGTTAATGCTTTATGATAAGTGTTAACATGCTACACTTACAGAGTTGGGGAGATGTCTCACTGGCTAGGAAAACATGCTTCACTAGTATGAAGGATTGAGTTTGGAGAGCTAGACTCTAGGTCAAAGACAGATAAGACAGCATATCTTTAATTAAGGCCTGCAGAAGTACAGAATCTTCATCCAGTATCTGATGGAAACAGATGCAGTGACCCACAGTCATGTACTGGGCGGAGCTCCTGGATTCCAGTCGAAGAGAAAGAGGAGGGATTATATGAGCAAGGGAGGTCAAGGTCATGATGAAGAAACTTATAGAGACAGCTAATCTGAAGTCATGGACTCTGAACTGACAGCTGGGGAGCCCATATTGGACCTAGTAGTCCCTCCAAAAATGGGTGACAATTGTGTGGCAAAGTCTGTTTGTGGGATCCCTGGCAGAGGGACCAGGATTTATCCCTTGTGTATGAGATGACATTTTGTAGCCCATTCCCTATGGTGGGATAAATTGTTCAGCCTTGAGGCAAGCAGGAGGGGGGGGGGCTTGTTCCTGCCTCTACTTGTTATGCTAGGCTTAGTTGACTCCCCATGGTAGGCCTTACCCTCCTTCACGAGTGGATGAGTGGATGGGGTATGTGGGCAGGAAGTCAGAACTGAATGGGAAGAGGGGAGGGAAGGTGAACTGTGGTTGGTATGTAAAAGGAATATAATTTTTAAAATAAAAACACATGCACACACAAAAAAGATACCTTCAACAGAGTTGGCTGACATCACAAGCCCCATTGTTAATATTTTCTTGTTTGTGGCTCTATATTTCTTTCTTTCTTTCTTTAGATGAATATTTACTCTTTATTATTTATACATTTTATAGATTTTAAAAATACAATGTGTATGAATGTTTTGCCTGCCTGTGTGTATGTGCATCATGTGTATGCATGGTGCCTATTGAGCTTAAAAGAAGACATTGTAGCCCCTCCCAGTAGAGTTACAGGTGGTTTTAGACCATTATGAGGATGCTATGAATCAAACACTGTAGTGAGATATCCACCCCCTGCACCTTACCTGTAGCACTGACCATGCCTGTTTGGGCATGGTCACAGGTACGTGCATGACAGGGGGTAGGGCTAGGTCTGAAGGTTCCAAGCCCAGTTCACACTCTCTGTTGCTTCTAGTTAGGTCATGGAGAGCAGCTAATAATAGTAAATAAGGTTAACTACTCCAAACCAATGGTGGATAATCTTATAATGCAGAGCATTAGGAATCAATTTGTTTCTTATATGGATGGGATTGTAGAAGAGGATTTATTTTTTATTTCTACCTGACAAACTGCCAATACAGGTGGATAGTTTAAAGCTTCCTACCATACTTAGGAGTCTGACAAACACACTATGCCCTATGGGCCAAAGATGGAACATTACACAAGAACCCTGGGTGACTGATCAGACAGTGAGTTGTCTCTGCCAGTTCTCAAGTTTACATATGATACTTCTGTTTTCTTTGATGGATTTGAAGACAGATAGTCATGGTTATAGTTTTACTTAGTTTTAATAAACTATAAGTCACATATAAGACTTTAGACTCACAAAGATATGATAGATAAAATATTTTCTTTAAATCTTGCTAAATGTTACTGGATTAAATACTATAATTATAATTCTTGCTTAATAACTACTTTGTTATATATAACTTATCTATGTTAAGTCAAAACCTTTCTTTTTATTTAGACAGAAAAGAGGAAATGATAGGGAAAATATTCTGTAATATGTTTCTCTTATTGGTTGATGAATAACAACTGTTGGCCAATAGGGAAGCAAGATAAGAGTCACTAGGAGTCAAGGAAGATTCTGGGAAGTACAAGTGAGGAGTCACTTTTTGATACCAGGAGTAGAGGACGCATGAGTCTGGTGTTCTCAATAAGATAAGACCATGTAGATATACATGTATTAGTAATTATGGCTTAATACTTAAGACAGAGCTAGCCAATAAGAAACCCTAGTCACTAGCTAATAGCTTCATAATTGATAAAGGGTCTCCTGTGTTATTTGGGAGCTAAAGTGGTGACAGGATGCAGACAGCTGGTTGGGGTTAAACTAGTAACAAAACACAGTTTCTCTCCAAGACCCACAGTGCTCTTAAGTATTAAGCCATTTCTCCACCCCATCTTTCTTTTGTAGACTTTATGTTTTGAACTAAAAAAATATAGAATTTCTATAATATGTACAAATGTTAGTTATAAATATAAACATATTTCTTCTATTATCTTCCCCTAGGTACTTTAAAAGTTTTATATTTTCTTATGTTAGCAAGTTGCTAGTAGTTTAAATTGAGTAAAATACAGCAATTGTTAGTATCTGAATGCTAACCATTACAGAGCTCATATGTTCAACTGTGGGATGCAATTCATGTCCTGTGATTATTCTATGTTGGGACAGAGATGTGGCATTTATGTTAAAGGAAAACCATCTATTCTTCTTAAATTCATAGACTTTCATACTAGTGCTTATTGATCAACATTATTAATGATCTTTTCATAAGTTGTACTGTTTAAATTTGTGTAAACAGATAAAAAGTGCAAGAATCACTGATTAAGAATTGTACAATTTGGCAGAACATGTGGCTTATTCCACCTCTGAAATGATCTAAGAGACAAATTTTAGGTTTTTCCTTCAAGCAGCCCTATCAAGGCTCTATCCACTATGTTAAATGATCTAGAATATTTGAGGATACACAATGACTTTCCACCTCTAGAAACTCTACTTACCATTTTTGACTTATGATACAAGCCATAGATTTTGACCCAGGCCTATCATTCCAGCATCAGGGAAACTAAAAGAGAAAGATTGCTGTGAATTCAAGTTCTGCCTTGACTATGAAATGAAACAGACATTTCTCCCACACCACCCTGGCAACCAAGCCAGAAATGCTATAGGCAGAGAAGCTCAAGAATTTTATTATAAGTGAATAACATTCAAATTAACATATACCTTTAAATATAGGTTTTATTTATTTATTTTTTTTGAGACAGGTTTCTCTGTGTAGCTTTGGAGCCTATCTTGGCACTTGTTCTGGAGATCAGGCTGGATTTGAACTCACAGAGATCTGCCTGCCTCTGCCTCCCAAGTGCTGGGATTATAGGCATGTGCCACCAACGCCCGGCTAAATATAGGTTTTAATAAAATGGTTTTCTTTGAGGAATGGTCTTTGTACTTTATTTCTCAAATAATAGACATTTTGCATAACGATTACTTTTAGGATTCCTTATGAAAGAACCAGCTATCATGTGTGATGACTACCCATGAATTTTGCTTAAGTTCAGGAGAGAAACCTTGTGTTCTACACTTTTTACAGCACTGTTATTGCTCTAAATACATTGTTACATGAAATCACAATCAGATAGGAACCTGATCATTCAAAAGAAAAGTAGCATCCATGACATATAAATTTATTATTGAATATGACAGACAAAAATTACAAAAGTCTCTCTCATGAAAAAATTGAACATTTAGAGAAAATTTAAAAGAACTTATTCTTCAAAAAATTAAACTCTCTCACATTAATCAAAGTGTTTTAAACACCCAAGCAAGTGTTCAAGCACAGAAATTGTGTAACAAACTCATTTAGAAAGAAATCACACAAACCCAGAGGAATAAGAATCAGTCGCCTAGGCTGGTGACATCTCAGGGAAACCTCTATAAATCCAGTGACAACACAGGGGAAATCTTTGGTTTCTTCATTTTTCTTGAAACCTGAGACCCTGCTGATGGCCAGATCCAAGAAGCAATGGTAACATGCTTTGTATCAACCTCCAGAATCACTGTTTTCTCTCTCAGGTGAACAGGGGAATTGCATACAATCAGCATTTGGTCACCAGTGAACAGACTTCTCCAGAAAGAATAGGTGATACTTAACTTCAGATTTTTCTGAGAAGCCAGCATGGTGATTTCTTTAAGGTACATTTCAACATTTTCAGAGATGATTTTAAATTATATGAGTTACTTTAAGTGTGGCTGCTGTGTGTCAGGCTACTGTGTTTAAAGCAAACAGGGAGCATTAGGAGCTGAACTATGTGTATGGGGTTTCATAAACTCTGGTGTTCAGACTCCTCATCATTAGTGTGGATGTTATGATCATGGGTGATCAATACATCTGTGATTAACATGATATATTCAGAGTTCAGAAGCCATTGCTTGACAACTGATCATTGTTCAGGTGCCCAAAACTCAGTTGTTAGAAGGAGAACATCTTCCTTCCTTTCTTTGTTCTTCTTCCTTCTCTCCTTCCTTCTTTTCCCATGAACATCTGATTCTTTAAGTCTAATGAAATTAAACTCATTTTCTATTTGTCATCTTGAAGTTGAAATAAAGTTACAGAGCAATAGCACCAGTGCTGTTTTTCTATTATCTCTCCATTAGTTTATTTGTTTTTTGTACAAACATTTTCAGTATGTAACACAAGTGACATTACTGTTTTGATATCATTGATTAGAAAATAGTATGTTTGAAGTTTTCTCAAGAATGATGACACAGGTTCTGTGTTAGTTGGGGTGTTGTCTATAATACCTAGCTATTGATAGAGAATACAAACTGTACTTTTTCCATACCTGGACACCAGGTGAGGTACAAGCAAGGTTACTGAATTAGGAAGAATACCTTGACTCAGTGTGAATTGTGCTGGTTTAAGTATGTTCAGTTAACTTTTACTAGGCAGTAAGGAGTGCCTCTGAACTATTCAGAAAATGCAATTAATTGAAGATCAGAACTGCTGTAGACCTCACGATTGTGACTTGGTCTTTCTTAAACTAAGCAGAATCACCTGGGGAGCAGAAGAGAAGTTTTAGAACTCCATTGGCAAGAGCATGAAAGGAAATAGTAAAGTCCTGTCCTGCATGCCAGAAGCAGTGACAAGAAAAGGTGAGGCATTTTGGAAAAGCAACAGAGAGAATATTTCCAAGAGAATGTGTTTGCACATTCTCTTGGCAGAAAGGAGTTTTGTTAGATATAGGATATAGGAAATAAAATGGAGGGAAGAAAGTGAGGGGGAATGATATAATCATACTATAATTTCACATATAAAATAAATAATTTTAGAAAGAAAAATATTACCACCAGATGCAATATGATTAGTCTCTTGTTTTCATTTTTTGAGAGTGAAAGCTCTGAATACCTCAGTGCCCCTTACATAAGTGTGAAGGAAAATAGATTTTGTAGGCTTTAAATTTAGGTACTTGGTTCATAGAAACAATAACCATATTATAAATAAAGTATTATATTATGGTTTTTCATTCCATATCTTAACTCTTTTTATGTATTCATCAGTGAATAATTAATTTCCTTCTGTTCTTTTCATAAATTTACTATTAAAAAGCTTAAGGTTTCCATATTACTAGTGCTTGAATAAGTTCTTTAATAAGTGTTTTAATAGTGCTTTAATAAGTCTGTATTATTATGATATAATTTTAGTTTGTAACAGTTGAATATAATAGCTATCTTGTTATGGTATCTTTAGATACTTGTTTTGTTTTCAATAACTTAGAAAATGTATTATCATGTAAATTTCCTTCCTTTAGCTTTATTTTACAATATAATTTCATGGCTGGGATTGCTAATAATAACAATATAAACATGTTTGTGTTTCTAAATTGATTTGCTGATTAATTTTCACACTATTATTTGAGTAGATCGAATTTTTAATAATTGGTATGACCTTGAAAATGTGATTTTACTTTGTTTTATTCATAGGTAAATCTGTTGGTCTGTTTCATATTTTCCCTTTTCTGCAGGACTCCACAACAGGGAGTGGAAGGGACTGAGTCCCTGGTCTACAGTTACAGAGGTTTATGAAGCCTGACATGGGTGCTAGGAACTGTATTCAAGCTCCGAGAAGAACAATAAGTGTTTTCAAGTATCCATCCATTTCTCTAGCCCATAAAATGGATTTTAAACTGACATTTATTCTTTTGCTGATTCAATTTTAGTCAACCTATGTATACAGACACTGTTTAAATGTTCAATTTTCTATATTAATTTTTTATTGATTGTTTATATAATGTGTTGATAGAAACTACAGATTTAGCTTGGTGTGTTGATAATAGCTTGAAATACCAGCATTGAGAGAGAAAGATATCTGAATTTAGTTTTTTTCTCTTTTGATCTTTTGAGACAGGGTTTCTCAGTAGCTTTGGAGCCTGTGCTGGAACTCGCTCTGTAGACCAGGCTGTCCTCTGCCTCCCTAGAGCTGGAATTAAAAGCATGCACCACCACCTACAGACAAGATCTGAAATTTAAAGTTATCCTAGGCTAAGTGGAGTGTTTGAGTTCAGCGTGGGCTGCATCAGACTTTGCCACCCTCTCTTCCACCACCACCTGTCCTCATCAAACAATAGACATCTACTCCTTTGTCTTTCATGGACCCCAAACTGTGAAGTCTGATAGTTCAATAAATGGCACAAGTCTATTCTACAGACAGCCTTTTTCCTGCTTGTTTAATAGCAGAACATAAGCTGTTTTTCATTCTACTTAACATTTTATTTAGTCTCATTTTATATTAGGACATGACAGTATAAAAGGTAAAGGACATAATTCACATAGATTTATGTGAATCAGATGCTCTGTCAATATCATGAAATAAGCATGAACAAACCACACTTAACTAAACATTTTATTTGTATTTAGCTTAATTTTGAACTATACCACTCTTATATTCTCAGAGTAAATCTAAATTACTCCCTGTTCTTAGGTCAATTATGTTTTCAGTGGCTTAAAATCATAACCCATGTGATCATAAACCACAACTATGTTATATCTATTGTCCATAGTGGATGTGTAAATATGAGTCTTGGAACTTAATTCACTGGACAAATGATGGTGTTATTTTGGTAACAACAAACAGGCGTCGATTACCTTAATTATAATTAGGAAGATGAAGCTACATTCAAATTAACATAGGGCTAGGATTCTTTGAAATTTCTCTGTTTTCTTCATACAGGAAGGCTCATGCAGGAGTAGTGGACTACAACCATTAATTTTAAAGAGCATGAGAAGGTATTGTACACTGAAACTGTCATAGCTCTCTGAAACTTATAAAAACATTTTATCATGTGAATAAATATGAATGAAAGAAATTGTCAGTTTTGACCACGTATCAGCATGAAATACAACAAAAATTATCTTTACTTCTTTTGATTATATGTGACAACTTGTTTTTAACACTCATTATCATCTATGATTCTGATTCCAACCTTATTGTTGTGACATTAAAATGAAACTCAAGGCTTCCAGAAATTTAGGAACATAAAGTGACCTAATTCACAGCAGAGTAAAAGGTGAGAGTTTTGGATCTCATCATATGTATGAGTGTAGATTAGCTGTGGGTTTCCTTTGCATTTTCATTGTGTGAAATTCTAAGGTCCATTTTGACATTCATGCATGGGCACCATGTTTTGCTGTCTCTTATAAACTTCTTTGTCCATCCAATTTTAGCTCTGAGGAACAGCTGATAATCTAAGTAGTGATCACTGTAATTTATAGTAAATGACTACTTCTTGATCCAAGGAATTTATACAGTTTGTTTCAGACCACTCTTTCCTTGGTTATAGAATGTGAGTAGATAGAGTTCATCTTACACATGCTAGTGAGGAACTGACCTCAGGATATTATGTAAATGGCTGCTGTAAACTAAATAGACAATCATTATTACATGACATATTTATAAACATGTGAAGGAATGTCCGCTTTCTTTAGATGTCAGTTATTGAAACATCTCATTTTCTTCTCAGAACAAATACATTTTTCTTATACATGGATATTTGTAGCTGTAGACATGAATATGTATATGCATGTACATATTCACACATGGGAATATTACACAGGAAAAGACAGACACATTTTGGGCTGTGACTACCTAAGGAAAATGAATCAGAAAGCTTGAATATTTACACAGAGGATTTCTGGAAGTACTTTCTCAGATGACACAGTTGAGTTTTCATAAAAAATAATTACACCTAGCATTGTAAAGGAATGCTGCCATGAGTGACATTTTGATATTTTTCAAATTTGACAGTTTATTAGCTGGAGATAATCAGGTAAGATATTGTGAAATGTTTTAGAGTGGTGAATTCTTATGAATTTCAAAGCATATATCTTGAAAAATAACTAATTTGGAAGACTAAATTTCATTTGAGGGAGACTTACTCTTTTTTAGCTATGTGTTGTCACTAATTTTCATTGAGAACTGATTGGTCCTTGTTCTTCTGATTCTTCATTGTTGTTTCTGTTGCTTTTGTCAAGATGTCTCATTTGCATAAAGACAAAGTAGACTATGCTTTGGCCTTTAGAGAGTGAAAAAGATTAGAAAGAACATCACTTTCCTGATGTTCTTACAAAGGCAAACAATGTCAATCTTCATCTTGTTTATTTGATGGAGACATCATGGATACTAATGCTTGAGTCTCTAAAGTCCAGGGTAAGCATCATTATTTGATTGATCATAAAAGTTTTGATGGTAACTTAGTACAATTAAAAAATACAAACCACTGTGACATAATGCTGAGACTAGGTATGTAAGTCTGGAGCTATTGCAATTTTATTTTATTTTTTGTATTTTACTCAGATGTTATGAAAACAGGATATGTTTTGTAAAGTTCTTGTGATGCTCTAAATACCAACATATGCACAGTGAGGAATATTGCATACTTTCCCAAATAATTTTGTATTTTATAAAAAACAGATTGAGTTATTGGAAGTTCCAATAAAGTTACACTTTCACATATTTAGGATGAATCTATGATTTTGAAGAGTGCCCTAAAATATATTTTGCACTTTCATTGGTGGATGAGGCAGTGCTCTGATCAGTCAATGAGGACTTACATTCTGGTCTGCATTTATATTCAGAATAGTTTAAAATGCATTAGGTTTCACTTCAAAATCACATAAAGACTGATAAAATCTGACTTTTCACAGATAGGCTACTGTCTCTACTCACACAAGTAGATGATTTTAACTCCAATATATTAAGTGTGGTTATTCAAAGTACTTAATAATTCATCTCAACTTCAGTAATACCTGTTATGCAACTGTATCTTTAAATATTTAGGATATTATTTTAAATGACAAAACAATGAAGGAAATGCAAACTTGTACTTAGTGGTTATATAAACTTTAATGAGGTATTCTTTTCTTATAATTTCAGATTTACATGAAAAGATTTTATTTCAGCATCATCTTGAAAATAATGCAAAACCACAGCTTGGTCACTGAGTTCATACTCCTAGGGCTTTCACAGAACTCAAAAGTTGAGAAAATACTCTTTGTTGTATTTTCGTTGATCTACCTTGCAACTATTTGGGGCAATATGATAATTGTGGTTACCATTATCTACAGTCCCACACTGCTTGCTTCCCCTATGTACTTCTTCTTGATATTCTTGTCCTTACTGGATGCATGCACTTCATCTACTGTCACACCCAAGATGATTGTAGACTTTTTCTATGAGAGAAAGACCATTTCATTTGAATGTTGTATGACACAACTATTTGCTATCCACTTTTTCACTGGGACAGAGGTGATTGTTCTGACAGCCATGGCCTATGACCGCTATGTGGCCATTTGCAAGCCTTTGCACTACACTTCCATTATGACCCGGAGGATTTGTGGCATTTTGGTGGCAATATCCTGGGCTGGAGGATTCTTGCATTCTATCATACAAATTACCTTTACTTTGCAGCTGCCCTTCTGTGGACCTAATGTCATTGATCACTTCATGTGTGACTTGTTCCCATTACTGAAGCTTGCCTGTACTGACACACACATATTTGTCATTTTGGTATTCGCTAACAGTGGGTCGATTTGCATCATAATCTTCTCTATTTTACTTGTCTCCTATGGTGTCATATTGTTCTCTCTGAGAGCCCACAGCTCTGAAGGGCGACTTAAAGCTCTCTCTACCTGTGGATCCCACATTACTGTTGTGCTTTTGTTCTTTGTATCATGCATATTAATATATGCACGACCTACATCTGCCTTCTCTTCTGAAAAAAATGCACTTGTATTTGCTACAATTATGACACCACTTGTGAATCCTATCGTTTACACTTTTAGGAATAAGGAAATGAAGAATGCCACCAGGAAAATGTGGAGGAGATTGATAGTGCTTTCTGGTGACTATTAAATTACACTTCCTATTCTGGGAGACAGACAGGTGTGTAACAGCAAATTTTATGCAAATGTCAGATATTATTAATGATTCTGAGCACCCATATCAAAAGTCAGGCATGATAACACACTTTTAATAAAATCAGGTTGAAGTGAGGTAGTGTAGAGCCCAAATTTTCTTACTAAAACCATTGAGGTTGAGGTTCAGTAGAGACTATGTCTTAAGGAAATAAGATAGAGAGCAATAAATGGATGGATTCAGTGCTTCACTTTGTATCAGCATGCATGTGGACAACTAAGCCATCAACCCCTCATTTGTATACACATGTATATAGTCTTCACACAGATTCACAGACACACATCACACACAGAAGAATCATTAATTACATCTGGAAAATTAATATAAAATTTAAAGAAATCACTATTTGCTAGTACAAAAAAGTATTTTATTAATTAGTCATTTGTTTGAAAAAGATGGCATCATTTTCCATAGGGTGCATTAACATTGGCATGGGAAATCTGTGCTTCTAAGATCACATTTTCATTATAAAGTGATTAATTGGCAGTGATGTATAAAATTAGATCTAGCTTCATTTTATACTTTCAAATATTCAGTGTATTTTGAAACTATTAGAAGAAGTAAATTGTTCTTACTAAATAAATGTGTATTTGAAGAAAGGAGCAGAAACACATGAGAATTCCCCAACAAATATGCATCACTGTATGATGCTGTGAGTCCTCAGAACCTAGAAATGAATAGGAAGGAGCAGAGTTATAGACTGAAGTCTAGAGGTTGCTGGATCGTTTGAGCACTTTAAAAAGTGAGTTTGTTGATGTCTGTTTGAAAATCCAGTTAGGCCTTGAATTTCTACAAGGAATAGAAAATTAGAATTTCTAAGGACTAATGTGACTACTACTCTTAAATGAGCAATGTGACCTGATTCCCTGGGGAAAACCCATGGTACAGCATAAGCCAAAGGCAAGTATTGATTATTATCTAAGATGTTCGTATACTGAGTACATGTCTCCTGGTATTTACAGGTGTCTTAGTTAGGGTTTTTATTGCTCTGAAGAGTCATTATGAGCATGGCACCTCCTGTAAGGAGAAACTTTTATTGGGGTAGCTAATACTTTTAGTGGTTTAGTCCATTATCATCATGGGAAGACATGGCACCCTGCAGGCAGACATGGGGCTGGAGTAAGAGCTATGATTGGAGAATGAGTTACATCTTGATCATGCAGGCAACAGGAAGTGACCTAATACACTGGAAATTATCTTGAGCATAGGAGAACTTGGGGCTCACCACCAAAGTACCACACTTCCTCCAACAAAGCCACAACTACTCCAACAAATCCATAGCTCCTAATCGTGCAACTTCCTCTGACCTTATGAAGATCAATTACTTATAAACAACCACAACAAATAAGAGAATCTAGAGGTAGAAGATTTGAAATTTTTTTTCATAAGATTAATAAATTTCAATTTATTTTATAAGTTTAGTTCTCATTTTCCCCTTATAATTTATGTTTCCTGGGGGAGGGATTTCATATATGTATAACTGTTTACATCATTTCATCCCTACCCTACTCCCTTAAATTTCTTCTGTGTATCTTTCCTTTCTCAAATGCATGTCTTTTTGATCTCTAATTATTATTGTTACACACACATACAAATAAACACACAAACATATCTATATAGCATATAGATTTATAATGCACAACTGCTGAGTTCATTTAGTGTTGAGTGTGTATGTGTGTGTGTGTGTGTGTGTGTGTGTGTGTGTGTGTGAGTGTATTTGGAACTTCTTGGAATTTGGCAGTTTATTGTAGGCTTATATTTGGAGAAGACTAATTCCCCTTCTGATTTTAATAATATTAACTTCATGTACCCATGTGAAAAATATATTTCATAATTGTCAATATACATAAATGATTAATTCAATTTATATATTTTTGTCATTTTATATTTATTTTTTTACTTTTGTTTTGATTGGTCCTAGACAGTCTTGACAGTCCTGCAACTCACTATGTAGGCCAGGCTGGCCTCAAACTCACAGAAATTTGATTGCCTCTGCCTCCCAAGTGCTGAGATTAAAGGAGTGCATCACTATGCCCAGCACTTTACATTTTCTTATACTCAGCTTTCAAGTGGAATTTTCAGCAAATTAATTGAATATAGCAAAAATTTTCCTTTAACCAAAAGCTCTAACATTCCAAGGGAATTTTGGCTCCCACTGGAATTTCCAGGTAGCCCAGCCATCCTATTTGTCAAGAATTACAAGAACTAAAATTTTCCACTATACACAAATTAACTCATCTTAAAATGTATTTAGTACTAAATGCTAATGTTGTGATGATCTCTCTTTAATTTTATATGCCAGGGCCAACATGTACAAATGTGTATGACATTGTATTGATTTCCATTGGAAGGTTTATTTATGAAAAATTACAAGTTGTTTTAGAAACAATATTAAACAACAAGTGTGAATCTAATAAAAACCAAAGTGTACCACAAAGTTTGTTATTGGAGGTTACTCTTTCAATCACCTCCCTTGATATTCATGTTGTTCTCAAGGCACTTGCCCTACCCATAGTTTTTTCTTGTTTAATTAGTTCTTATGTCTCTATGAACTATGAATTTGCTTAAGAGATGAAGATCTGATATTAGTGTATTAGGTGTTTTTGGAAATTGTCAATGCCAGGATTGAAATAAAACTATGAAATAAAATATTGAACACACTAACCAAGCATACTCATTTTGTTCCTTTATACATAACATTCAAGCATTGTTTTATATTTACTTAAATCTAGCTGCACAGTTGTACATGCTAGTAGTGTTATGCCAGAAGAAAAGAATTTGCAGCTGTGAAATAAAAAGTCGATGTCATTTACGCAATTTTATTCCTATTAATTTAAAGGTCAAATGCTATTGAGCTTCTCTTATCCTTTGCTGATACCCAAAAGAACTCACAAAAACTGTGAAACACACATGTTCAAAACATATCGAATCCCTGAACATGAAAATGGAAAATGGACACAAAGTCCCTCTCCTAATCAAGAAACTACTTGCAACCAATTCCTTTGGAAAAAGAAAAAGCAGTGTGCTTCAATGGAGAATCATTGGTTATGTCATCACAGACCAAGATAGGATCAATGAATAACATAAAATTTTCCAATACAAAATGGAACCCAATTTTTTTTGATGGATTTTGTTTTGGTGTTTTCTGTATTTTAATCTTTTTACTCTTTTATTTTTGAGATTATAATTACATCATTTCTCCTTATTTTGTACCCTCAAAACCCTCCAAAATACCTCCATTTGTTCTTTTTAAAATTTATGCCTTTCTTTTTTATTGATTGTTGTTACAAGCATATATGCATATAAATACATATTCATAAATATAACATTCTAGTTTGTATAATGTTGCATGTATGTGTTTTGGGGAACTCAATATTTTTATTAGAGAAGAGTTGGTGAGATTATCCTTGGGCAAGACTATTTATCCTCTTCTCAGCATTCCTTGCTGCTTGTAGTTCATCATGTTGTGTTGAGGCCCTATGGTCTTTCCCCCATACACTTGAACATATCTATGATTTTGTTCCTCTTTTGCTCATGTTTTGTTGATCATTTTGGTCAAATTTATGGGTGTAAGTTCTGACATAACTAGAATTCACAGTCTCACAACAAACTCCATGAACTTTTGGATGTTACAATCTTTTGGCCCCTTTATCACATTTTTCCAAGAATCTTATCATGTGCAGGAAATTGTTTTCTGGACTCCAAACCTCTTCACTATGATTGACTTTGGTTTTCTGTAATGACCTGCATATATTACATAGATGTTTTACTTGTGAGGAGGAGTCCTGAATACTTTTATCTATGTAGAGCGAGCAGGATTTAGAGTGTAGTTAGAGGTTATGATGGTTTTTGCACAGTGGTGTTGTAGGTACCCCTCCTAGATGAATAAATTCAGTATCCATAGGTATTTGCTAGGTTTCTGAAACTAGGCATGATTTATTGCTTTTTAAGCAGGTATTAAGTCTAATTTTAGATTTGTATCTTACTTCAATGGTACTGCACCCTACTGTTTATAGTTCCATGCTTGCCATTATAGTTCCTAGGCTTTATAGCTAAGTGGGAGTATTTGTTGCTTCCCTCTTTGGGAAACTTGCATGGTGCCTTATGATACCATTAAAACTAGTCCTCAGGGAGTAGGTATTTATGCCAGTTCCACTTGGGAGTCTCTCCACCCTGTGTCTGAAGTGCATAGTATCTTCAGCAACACGTATTTACCTTCCATCTCTGGGGAGAACAAGGGCATAAGGAATATGTTTTTGTAGCTTCTTGGAAAATCCTAACCAACTCCTCTAAGCAGGGATTCTCATGCCTGATGCTATGATATCTGTTATTTGATCTTTTGCTCTTGGAGAGAGCATTGTCAGATGAGGTGAGAAAGTTTCATTTAAAGTGTATATGTGTATTTATTACTAACTTATATGTATTATCATTTTTAGATAAATAGTTAATAGCATGATCCATTGGTATTATTTTTCAGACATCCTGATGGCTATTTAGTCCTCTCCATCCTTCTCCTGTATTTATGTCATTCTGCCATCCCTAATTAGAGCCTCAGGTTTTTCTCATTTTCCTGTCAGTTCATTTGTATCCTGCTATTTCTTTCACTATTGTCCCATTACCATGACACAGGTGGTCCCTCTTTCTTTCTTTCTTTCTTTCTTTCTTTCTTTCTTTCTTTCTGCAGGTATTCTGGGATCTATATTAAAATCTGATGATTTAAGCTAGAAGCTTCCAATGACATTTGTCTTTCTGGCTCTGAGATACTTCACTCGGTATGGACTTTTGTAGTTCTATCTAATTGCCTACATGATCCATGCTATTGTTTTTCTATATAGCTGAAAGGTATTTCATAGTGTGTATGTACCACATTTTCATTATCTATTTATGTTCTTAGATCTTTTCTATTTCCTAGTTATTGTGTTTAAAGTAGCAATGAACATAACTGAGCAAGTATCTGTTTAGTGAGATATTGAGGCCTTTGGGCATATAACAAGGTATGGTAGAGCTGGATCATAGGACAGATTTATTCTTAGGATTTTGAGAATTCTGCCAAGTGATTTGAATACTGACTGCACCTGTTTGCATTCTCACCATTAATGAGATTTTTAACTTCCCCCTCCTCCCAGAATTTGTTTGCAGTTTTTTTCTTCATCTTTGCCATTATATCTGAGGTAAGATGAAATTTAAAAAAAAAAAAAAACTTCATTTGCTTTGCACTTCTCCAATTGCTAGAAATGATAAAATGTTTTCAATATAAATACAGAGAGAATTTATTGAAAGTATTTCTGAGGGGAAGGCAACTGGATTTACAATAAAATAGAATACTCATAGAATTAAAATGCCAAATACCATTAGTGCCATTAGTAACAATTTCATGTAGTTAAATTTAACTCTCTATATTATAATAGTAAGATATGAGGAGATAATCTGTTAGTGAAAATGTATTATGGTAAATTAATATAAATTTAACCACTTTTGTTGTAGATCACTATTTTCTCAAATAAGGTTGCACTAGAAAAAACAATTGATGAATACTTTTTTCTCAAGACTAAATTATATTCAATCAGTTATTTCTCATCTTTTTCTTTATAGCTATTCTATGAGATTATCATACAAGAAATTTATTAAATTCTTTCCTGACTCCATTTTTTCTGTTCTTCATCTGTATAGTTTTCACATGTAAGATTTGGTCCCTCATGTTATGATCCTTCCTCATTTACTGGTTCCTTGATTGAGATGCCTCATTCATACCTGGACAAAGGAAGAAGAATCTTAAAATGAACTTTCCTATCAAAGTCCTCTTGAGAATCATGCAAACTAGAGCCTTGTCATTGAGTTTTTACTGATGGGCTTCCACAGACTCGAGAGATTGAGAAAACATGATTTTTGGCATTTTTATTGGAGAATACAATTATTAGGTATCACATGCACACATACACACAAACCCACAATCATTTATAGCGCTATACTGCTGGGTTGCCCCATATACTTCTTGTCCCTTATGGAGGAATTAATCTCTTTTGTTATTACACCCAAGATGCTTGCACAGATTTCCTGTGAGAAGAAGACCATCTTATTTGAATATTGCACAAAATAATTATTTGATGCATCCTCTTTTACTGTGTTAGAGGTGCTTGTACCAACAACCGTGACATATGACTGCTAAATAGTTATTTGGGAGCCCTAACACTACTCCTCCATCATGAAACAAAGGCTCCATGACTTCCTGGTAGGAGTGACTTAGGCAAGGAACTTTTTGTTTTGCATCATACAGAGTATTTTGCAACTACCCTTCCATGCTCCAAATGCCTGTGATCATTACATGTGTGATTTCTTCTTGTAAATGAAGCTTACATGCACTAACATACACATTTTTTGTCATTTTCATCAGTCCCAACAGTGGATCTGCATTTTAAATTTTTATTAGTCATCTACTATGATGTCATCTTGTTCTCTCTAAAAGAGAGCCTATGGATCTAAAAGACAATGCAATGTTGTCTCTACCTGTGGTTCCCTCACCCATATTCTATTTTTGTTCTTTGATCCTAACGTATTTATTTATAAACTACCTGTATCCCCATTCTCTTTTGAGAAAACATGTTGATATATGTTGTTGTCCTGAAGTCATTGCTCAGTCATATGGCTAACCTCTTCAAGAATAAGGAAATCAATAATGACATCAGAAAAATTGGGAAGATGTTGATAGTGCTTTCCGGTAAGTATTCAACTTACAGAATTGGGAGATTTCTCACTGGCTAAGAGCACATGCTTCACAAGTATGATGGATTGCATTGTAAAGCCAGAATCAAGGTCAAAGACAGACATGGTGGCATACCTCTAATGCAGTGCTTGAAAGGTACAGAAAGTTCCCCAGGGGCTTACAGGGTAGCTACTCTGTCAGGAACATAGCAGCTCAAGGTTCATTCAGACACTGTGTCACAAGAGAAATAAAAGCCATGTGAATAAATGGACACAGTATCCTTATCAGGGTTTACTGACTTGTTGCTCTGCATGTTTACTAATTCCAACATAAAAACATACGCAAAACAAAGCACATTACACGTAGAAAACTTATTATCCAGAATAAAGTTTCGATATCTATTTATACAGGCACTTTATGCTTCAATCACTAAAAAGAAAGAGAGCACCTTGATCCACAGAGAAGATATTGTATTGGAAGTTAATAGAATCAAATTAAAGACCCAGACATAAAATCGCATACCTAAGGACTCTTAATATTTGATATGAGGCCAGAAACACAGGCCAGGTAAAAGACAGCCTCTTCAGCAAATATTTCTGATCAAACTTGATGTATGCATGTAAAGGAATGAAAATAGATCAATACTTATGAACATTCATAAAACTTAAGTCCAAATGAATCAAAAGCCTCAACATAAAACTATATATGCTAGACCTGACAGAAGAGAAAGTATGTAATGCTCTTGAATGAATTCACACAGGTAAAGACTTTCTGAAAAGAACAATGTTAGCACAGGTACTAAGACCACCAGGTAATAAACAGTACCTCATGAAATTGAGAATCTTCTGCATGGCAAGGAAACTGTGATTTGGATAAAACTGCAGCCTCCATCACAGGAAAATAATTTTACCAATTAGACTTCCAATAGAGGGTTGATTTCCAAATTACACAAAGAACCCAAGAAACTAGATGCCTTAGATAGAGTTTCTATTTCTGTGATGAAACACCATGACTGAAAAAATAAGTTGAGAAGAAGGGTTAATTTGACTGATACCTCAGCATTGCTGTTCATCACTGAAGAAAGTCAGGACAGGAACTCAAACAGGGGAGGATCCTAGAGACAGAAGCTGATGCAGAGGACATGGAGGGGTGCCACTTATGGCTTGTTTCCATGATTTGCTTGGCCTGCTTTCTTATAGAAACCAGGCCCACCATCCCAGAAATGGTCCCACTCACCATAGGCTGGTTGCTCCCCTTTGATAACTATTTGAGAATGTGTCTTAAAACTGAAACTCATGGACACGTTTCCTCAACTGTGGCTTCTTTCTCTCTGTTGACTCTAACTTGTGTTAAAATTGACACATAAGACCAGACAGTATAGTATCAAGAAAAAAAATATTCCAACTAAAAATGAGGCACAAATCTCAATAGAGAATTCTCAATAAAGTAATCTAAAAGGGCTGTGAAACACTTAAAGAAATGTTCAACATGTTTAGCCATTAGTGAAATCCAAATCAAAACCATTTTGAGATTTTTATCTGATACAAGATCAACAAAACAAATGACACCTCATGCTAAAGAGAATGTGGAGTAACAACACCCTTTGCTGGTGGGAGTGCATACTTGTACAGCCTCTATGGAAATCAGTATGCTGTTTTCACAGATGATAGGCATCTGTGTACCTAAAGATCCAGCTATGTCTCCCATGGGCATACACCCAATGATGTTTCTTCCTTCTACAAACACACTTGCTCAGCCATATTTATCTATCATAGTCAGATTTTTGTGTGTTTTTTCAAGATGAATTTCTTTGTAGAGCCCTTCTTCTTCTCAAAATTGCTTAATAGACCAGGGCAGCCTTGAACTCAGATATCTGCTTGATTCTGCCTTCCAAGTGTTGGGATCAAAGTCATATGTCACCACCACCTATATAATTGCCAGAAATTTTAAACAAATGACATTAATCCACTAATTAATGGATTAAAATGAGGTACATATACCCAATAAAATGTTACTCAGCCATTAAAATATACCATCATGATATTCACAGGCAAATGGATGAAAGTAAAAGAAAATTATATTGAGTGAGGTCCTAGACCCTGGAAAACAAATACAGTATGTATTGGCCCGTATAAGCATATTAGCTGTTGAGTTAATGATAACTAAGTTATAGTCTATAGAACAACAGAGGGTAGATATAGCGTAAAGGACTAAAGGAACAGATATAGATCTTTCTGCAAAAGGAAAATAGAATAGACCGTTATAGATGGATTGAGGCCAGTGGAATGAGAGGATACAGGAGGAAATGAAATAATACATGATAAGATAGTAAAACTTAAGGGATATTTGAGGGGGAGCTAGGAAACATAATAAAATAGAATCTCCCTAAAATAGATACACCTATGAAGATGGTTTAAATCAAATTGCCAAATAATAAGGATGACAAACCCTGAGAGGACATCTCCTGTAAACAAATGAAGCTTCTATTGCTAGGATTGGGATACATCCAATTGCATTGTTAAATAAAAGGGTCTCATGGAAATTTCCAAATGATTCTGACTGTTACTAATACTATAGCTTATTCTCTGCAAACTGACAGCAAGTCCCATTGTTAAAGATAACATCTACACAGCCCATTGAACATAGAGAAGACAAAATGGTACCTACTTAGAGCCTTCACTCTTAAGCTCTTGAACCTTTGGTACACCAGGTACTCTGCACACTACCAAAAAGAAACATAAACAACAAGCCAGCCACAAACCTTTGATCTGTAATGGTGTCCTGTTCACAAGATATACTAGGACAATGGTGTCATGGAGCTTGTTGGGAATAACTAACCAGTAACTGATTTTACTTAAGTCTCAACATTGTTTGAAGACCAAGAACCTGAGACTAGATATTCCAAGAACCTAGGGTCAAGCTAAATAATACTTGCTTTCAAAAAGGGGGAAATGTAGTAATAAAATGAATCATAATGACATTCTGTTATATTCATAGATTAGTACCCTCTTCAGGAATCATCAGAGAAGCTTCTTCCTGTGGTAGATGGAAACAAATAGAATGTGAGAGATCTTGGAACACTCATGCCCAAACATATCTCTATAAAATCCCTCCCCCCTAGAAATCAGGAAACCCGTGGAAGAGAAGACAGAATGGATACAAGAGCCAGAATTGGAGGATACATCAAGGCAACAAGACCATCTAAATCACTATAATCAAAGCTCATATTAACTGAGGCATCATGCACAGGGCCTGCATGAGTCTTCACCAGTTTAGTGTTCTCATGAGAATCCTAAATGTGAAGAAGTGTGTCTCTGACTCTTCTGTCTTCCCTTGGGCTCTATTCCATTGGTTTTTCTTGTCCAACTTCTATGTGATGGTTTTTATTTTATCTCATATTATATTTTGTCATGTTTGGTTGCTGTCTCTTAGAAGCCTTTATTAATGAGACATAGAAAGTGAGTGGATTTGGAAGGGAGAGGAACATGGAAGAATAGAGGGAGGAAAACTTGCAATATATTATATAAGAATAGTCAATTTTCATTAAAATGAAAAAATGTTTTGAATTCATAGGTCCACTATGAATTGATTAATTAGTATTGTCATAAGAGTATCTGGATGTAACATGAAAAATAAAAGACCCAGAGACTGATATTGGGGTTCAAAATTCAAGATGAATATCAGAAAAGCAAAGCAGGTGTCCACTAGCTTCTTACTTATTCCTCAGGCTGAATGGGCTGGCCCTGTCTCCATGAGCTCTCCCTAAGCCTCAGCCTGGCTGGAAAATGAATGTTAATCTTCAGTGTAGCTGGAGAATGAATGCCTCATACCCAATTCTGATACTGACTTATATACCTCTCATGAGTTCTGGAATTAAAGTGTGAGCTACGATTCTCTTTTAGACAGATTCCATGTTGTATAGATCTGGGTAGCCTTGGCCTCACAGAGATCAGTATAACTCCTAATCCTGAGTCCTAGGATTAAAGTTATGTACCACAACCTCCTAGCTATTAGCTGCTGGGATTAAAGATGTGTGCCTGTCTTCTATTGCTTGAGTCTGACTTTGTTTTCTGAATCCTCAGGCAAGCTTTAATAAATCATAAATAATGTATCACCACATTTCCCCCATTTTGTCTAATACAAAAAGAAGAAGGCTACAACTGACATAAGAAAAATTGTATATAAGTATTTATGATAAATATAGTTTACAAATTCATTAATAATGTCTAGTCCACTTGCATTTTATAAATTCAAAGAAAATATCTAGTCCGTTTACATTTGACAAGTTCAGAGAAAATATCTAGTCCATTTGCATTTTGACAGTTCAGACAAAATACTCTATTATCTATCCTATCTTTTTGAGTCCAAATTCTTGTACCTATTTTACTTTCTACTATAATTTGCATTATCAAATTATTTTTTAATATCCTTTATATCATTTTAGCAATTTTCTTTTCTGAGTCTGGTAAACAATGAAAACTATAACTACATTATCTTTTGGGGGGGTGAGACAGGGTTTCTCTGTGGCTTTGGAGGCTGTCCTGGAACTAGCTCTTGTAGACCAGGCTGGTCTCGAACTCACAGAGATCCACCTACCTCTGCCTCCCGAGTGCTGGAATTAAAGGCATGTGCCACCACTGCCTGGCTTATAACTACATTATCTATTCTTCAATTTCCTCAGAGACCCAATAAGGAAATAATATTAACTGTGTAAACAGGAAGTGCAATCAAGCAATTTCCCAAAACTGTGAGAAATGACAAAAACAGTTGGCTGCCTGGACCATCACCTGTTTCTTCTGCATTAATAGGACATCCGTCTTTGGCTTATAGGCCTAGCATTTCTGACAGACTTTTCTGTGAAGCAGGATTTTCTGAAGGGCTGTCCCTCCTTGTCTTGGCAAGGTTTTGCAGTCATGCTCTTTTGTGTATTTTTTGCCCATTTTGTACAGCATACTGTCAGCAGTTGAGGCAAGGGCACTTTCTTGGCCAGTGACTTACCTTTGCCACAACAAAACTAAACTCCATGTGAAGGTTTTTTTTTTTTGATGCCCAAAAACTTCTCTTAAGCATATTGGTGCTGCCAGGAGTAGCACTAATATACTTTATGTCTCATTGTAATAAAAAGTAACCTATGTTATTAAAACATTTTAAATAACATATTATGTATACTGCTGGAGTATTTGAAAACAACCTGTCTTTTTAAAGTATATCTATTTCTCTTTGAAAATATACCTAATGTGACTAATTACTCACCTAAATTTCCTTATTATCTTATATAGTTGGTAAGAATAACTTTCAAGACCTAGAAATTTGCATTACATTAATAAATAAGCTGTATAGGTACAATACCTTGAACTAGATTAGAAACTCATGTACAGTATGTTTTAGCAAATTAATCTCAAATTTGTATCAATATATAATATTAGTGTACAATACACTAAGTCCAATCAAATGTAAAATACCCAAAACATTAGTTCCTTTTTAAAAGTGGATTCTATAATCTACCTTTTAATCTTATCATATCTATATTCTGTTTCTTTTCAAGAATAGATTTAATAATCTACCTTTCATACTATCATATCTGTATTATTTTTTTCCAAAAAACCTTGAATCTAATACTCTTTGTTCAACTTTCTTCCTGACAGTAACCAATATTTTGTAACCAATTCCCTTAAACAGTGAAAAATATCCATAACCCAATGAATGACCAAAACCCACCCATACCAACTCTTGGGAATATGAGTGTTGTATTTTTAAAATTACTCCCTGCTCTCTGGGAGTGACAGCATCTTTAGGGCATCCTGAAAAGAAAACATTTGCCTAATTGTCAAGCTATATCATTTATTGTCCATTCTCTGCATAATGGGAAAGTGCACGGCTTTTCTCTAGGCATAGAGTCTGTGAGGCTGGATCACATCATCTGACCTCCTTGAAATTGTTATGGGCAGTTTGTTGCCCAAAGTCCGTCTTTAGTTGTTATTGATCAGCCTAATGGTGCTATCATAGTACTGTAGAAATTATTGTGGGTTTTCATCTTCTTTGTTTACTTGTTTGTTTTGTTTTTTTTAAGACAGGTTTTCTCTGTTTTAACAGTTCTGGCTGTCTTGAAGCTCAATTTGTTGATAAGGCTGCCCCAAATCACTGAGATCTACCTGCCTCTGCCTCCTAAGTGGTGGGATTGAAGGTGTGTATAACCTACACCTGGCTTGGATTCAATCTGCTTTTTGGAGACTTCAGAGATTAAATTAGCTCAGATTATTCCTTTGCTTGGTCCTTTTTTCCAGGTAGTTCTATCTTCTTTGGAATCCTGTTTGTCCAAATGTCTTAAATTTTTCAAGATGGCTGTTTTTATTTTCTTGGAAAGACAGAAACAAAACCCTTCCTCAACCCTAACTTTGGGGAGGTTCCTAACCTAATACTGATCAATTTTGATTTATGGATTCCCCTGAATTTTTTTTGTTTTAGCTTCTAAAGCTCTTCTATCATCCAGAACACTGTTTTATTACAATAGGTATTAGGCTATTTAATTGTTTTGAGAAGGATGTCATTCACAGAGGCAGGAAATGAATGAATTGGTTTTGTCATAGTGGTTTTTGAGAAGCCCCCTGAAGGCATTTCCTAAAGGCAAAGGGTTACTTTGGTGATCTCTTTTTGACCTACATTCCTTTGTCTAATGCCTGCCTTTGCTACACCTTTTGCATAATCTAGGAAAGAGGGACATTCTGTTTGTTTTATATTTATAAAAAAACAAAACAATTGTTTCTTGAAACCTCCTGTTACAATCCCTTTTCAAGGGAACATTTTTTGCAACAGTTAAAACATTTGATATTTTGTTTTTTCTATAAACCTTTTTAATCACCTCTCCTATCTATGTATCATCATCATGATGCTTTAACATTAATTGTATCTTGGATCCAATACTCCAAAGGTACTGATCTTGCTGTTACAGACCTCATTAACCTTTTGTATCAGGCATTTGCATTTTCATAAGCTATGGTTTCAGTTATTATATATCTAGCATCTGAGTGTAATATCATTTATTTGACTGATAATGACAGTCATTATAAGAAGTCCATGAATGCTTCCTTTGTGCCCTGTATGTCTTTTGTAAATGATTCAATTTTCTTTCTTGCTTCTTCAACTCTGTCCCTAGCACTCAAAGCTGCTTCATGAAATAAACCCACAAGATGATCATCATATTGACATTGCCTTTCTAAAGTAGTATAATATCCTTCTCTAAGAATCTGATCTTGGGAGATATCTATATCTCTACCTTCAGAATTTGTTCAATATTCTTAGCCTCTTCTCTGAAACAGGAAGTCATTTTAATTGTGGTTCTGACTCTAGGACAGTGTTAATCAAATCTATCCAATCTATATGGATAATCCTATTACAAACAGACCATGTGTTTGTAATCATCTGCTTCACAAATGGTGAATGGATGCCATATGAGACTATAGCTTCCTTGAATTTCCCTAAACATTGTCTAACATTGTCTAACATTGTCACAGGCTTCCAAGTAGGTCTCATAGAATCTCCTTCATTTGGCACTTCCTGTAAGGTTACTAGATATATTAAAGGTGGTTCCCTTCAGACCTTAGAGTGTTAATTTTTAACCTTAAAATGCAATGCTGAATTTGGTTTTCCATGTAATTCCTCAGTCTGGGTTTGAATATCACTGTTATCTGCTTTAATAAATTGTTCTAAGGCCTGCATCTTCACACTCATATGAACCAACTTTTTTAGAGATAAGCCAAGAATTATCAATACAACAACAAATATTATCCAAATGACAATTAACAGTATGTCAATCATGGTTAAGTTGATCATCCCTTCATGTTCCATTTTTAACCCATCCATTATGTAATCATATGAAGACGTGGTTTTTGGCATTTAAACAGTGTTTTCCATTTTTCAGTGTAGGAGAAAAACCCTCTTTAAACTAATCCCTTTTTTCTAAGAATTCTCAATTAACTTGCCAAGTCTGTGGACAAGGTCAGTGAAATGTGAGACATAATGCATCTGAATAAGATAACTAGTTTTGGCCATATGCTGAGAGAGTCAGCCTGAGGAGGGAGGCTCTAGGAAAAGCCCCAAAGCTTTCTGAGTTTGGGTGGCAGCTAAAGACAGTTAAGAACAGCTACAACCAAAAACTCCAATACTTGCTCAAAGATTTGAACCAAAAACAAAAGAAAACCTAGCTGGTCAGGCAGGAGGGACTCAAGCAGGAGTCCTGCCTGCAGATCAGCCTTGGACTTGAAAGAGGCTTTTCTATGAATTTGTATTTTAACTTTGGGCATCACTATATAAAAATGAATTAATAAAATATCCAGAGACTGATATTGGGTTTAAAATTGAAGCTGAATATCAGAAAAACAAATCAACTGGCCACTAACTTCTTACCTCTACCCCAGGCTGAATAGGCTGGTCATGCCTTCAGGAGCTCTCATCAAGCCTCAGACTGTAACCTTTCCTCAGTGTGGCTGGAGAATGAATGCTCCAATTTTCAGTGTGGCTGGAAATCTGGGTGGCCTTGAACTAACAGAGATCAGTATATCTCTTAATCCTGAGTCCTAGGATTAAAGGTGTTTACCACCAACTCCTAGCTTCTGGCTGCTGGCATTAAAGGTGTGTGCCTGGCTTCTATATTTTGTGGATGACTCTTTGCTTTCTGAATCCTCAGGCAAGCTTTAATAAATTGCTATAAATATAGTAATTACTATATTACTATAAATATAAATTACTATATATTTATATATATAAATTACTATATATAATCACATTCGGATGGTGTTGAGAAGGCATGCCAAAAGAGGGGAGGAAGGATGGGAACCAAGAGCAGAATGAACATACTTTATGAAAAAAAGTCTCCAAATATTATATTTACTGAATCATGTTAGCTCTGAATATGTCCTTCTATATATTCCTGCTCCCACATTTTAATCTGCATACTTTTACAATACAATTTTTAAAAAATGTCAAAAATTCAACTATTCATCTACCCCAAAAATGTTCATTTGTTTTTACAAGGTTAATACAGGAAGAAGGGATTATAAATCAGTGGAAATATGTGGGATATAATATACCTTCCACAATGTTGACTGAAAACTCAAGCCTTGTCATTCATATCATTTTGCTTGTAGCTCCATATTCTTATTTATATTTATTGTTTACATTACTAAAATTCTATGTTTTTCAATAGTTTGCCTACCTGTGTATATGTGAATCATGTGTACGCTTGTTGCTCATGGAGGTTAGACGACATTGTATCTCCTCCCACTAGAAATACAGATGGTTTTAAGAATTATGTGGGTGCTATGAATCAAACACAGTTTCTCTACAACACATAGCATTTCTATAATATGTATAAATGTTATAAGTATAGGCATATTTCTTCTATTATCTACACTAATGAATTTTAAAAGTATTATTTTAATTTATATACTTTGTATTTTTCTTTTTTTATTTAAATTAGAAACAAGCTTGTTTTACATGTCAATCCCAGTTCCCTCACCCTCCAGTCATCCTATGACCCCCCTACTGATGCCCTATTCCATTTCCTCTCTGATCCCCAGGGAGGCACTCGGACTTCCATGGGGGAATTCTCAAAGTCTGTCATATCATTTGGAGAGGGCCTAGACCCTCCCCCATGTGTCTAGGCTGAAAGAGTATCCCTCTATGTGAAGTGGGCTCCCAAAGTCCATTCATGTACTAGGGATAAATACTGATCCACTACCAGAGGCCCCATAGATTAACCAGACCACCAAACTGACATCCTCATTTAGAAAGTCTGGAACAATTCTATGCTGGTTTCCTAGCTATCAGTCTGGGGTAAATGAGCTTCCCCTAGTTCATGTGAACTATTTCTGTGGGATTCTCTATCTTGGTCTTGACCCCTTTGCTGATCACTCCTCATACTCTGCAAATGGATTCCAGAGTTCAGCTCAGTATTTAGCTGAGGGTGTCTGTTTCTGCTTTCCTCGGCTACTGGATGAAGGCTCTAGGATAGTATATAAGATAGTCATGAATCTCATTATTGGAGAAGGTCACTTAATGTAGCCCTCCACTATTGTTTAGATTGTTAGTTGGTGTCACCTTTGGACATTTTCCTAGTGTGAGATTTCTCTTTAAACATAAAATGGCTCCCTCTATTATGATATCTCTTCTATTGTTTTCCTCTATTCTTCCCCTGACTCAACCATCCTGATCTCTCATGTCCTCCACTCCCCTCCTCTTCTCCCATTTTCTTTCTCCTAACTCCATCTCCCCTCCCCCATGCTCTTTACAATTGCCACAAACAACTTAAAATACCTTGGGGTAATGATAACCAAACAAGTGAAAGACCTGTATAGAAGAACTTTGAGTTTTTAAAGAAAGAAGTTAAAGAAGATACTAGAAAATGGAAAGATCTCCCATGCTCTTGGATAGGTAGGTTCAACGTATTAAAAATGGTAATCTTGCCAAAATCACTTTAAAGATTCAATGCAATCCCCATCAAAATACCAGCACAATTCTTCAAAGACCCTGAAACAACAATTCTCAACTTTATATGGAGAAACAAAAGACCCAGGATGACCAAAACAAACCTGTACAGTAATGGAACATCTAGAGGCATTACCATCCCTGACTTCAAGCACTATTATAGAACTATAGTCCTGAAAACAGCTTGGTATTGGCACAAAAATAGACAGGTAGACCAAATGAATTGAATTGAAAACCCTGATATGGGCCCACACACCTAACACCTGATTTTTGACAAAGAAGCTAGAATTATACAATGGAAAAAAGAAAGCATCTTCAACAAATGGTGCTGGGATATCTGATGTGGGTGTGTAGAAGACTGCAGATAGATTCATATCTATCACCTTGCACAAAACTAAAGTTCAAATGGATCAAAGATCTCAACATAAATACAACCACACTGAACCTCTTAGAATATTAAGTTGGTGGTACCCTTGAACAAATTGGAACAGGAGAGTGCTTCCTGAACACAGCACCAGTAGCACAGACACTGAGATCAGCAATTAATAAATGGGACATCCTTAAAGTGAGAAGTTTCTGTAAGACAAAGGACATAGTCAACAAAACAAAACTGCATCCCACAGAATGGGAAAAGATATTCACCAACCCCACATCTGACAGAGGGCTGATCTCCTAAATTT
The DNA here is from genome assembly GCF_003668045.3 of Cricetulus griseus. Taxonomy (NCBI): domain Eukaryota; kingdom Metazoa; phylum Chordata; class Mammalia; order Rodentia; family Cricetidae; genus Cricetulus; species Cricetulus griseus. The sequence continues at coordinate 87,470,609 of NC_048599.1, forward strand.
ACAAAGAACTCAAGAAGCTAGTAACCAAAATGCCAAATAATCGAATTAAAAAGTGGGTACAGAAGTAAACAGAGAATTCTCAATAGAGGAATCTAAAATGTCTGAAAGAAACATAAAAAAGTGTTCAACATCCATAGCCATCAATGAAATGCAAATCAAAACAACTCTGAGGTACCATCTTACTCCTGTCAGAATGGCTAAAATCAAAAACACCAATGACAGTTTATGCTGGAGAGGATGGAGAAAGGGCAACAGAGCTCCAGTGCTGGTAGGGGTGCAAACTCATACAGCCACTTTGGGAATCATTATGGCGGTTCCTCAGGAAAATAGGAATAAGTCTATCACAAGATCCAGCAATCCAACTCTTAAGGATATCCCAAAAAGATGCACATTCATACAACAAAGTCATCTGCTCAGCTGTGTTCACAGCAGCATTATTTGTAATATCCAGAACCTGGAAGCAACCTAGATGCCCCTCAACTGAAGAATGGATGGAGAAATGTGGTACATTTATACAATAGAGTAGTACTCAACAGGGGAAAAAAAACAAGAATGGAATCTTGAAATTCTCAGGTTAATGGATGGAAATGGAAGAAAACATCCTGAATGAGGTAACCCAGGCACAAAAGGACAAACATGGTGTGTTCTCACTCATATATTGATTTTAGACATAGAGCAAAGTATTTAAAGCTTACAATCCACACCACTAGAGAAGCTAGAAAACAAGGACCCTAAGAGAGACATACATGATCCCAAGGAGAAGTAGAAAGAGACAAGTTCTACTGCACTTTGTATTTTCCTGCAATATAGATGCTAAAGAATCAAGCAAATTGGGAAAAACTTAAGGTTTTAATATTTTTGTTAGCAATTTACTAGTAGTTTAAATTGAGTAGGATACTGAAATTGCTAGTATCAGAATGCTGACCATTACAGGTCTCATATCACCTACTGTGGGATGTAAATCATGTAAGGTGATTAGACTTTCATACCAGTGCTTGAGCACCATTATTCACAAACTTTTCATGAGTAATACATTTTAAAGTTGTGTAAAAAATATAAAAGGGGTAGGAATCAATGATTAAAAGCTGTACAATTTTGCAGACTATGTGGCTTGTTCCACCTCTGAAATGATCTAAGAGACAAATTTTATGATTTTCCTTGAGCAGCAATGCCAGGCTGCATCCCCTATATTATAGTAATCTTCAAGATCCTTTCACACACAGTGAAGATACCCAGTGTCCTTCTACCTCTAGTAACTCTCTTTTGGGTTTTTGACTTGTGATATAAGCCTTAGATTTTGGCCCAAGCCTTTTAACTGCAGTGATTTAGAAGGTAAGAGAGAAAGATTGCTCTGAACTCAAGTTCACAGTTGGCCATTGAATGAAATACACACCCACCGCCCTCCCCAAGCCACAAGTGCTATAGACACATAGGTTCAAGAATCTTGATGTAAGTAAATAACATTCAAATTAACATATACCTTTAAATATAGGTTTTCATAAAATGGTTTTCTTTGGGGAATGATCTTTGCAACTTTATTTCGCAAACAATACACATTTTGTGTAGGGATTGGTATAAAGATTTTTATTGAAAGAACCAGGTATCATGTATGATGAGTCCCCATGCATTTTGCTTAAGCTCAGGAGAGAAACCTTGCATTGTTCTCTGATGGGAGCCAGGCCCAGTGGTGGAAAGGTCCAGCAGAGAATGTAAGGAGTAGGTGAAGGACAGAATGAGCCAGGCCATGATAGTTGGAGAATTTTACAGCCTGACTGACTGGCAGCCAGAGTGCTTCTTTGTTTTTACTGAATTAAGTAAGCAGGGATACATTCATGTTGTTCCAAAACATAGATCATATCATTTTTAGTTTTGGACATGTGTTTCACTTCCTTTTGCTCATTTTTTAGTCATCATTAATGAAATATAGCAAGACAAAGTTATCATATCACTGATTTCCCCTCTATTTTTGACATCATTGATAAACAGAGTTATCATTTTTACTTATTAAACTTATAACCAGATTTTTAAGAATCTAGAGGCATATGACAACCTGGTATCAGGCTAGTAGTATTTTTGGCTACAAGGCACTAGACCAAAACAAAATCTTCAAGCCTGCCAAGACAGGATGCCATGTACCAAGTAGTGTATTATTAATAATTAATGGTCAAAGTGCCCAAGAAATATCCATTGGCCAAAACACTGCAGTTACTTTTCCAATTCTCGCATAATACAACATTTACATTTTATATATTTATAAAATGTGTTTATATGTGTAATCCTGTCATTCTTTTATTCCTTGGTCATATGACATCATAGTGGCTCTGCATGTGCTAACATTTCTAAGAAAAGGAGGTTGTGACATCTCATTCTTGTATCATCTTCTACATCATTCTTTTTCCTTCAGTATAAGTCTCTGTGAAGAACAGAGGTAACTTCAGCTAATCTAATTTTTGCTATATATGCCATATAATTGCCTGAGTGTATATAGTAGGAACAGACTTGAAATCTGATCTGTGGTTCACTCTTCTAGCCCCCTGAATCTTGCTGACCTTTTTGAATTTACTTTGTTTTGATTATCTTGTACCTGTGTAAATACAGGGACAGATGTTTCAAGAATATCTCAAAGCCTCATAAAGAGACCACTGGCTTCTTTATGTGTGTCAAAACTTCCAAGGTGTAAAGAAGACATTCAAGCAGCTAAGGATATCTCCCTAAGAGCAGGAGGGGTAGTATGTTCAGGACATTCCTGGGAAAGCTTAGAAACAGTATTCTTGGGAGAAATGCATAAATGATACATGAGAAAATTTCCATCAATCTAATATCCTCAGATTGTACATATATTAAAAGTCACCCAAATATGCAACAGGTGGAGATGAAAATCAAAGGTATCACAGCAGCTGTTATGTGGCTCAGCTGTGCTGAATCTTTGTCAAGCAGCTATGCAGGCTTTATGATTTCTGCCATGCTCATCAGATATGGCTATGTCAACTGTCTCTCTAAATACAGTGTTACACAAAATCATTATCAGATAGGAACCTTACCATTCAAAGGAAAAATAGCATCCATGAACATACAAAATTCTTATTTAAAAAAGAACACTAAATATGAAAGACAAAAGATTCAAAAACTTCTCTAGTGGAAAAAGTTAAGCTCTTTAGAAGGACATTATTAAAAGGTGTTTTAAACACTCAAGCAAGTGTTCAAAAACAGAAATTGTGTCATAAATTCATGCAGAAAGAAATTATAAAAACCCAAGGGAATAAGAATCATTCTCCCAGGCTGGTGACATCTCAGGGAAACCGCTATAAATCTAGTGACAACATAGGTGGAATCCTTGATTTCTTCATTTTGCTTGAATCCTGATACCATGCTGATGGCCAGACTCAAGAAGCAATGGTAACATGCTTTGTATCAACTTCCAGAATCACTGTTTTCTCTCTCAGGTATACAGGGCAGTTGCATACAATCAGCATTTGGTCACTACTGAACAAACGTCTCCAGAAAGAATAGGTGATAATTAATTTCAGATTTTTCCCAGATGGTGATCTCTTTAACGTATACTTCAACATTTTCACTGATGGATTTAAACTATATGTATGTAGTCAAGTATTTTAGAATAACAGTATGTGCTCTTAACCATTGAGCATCTCCCTAGTCTCTAAAATGTGATATTAAACTGACATTATTTCCCTTTGGCTGATTCAATTTTCCTCAACATAGTCATGCTGACACTTTGCATATTTCATATTCTATATTCAAATTGCTTTAATTGATAGTTTATAGAATGTGTTGATAGAAACTATTGATTTGGTTTGTTGTGGTGACAAAAGCTTGAAATACTAGCATCAAGAAAGAAAGAGCAAATCTGAAATTTAAAGTCATTCTAGGCTAAGGAAGTGGTGTGTTTGAGTGTAGCCTGGGCTGCATCAGTCGTTGTTACCCTTCCTCCCTCCACTGCCTGTCCCCATCACAAAATAGATATCTACTCCTTTATCTTCCATGGACCCATAACACTGAAGTCTGATGGTTCAATAAATAGTGCAAGTCAATTCTATAGGCAGCCTTTCTCATGCATGTTTAATAACAGAAAGTAAGCTGTTTTTCTTTCTAGTTGACATTTTATTTAATCTCATTTTATGTTAGCACATGACAGTGTAGAAAGTTACAAGAAATAACTCACAGTTTTATGTGACTCAGGTACTCTGCTTTAATGTGAATACCTTTGTCAATATCACAAAAAAAGTCATGAACAAACCATACTTAACCAAACATTTTACTTACATTTAGCTTAATTTTTAATTATAACCACTTTTATATTGTATGAATAAGTCTATATTACTGCCCATGCTTAGGTCAATTTTGTTTTCAGTGGTTTAAAGTCATAACCCATGTGATCATAAACCATGACTGCATTTTATTTATTCTCCATAGTGGATGTGTTAACATGAGTTTTGGAACTTTTTTTACTGGACAAATGACTGTGTCATTTTGTTTGCCACAAACAAGCATTGAGTATATGAATTGTAATTAGGATGATGAAGATAAATTCATTTAGTATTAAAACAATTATAGGGTTATATTTTCCTTGGAATTTCTTTGTTTTCTTCTTTCGGGAAGGCTCACGCAGGAGTATCTGACTTGTACCATTAATTTTAAAGAACATGAGAGGGAACTGTGCATGGAAATTTTCATAGATCACTGAAAGCTATAAAAATAATTCACTATATGAGTAAATATGAAGAAAAGAAATTCTCAGGTTTGACCACATGTGAGCAGGAAATATAACTGAAAGTATCTTTACTTCTTTCTGATTATATGTGACAACTTGTTCTTATTTTTGTGACATTTAGAATGAAACCCAAGGCTTCCAGAACTTTCAGAACATAAAATGACCCAATTCACAGCAGAGAAAAGGGTGAGAAGTTTGGATCTCAGCCCATGTCTGAGTGTAGAGTAGCTGTGGTTTCATTTCTATTTTAATTGTCTGAAATTCTAAGGTCCATTCAGACATTCATGCATGGGGACCATGCCTTGCTGTCTCTTATAAACTACTTTGTCCATCCTGATTTAGCTTTGAAGAACAACTAGTAATCTAAGTAGTGATCACTGTAATTTAAAGTAAATGCTTATTTGCTGATCCAGGGAATTTATAGGGTTTGTTTCAGACCAGTTTCCTTGCTTATAGTACGAGAGTAGATGGAGTTCATACTACATTTGCTAGTGAAGAATTGCCCTCAGGACTTCATGTAAATGGCTGTTGTAAACTAAATAGACTATCATAATTGCATGACATAAGAAGGAATGTCCACTTTCCTCAGATGTCAGCCATTGAAACATCTCATTTTTTTTCTCCTCAGAACAAACCCATTTTTCTTATACACACAGGTATTTGTAATAGTAAACATGCATGTATACTGATGCATATACAGGAACATGTATATGCAAGCATGTATTCACACATGAGAATATTTTACCAGTAATGATAACAGAAACCATTTAGGTTGTGACTGCCTGAGGAAAATCAATCACAAAGCTGGAATATTCATACAGAGATTTTACTCAACTGTGTGAGTGACATAATTGAAGGTTTTTATGTGAATTAATCACACCTAGCATTATAAAGGAATGCTACTATAAGTAACATTTTGATTTTTTTCAAATTTGACAATTTAATACCTGGAGATGAGCAGATAAGATATTATGACATGCTTTATATTGAACTCTTATGAACTTCAAAACATATGCCTTGGCAAATAATTAAGTTCCAAAACTACATTTTATTTGAGGGAGAGTTTCTCTTATTTAGCTATGTGTTGTCACTAAATTTCATTCATAGCTGATTGGTCCTTGGCCTTCTGCTTTTTCTTCATTGATTCTGTTGCCTTTATGGAGATGTCTTATTTTCATAAAAACGAACTTTTAGAGAGTGAAAGAGATTAAAAATAACATCCTTTTCCTGAGGTTCTTGCAAAGGAGAAACGATGTCACTCTTCACCTTGTTTATTTGGTGGCAACATCATGGATGTTAATGTTTGAGTCTCTGAATCCCAGGTTGATTGTCTTTTCTTTGTGTGTTTGATTGTTAAACTTTGATAACTTTTGCAAAATAAACAAACCACTGTAATGTACTGCTGACTAGGACTAGGTATTTAAGTTTGGAGCAATTGCTTTTTTTTGTAGTATTACACTTAGCTGTTATGAAAACAGGATAAGTTTTGCAACATACTTGTTAGAATAAAATGATGAATTTTATGAAAATTCTAACATTCCACCATATGCATAATGATGAGTGATGCATGTTTTCCCAAAGAATTTTCTGTTTTATAAAGAACAGATTAAGATATTGGAAGTTTCAATGAAGTCATACTTTTACACACATTTAGGTTGAATCTATGATTTTGAAGATTGACTTAAAATACATTTTTACCTCCTCCATTGGCAGATGAGGCAGTGCTCTGATAAGTCAATGAGGACTTACATTCTTTCTTAATTTATATTCAGAATAGTTTAAAATGCATTTTAATATTTAACTTCAAAATGCCATAAATACTGATGAAAGCTGACCTTTCACAGACAGGATACTGGCTCTACTCTCACCCAAGTAGATGATTTTCACTCCAATATATTAACTGAGGCTATTGAAAATACTTAATTTATAACAACTTCAGTACTACCTGTTATGGAACTGCATCTTTAAAAACTTACAATATTCTTTTTCAATGACAAAACAAGAGAGGAAGCAACAACTTATGCATTGTGATTACATAAATTGAATGGGGTATTCTTTTCTTATAATTTCAGATTTACATGAAAAGATTTTACTTCAGCATCTTCTTGAGAGTAATGCAAAACCACAGCTTTGTCACTCAGTTCATACTCCTTGGACTTTCACAGAATGCAGAAGTTGAGAAAATATTGTTTGTGATATTTTTATTGATCTACCTTGCAACTCTTTGGGGCAATATGATAATTGTGGTTACCATTATCTACAGTCCCACACTGCTTGCTTCCCCCATGTACTTCTTTTTGATATTCTTGTCCTTACTGGATGCATGCACTTCATCTACTGTCTCACCCAAGATGATTATAGACTTCTTCTTTGAGAGAAAGACCATTTCATTTGAATGCTGTATGACACAACTATTTGCATTCCATTTTTTCAATGGGATAGAGGTAATTGTCCTGTCAGCTATGGCTTATGACCGCTATGTGGCCATTTGCAAGCCTTTGCACTACACTTCCATTATGACCCGGAGGATCTGTGGCATTTTGGTGGCAATATCCTGGGCTGGAGGATTCTTGCATTCTATCATACAAATTACCTTCATTTTGCAGCTGCCCTTCTGTGGACCTAATGTCATTGATCATTTCATGTGTGACTTGTTCCCATTACTGAAGCTTGCTTGTACTGACACACACATATTTGTCATTTTAGTATTTGCTAACAGTGGGTCTATTTGCATCATAATTTTTTCTATTTTGCTTGTCTCCTATGGTGTAATATTGTACTCTCTGAGAGCCCACAGCTCTGAAGGGCGACTTAAAGCTCTCTCCACCTGTGGATCCCATATCACTGTTGTGGTTCTGTTCTTTGTATCATGCATATTAATATATGCACGACCTACGGCTGCCTTCTCTTCTGAAAAAAATGTGCTTGTATTTGCTACAATTATGACACCACTTGTGAATCTGATGGTCTACACTTTCAGAAATCAGGAAATGAAGAATGCCATCAGGAAAATGTGGAAGCAATTGATACTGCTTTGTGATGATTATTAAAATATACTTTCAATGCTGGGGAGACAGACATGTTAGTAATAGCAATGTTGTACAAATGTAAGATATTAACAATTCTATGTACCCATGTCAAAAGTCAGGCATGGTAGCACAGTTTTAACAAAATACTGGTGAAGTGAGTTATTGCAGATTACAAAGTCTTAAGGAAGTAAGGTAAAGAACAATAAATGGATAGATTCAGTGCCTTCATTTGCCTCAGCACACATGTGGACAAGTACATATACCATTTACCCCTCATTTATTTACACATATACACACTTTTCACATATGTACACACACACACACACACACACACACACACACACACACACACACACCAGTAATTACACTTAGAAAACTAATCTAAAAGATAAAGAAATCACTATTTGTTAGGGAAAGTATTTTGTTAATTATTTGTCACTATTTTGAAAAAGATGACCTCATTTTCTATAGGATGAATTAATTGGGATGGCTTATCTGTGTTTCTCAGATCACACTTTTACTATGAGTTGAATAATTAGCATTGATGTGTGAAAATTACAGTAAATTTAAATTGTACTTTCAAAATCTCTAAAATTCAAGGGTTTTTAAAATATTGGAAGAGGTAAAATTGTCTGTAACAAGAAAGAATAAAAGACCCAAAGACAAATACCAGAGTTCAAACTGCTGAATATCTGAAAGACAAAGTAGCTGGCCACTAGCTTCTTACCTCTACCTCAGGCTATATTTGCCTTCACGGGTTCTCACCAAGCCTCAGACTGTAACCTTTCCTCAGCATGGCTGGAAAATAAATGCCTGATATTGACCTTGCTTCTGCCTTATATGCTTGCCTTTTGCTGGGATTTAAAGTGTAAACTTTAATTCCCTTTTAGACTGAGCCACTGTTGTGTAGATCTGGGTGCCGGTTGACTCACAGAGATCTGTCTACACCTGAATTATGAATCCTAGAACTAAATGTGCCTACCACCAACTCCTAGCTTCTGACTGTTGGCATTAAATGTATATTCATGGATTTTAAGGCTTGTGGATGGCTTTGTTTTCCCGAATTCTCAGTCATGCTTTAATAAATAATATATCAGTACAATTGTTCCAAATGTAAATGTGTATTTGAAGTAAGGAGAAGAAACATATGTTCAATAGAAAGTGGGTCTCAATAGAAAGTGATTGAGTGGGTCTCATATCATGTGAGACCTTAGATCTTAGAAATGCCAAGGACCATAGGTAAATCCTGAGGCCTAAGTGTTGCTGGATCATCTAAACACATTTGAAAGTGAGTTTATTCATGCCTGGAGGAAAATTTGAGTTAGGTCTTGAATTTCTAAAAGGACTAGACAGAGTTTCCAAAGACTGATATGACTACTGTTTTGGAATAAGCTCTGTGACCTTATTCTCAAGGGAAAACCCTTGTTACAGCATAAACTGAAGGCAAATACTGATTATTATCTAAGATGTTCATATACTGACCACATCTCCTGCTATTTACAGATGGCTCAGTTAGGATTTCTATTGCTCACCATAAGAATCACCATGAGCATGTATCCTCTATAAGGAGAAACCTTTTTTTTGAGTGACTGATAGTTTAAGAGGTTTAGTACAATATCATGGTGGAAAATGGTACCATGCAGGTAGACATGGTGCTGGAGAAAGAGCTGGAAGTAGAGAATGAGCTACATCTTGGTCTCTCAGGCAACAGTAAGTGAATAGAGACACTGGATATTATCTTGAACAGAGGAGTCCTCAAGGACCACCCCACAGTGACACACTTCCTGCAACAAAACCACAACTACTTCAATAGGTCCACATATCTGATGGGGGAATTCCTAATGTGTATATGTTTGTCTTATTGGTTGATAAATAAAGCTCTGTTGGCCAATAGGGAAGCAAGATAGGTAGGGCTAGGAGTCAAGGAGGATTCCGGGAAATGTAGTAAAGAGGAGTTGCCATGTGATCCTGGGAAGAAAGTATATATGCCTCTGGCTTCCTCAAAAAGATAAGTCTTTATAAAATATAAATATTAATGGCTATGGTTGATACTTATGACAGAACAAGCAAATAAGAAATCCTAATCATTGGCCAGCAGCATTGTCACTAATATAAGCCTCTGTGTGTTATTTGTGGGCCCTAACATGGCAGCAGAACTCAGCTGGAAAGAGTTATTATTACACACATCCTAATAGTGCTATTCGCTATTAGCTTATGCACACCAGCTACATATAAACTACCACAAGAGAAAAGAGAATCTAGATTAAGCAGATTTGAAATTTGTTTTCATAAAATTAATAAATTTCAATTTATTTTATGTTAGTGTTCATTTTCCTCTTATAATTTTTTGAGTTCTTTTGAGAGAGGGATTTCATATATGAATACAGATTTGCATCATTTCATTGCTTCTCTGCTCCCTTCAATTCCATCTGTGTTTCTCATCCTTTCTCAAATGGCATGTCCTTTTCTTTTCTAATAATTATTGTTATACACACACACACACATATTACATATAGATTCATAAGTGACAACTACTGAGCTTATTTAGTGTTGAATATATATAAATATATGTATGTGGGGGTGTGTGTTTGGGGGGCTTACATCTTGGAATTTGGTAACACAGGCTTATCCTTGGAGGAAAAAATGATTCGCCTTCTGATTTTAATGTTGTTAAAATTGTGTATCCATGTGAAAAATTACAATCCATATCTAAATATATAACAATGATGAATGCAATTTATATATTTATGTCACTTTTTATGTATTTTTTCCTTAATTTTTGTTTTGTTTTCTTAAGGCATAGTCTTGGCAGTCCTGAAACCCTTTATGTAAACAAGGCTGGCCTTGAACTCACAGAGCTTCACCTGTTACTGCCTTCCAAGTGCTGGAACTAAAAGAATACACCACCTTGACCAACAGTTTATATTTCCTTATACGCAGAATCTTCAGAAAATTAAATTGAATATAACATATTTTCTCCATTTAACCAAAGGTCTAACATTCCATGGAAATATTGTCACCCATGGAAACTCCAGATGGCCTGGAAATCTCATTTCTAAGAAATTCAAGAATACCTAAAAGCCAGGAATTGGTGATACATGCCTTTAATCCTAGTACTCAGGAGACAGAAGCAGGTGAATCTCTGTGAGTTCAAGGCCAGCCTGGTCTACAGAGTGAGTTCCAGGACAGCCTCCAAAGCAATACAAAGAAACCTTGTCTCAAAAAAAAATAAAAATTACCTAAAATTTTCTATCATACATGAACAAAGTCACATTAAAATGTATTCACTGCTAAATGCTAAAACTGTGATTCCTGTCTTTAATTGTATAGCTGTGAAATAAAAAGCAGATGCCATTTATCCATTTTTGTTCATACTCATTTAAAGATCAGAATCTGGTGAGCTTTTGTTATACTTTACTGATACACATAAGAAATCATGGAGACTGTGATATACAGAGAGAAACCCGGCACTGAAAATCGAAAATGGACCCAAAGTCCCTCTCCTAGTGAAGAAGCTACATGAAATTGATTCCTGCTGGAAAATGAAAAAAAATATTTTTCTTCAGTGATGTGTCACTGGGTATGTTACCCACACCCCAAGATAGGACCCATGCCTACTATATAATTTTCCAATAAAATATTGAACCAAGGTGTTTTGCTGGATTTTGTTTTGGCATTTTCTCTATTTTAGTTCTATTTTTACTCTTTTGTTTTTGAGATGATAATATATCATTTCTCTTTACTTTTCTATCCCAACAAAACTCCAATATACACCCACTTTGTTTGCTTTCAGATTCAAATTATCTTTTCTTAATTATTGTTGCTACAAACTTACATGTATATGCATATACATACATATTCCTGAATATAACATGCTACTTTGAGTAATGCATATATATATATATATATATATATATATATATATATATATATATATGGCTAAATATTTTTATTAGATAACAGTTGATGAGATTTTCCATGGGTAAGGCTACTTCTTTTCCTCCCAGAATTCCTTACTGCTTGTAGTACAGTCTGTTGGGTTGAGGCTCCATGTTCTTTCCCCCACCCCCTTGGGCACATATATAGTTTCATCCTTCTGTACCTCCTATTTTGTTTATCACATTGGTATAATTTTATGGGTATAAGTTCTGTCATTACTAAGATTTACAGTCTCACTACAAACTCTCTGATTTTCTGCCTGTTGCAATCTTTCTAGCCCCTTTATTATACTGTTCCAAGAATATTGGGTGCAGAAAATTGTTTTATAGATATGTCCATTGGGACTGGGTTCCCACAACTCTTCACTATGTTTGGTTTGATTTTCTGTCATGATCTCCATATGTTGCAGAGATGTTTCACCTGTGAGGTATCATGAGTACTCTTATCTGTGGATACAGTCAACAAGATTTAGAGGGTCGTTAAGAGGGTATGCTGGCTTTTGCAAAGTGGTATCATAGGTTCTCTTCTTAGATGAATGACATCAGTAGCTATGGGTATTTGGCTAGGTTTCTGATACCATGAATGATTTATCTCTTGTTAATCATGCATTAAGTCAAGTGGATATTTGTGGGTTACTTCAAAGGTATGCACACTTCTACTGCAACCTAAGTATTATGGAGATATTCTGGTCATAGGGTTCATAGACTTTATAGCTTTTTAGGACAATTGGTTGCCTTCCTCTTTGGGGTGCTACAATGATGACTTCTGGAACTATTAAACTAGTTCATGGAGGAGGTATTTATGTCGGTTCCATTTAGGTGTCTCTAAACCCTGAGTCTGAAGTGAATGGTGTCATCAGCAATAGAGACTTACTTTCTACATCTGTTTGCCAAACAAGGGTATAACGGATATGCTGCATGTTTCAAGAGTTTCTTGGATAACTCTAACCAACAAAATCCTAGGAGAGCTTCTGATGTATCTTGGGGTTTTTGTTAGTTGGTCTTTGGCTCTTTGAGAGAGCATTGTCAGCTCAGGTGAGAAAATTTCTTTTAAAATTTATATGCTTGCTTATATACTGACTTGTATATGAACTGATATGTATTATATCTTTTAGATAAATAGTTAATAGTATGATCTCTTGTGATTGATCTCTGATTATCTTTATTGCTATTTAACCTTCTCCAGATTTCTTTTGTATTTATATCCTTCTACCATCCCTAATTTGATCCCTCATTTTCTCATTTCCCTATTAGTTCATTTGTATCTTATTATTCACCTGGCTATTCCCTTTCTGTTTTCCTTATTTCTGCAGGTATTCCAGGATCTGTATTCAAATCTGATGATTTGAATCTAGAAGCCTCCACTGATATTTGTCTTTCTGGGTCAGGAACATATCACTCAGTATGGTCTTTTAAAGTTCTATTTAATTATCTGATAAGTTCATGGCTTTATTTTTATTTAAGATAAATAATGTTCCATAGTGTGTATGTACCACATTTTCATTATCCATTTGGACTTCTAGGTGATTTCTATTTCCTAATTATTTTGTGTAGAGCAGTAATAAATATTGCTGAGCAGTTGCCTGCAGATAGGATGTTGAGGTTTTGAGCATACAACAAGGTGTAGTTGAGCTGGATCATAGGATATATTAGAGTTTTGATAATTCTTCACCCTGATTTCTACATTGGTTGCACTTGTTTGCAATCCCATGAAAGGTAACAATAGGTCTTTCTGCCGTCTGCCTGGGTTCTGAGGCCGTGTTAGGGCCCCCAAATAACACACAAAGGTTAATAGTAGTTACAATGCTGACGGCCCATGGTTAGGATTTCTTATTTGCTAACTGTGTCTTAAGTATCAATCATAACCATTAATCTATATATTTTATAAGGTTATCTTATCGAAAATGCCAGTGGCATGCATACTCTATTACTGGGATCACATGGCAACCTCTCCTTTTTCTATATTTCCTAGAATCCTCCTTCTCTCCTAGTCCCACCTAACTTGCTTCCCAATTGGCCAACAGTGCCTTATTTATCAACCAATAAGACAGACATATACACAGAAGCACTTCCCCCCTCAATCAACAATGATATTTTTATCCCACTCCCATCATGTGTTTTCAGTTCAGTTTGCCATTATAACTCAGATAAATGACATCAAATAAGTTGTTTTGCTCTGCATTTTCCTAATTGCTAGGGACGATTACAAATTTTCAACTTATGTCTTAACTATGTTTCATTTTGCTTTGTTTTGGTATTTTTTGTTTTATTGTATATTTATTTAACTGTTTTTACTTTGTGGCTTTATTCTTTGAAAGACAAGTGTTGAATTTGGTAAGTGGGCAGATTGGGAAGATCTAGGATGAATTCAAGGAGTGAAAAGAATATTGTCAAACTGTAGGGAGAAATGCTGACCATACTTGCTTGTGGGCTGGCACAGGTGATACTGACCACACACACTTGGGCATGGTCAAGGTGACATAGCAGTGATTTATATATCAGGGATGCACGCATACGTCTCTTGTCTCTTTTTCCCCTCACCTACCTGGCTGAACAGGACTGGCTCCATCACCTGAGTACTTCCTAATCAACCATCTGTTTTCAAACTACTTCTGACTCCATTGCAATCTGTAATAATTGTGTTCAACATTAGCTGGTGTCAGGAGTGGGATTGATTCTGAACCCACGGGTGGATCGTGGACTTTGGCAGAATTTATTCTCCTGCCAAATAGGGCAACCTTTCATCTTTCCCTCACAAATCCCTTTCTAAGAAATGCCGAGGGCACTAATTGCCACAGAGTCTTAGCACCATTGGCGCTAAGATGAGCCTGCCTTGGCTGTAACTGACTGGGAGTTTTATTCCTCCCAGGTCAGTCTCCCAGCACAGGAGTGGTTCCCACCAGGCCTAACAATCTGCTGGGCACTCTCCACCAATCAGCCCAACCGTGATTTCTACCCTGTGGCTTCTGTGGCTTGGGACTAAGACAAGCCGGGCCACATGTGCCTTAAGCTGGTTTCCTCCATTTTTAGAAACCCGAGGCTCCTCCCCTTCCATGTTAGCCTTTACAGCCACTGTACAAACTGCCAATCACACAGCCAAGTGGCACCATATACCACCTGGCTCCACCAGGATGGTTCTCTTTTCTCTGCAGGCCTCCAAAGCACTGCTGCCACTTGCAGGCCAAATGCTGCCGCCAGTCACGAAAGAGACTCTGTCGCTGCTGCCAATACTTTTTCTTCCCGGATGAGCTGTGCTGTTGCCAGTCATTTGCTGGTACCTGGAACCTGGCTACAGCAGATTATCCAAGGCCTTTTGCTGCTAACAACATCCAATCCCTTCTGTCCATTCTAACTGGGTTCGGAAAGTGTTTAGATACTTTTAAGGTAGTATTGAGATGGACTTCACCTCCAATTCCCACAGCTAAACAATGCTACCACCACCCAGCCACTGTGCCGTCACAACTGGCCACCTGAGCCACCTGCTTGTCAAACACAGTTATTGCAGTTGGACAGTAACTGGTACAGTTAAACTTGCACAATGGCAGAAAGTCTAACAATGCAGAAAATTGGGAATATTCTTGCTACTTATGTGAATTCAGGGCTGGAGGAGGCTTATGACTTGCCAGTGATGTACCTATATGCTGTGTTAGCAATCAGGTTTATAGTCCATATGACATCTCTAACCAGAGGATTGAGACACAGGAAAATTGACAGCTTAGCACATTGGATGCAGGATATAAAAGCCAGCCAGAAAAATTTGATTTCTAAAATAGAAGACATGGAACATTTACAAAAGGAAGTTGACAACACTAAATCTGGTCATGATACATTATTAACACAGGTAGAAAACACTCATGGCCAAATAGAAACCAATATTTGTTCCATGTCTGATGATTTGAATGCAAAATTAACTAAGAATTCAGACAGGATTGGTGACCTAGCACAAGCAGTTTGCTCCATGTCTGAGGAATCTACTGCACATACCAAAAGCTGGAGTCTAGGATTGGATATTTGGAAGGCAGTTTATATGTCATTCAGATACTGTCTAAGGATAAGAACATTAAAGATTTAGAAGCATATGTAGATGTAGAAATAAAGAAACTTACTGATTCTATGAAACTCTTAGAATCTAAAATGACTCATGAAATTCAATCTCTACATGAGATGATGGTTGACAAGCTACAAGCTCTGGGTGACTCAGAATCAGATTATTCCCAATCCAATGTACCTACTCCCTTCAAACATCAGGAAAACTTTCCTAAGCTCATTATGTGTACACCAATGGTGTTCCCAGAATTTATGACAGAAAATCCACTGTCTAAAAAGCATCCACATGGTCAGATGGCATATCAATGTTAACCCATACAGTTAAAAGAAGTGAGTTAAGGAGTCAGTTGTTTCATATTGTCTCCATAGTCCTTATGGGAAAGAATTAATAAATTCATGGGTAATCTTTAATAGGGTGATGCCCATGGATTAGGAACGCCTAGTGTCAGCTGTGCTTGAAAATTCATCTCAGATACAGGGGAGAGTTTTGTGGAGTGAGGAAGAAAAAATCTCTTGAGCTTCAAGGCATAAAGAAAGGTTATGAAGCTCCCCTAGATAAGATTCTTGATGAGGGTCTTCATGCTAACCTACAGGTTCAGGCTGGATATGATGTGAGTAAATTGTCCTTATGCAGGATGGCAGTCTTAAATGCCTGGGACAAGATTCATGAACCAGGATAAAGAGTAGAAACCTATATTAAGATAGAACAGGGACCAAAGGAACACTTTCAAACTTGTTACAAAGATTATCCAGGGCAGTAGAGTTACAGGTAGCAGACCCAGAACCTAGAAAAATGATGATATACTCTCTAGCATATGAAAATGCTAACTCAATATGCAAAATAATACTTTTGCCTTTAATGATCAGATCAGCACCATTGGAAGAATGGGTTTTGCATACAGCTAATCTCTGATATAAAGTACAAGATACAGGAGCTTGGGTAGGAGAGACAATCTCAAAAGGTTTAAAGAGACACCAAGAGGCTAAATGTTCTCAAGGTAATGACATAGGAGCTTGGAAGGAGAAGTATCTTACAGAGGTCAAAATAGGCACCAAAAGGCCAGATGTTGTCACTGTAATGGAACAAGAACTTGGGTAGGAAGAGCAATGCCCAGATGACCAAGAAGGCATGAAGAACCTACATGTTTCAAATGTGGCATAATAGAAGGTCTCCACCTTCAGGATTATGTAGGAGATATGGTAAAAGCAGGCACTAGACCAACGAATGCAAATTGACCAGAGACATACATGAAAACCCATTACAATTAGAACACTCTTTGAGGGGCCTCTCAGAGGTCCCCACATCAGGAAAGGTCCAGTCATTACCAGTCCCTGTGGAGGACATTCTCTCACAAGATGAATAGATAGTACATTGCCTAGTGTAAAAAATGATACTACTGTAGAGGGTAGTTTGGCTAGTAATGAGGAATCAAATGTGACTGGAGGAGATGAAAAATGCATATTTTGGCAAACTTCAATTAATGATAAGAGTCCTCAGATGAAAGTAAGTAAAAATAATAAAGTTATTACAAGTCTGGGAGACACTGGGGCAGATGTAACTATTTACCCAAAAGCCCTGGCCTCATTGATGACTTCTTAGAGAGGTGAATGTAAAATTTTTAGGGATTGGAACTCTATCAAGAGTTCAGTAGAGTATTAATTGGGTTGTCTGCATTGGACCGGAAGGACAGAGAGGACGGTTAAAGCCATTTTTGTAGCAGACATAGCTATAAATCTCTGGGGTCATGATCTTTAACAGCAATGATATACCCAGATTAATATTCCTCCAGTATTAGATACAAGTTTTGTACGATCCTTAGATGGTAGACAAAATATAGTAAGGCACTATGGAAAAAAGTTACCAACCATCCAGGCTATACAGAAACAACGTACAAATGATAAACCTCCAGAGGAGCCAAAGGCCCTAGCCTTAAAATGGCTTACAGATGAAGCTATCTGGATTGGGCAATGGCCTATGACCTCTGAGAAGCTAGAGCCTTTACAAAAGTTAGTGCAGGAATAGCTAGAGGCTGGGTATATAGAAGAATCTATCAGCCCTTGGAATTCTCCTGTATTTGTTATTAAAAAGAAGTCAGGTAAGTGGAGAATGCTGACAGATCTGAGAGTCATCAATAAAGTAATTCAGCCTATGGGCTCTCTGCAGCTTGGAATTTCTGTATTATGTCAAGGTGCTAATTGATGTAATACAGAATAGAAGAAATATTGGGGCAGGTCATGTGTCTTCTCTTGGCTCTTTCTCTCAAGGTATACATTCCTTCATAATTGTTATTTTCCCATTGTTGCCCTTCCCGATATGCATACATACAAGTAAAACTTTCTCTGCTACATTTATGTTTGAGTTCGACATAGCCAATGAAGAACTGCCTGACAACAATCCCTGGACTATCTGGAAGAAAATGGGCCAAATCTCCTTGAGTACACTGGATCCAACTTCCTTCATTTCAACTGACACTCTGGCCAGAATTTTGGGTACAAGAACTTCAATCAAGATAAAGACTTCAACCTGGACCTTTAATCCAGCATCTCCCACCAGACATAGACTGTATATAACCCATTTAGGACTTTCACTACCTAACATTTTCTTCCCACAGGATCCCATGAGGCTGTCATCATCTCAGTTCAGCAAGAAGTAGCTTGGAAAATACTATGCCCCCTTTCCCCACTGTTGACATCTAGTTAGGGCTAGTTTCCTTTTGCTTATGGTTGGGTCTGGAAGGAGGTATTCAAACTTGGACATCTCTTTCAGATGACTTTAAGGTTTACTTGAAATAGATAGAGTTAAGTTGTGACATTAGTATATTATTATAACTTCTTGTAATTCACTTTTATGATTGTTAACTATAGATAATTTACACTGTTAAGTTTTAATTTTCTTTTAGACTAAAAGGGGAATTGTAGGGGGAAATACTGACCACACCTGCTTCGGGGTTAGCACAGGTGATGCTGTCCACACCCACTTGGGGGCTGGCACAGGTGATGCTGACCATTGAATACTTGGGCATGGTCAGAGTGACATAGCAAGGCTTTAAATATCAGGGGCACACACATGTGTCTCTTTTTCCCCTCACCTGACTGGCTGAACAGGACTGGCTCTATCGAGTGAGTACTTCCTAATAAACCACCTATTTTCAAACTAGTTCTGACTCCATTACAGTCTACATTAATTGCATTCCACTTTATCTAACTTGTTGAAGGAACAAAATTTCAAGAAAAAGTAAAAGTAATTGTTGCTTAATTTTCAACTTTACTTTTTATGTTGGTTTTGTTTAGGTCTGATTATCTTGATATATTTTTTGCCATTTCATTATTTTTTATTTCATTTTACATTCCAAAAACAGTTCTTTCTACCACACACATTCCTGCCCCCTGCCTCCCCCAACTCTCCTCTACTCCCCACCAGCCCACATCCAGTCCACTCCTCCTCACCTGTAAAGACTCCCATGAGGAGTCAACATACTCTGGCACAATAGGTTGGGGCAAGGCCAGGCCCCTCTCCATGCATTAAGGCTAAGCATGGCATCCTACCATAGGGAGTGATCTCCAAGAAGCTTGTCCATGTACCATATTTGTATCATGGTCCTATTGCCAGGGACAATCATTCCTTGCTATAAACTATTTCTTTCTGGAATGGAAAATATATATCTATCTATATCTATATCTATCTATCTACCTATCTATCTATAGATAGATATCTTGTTTTTAATTTCATAAGCCTTTACACTCAAGAATTACTTAGTATATTCATCTCTGATGGATAGTTCTAAAAGGTACTGTGTAATCAGTTGAAGAAAGTTTACAAAAAAGGAAATGTCTTAGCAAGCCAAGAGCATGGCCTCCTGGGATAGTGAACAAATAACTAAGATACATTCACTGGTACAGTAAATCCCTTGAGACTCAACTTGAAGTGTGATCAATAGGATGGAATACATACCTTGTACTGTAAACATGGACAAAATCTATAAAGAAGGAGGTCACAAGCCCTAGGAAAGAATTTGTTTCTGTTATTTTGTTAAATAGACATTGTGTCAGGCTCCTAAATATTCATGTTTGTATGTATAGACTTATTCACCACTTAGCCATTAAAAAGGTATCTTATTTTTAAGAAACTATTTCTTTATGCCTCAAGATTATAAAATAATTGCGTTTTTTTCAACTTTACCTTTTTCCATCTGAAATAACTATATGAGATTAAGGCATTCTGAGAATGAAAGAGATAGTCTTCTCCAGGGAGAAGCATACGAATTGGTTATCTAATACCAATGGTCAGCCCAGAATAGATTCTTTTTTGCAGTGTGTGGCAGTTAGTGCATAGACTCATAACACTTCCAAGTATAGAAAAAAAGTAGTTTTAGTGGTCAGTTCTAAATGGCACAACTATATTAACCCATCCAAAATCTAGAAAATATTTTCAAAGAAGGACAGATGGACTGAAAGAAATTGGAAGTGAGAAGATGCTATGAAATTACTTGAACTGTATGTGATTGAGGATTCATAAATAAACAGCACATGTTGATACCTGCACAATAATGGCACAAGATTCAATCATGTTACATTGCATCTTTGATAATGAATGGACTCATGAGATCATGCCCACCCCCCTTATTGAGGAGATGTCCACAAATATTGCTTGAGGAGGGGTATTATTTTCTTTAGGTATATAATAACCACAGGGAAGTTGAAAAACTCCAATAAATAATTTGCTGCCTGTGATCATTCAAGTGACCTGGGGTCAGAAACAAAAGCAATAGCTACAGGAGGACCCAACAAGAAAAAAGGGGCATCATCAAGATTAGAAGGTGGGCAAGAGAAGGTAATGGGTAGTCAGTATGATCTTAATACATTGTATATATTAGTGAAATATTCAAAGAGCAAATAAAACAAAATACTCCTAGAGGGAATTAATAGATCTGGTAATTAACACAGTCCTTGCTAGAATTTTCCTAAAACCATATACATTATCCTTATATATTGATTGGTAGATTCCATGTGACAAAAAATGCCTTTTACTTTGGTTAGTACACAAGCATTCTACTTAAATTCTGCACAGAGATGCTTCACTCCATACATTATATAATAGTGTTTTATTCCTGAGAGTAACAATACACTAAAGATTATCAAATATAAATGTCTCCACCCCAATATTTTAAACTTGATTTTGGTTGAGAATGGAAGTTTTAGAAACAATTAAGTGAAAAAATACATGAAAATATGCCTTGGATACTCCTGGGGCCATAAATGGTACAAACCCTCAGGGAGCTAAGAGTAGGTCTCACAGGTGGATCAACTCTCAAGAAACCCACATTAAATTCCATTCACTATTAAAGTGGAGTCTCAGGTTTTTTTTGTTTTGCTTTTATGCTTAAAATGTGATGTAGGCAATGTGAGTGAAGCATTGGTAACATTTTCCTCTGACTCTGTGAAATCTTCTCTTCTCTGTTACACATGGCAGGAAGTGTTGGAAACTAACAGTGTCTTGATCACCAGTGAACAGACTCTACTTCTCAGAAAGCAGGTCGTGGCTATCTTAATGTTTTTCATACAACTGACATATGGTTAGACATATTACAATTTCAGAGATGATTTAAATTGTGATAAAGCAATTTATAGTTCTTATGTTGTGTTCAAGAAACTGTTTAATTAAAACATTGGTTTTTCAATTAATAAGTGTTTTTGAGAGAGTTATATAAACTCTGATGACCAGATTCCTTATTCTAAGTAGGAAATTTTATTAGGAAAATTAGAGCATATAGAAAGTTATAAAATGATACACATGGAGCCCAGAAAAATAACACTTGAAATTAGTAACTGCTCATGTGCCCACAGAAAAAGACACTCTTCAGAGTGTAAATTTTTCCAGTTCTCCCTCTTCCCTTCCTATCCTCCCTGCACACTTTCTTCTCCTTCTCCTTCTCCTCCTTCTCCTCCTTCTCCTCCTCTTCCTCCTCCTCCTCCTCCTCCTCCTCCTCCTCCTCCTTCTCCTTCCCTTTTCTAATTCTTATCATTCTCCTTCTCTTTATCTCTTTCTCTGCCTCCTCTGATTACTGTCTTCCTGGGAAGTTCTTAGTTCCTAGCTTTCCTGTCCTCTGATGATCAGACACTTCTTCAAGTTTAATGTAAGCAATCATTATTTTATATTTCCATCTTTGTGATCAAACCAAGTAATGCATAAAGGCAACAAATTTTGTATATTCTATTATTCACTCAATCATGCATTATTTTTCCAAATACATGATTATGTATGAGTATACTCACCATTCTGATATTTTTATAAATGTAGTATCCTTTGAGCTTTTGTAAAAAAAAAAAAAAAAAAAACACTGATATAGGGATATGGCAGTTTGAAGTTCTGCTAAAAATCAATATAATATCAAAGTAGAATATATATATATATATATACCCATAACCTAACACTAAAATATGGCACAGAAATAACAATATGTTCAAAGTTATTTATTTAGAAAATGAGGAGGCTTCTGATTTATGTCTACTTAAGTTCCCCTAAGCATTAGTATTTTGCCTCAGAACTGTTGTAGGAAAATCTAAAACAAAGATTTGAACTGCTTGATCACAGTCTTGCTTGATCATTCTTCAAAAATGAGCTGATTCAACAAGTCATCAAAGTGGAGTTTCAGAAATCCATTAGGAAGGATATGAGAAGCAACAGAGAAAAATGCTCTCTCCAATGTTTCTAAGATAAAAAAGTTGAGACATTTATGGACATTAGCAGGTCAACACTGAGAGGGGAAAAGGGTGTTAGTCATCTTTCTCAGAGAGCTGTAGAAGAAATTTCCATTGAGACACA
This sequence comes from Cricetulus griseus, assembly GCF_003668045.3. Lineage (NCBI taxonomy): Eukaryota > Metazoa > Chordata > Mammalia > Rodentia > Cricetidae > Cricetulus > Cricetulus griseus. The sequence continues at coordinate 87,493,175 of NC_048599.1, forward strand.
GACAAGTAATACATCTTTTTTGGTAGATAGTAGACATAGATGAAAATATGGTAGATTTATGGACTTTAAAAAGGACAATTTCAAATAAGATTTAATTCATCATTGTCATTTGTAATTTCTTTGTTTTTGAAATAAATTTCAAAACAATCACCTAGAATAACAATTTTTTCTGCTCATCTTTCCTACAGTTTTGAAGATATTAGATATCTTATATTAAGAAAGAAATTCTGTTCATTGTGATATACTGGTGCTGCAATTATCCTTGTTGATAAGAAGTAGGCCATGTGAATATTTGGGCACAGGGAGGCAACCTTCCCAAAGTGACTGCTCAAGGAAATGAGTAATGACATCCTCTGTAGCTCTAGAATTTTCAAGAGTATAGCTATAAAAGAAAGCCATGAACTGTTTTTTTCTCTCTTTCAGATACACAAGCATTGATTAAAATAATGTGGATATCAGTATTCACAAGTTCCTTTTGACTTTTAGTTTATAAATAATATTATAAAAGCTATGAAGCTGGCTGAGTATGGTGTTATGAGTTTATAAAACTAATTGTTTGGAGGTGGATGCACAAAGATCGGGGATTCAAATGCATTCAAGCTATCTGGTGAGTTTGAGTCTCATCCTGGACTATATAGGAGCATGTTTATCCCCATTAAAGCAAAACACAACAACAACAACAACAAACAGAAAACCCTATCAACATTTTTAAATAGAGCAGACAGCTTAGGACTGTGGTACTTCACTCACTAAAAATGGCTATTTTGACATTGAGCTGTTTTGTTACTTATTTTCAAAATATATTTTTATTTATCCTTTGAAAATTTTATGCATGCAAGCAAAATATTGTGTTCCTATCCTGCTTCCCCTATGCTTCCTGAACTTTCAAAGAGTAGAAAGTGAAGAATTTTTAAATGTCTAGTTTATATGTTGTATTTAGTCTAATTTTAGGTTTATATAAATAAGATAGAATGGAAGCTTCCAGAGTATCACCAGCATTGGTTCATTGATATGGCTACACAGCTTTATTGCATACATTGTCAAGACTGTAAAGAAAAATTGCAAACATTTGCCATCTAAATAACAGATTTTATTAATGTTTAGAGTAATTTTCAATTATTATTCTTTTTATATCACAAAATTCAATTTAGATTACAATTCAATTTAACATGTTATGTTAATCATCTTCTAAATGACATTAAAGTCATAACCCTTGTGATCATAACTATACTGCAGTCTCCATTTTGTATGTTTTATTAGAAAAATGTCAGTACTAGTTTTGTTGAAACTAATCTTAAGTAGAACATAAAAGATGATGGTAAGGTTTACTTAACTTTAAAGTTAAAATTGAACCTGTGTACTCAGTGCATTTTCCCTTTAAGATGGTCTTTACATTCTACTGTCCATTATTTGGAACCTTAGAAAGGAGGGTGGGTTGAAATGATTCTATCTTACAACTATGAAATCAAGATTTTGCCTTGCCAATAATTACAAAGAAAATTATTTATTAGCTTTGGTTATGCAAAGCAAGAGTTGTGTCTAAAATTCACTTCTCTTTTGCATGTCATTGGCTGGAGCCACATCATATTCTTGGCCTTTAACATCTCTTTCTACAATTTTTATTCCAAAATTATTGATACTGTTTATTTATTAAAATGTGCATTTGTGTTTTTCCATGCATGTCTGGTCCCCTGGAACTGGAGTATAAGATAGTTGTGAGCTGTCATGTGAATACTGGGAATTGAACCAGGATCTTCTGGAAGAGCAGGCAGTTCTCTTAACCATTGAGTCACACCTCAAGTCCCCCCATAATCATCTTTACATCATCATCATAAAATACTTTAATATTTCTTTCTATTAAATCTTTCTGTGCAAGTGAAAATATGAGATAATTTCTATGGGTGATATTTGACACTTTCTTTTGAGCTTTTGCATCATCTTGGAGAAGAGCAAGTAGATTTTTTATGAACATATTTTAGAGTTGATTCATAAATATTTCATATCATATATATTGTCAAACTATATTTTCTTTAAAAGAAGCCATATGCATTAATAACTGGCAAGTAATTAAGTCTCAAGAGTCTAAATTCTATTCAGTGAGTAGTCATTCTTCAAGTGTGTGCTGCCACCAGTTTTCATGTTTAGCTGACTGGTCCTTCTCTTCTTGTTCTTCATTATCTCTTCCATTGCCTTTATCAAGATGTCTTTCCCATGTGAACCAAGTGGTATTAATATTTAACTTTTCAGAAGGAGTGAGATGGTAGAAATAACAATTCATACTCTGAAGTTTTCATTGAGAAAAACAATCTCTGTCTTTACCCAGTTGACTCTCCTGGAAACCTCCTGGGTGGTAGCACCTTGGTCTCTTAAGATACAAAGTTAATCATCTATTCTTTGTTTTATCTTTAAAAAGCCATTATAAATTCTGAGGAAATAAAAATAAAATAGATAACTTTTGCCAAATACTTATGACTAGGGGGTAAGTCTTGGAGCTAACAGTAGCTTGTAGTCTGAATAATTACATTTAGTTTTCATGAAAGCAGCCTGATTTTTTTTTATAAAGTTCTAGTCACATTTTAAAACAATGAGTTAAATGTGAAATCTCAACAGTTTGAACACAGACACCAGACAGAATTTTCTTTAATGAATTGTAGATTGATTAACATGATGTTTTAGTACCCTGCATGGTTGTAAACAAATCCATAGTACAACCAGATTTTGAAAAGATATATTTGCCCTTTTTTATTGTTGGTAGATAGGTAGTGTTCTGACTAGTGACTAAAGATTTCTCATACTGGCCTAATTAAATGTCAGACAATATTCTTAATTTATGATCCTTTGTTCTTATTGAGAATATAGTTCCTAAATGTTTTTAACATTTCACTTGAAAAACACTAAGAAAATGATAAAAGATTTCTGTTCAAGGTACATTATTTCTCTCCACCAGATAGCAAATTCTTTCATTTTTAGTATTTAAAATGTGTCTATTTTATGGTATTCAAAAGTTTATCCTCACCTCAAGTCTGCATGCAGTATACCTATACCCATTACAAACATTCTAATATCATGCTCTTAATATAAATAAGATAAATCAAGATAATTTTGCTTAAAGGCACACCTACTTGTTCATAGTGATTCTGTAAATTTTATTATTTGTTTTTTCACAATTGTAGATATAATTGAACAAATCTTACTTTCACCATCATCTTATGAATCATGAAAAACCAGAGCTGTGTCACTGAGTTCATATTTTTGGGTCTTTTACAGAACTCAAAAGTTGAGAAAATATTGTTTGTTGTATTTTCTTTGATCTACCTTGCAACTATTGGTGGAAATATGATAATTGTTATGACTATTATATACAGCCCTGCACTTCTGGGCTCCCCCATGTACTTCTTCTTGATATTCCTGTCCTTACTGGATGCATGCATTTCTTCTACTGTCACACCCAAGATGATTGTAGACTTCTTCTATGAAAGGAAGACCATTTCATTTGAATGTTGTATGGCACAACTGTTTGTTGTCCACTTCTTCACCGGGGTAGAGGTGATTGTTCTATCAGCCATGGCCTATGACCGCTATGTTGCCATTTGCAAACCCTTACACTACTCTTCTATCATGAACCGGAGTCTCTGTAGAAATCTTGTGGTGGTTGCCTGGGCAGGAGGCTTCTTGCATTCTATTATACAAATTATCTTCACATTGCACCTGCCCTTCTGTGGACCCAATGTCATCGATCACTATATGTGTGACTTATTCCCATTACTAAAGCTTGCCTGTACTGACACACACATATTTGTTATTTTGGTGTTTGCCAACAGTGGGTCTATCTGCATCATCATTTTTTCCTTATTGCTTGTTTCCTATAGTGTCATCTTGTTATCTCTGAGAGCCCACAGCTCTGAAGGAAAATTTAAAGCTCTCTCCACCTGTGGATCCCACATTACTGTTGTGGTTTTGTTCTTTGTCCCATGCATATTAACATATGCAAGACCAATATCTGCCTTCTCCTTTGAGAAAAATGCTGTTATATTTACCACAGTCTTGACACCATTGCTCAACCCCATGGTTTACACTTTCAGGAATAAGGAAATGAAAAATTCCATCAGGAAAATGTGGAAGAAAATGATAGTGGTTTCTGACAAATATTAAATATTACCCTTACTATGCTGTGGAAATTGATCAGTGGGTAAGAGCACTCCACGTTGTGCAAAAAGAAGGACATCAGTTTTGATTTCCAGCATCCATGTCAGAAGCTAGGCATCACAAGGTCCCTTAACTTCGTATTGGTTCAAGGGAGATAAGTAGATCCCAGAAGGTAAGAGTACTGATAATGTACTTAAACATAGGGATCTAAAAGTTCATTCCAGAACTTATACCATGGCAATCAGGCAACAGATGAATATAGTCAACATCATCTTATGTATTTGCATATATTTGCACAAGCACAAACAACATACTCTCTTCATGTCTACAAAAATGTATGTGCTACCCACTCACCCACTCATACATCCCTATACAAACATCAAGAAACAAAATGTACACTTCAAATATAATGGAATGAAAAGAAGTCAATATTTACCTACACAGTTATTACTTTAATGGCTAAGATGGTGACAGCATATTTCTCCCATACTTTGCATGGAAAATACAATAGAGAAAAACTACATTCAAGATTCAGTTTTCATAAAAGCAATATATTTCAAATTATTGAGTGATTTTATCATTCTAAATTTTTGGTATGAATACATGCATGTATATATAATGGTTATCAATAAAGATCATTGGGATTTAAGCATATTCTATATCACTTCTTGGTTATGCTATCTGCAGGTTGTGAAATTGAATTTGCATGAAAATAATTTAATATAGCATGCTTTCTGTTCAGTATGATTGACAGGCCAATTAAATTTTATGGGCAAAATTACTAAATATTCATACTATGTTTGTCTTTCCTTAATTTTACATGACAAAGACATTTTAGAGCCTGCAGAAGATAAATGACACTGTATTACATTCCTATTTGATAATGTATAATAATTAAGATATAGATAAAAAACTGAATAAATTGTATGGCTCACATCATACTAAATGTGTTGTAGAAGTTTACAGATTTCACAATGATTAGCCCACTTAAGCTCTGTGTTTGTCACTTAAAGCCAATATAGGTTTAAAGAGAAATCTGGCACTAGGGAAATGTCTAGAGATCTTCAAGGATGACCCCAAATAATACTCTAAGCAATAGTGGAGAGGTTACTTTAAATGCCCTTCTTTGATAATGAGATTGATGACTACCTTATATGCCATCCTAGAGCCTTCATCCATTAGTTGATGGAAGCAGAAGCAGACACCCACAGCTGAACACTGAGCAGAACTTTTGAAATCCAGTTGCAGAGAGGCAGGAGTGATGAGCAAAGGGGTCAAGAACAGGCTGGAGAAACCCACAGAATCAGCTGACCTGAACAAGGGGGAGCTCATGGAACCCAGACTGATAGCTGGGAAACCAGCATAGGACCAACCCTGACTCTCTGAACATGGGTGTCAGTTAGGAGGGCTGGGCAATCTATGCAGCATCTAGCAGTGGATCAGTATTTACCGTGAGTATACAAATGGACTTTGGGAGCCCATTCCACATAGAGGGATACTCTCCAGCCTAGACACACAGGGGAGAGCCTAGGCCATGCTCCAAATGATATGATAGACTTTGAAGATCCCCATGGAAGGCCTCACCCTCCCTGGGAATCAGAAATGAGATGGGATAGGGGATTGGTGGTGGGGGGTGCAGGGAAGGAGGGTATGGAGAGGGAACTGGGATTGACATGTAAAACAAACTTGTTTCCAATTTAAATAAAAAAGAAAAAATGACTCAAAGGAAATGCATTTTCTTGATGTTCTTTCCCTGCAAAGTGAGGATATTTCCCCCCCAAGATTTTGATTATTTCCCAGGAATTGGCTTAGAAAATGAACCATTTGGTTTTAGTGGCTCAACTGATTTATGAAGCTGCTAATCCAATGTTTAAAATAGAACCATAAAATAAATTGACTATAATGTATTATCACAAACAGATTTATTTTGATCTATTACATCTTGTTTCAAAATCAAACATTTTCCTTTTAGTATTTTAATTCTGAATATTTGGTTGTAAATTCTGGTAATGATGTGCCAGGAGAAAAATGTTAGAGGTTGGGCAAATCAACTCTGCTGATTGGTGTGGCAAAACTGTAGTGGGAAAGTCGACTCTCAAGGCAGGAGTCCACAAGGGGCGCACTGCGTCCCAAGGTTCATTCTTATTATTATAGCTCCTTTTGAGACAATTATGAGTTTATAGTTAAGTGAGAAGCCAGATTCATAGGCCACTATGTTCAAGGTGATGCAAAACACAACATTACTTTTTCTTCAGAAAAACATCACAGGTATGTCTTAAGTGTTCTTTAGAAATAGAGGAAGGCAGCAAGGATTCTTGTGTTCATTCTAACGTGTTGACAAACTTTCTTCTTGGTAAGTATCAACATTGGTTGTTGCAACACAACATACATCTGTGTCGTAGATTCATTTTGTCCTTACATAACCTCAGTTCAAACTCCAACTGAAAAGAAATTACATTTTTAAGCCAAGAAGTAAATACTGAAAACCACTGACCTATTTTTATTCACACTAGTTTACAGATTAGGATTTCTAGAGATTCCCCTAACAGTTGTTTCAGCTTTCCATTTGATTTCCTGTATTGAATTTGTTTAAGCATGGCAAAATTCATCTAAATTATAACTTTTCTGCTAGTACTCAGTTGACTTTTTGTTACCAAGTACATGGTCAATTTTAGAGAAGATTCCATGGGGTCCTAAGAAGAAAGTATATTCTTTTGTGTTTGGATGGAATGTTCTGTAGATGTCTATTTTGCTCATTTGAGTCATTATATCTGTTAGTTTCTTTATTTCTCTGCTAAGTTTCTGTCTGACAGCCCTTTCCAGTGAGGAGAGTGCAGTGTTGAAATCTCCCACTATTAGTGTGTTAGGCTTGGTGTGTGATTTAAGCTTTAGTAATGTTTCATTTACAAATTAGGGTGTCCCTGTATTTGGGGCATAGATGTTCAGAATTGAGACATCATGTGGTGGATTTCTCCTGTGTCAAATACAAAATGACTATCTCCTTTGAATAATTTTAGTTTGAAGTTTATTTTCTTAGATATTAGGATATCTAAGCTTGTTCCTTAGGTGTATTTGATTGGGAGATATTTTCCCAATAGTATCTGTCTTTGTAATTGAGGTGTGTTTCTTGTTTGCAGCAGAAGGATGGATTTTGTTTTCATATCCAGTCTGTTAGCTTGTGTCTTTTTATAGGCAAATTGAATCTACTAATAGTAAGGAATATTGATAATCAGTTATTATTAATTCCTTTTTGTTGTTGTTATTATTTGTGTATTTCATTTTGGGGGAGATTCATTAATGTGAGATTATCTATTGCCTATGTTTTTGTGAATGTAGGTAACTTCCTGGGGTTAGAATTTTCCTTCTAGTAATTTCTATAGTGCAGATTTGTAGATTGACATTGTTTAAATCTGGTTTTGTCATGGAATATCTTGTTTTCCCTGTCTATGTTGATTGAAAGCTTTGCTGGATATAGTAGTCTGGACTGGCATCCATGGTCTATTAGTGTCCAAATAACACCTTGCCATTACCTTATGGCTTTCACTGTTTCCATTGAGAAGTCTGGTGTAATTCTGATAGGTCTGCCTTTATATGTTACTTGGTGTTTTTCCTTTACAGCTCTTAATATTGTTTTTTTATTCAATATGCTTTAGTGTTATGATTACTATGTGGCAAGGTGACTGGCCTTTTTTTGGTTTAGTCTATCTGGTGTTTTGTAAACTTCTTGCATTTTCATAGGTATTTTCTCTTTAGGATGGGAAAGTTTTCTTCTATGATTTTGCCGAATATATTTTCTGTGTCTTTGAGTTGGTATTCTTCTTCTTCTATCCCTATTATTCTTATGTTCAGTCTTTTCAGGGTGTCCCAGAATTCTTGGGTATTTTGTATTAAGTATTTGTTGGATTTAACATTTTCTTTGACCAATGAATCTATTTCCTCTGTTGTATCTTCAATACCCGAGATTTTCTCTTCCATCTCTTGTATTCTGTTGTTTATGCTTGTATCTGTAGTTCCTGATCATTTATCCCAGTTTCTCCATTTCTGGAGTTCTAGGCTGAATGCTTGGCTACTGAGGTTATCTCTCACCTGACTTGTAGGCTTCTGACTTGATTGTTGATGTGTGTGCACTCTCTCTTCAATTGGCTATTTTACCTAGTGTATTTAAAGTTTTTTTTTTCCTTTGAGACTGGGTCCCACTGTGTAGCCTTGCTGACCTCTGTAGAAAAAGATTGGCTTTGAACTCACAGGAATCTAGTGTTTGTCTCTGTAATGCTGATCACTTGCTTCAACATTGCTGTCCACCTTTAATAATTATTTGGAAACACAATGTTAGTATAAGAAGTGAAAGTTCATGTTGACTTGTCCTGCCTTAATATGGAGGGTGTGGTACCTAGCCTTATTGCAACTTGATATGGTATGTTTGGTTGATATCCCTGGAAGGCCTCCTCTTTTCTGAAGGGAAAGGAGGAGGAGTGGATCAGGAGTGAGAAGAAAAGAGGGAGGGAAAACTGCAGTCAGGATGCAATTTGTATTCAACATAAAAATTGAGGATGCATATGGACATAACTAACTGCAAGTAGGCAATAGAAATCTACTTTTGAATTAAATAAATAAAATTATGGTTAAGAATAATATTTTCTTAAAGTATACATGAAATAAAAGTACCGATAAACCCAAAATCTTACGATGATTCTATATATCAAAACATTGATATTTATTTTAACATGGCCTTGAATCATTTCAACAACTTTTTCTCCTGATCATTCTATCTGTCTCTGTGTTAAATATTATTATCTGCCCAGTGGTGGTGGCAGAGGCAGGCTGATCTCAGTGAATTCAAGGCCAGCCTGGTCTACAAAGTGAATTCCAGGATACCCAGGACTGTTGCAAAGAGAAACCCTGTCTTGAAAAAGCAATATATATGGTTTTTCATCCTATGGCTCCTCCTCACCCTATGGCTTCAATAAATATAAAAACTATACAAATAATAGCAACAAGTAATTTATAAAATATATAAAATAACATAAAAGCTCGGGTCTTCAAGATAGCTCAGTTGCTATTGTATTTTTGCAATTTGTGGGGCTTTTAAGTTCACATGCCTAATAACCATTTAAATAGTCACAATAGGAAATTTGGCCATGACTATATTCATAGTTTTAGGAAGATGGGACTCAAGATGCACAGAGTGTACTTACCAGTGAATCAAGCTAAATAGTTGAGGTCCATGTTCAGTAAAAGACTGCCACAAAAATTACAGGGGAGAGAAAGAAGAGACACTAAAGATTACCTCTTGCCTCTGCATGCACATGTTTGTCCAAACACACATACACATTGCATAAAATTAATTGACAAATTCGATTATTTGAGTCAATGAGGAGAAGAAATAAAAGTAAAAAAGGCATGAAAATGAGAGGTGTGAGTGTCCTTGTAATGCGAAAGATTAAACCAAGCATTAATGGAAATCAGAAGAAGGTACTGTCATAAGCAGTTGTAAAACAATGCAAAGTCATTGTTACTCAGGCTCTAAGTCATCCAGGAAATCTTGAACAGAAGTTCATGAAGTTTCACCTGGCAGAAGTTCATGAAAACATGCTTTGAAACTAAGAACTTGGGGGTGGGGGAGGTTGAGGTTTGACTGTACAAAAACAAGATATTAGCTTTAATTAATATTACTTTTATCACTTCAGAAAAAAAGTCATCAAGTTTTGTTTCACAATTCCAGATAAATCCAAAAGTTTTGCAAAATGTGAAAGGGCTGGGATGCCTACAAAGAGTCCCCAAGAAGCTATTGTTTAAAGATATATAGGCAACTGCAGCTGCAATGGAGACAACAGAGTGCTGAACATGCCAGACCAGGGGATATAATAGAAGAAGTTCTCATATACGGAGTAGAAAGGTGAAAGTTGCTTGTAAAATAGGCAGTGGACCTAGAGACACAGGGGTGCCTATTACCTCCAGATCACTGTTGCATAAATACTTTATAAGTCCTAGATGGGCAGAGTATATGGAACTATAGGATTTGGAGTTTATCTTACTTGGTTTTTCTATTACTTTAATTATAGCATTCTGTCCTATGGTCTTTTCTTTGCTTTTGGAATGGAAACATTTATTCTGTATTCTTATATTTGGAAAGCATATAATACTATAGAGTTTCACAGTAGAAAGCTTTTAAATAACGTTCTTCACTCTGGAGAGCCTTCGTAGTCAAAGAAAGTGCTATTTAGTGTTTTGACAAAGAAAAATCATCAAAGGTATTAACAATCTGTGGACCTGTGGACATGATACTGGATAGTTGAATACTGATTTAGCCAACAAAGATATTCTGTCAGTGCAGTAGTTGCATGAAGGTTTTAGAGGTAACCAAACTGCTCCCTATTAGATTTTTAGTTTATTTCCATAGAAGGAATCAATTCAAATTTAGTCAAAAGTGTGGGGAGCAGCTGAAGTCCATAGTGAATGTGCATTATTGGAATAATCATGACCATTTCATGGACATCAAAGCTTCAAACCCATGGAAATCTGTCCCTGGGTCAGCCTCAGAGGAATGGCAAAACATTCCTCTTGTTCTCTTATGTATATTTATCAAGGAATGATCCTTATTTAAAATCAGTGTATACAGAAATAATCAACTACAGCTTCCTACTCTAGGACTACTGCAACCTGAGCCTGCTGTCCTGCAGAGAGAGGGAGAGAACTCCTATAGAGATTAGCTAATCTACTTCCTCCTCCTCCCTGATCTGTAGGATGAACATGCTAAATTTACAGTTTTCTCTTACTGCATCTCCATCAGAGTACATATTCCACTGAATTCCAGCTTTTCTGTACATGTTTGTCATTTCTTCACTCCCTTTTACTCAATTTATGTCAACACCAATGCCTTAAAGATAGAAGCATAAAAGCTTATGACGAAGTTCAAGGTCCTAAGGGACAATCTACTACTGCTTTGTTTTATTAATAGACATGATGGCATCCCTCTATATATTTGTGTTTGTACCCTCAGTGCACATCTTTGCCTTGTATGTAGTAGCTTCTTTTTTGCAGTGTGTGGTCCTTAATTCAAAGAAGTATACATCTTCCAGGTGCAGAGGATTAAGTGACTTTTTATTGCTCATCCCTAAATGGTTGGAAGAGAAGACAGGAATATCATAAGAACTTGAGGATGATGAAGATTGCAATGAAACACTGTTTTCAGGAAATTGCATGATCATTTCAATCATGAAAACAATCACTACCTGTTGATACTTGCACTGCACTGGCACAAGTTTCATCATGTATAAGGAAGGAAGTCATGAACTCCCAAGCCTCACTGAGGAGCTATTGATAATTAAATGTTCCTTGTTAAAGAATACCATTTCTTTAAGCATGTGGCCCAAGGAATGCTGCCTATGAAACATCAAATAATCCTCTATCCATCAACCTTAAAGCCAGTGGGTCAAAATCAACAGACTCATATATAGGGGGAAGTACAGTTTGGAAGAAGGAAGGGGTCAGCATAATTGGAATGGCCACAGGAAATTGCACTGTGTAGTCAATGGTGTCATAGAACACTGTATACACATATATATGTATGCATACACTTACACACACACATACATACATACATACATACATACATACATATATATATTGTCAAAAAAGCAAAATAAAAAATGTTATTAGAGGAAATGAGTATCTTCATTAATATACATATCATTATATATTTATATATTTTTTCTTTAAATAACAGATCTTGCTAGTGTTTTCCAGAATAGTACATATTATCCTTATAGACTGATTGATGAATTCCTTGCAACAGATCCCATCTATTATTATTCTTGGTGAGTATGTGAGCATTTTATATAAATTCTCTGAAAAGATATCACAATCTATTTAGTATAAAGAGTTTCTTAATCCTGAAAGTGAAAATGTTTCATATAGAACCAGTCCTCAAATTTTTAAAAGCTTTGGAAGAAAATGAAAATATTACAAACTCTCAAGCAAGTGAAAAATTCACAAAGTTATATCTCAGATACTCTTGGAGCCAGAAATTATACAAACCCTAGGGAAGCTATGAGAGTCTCCCAGGTAGATGACCTCTCAGGGAATACCCATTAACCCAGTTGCATTTAGGGAGAGGATTTGACAACTTCTTTTTCTTTTATTATAAATCCTGTTGAATATGGAATGAAAGAAGCACTTGTGATATCCTCCACCTTCAATACCAGACCTGGTTTTTTCTTTTATGTGCATAAGGAAAAGTTGGCTGAAACATAGCATTTTTGTCACCATTCCATGAACTGATTTCAGTAGAACTCACAGAATGGTTTTTAACTTCAGGATTATATACAACCAACAAGAGGTGAGAAACAGGCATGTTTCTGCATTCATAGAGATTTCTTTTAATTGTTAGAAAACACTTTAAATTTGGATTTCTATAGTCAGGCTAATATGTATTTAATGAAACAATCGACTTTTCTGTTCATAATTATATTCTTGAAAATTTCTATCAACTGTGATGCACATATTCCTTGTATTTAATGAAGATTTTTATCGTCAAAGTTAGGACACACCAAAGTGAATTAAATGATATGCTAGACTCCATAAAGTAGCAGTTAAAAGTAATGACTCCTTAAGTGTCCAATAAGTTAGTTGTTAGTGTGCAATCTACTTTCTTCCCTCCTTCCTTTCTTCTCTCCCCCATCCCCTCTGTTCCTTCCTTCCTTCCTTCCTTTCCTTCTTACTTCACAGGGTATTTATTTTCTTTCTTCATATGCATTTCTCCAAGTTTAATGAAATTAAAATTATTTTCAACTTGTCATACTGAAATTGAAGCCAAATAATATAGGAGGCACCATCTTTTTCTGTACAGTGTTCAATAAAACTTCACCATTTTTCTGAATACATACTCAGTTACACACTAGTCTAGTCCCCATTTCAAACCTTGAATTAAAGGTAGTATATTTTGATGTGTGTAAAAAAAACACACATACATAGGGTGGTGGCAGACAAATTGCTTTCTGCTAAGCTCTATAAAGCATTGTAAATGAATATAAAATGTTCTATTTACACAACTACATACTAACACATGGCAAAGGAAAGGACATTATAGTTAGAATAATAAACCTTGTAAAGTAAAGTTGTCTGATTTATGTTCCCCTCATCCACTTAAGTGTGTCTCAGTATTAGGATTCTGCATCTACACTGTTTAGGAAATTAAGTGGTTGATTGCTAGAGCGGTAGCAGTAATGGCCTGGCCCTTCTCTTCAAATGAAATAAATCACCTAGATATCAAAGGGGAAGTTTCAAAAATCCATTAGGAAGGAAATAGGAAGAAACAGAATTCTGTGTATTGCAGAAATTGTAGGACAAATGAGTTGTGCCATTTAAGGAAATCTGCAGAGCCACGATGAGGAAAAACCGACTTAGGAATCTGTAATGTACTCATTGACTTTACAGCCCTAGAAATTGCTTAACTACACATGCAAAATCAATTTTTATTTGGAGATAATAATTTTATATTAAAATAAGATTGACTTATGGAATTTAACACAAGTGGTAATAAGTAGAAATATCATTTCAGCTATAAGTTACTATTACTGGTATTAACAATGTTTTGCTTGTATGAAATATATTTCAAAACAGCTACATATAGTAACTATGCTTATATCCTCTGATAGTTTTAAGTATATATACACATTGTGTTAACAAAAACAATCTGTTATCAGCAAATAGAATGATGCTGCAATTAGCTTTTTTTCTCCTTGTATTAAGTGGGAAGGAAATGGTAGGCACTAAAGACACCTGGCATAGGAAGGAAGATACTGCAAGATCATCATTCAAGGAAATGGCTCAGTTACCAGTTTCTACAATGAGAGGTTCCTAAGCAAGAATGAGGACAGCTCTTTAATGTTCAAATTCATGACTCTTGGAGACAAGAAAACCATGGGTACTTTCAGAATAAGTTTAAACATACATAATATGTAAGCACTTACATGAAAGTCTATACTTGAAATCTAAGAGTGTTTGGAGGTGAGAGGGGTTTGAGTCAGCATTATGACCATTTATGGAAAGCGTATAATAGTTTAAACACACACGTTGCATATGATGTCGAGTTATGTTAGCACATGAGTTCCACTTTTGATAATGTAAAACTTGACCTGAAAACACATTTTTTCCAGAACTTTAAGTCGAAATTAATTTTGTGGCTTAAATATTTATTTTATTATAAAATATTTTGATAATAGTAACAAAATTTATATTAAAATATCTTCACTTCTACTCTGTAATATCAATAAATGGACACTTAATTTTCCTATGCTTCTCTTGCCTATCATACTATAAAAATGCTTCATAGCTTAAATCTTCATATTATTAGTGTTTTATTTATAGAAAAATGTGATTATATATAATTCTTCCTATGGATATTTTAAGTATTTCTATGTTCAATATTTCTTTGTTTTAGAAAAATATATTGAGTTTAATAACAAGGAAGGAAATTGATAATCAATAAATGTTAATTTTATATACTAATAGAAAATACTTTGATATCATGTCATATCCTAATATAAAATATTTGAATTTAATTTTCAGAATAAATATTTAGACTGGGTATATTAGTACAAAGAGTATAAACATTGTTACAATTTGAGTTATTTCTTATATGTTTTCTAAAAGCACTGAATGAATAAATTTCATCTAATTGGTATAACTTTTACATTAAGACTTTTTAAAAATTTTATGAATATATTCTTATCATGTTTCTTGCTACCTAAACTCCTCCCAATTTCTTTCCATGTTCTTATCCCTCAACTTTATGTCTTTTTCTCTCTAAGACATATGGTTTGAAATTCATATTCATATTCTATGTGGAGAGGGCTCCCAAAGTCCATTTGTGTACTAGGGGTAAATACTGATCTACTACCAGTGGCCCCATAGATCTTTTTCACCTCTCTTATTGTCATCAACTTTTATTTGTAGGTCATTGTTCCATTGGCTCCTGTTTCTTGATCATCTACCCTTTTGCCTTATCAAGATTCTTCACTCACACATAAATAGAATAATAGATTCTTTAACCACTATATAGAGAAATAGACTGTGGAGAAACCATCAGTACTCTGAAGTTCTCACTGAGATAAAATATCTCAATCATCATCATCTTCAGAATATCAAGTAGTCATGTGTTCTTGAGCCTGTGTCTCCAAAGTCTCCAGGTTAATAATATTTTTGTTTGTTTGATCTTAATATCTTTAATAACATTAGCATACAAAAACCAGTAATACTATGTACTACCACATACTCTTGACAAGAAAGTTGAGTACTGAACATTTTTTGCATTATTTCATTTGTTGATATTAATATTAAAAATAAATGAAGAAAATTTTTCTCACAATTACAAGTTTATATGAACAGGGTTACTTTGTAATTTTTGTCAAGAATCATGTTAAACCAGAGCTGTGTCACTGAGTTCATACTCCTGGGACTTTCACAGAACCCCACAATTGAGAAAACATTATTTGTTTTATTTTTGTTTTTCTACCTTGCAACCATTGTGGGCAACATGATAATTGTGGTCACAATTATAAGCAGTCCCTCACTCCTTGGTATGCCCATGTACTTCTTTTTGTCTTTCCTATCTTTCCTGGATGCATGTATTTCTTCTGTAATCACACCCAAGATGATCATTGACTTCTTCTATGAGAGGAAGACCATCTCCTTTGAATGTTGCATGACACAGCTATTTGCAATCCACTTCTTTGCAGGGGCAGAAGTGATTGTCCTAGCAGCCATGGCCTATGACCGCTATGTGGCCATTTGCAAGCCCCTTCATTATTCTTCCATCATGAACAGGAGGATGTGTGGCATTCTGGTGGGGATAGCATGGACAGGAGGCTTCTTGCATTCTATCATACAAATTATCTTCACTTTGCAGCTACCCTTCTGTGGACCCAATTCCATTGATCATTTCATATGTGACTTGTTCCCATTACTAAAGCTTGCCTGCACTGACACACATATTTTTGTTGTTTTAGTGTTTGCCAACAGTGGGTCTATTTGCATCATTATTTTTTCCTTATTACTTGTTTCTTACTGTATCATCTTGTTCTCTCTGAGATCTCACAGCTCTGAAGGGCAGCGTAAAGCTCTCTCCACTTGTGGATCCCACATTACAGTTGTGCTTTTGTTCTTTGTCCCGTGCATATTAATATATGCACGAAATACTTCTGCATTCTCTTTTGAGAAAAACGTGTTTATATTTGCTGATGTCCTGACACCACTGCTCAATCCTATAGTTTACACTTTCAGGAATAAAGAAATGAAGACTGCCATTGGGAAAATGTGGAGGAGATTGTTTAATATTTCTGGTAAACAGTAACTCATTTAAGTTAGAGGGATAAGAAGATGGTTCAAATTGTTATAGAACTTGGTGTGTGTTCCTAAGTACCTGAGTTCAAATCTTGATGTACATTTATGATTCCCGTACACCTAACACAGATCTTGGACATCAATTTAATGGCAACACCAACTTAAGATTCCATGCTTCTAGCTTTCTTATACACTCATTCTCACACCACCAGTTTGGCCCACTCTTTCCACCCATAAACCTGGATTCTCTGGGTAGCTTGCTCCCTTGCTCATCAGTTAGGCACTGCTAACTCATATATGTTCTATACCCTTCATTCTCTGAACCACTGTGAAAGCATAGCTCTGTCTCACCCCATAGAGGCCTCCTGGCTTTTCTGGGTCTCCTCACAATGCTTGCATGTTTACGAGCTCCTTCCATAACTTCCATAAGCAGCCTGCTCCTATCTCATCTAACTCCCTAGCACTTCTTGCTAGTCTCCACTCCTACAGAATTCAACTTCCAATCAACATCTACTCCCAATAAGTCAGGGTACAGACTTTGTTAATGTCTGATGTTTCACGTTTATTTCATAAATGCCAGCATATATAGTTTATAATTCATGTCAATTTATCTTTCTGTATTGAGACACAAATGTGAAATTTACATAGAAAGGTCATGCTGTTTGTATCTTGAATTTGTAGACTATTGAAATTATGGTGCTCCTGGATACCATTATTCTATATTTTCAAGAGTCATTTAAATTTTTCATGTCCTGTGGTGTTTGAAACAATGTAAAATGGGTATGAATTAATGCTTAAGAATATACTCTACCACACTGTTGGGTATGTTCCCCTTCTTAAAGGGTTTAAGGTAGAACTTTGAGTTTTGTTTTTTACTATCAAATCATGGACTCAATGCTCAGTCATCTTATATTAAACATGCTTTCAAATCATCTTACATGTAGCATGAAAGGAATAAATATACTCTGATGTCTATAATCCACATTTTCAGAATTTTTAAAGTGTGATTTGAACAAGAAGTACAGTCTTATACCTTAATTCTACAACTGACAAAATTGTTATGGAAGACTGCTGCAAGTTCTAGCCATGCCTGGGTTAAATAGAGAGGCAGTTCTCAAAAAGAACTTAAAATTCAAAAATTCTCAAGATGAATTTACTTAAAATCAGGAACAACTCATAGGTGTCCACTTGTACTAATCCTATTTATATAGTGCTTCATAGTTTAGCTAATGCAATAAGAAGACAAAGAAAAATCATGAATTTGGTGACAGACACTTTGGGTGATCATCTTCACAAAATTTGCAATCACCTAGGAGACAAGCCTCCAGGCATATATATGCGAGGATTTTCTTGATTAGGCTAGGTTCTAGAAACACTAGTGAGCGTTCCTCTTGAACAATTTTATTGATGTGGAAAGGTCCACCTGGCAAATGGAAGTTATTCTCTTGGATTTTGTCATGAATGCTACAAACAAAAGCAAGCTAGTCCACTCTTCCTTCCACCTCGGACCGGCCGGAGCTGTGGAGCGGTTCCGCTCGCTGGTCCCCGGAGCCGCCGCCTGCTTCCGCACAAAGCGCTCCTCCATCTGGGCCATGGATGGCGGGGATCTGATGAGCTTCTTTCTCCTGGTGTCATTAACGGACCTTCTACCATGAACAATTCAACTCCTTCAGGTGTGTATGCTAATGGGAATGACAACAAGAATTTTAAAGGAGATAGACCTCCCTGTTCGCCTTCCCGTGTTCTCCATCTTCGCAAAATTCCATGTGATGTCTCCGAAGCAGAGGTCATCATTAGGTCTACCATTTGGCAAAGTAACTAATCTTTTGATGTTGAAAGGAAAAAGCCAGGCCTTTTTAGAAATGGCTTCTGAAGAAGCTGCTATTACTATGGTAAATTATTACACTCCTGTTACTCCTCATCTACGAAGCCAGCCTGTTTATATCCAATATTCCAATCACCGAGAACTTAAGACTGACAATCTTCCTAACCAGGCTAGAGCCCAAGCTGCACTGCAGGCTGTCAGTGCTGTCCAGTCAGGAAAATTATCGCTTCCTAGAGCTCCTTCCAATGAAGGCGCAGTGCTACCTGGACAGAGCCCTGTGCTCCGGATAATTATTGAAAACCTATTCTACCCTGTCACTCTGGAAGTTCTTCATCAGGTATTTTCTAAATTTGGCACAGTCTTGAAGATTATCACCTTTACAAAGAATAATCAGTTTCAAGCCTTGCTTCAGTATGCTGACCCACTGAATGCACATTATGCCAAAATGGCTTTGGATGGCCAAAATATCTATAATGCATGCTGCATTCTGCGTATTGACTTCTCCAAGCTCACCAGGCTTAATGTGAAATATAATAATGACAAAAGCAGAGACTTCACTCGCTTAGACCTTCCTACTGGTGATGGTCAACCATCTCTTGAACCCCCTATGGCTACTGCTTTTGGTGCACCAGGTATAATTTCCTCTCCATATGCAGGGGCTGCTGGATTTGCCCCGGCCATTGGATTTCCTCAAGCTATACAGGTCTATCTGTCCCAGCTGTTCCTGGGGCCCTTGGTCCTCTCATACTCACCTCCTCTGCTGTCACTGGAAGGACGGCCATTCCTGGGGCAAGTGGCATACCAGGGAATTCTGTTCTGCTTGTCACCAACCTCAATCCTGATTTATCACACCACATGGGCTCTTTTTCCTATTTGGAGTGTATGGTGGTGTACATCGAGTGAAGATCATGTTTAACAAGAAAGAAAATGCCTTGGTGCAGATGGCAGACACAAGTCAAGCTCAGCTAGCAATGAACAATCTATGTGGTCAGAGACTTTATGGAAAAGTACTTCGTGCTACACT
Organism: Cricetulus griseus; assembly: GCF_003668045.3. NCBI lineage: Eukaryota > Metazoa > Chordata > Mammalia > Rodentia > Cricetidae > Cricetulus > Cricetulus griseus. Next base: position 87,512,512 of record NC_048599.1, read on the forward strand.
GTCCAAACACCAAGCAGTTCAGCTCCCTAGAGAGGGACAAGAACACCAAGGTCTGACTAAGGACTTCAGCAATAGTCCCCTGCATCGCTTTAAAAAGCCCGGCTCAAAGAACTTCCAGAATATCTTCCCATTATCAGCCGCTCTGCATCTTTCCAACATTCCCCCTTCTGTTACAATGGATGATTTGAAGAATCTTTTTACAAAAGCTGGATGCTCAGTGAAGGCTTTTAAATTCTGTCAGAAATATTTTAAGATGGCGCTCATTCAGTTGGGTTCTGTGGAAGAAGCATCCAGACCCTTATTGAGCTTCACAATCATGATCTTCGAGAGAATCACCACCTGAGAGTTTCCTTCTCAAAGTCCACCATCTGAGCTCTCTGTGAATTTTAGAATGGACCATAATTTCAGTAAAGTCTTCAGGCACAGACTGAAGCAGCTCAAGACCAATTCTGCCTCTTTCACAAAAGTAACTCTTTGGGTGTTTGATTGATATTCAAGTACATTTAAAACAAGAGATGTTTCTTTTTTTCTGGTTTTCCCACCAGTGTATGATCAAAGGTTTGCTTATCCTTTGTACTGCAGTTTCTATGAAAATAACTTTCAGGAAAAAAGATCAGGAAAATATTTTTTAAGTAATTTAATTCCTCGAATTAGATTTCAAAAGGATGGACTTAAATCTGAGTTCAGATGAGCCTTACATGACATTTCTAATATCCTTTGTACTTTGAGGAATTTAGACATACAGACTTTTACAATTTCTTAATGTAATTTAAAACACTTACAACCAAGTTTTTAACTTTATGATTCAGAAGTTTCCCTGTGGAAAATGATGTTCACTTATAAATTATATCAGATATTTGCATCTATTGATAGTTATACTGTATACAGTATAACCACATGGAGTTATACTGGAAGCAGGTTTATAAACATTCATGATTTCTTTCAATGGTTTTTTTCACTGTATGACACTCCTTTGAATAATGTGTATCTACTCTTTCAAAGACTATTTGGAAAAGCAAAATGTTGCAATTGTCCCCAGGGATACATAAGTGGAATTCAGCCTGAATCTGTTAAAATATCAGCATAATTAATCATTTTAGGAAAAAAATCATGTTTTAAATTTCAAAATGACATTTGTCAAGTAATGTAATGTGATCTTGGAAAATTTTAAAAGAAAAATAATCCTACTTTTTTATAATTGTTTTCAGAAAAAGTTTACAGTCTTAAGGAAAATATTCAGGTCTATCATATGGTTTGACAGATTTTTTAAAAGTTATTTTTGGTAAGGTCTTCTTTTAGAAAAAAATTTTAAGGGTTTTTTTGTACCACTATAATCTCTAATACTCAGAATTACTGCGTATTTACTTAATTTCTTATTATATGCCTTATTATGTGCTTAAGATATAATAGATTAGAGTTTTATCTAAATATCTTGAAAGATAAATTGTGGGCTTGAAGAAGATTCTGTTATTTTTTTTCCTTGTCTTGGATTTTAAAGGTTCCCTCCCATTTTTCATTGCAATTTTAAGTGGTTTTCAATAAGTAATAGTTTTTATTCAGATTTTTGGTGCTTTGGTGTAGAGATGGGATAGGGAAGGGTGAGTGGTTTGGAAATAAATTGGTGTGTACCTGTAGGACTCTGTTGTGACTGCTGGTTGCCTCCAGCCTTTATGTAAAGTAGAAGCTGCAGAACTGTCTCAGTTCGCATCTGTCTGACCTTTACCGCCTGTTAGGATATGTCTCTGGATTACTTGATTCTTTCTCAGCACTCAAGTGAGAACTTGATTTTCCTTGTTAGTGGAACTCATTATTGAATGCCCACATATTTGCAGTATGAAAGAGTGAGTTATTTTTTATACTCTGACTCTCTTAATTTTTTTTGGTTGAATGTAAAGTACATGTTAATGTTGCTTCAGAGATTGTTTCATGTAAAATTGTTTCTTTTTAATATGAAACTGCTTTTGTTAATTATTCCATCAATGCTTAATCAGTTTTTACAATACAGAATTTCTCAAAGGGATCAATTTTGTCCACCCCCTTTTACTTTTAATATCCTCAGAGTTGATCATCTCATCTTTTAAAGAGTATCTCAGACTTCTATTTTCAGCCATTAATTTGGGCATATCTTTTTCTTTAAAAAAAAGAAAGGAAAAATGTTTTATAGAAATAGAAGCTGAAAGAGATAATTGTAGATTGTTCAAAATCAAATCAGAATTCCCTCAATAGGAAGCAACAATCGGTAGAACATGCAGAGACGCTTAGTTGGGGCAATTCAGATGGGTCATCTTAGTATTGGCTGGATAGATACTCATGGTAATTGTACAGTTGGTTTCCCACTTAATATTTGAGGTATCTTTTCACCTGAATACTGAATAAAGGAGGGGGCAAATTGGAACAGTCTCCCCAAATTTGCTTTTTTCTTTTCACACAGACAATATATTAATTTTCAGTGACATTTTAAATTGGATTGCTTCTTTATTTTGAGTTGGGAACTACTGTGTAGTTTATTAATTCATGACATGTGACATCCAGCATAAGTGTAGCAAAAGTTATTGATAACAGAAGGGAAATTATAATAGTGTTGAATGTAATTCTGAAGTAGGGATGGCCTTTAAATCTAAGAAAACATTGAAATACTTTTCAGGGATTTGGCTAGATATTTGTGCATGCGTGTGTGTGTGTGTGTGTGTGTGTGTGTGTGTGTGTGTGTGTGTGTGTATGTGTGTATAAATGAATTTATGTACATACATATACTCTTTTAATGTTATATATACATATGCACATTATGTACATTTTAATTTATTGACAAAATTAACAAAATTAAGATTTGGGAACTTAGGATATATTTTAAAAGAGCATGTTTGAAGTCGTCAGATTGTGTCTAAAATTAGCTGTAGCATATGGATAATGTCCATATTGAGCTCTTTATTGTTTGAATTATAGAGGTCTTCAGTATTTTTGTTGGCACAGTTTTAAATATTGGAGTGGTGGAAAATTTGATCTTTATATTTTTATTTTGGCATGCACTTATTCAGTATCTTTTAAGCAGTGGTTTATTTTTGCTGCTGATCTCTGAGAATGCCTTGATGAGTTAATTTACTTTATTTTGAGGAGTGTTGTCATACCACTTTTCAAGGTATCCTAACTTTTACAAACAAAGCATATAGAAATTCAGGACTTAAGGAAATAGCAGTACACATTTAATAATAGCACTGTATAGCAAGGTGTTTTATTTTGTGGTGTGGATAACTCATATGCTGGTAAAATATGTTTTGTAACATGAGATTAGACAAATCATGCTTTCTCTTAATTGACAATTTGCTAGAGTTTCAGGATTACACATATTCCCATAAATGACATGAGATCTTGGGAACTAAATACTAGAAGACATTCTTTGTAGCAGTGTTTGAACTGAATGTTTTAGAGTCACAGTTGCTGTCTTTTTAATTCCTTCTTTGTTTTTACCTCCTGTGGTGATTAAGGGCCTGTTGAAATTTAGGGATTAGCCCTTATGAGCCAGGCATGGTAGCACAAAACTATAATCACAGCATTCAAGGAAGTTGAATGTTTTGATTTTAAACCCAGCCTGGACTGCAGAACAAGTTCCATGCCAGCCTTGCTATATAAGATCTGTGTCCCCATCTCCCCCAATTAAAAAAAACAAAACAAAACAAAAAAAACCTCTTAGGAATCCACAAAGTGTCAATTTTTAAAGACTTCATTTCATCGGGCAGAACATTTATGTTTGAATATAATTATAATGTAGTTTCTCTTCTACTTCCACTAAATATTCTTGGACAGAAAATGGTAAAATCAGAAATAATGATCTTTTGTGCCTCAGTGAATTCACTTATAGAGCCCAAACTTATCTCTTAGAAAACCCAGGGTGTACTGCTATTTTTAAAACCAAAAAGCATGCCTGTGATCAGAGCATTTTTCTCAGCTTTTCCTTTGTCTTGATCTATTGTCAATGAGAATAAAAGTGCCACACTTAAAATAATCACTGTTCTGCTAGAACAAACACAATTTAGATTGTACATAACTTAAAGTGTAACTCAGCTGTCTTTTAAAGGGTTTTTTTAAGGTAGAAAACTGCAGTCTTTTTCAGAGCAAATCCTAACAGGTACTTATGAATTGTCTTTTTTTAAAAAAATAGAAAATTACAGAAATGTTAATGGGGGAGTGTAAAAGAGAAAAACAAAACAGGGCCAAAGTTTATGTGCCTACTTCTGTAGTCTTAATTGACCTTTTCTTCCTATTTGAGCCTAAGGTAGCATTGGTATTTTGATTTTCAGGAAATATGTACTTTACAGTTTAAGAGAATGTTGTCCCGCAAGCTAGTTATACAAGCAAATAGTTATAACTGAATAAGCAAAATCTCAGTTACACTTTTGCCTTCAGTATATAATATGGAGCATTGTATGGTGGAAGAGCAGAACTGCCCCTCAGTCTTTATAGTAGTCACCTTAGCTCTAGCAGGCTGAGGCATATGCTCCAGTGAGCAGGGGCCTTGGTGACGATGACAGTCATGCCTGAAAACTGCTGATGGCAAACTACACTTAACACTGTCAACAGAGTTTTGTTATGTTTTTACTAGTTGTAACAACAGGTATTTTAAGTAGTTGTTTTTGGTGTCATTAAGAATATCATACTCTAGTCTTTCTTTTTTCCTTACCAGACTTTAAAAAATACATCCCATATCCAGGAAGTACTAATTACAAAGATTGCTGACCACACCAAGTTATACATTGAAATGTCACCTCATTGCTCTGACCAAAGCCTGCCTGTTCTGGTTTTAACTTATCTGTGAAGCATTTTCCCTGAGCTCTTTTCTGAAAGATCCCATGCAGAGCGAGCGGCCTTGACTTTCCATTTCCTATTGATGAATAGACTGCTTAGAGAAAATGGGAATTTTACTGTGAATAGAATGGAGTGGGACAACAAAAGTGGATGCTCATTTTCAGTACTGTATTTGAGGGGGAAATAGCATAGCTAGAAGTCTCTAACATTGTCTACATGGTCTGTACATAAAATTCCCTTTTTCTGTTTGTAAGAATGTTCATCTAACAGAAGAAAATGCTGTAAATATTTGTAACATTTTTTTGAACCAGGCCAAAAAGGAAATAAAAGGTTTTTGGGAACAAGTTAACATATAAAGTGGTTTTATAGAAAACAGCGATTGTTTTGTATATTTTGATAAGCAGAGGTACCAGATTTCATTTGTAATATAGTTTGTGGTATTGGAAGAAAAGGATTCTGTGATTGTCTAAGTGAATTATGTTATAAATGCAAAAGGAGAAAATATTAAAAACCATATTTTCTAAAAACAAAAACAAAAGCAAGCTAGCAAAGCACAGGTATTCACCGCTCTGATTCCAAATTATGGATGCAGTGTGACCAACCTCTTCAACCTCCTGGTGTCATAAACACCAACTGTGATGCATTGCACATTGGAACATATTTTTCCTACATTAGATTGCTGTGTCAGGAATTCTGTTACTGAAATGAATAGCATAACTGATACAAAATTCAGTAGAAGAAATGAGGTTATTGTTCTAATAAACATAAGCATGGGTTTCTCAGGCTTTTAGAACTGATTTGTGGCTTTAATGTCAAAGAGTTTTGTATTTTAGGATAGAAAAGTCCTAGCATGCTAGAGACAGTGTTTCATGGGCTGCTCTGGTAGGAGTTCAGAAAATAAGAATACTGAGATGGTATGGACAATGAAAGCTTCTATCATCAGATTTTAGAATCAATGGAAGACTCTACCAGTCATTAGAATGGGGTCATTAAAATGGTATGTGACTGAGTAGTCTGGTTTCATTTTTACTTCTGTCCTGAGAACTTGACAGAAATTGAAATTAAAGGTAATGCTGAATTCATTTGGTGAGAAGAAACTTCAGGAAAGCAGAATATTTGGTATGTGGTTTGGCTTTTTTATTACACTTGGCTGGGTCTGCAATGAAGGTGAATGACAATAGGAGCAGACATGCTGGGAGCCATCCACAGAGGTGGACAGTTTCCAGTAGAGGATGTAAGGAGTAGGTGATATATGGAGTGATCCAGGTGGTGATGGTCAGGATAATAAAGCAGCCTGACTGACTAGCAACCACAGTGCTTCTTTATTTATAAAAAATTTAATAAGCAGGGATACATTAAAGCTGTTCCAAAGTGTAGATCATATGATTTTTGTTTTCTGGACATGTGTTTTACTTCCTCTTGCTCATCTTTTAGTCATCATTGATTTACTGCAACAAAGCAGAATTAGCTTTTACAATCATTTTGCTTTAAGTTTTCACATGATTGATAAACAGCTATGATTTTTACTCATTAGCTCTATAACCCAATTTTTAAGAATCTAGGGGCATACAAGACACATGGGGGTGGGCCTATATGTCCTATCCCAAAGGATATGACAGACTCTGAAGACCCCTATGGAAGGCATCACCCTCCCTGGAGAGCAGAAACAGTATGTGAAATAGGGTTTTAGTTGGGGGAGTGGTAGGGGAGGAGGGGTGGGAGAGGGAACTTTGATTGACGTGTAAAACAATATTGTTTCTAATTTTAAAAAAATGGAGAAAGAAAAAAATAAAAATAATAAAAAATAATATAGAGGCATATGACAGCTTTATCAAATAGCTTTGTCAAAGAGCTCTCCTGACCTTATGAGTTTTGCCATTTCCACATTTCCATCAGATATGGTTGTACCACAGAAATATTATATATATATATATATATATATATATATAATATATATATTCTACTATATACATACAAGTGGTTCTTATGGGGAAAAGAACTGTAGCAATTTAAGTTTTGAAGTTCAGTGTGGCAGGATTTATGATGAGGTCTTTGGTACATTTGGACTTAAGTTTTATGCATGGTGATAGACATGGATATATATGCAGTCTTCTACATGCCAGACTCCGGTTATGCCAGCACTGTTTGTTTAAGATGCTTTCTTTATTCCATTGTATAGCTTTAGCTTCTTTGTCAAAAATAAGGTGTTTGAGCTGGGCCTTGGTGGTGCATGTTTTTAATCCCAGCACTTGGGAGGCAAAGGCAGGCGAATCTCTGTGAGTTAGAGACCAGCCTGGTCTACAAGAGCTAGTTCCAGGACAGCCTCCAAAGCCACAGAGAAACCCTGTCTCAAAAAAACAAACAACAACAAAAAACTAAACAAAAAACAGGTGTTTGTAGGCTTACGGGTTAATATCAGAGTTTTCAACTCAATTCCATTGGCCTACCTATCTATTTTTGTGCCAATAACAAGCTGTTTTCAGGACTATAGCTCTATAATAGAGCTTGAAATCAGGGATGGTGATGCCTCCAGAAGTTCTTTCATTGTACAGGGTTATTTTGGCTATCCTGGGTCTTTTGTTTTTCCATATAATGTTGAGAATTGTTTTTCAGATAACTGGGAAACCAGCATGGGACTGATCCAGAACCCCTGAATGTGGGTGTCAGTGAGGAGACCTCAGAAATCTATGGGGCCCCCTGTAGTGGATCAGTACTTATCCCTAGCATAGGAATGGACTTTGGGAGCCCATCCCACATGGAGGGATACTCCCTGAGCCTAGACACAAGGGGGTGGACCTAGGCCCAATCCCAAAGGATACAACAGACTTTGAAGACCCCTTATATAAGGCCTCACCCTCCCAGGAGAACAGAAAGGCTATGGGATAGGTAGGGTGTTAGTTGGGGGCAGAGGAGGAGGGGAAGGAGAGGGACCTGGGATTGACATGTAAAATAATCTTTTTTCTAATTGAAATTAAAAATTAAATAAGAGCCTAATTATTAAAAATGAAGCACTCTATGCTGCACCACAATTAATACTGAGTATAAACCAAAGGCAAGACCCAATCAATTAAGGGATCCAACTTGTAAAATGTGACCTTACCCAAAAGTAAATGTCTAATATTAACTGAGGATGAAACAGATGGAAAAACAGAAGGAATTTAGTGCTCCCTGAAATCATCTGCCTAAGGAATGGGTTCTCCAGGATTATGGCAAGAAAGACAACCAAGCTTCAGTGAGTGTCAAACTAGGTTGCCACCCCAGCTGGAGGAAGAGTTGGCAACATTGTCTTTGTCGGATTGGTTTTGTAGGAATGAAAGATATAAGATTGTGGAAGACAGTTGTTGAAAGTTGTTCCATTATCTTTTAGAGAACCTGAAGTTAAACCATGTATGTCAGGACTGGAGTGGCTATAGTTACAGAAGGTGACTGCTTGAAGCTGTAAAGGAGAAACCTAAGATCCAACAAAAATCCAAGACTATCACAAATTCCAGTGCCATAGGACATTCTCTAGATATCTTTTTGCAGAGATTTGCGCCAACTCATGGGAGAGGTCACTTGTTATTGGCAGCAGACGTGAAGTATGAGGCATCAGATGTTACCTCACATGCTCTAGCTGCTAGACCACATGGAGCTACAGGATTTGATGTTTGCACTTCTGAGCCATCAATGTGCTTTTCTCCTGCCATTCCTATGTTTGACCCCAGACATCACTCTGGAATGGTAATGGTTATTCTCTGACACTATATATGTGTGTGTGTGTGTGTGTGTGTGTGTGTGTGTGTGTGTGTGTGTGTAATTTGAAAATCATTCTAATTTCATAAAAGTTCAATGTAAGCACTCCTTCAAGTATTCTTTCATCTGGCTATTGTTCATTTTCACCAAAGTGCCATATTTGATTCTGGAGGAGAAAAATCATCAATTTCTTATTTATCTTGCATCAGTGAGTGTCAAAAAATAAAGATATAAAGATATTAAGCAAGATGTGCCCACTGAAGCAACAGTAACAAAACAGTTTGTGGGATACTCAATAACTTTCAGAAGTGACTTGAGATATTTTCAAATACACATACCTGATACTATAAACTTTAACAAAAGTCTGTGACTGGTGAAGTCACAAACCCTAGAGAACAATCATTTCATTTCTTTTTAAATGTACAAGGGGTCAAATTGCATCTCAAACGATCATATTTCACTGTAAACTATCTAATCCTTCAACTAAGGAGAGAGAAGCTTCTTTGTAGTGTGGGAAAAGGTTAATGTGGATGTTTGTAATTCTTACAAATACTGAGAATAAGTAAATAATCAATACTCATCCCTCAATGGGACAGCTAAATATTCTCTTGAAACCTCAGGAACTATCTCAAAATAGAAGACAGAATACATTGTAAGACCTGGAGTAAAAGTAAATGTGTTATGATACATTCTCTGGTGGATAAGTCATGGTCGTTGAACCATTAAAAAATACCCACTAACCATGAACATCTGAATGAAACTTGCATAAGACTAGGCTCTTCAATATCATGGTTAAAAGGCAGGTTTGTGAGGCCCCACCACTTCCTAAGTAGCTATGGATAGTTAAAGGTGGCAAGGCATATCATTTTCTTCAAGTATGTAGGCATAGGTGATTTTATCATGGTCTACTAAATAACCAACTATCTGTGCTCAAATACGCAAGTATAAATTCCGTAACTAAAATAAAAAGTAATAACTATAAGAAAATGAGAGGTTGATAATGAGAAGGGAATCTAGAAGATGGAGGGAGGAGAAGGAATCATTATGGATGGTCACTATGTTTATAATACATTGTATACATGCATGGGAGTTTCAAAATTAAATAAAAGATAAAGAAAATATCTTAGATTAAATGAATATTCCTATCAATGTATACATCTCATTTATTTATACATAAAATGCTTTTCTTTGGTAAACAGACCATGATAGTGTTTCACAACCTGAACATTTTCTTATTCATTCATTTATAGATTCCTTGTGACAGAAAGCATTTTATCTAAATTCTGCACAGACATTGTATTCTATCTATTATAAAATAGTGTATTATTTATTATGATGATGACATGCAAAAGCATTTATCTAATGGGATTCTCCCCAAATTCAATAAAAACACAACATAATTTTGAGTGCACACAGAACAATAAATACACAATTAAGTGAAAAAGGTATATACATGGTGTGTTGGAATCTCATGGGACCAGAAATTTTACAAACCTGGGGGGACTAAAAATTAGTTTCACAGACTCATGATGTTTCAGGGGAACCTTTTTAAATTTGAGATGCAGTCAAGCAGGATTTTTGGATCCTTCAGTTTTGTTTTGTTCAGCAACCATGATGAACACAGACTCAAGAAGCAGGAGTAAAATCCTCCACCTTCATTGCCCAAGATGATCTTTTGCTTTCCCTTAGATGTGGAAGGAAGAACTAAAGAGAAGCAGAGAATCTTGTTCACCACTGAATGGACATTTGGCCACTGTTGATAAAGTATGGATGGCTATCTCAGAATTTTTCAAACAATTAATACATGGTGAGGCTCATAAGACACTTTATTTTTCATTTTCAGGGTTAATTTTTAAATTGTGATAAAATTTAACATTTAGTATAATCATGACCCATTAACTTCATAACTATTCTTGAAAGTAACAAAAACCCTAGTGCTTGTAGTGTTTATCTTTATAGAGATTGTGTGAGAAAAACCAGTGGTTCAAAATAAAATGAAACACACATTAGGAGATGGTAGATTAGCACTTTCCAATGAATAAAGTGAGCTCCATAGAGCTCAAGTATGTGTTGTTATAATGCAAACTCCCTCTCTGCCTCCCTTCCTTTCTCCCTCATCCTTTTATTCCTTTCATCTTTTCTACCTTTGTTTACATCCTTCCTCCTGCCCAAGGAAGTTCTATCTATTTTATTCTGAATATATATTTATATATTATATATTATATATATTATATATGTATATATAGCATATATATAATAAGATTAAATATGTTTTTAATGCCTTATCTCCAATTTGGAATCAAATAATTTGGAAATACAGCACAAGTCTTTCTTTCATCTTTCCTAGAATTCTTTGTTTTTCTAAATACATGTTAATTCATGTATTAATAAACTCATAAATAGAACATTTGTGTTTAAAGTTGGTGTGATTTCAGGCTGTTTAAAGAATGATCATGTTGGAACATGGTAATTTAAACATACCTATATATTTTATAGTATATATTTTATTGTTGTTGATAGTGAATAAAGATGCTCTATTTTCATAAATACAGACTAACACATACTACAGGAAAGGCACATATGCTAAAAAGTGTGGCTCAAGTCACAAAGCAAATTCTTCTGATTTAATCTTCTCCACTTTAATTACCCTAAGCTTTAGAATCCACTTCAAACATGATTTATTAAAAAAAAAAAAAAACTAAGTGAAACTCTGAACCACTTCAGTGCTGATATCTTGGACTCTTGAATGTAACCTCAATCATCAACATATCATTCATCTAGTAAGAATGAAAAAAAGAGAGAAAATTCCTTTCACTCTCATTTCATAAACTCTAAGACAAGACAAATTGTGATATTTAAGGACACCAGGAGTGCAACTGTTGGGGAGAGAAAAAGAATCTGAAGAGAATATATACTTCCTACAGGATTGTGGAAAGAAATTTTCTTAGGTATAAAAACAGAAAATAAATACTTTACTAGTATATGATAATCTTAGATAAAAAATTATGGTGTAATTATATTTAATATATGGAACAATTAAAATATATCATATATGATTTATTATTTAGATTATGATTTATTATTATTTGTAATAAAAGTATTTTTGTATGCATTATATTTTAAAGCAATTGTGTGTATTGATGCATGCTACTCTTCCCTCTGATAGCTTTGAGAGCTATATCATGTCACATTTAATAAAGACATCCTATTATCTGCAGTTAAATTGGTGCTGTAATTAACTTTGCTACTAAAATGAATATGAAGAAGATAATGGGCAAAGTTGATGGTGGATCTAGGGTCATCTTATGGTCATGTTGCAAGATCACCCCTCAGGAGATAGTGGCTATGATTTCTTCTGTGAGGACATAGCTGAATCAGGAACAGATCTATCATTTTTAAATATACGGCTGTTTGAGCAAAGAGGTAATGGAATATTTAAGGATACACATAGAGACAATGGGTTGGTTCCTATATGAAAATATGGATTTGTAACCAAACAGCAGTGGAAGGGTGAAAGGTCTACCATATGACCATTGACCATTCATAGAAAGATAACAAAACAAAATAATCACTATGAGGTAACTTAAGTGAGTTTATTTGTTGCATGTTTGGTAGTTTGGTGAATGGGCGGAAAAATTCAACTATTTTCAGAAATTTAAAGGAAATCTGATTTTGTAGTTTTTAATCATGGTGTTTAGTTTTAAATGTTTTGCTAAAAATAACATGTTTATCACAAATAAAGTCTATACTTTTAGGTCTTCTGGATTATAGAATGTATTTTAAATATTTAAAAATTAACATTTACTTTTCTTCTGTTTAATAATTAAATTGCTTAATCTCTGATGTATTCATATTATTAGTATATTTATAATAACATGTGATACTAATTTGTTTATTTTGTTGTTTTTTTAAGGTAATACTCTTTTGTAATGAACTTGTTTACATATCATATTCTGTGTGGATATTCTAGTTATTTCTCACCTTCCAATATTTTAGTTACTATATCATATTTTGTTGTGAAATTCCCTCTTATTACTTTTATAATAAGTTTTGGGGATAGAGTCCTACCTCCAATTTATGAACATGCTTAGGTTTATACTGTTATTTTGTAAAGTGTGTTCTAAAAGCATTTCATGACTGAAATAGTGTCATTGTAATTGAATACATTTTAAAATATGATCATAATAAGAAATTTTTTCTTTTGACTTATTCTACTTTTTATCTCAGCTTAAATGTGCAGACATCATCTAAATAATATGCCCCTCACTATTTACAAGTTCCTTTTGAAATAATGTTTTTCAGAATATGAGGTTTAAAAACTATGGGTTTGACTGAGTGCGGTAGCATAAATGTATAATTCCAGAATTTGGAGATGAAGGCAGGGGTATCAGGAGTTCATCAAAATCATCCTAGCCTACATAGTGAGTTTGAGCCCAACATTGACTACATTAGATTTTGGTGACCCCTCTGAAATAGAAACTAATCATTTGTCTTTCATGAATCATAAATCTTGAGGTACGGTAATGCATTCAATTACAAAATTCACTATTACCTATAAAGCTGTTGTGTTAGTTCCTTTAAAATGTATTTTTGAGAATTTTATAGGTATAAACAGTGTTTTCTATTTAACATTTATTTACTCTAGTTTTCGATTAACAAAAGGAAAGTAGAACTAGAGAATCCAGAATATCAGTGACCTATATTGACTTCATATTGCCATACTGCTTAACTGTGCATGCATTTGTAAAGATAATGATAAATGTATAGAAACTCTGTTTTATTGTCAATATTCTCATATAATTCAATTTAGGCTACAGCTTTGCTTAGGTCAGTTGTCTTCTGTATTATATAAAATCATAACCCTTTCTATCATAAGTCACAATTACCATATAGTCTCCAGTATGGATATTTTAACACAAATGTTGGAACTTGCTTTACTGTAAAAATGATGCTATCATTTTGTTTGGTGTCAATAGGCAACCCAGTTAGAACATAAAGAGATTTACTTAAGGTCAAAGTTAACCATGGGTCTTGTTTTTCTTGGAGTTTCCCATTCTATTTGGTTTTCTTCATCTAAATAGACCGTCTGAAACAGAACTCACTGTGAATTCGTTTGAAATCCTTAATATGTTGATGAGACTTCATAGGTGTAGCTTCTCTGATATTACTGGGAGGTGAAATCTCACAGAAAACTCCAAATTCCACCAGATCTTTTAATTTTTCTGCCATCTAGGCCTACTCAACAAGAGAGAAATCATGCTGGGTATCATAACCAAGCCATCTCTTTAGTGATCTTGGAGGAGACTCTACAACCACCACTTTCCTAACTGCATTCTTAATATTTGTCCTTATACCCATAGATCAGTACAGGTCATAATTCATCAAAGAAATGTCTCCTTGAAACAGATGATGACATTAACAGAAAACTAGAGATATCTTATGAAGCTGACATTATCTGGAGAAAAGGAATTCAAGTGCTAGAATATTTACTTAGATAATTCACAGAAACTTTCTGTGGGGAAAGCTCCCGGCATTAAAAATTATTCATGTACTGGCAATTAGCATGAGTAACATTTTGATACTTTCAATTTTAACACAATAATCCTTGGAGAAGCAAGGTAAGCTGTTTATGAACATGTCTGATACCAAGTTCACATAAATTTTAAATCATTTATCACAGAGTATTGTGTTTTCTTGGGAAGGTTGTATTGTATAAGTAATTGGCAAATAATTGAGTCTCAAGGGCCTAAATTATACTCAACAAGTAATTTTTCTTTTTCAGCTATGTGTTACTACTACTTTTCACATGAGAGTGATTGATCAACTGCTTTTGATTATTATTTTCTCTTTTGCCTTAATCAAAATACCTCACTAATATATGAACCAAATAATTCATTAAACTTTATTTGAAAGTGGGTGGTAGTAATGACTCTGAAGTTCTCACTGAGAAAATAAATCCCCATCATGAATGTGTTGAGTTTTATTTTGGAGATCTCATATGTTCAAGACAATGTTTTAAAAAACCACAGGTTAATCATCTTTTGCTTGCTTGATCTCTACCTCTTTATTTATAACTTTAGTATAATAAAATATAATCAGTAACTTTTATATCATAGTATTGACTAGGAGTCTTAAGTAGTATTTATTTTTGTTAGTCTTTGTTACTGTTTTCATACTAATTTTATTTAGTTGTCATGACAGCAACATAATTTAAAAACTGCTGACATTTTAAAATGTTCAGTTAAAAGTGAAATCAGGTACTAGTGAAATGTCTGGAGATCTACAAACATGACACCAAATAACAATCTAAGCAACATAGGAGAGGCTACCTTAAATGCCCTCTCCTCATACTGAGATTGATGACTGACTTATATGCCATTCTATAGCCTTCATCCAGCAGCTGGTGGAAATAGAGGCAGACACCCACAAGCTAATCACTGAACTGAACTGGAATCCAGTTGCAGAGAAGAATGGGTGATGAGCAAAAGGGTCCAGACCAGGCTGGTGAAACCCACAGAAACAGCTGACCTGAACAACAGGGAGCTCTTGGTCCCCAGACTGATAGCTGGGAAACCAGCATGGGACTGATACAGACCCCAGGAACATGGGTGTCAGTTACGAGACCTCGGGAAATCCTTGGGGCCTCCTGTAGTAGATCAGTACTTATCCCTAGTATAGGTGTGGACTTTGGGAGCCCATTCCACATAGAGGGATACTCCCTGAGCCAAGACACATGGGGTCGGGTGGGGGGACTAGGCCCTATCCCAAAGGAAATGACAGACCCTGAAGGCCACACTATGAATTTTCAACACTTTCAACTGATGCATCAGGTATAGTGCTGTGCTTTACTCAAAGAATTCTTTGCCCCAGGATGAATAGATTAATTCATTTGAAGTTCCAATAAGTTTTGTATACTTAAACTTTCTAAGTACACAAGATTTTCAATTGCCTCTTTATTGATGTCATAGATAAAACAGCGTACCAATTAATCATCACAAACTGCTTATAATGCAGTTGTCAAACATAATTAGTAAACTTGACCTTTGTTAATATCTAGAAAATAATTTCAAATTGCTGTTTGTTGTTTCACTGGAAAAATTCCCTATAGATTGATAAAATGTAACTATGAGATGTTTAAGTTACCAATATTCAAATGTAGCGATTTTAAAGCTTTCAAAATTTTATCTCTACAACAATTCTAAGTGTTATAATATGATATTCTTCCAGAATTTCTAATACGTTCTCATTATTTCAGATTCCATGAACATATTTTTCATTTATCATCTTCTTCAGAATCATGCAAAATCAGAGCTTTGTCACAGAGTTCATACTCCTGGGGCTTTCTCAAAACCCTAAAGTTGAGAAAGTATTATTTGTTTTATTTTTGTTGGTCTATATTGCAACAATTGGGGGTAACATGATAATTGTGGTGACAATCATCTGTAGCCCTGCTCTTCTGGGCTCTCCCATGTACTTCTTCTTGGCATTCCTATCCTTACTGGATGCATGCACTTCTACTACTGTCACACCCAAGATGATTGTAGACTTCTTCTATGAGAGGAAGACCATTTCATTTGAATGTTGCATGACACAATTGTTTACTAGCCACTTCTTTGCAGGAGTGGAGGTCATTGTTTTGACAGCCATGGCCTATGACCGCTATGTGGCCATTTGCAAGCCCCTTCACTACTCTTCAATCATGACCCGAAGGCTCTGTGGCACTCTTATAGGGGTGGCCTGGACAGGAGGCTTCTTACATTCTATCACACAAGTTATCTTCACTTTGCAGCTGCCCTTCTGTGGACCCAATTTTATTGATCATTTCATATGTGACTTATTCCCATTACTGCAGCTTGCCTGCACTGAAACACACATTTTTGTCATTTTGGTGTTTGCCAACAGTGGTTCTTTCTGCATCATTATCTTCTCTTTGTTGATTGTCTCCTACGGTGTCATCCTCTTCTCTCTAAGAGGCCACAGCTCTGAAGGACGAAGTAAAGCTCTCTCCACTTGTGGATCCCATATTACTGTTGTGATTTTGTTCTTTGTCCCATGCATTTTAATATATGCACGGCCTTCATCTGCCTTTTCCTTTGAGAAAAACACACTTATATTTGCATCTGTTTTGACACCATTGCTTAATCCTATGGTTTACACTTTCAGGAATAAAGAAATGAAGAATGCCTTCAAGAAAATGTGTAACAGATTGATAGTTGCTTCTGATAAATATTAAAGTATTATACTTTCCCTGCTGTGGATATGGTTTAGTGGGGAAGAGAACTTTCTATAACCACATGGTATCCTGAATATCAGCACTCATTTCAGAAGGCAGGTATATCAGGGAACCTTTATCCTGCTGCTAATAAAGATGGAATAGCTGAATTTCAAAGACTCAATCTCCTGTTCACCTAGTAGAGAATCAGTGTGTTCAAGATTCAGTGATTACTTGTCTCAAGAAAATTAAGTACAAATCTGTAAATTGATATAATTCTTCTTTTGTCTGTATATTCATGTGCAGAGGCATAAAACCTTCCACCTCACATGTGCACACACATTTTTATAGTACCCACACATAGACACAGAGACACCAACACAAAGAAACAAAAAGTACACTTAGAAGCAATGTAAGCAATTAAGAAGTCACTATTTACTTAGGTAAACACTCCATGATTTATTCATTATAGAATAACAAGTGACAACATTCTATAGTGAGTGTATCAATTTACTAATAAATATTGTCACTTGAAAATTAATGCCTGTATAATTTTATGCTCTAATAATTCTAGTGATATATTGGGAGAGACTCAACTATTAGAATGTCAGCCTTTAATCCTATGTTTCATTTTTTAAAATGGTTGAAGGGGTGGGAGTGATGGCTCAGAACTCAAGAGCACTTGCTGGATTCAATTCCCAGCATCAATATGGTGGGTCACAACTGTCTGTGCTTTGGTTTCAAAGCATCTAACATTCTCCTCTGACATCTACAGGCAACAGAGGCAACAGCCACCCACATGGTACATAGATGTAAAAAGCTACACATATAAAAATTGGTTGGCAGTTATAAATATGTATTTGATTTTAGAAAACTACTACAATAATGTCTGTACTTTAGTTTCAGGGAATCTAACATTCTTTTATGTTATCTACAGATAGCACTTCCCCATGTAGTGTAGAGAGGTAAAACAGAACTACACATAAAATAAGTGATTAACAATTATAAATATGTATTTGACATTAAAAAACTACTAAAATAATTTTAATTAAGGAACATTGTAAGACATAAAAAACTACAAATACAGAGAGGAAATTATAAACAGAACCCAAACATTATTTATGCCTGTATCATTTGACTTTATTTTTAATGTGGATCCATTTAAATCTGGGAAAATTTTAAAGTAGTTCTTGAATATTTTGACAAAGTATTACTAGATGTGCCAGAACTTCCTTTGGATGAGATGACTAGCCCCAGGTAATGAGCCCTGTACCTAGTTCCATAGGGTAAAAACCTTCTTTTCTAGCATAACCAATGGCAGGTGTTAGACATCACTTTACTGGGAGGAACAGACCTAAGATGTTGCCTTAGTGTGCTCATGTCACCCATGGTTTACAAAGAAAAAGAATCAAGAGTAACCAGATTTAAAATAAGCTCTTAAAATACTAATAGATTTCAATTTATTCTACTTATCAATAGTGGTCACCAAAATTAAAACATAATATGTTTCACTTAATGGTTGTTTTGTTGAATTCAGAGTTTCAAGTAGAATGTGCACAAAATTAAAGTGCACACCTTCCCTCTCATAACTGAAAACACTAGCTGATGGGTATATTTTAAAATCAGCAAATACTTACATTGTTTCTGTTTCTACTTAATTTTAGATGACAGAGAAAATGTACAAGAGCTTCCAAAAGATACATGAGATAACATGAATGTATGATTCACTTTCCCAGGTGAAAGTGGATGAAGAATTAGGATTTGGGTTTAAAAAAACTATCTTGGCAACCTGGGTAGATCACATTGGACCAAACATGTAACAAAGCATAGGTGTGCTAAAGAGATTTGCCCACCTTTCTGTGTCTGCCATGTGTCTAACATGACTTCTTGAGGACTCTGCCCTACACACACTAGTTTCTGATGCTGAGTTGTTCATTTGCCCCTAAGAATTAGCTTAAAAAGTTGAAATCTAACATCAGTTGCTTAATATCTTTATAGAGCTGTGACTCCAATGTGTGAAAAGAGACCATTAAATAAAATATTATTCTGAGGACAATGTGGTGATAAAAACAGACTTATTCTGACCATTACAATTGAATTCAAGCATTATTTTTATTACTTCAATTCTTAATGTCTAATTGTGAACTCTAGAAGTGATAGAACAGTAATAAAATAAATTCCATGTTCAGCCACCCACTTGCTTTTATTCACACTATAATTAGAATTTTCTGACATACTACTAAGAGCTGTTTCCCAGCATTTCCTTTAATTTTCTGTGTTGATTTTGTTGAGTGATGGTAAAATTCGTTAAAATGTTTTAGTTTTCAGGTACTATAAATTATAACACTTTGTTGTAGTGACTTTTTAAAAGTTCCTGTCCCTTTATTTTTTCTTTTTTTGAGACAGGGATTTACTATTACCTGTAATTGTCTTTGAACTCACAGGCATTTGTGGGGCAGAGACTTAAAATCTTCTTCAGCATAACTCTCCATACTTGAATAATTGTGGTGAATATATTGTAGTATTCAAAGAGAGAAATAAAATAGATATAGATGTTGATGTCTGGAAGCAGGTACTGGAGAGCTGATTAAATTGAAATCATTCGAAGATAATTTACTATTTTATAAGTGAGATAAAGCACTGATTTGCTCATATTAGTTCTCTACTAAAGTATTTTTCCTTTTCCTGTGGGTCTTGAATCATATTCAGAGTCTCAAACCCTCTGTCATCCCCTAACTATTCTTTCATTTGTCTCTCATTTAAAAACCATGATATTTCTCTTTTATTCTGTAACTTCAGTAAATATAAAGCTATAAATTTCATAGCACCAACCTCAGTAAATATACAAAATTAAATAAAAGTTTTGTGAGAGGTAACAATGTTTGTGAACTGAGTTAAGAACCCTAACACCCATGTAAAAAGAGAAGAATAGTGCAGCATGCCTATAATCCTACTTTAGGGTAGACGGAATTCAAAATGAATGGAGTTAACCAACCAGTGAATAAAAGCAAACAGTTGAGTCTCCTGTTCACCAAAGACCCTGCAACAACAATTATGATGGAGAGAGATAAAAAGGGCATGCCAGTGTTGACCACTTGCTTCTAAATTCATGCTCATGTACACACACACACACACACACACACACACAATGAATATACTACATCATATGCAAAAATCAATTAATTAAATTTGATTATATACGCCAGTGATGAGAATAGATGCAAATAACCTTTAATTGTAAATAAATATTAGAATGAAAGAGAAAAATGAGAGATGTGTGTATGAAATGAGAAAAATTAAAATCAAGTTTTAATGGAAATCAGAAGAAAGGTGCTGTAATACACAAGTATATCAATGTTAAGCATTGATAACTCAGGCAACAAGCCATTGAGGAAATCTTGGAAAGAAATATTCCTCCTGACTGAAGGCTATTGAGACAATATTTGAAATGTAGCATTTTTTGGGGGGAAATTGTTAAATTGGGAAATATGAACCAGAATAGATGAATGACACCAAGGAAACTCTATCTTCCAGACACAATAGAACTGATGCATATATGAACTCACAGAGACAGTGTCTGCATGGATAGGGCCTATACAGTTTAAAGCTAGAAAGGTCCCAGAGCTGAGAGGAGCAAGTGGACATGTGCTCTCATCTTCAATCAAGATGCTCTCTCCAAATGACATCTTCTTGCAAAGGAAAACTTAGTTTTCCCAAATTTACTCTCACTGGATAGATTAACCACACTTAGCAGTAGACCACATGCCCATCAGTAGATGACTAACATAAAATGAACTCAAAGAAATGTTTGTAGGCCACTTGCCACATATTGCTATGTTGGCATTTTTTTCTCACTTGTCTTTACTTGTATATTATGGTTTCCATGTTTGTGTTTTCATGGATTATGTGTGTGTGCTTCTCTGTGTTCTCTTTATTTTTTATTCTGTTTTATTTGTTTGTCTGTTTGTTTGACTATTTTCTAAACACAGAGAGGATATGGTGGAGTTGACTGAGTGGGAAGTTAGGAAGTGTCTGGAAGACCACAATCAGAATATATTATAAGAATAACATACATTGTACATATAGTAATAAATATTGTAATCTATATTATATTGCATGAAAAATTAGTTTCAACAAAAATTCATTCATAAAATATAAATATAGTTCTACTCTCTAGCCCAATGAATTTTCACAGTATTAATCATGTTATTCTGTACTTCTAAAATATGTAGCTAACAGAGAATTAAATAAAACAGGGCAAAGTATACATATAATATGTTCAGAATATTAGAAACTGAGAGTTAGGAATGGAGATCTTGTTTGGATCAAACTGTGACAGTTATTTAACTAATGTTAGCTGATATGAGGTATAATTTATGTGGGGCTTTATTTGTGTTAAGACAAATAGGAAATTTTAAATTGAAAAAATGATCCTTGTTTCTTGAATTAATAACTTCAGAAATCATGGCATTTTTCTGGATATCATAATTTATATGTTTTTAAATGAATCACTTAAAGCGTAAATTTTTATGTGTATGAATAATTATAATATAATTAGGAATCAATGCTTTGTATTATATAACACGAGTTTTGTGATTTC
This sequence comes from Cricetulus griseus, assembly GCF_003668045.3. Taxonomy (NCBI): domain Eukaryota; kingdom Metazoa; phylum Chordata; class Mammalia; order Rodentia; family Cricetidae; genus Cricetulus; species Cricetulus griseus. The sequence continues at coordinate 87,533,856 of NC_048599.1, forward strand.
CCTGTGTAACAATGTTTAAAGAACATCTTCAAAGATTTTGCTCAGGCCCTATTCTTATGATCATGTTGTGTTGCATTAAACATCTCCCATACTGTCTTTCATATGCAATGAAAGAAAAATACTTAAACTTCAACAAACTGTAATTTTAGTTTTAATTAAGATTGTTTCTAGTCCCATGCTAGACTTGGCTACAGAATGAAACTACACACACACACACACACACACACACACACACACACACACACACACACACACACTTTATAGATTCTCAATATAAAAAAAAATGAAAGAAGTGGACAAGTTGAAGTATTCTCATTAAGAGCATGTTAAAGGTATCCACGGTCTCTTCTATTTTGTATAGTACTTGAAGGCTTAGATAAAGCAGTGAGGCAAGAAAATAAAATAAAAGAGGTACTGTGATCAATACTGTTGAGGACCCATTTGACATAATGGAATCACTGAGACGATACCATGACTAATTATCTTGTTTAAGTTGGGCCTATATCCATACCTATGAAGTTTTATCTTGACTACTTTAGTTGAATTGGGAAGATCAACCTTAAAAACAGGAAGACTTGGGTTAGGGGGAAATGGCAGAATAGAGTGCCGTGTGCTAGAGAGAAGTAGAACTAAAATGCGGTAACATCCAATGTGGGGAGGAAAGCACAGGGCTGTGGCACTACCCACAGGCTGAAGAACAAGTGGTTGCACCTATGGTCCTGGCAGGCACTGAGGGCAGGTTAGTATATGGAATCCTAGGACTCGTGCAGGTTGGATCCCCAAATACACTTACCCTAACTCTGAGCAGCAACAAGACATCTGAAATGAAGAATGGCTCATTTTTCTGGGTTAAGCCTCCTCAAAAGACTTCTTTTTTTTTTGTTTTTTGGCTTTTCGAGACATAGTTTCTCTGTGTAGCTTTGGAGCCTATCCTGACACTCGCTCTGGAGCCCAGGATGGCCTCGAACTCACAGAGATCCGCCTGCCTCTGCCTCCTGAGTGCTGGGATTCAAAGGTGTGTGCTACCAACGCTCGGCCTCTCAAAAGACTTCTGTGATCTAGAAAACCATGTTCATGACCAAAATCCATGCTGCTGCTGGAAGTAACATTGCTCTCCATTGTAAGTCCCTTGAGGAGCAAAAGTGGCTACCTCCCGCCCCAGGACCTACGACCACTAAGTTCATACACAGAATACCCAACTTCCCTACTCTATAGAGTAAAAACCCAAGCTCTGGACTTGAAATCTCACTAATCTCTTCCCTAGAAAGCTTTGCACACACACCCCCAAAGAAAACATGTTATATAAACACCGTCTTCTGGCTCAGTTCTCTGCTGCTTCTTGCCTGAGCAAGTTTTGCTCCCGCCAGTGTACAGCTCTGAAGGGTAAAGTATCCTGGTACAAGAAGTGGGGATGTTGCACTGATAAGAACTACGTATTTTTTTTAGGCTTTCAAGTTTTTTGTAGCTATAATGGATAAGAATTTGTTTCACTGGACTAGAAAATCTCTAGTATGTAAGAAATGGAACATCCTAGACCATTTTGTTGTAAGTTTGGGTAAAAAGTGTCTTAGTAAAGGTTTACTGTGAAGAGACAACAGGACCACAGCAACTCTTATAAAGGAAAACATTTAGTTGGGGCTGGCTTACAGTTCCAATGATTAGTCCATTGTCATCATTGTGTGAAATATGACAGCATGTAGGCAGACATGGAGCTGGAGATGTAGCTGAGAGTTCTACATCTGGATTAGTAGGAAGCAGGATGAGAGAGAGAGCCACAAGGACTGACTTGAGATTCTGAAACCTCAAAACCCATGCTCAGAGACATACTTTTTTCAACAAGCCTGCACTTACTCCAATAAGACCAGACCTTCTTATAGTGCCATGCACCATGGACCTGGAGGGACTATTTTAATTCAAACCTCTACACTTGACACCATGGCTTCCATAGGTCTGTAGCCATATCATAAAGCAAATGCAATTCAGTTCAACTTCAAAAGTCCTTGTAGTCTATAACAGTCTTAAACTTGTTTAAACATCTGAAGTTCAAAGTTTTCTCTGAGAACTCATAGCAATCTCTTAACCGTAACCCCGTAAAATCTAAATATCAAAGCAGACTACATACTTCCAACATATAATGTCACAGTATATACACTACCATTCCAAAAGAAAGGAAAGAGAACTTAATGAGGAAATGCTGGACCAAAGCCATATCAAAAACAAACTGTGAAAACTGCAAACTCTGCATCTCCATGTCTGATGTTAAAGCTCTCTTCAGATCTCCAGCCCCTTTCAGCTTTGTTGAATGCAACACATTTCTTTCACTTGGCTGGTTCTACTCTATTCCCTGTTAGTAATTCTCTTCTGCAGGTAACACCCTGCTCTGGTATTTCCAAAATGTTGAAGTCTTAAAAGCAATCCAGGCTTCACATTCAGAACTACACACCATAGTCTCTCTGGGTCTCTATGCAGGGATACCCCTTACATATACTTGGCTTTAGTGGATCTCTTTAGCAGTGATGGGAGATTCCATAACACCATTCTTCTGTCCTTGATGCTAAGGCCAGCACCATGTGGCCAAAGCTGACAATTTCTACTGCTTGTTGGGGCTGGAACATGGCCCCCCCATTCAGTTACATTTTCATCAACTTTCTGTTTTTTTTAATTTATTTTATTTAAAAAATTATTTTCATTTTACATACCAACCCCAGTTCCCTTTCTCTTCCTTTCTCCCTCCCCTTGCTTCTCCCCCTTCCCACCTCCATCTATTCCTCAGAGGGAACAAGGCCTGCCTCTCTTGGGGAGTCCAAGGTCTTGTCTCACCTCGGTACAACTTTCTGTTTTTGATTGTTTCCTTTACTGCTTAAACTTAGCTATCCTGAACTCATTGTGTAGACTATACAGGTCCCTAATTTATATAGATATGCCTGCCTCTGAAGTGCTAGGATTAAAGGAGTGCCCACCATGCCTCACCTTAGTTGAATATGGTCTTCCTCTGAATTCACCACTCCATTTATTTCACTCAATACTAGACTTTTCCTTAATCCATTTAGTCTTCCTCATGCCCCCTTTCCCCCGCCAAACTGTACATTTTGTGTTTTTCCTGCTGAGATTGCTTATTTTCATTATAAATCTTCATTAGAGTTACCACTAAAAACAACACAACAGGGTCTATGCTAAGCTGTTTTGAAATTTCTGCTGGAAATTTCTAAAATCTGCTAATGCAATTAATCCAAAACTCTTTAATTTACCCACAGGAAGACTTTTTGGATGAGGGCAGAAAGCAGACACATTCTCCATCAAAATATCACAAGAATGCTCTCTAGGATACATACAAATATTATTCTTCTCTGAAAACTCTTGAACTGGATCTCCACAGTTCTAATCACCCTCAGCACCACTATGTTCTATTTTCCTACTATGACAACCCATTAAGCACAACTTAAAATGTCCAGTTGCTTTTTAGGTCCAAAATCTCAAATTGTTTCACTTTCCTCCAAACAGAAGCATGGCCATGTCTGTCAGGACAATGCCCCAGTCTCTGGTACCAACATTTGTCTTAGGTGGTTTCTGTTGCTGTGAAGAGACACCATGGACCCAGCAACTTTTATAAAGAAAAACATTTAATTGGAGCTGGCTTACAGTTCAGAGGTAGCTGAGAGCTACATCTGGATCAGCATGCAACAGGAAGAGAGAATGAGCCGCTAGGCCTAGGCCTGACTTCTCCAATAAGACCTCTTAATTGTGCCACTCCCTATGGGCCCATGGGAGCCATTTTTATTGAAACCCCAGAACAAAATACTGAGAAATTCAGACAATAGAGGGTCAACTTTTTAGGTCTCATAATGATTCAAAGACACTATCAGCAACTGAATTAGGGGCCGTTTGTTTAATTTTTCTTTTGGTCAAGAATCTGGCTTCATCCTGCCTATGTCATGAATACTTTAGTAAAGCTGAGTTTATAAATAACGAGCTAATTTATTTGACAGAGGAATTTTAGACAGAAGAATATTTAGGCTCTAGCACTTATTCAAGTCTACAGTGAAAAGATAGGAGAAAGATGAAACAATATATTTTACTTTTCTCTTTTTTTTTCTGAGATAGAGTTTCTCTGTGTAGCTTTGGAGCCTATCCTGGCACTGGCTCTGGAGACCTGGGTGGCCTCAAACTCACAGAGGTCCTCCTGCCTCTGCTTCCCCAGTGCTGGGGTTAAAGGCTTGTGCCACCACTGCCAAGAGAAACAATATATTTTAAAATATGGTGTTTTTTAGGAAAGAAACAATTCAACTAGATAACTTTCACAGCCCCTGGTGCCTGAAAAGTGGCTCTGCCTGATAAAGACAAGCTGCCTCCTGCCATGCATGGGAAGTATAGGAAACATGCCATTTAGGAAAGTCTCAACCATCAATGTTTCCAACTTATGGTAAAACAAACACATTTGAAAGTAGAAAGTCTGATCTAAGAATAGAGCTCTATAAATTCAATGCTCCTGAAAAACAACTGCTGAAGAAAGTGGTTCCTGTATAGTACTACACTATCAGTATACGAAAGCTCATATTGCTGTGGTACAATGGGGGGAACTTCCATATTGAACTGACAAGAGAGTTAAGGAGCATTGTAAATGTGGTGTTGGCCTTGTAGGTATAAAAACTGTGAAAAGGTGGTGTTTATGGAGTCTAGTTCCATTGTTTTATAAGGTACTGAAGGCTGGCCATATATGGAAGGCTGGAGATCCTGCAAGTAGCTTCTCAAAGGCTCCCAAGTATATCTATAGAAAGGTGGAATCTAAATTGCAATGGAGACACCAGCATGACGATGATACCAGACCATGGGACACAGAGAAAACTAGTTTCCACACAGGGGTGGAGGAAAGTCAGGAAAGAGGCTGTTTGTGTTATAGGCAGCAGAGCTAGAGTGGTAGAACTTTCTCATGCCTTTGTATCTCAAATGATTCTAAGTCCTAGATGCCAGAATACGTGGAGCTGAATGATTGGGAGTTTGACTTGCTGGATTTTGTTTTACTTTTGCTTTAGCATTACTTATTAGATCTTCATTCCTTTTAGTTGGAATTAGAATGCTTACTCTCTGAGATTTTATTCATAGGAAGTCAGTAAATTCTATATAATTCAATGTGAGATCAGTCACAGTTAAGAACTTTTTTTTTTTTGGTTTTTCGAGACAGGGTTTCTCTGTGTAGCTTTGGAGCCTATCCTGGCACTCGCTCTGGAGACCAGGCTGGCCTCGAACTCACAGAGATCTGCCTGCCTCTGCCTCCTGAGTTCGTTAAGAACTTCTTAAGAACACTCTTCCACTTCACCCTCCCTGGGGAGTGGATAGGGGTGGGATTGGGAATCTGTGGTGGGGGCATGAGAGAATGTGAGGGAGAGGGCACTGGGATTGATATGTAAAATAAGATGGTTTCTAAATTAAATAAATTAATTAAAAGAAAGGAAAACGAACATTCTTCCTTGGTGGCTAGTTTTTACAGTTCCAGATCAGGTTATGCAGTTTGTTTTGAGAGAAAAATTAATGCTCTCAACCAGCTGTGGATATGAGACACTGGAATTCTGAAGCACAAAGTAAGATATATCAACTGACACAAAGGTAACAGGAATGCTTGAGGTTAGATACTAAGTTTCTAATTGGATTTGATGCATGAGCCACAAAGAGATTACATGTCTGTTACTGTAATGTTAGTCATGGGCAATGAAAAGGATGGTTACAAGCCCTGCCAAAAAATCCCCAACCAAACAAGCTAACTATTGTTGTTTTTCTAAGAGGACATTTCATCTAAATTTTGTGTATATACCTACAGTCTAGTGTGCTTCTAAGATATTGATGGCATAGCTTATTTTTGCAATGGGTAGGGACTTAGTGCACAGGCTCACATCTCTGACATTCTGAATTTAAGTCACTGTTAAATGCACATTCCTAAATGAAACTGCTATATTATCATCCCCCCCCCCAGATCAAGGAAATATGTCGGAAGAGAGAACAGAGAGTATAAGAGCTGGGTGGATATAGGAAGGGATACTATAAAGTGCTGTCTCTTGCATAAGAGAAAACTAATGAATTAAAGTAGAAAAAGTATGAATTAAAGTATGCACAACAGTGGCATAAGATTTGGCCTTTCAACACTGTTTCATGGATAGGGAAAACACTAATGAGTATCAACCTTTCACTGAAGAGCTTTCAATAATAAACTTTACTTGAAAAGAGACATGATTTTCTTCAGGTAAATAGCCAAAGGGAAGGGGCTTGTTTCTACTACCCATTTTGAGAATTATGATTGGGGGAAGTTTATAAGTATTCATGAAATTGCAAAAGTACTTATGTCTTGGAATCTCCTGGGGCCATAAATTGTCCAAATCTTCGGGGAACGAAGAGTAAGTCTCACAAGTAGATAGCCTCCCAGTAAACCTACATTAAATACCACTTGCAGTTACAGAAGAATTTTGGCTCCTTTATTTTTCCTTTATTCTAAAACAATATTGAAGACAGCACAAGAGAAATATTTTAACATTTAATATTTTAATATCTTCTACCTTCACTGCCAGGGACATTTTCCCTTTCAAATGTAGAAGGAAGAACTGTCTACAGCCATAGCATTTTGGACAATATTGGATGTACTGCTCTCTAGAAAACAGGAGACAGCTTTCCCCAGATTTTCAACATAACCAACACATGGTGAGACTCATGAGTCAGATACTGAACTTTGCTTTCAGAGTGACTTAATTCACAAAGCAAATGGTTCTGAATTATATCTACCTATGTTCCTCTAAGCATGAGGTTTCTGGCTCTGAACTTCCTCTGAACTTATTTTTTCCATAAATTGAACCTTTGAACTGCTTCAGTTTTAGCAGTCCTGGCTTATCACTCTCTTAAAATCAGCTGAGTCCCCAAAACAGGAAAAGAGAAGTTCTGAGACTCCATTAGGACGTATATAAGAGCAAACAGAAAAGCCTTTTCCCATACATTACAAAAGTAGTAAGATGAGTAAATTTGAGACATTAAGGGGATTCAGCAGAACAACATGGAGACAGAAATAGGATTAGTAATCTAAAGGGAACTTATTTCCTAAAGAGTGATGAAAAGGAATCTACATAGCTACACATAATAATATTTCATTGGAAGTTAATAATCTTAGATAAACTATGATGAATTTATGCTATTTTTGATGTAGAAAGTTTTGAATATAATTTTAATTTGTTATTCTCATTGTAATAATATTTACTTATTTGAAATGAATTTAAAAGTAAGTACTTACAATGATAATGTCTCTGTTAATCCTGATGGTTTTGAATGTCATACACACTTTACATTAACAAAGAAATTCTTTTGTCAGCAGATAGAGTAGTGTTACAATTATGTTTGCTGCTAAAATTAACAGAAAGGAAATAATGTGTAATATGGACAATTGGGCATGTGGAAACATACTTTCCAAGATCACACCTGAAGGAGATGACACAGTGACCATAGTTTTCACTGTGAGGGACTTCTGGTCAATATGATGAACCGATCTTGAATATTTAGCTACATAGCTATTAGAGGTAAGGCCATCGAACATTCCAGAATAAGTAGAGAATGCATAAGTTGGTTCTTATGTGAAGATATAGCTTTAAAAACCTAAGAGTGCATGAGGTTGGATTGGGTTGGCTCAGTATTATGGTCATTATTTGGAAAGACTATAATAGTGCAAAATGCTAAAGTGAGATGTTATACCAGTAGAATCTGAGTTTGCTGTTCTGTGAATGATCCACAGCCTCACAACCTTTCTTAGAACTTTAAGATAAATCTGGTGTGGTGGACTTTCATTTTGACTCTTAACTGAAATATTTAAAAAATATTTAGTTATAACACATTTATTGCAAATAACTCCTATCTTGTGGGGAGGCACATTTTTTAAGACAGGGTCTCAATATGTAGCTCTGGCTTTCCTGAACTCACTACATAGATCAGGCTGGCCTCAAACTCAGAAATCCTCCTTCCAGGTGCTGGGATTAAAGTGTGTACCACTATGCCAGGATAATCCTATCATTGTGTGTGTGTTCTCTTTTATACTGTTGTAGGTACAATATCGATAATTGGGAATTTAATTTTCTGATCTTTTATTCTCAAATAACACAATAGAAAACTGCATCATAGTTAAGTCATCCTGTTATTAGTGCTTAACTTCTGTGAAAAGTATCACATTCTATTGTAAAATTTTATGTTATTTTTCGAATAAAATCTGAAGATGGGTTTATTAGTACAAGAATTTAAACATGCTTACGTTTTGGGGCTATTTTCTAGTACTTTTAAAAAGTATTAATTGAAAAAACTAATATTCTAAGTGGTATGATTTTTCAAATGTGATTTTAAAACATTTTTGTTTTAACTGAGTTAGATTTTATATAAGCACATGTATTGGTACTGTTTAAAACAATACTGACATCAATATTTACATCTTCCTTTTATATAGTCCTCAGAATACCCTGATAGAAATTATAGATTTAGCTGGATATAGTGGCATGAGATTCGAGGTGGAGGAGAGACGATTGGAACTTTTAAGTTTTCCTAAGCTAAAAGGTGAGTGTGAGCCCAACCTGGACTACATCAGAGTGGATCAAGCCTACACGAAAATGAAGAACTATTAGTTTGTTCTTGAAGGACCCAAACCTTGAGATGTGTTAGTTTGATCTATTTCTAGTTCCTATTATATGTAAAACTGTTTTCTTGCCTATTTGACAGCAAACATAGAACTAATTTTCTATTTAGGATTAGTGTGTGTGTATCTGTGTTGAGAAGGGAATTAGTACATATACATCATGTAGGACTATCATTTTACTCTTACTCTCAGCACCTTGTACTTACTATAATTTTAGATTAATACAAATAATAGATAATAGAACACTCTAGGAATCAGACATTTGAATTCAATTGACACTGTCAAAAATGGTTTATTATGCATCCATGTATCAAGATTATGAAGAAAACATGGACACATTTGCCTTATTTAGATAACAATGTCTACTTATGTTTAGCACAAATTTAAACTTTTTTTACTTTTTTTTTACGAAATTCAATTTAGACTACACCTTCTGTTTGGATCAATCATATTTTAAATAATACAAAATCATCATTCCTGTGATCATAAACCAAAATTAACCTGTACTACACATTGTATATATATATAGACAAAAACTGAAAATTTTTCTAATGAAAATATGGCACTGCCAGCTTTTTTGGAACTAATGAGCATCTAAACTAGAGTATAAATGATAAAGCTAACTTAAATTATATATATATATATATATATATATATATATATATTAGAGGCACTCATATTTACATATCCATACCCCATTCCCTCACTCTTCCATCCTCCCATGTTCCCCCCCAACCCCCCAACCCATCTCCTACCTCCTCCCCAAGGATAGTGAGGTCCTCCATGGGGCACCTTCAAAGTCCATCATGTCATTTTGTAGGAGGGCCTAGGCCCTTCTTGCTATATCTGGGCTGCAATAGTATCCCTCCATGGACCATCCCAGAGACCATTTGTGTTCTAGGTGTAAAATCTGGATCCACTGTTAGAGATCCCATAGACTTTTTTGACCTCCTAGCTGGCACCCACATTCAGAGGTCTTAGGTCCAATGCTGGTTCCCCAGCTTTACCACTAAGGTTTCTGTGCTCTCACTAGGTCAGGTCAACTGTTTCTATGGGTTTCTCCAGCACCATCTTGGCTCCTTTGCTCATCCCTCTTCCCTCTCCATAACTGGATTCCAGGAGTATGGTTCAGTGCTTAGCTTTGGGTAAGTGTTTCTGCTTCTATCAGCTACTGGATGGAGGCTATAGGAAAGGTAACCAAGGTAGTCTTCAATCTCATTATAGGGGAAGGGCATTAAAGGCAGCCTCTCCACCACTGCCTGGATTAGTTGGGGTCATCCCTGTGGATCCCATAACATTTACCTGTGCCAGACCTCTCCCCAAACCTGTGCTGTCTCCCTCTGTGAAGGCATGTCCTTTCTTGCCCTCCTCTATTCCTCCCCTGTCTTGGTCCTCTTGTTCTCCTCCCCAATCCCCCTTTCCCCTTCCTACCTCCTTTCTCTCTCTCACCCTCCCAATGCTCTCAATTAGCTTAGGGGTTCTTGTCCCTGTCTCCTTCTTCAAGGGACTATGCAATCTTCTCTTGGGGTACTCCTTGTTTCCTAGCTCTGCTGGCAATATGGACTGTAGATTGGTAATTATTTGCTTTATGTCTAAAAATCATATATGAGTGAGTACATGCCATGTTTGTCTTTGTGACTGGGTTACTACTCTCAGGATGATTTCTTCTAGTTTCATCCATTTGCCTGCAAATTACAAGATTGTTTTTTTTTTCTTTTCTGCTGACTAGTACTCCATTGTGTAAATGTACCACATTTTCTGTATCCATTCTTCCATTGAGGGTCATCTAGGTTGCTATTACAAATAATGCTGCTATGAACATAGTTGAACATATGTCCTTATTGTATGAATGTGAATTCTTTGGGCATATGCCCAAGAGAGGAATTGCTGGATATTGAGGTAGACTGGTTCCCATTTTCCTGAGAAACTCTCATACTGCTTCCCAATGTTGTTGTATAAGTTTGCACTCCCACCAGCAATGGAGGAGTGTTCCTCTTTCTCCACATCTTCTCTAGCATAGACTGTCATTGGTGTTATTGATTTAGAGTAAGATGGTATCTCAGAGTTGTTTTGATTTGCATTTCCCTGATGGCTAAGGATGTTTCTTAAGTGTCTTTCATCCATTTTAGATTCCTCTATTGAGAATTGTCTATTTAGTACTGTACCCCACTTTTTAATTGGATTGTTTGGTGTTTTGGAAACTAGCTTCTTGAGTTCTTTGTATAATTTGGAGATCAGCCCTTTGTCAGATGCCAGGTTGGTGAATATCTTTACCTAGTCTGTGGGTTGCTGGTTTTTCTTGCTGACTGTGACCTTTGCCTTACAGAAGCTTCTCAGTTTCAGGAGGTCCCATTTATTAATTGTGGATCTCAATGACTGTGCTACTGCTGCTATGTTCAGGAATCAGTCTCCTGTGCCAATTTTTTTGAGGCTGCCACCTACCTTCTCTTCTAGGAGGTTTAGTGTGGTGAATTTATGTTGAGTTCTTTGATCCATTTGGACTAAAGACTTGTGCATGGCGATAGATATGGATCTATCTATAATTTTCTTGGGCCTTGTTTCCCTTAGAACTTCCCTGGCAGTTTGGTTTACTTTGTAAAAGAATGGTGACTGAATCAGGAGTTCCTTTGAGCTGGTTTTGTTTACAAGGGAATGATTTACCCCTAGAGTTGTGTGGTTAACCTTAGCATGAATAACATTTTGGTATTTTTCAATTGGACTCTCCCAAACTTCTTGAAAATGAGCAGGCTACCTGTTTACAAACATATTTTTCAGAGATTTAAAAGTTCATATAAATTTCAAATTTTTGAAGTTATTTTTCCTTTAACATTGTATAAGTAAATTAACATCATATAAATAAGTAGCAAAAAATTAAGTCTCAAGACTATAAACTTTCTTCAGTGATGAGTTTCAGTTCTCAGCTACTTATTTTTACCAAATATTATATGTAGCTGATTGGTTCATGGCCTCTCAATTATCATTTTCCTCTGTTGCCCTGTCAAAATATTTCATTCATACAGTAACAATATAGGATGCTTTGATGTTGAGAATCAGCACAGGTGAAAAATAGCCCCAAAACTGAAGTTGTTAGTATAAAAATTTAGCACTCTTTATTCTGTTTATGCCTTGGGGACCTCACGTTGCCAGAGTAAATCTCCAAAAGTCCCAGGATAAGCAAATTTGATGAATATTTTTTCACAAACAAAATATCAGTAACAACCCCTGCAATATACAGTTGACTAGAATCTCAAGATCTGAGAAGTAGCTTTTTTTTAGGAATTATTTCACTATGTCACTATGATAACAGCATAACTTTAGTAAAGTGCTGTTCAAGCATTAAGTTGATAATTTAAACATGAAATTTCAAAACTGGAAACACAAGTACAATATATAGAGCTAAACATGTCCACCACAGAATTTCCCATTTAACAAAAACAGGTGAATCCATTTGCGGTTTTAATACACCTTGAACTTGTAAACAAATTAAAAATGTAGCTGTGGTTTTCACACAGACCCTACAGGACACTTGCCTCTTCTTGTATTGGCAGATGAGGCAGTGCCTCTGTATGTTACTGCAGGCTACTCAGTCATGCCCCATTCCATGCTGATGACAGGTAGGGCTTAAGAATTCTGGGGTTTTTTTTGCATATCTAGGTTTAGTTTCAAAAGACATGTCAATATTTTATTTCAAAATATCCCAGAGGTTGATAAAATCTGATCTTTTCACTAAAATGAATAAATTATTTATTTCCTTAAAATGCAGGTATTCTAAAATATTCCATAATTTGCCTTTATTTCAGTTCTACATTATATAAAACTATACCAATCAAGACATTTCTAATAGCCTGTTCTCAGTGGTAATAAAGTTGTAAGGATTCAGGCATTATGCTGGCCTGCCCCTGTCACCTGGCAGAATGCACTCAGGCAGTACCCTGTTCAGCCCATGTGCAAAGGACTCTTTAAAAGAAAGACCTCTGCCCACTTACCCTCTTTTCCTGCTCTCCTGTCTTTCTGCTCTGTTCCCTCCCTCTCTCCCTGCTGTTCCCTGGGGCACACAGAACTTTTCCTGTCTCCCTTTTCTCTTCTGTCCTCTCTCTGTCTCTGTTTCTCTTAACTTCTTTTCTCTTTCCTTTCCCCTTCCCTCCCCTTTCTAATAAAACTTCTCATTTAAGCTCTGTCTGCCAGGTATGTTTGTCCCTCTGCCTCTGTCAACCTTGCTAGCCATGGAATCTGCCAAGGTTCCTTGTGCTTTATGGTAACAAAAGTCAGTTATTATAATTTTGCCTAAAGATTAATCAACTTGTTGATGGTAATATTGTAAATTATATGAATCATTTTTTCCTCATAATTGCAGATTTATGTGAACATAATTTGCTTCCATCTTCTCTTGAGAATCATGCAAAACCAGAGCTTTGTTGATGAGTTCATACTTCTGGGGCTTTCTCAGAACACAAAAGTTGAGAAAATACTGTTTGTTGTGTTTTTGCTAGTCTACCTTGCAACTATTGGTGGCAACATGATAATTGTGGCAGCCATCATCTACAGCCCTGCTCTGTTGGGCTCCCCTATGTACTTCTTCTTGGTATTTCTATCACTACTGGATGCCTGTACTTCTACGGTTGTAACACCCAAGATGATTGTAGGCTTCTTCTATGAAAGGAAAACCATCTCCTTTGAAGGCTGCATGACACAACTTTTTGCCATACACTTCTTTACTGCAGTAGAGGTGATTGTCCTGTCAGTTATGGCTTATGACCGTTATGTGGCCATTTGCAAGCCCTTGCACTATTCTTCTATCATGAGCAGGAGGCTCTGTGTTCTTTTGGTAGGGGTAGCATGGATCGGGGGATTCTTACATTCTATCATACAAATTGTCTTCACTTTGCAGTTACCATTTTGTGGACCCAATGTCATTGATCATTACATGTGTGACTTGTTCCCATTACTGAAGCTTGCCTGCACTGACACACACATTTTTGTTATTTTGGTATTTGCAAATAGTGGTTCTATCTGTATCATTATCTTCTCCTTATTGCTTGTCTCCTATGGTGTCATCCTGTTTTCTCTGAGAACCCACAGTTCTGAAGGGCGACGGAAAGCTCTCTCCACCTGTGGATCCCATATTACAGTTGTTGTTCTGTTCTTTGTCCCATGCATATTAATATATGCCCGCCCATCATCCCCATTCTCTTTTGAAAAAAACACACTTATATTTGCCAATGTCCTGACACCACTGTTCAATCCTATGGTTTACACATTCAGGAATAAAGAGATGAAGAATTCCATCAGCAAAATGTGGAAGAGATTGGTAGTAGTTTCTGACAAATATTAAAGAATACTTTTATAGTGCTGGAGAGAAAAATGTGTCAGCAGGAGGATTTGGTGTGTGGTCAAGAAGACCTGAGCTCAGTCTTACCTCCCAGGATAGAAGTCAGTCATGGGAGCTCATCTTTAACCCAACAGTGTTGAAGTGCAGATAAGGAAATCCAATGGGGTTAGTAGACAGCAATTTTACCCTAAAAGCAGTCTACATTTTGACAAAGAAATAAGGTTGAGGGTAGCAAATGGACATACACAATGCCCCTTTTTCTCTACATTCATGCACAGGCACAAACAACATCCCCAAATCATGTGTACACAAACCCAATAACTTCCATATACAAGGAGACAAAAATAGTCACACTTCGGGCAGTTAATGTAAAGAATAAAATAGGCAGTATTTACTCACACAAGCATCTCATGATTTACTCATAAAGACATTGCACCATTTGTCAGAAAGTTCATCAATACTGAGGGCAAGAAATCTTATTCTAAGCTCACATGCTCACTGTGAATTGGCTACCTAGTATTGTTCCATGAATATTAGAACCAGTTCAAGTACTTTTTCTTGTATATCTAAAAATGTTTGAAGAAATTTAACAATTACAATATTTGTCATTACCACTTTCCTGAAAATAGGAAAGAAACACATAAAACTATTCCAAGAGAAAATGGGTTTCTGAGTGACATTGACATTGTGGAGCAAATTCAGGGCCTTAAATTGAGGTCCTTTGGTATCATTTGACTCCATTTTAAGGTAAGACTCTTCATGTCTCATAGAAAACTTGAGTAAAATTTTCTTATATCACTGTCCCATGCCAATAAATTCAACAACCTGATTTCATTTAGAAATACCTTTAAAGTACCCTGTCTTCTAGGTCAAACAAAGACAGGTATTGAACATCACTTACTAGCAGGACCAAGACTATGAGGATATGTGAGATTGTATTGATTTTCCAATAGAAAGTGTTTAAAGAATTAAGATATTAATAAAAAAGTCTCAATAAAATGTGTTGATGAGAGCAAATGTGTAACAAAAGTATGCATGTGTTAGGGTGATTTGCCCATCGATTCTCTGTCTGTCATGTGTCTGACTCAAAGCAGATGTGAATATTAATGTCCTTACTCTACACATAGAAATTCTTATTGTTGAATCATTTATTCATCCTTATTTATTAATTTAGAAAACACAGACCTTTTATTGCTTGTTCAATTGCTTCATGAAGTTATGAATTCAATTTTGAACTGATTATATGAAATAAAATATTCTAACCACAATCTAATGTACAAAATAGATTTTTCATCATATTCTATCTTCAAACATTATTTATAACTTTTTAAGTTATCTCTTATATATAAATGTGGATTCTTGTAATGATATACCAGGAGAAAAGAAATTACAGGTTTTAGACAAAAATAGCACTGAAACCCATCTGCCTGTTTTTGATTCCAACTAGTTTGAAGATTAGAATTTGCTAAGATTCTTCTAATATATGTTGCTTTAGCTTTTATTGTTTTACTGAAAATAGAATTTTTTCATACAATATATTCTGATCAGGATTCCCCTCATCTAACTTCTCCCACATCCTCTGTGCCTCGCCACTCAACCAAAACCCACACTGATTTTTCTTTCTCTCACTAGAAAACAAACAGACATTTCAAAAATAATAAAATAAGAGAAAACAATAATATAAAATACAACAGAATGGAACAAAACAATCATAAAAAAGAGCCAAAGAAAAAGCACAAGAAACCCATAAGACACAGACATGTGTATTTGCATACACAGAAATCATATAAAGACGCAAAACCAGATAACATATAAACAAGAGACCAGTAATATTTTTTAAAACAATAAAAGCTCTGACAAAACATTATGAGATGAAAGCTCTCCAAAAACACCTTTGAGTTCATTTGTGTTGGATATACACTGCTGGGCAAGGGGCCTAAACACAAATACGTTTTGTATACCAGTGAGACTCCAATGGAGAAAAGTAAATTTTATTTGTGAGCAGTTAGCCATTGGGAATAGCATCTAGCTAAAGTTAACCTGTCTATGGTCCAGTAAATTACCCCATATCTGTGCTCATGCAAGGAACTGCTCTTAAATCCTTATGGATATAGTAGAAAAGCCAGTTGCTGATAAGAATCCAGAAGATTGGAGAGAGAATATGAAACATCTATGGGTTGACAATACTGTCATAATACATTCTATACATGTATAAAATTCTAAAATTAAGTAAATAATAAAACAGATATTCTCAGGGGAAATAAATATTATTCCTATTAATATATGACTCTAGTATATTTATACATAAAATATTTTTTGATAGTGTTTCACAAAAATCTGAAAACAGCCATATTTTCTGTTCAATCTTGGCCAAGATTCTCTGCTTGTTCCATCTCTTCCTTCCCACATCTTAGGGCCAGCAGGACAGCAGTGAGAATGGACAGTGTTACCTCTTTTTTGGGTGCTGTGTTCATCATGGTTGCTAAATAAACATAAATGAAGGTTCCAAAATTCTCCCTTACTGTATCTGAAATTTGGAGATGTTTTCCTGACACATCATGAATCTATGAGACTAATTTTTAGTCCCTTAGGATTTGTAAGATGTCTTTCCCCATGAGACTGCAAGACACAGTTGTATGCAATTTATTACTTACTTGCATCTATGTTGTAGGGAGCAAAGGCAGCGCTGAATGAGTGAAATCATGAAAGAATGTGTATTTTTGACATGGGTTTGACACTGCAGAGGATTGCAAGGCCTAAATCCATCTAATATTGGCAAAGACAGTCCCATACAGGTCAGGTTTAGAAGGGCAAAGGTATCCTACGTACAAGTGCAAATGTATATCTATGAATTGTCAATGTGTATGAAAACTAGCAACTACAGATTCATCCTCCTTGATGCTTGAGACTGCTCACCTATAGAGACTTGTAGCTAAACCCTCTTTCTGTGCTGCATATAACAAACACTCTAAATATCCAAGTTGTGGTGGTGGTAAGTGCAGTTTCTTCAGACGATACATCCTACCTGGCCCTACTTTTTCTGTGTGTTTCTGTGTCTGTCCTTTCCTCATTCTTTTACTGACCTTAGTGACAAGTGGCATGAAATAAGGCATATGTGAATGTAATATTATTATGCATTTACTTATGATTTTTCTGTTTTGCAATAATTTCATATAATAATTTTATGTATAATTATTTTGAGAAATAATACACTATTTTTTATTGGATAGAATACAATTTTTCTGTGCAGAATTGGTACAAAATGCTTTTGTCCAAAAAAAAAAAATCAACTAATCTATAAGGATAATATACATAGTTTTCTGAGATGCTATCAAAAGATATTTTATGTATAAACATACTAGAGTTACATATTAATAGAAATGATGTATACCTCCTCTGAGAATATGTTTTGCTTTTTACATATTTTTATAATTTTATACACGTACATACTGTATTATGATTGTGTTGTCAACTCATAACTGTAGAATGGAACAAAGTGATGGGTATTTTCCCTCTCCAATTAAGTCCAAAGAGAAATTTCAAAGATTTTGTTCAAGCCCTAAGCATACTATTCTGTTCCTTACATTAAAAAGATGGTACATAGAAACTTTCTGACATCATGGGAAGAGAAAAAGTCCTAAAATCCAAAAAGACTGGAATCTTAACTTTTTGATTCAAGCCTGGTGTTTTGGTTAATGTCTATAATCCCAGCAAATGGAAGCTAGATGGGAGAATTGCTTTATAGCAAGCCTAGCCTGAGTTACAATGAATTTTTTATGCACACAAACCTCAAAATAATTAATAAATTAATATATATGCATATATATTTAAAAACACAAATATATAAAATGAGTATAGGTAGCTTCAAGTTACAAATTAAATGCAAATTTTAGACTTAACAAAACTCATTGACTTACAGAGTAAATACTGTGACTGGTGATTGAATTGATGATTTGACCTAATATTATATATTAGGTTAGAAATATATTCCTAAAGGGATTGAAAGAGTCTTTCCTATGACATCCTACTTTATGTTTATTTGTCTTTTATTAGCCAAGAAAAGTGATTACATACAGACTGAAGAGGTTTATCATCCCTTTCCCAAGTTTTGTACTTAAATGGGGGCTCTTTGATGTTCTGCAGCCTGTGTATGGCCTTTTGGATATACATCTATATGCATGTTGAATCATGGACTAAAGACTCTAAATTTTTAAAACTCTTATTTATTTTCAGTGCTAGCTCTTTGGTATATTATGACCAACATTCAGTGATGGCTGTGTCGATGTCTATTATTAGAAAAACTATCCATTTGTTTTAAGGTTCAAGTTTTTTTTCATTTATTTGACTTGTTTTGGGTTTCTTTTGGTTTTCTATAGTGCCTCATTATGTAGTCCATAATGGCCTTCCACTGTCTCAAATGCTGGGATTACAAGCCTATGACACTATAACCACATAGGCAACCATGTAATCATAAACAATGATAATATTTATATTTGTGATGCTGCTTTGTGGTAGAATTCTTTTCTACTATGCTTTCCATTCAAAATTGGAAAAATATGAAAGTAATAATTATATCTTAAATGATTATTTGGGTTATATATTTGATTATATATGACACCATTTGATTATATATCACACTACCACAAATTATCATGTGATAAAGTTTTTATTTTTTTCTTTTAGGAATTTGTTTTAGTTTTTCCTTGATGCAAAATATTCAAATAATATTACTAAAACTAAAATTTAAAGCTAATGCGAACTAAAATAAAACATGTATAAAAACTGTGTAAAAAAATTCTGGCTTCTAAGTTGTCACTCTGGAACCTATTATGAATCTTTGCATTGTCAGATAATCATTATAATCAGTTTATTGATAGATAAAAATAAATTGCTATGAATTCTTTGGGACTGAAGTAGAATCTATAAATAAATTTCAGAAGAACTGACATCTTCAATATACTTAATCTTCATATTCATGACCACTAGATATTTTCTCATTAAGTATTTGATTTATTTCATTGTTTATAGTTTTTGCACATAGATCTTATAGATATTAATTGTATATATGAATAAAATTTCATTTTAAGTACTTATGTAAAAGTATTATTTTACAATTTAAGTTTATTTTTAAATTGTTGTTAACTGGTACTCTGCACATTAAATTTCTTATCAATAAATACTTGCTTTAATTTTTTTTTTTTGGTTTTTCAAGACAGGGTTTCTCTTTGACTTTGGAGGCTGACCTGGAACTAGCTCTTGTAGACCTGGCTTGTCTCAGACTCACAGAGATCCACCTGCCTCTGCCTCCCCAGTGCTGGGATTAAAGGTGTGCAGCACCACCGCCCAGTGCTTTTAAATGTTTTTTAAAGTAAAAATAAAGAAAAATGTAAGCAAACACTCGAGATCATGACTGTTCTTTTTTTAAAATCAAATAATGTTTAGCTCTTGGAGAATTTCATGTTATATTCATGAACTGTATTTAACCATGTTACTCACCCCAGAATCTCCCAAACTACTTATCTTTACTTCCACTTAAAACAAAACCCCAAATTTGAGGTTGATTTTGTGTTGCCGAAACATGGATGGTGGGGATGTTTGCCTTCAATATGACAGAGATAGCATCTGGACAAAAACTGCTCTTACCTGGACTGCTTGACATGTTGTCAAACGGTAGAAGAAGGTAACAAAGGGAAGTGACTGCTAAACTTGTCAAGAGATAGGATAGTTTCTCTCTTTTTTTTTTGAAAGTACATTTTTTTTTAATTTGAATTAAAACCAAGATTGGCTTACATGTCAATCCAAGTTCCTTCTCCCTCCCCTCCTCCCCTACCACCCTCCCCAACAAAAACCCTACCTATCAGGTATACTTTCTGCTCCACAGGGAGTGTGAGGCCTTCCATGGGGGTGGGTCATAAGAGTCTATCATATCCCCTGGGACAAGGCCTAGGCCCACCCCCATGTGTGTTGGCTCAGGGAGTATCCCTCCATGTGGAATGGGCTCCCAAAGTTCACACCTATGTCCTGTAAATTTCTGACATCTCCTCACTGAAACCCATGTTCCTGGGGTCTGGATCAGTCCCATGCTGGTATCACAGGTATCAGTCTGGGGACCAAGAGCTCCCTGTAGTTCAGGTCAGCTGTTTCTGAGATACCATCTTATTCCTGTCAGAATGGCTAAAATCAAAAACACCAATGACAGTTTATGCTGGAGAGGATGTGGAGAAAGAGGAACACTCCTCCACTGCTGGTGGGAGTGCCACTTTGGAAATCAATATGGCAACTCCTCAGGAAAATGGGAATCAGTCTACCACAAGATCCAGAAATTCCACTCTTAGGCATATACCCAAAAGAAGCACACTCATACAGCGAGGATATCTGTTCAACGATTTTCATAGCACTATGTGTAGTAGCCAGAACCTGGAAGCAACCTAGATACCCCTCAACTGAAGAATGGATAGAGAAAATGTGGTACATTTACACAATGGAGTACTACTCAGCAGAAAAAAACAATGGAATCTTGAAATTTGCAGGAAAATGGATGGAACTAGAATAAACCATTCTGAGCAAAGTAACCCAATCACAAAAAAGACAAACATGATATGTACTCACTCATATGTGGATTTTAGACAGAGTAAAGGATTAGCAGCCTACAATCCACACTGCCAGAGAAGCTAGTAAACACAGTCCAGTGAGACTGAGATAGAAGGAGAAAATCCTTTCTACACATGAGTATGGGATTTGTCCTTGAAAGTAGTTGACCTACAAGCATCATGAGCTTAAAGAAAACTGATTTATTGTCTCTCATCAGCTGTCAAATACCAACATCTCCTCAGCATTACTACCTCTCTACTGAGATTTTTGTCTGTCTTGATCTTTTTTACAGGGTGTGACAACTGATGTGATTTAATATGTGATTTTGTTCTTTTGTGTCTGGATAACAGTTTCCTTATTTTCATCCATAACTCTGGCTCTTACAATTTTCCTACACACTCTTTGTCAGTGGTCCCTGAACCTTGTGGAAGTGGGTGTGATCTAGACATCCCATTAGCACTCAGCACTTCTCCTTTCCCCATTTTCTTATTCTTTGTGAATTGACCATTTGTAGATCCATATGTTAATTGTCATACACTAATGTCAAGCTTTTCTGATGAGAGTTCAAAAATGCACTAATCTAGCATAGTAATCATTAATTTGGAGTCATTTTAATTTTATATTCATTTAACAGAAGAATGGTAGGATTTCCCATATGTCTTATGACCTATCTAACCACTGGATATTTCCCTTGTTAAGTGTGAGGTATGGGCTCCCTGTGGTGGAGATGGTATCAGACACAATCACAAAGTCATTGGTTACTTGTGTACCTTTTGTGCCACTATTGCATCTGTGGACATGTTTTTCAGGTCAATAATTAGGTTTCAGATGCCAAAGTTTGGTGAGACTGATGCTTAACTTTATTTTCTGATAGCTTACCTCACAACTAATAAACTATAGAAGCTAACATATACAGATGAGCCATATACAGTTGATAGAAATCTATGCATTTAATGAAACAGTAAAAAAAAAGTATATCAGGAACAGAACTAATAATATAGTTTTATGTGGTATTTTTTCCAACCTTTTTATTTGAATTAGAAACAGGATTGTTTTACATGACAATCCCAGTTCCCTTCTCCCACCTGTCTTCCCCTACCCTCCCAACTAAAACCTTTTCTGTCACATATCTTTTCTGCTCCCCCTGGAAGGTGAGGCCTTCCATAGGGTGTGGATTCATACTGCTTCTATCCTGGAAAAAGTTCCTATAGATTTTCTTGCAGGAAGATCTTACAGAGGCATTTTCTCCATCAAGGATCCTTCTTCTCCCATGACACTAGATTGTGTTAAGTTGAATTGAACTAGCCAGAATATGATTCATTACATACATAAATATATATACATATATATATATATATGCTTTTATTACTGAATAATCTTTGCATATTTTCTTACATGTGGAATAACAGACACCTTTGAGAGAAAACACAATTATATTCTGCAGAGAGACAATGTGTTCTATCAGTTATAAAATAATCTTCTCTTTCTGAAAATTAGGACATATATATGAAATTATTATCAAATAAGACCTTATTTAAATTGAAGAGAGCATAACATAAGTTTGGATGGACATGGAAGTACTCTAAATTTTGGAAAATGTGGAAAATTCCACAAAATTGTTTCTTGTAATCTCATGGGGTCAGAAAATTTGCAATTCCTGAGAGAATTAAGAATTTGACACACAGACTCATGATATCTAAGAGGAACCTCTTTAAATTCCAGATGCATTGAGGTGGAGTAGGTTGGATCCACTTGAATCCACTGTTGTATTTTGTTCAGAAACAATGATAAACGCAGCACCCAAGAAGGAGATGTAACATTTGTCATTCTCACTGTCAGAGTTTTCTTTCCTGTTTTCCCTTAATGGTGGAAGGAAGAACTGGAAACAAGGAGTCTTTTGGTCAAGACCGAAGGAAAGGAAGACTATCTTCAGATTTTTTACAGAAGTCGTACTCAATGAGAAAAAGTAAGCATATCACGTGCCTTTATGAAAGATTTTGAATCTGTGATAAAATGACTTAACGTTTGGGTATCATGTGCAGCCTGCTGTGTTTAGAAAACCATGCTATGCTCCTCTCATCTCAAAATTGTTTGTTTTTTGCAAGAGTTCTGTAGACCCTGATGTTCAGATTACTTATAATAGTAGGATTATCATGACAAAACTTGTTGCTTTATTAATTTAATGAAATGTAGTGTGAGGAGACCAGAGAATATCATTTCATAATAAATACATTTTTAAGTACCCATGGAGTTTAAATAAATTTTGGTAGAGTGCACACTATACTTCAATCTGTCTATCCAAGAAAACTCTTTCCAGTAATTTTTAAGTATTCATTTTTACCAAGTTTAATGGGACTAAATGTATTTTCAAGTTTTTATCTTCATATTAAAATCAAATAATTTAGAAATGTAGTACAATTTTATCTTGCTATTATCTTTCTGACAATACTTTGATTATCTAAACATATGCTCTTTCACACACTAACAACACGCCATTCTGAAACTTGCATTGAAAGGTGGGATATATTGATGTTGTGTAAAGAATCTTGAAATAAGAATATGATATATTGAAACATTACTGTATCTTAAATAGCTAAGGTAATTGACTATAAAATGTTCCAGTCCCATAAATCACATTAATTCATGTTGCACAGAACGAATATAAATTAAAGTTTGATTCTGCTCACAAAGTGAAGTCTTCAGATTTAATTTATCTGCTTCAGTTTCTAAAAGTATTAGAGTTCTTCACTGAACTCTTACGAAAACAAAGTGGGTGAAGCTCTGACTTCCTTAGAGCTAGAACTCTGTCTCATTATTCTGCTTTGATATATTTATGTAATCTATGATGACTTTAGAAAAAATACATACCATGAAAAGGTTTTGTAATCAATGATTAAAGTCTATGAAAACATGATTTTGTTGTATAAATAAAGCCTGTGAGAGGTGCACATTGTCAGAGAAGGTCAGGCCATACTAAGATGTGCTTTCTCTCTGTCCATCTGCCATAAAACCAAACTTAAGCGATTTAATGTTCCTTTCATTTTCTCAAATATAAAATTTGTAAAAAGCTTCACATTTGATATCATATAATTAGGGTTTTGTTTATATTACCATGTAATAGCAATTTGTAATAGTCTTATTTCCCTACCTTAAGTCTTATGGACATTTTACATTGTTTTTTAGACAATACGTTATATCATATTATAAAATATCTCATATTTATTTTTAGAATAAAATTCTGAGGCTGGAGTCCTGTTTCCAAACTAAAACCATTGTTATGTTCTACAATTATTTTCAACTTGCATTTTATAACATTGCATGAATTAAGCAATGTCAAAATAAGTGAAGTGCTTTTTAAAATTTATTTTTCCATTTTTTAATAGTTCAAATTAGGAAGAAGCTTGCTTCACATGTCAATCCCTTCTCCCTCTCCCTCCCTCCCCCCAACCCTCCCCTCCAACTCCCCACCTGCCCTCACCCTTCCACCCTCCACTCCCCAGGCAGGGTAGGGCTCTTGATGGTGGATCCCCAAAATCCACCACATCATCCTGGGTGGCCTAGGCCTTTCCCCGTATGTCCAAGCCAAGTGTGCATCCCTTAATGTGGGATGGGCTCTCAAAGTCCCTGCTTACACCAGGGAAAAATACTAATCCATTACCAGGGGCCCTCTAGAGTGCAGAGGCCTCCTAATTGACATCTACATTTTTCTAGTGACTGATTCAACATTTACTGTCAGTATTGGCAGGCAGTCAGGCAGGCAGTCACTTGAACAAAATGTTAATGTAAATCTTTACATGTCTTTTTAATAAACAGTTTTTAATATGTTGATAGAAATCTATGCATTTGGCTGAATTAATCATATAAGTTATGATCCCAGCACTATGAGGCAGAGGTAGGAAGATCATAAATTCGTAGTCATCCTAGGATTCATGGTGAGTTTGTAACCATCCTAGCCTACACAGTTCTTTGTGCTACAACTGAAATAAAGTCTATATCCGTATTGAGCTGTGTTCAGTTGGTTTATGGCATGTTACTATCACACATCAAGTTGTCTGTTTAATCATGTTTACAGTGTACTTTTTATTCATTTGAGAATTTCATACACATGTGTACAAGATATTTTTATCATATTTTACCTAGTCCATCTGAAAATAGAACCTCAATATTTTTAATTTCAAAGTTATGTTTTATTTAGTCCACTTTTGGATTAATAAAAATAACACAGAACAGAGGGCTCAGGTTGTATGTCAAATGGATATCCTTGATACTGCCTCACTGCTCTACTGTGCAATCATTTGCCAAGATAAAGAAGGGAAAAGGAAAATATTTGTCTCATTTAAATAACAAATTTTATTTATATTTGGATAAATTTCAAATATTATCTTTAACTTTTAAATTTATTTTTCAAAATAAAATATAATTACATAAATCTCCCCCTTTCTGTTCTCTCTCAATGGCTTTCCAAGTCTCTTCTCTAAAGCCTCCAGGGTCTTCTTCCTCCCAACATTTCAGACTGATAGATAGTCTCTTAAAATTTTTATTCTTACATAATATATAAATTCAAAAAAAAATATAAAAGAACAACTCAGATTTGATGAGTCTGTTTATTGTTGTATTGTGTAATTGGTATAAGGGATGCCCACTTGTTATTGGATATCAAACTGGGACCTTATTTCTGGGAAAGGCTAATTCTCTCTCTTTCAGCAGTTATTGTTTGCCTGTAGTTCTTTGTCTAGAGGTAGGGCCCTTGGGATTTCTGTCTTCCACATTAGCATGTCTATTGGTGTTCTGCTGATTATTTAGGTCTTGTTTAGACAGCCATACCGCTGAGAGATATCATAGGTGAAGCTCCTGTGTCATTTCTGGGTGACACTCTCACAGTAGACTCCCTTGTCCTCTTGCTCCTACAATTGTTCTGTAGATCAGAAGTTTCCCTGAGCCTTAGGTGCTGGATTCAAGTTGTAGATGTATGTGTTGTGGTTTGCCACAACAAGATCAGTTGATCTTGGTAAACTGGCCAGTTTTGGTTTCCCATAAGAATTTTAATTTGACACAAAGAAAATATATTTTATGATGAATGAGAGTCTCATTTATTTGAGTATAAAGAAAAGTTTTATAATGCAACTATGAACTGAACTGCTCCAGTAAAGAGATGGTAATACGTTTTCACCTAAGAGCCATGACTTCACCAGCACTGGGTAGTTGTCTAGGTTTCCAGTACTAGGTATGATTTCTCTCCTTTTGAGTATTCCTTAAGTCTAATTAGAGAACCATTATTTACTGACAAAAGATGAATGTCACATTGCAACCTGAAGGATATTTTGCAATGCTGGTCCTTATTGTTGTTCATAGGCCTCACAAACTGTTTATAATTTTTGATTGCTGCCCCTGTACAGGTTGCAATGTATAAACTGGCACAGATAAATCTATTTCTCAGGGAGGAGACTTTCAGGTCAGATAAAGCTTATATCTCACTATCATCCTTTTTATATTGAAGAATACATTTAATATTAAGGCTAAGCCTTACACATAGAATACTTTTGTTCAAATGATGTAAATACAACCATAAACCAAACTAACAGTATTGTCATTTCAGGTATCTTTATTATAAAGAAAAGGAGGCATCATTGTGCATTGAAACACTCATTTTTTTAACCTTATGAAATAAGATAATTTACCTTAAGAATTAGTATGAAGAAAAACATTTAGCAACTGTACTTATGCAAAATCAAACTCAAGTGTAAAATTATCCTCTGTAAAAAGTATTCCCAGGGGATACTTATTCTTTTTTATTTTGGTTTGGTTTTTCATTTGTTGAAATATATATATATATAATATATATATATATATATATATATATATATATTCTAATTATGTTTTCCTCCCCCAAATTCCTATCTACCTCCCCCATTATCCAGATCCACATTCTTTCTGTCTTTCTTTAGAAAACAGGAGGCAGGAAATCTAAGGAATAATACAAAAATAAAGTAAGTTATAACAGGAATGACAACAAAAAGAATTGAAAGAGGACTAAACAATCAGAAAAAAAGAACCAAAAAAGAAGAATGAATAAACACATATTGATTCAGAGACACACACTTGTACACATACAGGAATCCCAAAAACACAAAAGTGGAGGTCATAATATATATACTAAGGACTTGTAAGGTAGAAAAAAATGCTGCAAGATGAAGAACTTCTCAAAATTCCATTTAGTTCATTTTGTGTTGGCCATGTACTTCTGGGTGTTGGGATTACCATTAAAAGTTGTTTACATAACTAGTAAGACTCTATTGGAGAAAACTAAGTTTTTAAGTGGTAATCAATTAGAAATAGCTTCTGGGTTAGTGACGGAGTCAGTGTCTTATCTACTCTCCACTCAAGGACCCTATCTAGTACAGGGCTATGAGGAGTTCATATGTGTGTCAGTTGTATTGTTTCCAGAAGGCCTTGCTACATTGGTGTTTACCATTTCTACAGGTACTTATAGTTGTCTTGCTTCCTATGATTCAGGCTTCCCTGAGCACTGAACAGATGAATTTGGTGGAGATATCACATTTTGGGCTGAGTGTTCATAGTTCTCTCATTCTACACATTGTCTGGCTGCATGTCTTTGCAATTTGTTCCCATCTGTTGAAGGAGGAAGAGTCTTGATGATGGCTGAGAAAGGCCTCCATCTGAGTATAGAAGAGTATCACTGGAGTCACTTTGTGGCTATGTTCCTTTAATAGAACAATATTATTTGGTTTCCTCCTAGGTCCTTGGCCTACATAGTTTTAGAAACTTGGCTACCCAAGCAGTATTTTGTATGGGTTCTGTCTCATGGAGTTGGTCATAAATCTAATTAAAGGGTGGTTGATTATTTCCACAAGCTTTGTGTGACTATTGTAGATCTCCTCATATATTTCTAAGTCTATCCTTATTTTCTCAAGATTTTTCAAGAAGGGTCCTTGGATATCCCTTCCAAGGAAATCTATTTGCACCAAATAAACTGAAGCATTTTAGGAGTATAAAATATCCCGACCTGTGCCATAGAAAATAAGAATCTAGATGTTATCTGTCAGAAATGGGGTTGGTGAAGAACTTTTTCCATTCTGTACACTGCTGTTTTGTCTTATTTGCTTTGTCCTTTGTCTTACAGAAGCTTCCCAGTTTCAGGAAGTCTCATTTAATATTTTTTGATCTGAGTATCTGTGCTACTGGTGTTATATTTAGGATATGGTCTCCTGAGCAAATGTGCTCAAGGATATTTCCTACTTTCTCTCACATCAGTTTCAGTGTAACTGGATTTATGTTAAGGTCTTTGATTCACTTGGACTTGAGTTTTATGCATGGCAATAGATAGATATCTATTTGCCTTCGTCTACATGTTGACATCCAATTATGCCAGCACTATTTGTTGAAGATACTTTCTTTTGTCCATTGCACAATTTTGACTTCTTTGTTGAAAATCAGGTGTTCATAGATGTATGGATTAATGCCAGTTTCTTTGATTCTATTCCATTGATCCACTTGTCTGTTTTTATGCCAAAACCAAGTTGTTTTTATTACTATAGATCTATAGTAGAGCTTGAAGTCAGGATAGTGATACCTCTGGAGTTTCTTTTATTGTATAGGATAGTTTTGGTTATCCTCTGTTTTTGTGAATAATCCAATTAAAAATGTGGTATGGATCTAAACAGAGAATTCTCAACAGAAGAACTTCAAATGGCAGAAAGACATTTCAGGAAATTCTCAACATCCTTAGTCATCAGGAAAATATAAATCAAAATCATTCTGAATACCATCTTACACCTGTCAAAATGGCTGAACTAAAAAAAAGAAAAACACTGATAAAAGCTTATGCTAGAAAGGATGTGGAGTAAGGGGAACACTCCCCCACTGCTGGTGAGAGTGCAAATTTGTACACTTTGGAAATCACTCTGGGGGTTTCTCAGAAAAGTGGGAATCAACCTAACTCAAGTCACAACAATATCACTCTTGGATATATATGCAAAGGATGCACATTAATACCACAAAGATATTTGTTCAGCTCTGTTCACTGTAACAATATTCATAATAGCCAGAAACTAGAAGCAACATAGATGCCCCTCACCCAAAGAATGGCTAAAGAACATGTGGTACATTTTCACAATGAAGTATTACTCAACATTAACAAAAATGAAATCTTGAAATTTTCAGGCAAATGGATGGAACTAGAAAAAAATCCTGCGTGAGATAACCCAGAACAAGAAAGTAAAAAACAAAAAGGTATGTACTCACTCATAGTTGATATTAAATATAACTAAAAGGATAACCAGGCTATAATCCATTAACCCTGAGAAGTTAGTACCCTGGAGGACCCTAAGAGAGATGTGTATGGATGCCCCTGGGAAGGTGAAATAGGTAAGATATCCTGAGAAACTTTGGAGCACTTTGGGGGAGAGGGAGGGAAGGAGAAGGGGAGGGAGAGGAGAACATGAAGGAGCTTGATGGTTGAGTTGGGAGAGAGACAGAGAGGGAGAGTGAGGAAAGAGAAATGTTGATGCAAGGAGCCATTATGGGATTAGGGAGAAATCTGGTGTCAATGAAACTCCCACAAATCCACAAGGATGACCCCAGCTAAGACTCCTCGCAAGAGTGGAGAGTGTGTCTGAACTGGCCTACCTACCCGTATAATTAGGTTGATGACCACCCTAAATGTCATCTTAGAACCTTTATCCAGTGACTAATGCATACATCCATAGCTAAGCACTAGGCTGAGCTCCTAGAGTCCAGAGGAGGGATTATATAAGCAATGGTGGCAAGATTATGATGGGGAAGCCAACAAAGACAGCTGACCAAGCTAGTGGGAGCTCACTGGCACTGGACTGATAGCTGGGGAACCTGAATAGGACTGACCTAGGCTCTCTGAATGTGGGTGACAATTGTGTAGCTTAGACAGTCAGCAGAGACATTGGCAGTGGGACCAGGATTTATCTCTAGTAGATTAACTGACTTTTTGAATGCCATTCCCTATGGAGGGATGTCTTGCTCAGTCTTGAGACAGAGAGAAGTGGATTGGTCCTGCTTCAACTTGATATGCCAGAGTTTGCTAAATACCCATCAGTGGCCTTGCCTTTACTTGAGGAGTTGATGGGGGTGGTTGGGTGGGGAGAAGGTGGGAGTGAGCAGGAAGAGGGGAGGGAGCCGCAACTGCAGTTGGTATGTGAAGTGAAAAAACAACTTTTAAATAACTAAAAATTATAAACAAAGAAAATGAAGCTCAAATATATATATATATATATATATATATATATAATATATATATATACACTGAATTTTACTTTGAGATATCATGCCTGGGTACCATGCTCTTTGGGTCTTCTTAGTTACCAGTTCTTCATCCATATTGCTTTATGGCTGAATGACAATGAATAATTGTATAGAGATTTTCTTAGTCTATTAAAAATAATATTTGTCTGATCCTATGACCTTACAGGATTAAATTGCAGTCATGAAAATTATCACATTTTTCTTCTCAATACAGTTGCATTATTTTTACACACTGATTTAAAATAACAAATATGACCTTATATATTGTATATATGCATGTGTTTATTTGGAATTATTTACACATAAATATCATATTTATTAAGAAATTTCAGTTGTGAAGACAGGAAAAGCAACAGATGCTCTTTGAAGCATGCAAAGAGGGAAAATAAATACATGAGATAGAATATCACCTTAGTGTCTATTAAAGAAGTTTCTATGTGTGAGTCCAATTAGTTTTCAAGAAAAGGAATTACAATTAGAATTTTGAGATCATGTGACTATGACTAACGTATTCACAATTTCAATATGACTTTCTTCATAATCCTTAAAAATGCACATATATACTCCTTATGAGCATATTCTATAAAATATCATACAAATTTCCAGCTATGTGTATTGTCACCTTATCAACAATATTTAGCAAGTTAACATTATATAATTAAGTAGCAAATAATTAAGTCTCAAGAGTCTAATTCAAATTCAAGGAATTGTTTCTATTCTGCAGATATGTGTTGTTACAAATTTTCATATGTGAGCTTTTGGTCCATAAACCTCTGAATGTTTACTGTTGCTCCTGTCAAGACTATCTCATTCTCATGTGACGAACATAACAAGATGCTTTCCGTTGTTGCAGAGGAGAATATAAAACATATCCACAATAACATATGTATTCACCAGCAACTATAACTAAGAGGAAAAACAACCTCACTGTTCAACAAGTTGATTCCTTGGAGACGTCAAGGGTCTTGGAGCACGTGTTACATAAAATTCCAGGTTAATCATTCCTTGGTTGGTCTTGTAATTTAGATTATAACATTGTACAAATAAATTTGTAACAATATCTCTGGCAATTCTGTTGACCAGGATCTTGACATGGTGGCATTTACTTTTTTTGCTTCATGTTTCTTTTGTTGTTGATTTCCCTTTTTTTGGTATTTATGTGATGATGACAGCCTACTTTTCATCTTGCTTTGGTCACACTTCAAAGTGAAGCAGAAGTGAAATTTCAACTCTTTGAATTTACTCATCTTTTGTAGTGCTTCCTACAGATGTCTTTTGTAGATACTTCCTATAGAATTTTCTTTTGTGAAGAATAACTCACTTGAGGTTACAATGCTTCCTAGTATAAAGCAAGTTTAATAAATAGCCATGGTTTCTGTGTGTATCCAAAAGAACACTTTGCCTCTTCCTCTGTTGGTTTATAAGACAGTGCTTTGACAAGTCACTGTAGGCTCCTCAGCTCATTCCATGAAAATTATAGACAAGATTTATAAATTATTGTCTTTTGCTCATGTCTAGTTTATAGTTTCAATATTGTTTTAATACATCTTTTGAAGAAAACTCAACAGATTTACAAAACTGACAATTCAAATATGAGCTGTTTATTACCAGACATACAAGTAAATGTCTTTGTCTATGATATTTGAATTGTGACTACTTCAAGTCTTCAATAATTCATCTTTTCTTCAGTTCTTCAGGTTACACAATTATTGCCTTCAATGTTTTTCTAATATTTTATTTTTAACTGAAATAGATTCAGGGAAGGTAAATTTCATTAAGTTGTACCATCTTGTTGATGGTGATATTATAAACTTTTATGCATCATTTTCCTTATAATTGATGATTTTATATTAACGCAGTTTACTTTCACTGTCTTCTTATGAATCATGCAAAACCAGAGCTTTGTCACTGAGTTCATACTCCTGGGTCTTTCACAGTCCCAAAATGTGGAAAAAATACTACTTGTTGTATTTTTGTTAATCTATCTTGCAACTATTGGGGGCAACATAATAATTGTCATTACCATCATCTACAATCCTGCACTGCTAGGTTCTCCCATGTACTTTTTCTTGGCATTTCTATCTTTCCTGGATGCATGTACTTCTTCTACTGTCACACCCAAGATAATTATAGACTGCTTGTATGAAAGGAAGACCATCTCTTTTGAATGTTGCATGACACAACTGTTTACAGTTCACTTCTTCACAGGAGCAGAAGTGATTGTCCTAGCAGCCATGGCCTATGACCGCTATGTGGCTATTTGCAAGCCTCTTCACTATTCTTCCATTATGACACAGAAGCTCTGTGGTGTTTTGGTGGTGGTATCCTGGGCAGGAGGATTTTTGCATTCTATCATACAAATTACATTCACATTGCAGCTGCCTTTATGTGGGCCCAATATTATTGATCATTACATGTGTGACCTGTTCCCATTACTGAAGCTTGCCTGTACTGACACACACATTTTTGTCCTTTTGGTGTTTGCCAACAGTGGGGCTATTTGCATTATAATCTTCTCACTATTGCTAGTCTCTTATGGTGTTGTATTGTTTTCTCTGAGAGCCCACAGTTCTGAAGGTCGACGCAAAGCTCTTTCCACCTGTGTATCCCATATTACAGTTGTGCTTTTGTTCTTTGTCCCATGCATATTAATATATGCAAGACCTACATCTGCATTGTCCTTTGAGAAAAATATGCTTATATTTGTCAATGTCCTGACACCGTTACTCAATCCTATGGTTTATACTTTTAGAAATAAGGAAATGATGAATGCCATCAGAAAAATGTGGAAGAGATTCAGAGTGGTGTCTGATAAATTTTAAAATATGCCACATTCATTGGGTAAGGGCACTTACTTTGCAAACCTAAAGATTTGAGATTTACTTTCCAGAAATTTTCATGCAATTACTGACACAGAAGCACAATTTTAATTCAGTACTGGTTCATAGGAGTTTTGTGAATCCAGAGTTTCACTTCATTGTGAATTCATTTGATTGACAGTGAGTTTAAGATTCAATGGAGACTTGTTTCAAGAAAATAAAGTAGAATGCAATAAATGGTCATAGCCAGTGCTTTGGCTCTGTATCAATGTTAACAGATACATATACTATTGACCCTTCACATATTCTCATATATGTTATAACACACACATACCCTATACATGTTAACATAAACAAACAAAACATGAACAAAAACTCAATGAAAATAATAAATAAATAAATCTTTTATTGGGCAAATACTACATTCTAGACTTTATAAGTTGATGGCATCTTTAGAAACAGAGGACATTAATTGTGGGAGTGAGAATTTCTGCTTCTGAGTTCACACCTTTACTCTTAAAAGATTAGTCAGCTTTGTTTTATGAAAAAGCCAGTTCAATTTTATCTTATTTATTTAATTAAATGTTTAACAACAGTTAACTATTTGAATGCTTGTTATTCCAACTATTTCATCAAAAATGCTTGGCAAAATAAATGTGCATTTGAAATGGGGAGAAGAAAACTACTGAAATTATTGCGAGAGAAAATAAGTCTCTAAGCAACATTGTAAGACTCCTGAATTTAGACATACAGAGAGATGTTAAAAAAAACCTGACCTCTAGGTGTCTCTGTACCATCTGACTTCTTTTTCTGTTGTTGAAAAAATATTTTTTCATAAGGTATATTATTTTTATTATTATTTATCATTATTGTTTACATCCCCTTATCTTCTCACACATCCACCCCACCTTCCCACATATTCAGTTCCATGACTTCTTTATCTCTTTCTTTAGAATATATACAGGCCACTAAAATAGAAAATAAAACAAAACAGAAAAAAAAAGAAAGAAACACAGAAGCATTAGAAACATAAATATTCACACTCATGCAAAAACGCACGCGCGCACTTACACATAAACACACACACACACACACACACACACACACACACACACCACAAAAACACAAAAAATCGAAAGACCAATAAGTTTAAAAACAATGTCTAAATAGGACCCTGCCCATTGCCATTAAGACTGATCTGGAGGAGATCAACATGCCTGAGTGGCCTGGCCTGGGCAGTGAGGAGAAAACAGTCTGGCACCCTGTAGCTCCAGGCATTCAGACACTATTATGGTGAGCAAATATATAGTGGGATATGAAGGAGAGAGAAAGAGAGAGAGAGAGAGAGAGAGAGAGAGAGAGAGAGAGAGAGAGAGAGAGAGAGTTCAGGTATTTTGGAAAGAGGCAGATCTGAAGTGGTGAAGGCAGGCATTGAAGAACAGGCTGAGATGGGTGGCCTGCTTTTCACCCTGGGCCATGGTGATGCCTGGGCCTCAGCTTCTGCCAAGTTCTAAGCCTGGATCCATGGCCCTGCTGCTACATTAGTCTGTGTTGATGCCCATGGCTCTGGTTACTCTCAAAGACTGAAATGATAGGGCTATACAACATTAGCCTTACCTCTCACTGACTGCAACATTAAGGAGAACTGGTTCTTCCCCTCTGGGGCTGCAGTATTGAGGAGAGGAGGTCTTAAACCTTCCCTGTGAAGTACAATAAAGCTTCCCCTGTTCTTGGGTAGCAGGTTGGGGAGATTGGGGATTGGGGTGGTGGGGGTTACATGGTTGGCAGTAGGAGATTGGGGAGCCGATGAGGGGCCCTGAGGGTGTTAAAGTGGGAGATCTGGCCTTGTCCCCACTGTCTGCCATGCGGTGGTATGGGTGAAAGAAAGATGTCTTCCCCATCTTGCCCCACACCACCTGTGGCAAGCAAGAGAGCTGACCCAGCCTCACACCAGATGCAGCACTTGGGAGAGTGGGTCCTGATTGTTACCTGGGCATCATGATGGAACTGATCCTGTCATCAGGGTCTCAGGTGAGCCAGCCCCAATAATGTGAGCATAGCCCTACTCCTTGTCTGCCATGTGGTGTCATGGTGAGGGAAAGATGCTCCCTACTGCTCACTGTTTGCAGCAGGATAGAAACCTGGTACCTGAATAATGAGGGCAGGAGAATTGGACCAGCCCTTCACTGGCTGCACCACTCAGAAGAAGGAGCCCTGCACCTCACCTGGATAGCACAGCAGAGCTGTTCTGTTGACAGGGTTATGGGTGAGCCAGCCCTGAGGGCTTGAGAGTGGGAGATCTGTCCTCACGTCTCATCTGCCATATGGTGGTATGAGGGAGTAGAGATGCCCTCTCCACCCTCCAGTGGCAGGTGGACGGGCTGACCATGAGGTAATGAGCCATGGGCAGAAGACCTGTTCCTGCCCCTCAACACCTGCAGCACTTTGTAGAGTGGCCCCTACACCTTGCCTAGGCAAAACAGTAGAGCTGACCCTGGTGGTGTACATATGGGTAAGCCATCTCTGAGAGCATGAAAGCAGGAGAACCAGCCCCTGCTCTTATTCCTTGCTGTATGGGGTGAACTAACTAGAGCAATGCTGGAGGGCTCACCCTGGTGGTGAGGATGGGAGAGAGCTGACAGGCTGACCGACCCAAGCTTTATCCCATCTATTATCTTGTAGAGCATGTGAAGTGTTCTGTCCTGTAGATCCAAAGCTGCAGGATCTCCATGACACAGGGAAACAACAGGATATCCAAGAGGAGTCCCAGTGAGGACCCAGTATTGATAGTGTAGGAGAAAGCAGAGGCCTCTAACCAATGACTAATGACCCTTTGAACACCTGAAAGTAAAGATATATGAATCGTAGCAATCTTTCCTGTAATGGTGACCCACCCTTTTAGGTGTGGCTTCAAGCAGACAGAAGTAGAAAAAGGGAAGTTTGAGGCATGTGGCTTCTTTTTGCTTGGTCTTTTCTCTTGCATCACCCTATCTTGAAGGAAGGGCAGAGAGGCGCTCCCAAGGTTCTTTGTATTTCTCTTGTGTGTTTCCCAATAAACATTGATTTATCATTTATCTGGGTCTACACCCTCACCTTCAATGGATTAAAGGATTTTCTGTGGGAATCACTGTGTCACACACACTACACTACAGCTTCTATGATGAGATTTTTCTTTTTCTTTTCTCTTAATTTTTATATTATTTGAGGGAGCTGCAAGGGCAAAGGGTGAATATGAAGGTAAGGGAAGATGAATGGGATCATGCGTGGTGTGAAATCCACAAAAAAAATCAATAAACCATTTTTAACTGCCCCCCAAAAGCAGTATGAGACAAAAGTCTCCAAAAATTGCATCATTTTTTTTTTTGATCACTAATGCTGGGTACAGGGCTTCCATGTAAGTATGTTTTGTATATTCATTGAGACTTCACTGGAGGACATTATGTTTTCCTTGTGATAAGGAGTCATTTGGAGATAATTTCCTGATGAGGTATGGGGATCATGTCCACTTCATCTCTAAGCATTGGAACTCGGTCTGGCTTGGACTTGTGAAGTCCGCCTGCATGCTGCCATGGTGTCTGTGGCTTCACATGTGTGTCAGTCCTCTTGAATCCAGAAGGCTCTGTTTTCTTGTTGTCATTCATTGTCACTGGGTCTTATAATCTTTCTGACTCTTCGGCATAGCTACCATATCCTTGAGGGGAGGGGATTGATGAAGACATCAGATTTAGAACTGAGAGTGTCAAGATGTCTCATTTTCTTCACGTTGCCCAGTTGTGGGTCTTTGTATTAGTTACTGTGTCCTGCAAGAGGATAATGATGATGG
Organism: Cricetulus griseus; assembly: GCF_003668045.3. Taxonomy (NCBI): domain Eukaryota; kingdom Metazoa; phylum Chordata; class Mammalia; order Rodentia; family Cricetidae; genus Cricetulus; species Cricetulus griseus. Next base: position 87,570,356 of record NC_048599.1, read on the forward strand.
CTCTGATGATGGCTGAGTGAGGTGCTGGTTTATGGATTTAGCAATGTTTCTAGGACTCATTTTGTTCCTAAGTTCCTTTAGCAGAACAATATTATTCTGTTTGTCTTGAAGTCTCTAGCAAAGGCATTCTTGGGTATGGGTTTTATTTCATGGAGTGTATGTACCTTAAACACATTCAGAGAGTGTTAGTTATTCCCACAGTTTTTGTGTCACTATTGAATTAGTGTGTCTTACAGGCAGGTCACCACTAGAGAGTAAATATTTGTAGCTGGATAAGTTAACCTTCTCCTCTGGTAGTGTAGAGACTACATTCAAGTATAATGAAACCTACTCAGCAGGAGTTGAAGCTCTTGGTAGTCAACAACTCAACTTCTCCATCCTCAATGAAATATGTAAGTTTAGGAACAGGGCTTTACCATAGATTTATTGGAAGGAACCAACAACCTTGACAATTGCCTGTTTGGAAATTTCCATGGGACAGCTTTGTCCAACAACTCAATTAGATATAACCCATTTCTGGCACTGGATATTTTACTTGATCATGAGAGATGGCTTGCTGTGACTTTGTCTCCCACATCATTTGATTCCATTTATACTAATTTCATACACACATATATTAAAAAATTTCTATAGTAATAGACATCTCAAATGACCCTTGTTGTTAGCTGTCTGTCCTGATAGTCTTTCCCTTCCTCTTCCCTTCTTCATTAATCCTCTTTTCTTCCATCCCATCTCTACATAACTACACATTCTAATTACCTTACATTCCCAATAGACTTTTACTCTATAACTCTATGCCTAACTTCTGTGGTTATACAGATTCAGTATATCAATTGAAGGCTTTAAAGCTAACATCCACTTATAAGAGAATAAATAAGACATTTGTCTGTTGGGGTCTGGGTTATTTCGGTCAGGAAGACTTTTGTTAATCCATCCATTTGCATACTCAATGCAATGCCCTTCCAAATACGCATACAATTCTTCACAGAAATAAAAAAACTTCTTTATTATGGAAACACAAAATATTCCAGATAGCAAAACACTTTGACCAGCAAAAGAGTGGATGGAGGTATTAGTATGCAAATTTCAGATTATACTATAAAGACATAGTAACAAAAATTAATAATACTGACATAAAACAGACACATTGATCAATGGAATAGATTTTAATATCAACATATAAGTCTATTGTAACAACCAATTCATTTTTGTCATAGACCAACAATTGGAGAAAATGTTGTAGCTTCAATGAATGGTGTTGCTACAACAGAATAGCCATGTGCAGAAAATTGAATCTAGAATTCTTCATCTAATTCTTCACAAAACTTAAATTCAAATGGATCAATGGCATCAAAATAATACCTGATATCTGAAAGACAGTAGAGGAGAAATTACTGTCTCTCACATAAGGAGAGCCTACTTCAGTCCCCTAGTAATTGTAGAGTTCACAAGTTTCTAAGAGCTTGCTTCAGCTCTCTCCGTAGATTTCTCCAACATGATCTTTAGCTCCCTTGCAGATATACTCTTTCCTCCCTCACTTTCACTGGATTCCTGGAGCTCAGCCTGGTGCTGGTTATGGATCTCTGTATCAAGTTCCATCAGTTACTGGATGAGGGCTCTATGATGATAGTTGGGATATTCATTGATCTGATTACAGGTGTAGGACAGTTCAGGCGCCCTTTCTATTATTGCTAAAAGCCTTAGCTGGGGTTCTCCTTGTGTATTCTTGGAGGAATGTGGTAGGAGTGTTGAAAAAGATATCTTAATAGAATCTTAATAGAGAGAGCCATTATGGGCTTAGGGAGAAACCTGGTCCTACTGTAACTCTGAAGATTTACTTAATTTTTAGATGAATATAGGGCATTGTTTCCTTGGAACACCCTACTGCATTTGCATTTCTCTACAGAAAGGCTTTGTGAAACAAGAGCAATGCCCACTAATATACAATGATACTCCTTGTTATTAGAACCCTTTACAGATGTGAAATCTGAGACACATAGTTTTGGGGAACATTTAGTAACTTAAAGGGTATGGAACTGAGTACAAGTCTAAAAAATTTAAAGTAGTTTTTCATATCCTCTTTTGCTTTTTTTCTTTTTCTTTTTTATTGTTGTGGTTTATGTCTTTTTAAAAAAGTTAAAAATATAATTACTCTATTTTTCCTCCTCTTTATTTTGTCCAACCCCCATGTGTTAGGCCTTAGGACAGCCCATCACTGATTCAGGATGATCTCATGAAGTCCTACTCCTCCTTGAGAAGTTATTGATAGTTAAATGTAATTGCCAAGTGGGTAGGATTGTCTTCATTTTTGTAGCCTTTGATAAGTGGCCCCATGGTCTGGGGAATAAGCACCAACCATGCTCACACAGTTCTCCCTTATCAAATTCAGTGGTCAACAAAATGAATGAATTATCAGGGGGAAAGATGATAGTGAGAAGAAGATGCCATTAAAGTAGAAAGAAACTAGAAAAAGGAAGAGATATTGGTGACCAATATGACCATATTTCATTGGGTAAATATGTGGAATTGTGGAAGATGAGTAACTATAAAGCACAAACATTCTTTGAGGTAAAATATTTCTATTATTTTATATTTCATACACATTTATATATAAAATAATTATACTTTACTGAATATAAAAGTATAAAGAAGTTATACTTTCCTGAGAAGGTTTCAATAGTGTTTAACAAAACAATGGACCTTTTCATTAAAGAGATCTTCTTTCTGACACAAGGATTTTTACCTCATTTATACACAGAAACACTATATTCCATCCATTATAGAAAAATCTACTCTTTCTGAAAATAATCATATATGAAATTATTATCCAAAATGCTCTCTAAATTACAAAACAATGGATGGCATAACTTTAGATAGATATGGAAACATTATAAGTTTTGAAACAAATACAAAGTTTCACAAAATTGTGTCATTGAATCTCCTGGGACCAGAAAATTTCCAAATCCTGGGAGAACTAAGAAGTAGACTCACAGACTCATGATGTCTCAAGGAAACCTTTTTAAATGCCAGGTGCAGTGAGAGGGGAATATTTTGATTCCTAATTTATGTTTTGTTTAGCAACCATGATGAATACTGAACCCCAGAAGCAGAGGTGACATCCTTCACCCTCACTGCCAGAGCTGCTCTCCTGCTGGCCCTTAGATGTGGAAGGAAGAAATGGAAGCAAGCAGAGAATCTTGGTCAAGGATGGTTGAAAAGGAGGTTATCTTAAATCACAATTAGTGAAGCAAGTAAGTATAACATCCACCTTTATGAAAAAAAATTTAATTTGTGAGAAAGTGATTTAATATTTGGTATTGTGTGCAGTTTACTATGTTTAACAAAATTATGTCATTTTCACTTCACATCGATCTTTTCTTGTAAAAGTTCTATAAATCCTTGCCCTCATATTATTTATCTTAGTAGAAATGTTATTACCCAAATTGGTGCTTTATTAAGTGAATAAATTATTACATGAAGAAATCAGAGAATAGTACTTCATGATAAATAATTGTTCAAGTGTTCACAGTGTTCAAATAATTGTTGTTATAGTTGACATACCTTCTATCCATTCATCTCTCCTAGAAAGGTCTTTACATTAAAAAAATTTGAGCTTTCAGAGAGTTCCAGGTTTAATGAAATTAAAACTATTTTCAAATTTTTATCTTCACATTAAAATCAAACAATTTAGAACTGCAGCACTAATTTATTTTTCTATTATCTCTCTGACAATAGTTTGATTATCTAAACATACACTCATTTATACATTAGCAACTCACCATTCTGAAGCTTGCATTGAAAGGTATGATGAGATTTTTTTTTTTAAAGAATGGTGACTTAAGGATATGATAAATTGAAGCATCACTGTACCTTAAAAAGCTGTGGAAGCCAACTACAAAATGTTCTCATTCCACAAATATACAATAACATACTGCACAGGATGAATATAAGTAAGAAATTTTGACTCCACTCACAACTTCAGATTTGATTTATCTGCTTCAATTCCTCAAAGCATTAGAGTTCTTCACTGAGATTTTCTTTTTTTTTTTTTTTTTGGTTTTTTTGAGACATATGAAGTTGAATATTGTTCTCCTGTGGGCTGTGAAGACTTTTGTTGGGATTTTTGATGGGGATTGCATTGATTCTGTAGATTGCTTTTGGTTAGATTGGCATTTTTACTATGTTAACCTAACCAATCTATGAGCATGAGAGATCTTTCCATTTTCTGATATCTATTTTATTTTATTTTATTTTATTTTTCAAGATAGGGTTTCTCTGTATAGCTTTGGAGCCTATCCTGGTACTTGCTCTGGAGACCAGGCTGGCCATGAACTCACAGATATCCACCTGCCTCTGCCTCCCGAGTGCTGGGATTAAAGGCGTGTGCCACCAATGCCCTGCCTTCAATGAGATCTTAGGAAAGCAACGTGCGTGAAGTTCTTACTTCCTTAGAACTAGAACTTTGTCTCATTCTGTCTCTTAAAATGAGCAGAATCACTAAGACATCAAAGGGGCTTCAGAAATCCCTCAGGTAGGACATGAAAAAGAACGAGAATATCTCTTTTGCCTATATTCTAGAGATAAAAGATGATATACGTAGGGAAATCAAGGGTAACATTGTGGACAGAGAAAAGATCAGCAATCTGAAGGGAATCTAATCTACCTTCTAGAAAGTCAAGGAAATGAACCTGGTTAGCTACAAATACAATGAATGAAGCTTTTATTGTTAGATAATAAGTTTAGTTTAAAAATATGTTGGATGTATGGAATTATGTTGGATGTATGGAATTTAACATGTAGAACAATTTCATATAAAACTTCAATAAATTATCATTATCTGTATGAACAATAGCCATACATATTAAACAAATTAAAAAGCAACCATTTATAGAGGTAAGCTTTTCTTCACCTCTCTGAACATTTTGAATGTTAAGTGTGTCTCAGTTAATGAAGCCATTCTGTTATCTGAGGGCATATTGGTGCTACAATTACTTGTGCTGTTCAAATGAATGGGAAGGAAATAGTGAGCAATGTGGACGGTGGACAAGGGAGGAATACTTCCCTAGGTCACTGCTTAACACATGGATCTGACAACAGTTTCAGCTTTGTGCCCCTGAGGTAATTTAGCCTTCTAGGATTTTCTAGTGCATGGCTGCTATGGAAATGATCATGGAATATTATAGGATAAGTAAAGAGAAAGTGAGTTGTCCCTAAATGCGAATATGGACTTGAAAAGCTAAAGAGCAATGACTTGCAAAAGGGTCAAATACAACCTATGTATGGTTGTTAATGAAAAGATTATGATATAATGAAATATAACATGTAAGATGCCTGTTAACTCATTAATTAAACTTTTGGTAATCTGATGGATTGAATGAAAATCAATGTTTATCGGAAACTGAGAAGAACTTAGCTTTTGTGGGTATCATCTTGGTGTTTAATTCAGATATTTAATAATCATAAGAACATAATTCTTACTAATGAAATTTATCATTTATATATATTTATAATGTTAGTGAATGAATTATTAATGTTCATTTTATATTCTCACTCTCACTTAAGAACATTTTAAAATGCTTCTTGTTTTATGTCATATATTTGGGTTTCTATAGTATCATGTGATAGTAACTTGTACTACTCTTAATTACATATCATAGCTTCTAAGAAAGTTTTACAATTTTCTCATTTTTCTCATATTTTACAGATTACATCATATTCTTTGGTGATTATTTCTCAAATAAATATTTAGAATAAAGCTCTTTCTCACTGTTCCCCTGGGGCAGACAGGACTTTTCCTGTCCCCCTCTTCCCTTCAGCCCTCTTTCTGTCTCTGTGTCTTTTTACCTATTTTCTCCCCCTTCTTCCCTTTTTAATAAAACTTCTCACTAAAAAATATTTAGAATAATTTTTTGGAAGAAATCCTGCTTCAAAAATAAAAATACATTTAAGGCTCTGCAATTATTTCCAATTTGTGTTGCAAAATTATTGCATTAGTGAAGCAATGTTAAAGTCATTTTAATACATTTTAAAGTATGATATTTATGAATATTTTCTTTTGATTGATTTTATATTTCATAACATTTGCCTTAAAGCAAATTTGAAAGAAATTTCACCATAGGGTTCATGTTCTTTTTGATGCAGAGTTTGCAGAATATGTTAATAAAATCTATGAATTTTGCTGTTTGTGTTCACACATGCTTATACTCCCAGGTGGAGTCAGGAAGATCAGGAATTCAATGCCATGGTGAGTCTATGTCCAGCCTGGGATACCTCTGTCTTTTCCTTTACTACTAGAACATAATCTATCTGTCTTTAATGGGAAAAAAAATCCCTGTGTTATGGTAGGACTGTAAATGGGTATTACACATCAAGCTGTTTTGTTATCCACATTTATAATGTATTTCTACTAATTTGAGAATTTAAAATAATGTATTATAACCATACCCTAGATCTTCCCACAAAAGAAAGTAAATGACTTATTAATGCTTATTCATTATTTTATTTATTCTAATGTTAGATGAACACCAATAAAGTAGAACAGAAGCCCCAGTTTGTCATATAGTCTCTTGAGTGTGCTGCATGGCTTTTTGGTGCAGTCAGTTGTAGATGATGTAGAAAAACAGAGAACATTGGCCTTATCTAAATCACAAATTTTATTTATATTTTGATAAATTTTCAACTATTATCTTTTTAAAATTGTATTTAATTCTCAAAGTTAAACATAGTTAAATAACTCCTCCATTTCCTGTTCTCCCTCCAGCCCCTCCCTTGTCCCCTCTTTCCAGGCTTTTCATGTTGTCTTTCTCACAATCCCTAAAATTTAGGGCCCTTAAAAATATCATTGTTGTATAATATATAAATACAAAAATTTAAAATACAACCTGCTCAGTCTGTTTGTTGTTGCAGGCATTTAAATAATATCAGGACTGACCACTTATTATTTTATACCTAATTGGGACCTCATCTCTGGAATAGATTAATTCTCCTTCCCTCATCACTCATTATGTACCTGTATGTAGTTCTTTGTCTAGAAGAGGGGCCCATGGGATTTTCCCTTCCACATTAAAATATCTATTGGTGTCCTCATTATTCTGGTCTTCTTTAGATGGCTATAGTTCTAAGATATTATACTTTTAGCTTCTCTGTCATTTCTAAGAAACAATCTCACAGCAGAATTTCTTATACTTCAGTTCTCACTATATTCGTTTTGTACATTTCCAGAAATGTTTCCTGAACCTTAGTTGTTGGAACTGTGCAGTTGATATATCTTTTGGGACTGTGTTCCTCATGATTAGTCTATTGGTACATGTAAATAATTTCCTGCAATGGTCTTCATTAACTGGAAAGAGAAACTGGTTTAATGAAGGATAAGATCTACACTAACTATGTGTTTAAGGAAAAGTTTTAGAATCCAATTAGAAATCGTACTGGTCTAGTAAAGAAGCAGTAATAAATTTTACGCTATGACCCATGGCCACACTAGCCTTAATAGTTGGCTAGTAATGGGTATACTTTCCCTCCTATTGATTTTAATTCTTAAGTTCAATTAAAGATGATGGATAATGACAAAGTGAGAGTGCTTCATGACTACTTCAGTGATATATTTTATGATAGTCATTGTGTAATAGGCATCACAGATGATTATGAGTATTCACTGCCACTCCACCTGAGAGTTTGACAAGCAAGTTCTGGTATAATGAAAATTTATACCCAGAGGAAAGGCTTTCATGTCATCTAAAACTTGTATATTAATATCCCTTTTATCTTGAGGATTCAATTTAGACTGACTATATCCTGTGCTCAACTCACATATTTTCTGACCTCTTTAAAATATGATCATAAAACATAAAAACACTGTATTATCATTTCAGAAATTTTAATTATAAAGAACATTAGGATGCTTTATGCATTGAATCCTTCACTTTATTGTAACTCATGAAATAAAATAATTACCTTGTGTATAAATACAATGAAAATACTTTTCAGCTTTTACTATGCACAAATAACACTAAAATGTAGAATTATCTTCTCTGTTTGGTTTCATTCTCTGGAGCCAAACTGTTCTTAACATTTAACATACATTTCTAAGCCCATCATTATTTTCAAGTGTTAGTACAAAGGAGGTTTGGAGAGTCCTTCTACTTAATTTCATTTGCACAAGAGAAACTCAAGACAGGGAAATTTAGGAATATAAAATAACATAACCTATACCACAAAAAAGTGAGAGTATGCATCTGAGAAAAATATAGCTCTAGGCTTTAAAGTGGTTTTGCTTGTTTATTTTTTTATCTAAATATCATCACTGTAAGAGATGCTGAATTTCAGTGCATTCTGCTTCAGTTTCTTGAGTTCATATGAGGTTTGTCCATATTGATTTAAATGACTGATTTTTGTCATTGTTTTTTTTGTCCCTCATTTCCTATGCCTCTTACATTCTTTTAACTTTCCTGTCCATACAGTTCCCTGAGCTTTGAAGGAAGAGATTTGATCAAGAAATCCCATTTAGGGCTGAATCTTCCAAAGTCTCTTATGCTCTGCATAATACGTATCGATGGGTCCCTATATTTGTTCCCTTCTGCTGTAACAGGAAGCTTCTTTGCTGATAGTTGAACAAGGTACTGTTCATGTACTGTGAGTAGCAGAATTCCATTAGGAGTCATTTTATCACTACATTCAAAAAATTTTATTTAGACAAGTATTATTTGCTTTTACACTAGGTCCCTGCATTATCTAGTCTCTGGTTCTTGGTCAGCTAAGAAATGTTGGATACGAATTCCATCTCATGCAGTGGGCTTTAAGTCAAAGCATTTATTGGTTGGTTTCTCCTATAAGCTTTGTGCTACTATTGCCCTAGCATAACTTGTAGGGATTGCACCATTATAGTTAAAGTTATAGTTTGTGTCTGGCTTGATGTTTATGTTTCCTATGTATAGCTTGTAGAGTATGTTCTTGTACAAAAGATGAGGGAACATAGGTGCGAAAGCTCTAAGTATGCATAGCTTCAACTTCTTCATCTCTAATGAGTGGTGTAGGTATTGCAAGTAAAGTTTTTTCTGTTCTATTTTAATTACTACCATTGAGATTACCAAATCCCTTCTTTTTGCTACAATTGCATATTTTTTACTCACAAATTGTTAATTAACAAAATATGCATAATGTCCACATGTATATTTAAAAGCATACATGTATAAACCAGGCAATATCCACCACTAAAATATTACTTCTAATGATATTCAGTTGCATAGACAAGAAAGGAAACAAATGTTTTTTGAAGCTGTGAGTAGTAGGGCAAATGAATGCAAGATCTGGAATATTCCCTTAAGTACTGTGTATGAAGCAGATATGTTTTCATGAAAATGAATTACACCTAGAACTTTTAGGCCATATGACTATGAGCCATGTTTTTACATACTCAATTTGACTTCTTTTACAATGAATTGGAAATGAGCATTTAAGCTCTTTATAAAGATGTTTTACAATAAGTTCATACAGATTTCTAACCAGTGTCTTATCAAATATTGCTCACTTAAACAAAGTAGCACTGCATGAGTAAGTAACATATAATTGCATCTCAAGACTCTAAAATTAAATCAGTGAATATTTTCTCTTTTTCAGTTATCTGATATGCCCAATTTTTATGTGTGAGTTTTTTGCCCATTGCCTTCTGAGCCTTCATCATACTGTTGTCTTTGTCAAGATGCGACATTCACATAGGAAAGAATAAGAAGATGTTTTGTGTTAATTCAGAAAAGGAGAATAGAAAGAACAATTGTCAGTGCCACTATGAATAAGATAAACAATATCACTGTCATCAAGTTGATTCCATGGGGACCTCATGGGTTTTAGAACATATGATTCTTCCAATCTGAGGTTGATCATTCCTTGTTTGGTATTATATTTAGATTAGTACATTAGACAAATGAAACGGTAACAATACCATATACTGTTGATCAGAACATGAGAAACTTCTTTTTGCATTACTCCTAGATTTGAAGACTATAGCATTATTTTCATAATGTTTTGGTTACATTTTAAAGTAAAATAAAAGTGAAAATTAATTATTTCAATATGTGTGTATCAGTTATAGTGCCAGATATTTCCTACAGAATTTTCTTTTGCTAAGAATTATCTATTTGAGGCAACAATATATTTCTTAGTTTCAAACAAATTTAAGTTGTTGCCAAGATTTTATGTGCACCTAAATGCACATTCTCCTCTTGTTCTATTAATGTATAGAGCAGTTCTCTAGGAATCTCTGTGGGCTACTTAGCCCTAGCCTTTATTCACATCAAGCTTATAAATGGTATAAAATATCCTTTAATATTCACTTCAAGAGCTGATTATTCAATTATACCATATTTCTTCTCTCACAAACATGGATGTGTTCGTAACCAAAAAATTTTAATTGTGATTCCTTTAAAGTGCTATAAGGATATAATTTATGTTTTCTTCAATTCTTGTTATACAACTATTTCTTCATTGTTCTAAAATTTTATTTTTAATAGAATTAATCAAGATAATTTGCATAATCACATACTCTCATGTTGATGAAAATATAAACATATAAGAAACGTTTTTTAACAATTGATAATTTGTGTGAAGAAATTTTAACTTTGCTGTCTTTCTGAGAATCATGCAAAACCAGAGTTTTGTCACTGAGTTCATCATCTTGGGGCTTTCTCAGAACCCAAAAGTTGAGAAAATACTGTTTGTTGTATTTTTGTTGGTCTACCTTGCAACTATAGGGGGCAACATGATAATTGTGGTAACCATCATCTATAGCCCTGCGCTGCTGGGATCCCCCATGTACTTCTTCTTGGCATTCCTGTCATTCCTGGACGCATGTGTTTCTTCTACTGTCACACCCAAAATGATAATAGACTTCTTATGTGAGAAGAAGATCATCTCTTTTGGATGTTGCATGACACAATTGTTTTCAGTCCATTTCTTCTCAGGTGCAGAAATGATTGTTTTAGCAGCTATGGCCTATGACCGCTATGTGGCCATTTGCAAGCCCTTGCATTACTCTTCCATCCTTACCAGGAAGCTCTGTAGCATTTTGGTGGCAATATCCTGGGCAGGGGGCTTCTTGCATTCCATTATACAAATTATTTTCACATTGCAGCTGCCTTTATGTGGCCCCAATGTCATTGATCATTACATGTGTGACTTGTTTCCATTGTTGAAACTTGCCTGCACTGACACTCATATATTTGTCCTTTTGGTGTTTGCCAACAGTGGGGCTATCTGCATCATAATTTTCACCTTATTGATTGTTTCCTATGGTGTCATCCTGTTCTCTCTGAGAGCACACAGCTCTGAAGGTCGGCGTAAAGCTCTTTCTACTTGTGGAGCCCATGTTACTGTTGTGGTTTTGTTCCTTGTTCCATGTATATTAATATATGCACGGGATACATCTGCATTCTCCTTTGAGAAAAACACACTTATATTTGTCAATGTCCTGACACCATTGCTAAATCCTATGGTTTACACATTCAGAAATAAGGAAATGATAAATGCCATCAAGAAAATGTGGAAGAGATTAAAAGTGATTTTTGTGAGATTTTAATATGCTTTTACACTGTAGGGGAGATACATCAATGGGTAAGGACAATTGGTATGTCAACATGAGGATAAGGATTTTATTTTCCAGAACTCATGTCATACCAGAAGTATTTCATGGTAAATAGGAGATGTATAGATCCCAGGGTTTCATTTCATTGTAGATATATTTCAGAAACACTGATTTTAAGATTCAGTGTAGACTTGCCTTAAGAAAATAAGGTAGAATGCAATGAATGCTCATAGTCAGCCCCTAATTTTGGCTCTGCATGAATGTTCACATATATAACCATCATTCACCCTTTATGTATACTAACATGTATACCATAGACATTCACACACACACACACACACACACACACACACACACACACCAATATAAGCAAACAAAAATACACTTAAATGTAAAGAATAAAGAACTCAGTATTTCACTGGTAAAATAAAACATTATTTTTTATAAAGAAAAAGCATCATTTGGTAAAGAAGACATCAATAGTGGGAATGTGAATATGTTTCTAGGTTCACAATTTCATTGTGGATTGGCTACTTAGCATTGCTACATAAAAATAAAAGCAGTTCAATTTTATCCTCTCATTTATGTAATTACATATTTGAATTCTTTTAACTACTTGACTGCTTTCTATTAATAAATATGTTTCATTTAAAAACTTGGTTGACACAATAAATGTGTATTTGGACAAGAAAAAATATTAAAGTTATTCCAAGAAAAAATGGGTCTCTAAATGACATATTGAGACTTCAAAACACAGATTTGCAGAGAGAGAGAGAGAGGTGGGGAGGGAAGGAGGAAGGGAGGGAGAGGGAGAGAGAGAGAAAGAGAGAGAGATCCAGAAACTGACTTGTAGTTGTCTCTGACATCTGACATTTCAGGTGGGTCTATTCATGTGTGGGAAAAAAACATGAGTTACTTCTTCAATTTCTTGACTAATATAACACTTGAGACCAAATGAAATTTCTCTTGGATGATATGGCTATCCCATTCTAATGAGCTCTGGTACCTGATTAGATAAATACCTGTAGCCATGTAGCCCTCCTGTTCCAGTGCAACAAAAAGAGCTTGTGGGGCATTACCATCCTAGCCATACCATTGCAAAGACAATGATATAGTCGACACATTCCCCCTACTCTTTACAGAGAAAATAGTTGCCAGATCAAGCAGATTTAAAATTGGTTTCCAAAATTTGAATTTATTATGTGATTTTAATCTTCTTAACTTTGTGTGCATAAATGATAATTATATTTTAAAATTTGTCAATCAATATCATTAATAGTTGTGTTTTCTTACATTCAAATTATAGAGAGTAATTTGAAGAAAATTAACTTACTGTTAAACACCTTCTGCTCAGAATCAACAGCACTAACAAGTAATTCAATTTTATGGTAAAAATGTTAAATATTAATAGTGCCATAGATAATAAACATGATGCTACAGAAGACACATTTCCACTGGGAGAAAATGCAGAACTAAGATTCAGTTAATAATTAAATAAACCATAGAGGAAGTTTCAAGATGTGTAGATTTTACATTAAGGAACAGACATAAACATTCTCTTGGATTAGTTTGAGGAAAAGTGAACCTGAAATTAAATTCTCTAAATCTCTCCATGTTTCTGTGCCTGTCTGTAGTTTGTGGTGACTGGTGTGTCTATTGTCTCTTGTGTGTGTGTGTGTGTGATCTGTTTGTCTATAGGTCTGTGATATGTTTTGCATGCTTATGTTCCAAATCTGTGTCAGGTTCTTCTGTGTCTGTTCCTACAATAAGAAAGGGAATTCTCTGAACACACTTAAAATCACAGAAAACATGGAATGAGAAAGAGATAAGAGATTCTTTACAACAATATTTAGCAGAGCTTTGCAAGAGAAGAAGTTACTTTACTGACTCTAGCTAATCCAAATTCTTTTTATGAGGCCACAGTTACTGTAATATGTAAGCCAAAACAATATGTAACAAAGAAAGAAAATTACAGACCAATCTCTCTCATGAACAATGATACAAAAATACTCAACAAAATATTAGGAAAGTGAATCCAAGACCACATCAAAAACATCATCCACTATGATCAAGTAGAGTTCAACTCAGAGATGCAGGGATGGTCCAACATATGGAAACCTGTCAATGTAATTCACCATATAAACAAACTGTAAGAAAAAAACCCATATGATCATCTTATTAGATACTGAAGAAGCCTTTGACACAATCCAACACACCATAACGATAAAGGTTGTAGAGAGAACAGGGATACAAGTTATATACCTAAACATAATAAAGGCAATATACAGCAAGCTGACAGCCAACATAAAATTAAATAGAGAAACTCAAAGTGATTCCATGAAAATCAAGGACAAGACAAGACTTTCCACCCTCTCTAGAGCTATTCAATGCAGTACTTGAGGTTCTACCTAGAGCAATTTTAAGTCTTTGAAGACAGAAACTGAATAGGTATCAGAAAATGGCTGGGTATTGGTGGCCTCACGCCTCTAATCCCAGCACTCGGGAGGCAGAGACAGGTGGATATCTGTGAGTTCGTGGCCAGCCTGGTCTCCAGAGCCAGTGCCAGGATAGGCTCCAAAGCTACACAGAGAAACCCTATCTCAAAAAATAAATAAAATAAAATAAAATAAAATAAAATAAAATAGATATCAGAAAATGGAAAGATCTCTCATGCTCATAGATTGGTGAGATTAAAATAGTAAAAATGCCAATCTAACCAAAAGCAATCTACAGAATCAATGCAATCCCCATCAAAAATCCCAACAAAATTCTTCACAGCCCTCAGGAGAAAAATACTCAACTTCATATGTAAAACCAAAACCCAGAACAGCTAAAACAATTAAGGAACAATAGAGGAACTTCTGGAGGTATCACTGTTCCTGACTTTAACCTCTACTATAAAGCTATAGTAATTAAAAATAATTTTGTAGTGGTGTAAAAAAAGACATGTGGATCAGTGGACTAATATCCCAAATATATACAGAACCTAATAAACTAGAAATCAAAATACCAAATAATCCTATTAAAAATGGGGTACATATTTAAACAGTGAATTATAACCAGAAGAATATCAAAGGACTGAGATACACATAAAAAAGTGTTGAACATCTTTAGCTCTCAAGGAATTGAAAATCAAAATGACTCTGAGATACCATCTTACACCTGTCAGAATGGCCAAAATCAAAATTGCTAATGACAACCTATGTTGGAGAGGATTTGGAGGAAGGGGAGCACTCCTCAACTGCTGGTGGGAGTGCAAACTTAAACAGAAACTTGGGAAATCAGTATTTTGGTTTCTCATTAAATTGGGAATCAATTTACATCAAGACCCAGCAATACTACTATTGGGCATATACCCAAAGGACACTTTCTCAACTAAGTTTATTGCAGCATTATTCATGACAGCCAGAACCTGGAAATATCCCAGATTACTCTCAACTAAACAATGGATAAAAATGTGATATATCTACACAATGGAGTATTACTCAATGGGAAAAAAACTGTGACATCATGAAATTTGCAGGCAAATGGATGGCACTAGAAAAAAATTATCCTGAGTAAGGTGACCAAGATTCAGAAAGATAAATATGGTATGAAATCACTCATGAGTGGATATTAGATGTAAAGCAAAGTATAACCAGGCCTCAGTCTCAGAGAAGCTAGGTATGACCCAAGGAGGAACAAATGGATCTCTCTGGGAAGCAGAAGTAGAAGGGATGTCCTGGGTAAACTGGGTGTGTGGGGGGAGTGTAGAGAGGAGGAGTGGAGGTTGAAAACATGAGGGATCAGGATATCGAGTTGTGGGCTGGACAGAGCAAGAGAGTGATGGGGGAGATATCTTGATAGATGGAATCATTGTGGGGTTAGTGTGAAACCTTGTCCCAGGAACCCTCAAAGATGACCTCCACTAAGAATGTTACCACAGTGGAAGGGGGGACTCTACTGGACTTCCCCTATAATCAAATTGGTGGCTGTCCTCATTGTCTTCATAGAACCCTCATTCAGTACCTGATGGAAGCAGATCCAGAGATCCAGAGCAAAGCCCTGGACCAAATTCTGGGAGTTCAGTTGAAGAGAGGGTGGAGGGAATGTATGAGCAAGGGAGAGATCAAGATCATGATGGGGAAACACACAGAGACAGCTTTCCTGAGCTTCTCAGAGCTCATAGACTCTGAACAGATAGCTAAGGAGACAGAAAAGGATTGATCTAGGCCCTTTTCATCTGGTGAACAATTGGATAGCTTGGTCTTTTGTGGGACCCTAGTAGAAGAACAAGAGAACAGGAGGAGAGGAGGGAGGGGAAACTGTGGTTGGTACATAAAATAAATTTTAAAAATGATGAAAACTGTGATAAAGTATTATTTATGATTTATTAAAGCTTGGTTGAGGGTATAGAAAGCAAAGCTAATCACAACCCACAGAGACAGGCAGTGGTGATATACACCTTTAATCCCAGCAGCTATACTAGCTAGCCATAGAGCCAGTCAGCGGTGGCATACAACAATAATCCCAGGACTCAAGAGACAAGCACATGGAACCCTGTTAGTTCAAGTCCACAATGAGCTACATAAAATTGATCCAGTTCTAAAGAGAAACAGCTCACACAAAGGTGATCTCAGCACTAGGCATCACACACCTTTAACCTCAGCACTAGGGAGGTATAAAAGGGAAAAGCAAAGGACCTCATGTAAAGATTTATTCTCCAGGCACTCAGAGGACAGGACAGACCTTTTATCCTGGGGTGGATAAATAATGTATCATAATAACGTATCACAACAAAAGAGTGGGAAAGAGTGGGAAATATGTAATGTGATTTAATTCCATAGGAGCTTACATTTAAGAATCCCCCAAAATATTATTTTCTGCTTCCTAAGGTATAAAGTCCAAGACAGTATTAAACAATGCACACACACACACACACACACACACACACACACACACACACACACACACACACACACACAAACAATCAAATTCCTTAGGAGCTGTGGACCTTTCGTGCTTGAATGTTGACCTATCAGGTGAGGTATACATACCCACTGGTGCACTGATGACTTGACTCTTTGGAGGTTAATAAATAAATCCAGATAGTGTTTGAGACTTGCTCTAAAAGAGCAGAACATATACCTAGTACCTCATTTCAGTTAAAGCCAATGAAGAATGATGTCACAAACCATAGGGAAATATCAGCTGCTGTTGTTTAGCTAAAAGAACACAACAACAGTCTTCCATATCTGTCACCTAGAGTACCTCTTAGAATTGGTGAGAAAACCTTCCTTTCTCATTGTGTTGTGGTAAACAGAGGTTGTGGTAAACACCTAACTCTGCCGAATATTGAGATTGTTTGGCTGTTCAAAGCACATCACTAGTGCCTGCTTCTAGAACCAATAAGTAACTTGGAAGAAAGGGTAAAAGCAATATAAGAAAAGGAGCATTAGGATGAATGTTATAAAATTCTGTCTTTGGGATAAGACATAGTCACTGAAATTATTAACATATAGAACCTGAGATACTTGCACAAGACTGACACAGGTTTGGCCCTTCAACATTGAATTATGGATAAAGGATGGAATCTTGGTTTCCCACTCCTCACTGAGGAGCTATTGGTAGTCAAAGTTCCTGAGAAAGATGTATTATTTTCTTCACTTATCTAGCCATAGGGAAATTGACTATACCCTAGTAATCCTCTACCCATGTTCACAAAAGAAACCCTAAAATCATAGGGTCATAAGTAAAAGTCAGGAATATAGAAGGACTGTTTGGGAAGAAGATAGTCACCAGAATGGGAAGGGGATGAAGGGCTGTTTTGATACAAAATTGATATTTGTGAAATCATCAAAAAATTCAAGCAAAAGATTCATCCAGGAAATAGAAACATTGCTATCCATACTGTCCATACTAGTCTTTCCCCAAATCAGTCCATATTATTCTTATAGATTAATAGATAGGCTCTTATGACAAAACTAATCTGTTACATTGAATGCTCATATAGGAATTTAACTTAAATTCTAAACATAGGCACTGTATCTGATCCATTATACTACTCTTCTGTTTCCTTGACACAATGGTATATAAAAACATCATCAATTAAACCTCCCAAAGTACTTTTTTTCAAGATGATTTTGATGTAAATAAAACTATGAACACTCTACCTAGTGAAAACCTATGGAATATTTTATCACAGCCACTTAAGGTACATGGAATTGTTCAAACCCTAGGGAAGCTGAGATTATTCTCAGAGGTAGATCACCTCTCAGGGAAGCCACATTAAATTCCAGTTGCAATTAAGGAGGGATTTTGGCTCTATTTTTTCTTTATCCTTAAAATATGATTAAAACTTTATGAAGGAGCACTTTGGGCCTTCTCCATCTTCACGGGTAGGACGGAAGACTTGGTACAAACATTGCTTTTTAGTCACCATTGAATGGATTATGACAAGAGAGAAGAACTGGCTGCCTCTTGATTTTACACCAAAATATCACATGGTAAGATTCATAAACACATTTGTACATTTTCAGAAATTTTTTGATTGTGAAAAAGTACTTCAATATTTGTTTATTTTTTATTTTTTCTCAGGCTAATTTGTGTTTGATGAATATATTGAGGTTTTTATATTATAATTGGGTTCTGGAGGGCATTATATAAACATGCCTTATTTGTAATGCCAATTTTATGACCAAAATCCAGGCATACAGAATCTAGTCAAGCTTATATGTGAAGGGCCCAGAAAATAGCACTTAAAAATAGTAGCTTCCCATGCACCCAATAAATAGCAGTTGTTAAAGAGTAAGACATTTCTTCCTTCCCTTTCACTATCATTCTTTTTCCCTCTCTCCCTCCTTTATTGCTTTCTTTCTTTCTTTCTTTCTTTCTTTCTTTCTTTCTTTCTTTCTTTATTTCTCTCCCCCTCCTGTTATTAATCTCTTTGCTTCCTTTCTTGCTCAGCATTTCTTCTTACTCCCCTTTGACTCTTAATTTCTTCATGTTTAATGTAATGAAATATATTTCACCTTTTTATCTCTTCGCAAAAACCAAGTAATGTAAAAAAGTGCATATTCAATTATGTTGAATAAAAATCACCTTTCCTATGTTTGAATATAAATGTGGTATGCTTTGAGAATGAATAAACAACACTAGAAATGGTGCATTGAAAATGCTGTACTAAACTTTATACAATACTGCAAACAAATATAAAATGTTCTTTATACACAGTGACAAATGGTTCAGATAAAGGTATTATGGTCAAATTAAGGTCACAAAATGAATTCTATGAATTAAGCATATTTAATTTCCCTGAAGCACTAGATTTCTGCCTCAGAAAAATCTTAGTTGAAATTCAGAACTGCTGAAGTGTTCCTGGACTGATCCCTTAAAAGTGTTTTAATTGCCATCAAAAGAGAAATTTGGCATCAAAATTGGCATCAAAAGAGAAATTTCATAAATAATTCTGAAGGAGCTAATAGGAATCATGGAAACATCCTTTCCCCTACATTTCAGATATAACAAGACAAAGGATCTATAGACATCTCTGGGACTATGCAGAACAATCATAAAGATAGGAAAAGCATTAGTTACCCAAAGAGAAAGCATTTCCTAGAGATTTGCTGAAAGGAGTTTCCATAGCTACAGATATAAGCAAGCAATATTTTATTGGCACTTAACAGTCTGAAATAAAATATGAATGGCTCATAAGATTTACCATGAATATAATTTCATGTTATGTTTTAATTTATTATCATTGGTAATAAAATATTTTGTTTGAAATATATTTACATACTACCTAGAACAATATTTCTGCTAATTCCTCTGAAAGCTTTGAATGATATTCATGCTTTAAATTAACAAGGAAATCTTGTTATCTATATGTAGATTGGATGTGCTCTAGTGTTTCAATTGATCAGTGCATGGTGCTTATTATATATAGAGATGGGCATGATAATAAGCCTTAATCCCATGAAGGATGGGAAGGGCAGGGCAACGTGCATAGCTGAATACATGGAGAAACACTTCCCAATGTGACTCCTTAAGGATATGGCTCAGAAACCACTGTTCCTTTTCTGCTAGCCATGGAGAGGATCAAAAACAGCCTTTGGATAGCCAACTGCATGATGTTTAGGGGTAAGGAGGGGATGGGATATCTCAGGAGAAATATTGGCAGAGTCAGTTGGTCCTTACATGAAAATATGGATTTGAAATTTAAGACTTCATGGTGGTTGGAGAGGGTTGACTCAACATAATGGCCAATTAAGGTAAGATTGTAATTGCTCAAAATATTAATGTGAGATGATATACTGTCAGCATAAGCTCACTACTGTAAATAATGGTCTACAAATCTCAAAACCTTTCTAGAACTTCAAAGAAAATTAATTTTGTAGATTTTAATTTTGATAATTTAATTAATTTTTATAATAGTATCAATTTATAAATTATAAAATGTATACCATTTCATAATTAATTTCTTTATTATAACATGTAGTAACAATATCACTAAATGGTCATGTAATTTTCCTTGAATTTCTGGCATAAATCACTATGAAAATGCTTCATATTTGAGGTCTTCATGTTAGTAGTGTTTCATTGGTAATATGATGTGGTAGTGAGTCAAAGTTTTGTTTTCTACAAATCATTCCTGTTATGAGAATTTTAGATATTTCTGTGTTCAAACTTTACACTGGATCATCATCTCATTTCATTTTTAGGATATATATTGAAGACTAAGTTTACTAATACAAACATAAATAGACTTGTGGTTTTGAGATATTTCCTGATAAGTTTTCTAAAACTATTACTGGAATAAAATGATACTTTTATAATTGTTATAGCTTTTAAATAATCCTGAAATACTCATGTGTCTTTTACAATGTATAGTCTGTACAATATCTTGATATAAGATATTGGCAAGGTCTATCATAGACCAGGCAGGGTTCAACATCACAATTTAGATTAGGGTGACCTTAAACTCTCCCATAATCAAAGCCTTGAATTAAAACATTATTTCATTACAGCTAGACAAATCCACAGTTTTGTGTCAGAAAAGCACAAATAAAATAGAGCAGAAGTTCCATCAGATCACTCACATGGTTTCACTTGAATTTTCTTCACAGTTTTATTCTGCATGTAGTAGTCAAGAACATGAAGAAAACTCAGATGTGCTTGTCATATTTGAATAAAAAATTTGAACAATATCATTTTATTGTTGAAAATTCATTTCATAATGGACCTTGGGTTAGGTCAATCATCTTCTAAATGATTTATAATCAATAAATCTTGTGAGAATAAAAAAGAACCCTGCTATACATTTCAGTGGATATTATTACACAAAATTTTGAAATTGCTTTATTGGAAATACAGTGGTCCCATTTTGTTTGTAACTAGTGATCCTATTAAATAGCATGAAAAAAGCTGAAATTTACCTAATTTGTAGATGAACATAGAGTGTGGTATTTTGAATGCAATTGGCCCCCATAATGTCATGGAGAGTGGCACTATTAGGAGGTGTGATTTGTTGTAATGGGTATGGCCTTGTTGGAGGAAGCATGTCATTGTGTGCATGGGCTTTGAGGTTCCCTATGCTTAGAATACCACTGAGTGTTTGAGTTGCCTTCCAGTTGCCTGTAAGACTCTCAGCTCTGGCAGCATTTCAGTCTGCATGATGCCATGCTGCCTGCCATGATGATAATGCACTGAACTTCTGCAACTGTAAGTGAACCACCCCAATTAAATGTTTTTCCTTATAAGGGTTGGTGTGGTCATGGTGTCCCTTCACAACAATAAAAACCCTACCTAGGTCATGGGGCTTTGTTTCCCTTGTAATCTCCTGTTCCACTTGGTGCTCTCTGTGGAAAGGCTTCCTGAAAATTAAAGTGCTGCCCCATAAGTCCTGTTGATCCTCCTTCCTCTTAGGAGCATTTACAGATGTGAAACCAGAGATTTCTGGAATTTTGGGAACATTAGGTAACCTAAATCAGATATAGTAAAAGGTAGAATCTGAATCTAAGCATGATTTTAATGAATTTAAAGAAAGTTTTTATATCCTTCCCTTGTACTCTCTCTCTCTCTCTCTCTCTCTCTCTCTCTCTCTCTCTCTCTCACTCTCTCTCTCTCTCTCTCTGTTTTGTTTGGTCTTTTAATTTTTTTGTTAAAGTTATAACTTTTTTTCTCTTTCCTTCCCCCAACTCCTTATATCTTCTTTCCCATACAGCCCTCCCATAAGTATACCCTTAAACCTACTGGAGGTTCATTGCAATAGTTTTGTATAAGTATAGTATCCCTTGTGAATTTGTCTTGTTTGAAGTCCTTTGTTTACCCTGCTTTAGTCATATAATCCTTGTGGATGAGATTAAGTTGCTAATTAACATGTCTTATAGTAAATTTATATCATTCTTTAGCCATACTTCTAATAGAATAATATTTATTTAATAGACAAGGTTGCATTTTAAATACTTATTTATTTTAAATGTATGTGCTTCAGTGTTTTGCCATGTGTGCATGTATGTGTACCGACTAGTTTCTGCTTGGTACATACATATTCCAGAAGAAGATGGTATCTCTTCTTGGATATGAGTATGCTGTGAAGTGACCCAGATTTTCTGGAATAGAAGCAAGTACTCTGAAATGTTGAACCATCCCCTGCAACCTCTACACAAGTTTCAATTTCTTTGTTTTTGTTTATTTGTTTGTTTGTTTGATTTCTCTGTGTACCTTTGTAGACAAGGCTGGCCTTGAACTCACAGAGATATGCCTTCCTCTGCCTCCCGAGTTCTGTAATTAAATTAGTGTCCTTGGCAAACAAGTCTCAGGAATCTAAACTATATTCAACTATTTTCATCACTTCTGCTGTATGGTTTTTAAGTAATTTTCAAATGTTGGTAATTATTTTAACCTTTACTCTGGTGCCATTTTCAAGATGCCTCATTAACACACAAACAAAGGAAGATATTTTTCCTTCCATTTCTTTATTTTTTGTTTTTATTTTACATTCCAACCACAGCTCTCCCTCCCAGCCCTCCTTCCACACTGTTGCCTCCTCCCAAACATTCCCACCTCCCCAGTAGCCCACCCCCAGTCTACTCCTCCTCACTGGTAAGGGCTCCCATGAGAAGTCAACATAGTCTGGCACAATAGGTTGGAACAGGGCCCGGTCTGTCTCCCAGGCATTAAGACTGAGCACATCAATCCACCATAGGGAATGGGCTCCAACAGACTAGCTCATGTACCAAATTACATCATGGTCCTACTGCCACTGAAGTTTTAAAGAGAGTGGGAGACTACAGAAAGACCAACTGAAGTTCTCATTGAGAAAAAAACTCACACCCTTCACCCTGTTGATGCATGTGAAAAGGATAGAGCCAGCCTGTTTTAAAAAAATTAGGCAGTTTGTTGTTTAAAATTACCATTTTAGTTATAACTTTTCATAAAAATAGCAACAATAACCCATGCCACATATTGTTCAATAAAACCTATGGCCTGAGCAGTTACTATTTTTTTTGCATTAGTTTCACTTAATTGTCATTACAACATAATTATTCTGAAATGATGAGATGTAAGTAAAATTTTAACTGTTTAATAGTTGAATCATTTGTAATACTAGACATTGCCCCACATAACCATTTCTTTCATGAAAATTAGATTAGTTCAAAAAGTAGTTAGGATATTCTGGAGTTCACTAAAGTGCTTTCATTTCTTCTTCTGCTGGTAGATAACATTCTGCTTCAGTGAATTTTTGCAGACTCTCTGGCACTGCCTCATTCAACCCAGATAGCAGATTGATAAATTACAGAATATTGCTTACCAGATATGTGATTTCAAATGTTGCCCAATACTTCATTTCAAAAAGTCCTTTGAGAATTACTAAATTTGAACCTTCAAAGGTAATCTATTCCTATTTTATACCACATAGAGGGTTTGTGTGACAAATTTAAAATATGTCTAAAGCATTTAATAATTTGCTTTTCTCTCTATTCTCCTGATATACAACTAGGCACTACAAAATATCCTAATATTCTGTTTTCAAAAACAGAATAAAAGTAATAAAAATCAGTAAAGATAGTTTTGCAAAATAATGGACCCATTTGTTGATGCCTGTATTACGAATTAAATGAAACAATATCTTTTCTTTATTTCAGATTGATGTGAACAGACTTTACTTTATCTTCCTCTTGAGAATCATGCAAAACCACAGCTTTGTCACTGAGTTCATACTCCTGGGACTTTCACAGAACCCAAAAGTTGAGAAGATATTATTTGTTGTATTTTTGTTGCTCTATCTTACAACTATTGGGGGCAACATGACAATTGTGGTGACCATTATTTGGAGTCCTGCACTTCTAGGATCCCCCATGTACTTCTTTTTGGCATTCCTGTCCTTACTGGATGCATGCGTCTCTTCTATTGTTACACCTAAGATGATTATAGATTTGTTCTATAAGAGAAAGACCATCTCCTTTGAATGTTGCATGACACAAGTGTTTGCTGTGCACTTCTTCAGTGCTGTGGAAGTGATCATCCTGGCAGCCATGGCCTATGACCGTTATGTGGCTATTTGCAAACCCTTGCACTACACTTCCATTATGAACAAGAGAGTCTGTAGCATTCTTGTGGGAGTAGCCTGGGCAGGGGGCTTCTTGCATTCTATCATACAAATTATATTCACTTTGCAATTGCCCTTCTGTGGACCCAATTTTATTGATCATTTCATATGTGACTTGTTCCCATTATTGAAGCTTGCCTGCATTGACACACACATTTTTATCATTTTGGTGTTTGCCAACAGTGGGTCTATCTGCATCATTATCTTCTCCTTTTTGCTTATCTCTTATGGTGTTATTTTGTTCTCTCTGAGAAATCACAGTTCTGAAGGTAGACGTAAAGCTCTCTCCACTTGTGGATCCCACATTACTGTTGTGGTCTTGTTCTTTGTTCCATGCATATTAATATATGCACGACCTACATCCCCATTCTCTTTGGAGAAAAATGTGTTTATATTTGCTGATGTCTTGACCCCATTGCTCAATCCTATGGTTTATACTTTTAGGAATAAGGAAATGAAAAATGCTATCAGGAAAATGTGGAGGAGTTTTATAGTGTTTCCTGATACATAACAAGGTAGTTAAAATTTTAGGTTGCATAGTTCTGTTGGAGAAAAAAAAGCCTGCACTATGAACCATAGAACTTTGTATCCTCATTGCCCATGATTATAGGCAAGTATGGCAATGCACTTTTAACCCAGTGCTGGTATTGCTGAAACAGGTAGGATGCAGTTGATCCGTGGACAGCTAATCTGTTAGATATCAGGTTTTCCAGGTTTATTCACTGACCTTGTTCAAGGAAATAAGACAGTGAAATAGATGAAGATACTATATTCCCTCTTCTTGGTCTTCATGCACATGAATGGGCACTGGTAGTGCCTTCCCCACCTGCATCAAGTGCACACACACACACACACACACACACACACACACACACACACACACACACGAAAGAGAGAGAATACACATAAAGCACATGAACAAACAAGCCAAAATATATTTAGAACATATATAGAAGATGGATAACTTAAGGCATAAAAATTGGTAATAAATTTGAGATGAAGAGGAAGGGAAGAGTTTGAAGGATAGAAATGATCTAAATACAGTACTTATGTAAGAATTCTCAAAAAATAAAAAAGAATAAAGAAATCATTATTTACATAGACATGTACTTTAGACATTACTCATATAGAAAGATATTAGATTATTTTGTAGAGAATTCATTAATATTAGGGGTAAAATGCTTGGTTTTGGAGCTCACAATTTTTGTTAATTGATTTTTCATCATTGCTGTATAAAATTAAAGACATTTACATTTTATGCTTTTGCAAGTCTAATGAAATAATTGGAAGAGATTTAAATATCAGAATGTTTACTATTCACGCTGTTTGTTAAAATGTTTAAAAAATAAATATGCATTTTATTATTTTTGTTACTATTTTTATTTTATTCTTTATCCTTATACTTTTTTATTTGTTTAATTTATTTTTATTTAAATTATTAACAAACTTGCTTCACATGTCAATCTCAGCTGCCTCTCCCTCCTCTCCTCTCCTGTCCCCCAAATCCCCCCAAGCCCCTACCCCATTCCCCCTCCACTCCCCAGGGAGGGTGAGGCCCTCCATGGAGTATCTCCAAAGTCTGTCATATCATCCCAGGTAGGGCCTACGCCCTCCCCCATGTTTCCAGGCTGAGAGAGCTTTCCTCCATTTGGAATGGGCTCCCAAAGTCCATTCGTGTGCCATGGATAAATACTGATCTACTACCCGAGGCCCCATAGATTGCGGAGGCCTCCTCAGTTACTTACACCCACATTCAGGGGGTCTGGATTAGTCACATGCTGGTGTCCCAGCTATCAGTCTGGGGACCATGATCTCCCTCTTATTCAAGTCAGCTGTTCTTGTGGGTTTCTCCAGCCTGGTCTTGTCCCCTTTGCTCATTACGCGTCCCTCTCTGCAACTGGGTTCCAGGAGTTCAACTCAGTGTTTAGCTGTGGGTGTCCTGCCTCTGCTTCCATCAGCCACTGAATGAAGGCTTTAGGATGGCATATAAGGTAGTAATCAATCTCAATATTGGGGAAGGGCATTTAAGATAGTCTTTCCAATATTGCTTAGATTTCCAGTTGGTGTCATCCTTGTAGATCTCTGGAAATCTCCCTAGTGCCAGTTCTCTCCTCAAACCTATAACGGCTCCTTCTATTATGGTATTTCTTATCCTGCTCTCCTCTATTCTTCACTGACTCAACCTTCCTTTCTCTCTCTCCTGCCCCCATGCTCTCAATTCACTCAGGAGATCCTGTCCCATACCCCTTCTCTGGGGTACCATGCATATCTCTCTTACAGTCTTCCCTGTTTCCCAGACTCTCATCAGCAGCCATTCTAGTCTTGCTACTCCACCCTCCATTTGAGAGGTGAGTCCCATTTGCTAGCCTAGCCTATCTCCCTCTCTCTGAGACCTCTGACTGTGGCCCCTAGACCTTTCCTGCCAACAAACCCCACAGAGAGACCTGGAGGCAAAACAAAGCAGGCTGTTTCATTCACAGCCATTCTGATCTTTCCCCTCCACCCTCTGGTTGAGATAAGGAGAGACCCCACCAGCAAGAACTGAACATCCCAACACAGTTGAAGCAGAAGAGAATGACCTTAAAAAACGTCATGAAAATGATCGAGGTCTGCAAACAGGATATGAGAAAAATCCCTTAAAGAAATGGAAAAAACTGCTGTTATTCTTCTAAATGAAAGAGATGTCAAAATGCCTTCCAAACATCCAGATTTATATCTCAGTTACTTTCAGTATTTGACAGAGAAGCCTCTTTATGTGAGGATTAATGAAGAGTTTTTCAACTACGGGATGAGAATATGTAAATGTTCAATATCAAAAACTTTAAAAATCCAGCACCAAAAATTTTTGCTCAGGATTCAAAAAAGGGAACTACAAATAAGAGACGGAACTAAAATCTGAGGGTAAAAGGAATTGACTAACAAACAATTGCTCCTCTGCATGCTCTTTATTCTTCTTCTGTTTTCTTTCCCCGTTGCTGTTCTGTTCTCTGTTTCTGTCTGTCTCTCCATTTCTTTGTCTCTCAAATTCTTGTCTTCCCCCAGTTCTTGTGGGTACAGATGTATATTAATTCTTTTATAATGTAGTGTGTGGCTTCAGTTTCTCAGGGTCAACAAGGCAGATAAAATTTACCCACAAAGTAATAAACTAAAACTGATAGGAGAAACTTTTAGCATCAATTACTTAGGGCTGTAGGTCAAAAAGAGGGTCTAAGTTTAATTTGAACATGGAAAAAAAAAATGGTGCCTTCCAGTGCTCTGGCCTCAGTGGTAGCACAGTCCATTAGGAAAGTTTAGTTTTCCTTGAGGATGAGCAAATGGGATGATAACTTTTGTCTTTATCTTCTCAGGGGAAACAAGAAGGAACAATAAATCTCAGAGCTAAAATTTTGAGTTAATACAACAAGAAATTTGAGAATCTTTTAATGCAGGGTTAGTTTAGGTTATTGCTTCTCTATCTGCCAGGGAGGTAAAGCTAGAGCATGCTTATGTTTTCTATCCATCTAGGCAGCTATGAATTAACAACTTTGGATATGTAGTACTTATATATCCTTGGATATTTGGGGATGTCTTAGATGGAATGCTTTCACCTGGGCCCGAAACACTGACCAAATGCCGGTCAATAAAAGTAATTGCAGGAGGCAGATCTCTGACATTACAATGGAGAGGGGAACAAGGACCTGATAGTGGGAAACAGGCCTCACACTTAACTAAGGAAGATAATCAGTAAACTAGGACCTATTAATGCATTCCAGATATTTACTCATAGCTAGGGAGTGTAATCAGTAAAACTTCAAATGCATGGGAGAAGTTTGTTCCCAATAAATGATCTGATGGTGCTTAATGGTGGGAAGTGAATCCCAAGTTTGTTACAGAAAGAAATAAGTTACAGGAAGAATGTATAGCAAGACACAGCCAATTCATTCATGAGATTATAATGTCAGGTACAACTTTGTCCTTATTTCATCCATCAGAAGATTTCTTAATTCTTCTGCGTTACCTCGTGATGTGAAGGCTGTACAATTACAGCCTTCTGTAATTGGGATCTTGTGGTTTGTCAAAGTTCAATACTCACCCATAAATGAGACAGCTATTTCAACACTTCATGGACCAAGAAACAGCTCAAAATAAAGGACAATATGGAATATAAGATCTATGGGGTGGGAGGTGTGCTTTAATACACCTACTATGATATGGATATTTTGTTTTAAAAAGCATTAGATTGTGGTTACCTGAATAACACTGGCACAAGATCTGTCCTTTAGAACTCTCAGGAATAGGGGAAGGACTCATGAATTTCCACACATCCTGAATTTAATGGTTGTTGATAAGATAACTTCATGTGTAGACAATAGTAAGTTTCCATTGGTCCTGTCTTAATTTTCAATCAAGCTCATATGAGCAAATGTATTTAACACATTTCTCAATAAAAAAACATATAAATATATTAAGAAGTATTTGAAAAGAAGGAGTAGTGCAAGACAGGAAAAGAGAAGTTATGTGGTTAACATAACCATAACACATTGTGTACATATATGGAATTGTCAATAAATAGCAAAAAGAAAAGAAAAAATTCTAAGAGCAAATAAAAATATTTCTACTATTATTTTATATATTTATGAAATCATATACATATTATTTATCTTCTTTAAAGAAAAATTAGTTTTACCCAAAATAGTGAATGATCTCCTGAGAGATTTCTTAAAAAAATTCCTTGTAACAAAAAGAATTTTGGTTAAATATTGCACAGAAACACTGTATTCCACCCATTATAAAATTGATACATTATTTGCCAAAGATGGCATACAAAAGCATTAGCAAAAGCAACCTTAATATAATTTTAAAAATATACAGCATAGGATTGGATGGACATGAATGCATTATGAATAAAGTTATAAGTGTAAACATGGAAACAAGTGTCTTGCAATCTCATGAGGACAAGTATTTTCTAAACCCTGAGGGAACTAAGAATTACTCTCATAAATTCATGATATCTTCGGAAAACAACTTTAAATTCTGGATACACTGAAGAAAGAATTTTGGTTTCTTCATTTATATTTAACTAATCTGCCACAATGAACCTAGCACTTGAGAAGCACAGGTAATGTTCTTCACGATCACTGCCAGGGCTGTTCTCTTGCTCTCTCTTAGATGTGCCAGTGTCAGTTCAATCAAGAAGTGGGCACCTTTAGTGAGCAAAAAGATTAAGCTAAAAATGACTTCATTTTTAAGTTAGCATTAGTCTTTGTTTCTTTCTTACTAAGATTCGCTGTTTTGCCGCTTTTTTGTTTGTTTGTCTTTTGTAGGAGGAGGTTGTTAAAATGTGAGTTTCTAAGACTGAGAACAAGAGCTTTAACATTTTGCCACTGATTAAGAACCAATGTATTCACACCTTTATAATTCTACCATAGCTGATAAAACCTAGTGCTTTATATTGTGAATAAATATGAAGAAAAACACTTAGCAGCTTTGACTATGGAAAAAGAATTAGATATTATTGTCCCTGATCTGCATAATTGTTTGAATTCACTTTTTCCTTAATGCAACATTTCTTCTTACATTATTATTTTTATATGATTTTCACAAAAGAACTTTGAATGGCCCTAGACTTGTTATGTAGGAACATGAATTAACCAGACCTATCCTATAGAAAAAAATAAAGGTGTAGATCTGAAAAAATAATCCTTATAATGTGGAGCAGTTTTTCTTTTATTTCCATTGTCATGTAAGAAATGCTGAGTTTTATTCTAATACTTCATGCAAGGACTCCATGCCCACTGATCTCGTTACTCATTGCAGTTCTTTGTTGATTGTGATTTACACAGAATGACAAATGGTAATTTATATGATGACCATCTTACTCTTCTTTAAAAGATTACTGTCTAATTCGATGACACAGTGACCATGTAGTGTGGTTTTTTTATTGTGCTTTTTTTAATATAGCTTATTACTGGAAAGAGAGTTCATACTATAGATAATAGTGAAGAACTATCCTATGAACATCATGACATTGTTGATTCAAAGTATATGCATGCAAATGTATTCTTCCTTGTTTTCTTCTATAATTACAATTGTATGTGTTCTTTGTAAATACAAATCATTAAAATCAAGGATCTTTTCTTCGCTGTATACATACATTAGTATATTAGTCATAGGTCTGTATTTACATAAACATATATTTAAATATTTATATCTATGCATGTGTATTCATACAGATATTCAGAAAAATATATTTGGTAAAACATTTCTACTATATTCATGAGAAGATAAAATACATTTAAAAGCTGTGACTTCCTGAAGAAATTGAGTTCAAGAGCTGGAATATTTGTCTGCATGAAGCAGCTGGGTTTACAAGTGAGTGGATAACTCCTAGCATTCTGAGGGCAATACCATGAGTAAGATTTTTACATTGTCTAATTTGATTCTCCTTATACTCATTGAAGATGAGTAAGTAATCTGTTTATGGACATATTTCATACCAAATTTATATGAATGTCAAACCATATTTTTGTAGGTTGATATTTTTCATAAAATGGCATAAATGTCTGTCAGGTAATTAAAACTTGGGACTCTAAAATACATTTAACAATTAAGTTTCTCCTCTTCCGCTATATAATTTTCACATAGGTTATTGGTCCTTCATCTTTTATATTTCCATCCTTTACCTTGTTGCTTTTATTGAAATGCCTAATTAACACATGACAATGGAATGCACTGTAGCCTATTTATAAACAGAGGGAGAATATACAGACCACATACACATTGAAATTCTCATTGTTTAAAAACAAACTCACTCTGTCCCTTGGTGATTATCAGGAGAGAGCATGAATGGTGGACACAGAGGCTCTTAAAATCCAAATTTAAACAACTTGCTTCTTTGACCTTAAAAATTTAGTTAAAAGTTTTACACTTGTCACATATTTTAACTAGGAGTTTAAAACCTGTCCAGTCTCATTTTTCGACTCCACTTACTCACTATGACCACAACATCATTTTTAATATGATGAACACACTGAGCACACTGTAAATTGACAATATTAATTTTAACAAGTTCTGTATTGGTACCATATTAATGGCATTTGCTTTGTTGTAGAGAACTTTCTGTGTTATGAAGAACAGATTGCTTGATTCAAATTCTAATATACTTCATGCTTTGCAAAAACATAATGATGTCATGGTTTTCAGAATACATTTTATCTCTTTTATTGGTAGATGGAGCTTCAATTCATCACTGTAGATGACTCAGCATTACCTTACTCAATTCCGATGTCAGACATGATTACTAAAGTATAGTCTTGATTTCCAACTGACTTCCAATATTTCACTACAAGAAACATTTAGATTGATAATAGATGAAAATTCAAATATGGATTTCTCTATCACAAATAGTTTTATCAAAAATATTAACAGTTGTGACTATTTTAAATTATTGAGGTATTTATATTTCAAGTATATGTGATTTCTAATGATATGTTTCAAAAATCTTTACACTACTCTGTTCTGAATGGGAATAAAATCAATGAAGATACTTTCTCATAAACATTCACTGTATTGTTGATGATTTATTATAAATTTGTAAGATATATTTTTCTTACAATTGCAGAGTTTATATATTTTTCTTTAAAATTCCTCTGGAGAACCATGCATAACCAGAGTTTTGTCAATGAGTTCATACTCCTGGGGCTTTCACAGGACCCCCAAATTGAGAAGATATCATTTGTTATGTTTTCATTAGTCTATCTTGCAACCGTTGTGGGCAACATGATGATTGTGGTGACCATTGTTTACAATCCTGCCCTGCTGGGGTCCCCTATGTACTTCTTCTTGGCATTCCTATCCTTCTTGGATGCATGTGTCTCTTCTGTTGTCACACCAAAGATGATTGCAGATTTGGTTTATGAGAAGAAGACTATTTCTTTTGAATGTTGCATGACACAGGTCTTTGCTTCACACTTTTTTGCTGCAGTGGAAGTCATCATTCTGGCAGCCATGGCCTATGACCGCTATGTGGCCACTTGTAAGCCCTTACACTACTCTTTCATCATGAACAGGAGGCTCTGTGGCATTCTGGTGGGTGTTGCCTGGGCTGGAGGATTCTTACATTCTATCATACAAATGTCCTTCACTTTGCAATTGCCTTTCTGTGGACCCAATGTCATTGATCACTTCATATGTGACTTGTTCCCATTGCTGAAGCTTGCCTGCACTGACACACACATTTTTGTCATTTTGGTGTTCGCCAACAGTGGGTCTATCTGCATCATTATATTCTCCTTTTTGCTTGTTTCTTATGGTATCATTTTGTTCTCTCTGAGAGGTCACAGTTCTGAAGGAAGACGTAAGGCTCTGTCCACCTGTGGATCCCATGTGACTGTTGTAGTGTTTTTCTTTGTTCCTTGTATATTAATATATGCACGACCTACATCTGCATTCCCTTTTGAGAAAAATGTGTTTGTATTTACAGATGTTATGACACCATTG
This sequence comes from Cricetulus griseus, assembly GCF_003668045.3. NCBI lineage: Eukaryota > Metazoa > Chordata > Mammalia > Rodentia > Cricetidae > Cricetulus > Cricetulus griseus. Next base: position 87,602,998 of record NC_048599.1, read on the forward strand.
CTCAATCCTATGGTGTACACTTTCAGGAATAAGGAAATGATAAATGCCATCAGGAAAATGTGGAAGAGGCTGGTACTGGTTTCTGATAAATTTTAAAACATTTTATTTAAAGGACAGAGGAGATGGCTCAGTGGATAAAAGTACTTGTTATTTAATAAGAAGGAGTTTTGTTTGCATCCTTAGCACTGATGGCTTAAGCCAGTTATGGTAGATCATCTTTTATACACATTTCCTGAATAAGAACCAGGCAGTTCTCAGGGATGTACTGGAAAATGAATCTTTGAACACAACTAGGACAAGGCTCAGTCACAGACATTTCCTCAAGGACATGAGTTAAAGAGTTATAGAAAATGATCTTCAATGCCTCTTGAAATCTTTTAACCCGTGTGTTTTGGTACCCACATTTCCTACATGTTCTCACACATTAAACACATACACAAACTTAATAAACATATATAAACAAATCAAATAATTACACTTAGCAAGCTTAATATAAAAGAGCAGACAAAATACCCATTCACTATGCAAGCTCTTCATGGTTACATGTATATAAAAATGTAAGACACTATTCTGTAGAGAATGTATTAACACTATATATGAGAAATCTTTTTGTGACATCACACTTTTGATATGCATTGAATACTCAGATTGTCATATAAATTTAGTCAGTTTCAGTGAACATGTACATTTTGAATTGGCATTCAGAAATGATACTGTGAAGCTTTACAATAAATTTTATAGTTTCCATATTGAATGTAATTTAAGTGTAAAAAAGTTCATGATAGATTATAGATTAAAAATATAAAACAAATATATTTATATACATTTTTATAAATCCTAGATTGTATTGATCTGGGGTCTGTTTATTATGGAGTGGGATATTTTTAATTTTACAAATATTTTTCATCAAAATACAGATGTAAGAAACATGAAAAGAAAATTAAAGTCCATTGAACTTTATATTCTTAAAAATCTAAGTAACTATGGAGAGGGATTTAGATATTAGAATACCACTTAAAAATTAGTCTTGAAGTTGAGAGTAGAAATATGCTGTAAATATTCCAGAGGAATACAGGTTCCTTAGTGGCATTGGGATTACATGAGCTACAAATACAGAGAGGAACATGATTAGAAACTTTATATTATTTTTTCAAATTTAATATGTGAACATAGAATTTATTTTTGACACAGCATCTCCCTCTGGCTATGTCGACTCAACTGTCTTCAAACTCTCAGCAATCTGCCCAGTTCTTTTTGAGTATAGAGATTAAACTTGCACACAAACAGGCCCACAGCAAATGGGATTTTAAATCATTAGGGATTTGTGGGAAGTTGGATCTGCTTGAGGAAGAATAACTATCACATCAAACACTATTGCATATATTCCTTTGTTTGTAAGTAGATCTGTCTCTTCTTAATTTTTGATATTTAAAATATTCCATAATTTTAATATATTTTGAGATACTTCATTTCTTTTTTAATCATTTTTTTCAAATAATCTTTTCTCATTTTATATACCAATCTCAGTTCCCACTCCCTCCCTACCTCCTAGTCCTCCCACCTTCCCCCTACCTAACTTCCCCCATCCGATCTTCAGACAGGGTAAGGCTTCCCAAAGTGAGTCAACAAAGTCTGGCACATCATTTTGAGGCAGGACCAAGGCCCTTCCCCCCTATATCTAGTCTCATTGAGGTATCCCTGCAAAGACAATGGGCTCCAAAAAGCCAGTTCAAATACTAGGGATAAATACTGGTCTCACTGCCAGTACCCCCACAGACTGTCCAAGCCACACAAATGTCATTGACATTCACAGGGCTTAGTTTGGTGCTATGCAGGTTCTCCACCACAGTCAGTCCTGAGTCACTGAACTCCCACTACTCAGGTCAGCTGTTTCTGTGGGTTTCCCCTTCATGGTATTGACCCATTTGTTCATATTATTGGCCTTCCCTCTCTTCAACTGGATTCTGGGAGATAAGTCTAGTGCCTAGCTATGGATCTCTGTATCTGCTTTTATCAGTTACTGGATGAAGTTTCTATGATGATAAATCAGGTAGTTATCATTGTGATTACAGGGAAAGGACAGTTCAGGCACCCTCTCCACTAATGGTTAAGATCTTATCTGGGTCATCTTTGTGGATTCCTGGGGATTTTCCTAGTGTCAGGTTTCTTGATAGCCCCATAATGGCTCCCACAATCAAGATATCTCTTTCCTTGCTTTCCCTCTCTGTCCTTCCCCCACCTCAACCACCTGTTCCCTCAAGCCCTCCTCAGCACTCCCTTTCCCCTCCCCTTTTTTCCTCTTCCCCATGCTCCCAATTTTCTCAGGAGATCTTGTCTATTTCTCCTGCCCAGGCAGATCCAGGTATGACTGTGTTAGGGTTCTTTCTTACACTCTATTTGCTAAGCCATTTTCACTTATTGAAGTTAGCTTTCTATTCCAAGAGAAATAATAGATAACTAAGCAAAGATTGCTTATTTTCTATGCAAACTAGAAAATAACAAGAATGGCTTAAAAGAATAATGATGGGTGCAGAAATGTTGGTATCTGATACCTGCCCATTACTTAGTAAATGTTACCTGATTTGAGGTATAATTCATGTCATGTGATTATCTTATATTAGGAATAAAATTTACATAAATAGAAAGTAAGCACTATGTCTTGAACTCATTTGATATAGAGGTGGTATTTTGAAGAACTAGTATTCATAGATTTTGCTGTTGTTGTTGCTGTTTTTTTATGAATCATTTAAGTCCATTTTTCCTGTGGTTAATAGAACTGTTAATAAATACTGTTAATAGAACAACAGTACATGAAACATTGTGTTAAAACTGCTTAATGTACCAAACTATTTAGCTTAATGCCTCTCTGATTAGATTCTATCATGTATGGAAATGCAAGTTGTCCCTCAATGTATACACAATGCTCTGCGTACTCATATTAAACATGCTTTAATATCATCTGCCAAATATGTAAAAAGAGAAAGTTCTTTCACTCTCTAGAACCTTTATTTTCTGTTTTAAAATTACAACTCAACCCTGGTGTACTCATTTGTGTCATTAGTTTGATTAATCAAAGCATGGAGTGTTGAAATTAATGCAAGTATCAAGCTAGCATGATCTATAGAGTAAGAAATTTCTCACAAATAAAGAGAGCTATGAATTCTTGAGAACAAGGTATGACAAGGGCAGAAAAGATTGAGATATCCCCATTCTTGAGTTCTTTGTAAATATTGGAAATCAGCCTTCTGTCAGATGTGGGGTTGGTGAAGATCTTTTCCCATTTTGTGGGCTGCCATTTTGTCTTCTTGACTGTGTCCTTTGCCTTACAGAAGCTTTTCAGTTTCAGGAGGTCCTATTTATTAATTGTCAATCTCAGTGTTTATGCTACTGGTGTTACATTCAGGAAGCAGTCTCCTGTGCCAATTTGTTCGAGGGTACCTCCCACTTTCTCTTCTAAGTGTTTCAGTGTGGCTGGATTTATCTTGAGGTCTTTTGATCCATCTGGACTTAAGTTTTGTGCATGTTAATACGTATGGATCTATCTGCAGTCTTCCGCATCCAGTTATGCCAGCACCATCTGCTGAAGATGTTTTCTTTTTTCCATTGTATAGTTTTAGCTTCTTTTTCAAAGATCAACTCTTCATAGGTGTATAGGTTAATATCAGGGTCTTCAATTCGATTCCATTGGTCTAGCTGTCTGTTTTTGTGTCAATACCAAGCTGTTTTCATTACTATAGCTCTATAGTAGAGCTTGATGTCAAGGATGGTGATGCTTCCAGAAGTTCCTTTGTTGTACAGTGTTGTTTTGGCTATCCTGGGTTTTTTCCCATATAAAGTTGAGTATTGTCCTTTCAAAGTCTATGAAGAATTGTGCTAGGATTTTGATGGGGATTGCATGGAGTTTGTAGAATGCTTTAGGTAAGATTGCCATTTTTCCTATGTTGATCCTACCTATACAATAGCATGGGTGATCTTTCCATTTTCTGGTAGCTTCATTAATTTCTTTCTTTAATGACTCAAAGTTCTTGTCATACAGGTCTTTCACCTGTCCAGTTTTTATGTGATAGTTTTGTTCCATCTTACTGCATTTTATTTTGTCATATTTTAAAAAATGAATGAATGAATTAATTAAAACCTAGACACTAGGGAAAAGGCTAACAATTGAAGTATCATTTATACCCACTGGGAGAGGGAAAATGGATCTTCTCTAATAGAACAACACTAGGTATTTCAACCATTTCATTGCAGCCACAAGTGCAAGAGTAGTTGACCAACATATAATGTACACTACAATTTTCTCAGTGTGCTTTCATTTGTTTACAGTTTGGCGATTTATTTCTTTCTGTTTGTGTGGCATTTTATTTTGTCTTCATGGTTTTGGCAGGTTTTGTTGTTGTATGGGCCTTTGCTATTTTGAGAAAGAATATAAAGTTGGGTGGGTAGGGAAGAGGAGAGGATTTGGAGGGACTTGAGTCAAAGGAAGAATATGATCAAATTATTAAACTTGTTTTAAATATTGAAAATATAATAAGAAAGAAAAAATAAAATTATTATTTTAAAGACAATGTATTTTAATTAATTTCATGATTTTAATATTATAAACTTTGTATATCACATGTAAAGGCTTAACATTCAAATAATTTTCAAGAGAGATAATTGAAGGACACATTTTTGTTTCACTTATGGTTATGTTTTAATAACCATAAAACAGATTGTCAATTGTAATTTGAAGGGAATTAACTTTGTATAACATGCGTCTCCTTTTGTAACCCAACACCACTTCAGACCTATTGAGGTTTATGATAAAAAAAATACTAACTCCTGGGTCCTTGAGTCAAAATATACTAGCATACAGAAGACTGTTGAGATTGTATTGATTTATCATTGGAAAATGTTTGAGAATTAAAATTTGGATGAGAAACAATATCTGAACAGTGTATATGAATCACATGAGAGCAGCTGTGTAACAAAAGTTTGGATGTGCTACAGTTTTCCCACCTAGTCTCTGTTCCTCTCTTGTGACCCATAGAAGGTACACTTCCTTTTTTCATTTCATTTTGACAATATAATTTGATGACAACCTTTATTTTCCCTTTTTCCTCCCTCCAAACCATCTAATATCTCTAGTGATGATATTTGGTTTATGATCTAATAAAGCCACTGAAGATCAGAATGCAAAGCCAGTCACACTAGTCAGCCATAGAAACCAGGACACCTCTAATCCCAGGACTCCGGAGAGAAAGGCAGATTGATCTCTGTGAGTTCAAGGGCACCTAGGAATACATGAGAGTGAATCAGTCTAAAAGATAAACAGAGCTCATGCCTTTAATCCCAGCACTAAATAGTTATATAAGATAGGAGCTGGGTCTCAGATTTGGGCAACTGGTTTTCAGCCATGGTGAGAAAAGAAGACCCCCCAGTCTTGATAGAGGTAAAAGCTACTGGCTGGTTTGCTTTCCTTGTCTTCAGCTTAAACTCCAATATCTGCATCTGCTCTGGGTTTGTATTATTTGTGTTAACAATCCCTCCAGATTCTTCCACAGATTTATGGCCTCTTAAAAAAACTAATTGTTATTGCATTCATATATGTATATGAAAATATATTACTTGATACAGCCTATTCAGTAATTATAGTGCTAATGGTATATCCATTATCAAGGTTCACTATCTGGTAATAGTCAATGAGTTGGTGTGCTCTTCCTTGGGGAAGACTACTTCTGCTCCTTGGTTTCTTCAGTTGCCTATAGTTCTATGTGTCATAGGGTTGAAGCCTTGTCAGCTTTTATGAATCCAATTTGGCATGTTCAATGATGTCATCCTTATTTGGTTCACATTTGCAAAGTCATACTGGTGCCCTAGACATAAAAGTTCTTATCATTAAGACCCTAATAATTAAATGGAGAAATAAAGATTTGATAGTAGTTGTTCTATTGCCTTATGAAGCTGTGATTCCATTGTAGCAAATTAAGCCACAATATAAATATTACTCTGACTAGTACATAGGAACCAAACAGATCCACTTGTTTCCACACACACTGAATTTAAACATTATTTAATAATCTTATCTCCAAATTTCCAGTTATAGACCTTGGTAATGATATTTCAGAAAAAAGAAATTAAAAATTTTAGCTAAGAAATAATTACTGAAAGAGATTTCTATGTTTTTATTCATCGCAATTTAAATATAAAATTTTTAGCTATGATTTTTAGCTTTCCATTTTCTTTCCTTTTTATTTTGTTTTCTAGACAGGGTTTCTCTATGTAGCTTTGGAGTCTATCCTGGCACTCGCTCTATAGACCAGGCTGGCCTCAAACTCACAGAGATCTTCCTGCCTCTGCCTCCTGAGTGCTGGGATTAAAGACGTGTGCCACAAATGCATGATCCATTTTATTTTCTATTTGCTTGAGTTCAGGTGTTGTCAGATTAATTTTAGGAAAAATATAATTCTTTGATAATACTTAATTTGTTTATTTTATGTGCTGTAGTTAATTAAAGCTTTTCCTGAGACAGGCTCATATACATAGCCCTGGCTGACTGTACCCTTGCAAAGTTCACATGGTCTAGAACTCACAGAGATGGCCTTGCCTGTGACTTTGCAGTGGTGACATTAAAGTCATGAACCAAAATGTCTGGCTGTATTATTGGAATTTTTGAAAATACATTGTGAGTGTTAATAAGAGTAATAAAATATGTATAGAGATCTAAAGGGCCATAAAGAGAGGCTTTCTAATTACAATAATGAGGTGTTTCAGAAAATAGTTCCATAAAATATAAATTATATTAAAGCAGTGCTTTGCTAAGAACCTTTAATAATAATCTCTCAGGATATTCTTGCCATTACTGTGGGTGTTCAGTCATCCCCACTCCCAACACCTCTCTTATCCTGTAATGCTGATTCCTTATGATACTATCTTATTTTATTCCTCATTTTCTAGCATAAGTAAGCCTAAAAACCATAAAAGATGATAGCACAAATAACTTCAGTAAACATGTGAAACGAAATGTTAGATCTTGGAGATGATTCATTTGCTAAAGTTCTCATTGCAAAGTGAGAATTTGTGTTCAGATAATGAGCTCCCGTGGGGAAAGCCAGGAATGGTGAAACTTGCCTATAATCTTAGTGTTGAGGAGATGGAGACATGAGTATGTACAAAGCTCACTGGCCAGTGAGCCTAGGAAAATAGTTGAGGATGAATTTCAGGGAAATCTCTTGCCCCATTTGTGACCTCTTATCTCTGCATGCATACTCATATGCACACGCAAAGAAACTCTCGAATACAGCACATATACACAAAACTATTTATTGGAGTATATAATAAAAAGAAAATCACTGCACATAGCCTTTAACAATAAAATGGATTAAAAGATGTGAAAAAGAGAGATGTGAGTATATTTATGATGAAGATTATTAATCCAAGATTTAATGGAAATTAGAAGAACGTTGCTACAGTATGGGAAGATATTATAATGTGAAATGACTAAGTACTCACACTTAAAGGCATCCATGACAACTTAAAAAGAAATTTTCCTCCTAAATGAAAACCATAAAAACAAGATTTAAATTTTAGACCATCTTATTTGAACATTTTCAAAATTTGAAAGTGTGGAAGAAAGATGTTAACATTTATTAGCATGAGTCCATCACAAAAGTACTAATATATATATATATATATATATATATGTATATATATATATATGTATACATGCATTAAATATAAACCTATTTATTATATTATCTTTGCTAATGCTCATCATATTCTATCGTGTATATGTAGGAGAAACAGATAGTGGAGAACTGCACAAGGAAAAGCAAGGTATAAAATACGAGATGTTCAGAATAGCTGAAACTGATAGTTAGAGACCCAGATATTGTTAGTAACAATTGCTGACAGGTATTTCATAAGTGTCATGTGACATAGAATAGAATTTAAAACATATGAGGTGATTCATCTCTTTTGGCACAAATACATAAAATTTGAATGAAAAGGAAATAACCCTAGTATCTTGAATCATTAAGAGTAGAAGTCATGGTGTTTCTGAGCACCAATATTCATAATCTTTTGCTGGGGTAACTTGAATTCTGAAGTTTTTATATATGTGTCTTGGCCCAAATTGAGCAGGAATCAATGCTTTAAAATTGTGTAGTAGAGCAAATTGATGAGTATTTTCTTTCTCCAATGGATTCCAAAAGCAACTTCAACAATTTTTTTCAAGCTCCAGATTTACTACACTGTTTTTTATGTTAAACAGATCATACATACCAACTTTCTGACAACATGAAAAGAGAAAAATTTCTCAACCCAAAGAGACTCTCTCTGTGTGTGTGTGTGTGTGAGAGAGAGAGAGAGAGAGAGAGAGAGAGAGAGAGAGAGAGGGAGAGAGAGAGAGAGAGAGAGAGAGAGAGAGAGAGAGAGAGAGAGAGAGAGAGAGAGAGAGATGCTAACACCATTTATTTTGTTTTTTGTATTGCCCGGGTTTATTTCTTAGATATATTTTTTATTTTATAATTTTTGGGGGAGGTTCTAGTCAACCTTGCTTCACATGTCAATCCCAGCTTCCTCTCCCTCCCCTCCTCCGTCCCTCACCAACCTTCCCAAACCCTCACTTGATACCCTCCATGGAGAATCTCCAAAGTCTATCATTTCATCCAGGGCAGGGCCTAGACCCTCTTCTTTGTGTCCAGGCTGAGAAAGCATCCATCCATATGGAATGGTCTCCCAAAGTCCATTTGTATGTCATGGATAAATATTGATCTACTACCCAAGGACCCATAGATTGCCAAGGCCTCCTCATTGACAACCACATTCAGGAGTCTAGATTAGTCCCATGATGGTCTTCCAGCCATTAGTCTGTGGTCCATGAGCTTCCCTTTGTTCAGGTCATCTGTCTCTGTGGGTTTTACCAGCCGGGTCTTGACTACTTTCCTCATCACTCCTCCCTCTGCAACTGGGTTCCAGGAGTTCAGTTCGGTGTTTAGCTGTTAGTGTTTTCCTCTGCTTCCATCAGCCACTGGATGAAGGCTCTAGAATGCCATGTAAGGTAGTCATCAATCTCATTATCAGGGAAGGGCATTTAAGATAGTTTCTCCACTATTGCTTAGATTGCCAGTTAGTGTCATCCTTGTAGATCTCTGGAAATCTCACTAGTGCAAGATCTCTCCTCAAACCTATAATGGCTCCTTCTATTATGATATCTCTCATCCTGCTTTCCTCTATTCTTCCAGTGACTCAACCTTCCTGATCCTCCATCTCCTCTTCTCCCCTCCTCTTTTCCTCCTCTCTTTCTCCCAGCTCCCTCTCCCCTCCCCCTATGGCCACAATCCACTCAGGAGATCCTGTCCCATTCCCCTTCTCTGGGGCACCATGCATGTCTCACTTAGGGTCCTCCCTGTTTCCCAGACTCTGTGGCAATGGGATTGTAGGCTTGCAATCCTCTGCTCCATGTGTAAAATCCATATATGAGTGATTACATACCATGTTTTTCTTTTTGTGACTGTGTTTCCTCACTCAGGATGGTTTCTTCTAGTGCCATTCATTTGCCTGCAAATTTCAAGATTCTATTGTTTTTTTTCCCACCTAGTAAATGTACCCTAGTTTCTCTATCCACTCTTCATTTGAGGGGCATCTAGGTTGCTTCCAGGTTCTGGCTATTATAAGTAATGCTGCTATGAACATAGTTGAACAGATATGTCCTTGTACAAATGTGTATCTTTTAGGTATATGTCTAAGAGTGGCATTGCTGGATCTTGTGGTAAACTGACTCCCAGCACTCAGTAGGCAGTGGCAGGCAGATCTCTGTGAGATTGAGGCCAGCCTGAGACTGGATTTTTAACATTTGGTTCAAATCTATTATTATGATTAATGCCCTGTAATTCCAGCAAATGGAGACTGACAAAAGAGGATTACTTTATAGCAAGTCTTGCTGAACTAAAGTGAAGTTTTACACACACACACACACACACACACACACACACACACACACACACCAAACAAATAAACAAACAAAAGCAGAACAAACAAGCAAGAAAACAAATATTTAGTCAAGGACACCATAAGAAAACTCACAGAATCAACTTGCCTGGGATCACAGTGGATCACAGAATCTGAAATGACAACCAGGGAGCCTGCAAAGGACTGATCTAGGCCCTCTATGTAAATGTCACAGTTGTGGAGCTTGATCCTCTTGTGGGACTCCTAACAGTAGGAACAGGGCTGTATCCTACTCTTTTATACACTTTTGGGAACTTACTCCTTATACTTGCTCACCTTGCCCAGCCTTAGTACATGGGCAGGTGCTTTGTCTTATTGCAACTTGATACTCATGGAAGATCTTCCCTTTCCTAACAGAAATGGAGGAGAAATGGATTCCTTTAGTGGGGTGGGAACAGAGGGGTGGAAGGTGGGAGAGAGTCTGGGAGGAGAGAAAGGAAGAGAAACTTTGGGTGGTATGTAAAATAAATAAATGAGTTTATATTTAAAAAAAGAATTCTCAATATCATAGATGTTCCTTATTCCTTATGTATTAATTCGTTCAGAAATTCATGCAATATATTGAAATCATATTTGCCCTACCAACACCTACCAGTTTCACATCTACCTCAATAGCTACATTAAGATAAAACCCAATACCTTCGAGTCCATTCTGTGTTGCTCAAATGTGGATACAGGATATATCCTTTAGAAAGTGGTTGACCTACACAGGTTTGTAAACTTAAAGAAAACTGACTTAATATCTCCCTTCAAATACTAATACCTTCTATTCTAGGATGCCCTTCACCCACTATTACCTCCATTCTGGGATTTTTGTCTGTCTTGATCTTTTCATTTTTCAAACTGTCACAAATGATGGGATTTCTTATGTGCTTCTGTTCTTTTGTTTTTTTTTTTTCATGAAAATAGTTTTCTTATATTCATCCATCACTTCTGGTTCTTACAATCTTCCTAGCCATTCTTTCTCTAAGTTGAAAAAAACACAACATAAATTTAAATGTCTATTTATGCATTGCAAATGTTTGAACAAGTGTGAAATGGAACAATACTGTTTCTTGGAATTTCATGGGGCCAGGAATACTATGAGTCATAGGAGAACAAAGAATTAATTTTAAGACGTCTCAGGGAAACCTCTTTAAATTCTATATGCAAGGAGGAGGAGAATTTTGGACTCTTCATCATGTTTTGCTCCACTACAAAAATGAACATATCACCAGAAAAGCAGAGGTAACATCCTCCACTCTCACTGTGAAAGATGCTCTCCTGCTGTCTCTTGGATGAGGAAGGAAGTCCTGGAAACAAGCAGAGACCCTTGGTCATGACTGAATATCACACTTGCCGAGGCAAAGCAAGCATATTATGGATGAAGTTTTATAAATTATTTCTAATTGTAAGTAAGAGCTGCCATGAGTAGTCAACATTGTCTTGTGTAATAGGGTGAAGCAGGGCCTGGTAAGAGCATGGCATCTTACCATAGGGAATGGGCTCCAATAAGCTAGCTAATGTACCATGATAATATCTTGGTCTTACTGCCTCTATGCATGACATCTCATTCTAAGGAATGGTCTCCAACAAGCTAGCTCATTTACCAGGTTTGTCGTGGTCCTGCTGACAGGGGCCTCTCTGACAGTCCAAGCTTCTGTCTCCCTCATATGGAGGGCCAGTTTGGTCCCCTGGAGTCTCCATAGTTGTAGGTCTAGAGTTCATGAGTTTCTACTACCTTGGTTCAGCTCTCTCTGTAGATTTATCCATTGTGATTTTGACCTCTCTTTCTCATATATTCCCTCCTCTCTCTCTTTTCCTGTATTCCTGGAACTTGGTCTGGTTTCATCAATTACTGGATGAGGGCTCTATGATGATTTTGGGGATATTCATCAATCTGATTACATGGGTGGACCATTTCAGGCATTCTCTCTGCTATTGCTAGGATATTTAGTTGGAGTCCTCCTTGTGGATTCTTGGAGTTACTCTAGCACCAGGTTTCTTCCTCAGCTCATAGTAGCTCTCTCACAGACACTGAAAGCACCAATAAATAAATGGAACCTCCTGAAGCTGAAAAGCTTCTGTAACACAAAGAACACTGTCAATATAAAAAAAAGTCATCCTAGAAAATGGGAAAATTACCAATCCCACACCTGACAGAGGGCTGATCTCCAAAATTTATAAAGAAATTAAACATCAAAACACAAGATAACCCAATTGAAAAATGGGGTACAAACATAAATGGATGATTCTTATCAGAAGAATCTCAAATAGCCAAAAGATATTTAAGGAAGTGCTCAACATCCTTAATCATCAAGGAAATGCAAGCCAAAACAACTAAGAGTGACCATCTTACACCTGTCAGAATGGCTAATAAAAAACACTGATTACAGCTTATGCTGGAGAGGATGTACAACAAGGGAACACTCCTTCATTGCAGGTAGGAGTACAATATAGTACAGACACTTTTGAAATTAGTATGTCAGTTTCTCAGAAAATTGCTAATCAATCTACCCCAAGACCCAGTGATACCAGTCTTGGGCATTTATCCAAATGACATTTGCTCAACAATGTTCATATATACATTATAAAATGCATAATTCAGGATTAAAATATTCATCTTCTCAAACACTTATATTTCTTTAGGTGGTAATCTTCCAGATCTTTTCTTGTAATATTTTACAATGTGTAGTAGTATTGTGTAGAGACAGAATAGTACTGGTCTCCGTATATTTGAAATTTTATCAATCAAGACTTGATCTCACCAGCTCTAGTCATATCTATGTACTCAGAGCCTTTTCTTCTAACAGAAACAAATAAACAAGATCACTAAAAAGATTTGTATTGAACAGTTGTCATCCTTATAAATTTCAAAATAGCTGAGGACTAAAAGCACTATTATTTTATCATTAAAGACACTGTCTAATGGCAGAGGTTAACAAATAGTTTTAACAATAACTAATAGAATTTGCCTAATTTTCTATACTATGCTTGGAAATTTGGCATCCTCTTCTGGTTTCTAGATATTGGTGAGGGGACCAGCTGACACATGAATATACAAACAAGAATACATGCAAACATATTCTAAAAAAGTTTTTTTGAAAAGAAAGAAAACTAATAATATTGTGATATGTCATAGAGAAGACAAGATTGACAAATGAGTACTGGGTTTTCACATGATTTGTGTGTGCAAGACTGGAGCATGGATGAAGGAGATGATCTTGAAGTTCTGTTCTTAACTGAGGAAACATTGGCAACAGATAGATACTGATGGAGGTAAGAACTGGTTATATTTAGGGACATGGTCTCTGAAAATCCAATCATGCCCCAGAAGATGATCATATTCAAGTGTACAAATACACAGCACTAAGTGTGCTCAGTGGGTTGATAAAGAGAGCACATGAAGGTGGGAGGAAAATTTGTTGGGGGGATAACGATGAAATTAGAAGGGATGCGTTTGATCAAAGATTTATGCATGTGTAAAAGAGTACAAAATCAAATTTTACACTTCAACAAAACCAATGGAAGGAAGGAAATGACTCAGAAAAAGATATTTAAAATGTACATCAGATTAAAATATTGATTTGCTCTAAATTGTTTTGTCATTTTCTTTTTCATACTTAAAACCTGTTCTGTGAAAAATTCACTTGTATGCACAATGAAAACTGACCGCTCTGCAGTCTAAATCTCTCCCTTCTATCTCCCAATTCTTATTCCTACTGTGGATGGGATCTTGGATCATCCACTTTCCATTTTACTCTCTCAGAACTTCTATTTCTCTTTCTGGCTATTATTTAAGATATTATTATTTTCATCCACTGACTTTAGTAAATGCACAACTTTTAAAAATAAAAGCACAAAACCACCCAAGTAATTATGCAAAATTAAAAATAAAAGTTGAGAGATGACATGATGGCTCAATTGTAAAATACTTGTTACAAACTATGAGGATCTAGAACTCATACAGAAGTCAAAAGTGAAGGTCAATGCCTATAACACAAGTAATTTAAGAAATGTGGAGGTCGAGGCATGAGAGTAGTAGAGCTCATTGGCCAGTAACAGAATCTAGCTAAAAGATTCTATAGAGGAAGAAGATGAAGACAAGTTACTTAACGTCTCTGGATCTGTGGTTCCTAACATGTTTCTCCTTTGCTGAACAGCTAATACCCACTTGTCTGTGAATACATAACATATTTTTCTTTCGGAATCTGGGTTACCTCATTCAGTATGATTTTTTTCTAATTCCATTTTCTGGTAAATTTCCTAATGTTATTGCTTTTAACAGCTGAGTAATATTCTATGGTGTAAATGTATCACATTTTCTTTATCTGCTCTTCAGTTGGGGGACATCTAATTATTTCCAGATTCTATTACAAATGAAGTTGCTATGAACATCATTGTGCAAGCGTCCTTTTAGTATGGTGAAGCATCCTCTGGGCATGTGACCAAGAGTGGTATGTTGGGTCTTGAGGTAAATTGTCTCCCAATTTTGTGAGAAACCACCATATTGATTTACAAAGTGGCTTACAAGATTGCACTCCTACCAACAATTGATGAGTATTCCCTTTGCTTCACATATTCTCCAGCATGAGATGCCACTTGTGGGTTTTTTTATTTTAAAAATATGTTTCAAGGCTGGAGAAATGATCCAGAAGTTAAGATACACTGGCTGGTCTTCCAGAAGTCCTCAGTTCAATTCCCAGCAATCACATAAAGGCTCACAATCATCTGTAATGGGATCTAGTGCCCTCTTCTGGCCTGCAGGCATACATCCAGGCAGAACTCTATATACATAATAAATAAATAAATCTTTTAAAAATTTTTCTCATTTCTCATACATACCAACCTCAGTTCCTCCTCCTTCCCCTCAACACGTCCCCCCTTCTCACCTGCATCCACTCCTCAGAAGGGTTAAGGCCTTCCTTGGGGAGTCCAAAATCTAGCATACAAAGTTGAGGCCCTCCTCCCTGGATCAAGGCTAAGCAAGGTATTCCACCATAAAGAATGGGCTCCAAAAAGCCAGTTCATGCCCCTTGGTTAGGTCCTGGTCCCAGTGCAAGCATCAGCCCCGCCCCCCAAAAAACAGATCAAGTCACATAACTGTCACCCACATTTAGAGGGTCTACTTTGGTCCCTTGCAGGTTCCCCAACTGTCAGTTCATATTCTGTGAGCTCCTGCTAGTTCTGGTCAGCTGTCTCTGTGGTTTTCCTCATCATGGTCTTTACCTCCCTTGTTCATATGATCCCTCCTCCCTCTCTTCATCTGAATTTCAGCAGCTCATCTCAGTATTTGGCTGTGGGACACTGCATCTGCTCTCCTCAGTACTGGATGTAGGAGCTATGATGACAACTAGGGCAATCACTAATCTGGTTAAAGTGGAAGGCCATACAGAGATACTCTCCCTTATTGCTAGAAGTCTTAGCATGGGTCATCCTTGTGGATTCCTGAGAATTTCTCTAGCACCAGGTTTCTCCCTAACCCCTTAATGGCTCCCACTATGAAGATAGATATCTATTTTATTTGTCTTCTCCTACCATTCCTCCTCCAACTTGGTCTTCTTGATCCCTCATATTCCCATTCTTTCCCTTCTTCCCCATCCCAGATAACCCAGGAGATCTCATATATTTTCACTTCCTGGGACCCTCCAAGTGTGTTCCTCTTACGGTTCCCATATTTACTTAATTTCTCTGGGATTGTGGATTGTAGCCTGATTATCCCTTGCTTTACATCTAATATCCATTTATGAGTGAAGATATATCATATTTGTCTTTCTGTGTCTAGGTTACCTCACTTAGGATTTTTTTTTCTAGAATCATCTATTTGCCTGCAAATTTCAAGATGTCATTGTTTTTACTGCTGAGTAATATTTAATTGTATAAATGCACCACATTTTCTTTTTTTTCCATTATTCTGTTTATGGGCATGTAGGTTGTTTCCCAGATCTGTCTATTGCAAATAATGCTGCTATGAACATAGTTGACCAAATTTCCTTGTGGTATGATTGTGCATCCTTTGGGTATATGCACAGAGTGTTATTGCTGGTTCTTGAGGTAGACTGATTAACAATTTTCTGAGAAACTACCATACTGATTTCCAAAGTGGCTGTGTAAAATTGCACTCCCACCAGCAGGGAAGGATTGTTGCTCTTACTTCACCAACTCTTCAGCATAGCTGTTATCAGTGTTTTTGATCTTAGCCATTCTGACTGGTGTCAGATGGTATGTCAGAGTGGTTTTTAGTTGTTTTTTTTCTTAATGACTAAGGGTGTTGAGTAATCTCTTAGATGTCTTAAGGCCATTTGAGTTTCTTCTGATGAAAATTCTCTGTTTAGATCTGTACCACAATTTTTAATTGGATTATTTTCTATTTTGGTTGCTAGTTTCTTGAGTTCTTGATATATATTTGGAGAAATGCCCTCTGTCAGTTGTGGGGTGGTGAAGATCATTTTCCATTCTGTGGGCTGCCATTTTGTCTTATTGACCATGTCCTTACCTTACAGAAGTTTCTCAGTTTTAGAAGGTCCCATTTATTGATTGCTGTTCTCAAGAGTCTGTGCTGCTGGTGTTATATTTAGGAAGTGGTCTCCTATGCTTATTTGTTCAAGGCTATTTCTCTTCTATCAGGTTCAGTGTACTGGGATTTATGTTGATGTCTTTGATCCACTTGACCTTGAGAATTTCAGGTGGCAATAGATATGGATGTATTTGCATTCTTTTAGATGTCAACATCCAGTTATGACAGTGCCATTTGTTGAAGGTGCTTTCTTTTTCCCATTGCACAATTTTGTCTTTTTCAAAAATCAGGTATGTGGATTAGTATTAGGCTCTTCTATTCAATTCCATTGATCCATGTGCCTATTTTTATGCCAACACTAAGCTGTTTTTTTTTTTTTCTGTAGCTTTATAGTAGAGCTTCAAGTCAGGGATGCTGATGCCTCTGGAATTTTCCTTATTGTAAAGAATTGTTGTGGCTTTCCTGGTTTTCTTGTTGTTTGTTTTTCTATATGAAACTGAGTATTATTCTTTTATGTCTGAGAAGAATTGTGTTGGGATTTTTATGGGGAATGCATTTAATCTGTAGATTGCTTTTGGTATGATTTCCATGGTTATTATGTTGATTCTACCTATCCAAGATCATGGGAGATCTTTCCATTTTCTGATACGTCTACAATTTCTTTCTTCAGAGACTTAAAGTTCTTGTCAAAGAGGTCTTTTATTTGTTTGGTTAGAGTTACCCCAAGGCATTTTATGATGTTTGTGGCTATTGTAAGGGGTGATGTTTTTCTGATTTCCTCCTCAGCCTTTTTATCATTTGTATATAGGAGGGCTATTGAATTATTTTGTTTGAGTTGATCTTGTATCCTGCTATATTATTGAAGGTGTACATCAGCTGTAGGAGTTCCCTGAGAGAATTTTTGGGTCACTTATCTATATAATTGTATCATCTGCAACGTATGACTTCTTTGCTTCCAATTTCTATTCCCCGATCTCCTTTTGTTGTCTTATTGTTCTAGCCAGAACTTCAAGTACTATACTGAATAGATATGGAGAGAGAAGAGACAGCTTTGTCTTGTTCCTGATTTTAGTGGAATCGCTTTGATTTTCTCTCCATTTAATTTGATGTTGACTGTTGGCTTGTTGTATACTGCCTTTATGATGATTAAGTATGTTTCCTGTATCCTTGATCTCTCCAAGACCTTTATCATGAAGGGGTATTGGATTTTGTCAAAGGCCTTTACAGCATCTAATGATGCTGGAATTTCTTCAGTTTATTCATATGGTAGATTACATCTACAGATTTTTATGTGTTGAACCATTCCTGCCTTTCTGGGATGAAGTCTAATGGTCATGGTGTATGATTTTTTTTATGTATCTTGGAACCAGTTTGACAGTAGTATTTTTTTTTTATTTATGTGCCAATGTCCATGAGGGAGATTGATCTATAATTCCCTTTGTTACTCTTATTTGAAATTCTGGTGGAATTCTGCACTGAAACTATCTGGTACTGGGCTTATTTTGGTTGGGAGATTTTTGATAACTGTTTCGATTTACTTGTCTGTTATATGTCTATTAAAATTGCTTATCTGGTATTGATTTAATTTTGGTATGTGGTGCCTATCTAAGAAACTCGTCGTTTCTTTAAAATTTTCCAATTTTAGAGTACAAGTTTTTGAAGTATGACCTGATGATTCTTTGGGTTTCTTCAATGTTTTTCTATCTTGTTGATTTTCTCAAAGAACAAACTCTTTTTTTTGCATTGATTATACTATTCTCTTTGTTTCTCTTTTATTGATTTCAGCTGAGTTTGATTATTTCCTGGAGTCTACTCCTCCTGGGTGAATTTGCTTTGTTTTTGTTCTTGAGCTTTCAGGTATATTGTTAAGTTGCTAGCATGAGATTCTTCCAACTTCTTTATGTAGGCACTTAGTACTATGAACATCACTCTTAGCCCTGCTTTCATGGTGTCCCATAAGTTTTTTGTATGTTGTGCTTTCATTTTCATTGAATTCTAGTAAATCTTTAATCTCTTTTTTTTTTTTTTTGGACCCAGTGGTGAGTCAGTTGAGCTTTGTTCAACTTTCATGATTTTGTGGGCTTTGTGAAATTAGTGTTGTTGAATTCTAACTTTAAACCATTGTGATCCAATAAGATGCAGGAATTTATTTCATTTTTTGGATCTGTTGAGGTTTGCTCTGTTACTGAGTATGTGGTCAATTACAGAGAAGGTTCCATGAGGTGCTGAGAAGACAGTATGTTCTTTTGTGTTTGGGTAGAATGTTCTATAGATGCCTGTTAAGTTCATTTGAGTCATAACAGGTTAGTTCCCGTATATATTTGTTAAGTTTCTGTCTGTAAGACCCATTCAGTGGTGGGAGTGGGGTGTTGAATTCTCCCACTTGATTTGATGCATGATTTAAACTTAAGTGATATTTCTTTTACAAATGTGGGTTTAAGGTATAGATGTTCAGAACTGAGAGTTCATCTTGATTGATTTTCCCTGTGATGAATATGAAATGTCCATCTCTGTATCTTTTGGTTAATTTTAGTTTGAAAACTAATTTTTGATATTAGGATGGCTATACTAGATTGTTTCTTAGGTGTATTAAATTGGAAAATCTTTTCCCAACCCTTTATTCTGAGGTAATGTCTGTCTTTGAGATTGAGATGTGTTTCTAGTATGCAGTAGAAGGTCTTGTTTTCTGTTTTCATATCCATTATGAAAACAGTATCTTGTATCTTTTTATAGGCAATTTGAGACCATTTATATTAAGAGATATTAACAACCAGTGTTTGTTAATTCATGTTAGTTATATTTGTTTTTGGTGGTTGTGTTGGTGATGTTTGTGTTTTCCCTTCTTTGGAGTTTGCTGTTGTGATACTATCTATTTCCTTTTGTTTTCATGGACACACCTAGCACCCATGGTTTGGAGTTTCCTTCTAGTGCTTTGTGTAGGGCCAAGTTTGTGGATAGATGTTCTTTAAAACTGATTTTGTCACGGAACATCTTGTTTTCTCCATCTATGGTGATTGAAAGCTTTGCTGGGTGTAGTTGTCTGGGCTAGCATCTGTGGTCTCTTAGTGTCTACAGAATGTACAGGACCTTCTGGCTTTGAGAGTTTCCATTGAGAAGTTGCGTATAATTCTGATAGGTCTGCCTTTATATGTTACTTGCCTTTTTCCTTGCAGATCTTAGTATTCTTTATTTATTCCGTATGTTTGGTGTTTTGATTATTATGTGATGAGACTTTTGTGGGGGGTCTAGTGTATTTGGTGTTCTGTAAACTTCTTCTATCTTCATAGGCATGTCATTTAGGTTGGGAAAGTATTATTCTTTGATTGAAATATGTTTTCTATGCCTTTGAGTGGATTTCTCCTTCTTCTATTCTTATATCTTTATCATTCTTAGGTTTGGGTTTTTCATGGTGTCCCAAATTTCCTGCATGTTTTTGTGGTAACAGTGTGATGAATTTAACATTTTCTTTGACTGATGAATCTATTTCTTCCATTGTATCTTCAATGGCTGAGATTCTCTCTTCCATTGCTTGCATTCTATTGATTATGCTTGAATGTGTAGCTCCTGTTCATTTATCCAGATTTTCCACTTCCAGAATTACTTTGGGTAATTGTTATTGCCTTTATTTCAGTATCTAAGTCTCAGACTTGTTCGATGTTTTCCTTTGTTTTCTGGGCTTTCTTTAAAGGATTTACTTATTTCTTCAATATTTTGCTTGTGTATTCCCCCATTTCTTTAAGGGAATTTTAATTTCTTCTTTAAGGGCCTCTATCATCTTTGTAAAGTTATTTTAAGTTGTTTCTTTCTGCTTCACCTGTGTTGGGGTACTCATGCCTTGCTGATATAGGACAACAAGTTTCTGGTGGTATCATATTGCTCTTTATGTTGTTGGATGTATTCTTACACTGTTGTCTACCCATCTTTTCCTCTAATTATTACTGTTGATGTCTGTAGATCTGGTGGTTGCTCTTTCTCCAGGTGTAGTTGGGGGTCTCTACCTCCAGGTGTAGCTGGGGTCTGTTGTTCTGATGGTCTCTGTGCCTCCAGGTGTCAGATGAGGTGGTGCATTAGGCAGTCCCTGTGCCTTCCAGTGCCAGAGGAGCCATGTCAGGGGATGGTTTGTCACTTTAGTTTTTGATCTTAGCCATTCAGATATGAGTGAGAAGGAATCTCAGGGTCAACTTGATTTGCATTTACCTGATGGCTAAAGATGATGTACATTTGTTTAAGTGTTTCTTGGCCATTTGAAATCCCTCTGTTGAGAATTCTCTGTTTACATATATACACCCCATTTTTATATTAGAAAATTTGGGTTTTGATGTTTAGTTTCTTGTGTCCTTTACATATTTTGGAGATTAGCCCTCTGTCAAATGTGGGTTTGGTGAATATCTTTTTCCATTCTGTGGGTTGCCATTTGGTTCTTTTGACAGGACCCTTTACCTTATAGAAGCTTTTCAGTTTTTTCCCAACTTTTTTTATTTGAATTAGAAACAGGATTGTTTTACATGACAATCCTAATTCCCTTCTCCCACTCATTGTCCCCTACCTCCCCCAACAAAAACCTTATCTGTCACATATCTTTTCTGCTCCCCCTGGATGGTGAGGCCTTCCATAGGGTGTCATCAGTGTCTATTGTATCTTTTGGGATAGGGCCTAGGCCCACTCCCATGTGTCTTGGCTCAGGGAGTATTCCTCTATATGGAATGTGCTCTCAAAGTCCACACCTATGCTAGAGACAAATACTGGGCTTCTACAGGAGGTCCCATAGATTTCTGAGGTTTCTTTACAGAAACCCATGTTCCTGTGTTCTGGATCAGTCCCATGCTGGTATTTCAGCTATCAGACTGGGGAGCAAGTGTTCCCGGATGTTCAGGTCAGCTGTTTCTGTGGGTTTCACCAGCCTGGATAGACCTCTGTGCTCTTCACTGGTCCTTCTCTGCATCTGGGTTCCAGTTAGTTCGGTGATTAGTTATGGATGTCTGCTTTTACTTCCACCAGCTGCTGGATGAAGGCAATAGGATGGCAAATAAGTCAGTCATCAATCTCATAATCAGGGGAGGGCATTTAAGGTAGCCTCTCCTCTGTTTTATGAAGCTAAGTAACAAAGAGAGTTTGGGGAGGGGTTACAAGTATCTTATGGTGAAGGGGAAATAGAATGGACAGTGTCAGTATATAGGGGGATTGAGGGTAGAAGGTTTGGGAACAGGAGGGATCATCTGTGGGGAGGATGGAGGGAGAGAGTACAGGGAGGGGACAGCTGGAATATGGGGCATCTCTGAGAGGAACCAGAAACATAGTGTAATGAAAACTCCCAGGAATCTATGAGAGTGACCCTAGCTAAGACTCCTAGCAATAGGGGATAAGGAGCCTAAACTGGACATCTCCTGTAACCAGGCAAGACTTTCAGTGGAGGGATTGGGATGCCAACCCATAAACCTTTTTAACTATAACTTGTCCTGTTTATAGGATATGCTGGGGAAAAGATGGCACAGAAAATTTGAGAAAGACCAGGTAATGTTGGGCCCAGCTACAGACCTATACTCTCAGAGGGAGCTTACCCCTGAATGCCAAGACCCCAAGGCAGGATACCCTAGAGAGTTAGGGTAGAGCCAAGCATGACTGTCAAAAGAAACCCAAAAAACCCTACTATTGATGTTTGTTATTCTCATAGACTGATGCCTAGATCAACTGTCATCAAAAGGCTTTTACCCAGCAAATGATGGGAACAGAATCAGAGACACAGAGCAACATTAGGCAGAGTTCCAATAATCCTGTGAATGAAGGGGGGGATTGTAGGAGCCTGAATGATCAAGCTCACCAAAAACAAACCAATAAGCAAACAAAAGCACAAAAACTACTAACCTGGGTTCATGGGCCTTGCACAGACTGAGCCTACACCTAGGGAGCCTGTATGGTAGTGACCTAGGCCCTCTGTGTATATGTTACAGTTTTGAAATGTGGATTTCTTGTGACCTGGCAGTGAGAACAGGGCTGTTTCTAACTCTGACACTTGCTTTTGAGACCCATTCCTCCTACTGGGTTGTTTCATACAGCCTTAACAGAAAATAAGGATACTAGACTGCAATTTAATCCACCTTGGCTGGCAGATATTCATGGGAAAATTACTTGTATCTGAAGAAAAAAAATGGAGGAGGAGTGGATGGAAGGGAGGAGTGGAGATGAAGGAGGGAGAACTTCAGTTGGGATGTAAAAACAAAATATAAACAAACAAACAACAATAATAAGAAATAAGAAATAAATAAATCCTATTGATCTCTGGCATCTGAAGGTTACTCATATGTACATCATTTACATATCAGAGATCTCTTCCTCCACAGTAACAACTAACAGATAAGATGAAAGGTGAAATTTTCCTTCAGTGTCTATAGTCTGTCAATAGTGGCAGACTGACTCTTGGGTTTCCATAGTCACATAAGAGCTCACTCAGAAACTGTGTTGGTGTCCATTTGTGTGACATATTCTTCAAGAATCAGAATTCCAGTGCCTGTCCAGTTGAGTGATGTTGAATTTTAAGATGATGGTTTAGTTTATTGAGTAGAAGAAATTTCAGTACAGGGAAATACTGTGTCTGTGCTGTGGTTAATTTTACTGAAGATGTCCCTGTCTACAGTATTTTTTAAAAAGAAAACTGTGGGCAGAAAATTATTTTAAATATCTAGTTTTCCAAGGGAAAAAAGAATTTGAGCAAGTTAAATTTAGCTGACAAGGTGTGTTTCAAAAAAAAATTGTCTCTATCCCAAAGAAAATCTCTGCTCTGCACTAGGATATTAGAAAAATAAGTCATTAGAGCAATTTCCCATCCATTAAATGAACTGCCTTGTGAAATGTGTACCATCTGTTAGGACATAATATGAATTAAGAATGTAGATAAAGGAGTTACTTTACTAAGGAATAACTGCCTAAGAACATGTTTTCACTAGAGTACATACAGAAGATCTCAAGTTGTAGAACTGGGCTGTAAGACTATATGCCCAGCTGGCAAAAACACCACTGAGAGCACTGTCAACAAGGTATTGTTTCTGTAGGCATGAAGACCATAATTTATTGTACCTGACAGAACAAAGGAACTTTACTGACAAGGTAGGAGATAACATCTTTAGCACCTAGATGATCCATCAGATTTTTCAGATGCCAACATGATTTCATGATTATTGTGCTAGGTTCTTGTTTTGCGATGGTGCTCTCTTTTCTTGCTATGTCCCCTTTAGAAGGGGAAGGTAGGCTCTATGCCTATATGTGAAGTATGGGACATAATTTATTTCACAGAGTTCAAAATTGAGAGTTCCTGAGAGAAATACTTTCTGATGGTTAGTATTTTCAGAAGGTGCTATGTGGGCTTTAATAGGAGAAGACACACCCAACATCATCAGCAGCTATAGACTATGCCTGTTGGTGCAATAGTGCCATAACTGTTTGGAGGGCAATCATTCACTACAATATTACATTTGAATCCATTGTCACAGGCTGTAATTCATACTTGGTAATGGAAAGTTTGTCAAATGCCTATGGCTATTGAGGTCACAGGTCTTTATGAAGAAACTACAAGAGGAAGCTTGAGTTTCCTTTATTTAACAGACAGCTATTAAGGGAAAGTCAGAGTTTTGAAGAGATGAAATAAAGCTGGGAGATCCTTTTCTCTGACTCTGTCTTCTGATCCATCTCCATTCGGTCTTGCTTTGGCTAACTGCCCCTCGTTCTTCTTTCCACCAGCAGAAGGGCTGGGGAGATGGTTCAGCAATAAGAGTGGTAATGCTCTTAAAGAAGACCAGAGTTCGATTCCCAGCACCCATGTAAGGCAGCCCCTGAACAGATATTAAGTCCAGTTCCAGAGGATGCTACAACTCTGGCCTATGTAGGCACCTGTACTCATGGCACATACCCTACCCAACCAATATACATAATTAAAAATAAAATATGTCTGAAACTAAAAAAGTACTCCCAAACTACCTGGCAAAATAGCTCCAAACCCATACTGAGGTGTGTTTGTGCATCCCTCTCCCCAGGAAGAAAATAAATAAAATGAAGTAATTAAAAAAATAATTCTAATGAACAATGTGTCAAACTGTCTTCAGAATATCCATATTTGTATCACTTAACTGTTTTCAGGATTAGACAGAGAAGCTTCTTTTTGTGGTGTGTGGGTGTTAATGCAGAGATTTTCAGCTAAGGGCTGAGAATAAGGAAATGTTAAGATCTCATGTTTAAATTGGACAGCTACATCAACTCTTCACAGACAGAGAAAAAGCTCAAATGGAGGATAATATAGTATATAAGATCTAGGGGATGTATCAGTGTGCTATATTATATTATCTGCTATGGGTAATATGATCATTTAAAACACTAACACGCATCAGGTTGAGGTTGCTTGCACAACACAGGCACAATTTTTTCCTTCAATATTATGCTAGAAATAGGGGAAGGACTCATACATTTTCACCCCTGCTGAGTTTAATGGATGTTGATAAAGATGTCTACTTTCCAATGACCCAGTCATAACTTTCTGCTCATCCTCAAATGAGCAACCACAAATAACTCATTAGTCAATGAAGACATATAAATATAGGAAGAGGTAATAGAAAAGAATTAGGACTGCAAGATGGAAAGAAGAGACATTTATGTGGTCAATCTGACCATAATACACGTGCACAGATATGACATTGTCAAAAACTGGTAAAATAAAATGAAACTTCTTAGTTAAAATAAAAAATATATCCATTAGTATTTCATATATATATATATATATATATACATATATATATATATATATAATATATTATATGATGCTTTTCAAAGAAAATCTGTTTCCCAAAACGAAGAATATTTTCTTCAAAGATTGGTTAAAACATTCCTTGTGACAGAAAGAATTTTGATCAAATGTAGTACAGAGACACTGTATTCCATTCTGTTATAAAATTGTGCTCTATATCTGAAAAAGAATATATACAAAAACATTATCAAACAGAACCTTAATGTAATTATTTGAAAACACACAAAATGTTTTCACATAAGTATGGATGGGAAGAACATACTATGAATACTGTTATAAATATAGACATGCAGAAAAGTATGTCTTAGAATCCCATGAGGGCAGGCATTTAATAAACCCCTAGGGAACTAAGAATAACTCTCACAAATTCATGATGTCTCGGGGAAACATCTTTAAATTCTGGATACTGTGAAGAAAGAATTTTGGTTTCTTCATTTATGTTTTACTCATCAACCACGATGAACACAGGACTTGAGAGCAGAGGTAATGTTCACACCCACTGACAGAGCTGTTTGTTCTCTTGCTCTCCCTTAGACATGGAAGGCAGAGATGGAAACAGCCCTGAATCTTGAACAAGGCTGATGGACACTATACCATAGAGAAGAAAAGACCTATATCTTCATAATATTTCCAGAACTGACATGTGGTGAGACACATAGGACCCACTTTTGTATTTTGAGTCCAACTTTTCATATTGATTTAAATCTTGAGTATTGTTGGCAGGTTTAATACAACCATGAGGCTTTCACTTCATAGCTATTTGCTCTTAAGAAAGTTTCGTAAATTCTGATACTCAGATTCCTCAAATTCATCAAGATGTAACCAAAGTCAATGGCTCAAGAAGCAAATAAAACAGTACATGAAGATCCCAGGAACAACAGTTCACTATTGGTAAGTTCTCAAATGTCCACAGTGCTCAAATAACACTTGTTGGAGGACAAACTCCTTTCTTCCTTCTTTGATTCCTTCCTTCCCTGGTTCCTTTCTTAATTCCCTTCTTCCCCCAATCCTTCCCTACAATACTATTTTATTTTTTTAAATACATGGTCACTTATGTGCTAGTACACACAAAATGTGATGTTTAGTTTGGAATATAGTATGCTTTGTGATTTTATATAGACTTTTATAGTAGGAACATGGTGAATGAAAGTGTGGCCATACCACAGACAGTTATTCATATGATGATAAAACTTTTTCATTTCCACGAAAACTTACTAAGACTTTATAAAGAAGGACACTAAATACCAGAAAGTCAGACTCTGTCCCAATAAGTTCCAATAAGCATAAGGTTTATACCTCATATGTCCAATATCTTGAGTGGCTGAAGCTGCAAACTTCATCACTGCTGGTAGTTCTGGTATGACCTGTCTTTTAATATGAGCTAAATCTCCAAGACATTGGAGAATATTTGGAAACCCATCAGGAAGGACATGAATGGAAAAGAGAGAAATTCCACCACATACCAAAAACCAAAGATAGGTAAAGTTGAGACATTTGGGGAATGACAGAGAGCAACACTGATTAAGGAGAGAAATGACTAAAAATTTGAAAAGTGTGTATATCACAGAGTCATGGAGAGGAATTTGCTTAGCTATAAACACAAGAAATAAATCTTTTTGGCAATAATAATCTTAGATTAGTAATATTATATACTTGCGGGACTTAATATTGAAGCAATTTCAAATAGAGTTTTAATTTATTAATGTCTGCTTTAAATGACTGGTCATGTTAAATATATTTAAAATATTTATTTATAGTGATGAATATCTGCTCTTACATTTGACATTTTTAGTTTTGTGTACACTTCTAAGTTAATGAAGAATTTTTTTGTAGATACAATACTGCTATAGTTAGTTTTCCTGACAAAATGAATAGTACGTTGTGTGGATGGTAGAGCTGGGGAGAACCCTTCCCAACATCACTGCTCAGGACATGGCTCAGTGATCACAGTTCTTACTCTAAGGGTTCCTGAGCAAGATCAAGAATAGTTACAGAATTTTCAAATGCATGGCTGTTAGAGAAAAGAAGGCCATGGAATATTTCAGGATAAGTACAAAGAAAATTAGTTAAACCATACATGAGAATATAGATCTGAAATCAGAGAGCAGTGGAAATGATAATGGGTTGAGTCAATGGCATAGCCTTTCGTAGAAAGATCATAGTGAAAAACTGCATTATACTGTTATGTTAACTCATAACTTCCACTTTTGTCAATGTGGTGGATGTATTGTAAAGTTCACATTCTTCATCATAATTTTAAAGAAAACTGTTTTTGTGGACTTTTGTGGATGTTTAATTTTAGGTAATTTTATAATTTCAAGGGAGTTTTATAAATGAATTATATCATATTTAGTGTTCCCTTCTAGATAATATATTATGCTTTTAATTTCTACAAATGGACATTCATTTTTGCCTGCTTTTATCACTTAACAAACTATTAAAATGTTTACCCTTTATATACTAATGTTTTAGTTATACTAGCATGAGGTAGTGACTTGTTATATTGTTTTCATGTTATATACCTCATGAAGGTTTCTATGTTCCTTAGTCTTCATTATCTTTACAACATTGTATTTTTGATAGCATAGCATTTTATTACCACAACCTAGAAAACCAAATATTTTTCATTGTGAAAAAAGATAAAGAAAATACTTAGCAGCTTTGATTTGGAAAAGCAAGAATTCCATATAAAAAAAAAAACTTCCCTTCTCTGCATCTTAATCCCTCTTATTCTTAACACTCAATATCTCTTCCTACACTTCTGCTTACATCATGATGTGATTTTCACAAAGGGCTTTGAATGACCCTAGGCTTATCAAATTTTGGAAACATCAAGTAATCAGACTGTACTATTGAAAAAGATAAAGGTCTAAATCTGAGGAAAAAAATCTAAAAAGTGTGGAGCAATTTTTTCTTTTATTACCATGTATTGTCATTTTCAGGACTATTCAATTTTATTCTGATATTTCAAATATGCACACCATCCACCATGATCTCCTTACTCATCTTATTGCAGGTTTTTTTCATCTTGAGTGACAACTTATGAATTATGTGCTGATCATGTTAGACTATCTTAAGTGATTACTGCATGATCCAGTGACCTACTAACACACTGGCCTAGTCAGGGTGTGTGTGTGTGTGTGTGTGTGTGTGTGTGTGTGTGTGTGTGTTACTGTTTTCTTTGCTTATAATTTGAAACAGAGTTTACTTCATAGGTCCTAGGAAAGAAGTCTACTAGGAACATCATGGAAGTGATTGTATCAAAGTAGATGTATGGTTCTCCTTCTACTATGACTACAATCACAATTGTATCTGTTCTCTGTGTGTTTAATAAAATCACAATGTGTATTCATGTAGATATTCACACAGAAAAATATATTTAGTAAAAAAATTCCGATATATTCAAGAGAAGATCCTAATTACTTTTAAAACTGTGAATTCCTGGGGAAATTGAGTGCAACAGCTGGAATATTTGTCTAGATGATCCAATGAAGCAGCTTGGTTTACAAGTGACTTGATTACTCCTAGCATTGTAAGAGCAATATCATGAGTAATATTTTTGCATTGTCTAATTTGATTATCATGTAGTCATTGGGGTTGAGCAAGTAATCTGTTTATGAATATGTTTTATACTAAATTTAAAAGGATGACAAACCATATTTTCTAAAATTACATTTTCTAAATGTAGAATTATATTTATACAAATTCAAATTGTATAAATATCTGGCAGGTGATTAAATCTCAGGACTTTACATATTTTCAACAATTAGTTTCTCCTCTTCTGCTATATTATTTTCACCAGTTTTCATAAGGGTGATTGGTTCTCTATCTTTTATTTTCCCATCCTTTACCTTGTTGCTTTTATTATAAGGCCTAGTTCACACATGACAATGGAATAAGATACAGTAAAAAGACCACATCTATTCTGGAATTCTCATTGTTTTAAAAAAAAATAACTCTCACTCTTTGCCTTGTTGATATCCAGAGGAGGTCATAGATGGTGGACCTAGAGGCATTTAAAATACAAGTTTCATAACTTGTTTCTTTGAACTTAAAATTTTAGTTAAAACATTTGCACTCATCACATATTTTTGACTGGGAAGCTGACTCCTGCCCAGATTATTTTTTCACTCCACTTAATCATGACAACAGCATTATTTCTATAGTTCTACTAGTTCTACTATACATTGATTAATTAAAGTGAATTTTCAGAATTGTAAACATTAGCTTCAAGTTGATTGTAGTTACTATTGTATAGAACTTTCTGTGTTATAAAGAGCAGATGACTTGATTTCAATTCCAATAAACTTATTGTTTTGAGATAAAATTTAAAATGTCATGGTTTTCAATGTACATTTTATATTTTCTCTCTTCTTCTATTGGTAGATGAATCTTCAAATCATCACTATAGATGACTCAGTACTACCTTGTTCAATGCAGATGGAAGACATGATTAATAAAGTATAGTCTTTGGTTTATTATTAAGGCACAGCTTCCGATTAACTTTGAGCAATTTACTACAAGAAAACTTTAGAGATTGGTAAAAGCTGAAAAGTCATATACGGGCTCTTCTAACACATTTTAAACCCAAATATTAAAAATTTTGGCTGTTTTAAATTATTCAATTATTTCTGCCTCAATTCTGTGTGACATCTGACTACAGTTTTCAAAATTTTCCACTGATCTGTTCAGAATGGTAATAAAATCAATCAAAATAATTTTATAAAAAGATGTATGACATTGATGCTGACATACTAAATTTATATGATATGTACATTTTCTTATAATTGCAGTTTCATGAATATACAATTCTTTATAAGTCCTCTGGAGAATCATGCATAACCAGAGCTTTGTCAATGAGTTCATACTCCTGGGGCTTTCACAGAACCCCCAAATTGAGAAAATATCATTTGTTATGTTTTCATTAGTCTATCTTGCAACTATTGTGGGTAACATGATGATTGTGATGACCATTGTCTACAGTCCTGCCCTTCTGGGCTCCCCTATGTACTTCTTCTTGGCATTCCTATCCTTCTTGGATGCATGTGTCTCTTCTGTTGTCACACCAAAGATGATTGCAGATTTGGTTTATGAGAAGAAGACCATCTCCTTTGAATGTTGCATGACACAGGTCTTTGCTGTGCACTTTCTTACTGCAGTGGAGGTGATCATTCTGGCAGCCATGGCCTATGACCGCTATGTGGCCATTTGTAAGCCCTTACACTACTCTTTCATCATGAACAGGAGGCTCTGTGGCATTCTGGTGGGTGTTGCCTGGGCTGGAGGATTCTTGCATTCTATCATACAAATGTCCTTCACTTTGCAATTGCCTTTCTGTGGACCCAATGTCATTGATCACTTCATATGTGACTTATTCCCATTATTGAAACTTGCCTGCACTGATACACACTTTTTCATCATTTTGGTGTTTGCCAACAGTGGGTCTATCTGCATCATTATATTCTCCTTTTTGCTTGTTTCTTATGGTATCATTTTGTTCTCTCTGAGAGGTCATAGCTCTGAAGGAAGACGTAAGGCTCTGTCCACCTGTGGATCCCATGTGACTGTTGTAGTGTTTTTCTTTGTTCCTTGTATATTAATATATGCACGACCTACATCTGCATTCTCTTTTGAGAAAAATGTGTTTGTATTTACAGATGTTATGACACCATTGCTCAATCCTATGGTGTACACTTTCAGGAATAAGGAAATGATAAATGCCATCAGGAAAATGTGGAGGAAGCTGGTAGTGGTTTCTGATAAATATTAAAACATTATCCTTAGAAGACTGAGGAGATGGCTCAGTGAATTAAAGTACTTGCTGAGTAAGAATGAGAACTTTTGTTTGGATCCTTGAAACTCATGTCTAAAGCCCTGTATGCTAGATCATCCTTAACCTACTGTTGCTGAATCTGTACCAGGCAGGTCCTGAAAACAAACTGAACAAATAATGTCTGAAAACACAACTATCTCAAGACTCAGTCACAGACCATTTCTCAAGAAATTAAGGAAGAGGGGAATAGACAAGGACAGTGACCACCAATTCAATGCTCTGTAGGTATATTCATGGGTACCAAGACTGACTCCATGCTTACACATAATACATACATGCACACAACTCCCTCCACATACACACAAACCCTCAATTAGACATGCACACACATATCAAATAATTACATTTATCAAACTCACTGTACAGAACAATGAAAATCCACATTTACTTACATGAGCCCTTCATGATTACTCTTAAATGAAAATAAAGGCCACCATTCTATAGAGAATGGATTAACACTGTATGTGAGAAAACCCTTTGTGATATCACACTTTCACTATGAATTGAATACTCAGAATGGCATATTAAAGTTAACATATATACAGTTACAAGTGGCATTTATAAAGGATGCTGTAAAGCTTCACATTAAATTTCATAGTTCCTGTATTAAATATATTTTGTGCACTTATCCATCAATAAAAACAAAAATTCAGTGACAATTCTTGCTCAAAACAAACAACAAATAGCACTATATACTCTTTCAAAACTATTGAGTTGTATAGATTTGGGGTCTGGTTAATTTTGAAGGTCAATGTTTTCTTTTGTTTTTTCACAAACATTTTTAAGCAATAAAGATAAAAATAATAAAAATTTAAAGTTAGTTGGTCTGTAATCTCATAAATCTCAGGAAATATTATAAGAGATTTTCTAGTTTTGTATGTCAATTTGACATAAGCTAGAATAATCGGAGACAAAGGAGGCTCAAGTGAGGAAATGCCTCCATGAAATCCAGCTGTAAGGAAATTTCTGAATTAGTGATAGTTGGGGGAGGGCCCAGCCCATGTTTGGTGGTGTTACTTCTGGACTGGTGTTCCTGGGTTCCATTAGAAAGCTGGCTGAACAAACCATGAGAAACAGGCAATAAACAGCTCCCCATCCACAGCCTCTACATCAGTTCCTGCTTCCAGGATCCTGCCCTATTTGAGTTCCTGCACTGACTTCCTTCACTGATGGACAACAATGTTGATGTGTAAATCAAATAAACCCTTTCCTCCCCAAATTGCATTTGGGTCATGCTGTTTCATCAAAGCAACAGAAATCCTAAATAGAAACAGGTATAGTGACGTGAGTCAACAATTCCAACACCAAGAATATTGGATATTTGAAACTGATCTATATACCAGGCTAACATGGTCCATAGAATAAGGAATTTCCCATAAGTCAAGAGATCTATGGATTTTTGAGAACAAGGTATTGAAATGGGAGAAACGTTTCACCATTTCTGCTAAATTCAAGAATAGGACAAGTGTGTCTACTCTCTATTCCTATTCAATATAGTAAGATAAGTTAAGTAAACTGATGGTCAGTGTGGACAGTTGTAATGATAACACTTTCTGCCAGCCACCTGAGTTCCACCTCCATGTTAGGGCTCCCAAATAATGCACACTGTCTTATATTAACTACAATGACTAGGATTTCTTATTTGCTAGCTCTGTCTTAATTATCAACCATGACCATTAATCTATATATTTTATAAAGACTTATCTTAGTCAGGATACTAGTGGCATGCATCCTCTCTTTCTGGGATCACATGGCGACTCCTTCTTTAGTACATTTCCCAGAATCATCCTCAAATCCTATCCCCACTTATCTTGCTTCCATATTGGCAAACTGATTTATTTATCAACCAATAACACAAACATATAAACAGAAGGACTTCCCTCATCATCTCCTCTTTTCTGTCTAAATAAAAAGAAGGGTTTTAACATTAACATAGTGAAATATATAACAAAAGAGTTGTAAAGTAAGAACAAAAATTACAATATTTAGTTCATTAACATTTAGCAAGTATTAAAGAAAATATTCTATTATCCATCTTATCTTTGTGAGTCTAAAGTCTTATATGTAACTTATCTTTTATAATAACTAAAGAAAACTAAAACCACAACTATCTGTCTTCAATTCCATAAAAGATCACAGAAGGATGATATATAAACTCTAGAACTGACAGACATATCTCATTGCCTGTACAGTCACCCAAAGTTCCTCTGTAACATTGGGGCATTCATCTTTAGCTTGTAGGACACAGTGTGTCTGGCAGACTTCTCAGTGAAGCAGGAAATTTTAAACTCTGCACCTCTATTGGCAGTTTGTCAGTCATTTTTCTGTATGTCCTGTAGAATATCTGGCAGACTCTTCCATTAAGTAGGAACTGTCTTATTTTGCAAGTTCAGCAGTCACTTTCCTGAGGGTCCTGCATGTCCAGATTATACAGCAACAAACAGTCCAGGCAAGAGCAGTTTCTTGCCCAAATGGCTAATCTTGCCATGTTGAAAGCAAACTACATAACAAGTTTCTTTGATGTAATGCCCATCTTACTCTCAGATGTAATTGGTGTTCCAGGAGCAGTTGTATCTCACTTCCCTGAATAACACTAAACCATTTAAAATGCCTTATATTGTGTATGTCTTTGAAAGTTTTGAATAATATTTTTCCACTTCAAATACATCTCTGTATATCTAGAAAAATAACCTAACTGTAAGTTTTTACTATTATACCTGACTAGATACAATCTATACTTAATCATGCATTATATTTTAAAAGATTTGTATAAACACAATTCCTAAAGAAGAGAAATATACATATCACAAAATTGACCTTAAAGTTGTATTAATACATGAAAATCAATACCAATGCAAAGTATTCATTTCTATACCATATTCCAATTTTTCCTTTAAAAAGAGATTGACTGTGATCATTATCATTTATAACCAACCCCATTTAAATGGAAACAAACATTTATAAATAATAGTTGGGAATTTGGGAGTCATTCATTCAATACTGCTTCCTGAGTGTTGGGGGTGATGTCCATCATGGGGATCATGATAAAATACAGAAACCTGGCCAGTTCCTTGTTTTTGCAGTCTGTAAGGCTGTATCATCTTAGCTGTTTTAGATGTTGCATCACCCTGGATACTCTTTCACGGGGTCTTGCTTCATCAAACCATATTAGTCTGGAAGGAATTCAAGCTTTTCCTTTTCTGTGGAAACACAAGCAAAAACTCTTTTCCCAAGTAACCTGTCCTTATATTTAAATTTAGAAGTCAAAGCATGTTTAAATTATTTAAGTTGGACTAATTCAGCAGCACTTATAATCAAATGTCATTTAGCATCTGTAGTTCTTCCTTTGACAATCAAACAATTTAAAGACAACAGTATAATATGTAGTATACAAACTCTGTATTTTCCATCTTTACATGGCTTTTTATTATTCTATTTCTTTTACATCCCTTTTTATTTTTTCCTGAGATATGGTTTTTTCTGTGGAAATCCGACTGCCTCTGCTTCTGGAGTGCTGGGATTAAAGGTGTATGCCATCACCACCTGGATGTTCTCTCTCTCTCTCTCTCTCTCTCTCTCTCTCTCTCTCTCTCTCTTTCTCTCTCTCTGTCTGGCTCTCCCTTTCTTCCTTCCTTTCTTTCTGTGTAATGTGGGAAATTACCAATATGGAGCCAGGTAAAAATACAAGGGGATTTATTAGGGGAAAGCCTTACTTACAGAGCAACCTAGCCAGCCGGCATGGCAGCAGTCCATACAGCAAGCCAAAGATGATAGCAAAAGAAGAAACCTACCACCTGAATGTCCCTCACTGTAAATCACCATGACCACACCCTTGCAGGTGTGGTCAGGCACACTTGTAGCCAGCCCCTAAGCAGGTGTGGCTACAGCATTCCTTACAATTCTCCTTTTAGTCTAAAAGAGGATTAAAACTTAACAGTGTAAAGTATACAAAATTAGCAATCATAAAGGTGAAATATAAGAAGATACAACAATCTGCTTATGTCACATCCTAACCATGTCTATTTTAACTAAACCCTAAAGACATTTGAAAGAGGTGTCCAAGCCTGAACACCTCCTTCCAATCCCAACCAAAAACAATAGGAAGCTATCCTTAACTATGTATATACACTATCCTAAGTGACAACAATGGGAGAAAGGGGGCATAGCATTCTCCAAGTTAGTTCCTGCTGAAATGGGATGATGACAGCCTTGTGGGGTCCTGTAAGAAGAAAATGTTAATGTAGTGAAAGTCTTGAATGGATTGTATCCATTCCATGTTAGATGGGATTTGCTTGATTGAAGATCTCCCTTGAAATCCTCAATTTGATTGAAGTCAGTACCCGAAGCTCTGGCTGAAGTGTCAGTTGAAATGGAGAAAATTGGATCCAGTGCAGTTGAGGAGGTGTGGCTCATTCCTTTCTGGGGTGTCCAGGGATTGCTGTCAGGCAGGTCTTCATTAGCTGTGTGGGACTCAAAACATAAATGTTAGCAGAGAAATGTTTGCTTGTGTATGTATGCATACTAGAAAAGACAACCATGGGAGCATAACAATTATGAGAGGGTGCACACCTTGAAAGAAAGATCCAAGAAAAGACAATGACAGTCCCAAAATTCTTTTTTTATTCTGTATTACATAAATTGGCTTCTTGATACAATACAGAAACTCTAAACTTTAGTTAAATAATGTGTTTGGATTTTAGAGGAGGAAAGCCAAATCTACCTCTAAATCCAGCATTGATTTAATTGAATAGGGACTAAAAAAAAGAGAAATAGAGTTCTCTGAAAGACAGCTGTAAGTTTACCACATGGCACATTCCTTTTGTTTGATGGTTATAGCTACCTTCTCTTCTTAAGTATCTACCCATGCAGAGTCCTTTGCCTTCTGGAGATGAGTTTTCCTGTGAAGATAAGAGCAAAACACTTCACTTTCCTTTGGGAGATTTCTTTCTTTTTTGGGGGGGTGGTTCGAGACAGGGTTTCTCTGTGTAGCCTTTGGGAGGTTTCTGTTTAGTTTATGAGATATACCTTAGAAGAATACCTGCCATTTGTCCTCATCAAGAGGATTTTCCTTTTCATCTCGAATCTTGATCAACTCTGATGGTATCCAAAGTTTTTCTTCTCCTGTGGAAACCAATACAAAACCCCTACCCCAACATAACACATGTCCTGGTTTCCATATAGAGGTTAGTACATCTTTGAAATACACCGGCTGCTTCAGTTCAACAGTTTTCCCCATAGTCCAGTGTCTTTCTGCAGCTGTTTGTCCTTTTTCATTGCATTAAGAAAGTTTAGTGTTAATAAAGCATTATGCAACCTATGTTTGGGGGGGGTTAGCGTTCCAAGCTTGTTTGTGGAGCATCTCCTTAAGTGTTCTATTAGACCTCTCAACCACTGCTTGTCCTGTAGGATTGTATGGTATACCATTGACATGCTTTATGTTATAACATTTGAAAAACTCTTCCAATTTTGTGGAGAAATATGCTGGAGCATTGTCAGTTTTTATTTATGCAGGCATACCCATAACTGCCAACACCTCTAGCTGGTGTGTAATAACAGAATCTGCTTTTTCAGAGTTAAGAGCAGTAGCCCATTTTCACCCTGAGAATGTGTCTATAGTATGATGCAAATATTTCAAATTTCCAAATTCTGCAAAGTGAAAAACAGCCATCTGCCAAACTTCATTTCTCCGAATGCCCTTAGGATTTCAACCTGCTGGCAATAGAGTTTTATTATAAAAGGAACAAGTAGGACAGTTTCTCACTATCTCCTTGGCTTGTTGCTAAGTGATGGAGAAGTCCTTTTTCAAAACTGTGCAATTTACATGATTTTTCTTATGAAATTCTGAGGCTTCTATCACACTTCCAATTAAAAAAAATGATCAATCTCATCATTGCCTTGTGCTAGTGGGTCTGGCAGACCCATATGGGATCTGATATGTGTAATGTATATATGAGTACTTTGGTTTCTGATTGTTTCCTGTAATTGTAGAAACAATAAGGTTAATTCTGTATTATCAGAAACAAATTGTGAAGTCTCAATGTATAAGATAACTATCTCTGCATATTGGGAATTAGTAACTATATTAAAAGGTTCTGTAAAATCCATGAGTACCATGAGATTTGCATATAATTCTGCCTTCTGTACAGATATATACAGACTTTGAACTACTTTACTTACCTCATCTGCTTTATAACCTGCTTTAACTGATTTATTGGCATCAGTGTAAAAGGTAAGAACTCCAGAAATGGGAGTTTGTCTTACAATACACGAAAGAATCCAGACTGTCTTTTTTATAAATTTAATTCTGTCAGATTTTGGATAATTGTTGCTAATCCTTCAAAAAAGTCAGTAAGAGCTATTTGCCAGTATTCATTATCCTTCCACAAGGAGTTAATTTCCTCATTAGTTAAAGGTACTATAATTTCTGCAGGATCTTTTCCAGTCAATTGATGAAGTCTTAATTTGCCTTTTGAATCCAATCAGAAATCTTTTCTATATATGTCTTTAACTTTTTATTCTGTTTATGTGGCAGAAATATCCACTCCAATATGGTTTCTTCCCTCTGCATCAGAATCCCAGAAGGGTAGTCTCTGGATGGCAAGATAACCAGAATGTAGTATAAATCAAGGGTTATCCGATCTAAATATTCTTCCAATATTCTGTTTTCTACCCATTGTAATTCTTTTTCCACCTAAGCGAACAATATTCACAGACTATTTAGGTCTTTATCACCTTTAAGGACCATTTTTAAATGCTTTAAGTTATGTTTTTCTACCCCAATAATCATCTGTAATTGAGAAATTTCCCCTAATAATTTCTGAAGAGTATTAAGAGTTTGATAATGATTTCTTTTAATTTGTACCTTCTGTGGCCTGATTCTTTGTAAGTCTATCTTATAACCTAAATAGTTGATAGAATCTCCTCTTTTATCTTTTCTGGGGCAATCAGTAACCCCCTTCTAGGCAGAACTTCCTTCACCATGTCAAACATATGTTCCAAATTTACCTTATTGGAATCTGATAAAAGAATGTCATCCATGTAATGATAAACGAGGGATTGTGGAAATTTTTTACGAATTATTTCCAAAGGTTGCTGTACAAAGTGTTGACACAAAGTTGGACTATTAAGCATTCCTTGTGGCAAAGCCCTCCACTGATATTTCCTAACTGGCTGTGAATGATTAAAGGTTGGTACAGTAAATGCAAAATTTTCTCTATCATTTTCCTGTAATGGTATCGTGAAAAAACAGTCTTTTAGGTCAATGACCATGACAGGCCATTCTTTAGGTATCAAGGAAGGCAATGGCATTCCAGGTTGCTGAGAGCCCATAGGTTGAATTACCTAATTTATGGCTCTCAGGTCTGTCAGCATTCTCCACTTACCTGACTTCTTTTTGATAACAAATGCAGGAGAATTCCAAGGACTGGTAGCTTCCTCTATGTGTCAAGCATCTAGCTCTTCCTGTCCTAACATTTCTAAAGCCTCTAGCTTCTCAGAGGTCATAGGCCATTGTCCTACCCAAACAGGTTCATCTGTTAGCCACTTTAATGGCAGGGCCTTTGGCTCCTCTGAAGGTCCATCATTTGTACCTAGTTTCTGTACAGCATGGATGGTTGGTAACCATTTTTCATAGCATCTTACCAGATCTTTTCTACTATCTAAAGATTGTACATAATTTGTTTCCGATACTGGACAAATATTGATCTGAGTATCCCATTGCTGTAAAAGATCACAACCCCAGAGATTTATAGCTTTATCTGCCACATATGATTTCAGTCTCCCTTTCTGTCCTTCTGGTCCAAAGCAGACCTCTGAGTTAACATAGAGTGCCAATTCCTAAAAATTGTACATTCGCCTCTCTAAGAGGCCATTTCTGAGGCCAAGATTTTTGGGTAATAACAGGCACATCTGTCCTAGTGTCTACTAAGCCTTCAATAACTTTATTATTAATTTTCACTTTCAACTGAGGCCTTTTATCATTAATAGAAGTTTGCCAACATATGCA
Organism: Cricetulus griseus; assembly: GCF_003668045.3. Classification (NCBI taxonomy): domain Eukaryota; kingdom Metazoa; phylum Chordata; class Mammalia; order Rodentia; family Cricetidae; genus Cricetulus; species Cricetulus griseus. The sequence goes on from NC_048599.1 coordinate 87,642,110, forward strand.
TTTCTTATTTTGTCCATTCACATTTGATTATTCATGACTATTCAAACTACCATCTAGAGCAGTACCATTTTTCACAATAGGCAAAGAACTATCTATTCGTCCTGTGAGAAATTGTCTTCCACTGCTACTGGGAATGACTGGACCTTTCTCAATGTGGGGGACTTCTTAAAGCCCCCCTTGTAGTTTCCAGGCCTTAACAGGTTTCCTTGCATGTCCCTGGTCAATCTACATTCATTGGTCCAGTGTCTGCCCTTACCACATCTTCTACCCAACCCAGAAGGCAGTGACCTTCCATATGATGCATAGTTAGAATTTGTTTGTCTACAATTTCTCTTAATATGTCCTATTCTACCACTGAGGAAACATCTAGGTTTCTGGTGCCTTGGTGGTCTCCTGGGGAAGGCTCTTCCTACCCAAGGTTCTGGTTCACAGAAGTAGTAACCTCTAGACTCTTGGTACCTATGTTGACCTCTGTAAGGTGCTTCTCCTTCCCAAGCCCTTGCATGCTCACCTCTAGAACTTTTAATTTCCTGTTGTCTTTTTAAACCTTTTGAGATGGTTTCTCTTACCCAAGCTCCAGTATCTTGCACATTATAGTCAAAGTTGGCTGCATGCAAAACCCATTCTTCTAGCGGAACTGATCTGATCTTTAAAGGCAAAAGTATTCTTTTGCATATTGGGTTTGCATTTTCATAAGCTATTTTATATATAATTGATTGTCTTGTTCCCTGATCTGTTACCTGTAATTCTACTGCCCAAGTTAACCTTTGTAAGAAGTCCTAGACCTGTTCTGTAGGTCCCTGTTCTATTCTGGTATAAGCTTCTAGATGTTCTCCTGGCTCATGAACCTTATCCCAGGTCTTTAATGCTGCTTTCCTGCATAGGGACAGTATATGGTCATCATATTCAGCCTGAGCCTGTGGATTAGCATAAATACCCTCACCTAGAATCTTATCTAGGGGGGCTTTATATCCTTCCTTTATGACTTGATGCTCAAGGAGCTTTTCCTCTTCCCTGACCAATGCCTTCCACTCGATTTGGCATGAATTCTCTGCTACAAATTGTTCCCAATCTGTGGGTGTCACCCTGCTAAAGATTCCAGATGAATGTAATAGCTGTTTTATGAATGGGGTATGGAGACCATATGAGACAACTGATTCTTTAATATTCTTAAGATCCTTCAGCTGTATAGGTTGCCATACATAAGCCATCTGTCCCTGAGGTTGTTTCTTAGAAGATGGCTTTTCTACCATGGTAGGGGGTACACTAATGGCATATGAGTAACAACCTTAGAAGAATAGTCATGATACCTGGGTGGAGTAGGTGCCTCGCATTGGAGTGATTCTGCCTCTGAAGCATCCCAATGATCTTTAAGCCTAGTAATGATATCCTCATGAAAAGCTTCAATTTCCTGCATCATAAAAGATTCCAAGCATGCTAGCAAATTTATAAATTGCTCTAACTGCTCCTCTACACATTTTTCTAGGCATTTGGCAGCGGTTGGTCATGCACGATGGTTGCAGAAGTGGAGAGAGTTCACAAAGGCGGCTGAGCTTAGCTTTGTTTACGGCCTTGTGGCCACAACCACTGAATGAGGTGCAGCTTTAAAACCACTGTGGCCAGTGGAAGCTGCAGAACCTGCTGAAAGCTGAGGCCTACTCTCTAGGGCTACTCAGCTCAAGGGCAGGTGGCCTCCTGGCATAGGTAGACCATAGTCTGAGCTGGTCCTGTGCATGCAGCTAGAAACTGCGACAGTAACTGTGGGGAGGTCTTTGGAAGTTTCCCAGCTGGGCAGACAGTTCAGAGAGGCTCAGCATCAGCAGGGATGAGCGGGTCAGCTTCAAGCCAGGAGCACCTGTGGAGTGAAGGAGCTTTCCCCGCCTAGGCCGCCATCCCGGTGGGAACTGCAGACTCTCCCAAATGGGGCCTTGGTTTACAATATCCCACTTCTGACAATGAGATAATGTGGGAAATTATCAATATGGAGCCAGGTAAAAATACAAGGGAATTTAATAGGGAAAAGCCTTACTTATATAGCAACCTAGCCAGCTGGCGTGGCAGCAATCCCCTAAGTGGGCATGGCTACAGTATCCCCTACATCTTGTTTCTTTCAATTACTTTATCCTGTTTCTTTTCTCTCACAAGCCTATGTATATTTTTAAACATATTGTAAACCTTTAGAGGTTTTACTTTTTCCCTCTGAATCTGTCTTTTCTATAAAGCTTTACCTTATTCTGGCCATGTGTCTTTTATCTGCTAAACAACATTGCCAAAATTAAAGCCATGGCTGTTTCAGCCTCTGTCTTTCCAAGATGGTGGGGGTACATTTTTCAAAATCAATGAGAGCTTAGCTCACTGCCTTGGTCTATGCTGCCATCAAGGAGCATGCTGTCAACTTGGAGATGTGGTCACTGCCATTGCCAGCTGCTCATGCCCACCATTCAATTGTTAGCAGGGCCTCTTAAAAGAGCCCTGCAGTTGTTTTTCCACTAATTCTGAGTCAGGAAACCTCCATAAGGGAGATGCTTGAGTGTCTGCTCATCTCTAGCAAAACAGAGAGCAGATGAGAGAAAATGCTGCTACCAGGAAGCCATGCTTGTCTGTATTTTGCTTCTAAAACAACTTTTTAAGATTTTGTCAAGTTTTAAGCGGAAATCCATGCTGCATGTTGAGGTAGCCATTTGTAATGACAACTCTTTCCACCAGCCAACTGAGTTCCACCAGCACATTAAACCCCTCAAATTACACACAGAGTCTTATATTAACTACAATGCTGCTGACCAATGACTAGGATTTCTTATTTGCTATCTTGGTCTTAACTATCAACCATAACCCTTAATCTATATATTTTATAAAGACTTATCTTTTTGACTGTGTTACCTCACTCTGGATGGTTTCTAGTTCATCCATTTGCCTGCAAATTTCAAGATTCCATTGCTTTTTTCTGCTGAGTAGTACTCCATTGTGTAAATATATCACATTTTCTCTATCCACTCTTCAGTTGAGGGGCATCTAGGTTGCTTGCAGGTTCTGACTATTGCAAACAAGGCTGCTATGAACATAGTTGAACATATGTCCTTGTTGTATGAATGTGCATTCTTTGGGTATATGCTCAAGAGAGGAATTGCTGGATCTTGAGGTAGAATGATTCCTGAGAAACACCATACTGATTTCCAAAGTGGTCTTACAAGTTTGCACTCTCATCAGCAATGGAGAAGTGTCTAGTCACTCATATATGAATTTTAGACATAGAGCAAAGGATTACCACCCTACAATCCACATCACCATAGGAACTAGGAAACAAGGAGGACACTACAAGAAGAATTTGTGGACTCTGGAGAAAGGGAATGGGAGAGAATGTCCCGAGATAATTGGGAGCATGAGGGTAGGGGTGAGGGAGCAGGGAGAATGGGAGGGAGACAAGAGGAGGCGAGAGGAGGACATGGGGGAGCAGGAAGGTTGAGTGGGGGGAAGAATAGATAAGAGCAAAATGAGATATACCATAACAGAGTGAGCCATTATAGGTTTAGGAGAAATCTGGCACTAGGGAGATTTCTAGAGAGCTACAAGGATGATAACAACTGACAATTTAGGCAATGGTGGAGAGGCTACCCTAAATGCCCTTGCCCTATAATGAGACTGATGACTACCTTATATGCCATACTAGAGCTTTCATCCAGTGGCTGACAGAAGCAGAGGCAGGCACCCATAGCTAACCACTGAACTGAACTCTGGAACTCACTTGCAGAGAGGGAGGAGTGAAGAGCAAAGAGGTCAAGGCTGTACTGGTGAAACCCACAGAATCAGCTGAACTGAACAAGGCAGAGCACATGGACCCCAGATTGATGTCGGGGAGGCCACCACAGGACTGATGCAGACAACTGAATGTGGATGTCAATGAGGAGGCCTTGATATTCTTGATACTCCTCTAGTAGTAGATCAGTATTTATCCCTGGCATAAGAAATGACTTTGGGAGCCCATTCCATGTGGAGGGATGCTCTCTCAGCCTACACACATGGTAGGAGGACTAGGCCCGCCCAGGATGATATGACAGACTTTGGGGATACCCCATGGAGGACCTTACCCTCCCAAGGAAGCAGAGGGTGGATGGGGTGGGTGGCTGGTTGGGGTGGAGGAGGAGGGAAGGGAGAGGGAGAAGGGATTGACATGTGAAACAGGCTTGTTTCTAATTTGAACTAATAAAAAATAATTTAAAAAGAAAAAACAATCTGAATTGTGACTATGAAAAAAAGAATGTCACCATTGGGTCCTGAACAGAGGTCAAGCTGGTAAAACCCTCTGTGCTATATGTTTCTCAAGAGAATTATCAACAGATTGTTCAAGATGGTGCAGGTGTGAAAAAAAAAAAGACTTATCTTATTGAGGACGCCAGCAGCAGGTGTCCTCTCTCTCCGGAGTTACATGGTGACTCCCCCTTTACTACATTTCCCAGAATCCTCCTCGACTCCTAGCCTCACCTATCTTGCTTCCCTATTGGCGAACAGTGCTTTATTTACCAACTAATAAGGCAAACATATACACAGAAGGACCTCCCCCATCAGACACTTAACTGGACAGGACTTATAACCATCACATTGTTAAGCCTCCAGATATACATGAGGAAATTTTGGGTTAGGTTCATCTCTGGGCATGCCTGTGTAGATTTCTCTCTATTAGCTTTACCTCTGTTTGTTGACATAGAAGATTCACGTGAAAAGTGGACAGTATTGTTCTCTGGGCTTGGTTATCAGACAAACAAGTATATTCATCACTCTGATTCTTAATTGTGGGTGCAATGTTACCAGATACCTGAAGGTCCTGTTGCCATGATCCCCAGCTATGGTAGACTTCACCATTAAACTGTGAGCCACAAGAAGTGTTTCCTTAATTAGATTACAATTGTCTGAATTTCTGATCCAGAAGTAATAAAAAAAATTAGATACATAAAATTGGTTCAAGAAGTTTGGTTCTCACTTTGATAAACATAATCATTTGTTGTTTATTTTTAGGCTTTTGGGACAGATTTTGGGGTGGATTTGGAAGACTGGTACATTCCTCAAAACATCCCTAGTATGAAGAAGGACTTTATCAAGAGCTATATTAGGAACCATTTGTATGATGTATTTTTCCAGGATCTGGCTTCATATTTATCATTGTAATAGTCAGTAGTTGTGGCTCAGAGTTAAGGTAGGTCTTCTCACCTCAAATGATTTAATCAAGGAAAATCCCACCCAGATACACCCATCTGCTAAAGTTTTAGTTAACTTCTGATGTAGTCAACTTGACAACCAAGAATCAGTCATCACAACCATATTCTGAGAAGAATAATAAATAGTGTTTAAATATGCTGGACTACTTCATTAGATGGAGAATCTTTCAAGACAGGAGTCCATTCAGTCAGTGACACAGATATATTAAAAATGTTTATATTTATTTATATTATTTGTATGAATGCTTTTTCTGCTTGTATACATGTATGCTATGTGTGTGTAGTAGTCACTGAGGTTAGAGGACAGAGCTAAATAACTTGGCACTGGTATTACATATGGTTTTGTGATGGTTATTCTTGGTTGTCCACTTGACTGTATCTGGAATTAAGTAATTCCCAAGTGACTGAGTATACATGTAAATGATTTTTTCTCAATCAAATCATTTTAATTGGGAAGACCCACCATTTAGCCAGGTTTTTTGAGGTGAGGAGGTACAACTTTAATCTGGGCCATACTTTCTGCTGGAAGCCTATATAAAGGACATGGAAGAAAAACGTGCTATTCTTTGCCTCTCTGTCATGTTCACTTCTTCATATGCATTAGTTCCCACCTCTTTGGTACTCCATCTTGTACTGAAGACCAAATGAGATATCCAGCCTCTTGTATTGGAAAACTACTGGATTCTTAGACTTTCTTTTGATAGCCAATGTTGAATTAGCTGGACCACAATATGTAGACTACTCCAATAAATAGAATGAATGAATAATAATCAGCTAACAGCTCTGTTCCAGTAGAGAACCCTGACAAATAGAGTTGTGGTCCACAATATGGAAGCTAAGAACTCGACCCCAGTCATGTAGAAACACAGTGAGTTCTCTTCACCACTGAGCCATTTCTCCAGCCCTATGGCTATATTTTACAGCATTTATATACACATGTCTACATTAAAAAAGAAATAAAGAAATACTGTTATGATAAATCTTTCCAGCAAAAGCCGCTGAGCCCCATGTGTACGCTTTATGCCAACCGCCTGCCCAAGTTAGGCCCAAATAAATACACAGAAACTTATATTAGGTACAATGCTGCTTGGCCAATGACTAGGATTCTCATCTGTTAGCTCAGTCTCAATTATCATACATCTACATATTTTATAAGACTTATCTTATTGGACGCCTTATTGGCATCCCTTCTTGCCGGTGGCTCACATCCTGCTGCTGGAGGAGGCAAACGGGAAAAAGGGACCCTTCCTGTTTCTCCTTCGCTTAAATATGAGTCTCCTTGCTATGTCACTTCCTGCCAGGATCAGCACTTCTCTACTACATTTCCCAGAATCCTCTTTGACTCCTAGTTCCATCTAACTTGCTGTCTCATTGGCCAAACAGTATTTTATTTAACAATCAATAAGATAAACATACACAGTAGTACATTCCCCATCAAAATATCCTTAAAAACAGAGAGATATAGGGAAGAAAGTATAACAAAATAGAGGTTTTAGAGGAGGAAAGTGCCCTGGAAACAAAAATTTCGTCAATGTGTATGTTAGCAAAAGACTATATAACTGTTAAAGAGAAAAATCTGGGTCTAAACTGGAGTAATAGAATACCAACCCTAAGTGCAAGATTCTACCTTTCAGAAGTTAACATTGCTGTGGTCCTAGGATGATGAGCCACATCTCAAGCTTCAGAAAACCTAGGTGACATTGTGCATTGTGCATTTGATACTAGTTTTCTAAACATAAAAGTTATAAGACATCTGGAGTTATGGAGTCTTATTTCATACTTTTTGAGAAATGCTGAGGCCAGGCAATGTATGCAAGTGCTATGGTCACTGAAAGAGGCCCAGTAGAGCCACTGTTTGAAGCTGTGAAGGTCAAGCTGATGTTTTAGTGGAAATGCCACGGTGCTGGAAGACACCAACAAGATGGAATACCCACTGAGGAAACTTACATGCTGGGAGAGGAACACACTAAGGACCAAGGGCTGCTTGTTTTTTTGTTTGTTTGTTTGGTTGGTTGGTTTGGTTTTTTGGTAGCTGAGATGGATGGTAGTGGTCACTTTTTCTGTTTTTGATCTTTGATAATCCAGCACATGCCAAAAACCATGGATCTGAAAGATTTTCTATTTGCCTTGTTAAGTTAGATCCTTACTTCAGTTTTCTTATTCCTACATATCACCTTATTCCTCCATTTTGAAATGACAATGTTAATTTGGTGCCTTCTATTTATGAAATATATAACAGCATTTTGTTTCATGGAAACATTTTAGAGTTCCTTCAGTCTTTTTAGGGAACTCCTCACAGTAACAGAAGAGATTGTCCCCAACTCTTGCCTGCTTTTGGGACCCTTTCCTCCTACTGGGTTGCTTCATCCAGCCTTAAGAGGAAAGGAGTGACCTAGTCTCATTGCAACTTGATATGTCATGGATGGTTGATATCCATGGGAGGCCTGTCCTTTTCTGGGTAGAAACTGAAGATGAGTGAATGGGGTGGAGTTTCTTTACAACATTCTTCTCTGATAGTTAATGTTTAAAGTCTCAGAAGATATCTTGCAAGTTAAGCTATTAGTAAGAATAATCCTCAAAGCTTTTGTTTAGATGGTAACTTTGAATTCTAGCATAATGAACCAACTAATAGTTACCCACTTACATAATAATGGCATGACTGCTTAGACCAGGAGTAGCCAACCACTTTCACACTGGATTCAAGGAAAGTTCCATAGGAATGAACACATATTGGTGTTATAAACCTGGTTAAAAGCCCTTGGGGAGAATCTACTGCTACTGTTTTGATAAATGGATAAGGTATCAAACTGCCTGCTAAACATTCTTGTTTGTACATAGCAACTACTATATCTCTCAGCTTTGGATAGAGAAGCTTCTTTTTGTGGTAGGTAGGTGTTATTGCAGAGACATACAACTCTTGAAAGTACTAAGAAGGTTACTAGTTCAATGTTCTGTTCCAAATGGAGCAGCTTATCACCTCCAAGACAAGGGAGTATCTTAGGCAGGAAGAATGTATGGTAGGACCTGGAGGATAGGCAGGAGTGGTATGAAATATTTTCTTCTGAATATGACTTGGTCCTTACAATAATGACCAGCTATTAACTGTGGATACCTGTATAACACTGGGGCATATAGCATTCTGTCTAGGATAGTAGAGGGACTTGTGAGACCCTCCCCACACCTATCCCTGTAATGCTATTCACAGATAATTATTGCTGGTGAATAAGTATCATTTTTTACAGCTATTTAAGCATAGGTAAGTTTTGTATGTAAATTTCTCAGTAAATAATTCCTTATTGATTTTCATTAAGGAAACTTTAATTAAAGACAGTAGGTTATAAAAAGACATGAGACTGGGGCTTAGTTGTTAAGGAGAAAAGAGTTGATCCAATTGGGAGGGGGATAAGAGAGTTATGAATGGTCCATACTATAATAATATTCTGTATACATATATAAAATTATCTAGAAGTACATTAAAACAAAACATTTATTGTGTAAATAAGTAATATTTCCATTAACATATGCTTTTCTTTATGTATTTTTACATAAACTGTTCTTTATAATACAGTCCTTTCTAGGCTTTCCCAAAATAATGCACATTTAACTTAAATGTCTATTGAAAAATTCCTTGTGACAGAAGGAAATTTTCTTAGATTCAGCACTTAAGCAACATATTCTATATATCATTAAACAGAGTTTTGTTCTTAAACATGATAAGGCCATTAACAAATAGAATACAAAGTAAACTTTTTTAAAAAAGTACAAATAACTTAGAATGCATATAAGTATTATTACACACTGGAGGAGGAATTGAAAAACTATACAGAACTATGTCTCAGAATCTCAGGGGGGAAGAAAATTTCCCCCTTAGGGGACTAATAGTCAATCTCATAGACTCATGACATACTCGGGAAACCTCTTTAAATTCCAGTAGCAGTCAAGGAGGAATTTCAGATTATTGAGTTTTCTGTTTTCAAAGACCATGATAAATATAGGACTTGTAAAACAGAAACAACATTCCCCAACCTCATTGCCAGACTTGCTTTTCTTTCTCTTAGATGTAGAAACTGGATGCAGGTAGAGCATTTTGGTCACCACAGAATGGGCATTTCACAAGACCTATTAGATGATGACCAGAATTTTCCACACAACTGACAAATGGTAAGGCACATCGGGTATAGTTTTTCACCTTCATAGATGATTTTAATTGTGAAAAAGTTATTTAAGATTTGGATGTTATGATCAAACAACTATGGACCTTTTGATTCATAAATGTTTTCTAAGAGTTTCATAAACTGGGGTACTCAGATTCCTTGCCTTATTAGAGTTGTATGATTAAAGTTGGTGGAAACAAAATTAGATAAAATGGGGGTAGAGAGATGGCTCAGTCATTAAAGGCTAAGCTCACAACCAAAAATAGATGAAATGATATACAAGAAGCTCAGAGAGCAGTACTTCATGTATAATAATGGCTCAAGTGCTCAAAGTGCTCAACAGGAATTTCAAAGTCCCTTCCCTTCCCCTTCCCTTCCCTTCCCTTCCCTTCCCTTCCCTTCCCTTCCCTTCCCTTCCCTTCCCTTCCCTTAACCTATTAGGAAAATCTCCAAGCTAGTTTTCAACATTTTGACATATTCTAAGGTAAAATTTCTTAATATGATTTTAGTTTCAGAATTAAATCTTATGACTTAAATTACATGCTTATATTTCTGTAATTACCTATATTTTAATGTATTAACTGAAGAATTTAAAAATAAAATATGTATTCTAAGTATATTAAGTGGAGGATTTTATTAAATTTCTTTGCTTTATAAATGCCATCAAAAAAGATATTTTCTTTTTACTGATTCAATGTTTTATCTAAGTTTGAGTATGCAGATACTGTTTAAAATAATATCAACACCAATATTCTTATGTTCTTTTTGATTTAGAGTTTGTGTAATAGGTTCATAAAGGTTATGAATTTGTCTGGGTGTGGTAGCATAAATTTGGAACCCTGGCACATGAAGATGAAGATAGGAAGATCAAGAGTTCAAAGTCATTCTAAGTTACATGATGAGGTTGTGTCTATTTTGGGCTGTATCAGATCTTGTCAATCCCCCACCAAAATAATGAACTATAATCCTGTCCTCCATGGACCAACATGTACTATATATGATACTCTGTTCTCCTTCCTATTATATGTAAAGTTATTTTTGCTAACTTAAGTATATTAATTATTCTTTGAGAATTTAATATATGTATACAGTATATTCTGGTCATATCTACCTCTTGTTCTCAGTCATCTAACTAGACACAGAAAGTGAAAGATTCTTCTTATAATATGTTTCACAATTTTCTTGGTCTAATTTTTGATGAATGCACTTATGATAATATTGAAAGTTGAAGGATATCACACATATACTTTGTTAATATTGTCATATTACTTTACTATGCATGCATTAATAAGGATTATAAATAACTGTGGATATGTTAATTAGCTATATAACAAATTTTCTTTGTTTTAGCTTATCTTTCAACTATATAAAAGATAACTACATCTTAGTAGATGTCCTGGACATCTGCCTCTTACAATTTTTTGCCCTGTTTCTGCAATGCTCATTGAGCCTTAGGACTATTCATTATTTTGTAAATGTATCAGGTTGCATTGGGAACCCAACCCAACAGTCAGTTGTTTTCTGCATTTTGATTAGTTCTGGATTTCTTTAGTTGCAACTATTTGCTGTGTAAAGAATTGTGATTCAATTTAGACTAGAGTTTGTATTATATCAATTAGATTCTAATTTAAATTGGTAACCCCTGTGACTATAAACCGTACTCTCTCCACTGTGGAAGTTTCACTGAAAAATTGACAATTGCTTTCCTGGGAAAATAATGGTGACATTTTGTTTAGCACTAATATCCATGTTAGATAGAACATGAAAATGAAGGTAAGATTTACTTAATTTTGAAATTAACATAAGGCCTCTTTTCCTTGGAATATCTTGTTCAGTTAGTTTTCTTTGTACAGAAAAAGTATCTGATACACAAGTCCCTGTGTGTCTATATGAGGGTCTTCACACTGCACCATTGATTATTAAAAACATTATAAGGCTAGATTTGGTAGCATATACCTTTAATCTCAGCACTCAGGAGGTAGAGGCAGGCAGATCTCTGGGAGTTCAAGGCCAGCCTGGTCTACAGAATAAGTTCAGAGATATCCATGGCTTTTATACAGAGAAACCCTGTTTTAAAAAAAACACTACCAAGAACAAACATTAGAAAGCATTGTGTGCTGAAACCACCATGTCTTTTGTAAAATTTATTCTTCTCTCATATAATACATCCTGACAGCAGTTTCCTTCCTTCCATTCCAGCCATCCAACCACACTCCCTCACCCCTGTCACACATGATCCATATTTGGAAGAATCCTACCCAACTATAGACATAAGAAATGCTGAGTTTCATTATGACATTTCATGCATGGACAATGCCCTGTGATCTTCTTACTCATGGTAGTTCTTTAGCCATCCTGCCTTATTTCTAAAGGACAACTGGGGAATTATATAGTGAACTGTGAACTCCTTACTCTACTATAAATGTTGATTATCCAGGGACCCTATATGGTTCATTTTATAACATTGTTTTCTTGAATTTAGCTTGAAAATTAATAAAGAGTTCAGGTGCAGGGCAGTGACCTAAGAATATCAAGATAAAAGCTGTTTGGCAGTAAATTTATGCATCTTTTTGTGATAGATTTTAAGATGTACAATCTTGTCTGATCATATATATGATAACCAAATAAAACTGCTTTGTGCTTAGTTCTTTGTACACACTTGAGTCTTTTACTTTAATTATGAATATAAATATTCATGTATATACCAATATATTCATGTATATAAGTATATATATTCACATACAAAATTATATTTTACATAAGTAGGAGGTGGTGGCACATGCCTTTAATCCCAGAACTTGGGAGCCAGAGGCAGGTGGATTTCTGTGAGTTCAAGGACAGCTTGCTCTACAGAGTGAGGTCCAGGATAGCCAGGGCTATTACAGAGAGAAACCCTGTATCAGAAAACAACAAAAAATGTATTTTATTGATACATTTTGGTTGTGTATACAGAAGGTATAGAGACATTTTGATGCTGTGATTTCCTCTGACAATGAATATTTACCTAGAGGATTCATGGAAGCTCCTTCAGTTTCTAAAGCAGCTGCATTTTCAAATGAATTAATTACATTTGCTGTTGTAATGAAATGTTATCATGGGTAACAGTTTGACATTTTTAAATTTGTCCCTCCACAACATCCTCAGAGATTAGCAGGTAGGATGTTTTCCAATATGTGTTGTAGTAGACTCATATAATTTCAAACTATAAATTTTATAGATTTATATTTACTCAAATGATGTGATGTTGTATAAATGTCAAATAAATTAATCTTAGGCCCTTAGTCATGAACAGTGAATTATTTACCTCCTTCCATTATGTGGTTTTCTACAATTGTCCTATATAGCTGGTGAGTTCATTCTCTTCTGATAATGATTTGCTCAATTTCTTTAAGCAAGATGCATTATTCACACATTAACAAAGTAATAGAATGTGTTAACTTTATATAGATAGAAAGCCTGCTCTATGGATACCCCTACATGTATTTTGTTATTGAGAAAAATTGTCTCATTTGATCCTATTGATCATCAAAAGAGGTTCAGTGTCTCTTAAAATACCAACTTATGCTTCCCTTGTTTCTTTAAGCTTACAATCTGTAGTTAAGGTTTTGTATAAATGGAAACATTAACCTCTAACATCACTGACAAGAAGGTTGAGTTCTGAGTAGTAACTTTGTGTATTCTTTCACTTAGTTGTCATGACAACAGCACACTTTTCCTGAAGTTCTGGTTGCTTTTTAAAATGATGAACTGAAAGTGAAATTTCAACTCTTTCAACAGATATATCATGTATAATGTAAGATAATTTCCAGAATCCTGTCTTTTATGAAAAATAGATTTATTCTTCTAAAGTTCTAGTTCACTTCATACTATTAAACACAATTTGCAATGTAACCAAGATTTCAAGTACACTCTGAAATACATTTTAGCTATTCTTTTGTTAGTAGAAAAGTCAGTTTTGTGATCAGTCACTGTATACTGTGGACCTGAGCTTCAGTTCATGCCAAAGGAGGGCATGAGTAATAAATTGTGGATATTGGTTTGTAAGTAGGATATGGACTCATAATGTATTTCAATATTTCACTTTATAAATTTATAAATATAAATATATTTCACTTGGAGTTAGAAAAGTTGAAGACAAATTATTTCTATTATATAACCCAATTAGATATGTTCTTCACCCAATGTATAAACTGTGGCTTTTTCAAGTGTTCAATTAATTTTTTCTATTTCAATTCTGTGTAATAATCAACTATACACTTCAAAATATATGTTCTGCTTTAATGGTAATAAAATCAGACAATTTCAATAAGGATGGACCAACTGGTTTGCAGTAATAGCATAATCTTGTATGAAACACTTTTATTTTTCCCAATTACAGATTTACATGAAAAGATTTTCCTTTCACTGTCTTTTTGAGAATCATGCAAAATCAAAGTTTTGTCACTGAGTTCTTACTCCTGGGGCTTTCTCAGAACCCAAAGGTTCAGAAACTAGTATTTGTTATATTTTTGTTTATCTACTTTGCAACTGTTGGAGGTAACATGATGATTGTGGTAACCATCCTGTGCAGCCCTACACTGCTGGGCTCCCCCATGTACTTCTTCCTGGCATTCCTGTCCTTCCTCGATTCATGTACTTCCTCTGTCATCACACCAAAAATAACTGTGGACTCACTTCATGAGAGGAGAACCATTTCCTTTGAAGGTTGCATCACACAAGTCTTTGCTGTCCACTTCTTTACTGGAGTAGAGGTGATTATCTTGACATCCATGGCCTATGACCGATATGTAGCCATTTGCAAGCCCTTGCACTACTCTTCCATCATGAACAGGAGGATTTGTAGAATTCTTGTAGTGGTAGCCTGGACTGGGGGATTCCTGCATTCTCTCATACAAATTATCTTCATTTTGCAGTTGCCCTTTTGTGGTCCCAATGCCATTGACCACTTCTTGTGTGATCTGTTCCCATTAATGAAGATTGCCTGCACTGACACTCACATGTTTGTAATTTTGGTGTTTGCAAACAGTGGTTCTTTCTGCATTATTATCTTCTTCTTGCTGCTTGTGTCATATGGTGTCATCTTGTTCTCTCTGAGAGCCCATAGCTCTGATGGGAGACGCAAAGCTTTCTCCACCTGTGGATCCCACATTACTGTTGTGGTTTTGTTCTTTGTTCCATGCATAATAATATATGCAAGGCCTTCTTCTGCCTTCTTCTCTGAAAAAAACGTGTTTTTATTTGCCACCATCCTGACACCATTGTTAAATCCTATTATTTATACTTTCAGGAATAAGGAAATGAAAAATGCCATCAGGAAATTGTGGAAGAGATTGATATTGGTCAATAGTATATCATAAAATATTAAAATACTACATGTGATAGATGGCTCAGTTGATAAGAGTACTTCCTATGTAAGCATTGAGAACTGAATGCAGAGTCATAACAACATGGCAAAAGCCAGTCATTCCATCAAAACTCAAACCCAGTGCTGGTAAAGTAGAGACAGTCAGGTTCAAGGGGCTAACTGGACAGATACTTTATGAAATAATCTAAAAGTTCAGGTAGACACCTTATTTCAAGGAAATAAGGTAGTAGGGGTTATATGTAGATACTTAATTCTCTCCTTTCAAATCTGTACACATTTAGGGATATATATATTCTCCTTTCCTACTGGCCATGCAAGTACACTCACAGACACACACAGGGCAGGATTACACAATCATATATGGGATAGTTAATATATAAATAACAAAGGAGTCAATATTTACTATGTTAAATACTTAATGCATTGTTCATTCTTTTAAATGGAATAGCACCATTCTATGTATAATAGCAATGCGGGTGAAAAACTGATAATACTTCCACTATGGACTTACTACTCAGTATTGTTTTATGAAAAATAAAGTCAGTTCAACTTACATACTCTCATAAATGTATGTATCAGACTTAACTATGAGAATGTTTATCATTCGAACTATGTTTTAATAAAATATTTGTTGAAAAACATGTATGTGTGTTTGAAATTAGGAAAACAATCACACAGAAAATATCTTTCCATAAATCATTGTGATCATCAGAGCCTAGAATTACAAATAAAATGAAATAAGCAGAACCTGGAATCTAAGTATTCTTTATTATTTGAGTTCAGTGTTAATGTTACTCCATTAACATTTGTACACAATTTTAGTTACTTCCTGAATGTCTTGACATATAAAATATGATTTAACCAACCTGATTATGGGTGAGTTTCTCCTGTGAATATTCCATTCCAGTGGATTCTGTGACCTAATCCACAGAGAAATATCTAAAGACTTCCTCTATTGAAACAAAACAAAAGTGTTGACTATCACTTCCTGGGAAGCAATGGGCCTAAGATGGTGACACAGATTTCCCAACCCTTATGCAGAGACTAGAACTCAGAGGAACCAAAGTTAATAGTAATTTACAAAAAGGTAACTTCAATTTGTTTGGTAATTTTAATATTTGTAATTTTGTGTTCAAATGAAAATCTATTCAGATAATTATAAGGAGATCATTGAATAGAAAAAATACAAAACAAGAAGATAACAGTGCTCTGAAATGTTCTTTTCTGGATATGACATGTCAGTTACACATATGAACTCACAGTAGCTATGGTCACTTATACAAGACTTTCACAAGACCAAACCAGTGAAATATTCCATTGGTCTATGGAAGGAAGTACTCTGGATGCCCCACTCTTAGCTTAGGAATTTCTGGTTGTTGATGATGGATGGAGGAAAGGGAGCCTTGCCTATGCCCCAGTGGATGATCATATGGAAATATGTTTATTGGTAGCACTAGTGAGACTCAGTGGGATAAACATATAAACAAATAGTTATAAAAGTAAGGCATGAAGGGATTTTATGGAGAGTTGAAGGGGAGTGAAGGGTGGATATGATCAATGAACAATGCATACATGTATGAAATTTAGTAATAATAAATAAAAACAAAAACTTAAAGCTTCTTAATTTTATATTCCAGAGCTGAAACACACATACAGATCTTCAATTTGAACATTTATGAAAAATTATGATTTGGGTCTAAAACATTATTTGAACAAACTGTACAGATCACATCAGATTGGGTATATTACAAAAGCTATCAAATTTCCTAAGATATTAACCCCACATAATCTCTTGTTTCACAGCGTGGGCTACTTTTGATTCCACTTTTTTAAAAAAAAGAATATTTTCTACACATGTACTATATTTAAATTATTTCCACTGGTCCGTTTCCCCTCTCCAAATCTTCTCATGTTACCCCACTCCCTTTCAAATACATGGCCCCTTCCGTAACCATGGTGGTTTTAAACACATCTTATATATTATATATACAACCTGTTTAGTTCATTAGTTTTGTATGTGGTGATGTCTTTATTGTACAAATAAAGCCTCTCTGGGGGTCAGAGCTTTCTACTAACATAGAGGTCTGGAGATCTGTACAGACTGACAGGAAGTGAAGTAGCTGGATATGAGCAGGGAGAAACAGGAAATCACTCTTGTCTGCTGAGATACTAAGGAGATAAGGTGTGGCAGTCATTTTGCACCTTCTCTCTGATCTCTCAGCATTTTCCTTTATATCTGACTTTGGGTTTTTATTACTTAGATCAATTAAGAACTCCATTTACATGTATATGTGTGTGCTTGAGTGTGCATTCATGTGTGTGTGTGTCTGTGTGTGTGTGTGTGTGTGTGTGTGTTTAAGGTTGACAACTTGGGATTAGATAATCAATCAGGAAACTCATCCCTGGAGAATACTGATTATATATCATCAGCTGTTGTCTATTTTTCTTCATTTAGGGATGCTGTCTTAAGAGGTTCCCCCATTCATATTGACACCTCAACTGGTAGGTATTGTCATTATGCAGTTCTTGTTGAGGAAACTATATTGTCAAGATTCCATGATGTACCTTCCCTGTCATATCTAGCGGACAATCTTATAGCAGATATATGGTCCTCTGGGTCCTTTAGTTTTTTCATCCTTCCCTGTTGCACAATTTTTCCTAATGCATCAGTGTAGGACACACAGTGTTGTAGATAATGCATCAACTGGAGATGGACACTCTACAATCAGTTGTTCTTTTAACATTGGGTTATTGAAGATTTCTGTGATAATCTCCCTCTCTGCTGAAAAAAAGATTCTTTCTTGAGGGAAAGAGCTACACCTACTCATAAATATTAGGATATGTTTTTGGAATACATTTAAAAACTGTATTGATTTAGACAAATGGCTGTAGTAGATTCTCTTTTAGGGCTCATGAACTCTGAAGATGTAGGTAGTTGGCTAGTTTTGGAGCACCAGTCATGAATTTCTTCATATTGAGTGAGCTTTACATCCAATTATATAGCTGTTGGCCACACACAAGATATAAGCACCACAATTGCACAACTGGGAACATCTTGCTGGTATGGTCTTTGCTGCGGTTTACAGGTTTTACAGCTGACTAGGACTACAGATTGCTTTTCTTCTATGGCAGCTTGAATAGCATCTTTGGATACTGTGAAAACTATTCCTCAGGGTGATACTTCCAAGTCAGGTCAGTTCCATCTCAATTCCTCCAAGTCCTGTATCTGAAGGCTGTGGTGTCTTCAGCTACCATGTCTTATCTTCAGGTTCTGGAAGGCAATCAAAAGGGAACAGACTATATTGCTTTGGGGTCTCTTGGACTCACCTGAGCTCAATATCCAATGAATCTCTCAATCAAATATTTGAAACAAAATATAAAATAAACATCATTGTGTCTTCAATGCTGTAACCAATGGAGATATGCTCCTTTCCATTTTATATCAAAATCAAGCACATATATGAATATATTTTTTAAATTTGACATAAACAGATTTAATATTTATTTTTGAAGATTTCATTCAATGTGAAATTATTTCTTGTAAGGTAAAGCCTCTGTAAAGAATTGTGAGACCTCAGAGCCTACAGTGACAAACAATATGGAGTAACTACCACCAATTCTTATTATCCTTTGACTTTATTTAAATTGAATATATTACTGTCTATTAAAGAGTCCAAGTTGTTTATTGACATTGCAGATAAATTTTTACTAGATTGGCTGGCCTATGGTTGAATTTCTGTTGGGTCATTTGACTACTTCATTAAAATCTCATGAAAGAGCACATTCTATAGTAAAATATCCATGCAAGTCTCTTATTCTAATACAGTCTAAAGCATATCTTGGGAATCACTTTGTTAGCAACACAAGGCCTAGAAGGCTGATATGGTGAGCCCACTTCTCTCGTTCTGTATATTAGTTATATTTCCCAATAAAAAACAGGTTTCAGCAGAATCTTTAACATTTTAATTTTGTTGATTTTAACATTCTTTCCTATAAATATCTATTTATTTATTTTACATCCTAGTTATGGTTTGTCCTTCTTCCTCTTTTCCCAGTCCCTCTCAACTCCCTGCTCTGTTCCCAAACCACTGTCCACTCTTCATTTCCATTTAAGAGGACTCATGGGGAAATGCCCGGATCTCCACGGGAAGACAAAATTGATTTTAATATTCTTAATGATTTATATAGAGCTGAAAATCTTTACATTCAAGCAATATTAGTAGAGACCATTGAACTTTATTGAACTTTTTAATTTGTTAATGTTTGTCAGTTTCTTACATTTATATAATGATTTTGGTCATCTTACACACTATTCTCCCCTTTCTTCTCCCTATCCTTCCAACTCAAATCCTTGTTCCCAACAAATCTTCCTCTGATTCTTACATCTCTCACATAATTTTTGTATGTGGCTCACTCTGTATAATGAGAGTTTCTTGCCAGAGTTCGAGTAATCAGTTACTTACAGGAACAATTAAGAGTAACTATACCCATGGAAAAAAATGACATACCTCAACAACAACATTAACTATCAATAATCCAAAGGGTAGGGTCCCCAATATGGGTTACTTGGAGGCTCAATCTTATGCAGGTCTTATGATTGTTTGAAAAGCAGTTTGAAAAAGAGACCACTTAACAAAACAATGGTACCCAGTTCCACTCTAAAGCCTATGACTCTAAGACTGTGTTGACTTCTCATCCTGCATTTCTGAATTTTTTGGATTATTTTATTTGTTTGTTTGGGTGTCTGTGTGTGTGTATGTGAATGTGTGTAAAGGCAGTTGCTACCAAGCTTAATGACCTGTGTTTGATCCCCAGGAATCACATGGTAGAAGGAATAGCTAACTTCCTCAAGCTGCCTTCTGATAACCACCCTGGTTGCTATATCTTCAGTGTGCTAAATAAATGAATATAACTTTTAAAAACTAAAAATTGATAACAAAATAAAACAATATAATATTAAATTCCCAAAAGATGTTGAAGTAAAAATGAAGATATATTTAGAGATTACCTAATTTTAAAAACACAAAGATTTTAATAGTGGAAAGAGTGTCAGGCATGTGAGTTGGGTGTGATAATGTGGGAAGTTGTTCTGGGAAGATGACATTTGGATTGCTTTATTTTAATCAGAATACATGTAGTTTATGGATGTCAGAATACATGAGTGGCCACTCTACTGTGAGATATGGAACAATCAGGTAGTAAAACTGATGTACTTGGTGGGCATGGATGGAAAATGGGTATGCAGAACCATGAGAATTATGAAAGCTAGAGGTGGCACATGTTAGGGACTTAGGAAGTCTTATTTAATTTCTCAGCCATTGTACATGGGGACCATAGTCATCACTTTATTATTTTTTTTAATCATCACAATTTCACATAGTCAAATTTTCTTTTCAAATGTTAAAAAAAAACAAAGTATTGGATTTAAAAAGTGAGAATAAGAGGAAGCAACTTTGGGGCCATTCTGTTTGTATTGACAAAGAGAATTGTATCTCAGTAAAGGCTTGTGGGGGCCTGTTTCAAAATCAAGCTCAGGGAGTACAGTGGAAGAGAGGGAGGAGTGATAATATGAGCAAAGGGGTCAAGAATATGATGGGGATACCCACAGAAACAGCTGACTCGGGCTAGTAGGAGCTCATTGACTCTAGACTGATAGTTGTGGAAACTACATAGGACCAATCTAGACCCCCTGAATGTAGATGACAGTGGGAAGACTGGGCAACTTATGAGGCCACTTGTAGTAGGTCCAGGATCTATCCCTAGTACATGAACTGCCTTGCTGGAACCCATTTCCTACGGAGAGATACCTTGCTCAGCTTAGACACAGAAGGAAGGTCCTTGGTCAGGCCTTACTTGGTGATGTGAGAGACTTTATTGACTCCCCATGGGAGGCCATAGCCTCTCTGAGGAGTGAATGGGAGGTATGGTGAGGGAAAGATGAGGGGAGCAGGACGAGGGGAGAGGGGAGGAAGAACTAGGATTTATATGTAAAATTAAAAATATAAAATAAAATTTAATGAATTAAAAATATTCTAGTGTTAACCATTGATAATACTGGCATTTATGACATACTAGCCTTCGACATTGGTCTGCATGACCCCAAAATTTTTGCAATGGGAATGCAAAATAAGATATTTTATTCTGCAAATGATATGTGTGAAAGATTTTATTTAGAATTTGAGTGCTAAATCTTGTACAAAAATGATTTTGTGTTTATAAATATGAAAAAATGGAATCTTACCCCTGAGTAAAGACATTTTACGTACCCAGTAAGTAGTTAAGTTCTTCTGACCTTTCTGTAAGAGATTAATAGATGTCTGACTAGAGTCACATAAAGGCCAAATAAGCTGATTTTGAGGACTGTCTGGGTTATACATAGAGAGAACTCTCCCCAATGAAAATAATAAAACAAATAAATGAAACAATTTATCACATCTAAACCCATATTCCATGTACCCTGAAAGGTAAGTATTTATTATACTGCAGGAACCACATTGAGTCTTCTTGTGTACTTTACAGATATTTTAACTGCAGAGAAAACCAAATGGTACAGTAGCTGTCTGACTTCTTTAAGGAGGCAAGTTCTTCATTAAGATAAACTAAAAATACATCTGTATGGAATTTAGTTTATAAAATGATGACTAAATTAAATTATTTCTCTGGTGTTTTGAGGTGGTAAATTAATTCTACTAAAAATTGCTGTTTTGCTTTATAACTACTAATTGTGTACTTTAACATTGAGAAGATGTCTACAGCTCAAACATTCCTCTTATGATCTTTGGCTAGAATATTATCTTGATTCTTTATTTTCATGGATAAATTAATGTGTCTAATAGTGGTTTTATTTTGCTCTAATATCAGCACAACACACACTTTTCTGCTAACATACTCAAACCTATAGCAACTTAATTTAATATTTCTCATCATTAGTGCCCCTATATATTGCATTCTCTCCTTATGCTGCATTTATTTTTATCTTATGTATATTGTGTGCAGTGGATATATATATATATATATATTATATATATATAATATATATATATATATATATGTATTCCATGTATGGATGACCCTCTAGAAATCACAAAAGACTTTCTGATCTTCTGTCACTGGAGTAAGAGATTACGAACCACCATGTGGGTTCTGGGAATTGAAAGAACAGCAAGTATATTTTACTAGGCTATCTCTCTAGTCCCTACATGTTGTATTTCATCTCCTTTGAAGCAAATCTTTTAAATACTAAAAACGAATTTTTCTTCCCACCATGGACATGATATTTAAATGTAATCTCATTTTGTAATTTGCTAAATCTATTTGATGTGGTTGTTTTCTATTTCCTAAAATGGGAGATAAGGAATAAAAACGAAATAATAAAATATTAATCAAAAGTCAATAACTGGAAGAATAGTCAGGGGAGGAGACAAAGTAATACACAAAACATAAGAATGAGCCTAGACCTAGGGTGGGTAGGAGAGTTAGGGAAGGAAAATCACTTTAACGTTTGGGGAAAGCAGTTCTTCTAGCTGGTTCTTTAGCAGAATACTTTTCTGAATCATTTTAATATTTACATTACAAGGTATGGCTCTGCTTTCCAGATAGCAATACACATTTCATTCCATATTTAACACTGAAAATGAGTTTTTAAATAAATAAAATAGCTACCATAAACAAATTAAGTATTTGAATAACAGTTATATATTCTTTTAGTAATTACAGGAATTGACTATGCCAAAGCAGAATCAACACAAAAACTAAAATGTGAATCTAAGACAACACATTTTCTTTTCCTTTTTTTCCCTTTGGATTTTTGAAGCAGGGTTTTTCTGTGTAGCTTTGGAGCCTATCCTGGCACTCACTCTGGAGACCAGGCTTGCCTTGAACTCATAGAGATCTGCCCGCCTCTGCCACCCGAGTGCTGGGATTAAAGGCGTGTGCCACCAATGCCCCGCGACAACACATTTTCTTAGGAGAACCTTAAAATGTTTAATATTTATATTTACCTGAATTAAAATTGGTTACTATATTTGACTATTTCTCTGCTTGGTACTATATGTTTCTTACTCTGTAAATATTATCATAGTGCATAAAATGACACTTGGAGTTAAAACAATAAAAGCAGGTTTAAACTTTATATATAATGGGAAAGAATGAATTTGTGTTGGTTGCTACACTGTGATCAGAATGGAGCTCTTTTTCATAGTTTTGTTTCAGGCATTGAAGTTCAAAATTCATAAAGTAATTGAGCAGAGGGCATTTAATCCTAACGCTTTAAGCTAAACCTTATGAAAATTCACTACTTGACAGTTAGAAACTGTGAAGCAAAGGATATTAAGAAGAAACTGTTAGGAGGTGACCCACCATGGGCAAGCAATAGGACTGCGAAAGCATCTTCACATGTCCAAGCCCTTTTAACACACTTGATCATTTGTAAAGAACACACTTTGTTCAGTTGTGTTAAACCCAAATCCTAAGTCTTCATATGCTTTCTAATAGGAGATCAATGCATTTTTATCTAAGTTTCTCCCACTAGCATACTTTGTTTCTGGAATGTAAAAGTAACAGACAAACATAATAATAAAAAAATTCCTTAAAAGTTCAAATGACATTTATAGAGCTGGCAGTTTTACGGGAATAGACTTACTATTCTAAATACATTTCCTGTAGAAGACAATTGACATCTAAGACTAATAAAATATATTTACAGAAGTAAAAGCAAATTAAATTAACTGTACTGTTGAGTTAAGAATATAAAAATCTACCATTAACTGAAATGTAATACACTTGCAAGTTGCTTTTAACTGGCTACTATGGGTTTTATTCACTTTCTGTGGGGGTGGACAATTATGCTAATACACAAGCATCTTCAGCTTGGTGTTGCCAGTAAAGCTACATTTGAAGTTGCTTTTGGTTATTCTAGAATGAGAGATTATTATGGTTCTATCTGTAACAAATCTACACTCATTTCTGATTTGAAAGCCATAATTACATTTACCAGAAGAAACTCATTCATAAGGAGGTAGGGCTAATCATATTTTATCTGTCAAAATATCCAATAAGTACCATATTGTTTACCATATTTTCATGGGCCCTCCTTATAAACTAAGTCAAGTAGTACAAGAACATCTATTCATTAAGTCTTGATTGCACTCTTCTTTCTGCATTTCTGGGTTCTGGCCTTTTCCAGTGACAATGTCACATAAATGAACATTATACCTTAGCAAGTTTTCAGTATATGTCTTTTCTTATTTCAATACACTTTAGTTTCAACAAGAGTTTCAAAAAGCATAATGCTGCATGCAAACATTTTAGTAGGTAACTTGCATCCAACATTTCAATGAGTTACAGGTATATAAAATTAACTAAGGTAGATTATCATATAACAATACTGATATATTATGTACTTTCTAAAGCTGTGGTAAAACACATGACAAAGGCAACCTTCAGAAGAGGAGATTATTTGGGGCACCTGGTACCAGAGGGTTAGAGTCCATGATGGAAAGAACATCAGTCACAAGTGGCAGTAGTTGTTGTAACTGAGAGATCATATTTTAAACCACAAACATGAAGCACATAGGGCTAACTTGAAATTCCAAGGGTCTTTTGAAACCTCAAAGACCACCCAGTGACATACTTCCTCCAGCAAGTCCACATCTTCTAATTCTCTGAAATTAGCCACCACTGAAGACCACATATTTAAATGCCCTACACTTATAGGCCACATCTAATTCAAACTACCATAATCAAGTTGT
The DNA here is from genome assembly GCF_003668045.3 of Cricetulus griseus. Lineage (NCBI taxonomy): Eukaryota > Metazoa > Chordata > Mammalia > Rodentia > Cricetidae > Cricetulus > Cricetulus griseus. The sequence continues at coordinate 87,666,588 of NC_048599.1, forward strand.
CAATTTATAGGGCAAGCCTTAATTTCAAGTTAAAAACAGCTTTTCAGCCTATGGTGTCATCTCTTTCTGTATAATTAACAAATCATAAAGTACTTGAAGTAAATATTGGCTTCTTTATTCTCTACATTAAGGTTTGTAAGTATAAAGTTTTAAATTTTGTCAAACCACCTTATATCGCTTCCACATTTTCCTAATGGCATTTTTCATTTCTTTATTTCTGAAAGTATAAATCATAGGATTGAGCAATGGAGTCATGATGGCATCAAACACCGCCACCTTTTTCTCAAAAGAAGATGCAGATGTACACCGTGCATATATAAATATGCATGGAACAAAGAATGAAATGACAACAGCAATGTGGGATCCACAAGTGGAGAGAGCTTTCCATCGCCCTTCAGAACTGTGATTTCTTAGAGAGAACAAAATGACACCGTAGGAGATAAGCAGCATAGAAAAGATTATGATGCAGATAGACCCACTGTTGGCAAACACTAGCAAGGCATAAACATAAGTGTCAGTGCAGGCCAACTCCAGCAATGGGAACAAGTCACACATGAAGTGGTCAATGACATTGGGTCCACAAAAGGGTAACTGCAAAGTGAAGATTATTTGTATGATAGAGTGCAAGAATCCTCCTGCCCATGCCACCCCCACCAGAGTGCCACAGAGCCTCAAGTTCATTATGGAAGAGTAGTGTAATGGCTTACATATGGCTACATAGCGGTCATATGCCATGGCTATCAGGACAATCACTTCCACCGCAGCAAAGAAGTGTTCGGCAAAGATCTGTGTCATGCAGCCTTCAAAGGAGATGGTTTTGCTGGCATCAAGAGAGTCAGCAATCATCTTGGGTGTGATTACCGAAGTAATACATGCATCCAAGAAGGACAGAAATGCCAAGAAGAAGTACATGGGTGATCCAAGCAGTGCAGGACTGCAGAGGATGGTTACTGCAATTATTATGTTGCCTCCAATGGTTGCAATGTAAACAAACAGAAATACAACAAATACTATTTTCTGAACTTTTGGGTTCTGTGAAAGTCCCAGGAGGATGAACTCAGTTACAATAGTCTGATTTTGCATGATTCTAAGACAAGTTTAACATAAAATTGCTTTTATTTATGTATGTATTTAGTCATTTATGTATTGTGTGTTTGTGTCCTTTGTGATGTGTGTACACAGGTGCAGGTACTTTAGTCTTTGTGTAAACATCAGAGAACAATCAGCAGAAATAACTTCTTTCTCTATTACTGTGCAGATTTGGGGGTTTGAATTCAGTTATTCAGTCTTGACAGCAAGTATCTTTACCACTAAACCTTCACTCTGGTTAACATTGTTGCCATTCAAATCTGCAATTATGAGAAAATTGCTTTAAACAAATTTATAGTACTATTAAAAATCATGTATATTTATATTCAAGTGCATACTGCTTAATTCCTTTGATGTTTAGACCAAAAATTGTAATTTTATTGAAAGAAGCAGTTGATGATCAAATAGATTTGTGATATGAAAAACTTACTAAATATTGTCATCATTCTAAATAAACATGAATAATCTGTTCTTATCTAAATATAGTATGACAGTGTCTGTGAAACCAAATGAAAAACATACACATACTGGAATTTCTTTCCTAGTACTTTTGTTAATCTTAAATTGGATAAATAAAATGTTAAGTAGAAAGAACAGTACTGTTAACTCTGCTATCAAAAAGGCAGGAAAAAAATCTTCATGTGAAACCCATTTGCCATTGAAGAAAAAATGTTACATCAATAATTTAGGACAACAGTAGAAACACTGATAGTTCATTTTCACTTGTAGAGGGTACTGAGATATATCCCCGTTAACTCAGGCTGGCCATGATTTTGAACTCACCATGTTTCAAGGTTGACCATGAATTCTTGATCTTGTTGTTCCTGCCACTCATGTGCTGAGATTACAAACTTGTGCCATGACACTCAGACAAAAACACAGTTCCCACTGACAATATTATATATACTGTGATAAAAGGAAGCATATGAAGATTAATGTCAGAATTGCATAACAGTACCTAAATGCAGGGACTGAAATAAAAATTGAATTAGTTGTAAGAATTACTGTGTTTTTAAAATCATACTTTAAAAGTTCTACCAATTATAATAAAATTGGTTCATATAAGTAATACATATAGTAAATTATTGCAGACTGGTAGACTGGAAAATTGTGGTTTACAAGTCTCACTATGTGTCATTCTGTGTAGAGTTTGCATAGACAGCCCTGTTTGCTATGGCAGAAAGTGTGATCAAAGAACAATATTTATATCCAACTCCTCCTTCTACATCCAAGAGAGGATGAACACCTCTGGCAGTGAAGGTGGAGAATCAAGTCCTGACCTGAATGTGGTCCCAGGTTAAAAGAAAAAATAGGAGCCAAAGTTCCCTGCTTGACAGGAAGTGGAATTTAAAGAGGTCTCCCTCAGAGCTAATGAGCCTATGAGATTGATTCTTAGTCTCTCAGGATTTGGGAACTGTCTTGTCACATGGGTTTTCAAGAGGAGATTTTTGATTCTTTTTTAAATTACTGGAGTGATTATAATAATTTGATATGCTAACCAAGTTACTGCTTGGTTTTAGTTTTCTTGAGTTTCTATTTAATGATGCTTCCATATACTCACTGTTGTATAATGGATGAAATGTCTTGTTTCATTGACAAATTCAAGCAAAAGTTTCACATACTTAGAAAATAGGAGAGCAGAATTCTATTGTAAGGAATCCATCCATTGACCGATTAGAAATATATGTTTTATTATGAGGAAATAATAGAAAAGATTATATGTGAAAGTATTAAGAGCTGTATATGAACTATAACGCTATTCATTTGCTTTAATAATCTTAATTTTGTGCATTAATGGGGTTTGGTATTTTTTCTTTGTGTGTGTCTGTGTGTGTGAATGTGTGTTTAATTCTCTGGATAAAAGGATACATTATACAGTCCAGTCAGACCTGAAATTCACAGAAACCCTTCCTCAACTTCCAAAGAGCTGGAGTTAGATGTGTGTATTAATTAGTACCATTAATTAATTATTGAATGATAACTTTAAGAGTAAAAAACACAGTTTGGAGAAGTTGAAGGAATTTTCCTCATGTTGAAATACAGTAAAATGAATGACCCATAGTGAACAATGCCTTGGAGAACTGTGAGAGACATACAAGAAAAAAGGCAGAGGACTTCTTACCTCAGATACATTTTGTTCTCTGGATTGGTATTGGATGATATTTTGTTCCTCCTGTGACAAATATTTACATTTAATTCATAAGGCATGTTTGTTGTTGGATGCCAGATCATAGCTATAGAACCCAATCTGGTCAGCATACCCTGAATCTGGATACAGCCTTCTGTTGTAATTTAAGAAAAACAATGTGCAAGAGAAAGGGCATGCGACAGGGTTCAAGCAGAGGTTTTTTTTTTTTTTTTCCGTTATAGAAAGGGATAAGAAAAATGGGAAATGGAAGTGGGGAGACCAGCCTCCAGAGACAGGAGTAGCAGAAGAGAGAAGAAAGGAAAGAGGGGAAGTGACAGAAGGAGAAATAAACAGAGGGGGAGAGAAAGAAAGAGAAGGATGGGAGGTAGGCAGAGTCTTTTTTAAAATGTAGCATAATGAATATGCACAAGGTGGTGTTCTTAGCGGCTGCAACTGAGGGTGTATCCTGTCAGCACTCTCAAGGAAAAGCCAGTACAGATGCATGAATACTAACACTTCTGCCTTGGTATCATGGGTTCTGAGATATAATTTATAGTACATGCCAGGCAATTGTGTTTAAATTGCTCTGTCATGAGAAAGTTTTGGAAAAATGCTGCACTGTTAATATTTAATATGTGCTTACTGACATTAATTTACATATTTTTCTGAACTCAACCTTCTTTGGATCATCACTTTCTTTGTTTCATTCTTGCATAAAAGTATACTGAAACTAAAGTAAGGTAGTCTGACAACAGCATTAGAGTGTAGTCTGCTCCATTGTTTCAGATCTTCAGATCCTAGGTACTGCAAACAAGATACGCATAGGTCGAGGAAAATCAACAATGTTGTGGAAGATGTGTTAATGTAAGGGGAAGCAGCATTGAGAAGGGGCTTGAGGCAAAACCTAGATATCACTTCTTAAAAGAACTAATGTATAAAATTGTATAATATGTTAAATTACACAGTTTTAATTTATATTTAAAGAGTTATTTTATTTTTAACTAACTGTATGATTATGTGAGTGTGTATGGAGCATGTGTACATGAGTGCAAGTATCTTGGAGGCCAGAAATATCAGAATCACCTGTAGCTGGTGTCACAGGCAGGTGTGAGCTGCTTGACACAGGTGCTGCAAACCAAGCCTGAGTCATCTATAAGATCATTACATGCTCTTAGCCTCTGAGTAATCTCTCCAGCCTCATATTATGCAGTTTTAAAGTATCACAGCATATTCATTTTATATGAATTCACACACCACAAGAAAATGCAGAATTTAAGTGATTCATTTAAATAAGTAATTAAAAAGGTACCTAGGAGAACCATCATCTACCTAGTCTATAAATTTAAGATAATATATTATTTTCTTTTAATTTAAATACTAAGTATTATTGTGATACAGCATAATAACCTGATACAGATTTCATTATGTACCCCTGGGTTTTATTTAAATTATTTTTGATATCTTCTAATTTATAATACTAACCCTTTCTGTAAGGAGCAGAAACCATCTTATGTTCTGTTCCTTATATTGCTTTAATTCATCCTCAATTACCTCATTGTGTGTTAGAAAAGCAAAGTGCAGTAGCAAAGAAATGATATTGTGAAAATGAATGGAAACAAAAAGGAAGAATTATTTTGTACAATTACAAAAATTGGGGAGAGTCATTAAGTTCAAATTATTAAAAGAAGTGGACCATATCCAATAAAATTTAAGCAATTTGGGATTTGAAACATAAATTAGGATTATATATATTGCCTACTATTTTATTTTTCTGTAACATAATATTTTTACTAAATATTTGGGAATTTTGTACAAGGAAACCAGATCACACTTGCTTCCCATTCCTCCCAGGGCCACACTCCCACCTTTGTGCCATCCTCCCCCCATCCACCAATTAAAAACCACCAAGTAGTCCTTTGCTACCCTCACCTCAGCCAAAGGCCATCAACTATATAGAAATAATCTTCAGCATCTTTCTCAGTTTTTAAGGACTCTCTTCAATTGCTTCTTTTCTAGACTGTTTCTTTTTTGTGGGAGAAGTTCTAAGTTGTCACAAAAACCTTCAATGTCTCTCATCCTTCATTATGAGTCTGCATTCATTGTTAACACTGCAAAAAAAAAAAAACCCTATTCTTAACATTTATTTTGGAATGAGTTAACATTCTCAGCTCAGCACAAGCTTTATTTCTGTATTATACAAAGTATGTGATTTTTCAGCATTAGGGTCTTACTATCTAGGGATGATGAGCAACCATTATCAGTAACAGACTATACTGTTTTCTGTAACTTACATTGGGATTTTTATTTTACAATCCATGGCTTATGGGAGAAGCCTCTCCCATTCACTCCCTCTCCCATTTCCTTCAGAATAGTGAAGGCCTCCTATATATATCAGCCAGCAATGACCTATCAAGTTGCAGTAAGAGTACATACTTTCTCTCCTATTAAGGCTGGATGAGTCAACCCAGCAGGAGGAAAGGATCCCAAGAGCAGGCAACAGAGTCAGAGACAAACTCCTTTCCCTCTACTAAGAATCTCACAAGAAGACCAAGCCACATTACTGCAATATGTATGCAGAAGGGCCAGGTCCATCTTATGCCAGTTCTCTGGTTGGTGGTCAAACTCCCTTTTAAATAATATGTTGATTTGGCTTACAAAATAGTGGGCTTGTATATGGCCCTTTCAAACATCCTTAGCTTGGGATTTGTATATATTATTCCTTACCCACTCAACTCATTAATCCTCTACCTACATCCCTGCTTAAAAGTTTCTATACCCACTCCCTCTATCTTCCATTTGCATATCATGTGGGGTTTTTTGTTTGTTTTGTTTTGGAAGAAACATCTAAAGGTGAGAATCAGGTATAAAATTCTCCCAGAATTATTACCTCAGGCTCTACTATTGATCTATATTTCCCTTGGTGTTTTTAATGAAATTATGATCCACTGTGTTTAATGAATAAATATTTACACTTGTTTTTAACATCTTGATGAATTGTTGCCTTTATTAATATGCAACAGTGTTTATACATCTTTTAGCTAATATTGGTGTCAAGTCTATTATCAAGACATTGAATTGCCTAAGTAATCACAAGTATAAGTGAAAATGCTGGATATATCAAATACCTGACCTCAAATCATTCTAGGAAGTCCTAAGGGATAACATAGCATGACATCATCACAAAAAGTATATACAACAACAAACAGAACTAGAACTCACAAATAAACATGTGGAACCATGAGAATTAACACTTGAGAATAATGACAAAAATACATTTGAAAAAAATGTCAGCCTCTTCAATAAACAGTGGTCAGAAAATTGGATATGATATGAAGTAAAATAAAATTAAACCCATTTCTCTCAATCTGTATTGAATTACCTAGAAACGGATCAAAACATTTAACATAAAATTTGAGTCACTGAAACTGCTGGAGAAAGACTTGGCTAGACACTTCAAGATATAGATTTAGGCAAAAACTTTCTGGAAAAGATGTTGGTCACATAGAAAGTTATATCCATAAATGACAAATAAAAACATAATAAATGAGAATGCTTCCAGAGCTGGGTATGGTTATGCACACTTTTAATTTCATATAAATTTCTGTGTGTCTGAGGACAGCTTGGTCTGAATAGTGAATTCCTAGGCAGCCAGAGACATAGCTTATGTACTGAGAGTCTGCCTTACACAAAACAACTAAGAAGCTTCTGAATATTAAGGGGAATAATCAAAGAAGCAAAAACCTTTGCCAGCTGTACTTGACAAAGAACTAACAACAACATATAATGAACTACAAAAATTAATCCTCAAAATCAATGAGTTTCCCAAAGAAGATATACAAATGGCCAATAGATGCTTGAAAAATGTTCTACATCCTTAGCCACCATGACAGACAAATTAAAACTGTTATGATTCCAGTTCCCAGGAACTGGCTAAGTAGTTAGGCATGCTTGCTGCTTTTACAAAGGAGACAAGTTTTTAATTCAAGCACCTACATGGTGGCTCACAAGCATCTCCCACTGTCATTCCAGTTCCAGTGGGTCAATTACTCTTTTCTGGTCTCCAAGAGCACTGCATACATGTGGTACACATATACATGTGTGCAAAATGTTCATACAAAAAATTAAAATTACATTTAAAAATTCCTCTTTGCTTTAGTCGGAGTGGCCATCAAGAAGACAAATGAAAACAAAGGCTGGTAAGGATGTGAGTAATGAGGAATCATTATTCATGGCTGGCAGGCTATTGACTGGTGCAGCTATAATGGAAGAAAGTATGGGTATTTTTTCAGAAAATGAAGAATGAAACTATTAATCTCAGTCCTGATTTCTAAGTCGTAACACAGTGATACTTGTTCATCTATATTAACTGCAGTTTTCACAATAGCTAAGAAATAGATTAAGGAAATCACTACCAGAAAATAAATAGACTATGAAAATGATTTGTAAAGAAGAGCCAGTGGGATGGGTCAGCTGGTAAATGTGCTTTCTATCATATCTGACATCCTGAGTTCAATCCCCAGAACACCCAGAGCCTACATGGTGAAAAGAGTACTGACTCGTGCAGATTGTCCTCTGACCTCTGCACATACCCTGTAGTATGCAATACATCATTTTCCTCAATTGATGTATGAAAGAGAGAGAGAGAGAGAGAGAGAGAGAGAGAGAGAGAGAGAGAGAGAATTTTTAAATAGAAAATAATCTGCAAAAAATGAAATTGCAACATTTTTTTCAGGGAAATTTATAGAGCTAGAAATCATTTTAAGTGAATTATGTTAGTACCAGAAATACAAATACCACGCCTTATAACACAACATTCTACTTTAAAAAAATAGGTCTATGTAGGGGTTTGTGTGTGTGCATGTGTGGAGTTTTAGTCATAAAACTAAAAGGGGACCAGATAGTATGGAAAAATGGAGAGTTTGATCTCAGGTTGTTAGGTTGGCAGCAAGCATCTTCATCGACTAAGCATCTTCTTGATACAATATCTTTGTTTTGAGAAAAGAACTTTCCTGGATGGTCTGGAACTTGTGATTTCACTCAGGCTGGCCTTGAGCTCGCCGTGTTGATTCCATCATTGCCTCCCAAGAACTAGTGTTACTAGCACATTCAATAGCGCAGTTTTTCTAGACAGGGTTCTCTGTGTAGCTTTGGAGCCTATCCTGGCACTCGCTCTGGAGACCGCCTGCCTCTGCCTCCCGAATGCTGGGATTAAAGGCGTGTTCTAACAACTACTAGCAAAACCTGTAATTTTTAAGCAATTGTATTTCAGCCTTTTAAAGTTATGAATCCTCAAGTTCAATTTTGTAGAGGAAAATAACTCTAATTTATATTTATTTATATATTTTATAATATTTTCTTTAGTAGCAGTTCCATCCTCCACATTCCCCATGTCATTCATATTTCACATAAAAATTATCATGAAAATATTGTATATTTTCTTAATTATGGATGGGCTGTGTATTACAGATCTCAGATCTTAGGCTTGAGAGATATCATAGGACTTCATGTAGAATTTTTCAGAGACACTATATTACATCCCTATGGAAAGTATATTCTTGAACTGTATGAGATTTTAAAGAATTATCAAATAAAACCCCAAAATATTTAAAACAAAATAAAAACTACACTGTCATTCAGCTGTGGCATACAAAACAATTAACATTTGGACAAGTAAAAGGCAAATCGAACTGTGGAAACCGGTGCTGCCAGCTCTTTTCCAAACCCTGGGGAACTAAGAATGAATCTCACAGGTTCATGACGTCTCAGGGAAACTTCCTTAAACTCCAGTCAGAATCAAGAAGGAAAGTTTCACGCCTTCATTTTCCTTTGTCTAAGACCATGGTGGAGAGCTCACCAGAGGATGATAGCATCTCCATCTGCATCCCACAACTGCTCTTCTCTCTCCTCTAGAGGAAAAGGAAGAAGAGGATTCAAATTTAGTGTTTTGGTCACCTTCAAATGACATCTTTTCCACATAGAAGAGGACAAGGCTATCTTCAATTTTTCACAGAGTTGGATTGTACAAGTTTTTAAACTACGAAAAATGATTTAAAGTTTGGATGTGTGGGCAAGCTGATGTGTTTAATATAGTCATGGGCCTTTGACTTTGTAAGTGTTTTTGAAAGAGTTATATAAACTCTGGTGTTTAGACTCTTCATCTTTAGTATGGATTGCATGACAAGCAAAACAGATATACACAAGAATAACGTGAACATGTGGAGCCCACAGAACAGAATTTTGTAAGTGTCAAATATATGATAGCTGTTAGAGTGAAAACTCATTCTTTTCCCTTCCTTCCTTCCTTCTTTTAGCCTTCTTCCCTCAATCCTTCCTTTCCTTTCTCCCTTCCTTTCTTCCCTCCCTCACTCCTCCATTCCTTCTTTCCTCTCTTCTATATTTCCTTCTTCCCCTTTCTTCCTTCTGAATACATGTCTCAAAAGCTCTTCAACTGTTATAATATTAAATTTTAATCTTGAAACTAGGAAAACTAAAAATTTGCTACAGAAACATTATATTTTCTTTCTCTAAATAGGAGTTTGGTTTTAGCAATCACAGTCTCATTAGTCTGGTATACTAATGTTCTCATCATTCTACTGCTTTTTAATAAATGTAGTATGGTTTGAGACTGTATCAGAGATTAAAGTGATGCTCCACCCTATATAGTTTTTTCGAGAATATAAAGTGCATTCTTTCTACATCTATATATTAACATACAGCACATGGATGAACACTTAATATCAGAGTGACTCAAACTATTGTGTTAACTACATTCAATTAACTTTCCCTTAGTGTTGGTCCTATAGACATCATCAGATCCTCATCCTGGGACTGTTCAGCAGAATGTGAAGTGGTTGATATTTTGAACTAGGATAGTGCTTTAGGCATCATGTGGTCTCCTTCTAAAAGAAGGATAAATTATTAAGAGCAGAAAAATAGGAAGTTCAGGCAATCATTAGAAGGTGATAAAAGGAGATGGAGAATGATATTTTCCCCTACATTTCATAAGTTGTGAACCACTAAAGCTGCCGCCTGTAAGGAAATCTAAAGTGAAACAATGAGAAGAAAGAGTGACAGTATTCGAAGGGAACACATCTAGTCTCAGAAAAATGTTTGCTTACCTGCTTTCATAGCAAATATTTATTTTTTAGTGATAATCTTAGATCAAAATAGGATAGGTTTATATAATTTAACAGAAAAACTATTTCAAACAGGATGTTGTTAATTTTTTAGTAAAATCAATATTTATTTGTTTTAACTACATATTTTAGGAATAGTATTTATAGTGACAAACTGCTACTCATCCTTCATGTAACATAAATGTTACATATAATTCTTCATTAATAAAGGAATCCTGTTGTTTGAAGAACACCAATGTCACTACAAACAACTTTGTTGTTGAAATTAATGAAAAGAAAATAGTGCTTAATATGTATAGTGGGACACAGGAAAGCATAATCCCAGAGGTCTCTGCTCCAGGAGTTAGTTTAATGCCACATTTTCTTTTGTGAAGTTTCTCTGAGTATTGTCAAGTACTGCTGTGGAACATTCAAGATTGTGGTTCTTAAGAAAAACAAATGAAATATTTCTGGAGACAAGGACAGAACAAGAGAGTGTATTTGAAATCTTTATCAATAATGTATCATGGTTGGGGCTTGGGTGCTTGGGTTTATGTAAAGTTTATAACAGTTTTGCACTGTTAATAGGAAAACTTGTGTAGTACTAACCTGACTTCAGTTTTCTGCTAGTCAATGAGCTCCACACTTCACATACTTTTTCTGAACTTAAAAAAAAAGATTGTGAATTTTCAATTTCTATTTAAAAGTTTTTCAGCCAATATATTTTGACTATATATATATTACTTCCCTTCTTCCAGTTCATCCTGGAACCTCCAGACTTCCCTGCCCACCCACATTTTTAAGAGAAGGAAAGTTGATTTTGTAGATTTTAAGACTAGATGTTCTTCTCTAAATATTATGTCACCAGCAAGATGACAAATTCTGAAAATAAAAGTCTCCACTATTATCACATACTAGCTTCTAGGTTATAAATTACATGTAAAACATCTATGCTAGTTTTCTTCTACCTCCTTACATGTACTATTAAAATGTCTATTAATACCATCTTCATACTATGGATATTTTACTTATGTTAATGATTTGTAGTTTAATGCCACTCTTGTTTAATTAGATATCACTGCTATTGAATGATAAAGATGTTTTCGATATATTTGTGGCCAGTATCATAGTATGACATGAAATTTCCCCATCTCATTTTAATTGTAGAATAAAATTTTAGAACTTGGGTTACTAGCCTAAACCAAACAAAGGTGTTCATGATTTGAAATTATTTACAGATACATTTTCTAAAATCATTATTAGAATGAACACATTTTATAGTGAGTATAGCACTTAAAGTATGATTTTTATGAGTATATTTTAGGATTGATTAAAGTTTTATATCGATTTGCATGTGCAGATATTCACATTGTCCTTTGGGTTTAAACTCTTCAGGATGTTATTCTGAAGGACTCTGTCCATAATCTCTTAAGAACCAATGAGTTTGAGGTGCAGTAGTTTGTTCACTGGTACCTGGATATTAGGCCCCATAATCATTTTGCTACCTTTAAAAAATGTTACTTTAATTTGTGGTATTATAATATAGTTACATCATTTCACCTCTCGCTTTAATCACTGCTAAGTCCACCTCCCTGATTCCTGTCAAATTGATGGGCTCTTTTACCATTAATTATTGCTATCTTTTTTTGGGGGGGGGTTCAAGACAGGGTTTCTCTTTGTAGCTTTGGAGCCTATCCTGACACTTGCTCTAAATACTGGGCTGGCCTTAAACTCACAGCGATCCGCCTGCCTCTGCCTCCCGAGTGCTGGGATTAAAGGTCTGCGCCACCAACGCCCGGCAATTGCTATCTTTTTATTAATAGGAAATGAGGACATTTTTATTTCTCTCCAATGTTTAATTTTTACTAAATTTGAGAAAATGAATATAATAGCATTCCAACTCATTTCCACTTAGCTTCATTTGATAGTGTCATCATATATCACTGTGATTCATTTGTCATAATTATGAAATAAAAATATATTTCTCCTAACTAAATATAAAATTTTGTGTTTGACTGAGTTTCCATTATTATGGGTTTTATTTACATTTCCTATTTAATTAATTGGTCAATTTCACCTCGTTTTCAACAATTTATGTGACAGTAATATATATATATATATAGTACATATATTAAGTATATATATATTAAGTACATATATATGTACTTATATACAATGTATTATGATAATATTCATGTCACACTCTCCTACTTCCCTCTAACTCCTGCTGATCCCCCTTGTTTTCTCAAGTGTTTCCTGACTGCTGTCTTCTCTCTCTCTTCCTCTCTATCTTTCTCTCTCTCTCTCTCTCTCTCTCTCTCTCTCTCTCTCTCTCTCTCTCTCTCCCTCACTTGCTCCTGGTGTGTGTTGTGTGTCTCTGTGTGTGAGTTGTGTGTTCTTATGTCAATATGCTCATATGTGTGAAAGCATGCCTATACATGTGTGCACCTATATTTGGAGGCCTTGGTTTGATGTTGATGTCAGCTGTCTTTCCTAATTGGTCTGCACCTCAGTATCTGTTTGAAACAGGATTCCTCACTTAACCTGAAGCTTACCTATATACAAGCCTGGCTGGTAAGCAAGCTCCAAGGATCATCCTGTCACCACTGACAAAAGCATAGGAAATAACAGTTGTGGGCCATCATGCCTGTGTTGTGTATCTGAATTCTAATGGCTTCATGCTTGTTTAAGTCTTCAGCAGCCAGCACTTTGCTGAGAATCTATGCCCATAGGCCATAAATAATGAATATTTATATTAATTTTTGTTTCTCTTAGGAGAAAATAAGATATGTTATTGAAAGCTAATGTTTACAGTATTTGAGATTAATATTTAGATTTCCTATCCAATTTGTCTTACATTTGCATGGCATGGCTATATTAATAGTTGTGGTGGGTCTGTGTACTATAGTACTGGACCTAGTACTAAAGACATAAAATGTGTTTTTATTTTAAAATGCCGTCTCTCATTGTAATTACGAAACAAAAATATTTACATTTGTTAATACATATGAATGAAAGCACTCACCAGGCTTGGCCATACAAAAACAGAAATTGGAACTAAATATGTGTTTTCTATGTATCTGTATGCAACAGCTATGTATAAGCATTTGCCATACACTTCTCTTGTAGCTCTTGACTCTATTAGTATCTACATGTGATTCTCACATGGAAATTAGTGATGACTCTAATGATTATATCCATTTGCATATCTGAAATCTGAGGCTTTCAAAGACTTGAAGTAAGGTGATACATAATAGACAGAGGAGTTAGGATTTGAGCATGTTTGCCAAAATCTAATTTTTTGTTTGTGTATCTGTGTATATGTTCATTGTAAAGAATAATGAGTTTTATTGTGGCATTAACATGAAGCATGCCTTGTGGTCTTCTTATTTTTTATAAGTCTTTGTCTGGCCTTTGGCCTGAGACTAAACTGGCCACTGCTGATTATATATTGAAGTTTCACACTGCTAAAAATGGGTATTATCTGATCTAATGACCCCCTGTTGTTTGTTTTAAACTATTCTTCCTTCATGTTTAACTGGAGAGTGCAGGTGGAGCATTTGTTACAGACACTGATGAAGATTGGAGTTGAGAACACATGGGAATTATTGCTTTAAGGCAAAAGTGTATACCTGAGTCCTGTAGTTCTGTAAACATTCAATAGCGTGTCAGCTGAGTGTGCCATTCCTTGAAATCAGCCTCTCTCTCTCTCTCTCTCTCTCTCTCTCTATATATATATATATATATATATATATATATATATATATCTTGTATTCAGACATTTTTACAAATGCCTATGCAAACCTATAAACCTATATGTATGTATATGAAAATATGTGGGCATAAAAATATTTAAGTAATGTATTTCAATATATTTCAGTTGTCTACACAAGAGAGGACTCAGAGTTGAATCAGTCTCTGCTGGTGGAAAATGAATTTGAGAGCTGGAATATTTATCTGTGGTCTCATGGGATAACTATCTGAAAGTAAGATAACTTACTTTAGAGATATATAACTAGAATTGGTAAGGACATTTAATGTGGGTCCTGTTTCACATGTTCACATTTGATGTTTTTCATATACCTTGTAGTTGAGCAGGTAAGCTATTTATAAACATCCCCACTAAAGGAAAGTCTTATAAATTTCAAATCATTTATCTTGAAAGTTTTGCTTACATAAACAAGGCCAAAATTGAATCATTTATTGTCAATTACATATTTTCAAGACTCTTCACCTACAATTTGTCTTCCTTAATTATGTGACTGTGTCCAATTTCTATATGTGGGTGATTGAACATTGACTTTTAATTCTTCTTCATTTCATCTGTTAGCTTGATCAGGATGTGTCAATCACACATAAACAAGGTAATAAGACATTTTAATTTTTATCCCCAGAAGTAGAGTGTATAAAGATCACCCCTACTCTAAAATTCCTGTCTGAAAACATAAATGCCCTTTCTTCTCTGTTCATACCAAGGAGAGATCTTTTACTTTAGAACCACAAAGTCTGTGTTTAAATACCAGGCTAAGCATCTTTTCTGAGTTTGAATATAACACCTTTTACTAAAAAATTTTTCATGATAATTGGAACAGTTAGTTAACCTACAATTACTTGTTACCTAAATTCTAAACAGTTGTTTAACTTGTATTATCTCAGAAAAGAATTTATTATATCACATTTTGGGCATAGTTTAAAATGATAAATTAAAAGGAAAACCTCTACACTTTGAACATGAATATTATAAATAGAGACAAATATTTTCATTAGGTCTTCATGGTTTTTAAGAATAAATTAATTAACTTAATGTTCAAATTATCCGCAGAATGTTCAAGACAGTTTTAAAATGTGATGAGAATTTTCAATTGCATTCTAAACTATATGTTCCTCATTCTTCTGTTGGCAGATGAAATTTCTGATCAGCCATGACAGATTTTTCATTTCTGCCTCAGTCCAAACAGATAGTAGATATGATTAATACATAGTCTTTTCTTTATATGTATAACATGTAAAAAAACAATATTTTTTTAATATTCTACTTCAGGAATACACTAGAGAATCATAATATCAACATTTCAAGGACAAACTGCATATGGGTGTTTTGCAGAATAAAAGCAGCCAGCAATTTAATTCTACATGATCTCTGAATACTGCCTTCAGGAAATGACATTTTCCCTTTGTTAAAAGCAAATTCATACATGTACACCTTATCTACTTTATTCCCACTCTTGCTTCCCTCTTTCCTCTTCAAAGTCCTGCTGTAAACTTACCCCAAATTCATGATCTTTACTTATTATTAACACACACACACACACACACACACACACACACACACACACACACACACACAGATACACACACACACACACACACACACACACACACATATGTATGTTGCACAAATGTATATGCAACCTGTTCAATTTACTTAATGTTGATTATATGTACATGTGTTGAGCAATACACTTGGTTTTTCTATTCTCAAGAAAAATTTATTTACTAGTGTCCTTACTTGTTGATGACATACACTTATTTGAAGTATTTTTCCCAATATTTATAGATTTCACTTCTACATTCTCCTTGAAATTATGCAAAACCAGAGTTTTGTAACAGAATTCATATTCCTTGGACTTTCACAGAACCCTAAAGTCCAGAAAATAGTTTCTCTTGTATTTTTGTTTGTCTACATTGCAACTGTTGGAGGCAACATGATAATTGTGGTGACCATTGTCTGTAGCCCAACACTGGTAGATTGCCCCATGTACTTCTTCTTGGCATTCTTGTCCCTGTTGGATGCATGCTTCTCTTCTGTCATCACACCAAAGATGGTTGTGGACTCCCTCTATGAGAAGAAAACCATTTCCTTTGAAGGATGCATGATACAGCTCTTTGCTGAACACTTTCTTGCAGCAGTAGAAGTGATCATCTTGACAGCTATGGCCTATGACCGTTATGTAGCTATTTGCAAGCCCTTGCACTACTCTTCCATAATGAACTGGAAGCTCTGTGTCATGCTGATGGGGATAGCATGGACAGGAGGATTCTTGCATTCTATCATACAAATTATCTTTACTTTGCAGTTACCCTTCTGTGGACCCAATGTCATTGATCATTTCATGTGTGACTTGTTCCCATTACTGGAACTTGCCTGCACTGATACATATATCTTTGGCCTTTTGGTGGTTGCCAACAGTGGGTCTATCTGCATAATAATCTTCTCAATTTTGCTTGTATCCTATGGTGTTATCTTATTCTCTCTGAGATCCCATAGCTCTGAAGGGCGATGGAAAGCTCTCTCCACCTGTGGATCCCACATTGCAGTTGTGGTTTTGTTCTTTGTTCCATGCATATTTATATATGCACGGCCTCCATCTGCATTCTATTTTGACAAAATGGTGGCAATATTTTACACTATCCTAACTCCCTTCCTCAATCCTGTGATTTACACTTTTAGAAATAAGGACATGAAAAGTGCCATGAAGAAATTGTGGAAGAGATTGATAATGGTATCTGATGGAAAGTGAGAAATAGAATCTTATCAGTTCCAGAGTTCAGCTCCAGAAGAGGGCAGGTCCTGAAGCAGGTTGATGCAAGAGCAGCGATGGAGAAATCAGAAACAGGACACCTTTTAGATTCAAGATATAGACAAATAGGAAGCACATCTCATTATGGCTTGCCCTCTCTGACAACCTGCTTCTTTTATGGGTTTTATTTATTCACAGAATCATTTCCTAATAGATTTTAGTCACTGATTATAACGTCTTTTCATGATGTATATACTTTCTGAAGTGTTCATTGATTATGTAAACATATCAAAGTAAAAGAAGCAAAATGAGAAAACAACAATTATCATGAGAACTAAAATCTAACATTATGATAAAATCAGTTATTTCAACTCAATGTCTTTTCCTTAAAATCAATCCTTAAGCCTTGTGATTCCAGAAATACTATACAGGATGACTTTATTTAAGTTCAACTAAGCCAATAGATTAGAACTTATTTCCTACTACCTCTTATATAAATCTTATCCTGTATTATATTAGTTTATTATAATGCATATATGATTTTTCTATGGAAGCCTAAACCTTCACTTCTGTGTTTAATTTTTTTCTCTTCATTTTTCTGTTTTTCTTTTATATTTGTCATAAGACCAGAGTTCTTTCCTTTGACTTTTGAAGTTCTATGCTCTGCTCTTTATTCTTCCTACAATACCAGAAAAGTCCTGATCTGACAAGTCTACTCAGGAAGCCAGGCCACTGAGCCAGAATATTTACTTTTGTGTCTCTGTCATAAACACTTGTTTAAATATAGTTTCTGTCTTAAATGCAATCCTGCAAAAGGTATAAGAGCACGGCTTTAATTCTAGTACTTGGGAGGCAGAGGCAGGCAGATCTTTGTCAGTTTGAAGCCAGCCTGGTCTATAGAGTGAGTGCCAGGACAGGCTCCAAAACTACACGGAGCAACCTTGTCTTGAAAAACCAAACCAAACCAAAACAAAACAAAACAAAATCAAAATTCCTGAAACTGCTTACTTTGCCTGCAAGAGAGTACCAAGGCTTTTCATTAGTTTTATAATAAAAAAACTTTTCCTGTCCAAGCTAGTTTTGTGTTTCTGACGCTATAGTTTGTCATATTCTAAAAATTTTAAGTTTATCTTCTCTAATGATTTTTTTCCAGATCCTGTGTCTCATGCTTACCATACCACCTAAGCAATAAGTTCTACAGTAGAATCAATTTCTTGCATAGCTAAGGGACTACCATGAGTTTTATTCTTATTAATATCAGCTTTTATAAGAATTGTTAAATCATCCCATCACTGGCCTTTGGTGAGGGGCCCTTAACAGCAAGGAAATCAAATATTTAAAATCTCACAAACACATGCAAAAGTTGTATAGCAAATTCCAATAAGGGCAGTGAAGGGTCAGACCAAGTCGTCCACCCACTGTAAGTTTCTTTTTTAAGCAGTACCTTCAAGATATTAGGCATCACCATATCAGCAAAGAAGCCTAAAGAATTTTGATAAAAATGTTCTGGATTTTCCTTTGCATAGAATAATTCATGTCTGTCACTAACAAAATATCTTAAAAGCTTCAGAAATGATGTGTTCATCTTATATTGAGTGTCAAGTCTTAGCTGGGAACTCATCTCATTATCTTCAAGTGTATATTAAAGAATTTTGAAATTTGTGCTTCCTTATATTGTAGTAATTTTAGAAACATGAAAAGATAATTCATATGTTTAGTTTTTTTGTCATTCACTCCATGCTAAGCACAATTCAAAAAATTTTATAGATTTCAATGACTCCTGGAAATAAGCAGGGCTGAAGACAGACAGACATCAAAGAACTCACAGAACTTCAGCCATAGATGTTTCCTTGTCATAGGATGCCAGCATTCAGTGTGGGCTTCTTAGAAGCAGCTACATTGTGTGGGTACCATCTTGAGTTTATTGATTAAATCAATTGTGTGTGTTCCTCCAGTTACAGGTGAGTCTCCCTTGATTGGGGGAGATATTTATTATTCAAAAATCAAGAAAGAGAACACTTAACTAACCACTGTACTAGCAATATATGACAGTAGAGTAACCCAGTTTCCCCAAATCCCATACTAAAAAGGTAGCCAAAGATCCAAAACCAAAAAAGTCATCATTTCATTTTTCTTGGTGGCTTTAATTTTATCTTTGCCTATGGAAATAAAAATAGTTATAATGGAACAATTATCAGTAAAATGTCTTTTAATTCAGCCACATATTACATATCTGTCCTGACGTGCAGGACTTCAACCTAGGGCAAGAGAGTCATGGAAAGGGAATGGGGACAAGAGATGCAGAAAGAATGAACACAAAACAGGATTCTGACCAAGTGGCAAACTTTACTTTTCTCAGGCTAGCTTATATAGTCAGGATATGGGGAGGGGCAAAATGCGTTGTTTGTGCACCAGGTGTTAGTATAGGCAGGATATTAGGAAGCCTCAAAGAGGATGTTTGGCTGGCTAAAGAGTTCATGAGTAAGAGGGTCAGGAAGGGGTTGCCTAGGTGACTGAGCCTGTGGGTGCAGGACTGGGTCAAGTTGTTTCTTTTCTTGAGCTGAGGTTCTAAGGAGCTGCTATGTAAAGGTTAACTATGTGGCCTGCCAAGCATGGCCTAGGATCACATGCCAAGCCCTGAGATTTGGCTCCCAACATATTCCCCCTTCCTTGTATAAAAAGAAGTGACCATTTTTTTCAGCAAAGGGGGATAGAGGCCTGGCCCGCAATAGGAGAATCTATGTGGATTTTATAAAGGATATTTTTCTCTGACCTCGGGGATGTCTTTTTGGAGTCATCTGAAAGGCAGTACCATCGGATGACTTTTGTGGGGTGGAGAAGCTTTAGGACATCGACCCCATTGCACGCAGGCATATTCCTCAGAAGATGAGGTCTCCTTACAGTACCATCCAGGTCTGCACCTCTGAAGCTGGCCGTGGGTAAGTGGGTTAGTACTGGACCAGGACAGGCTTCGTGGCAGAGTCCACTTGTTGCTTGACAAAGGCCACAAGTCAATTGAAGGCTCAAGGGCTGAAGGAAATTAATAAGAGGAGTCCTGTAAGGGGTCCAAGGAGGGAAGGGAGGAGGGTGGTTAGCCATGGGGAAGTAGTAGGAATGGGTAGAAGGAAGCAAAAAGGAGTAACAGGAGGTTATTTTCCCATATGAGCGAAGCCAGTCAAGCCAATCGTTGAGTCAGTGTCATCGAGGTCATTTTCAGGGGAGTGTAGAATGGATTGATCAGGATACTGGACAGCAGTGTCAGAGACAAAGGATCATTAGCATGTGTTCAGACATACAGCCTTCTTCTTCTGGCATTGAAGTTACGTCACAACAGAATGATATTGAAAACACTGTATTGCTGTAGAGCCAGAAACTGAAATTGCAGCAGAAGAAATAATTACTGAAGTGGAAATTCCAGCACTTAATAAATGTCCCACAAAGTACCCCAAAACAAAGAAGCACTTGGTCAATGAATGGTTAAGTGAGAAGAATGAGAAGACAGGCAACCCTTCAGACAGACTTTCAGAACGGCCTCTGCACAAAACTACAGATCCAGAGGTGTTGCTACACAGCTCAATTCTTTGCCAGGTCTCACTTACAGGCCCCATGTTTACTCTATTCCTAAGCATTATATTAGATTTACATCACCATTCCTTTAGGAAAAAAAGAGAAGAAAAGAAACTACTGAAAACATTTCTGGCCCATGCAAAAAGCAAAGTGAAAACACCAAGAGTGGCGATTTGGATAGGGACTTTTTTCAGGGCCAAAAGTCTCATAATAGGAATCTCTTCTGAGATCCACATCTCCTTACCCTCCTGCATTGCAGAGCCAGCTTAGTATCATTGTCAACCTTAACCTCTCTAACTCCATGACCTCACTGGCAACTTCCCATTATTCCCCAGGAATCGACAAGGAGAATGTTGAACTCTCCCCCACCATTGGCCACTGAAACAGTGGACGAACTCACCATGGATCCACAAGCCAGGCTCAGAAGCAAAGAAACACTGGAAGTTTCAAACGTAATACCATTAAGAAGATCGTGTGAAGCTTTTTTTCTTTTACTTTTCAAACAAACCTAACATGGGCTTCTCACTAGTGACCCCTCCCTAACCTGGCCCCATTCCACAATGTACTGTTGCACTTCATGTCTTACAAACCCATCTGGTCTGCCATGTTGTCAGATGATCAAATCTTGGAGGGAGTTGGCAAATATAGCCCATTTCTTTTAATTAATGGTTCCTTCCTGGGGGAACCACGGACAAAGATCCACAATATAGAGGAAGAACGTTTTTGTTTGTTTCTTTCTTTTTAACCCGAGTTTCTTGAGCCTTGAGTGATTCTTTGATCCCAGAATGATATAAGTCTTTCTTGCTAATTTTATCAATTGTTTTTCTTAACTAAAGTTCCCTGCATCTTGAGGGATTCTGTGATTCTAGAAAGAAATAAATCTTCCTTGCTAAATGCTTGTCCCATTACTCACCTTTTCCATGTAGGTGGTGCTCATGAATGAAAAGTCTCAAGTGCTGGGCAGGCTGCTGGGTCTTCCTCCGACCTAGGCTCACAATCGACCTTGTCATGGATGCCTCACTGCATAGACAGGCCAGTCCCTCTAATGAGCACTGAGGTTCCCAGATCCTCAAATCTATCCAGCCGCATGTTGGGAGCCAATTGTGCTGACATCCAGGACTTCAACCTGGGGCAAGAGAGTCAGGGATAGGGAAAGGGGACAAGAGATGTAGAAAGAGTGAACACAAGACAGGATTCTGACCAAGTGACAAACTTTACTTTTCTCAGGCTAGCTTATATAGTCAGGATATGAGGAGGCACAGAATGGGTTGTTTGTGTGCCAGGTGTTAGTATAGGCAGGATATTAGGAAGCCACAAAGAAGATGTTTTCAGGCTAAAGAGTTCATGAGTAAGTGGTCCAGGAAGGGATTGCCTAGGAGACTGAACCTGTGTGTGGAGGACTGGGTCAAGTTGTTTCTTTTCTTGAGCTGAGGTTCTAAGGAGCTGCTATGTAAAGGTTAACTATATGGCCTGCCAAGCATGGCCTAGGATCTCATGCCAAGCCTTGAGATTTGGCTCCCAACATATATCAAACCCTTAGTTGAGTCTCATTAGTCTCACCTAGCTATGTTGTTTCTGCAATGAATGTATTTTTCAGAAAAAAATGAATTTTTCTTGTTATATCATCATTGAAGAAATGCCAATTAAACAAGTAATATGAAAACAGTACTGAAAAATCCATTCTCTCCTTTCCCTAATCATTCATGCCAGTTCAAAGTAAAGGAGCACAATTTTCCCATCAAAATGAATGTGGAATAAGATTTCATCAGTATTTGAAAGGAAGAGTTCATGAGGGTTTGTGACTAGGGTCTAAACAATCACCTGAAACATACTTGTACATTACATATGACCCCATTTGTAACAAAACACAGGGACTTAAATGGGGCTCACCTCTCTATTTCTGTGTTCCAACATCCAGTATCTTCTTTCCTCCTAACAAGGTTTGATGCTTGACATGTTTTTTCCTCCACATGATATGATTTCCTCCTGATCACTTCACTTATTTATGAGTACTAATGAGGAAAACTAATTCTGGTTCAATTGTTTTATGATTCTTTGAATCCACATTTTAAAATACAAAACAAAACCTTACCCAGGCCAGACTGTAGTGATGTATACAGATTTATGTTAATCTACACTAAAAAGCAAGCACCTGCTTATAATAATTTTATCCTTCCACCCCTCTGCATAGACTTTTCCAATGATACACAAGGAGAGGATGTCATAATACTTTTTATAGGGATAAACAAATCCTGAGGGAGGGTTACTCAATACTTTTCATTCTTACTAGTTTAATTAATGGTTAATTATTTCTGTAACTACTGCTAATTTAGGTTTTCACTTTGTTTTCTAAGTTGGGTTTCCATAAGCATATTGAAACCCACTCTCATTCTTTTGGTTCTTGAACAATAAACACATCTGTGGAGCTCACAATAAATTAGCTCATTGCAAGTACTATAAGTATTTATATTATATATATTATTATATATATATTATATATAACTTTAAATAATTGATTTTCAATGTTAAAGTGTAAATTTAAAAATGTCTGGGGACATATAAATCTCTAGAGTGTACTATATTTATGTATGTATTCAACATATATTGAATATATATGTGTGTATGTATACATACATACATTCACACACACACACACACACACAGAGAGAGAGAGAGAGAGAGAGAGAGAGAGAGAGAGAGAGAGAGAGAAAGAGTATGTCTCAAAAAGCTCGGGTTCTCCTTGATTGTTTTAGTTAGCTATGCTCTTAATTTGATATCCTATATCCATCAACAAAGTGCCAATATTGAGACAGTTGGCATTATGACTTGTTCTTGAAGTGCTGGCAAAGAACCCAGCCAGCACTTCACTATATGTCAGGTAAGTACTCAACCATCTGAACCACATTAGTGAATCAAATTTTTGAAAGGAATACAAGAGGTGTGTGTGTGTGTGTGTGTGTGTGTGTGTGTGTGTGTGTGTGTGTGTATGTCTACACATATGTGCAAATATCTACATTTGTTCATATTCAGTTGCTTGCTTGTGTGCATGAAGACAAGAGGTCAAGATCCAGCATTTTATCTCAGGAGTCATCCTTCTGGTTTTCTTGAGCCAGTGTCTCTCACTGATGAAGAACACTCCAATTAGTTAGGCTGGATGTCCAGTGGGCCCTAGGGATTGCCTGTGTATGCTTGAACAGCTCTGTGATTATAAGTGTGCCATTATTCCTAGATTCCTTGTACAGTTTCTTGGCTTGGACTCAAGAACTTGCTCTTGTAGAGTGAATTTTATACCATAGAGTGGTCTGTTGGTAAAGGGGCAAGCGGGACTGGGCCTGATAGTTTTATGTCAACTTTTGTCACTAGAAAAAGTCATCCAAGAGGAGGAACCTCAGTTAAGAAAATGTCTCCATAGTATCAGTCTGAAGTCACACCTGTACAACATTATGTTAATTAGTAATTGATGGATGGCATACCTTTTTGTTGTTGGTGACACCCTAAGGCTGGTGGTCCTGGGTTCTTTAACAAAGCAGGATCAGCAAGCATGAGGAACAAGCCAGTAAACACCACCCCTCCATAGCTTCTACATCAGCTCCCCCAGGTTCTTTCCCTGTTTGAGTTCCTGTCCTGACTTCCTTTGTTGATGAACAGTGCTATAGGAGTGTAAGCTTTATTTAGACTCTTTCCTCTAAACTTGCTTTTTGCCTATGGTGTTTCAGCATAGCAAAGAAAGCCTAACTGAGACACTGACTGTGGTGGTTTGGCATAAAATGGCTCCCAAAGGCAATAGAACTAATGGGATGTGTAGCATTGTTGAAGTAGGTGTGCTCTAGTTGAAGGAAGTGTGGAGACAGGATTTGAGTTCTCATATAAGTTCAAGTCATTCCCAGTGAGGCAGACCACTTTCTCGAAGGTATGTATGATACTTGATACTTCTCCAGCACCATTTCTGCCTGCATACGACCATATTTTACCATGATGAGAATGGACTAAAGCTCTGAAAACGTAAGACACCACAATTAAATATTTTTTTTCCTTTATAAGAGTTGCCATGGTCATGTTTTCTCTTCACAGCAATAGAAACTCTAAGACACTGACTAATGAATCTATGTCATGTGACTCATGAATGTTTATTTTATAATGTGACTATATTCCCTGTAAATCCATGCCCACTGCCACTCCTCATGCCATCTAATATGATGCCATTCCCAGATGTCAAAATGGTGAAGTCATTCAATGTCAACCTCAAATAAAATACACAGATATTATGCATTTGGTTGTAGAATCTTGGTTTTCATTTACTTAATGGCCAATATCCACTTATAAACAAACACACACCATATTTATCTTTCTAGGTCTGGGTTATCTCACTCTGAATGGCTTTTCCTACTTCCATTTTTTGCCTGTGAATTTCAGGATGTCACTTTTAAACAGGTGAATAATAAGTCATTGTTTAAACACACCACATTTTATTTACTTCCTCTTCTTTTTAGGAGTATCTGGGTTGTTTCCATTGTATGGTGACTATGAATGAAACTACAATGAACATATGTCATCAAGTGGACACTTTCTAGACACTATGATAGGCTGGAGCAGCCTTAGGTTATATGCCCAAGAGTGGTACAGCTGGATTTGAAGGAAGATTGATTCCCAACCTTCTGAGGAAATGTCACACTGATTTCCATAGTGGTTGTACAAGTGTGCACTCTCACCAGCAATATGAGTGCTGAGTCCCTTATTCCATAACCTCAACAACATGTGCTATCTTTCATGTTGCTGTTCTTAGCCTTTTTCACAGGTATAAGATGGAATCTCAAAGAAGTTTTGATTACATTTCCATGATGGCTAAGGATTTTGATTATTTTTAGTATTTTTTAGCCTTCTATTGGGAATTCCTTCTATTGGGAATTCTCTGTTTTTATACATATACCATTTTAATTGGATTATTTATTTTTGATATCTACTTTCTTGAGTTCTTTATATGTTTTATATATTAATCCTATATCAGATATGGAGTTGACAAAAATCTTTTCCCATTTTATAGGCTGCCCCTTTGTCTGAATGACAGTGTCCTTTGCTTTACAGAGGCTTTTCAGTCTCCTGAGGTCCCATTTATTAATTGCTGATCTCAATTCTGTTCAAAAGATTATTCTCATGTATCAATGTGTTCAAGGGTATTCCCTCCCTTTTTTCATCTATCAATTTCAGTGTATCTGTTTTTATGTTGAAGTCTTTGATCTACTTGGACTTGAGGTTTATACAGGGTAATGAGTATGGATCTATTTGTATTCTTACAAGTGCAGACATCCAGTCTGATCAGCATCATTTGTTGTACATGCTACCTTTTGTCTGGTGTGTATTTCTGGCTTCTTTTCCCAAAATCAGAAGTCCTTAGGTAGGTAGGTGTGTGTGTGTGTGTGTGTGTGTGTGTGTGTGTGTGTGTGTGTGTGTCATCATCTTCAATCTGATTCCACTAATTAGCTTGTCTGTTTTTTGTGTGAATATCAGGTAGTCTGCAATCCTATATCTCTGTAGTACAACTTGTAGTCAGGGATTTTAATAGCTCAAGAAGTTTTTTTTTTAATTAAAACAATATTTCTCATTTTATATACCACTCCTAGTTCCCACTCCCTCCCTTCCTCCTGCTCTTCCCACGTTTCCCCTACCCCATGCCCCATCCATTCCTCAGAGAGTTTAAGTCTGCCCATGGGGAGTCAAGGAAGTCTGGCATATCACTTTGAGGAAGGACCAAGGCCCTCCCCCTATATGTAGGCTGAACAAGCCATCCCTCCTAAGGGAATGGACACACAAAAAAGCCAGTTACTAAGGATAAATACTGGTCCCACTGCCAGTGGCCCCACAGAATACCCAAGACACACAACTGTTACCCACTTTCAGAGGGCCTAGTTTGGTCCCATGCAGACTGCCCCACTCTCAGTCCAGAGTCAGTTAGTTCTCAATAGCTCAGTTCAGCTGTTTGTGTGGTTTTCCTTGTCTGGATCTTGACCTCTTGCTCATATTATCACCCCTCCCTCTCTTCGACCAGACTCTGGCAGCTCAGCCCAGTGCTTAGCTGTGGATCTCTGCATGTGCTTCCATCAGTTACTAGATGAAGGATCTATGATAATTTAGATAGTCATCAGTATGATTACAGGGCAAGGCCAGTTGAGTCATCCTCTTTGCTAACACTTAGAGTCTTAGCTGGGGTCATCCTTGTGGATTCCTGGGAATTTCCTTAGCAACAGGTTTCTTGCTAGTCCCATCATGGCTCCCTCAATCAAAATTCTTTTTCCTTCCTCCCCTTCTCTGTCCTTTCCCCATCTTGATTATCCCCTTCCTTGTGTTCTCCTCTGCCCCCCCCCACTCTTCTATCCCCTTCTTCCTCATCCAATCCCATGCTCCCGGTTATTTCAGGAGATCTTGTCTGTTTCCCATTCCCAAGGAGATCCATGCATGTCTCTCTTGGGGTTCTCCTTGTTACCTAGCTTTTCTGTGGTCATGGAGTATAGGCTGCTTATCTCTTGTTTTATGTCTAATATCCACTTGTGAGTGAGTACATATGGTGCTTGTCTTTCTGGGTCTTGGTTACCTCACTCAAGATTTTTTTTTCTAATTCCATCCTTTGCCGGCAAATTTCATGATGTCATTCTTTTTTTTCACTGCTAAGTAGTAATCAATTGGGTAAATGTACCACATTTTTTTAATCCATTCTTCATTTAACGGATGGGCATCTATGTTTTTTCCAGGTTCTGGCTCTTGCAAATAATACTGTGCAGGGTCTTAGCTGAACCCTAGAAGGTTGAGGTGGGTCTGAGGAAGAGTAAGTGCGCTGATTGCCCTTTCCCAGCCTCCTTGAGACAATCAGATGCTGCAGGGAGTCTAGTTAAGCAGGAACTTGTTTATTACCACATAGCAAGTAAGTATCTTTTAAAGGAAAAAAAAAAAAACAGAGCAGGAAAACAGCCAGCCAGGTTTTAAAGGATAGCCTATCATGCACCTAGGTGTCCTAGGCTTTATCTAGTGAAGATCAGCTCTTCATGCAGTAACATCATCTGTTTTGACTTAGAAACCAATCATCTTTTGTCAACAACTCAGGTCTCACCAATTTGACTTACCCTCAGCACCATCTTTGACGGGCTCGTGTACCCTACAGATTCCCTCTTTTTGTTTTAGAATATGGCCTACCTCATTTTGAAGTATAGGGGCCTTGCACCTCCACAGAGGTTCACCTCTAATAGCATCTTTTGTCAAGGTTCACTAAAAAAGCCTATCACTAGGGGTTATAAGTCTTTCTTCTGATTATTCTGAACAGCCTATTGAAAAGGCAATGCCCAAAGACACAAATTAAGATTATTACTATAAAAGAACCCTGATGGGGGAAGTCCTTCTGTGTATATGTTTGTCTTATTGCTTGATAAATAAAGACTGTTGGCAAATAGGAAAGCAAGGTAGGTGGGGTTAGGAGTCAGGAGGATTCTGGGAAATACAGTAAAGAAAGCACACATGTTGCCAGCATCCTCAGTAAAATATGTCTTTATAAAATATGTAGATTAATGGTTACAGTTGATACTTAAGACAGAGCTAGCATATAAGAAATCCTGGTCATTGGCCAGCAGTATTGTAACTAACATAAGACTCTGTGTGTTATTTGGGAGCCCTAATGTGGCAGTGGAACTCAGGTGGCTGGCAGAAAGAGCTATCCTTACAGAACCCAATAGGGTGAAGGTTGTCTTATCTAGGACTCCGTTCCCGTTTTCTCACACCTCCATTATGCACAGTAGAAGGCATCCACCCCACCACATTTGGATATGTCTGTTGCTGCTCGATTGCTCCCTGAGCATATGTAAAAATCTGTGTCTCTTAATGCTGCCCTATTGGGAACATACAAGCAGGCCAGGGATTGGGAGTCTGATATGTGGGGCAGGTGGCATCCCCACAACTCTCCACATTCAGGCCACCCTTGAAGGGAAATCCAGTCTCCCACGTCTCAAGATCCTCGGGCCATGTCACAGAGGTTGAAGAAGATCGTGGACCATCAGGTCTGGAGGACTGCTTCATTTATGGTGTTGTTGAGGACATCTCCACTGGCAGCATCGATCACCATCCAGGTCATCTTTTAGACTTCTGGCTGTAAGCCAGATGGGTGCTTCCTTCCCTATGGGGAAGACATGGCCAAATCCTCTTTCCATTGTAATTTACGGGTCTGGGCCCCTCCATTGAGATGTTAGAGGGTCCTTCCATTTGACCTTATCTTGGGGTTTGGAGTTTAGGTGGCACCGATGTTTTTGTAACTTAGATTTGGTTGCTCCCTTAATAAAATTTAAAATATTAATAGTAAATAAGGCATTCCTAGTTGTAAATGGGTGCTGATTCCCCCATTTTGTTTTATCCCAAGTAAGCCATTCAACATC
Source organism: Cricetulus griseus (assembly GCF_003668045.3). Classification (NCBI taxonomy): domain Eukaryota; kingdom Metazoa; phylum Chordata; class Mammalia; order Rodentia; family Cricetidae; genus Cricetulus; species Cricetulus griseus. The sequence continues at coordinate 87,695,416 of NC_048599.1, forward strand.
TGCCACCCAGAAGGGGAAAACAATAATATGGGGGTCTAGCCCATGGTATCACTGGGCTTGGGTACTGCCCTTTATGATGGTTTTAGTGAAATGATCTACTTGAGAGTAGACCTGAGGTATTCTCCCAAAGATGTATGGATCTATTCCAATGGCTCCCCTTCCTGGGTTAGAACCACTGTAATCATGGAGACTCCAGAAAACAGCCAGAGTGACAAAGGCCTAGTCACTGAATACTTCCTTAGAGAGCATTTGTCCAAGGCCTTTTGAAAGACAAGAAGCATCTCTTGGTGTTTCTTTTTCATAGTTATACTATCATGAGGCACCTTATCCTTCAGGATGGCAAAAGGGGTACCAGGTCTTCTGTGGGCATTGACACCCAGGGTCTCAGCCAATTAATCTCCCACAGAAAGATCTGGAGCTATGTCATGGTCATAGATTCAGGAGCCTCCAGAACAGGCTTAAGCAGTCTAGCCTGTGTCAGTGTGAAGCATGACCCAAATATTTTGAAGGGGGCACCTTTTGGACCTTTTCTGGAGCCACAGTAAAGTCCCCTTTTTAAGCAATTGGAGCACCCATGTCACAAAGCCTTTCAGATATTCTGGATCCCAGTGTCCTAAATTGAATTATTCATATAAGCATATATTATTGAATTCTTTGACTTTAGCAAAGGCCTTAAGAGAGTAGTGAGATACTGTTGACAGAAAGCCAGACCACTAGTCATTCCCTGTGGTAGCGCTACCCATTGAAAACATTAATCAGGTTTGGAATATTTAAGTGAAGTGACAGAGAAGGCAAATTTATCACAATCTTCTGGATGTAGCAGTACAGAAAAGAAGCAATCCTTAATATCGATACCATAAGTATATATTCTGTTGGAATAGCAAGCTGAGGGTATGCCCCTTAAGGGGCTGCCTACTAGTTCCATCTTCTTACTTATCTTGTGCAAATCTTGGAGCATGCACCAGGCCTCAGACACCTTTTGAACTACAAACACAGGAGTGTTCCATGGACACATAGAAGGGATGATATGTGCCAGGCTTAATTGTTCATCCACTAGCTGATGGAGTGTTAGCAGCTTAGGCTTATTCAGCAGCCACTGCTCCACCCATTAGGGTTTTCCCAGTATCTGATAGGCAGCAATGTGGGGAAGGGGCAGTGACCATTATGATTGGGGCGATGCCCAGATAGACCTCTCAAGCGCAACCCTGTAGTCATGGAGGTTGAAAAAAATCCTTCTCTGTCACCCCTTTAGGTCCTTTCCCACCCTTTGTGCCTCTTTCTCTTCTAGGATATCCTCATAAGCCCAATGATCTGTGGTCACAACAGCATCCATTTGACCTAGCATGTCCTGTCCCAGCAAATTAGCAGTAAGGCCTTTCACTACTAAGGAGTGTATCGTTCCTTGACCCCCATCTGGGCTAGTCCAGATGCATTAAAGTCATTGTTTCTCTTGATTCGGAGTTACCTCCCATCCCCAAAACTGAGGTTCCAGGTGCAAGCTAAAAGGTGGTAGGTACTTCCTCCTCCCGGATTACTGTCCTGTCTGCCCCTGTGTCTACCAAACAGTAAAACTTCTTACTGCCCCTACCAAACAGTAAAACTTCTTACTGCCTATAAAAATGATTGCTTTTGGACAAAGTCCTTCAATCAGTGGGACAGTCCAGTAGGCTTGTGTTTTTGGAGTATGAGTCCTTCCAATCCTACCTTTGGAGAGGCGTCCTCCCCCGCCTTTTTTTTTAAAACAGGGCTAGAGGCTGCCCCTACTCTAGTTTAAAGGCTTCCCCTCCAGCTCAAATTTTGATCTACAGTCCTTTATCCAATGGTATGTCTTCCTGCACTGAGAGCATAGGGTAGAGGGGTGCTTAGCCCCTCCTGGCTTGTTAGCAGGAAGGGTGTTAAGGACAGTCTTTTTTTAAATGCTCTCTGCCCACATCTAAACCATGTCCCTTTTTCCAGCAACCTATGGACCCATGATTCTAGGTTGCCAGGGCCTGGGTGATGGCCTCTGTCATCATGGTCATCTGTGCCTGTAAGGTCAAGTCCAGAGACTGGGATAGGTGTTGTTGGTACCTGCATCTTGGGAGGCTACCACCAATATTGTCAGGGAACTGTCTTTTAATCCTGTGCAGGCCATTCTCTGGTCCCCATTTATCCCTTCCCATACCAGCAGTTTGATAAATTGTTCTCTGAGGTCTTCAACTAGCAGCTTGCACTGAACACTCTGTTGGACCTGGTCTATAATCTCTGGCAAAGGCTCACCAGGCTTCTGCCTCACCCTAGCTATGGGGGACTCAGTAGGCCCATCATCCAGTTTAGCCCAGGTGTTTAACCCAGCCTGCCTCACCTGAGCCCAATATTGCTCAGGGATCCCTGCTTGATAAACCCTAGTAGAGTAATCATCTTCCATTCCCGACAGCATAGAATAGGTAATAGAGATGGCAGGGTGAGCTTGTCTATTTGCCTCAGCTTATACCCTACATTCCACCTTATAAAAGGCACACCATTTGATAAACTGAGAACTAGGGATGATTGCTTTAGCCACATCCAGCAAGCCCTTAGAGATGCATGGGTGGTAGGCAATGTCGTGCAACAGGGTCTGTGCCCAAGGGGAATTAGGGCCATCTTCTGCCACAGCCTTTGGGAGTTCAAGATCCATGGCCTTCCGAGGATACCAGTCTAGAGGCCTGCCTGTCCAATGGCCAAGTTTGCCAAGCAGGCTTGGGGGGCCTTGTTGCATACTCCTGTCCCTCCTTAATTAGGTAGGCCTCTGCATAAACCATGCCTCCAGGTCTTGACTTGCCATTGTCCTGTCAATCATAGGGGTCCAGGTCCTGTGGATTTTCCCTGAGGGAGGTATAGGGGGACCCAGTCTCCTCATTCCTTCAAGCATAAGGCATGGTTCTGGAGTTATCTGGGGTGGATGGTTTGGCCCATTCCTCCTCAACTTCATCTTTGGCAGACCTCCCCAGGCTTTCTCCATTCTTACTGAAAATAGAGTTACCCATACTGAGGGTCACACTTACCCTGAGAGACTGCTTGGCCTCAGCCAAGATTTAGGTCCTTTGTTCCCCAGATTTGAGCAACAGATGCAGGGTTTAGCCCAACCATGGAAGGTTGAGGTGGGTCTGAGGAAGAGTAAGTGCACTGATTGCCCTTTCCCAGCCTCCTTGAGACAATCAGATGCAGCAGGGAGTCTAGTCAAGCAGGAACTTGTTCATTACCACACAGCAGGCATCATTTAAAGGAAAAGACCAGAGAGTGGGAAAACAGGTCAGCCTATCATGCACCTAGAAAACCTAGGCTTTACCTAGTGAACATGAGCTGTTTATGCAGTAACCTCATCTGGTTCAATCTAGGCAACCAATTACCTTTTTTTTGTAAACAACTCAGGACTCACCAATCTGACTTCCCCTCAGCACCATCTTTGACTGGCTCCTGTGTGCTACAGTGCTACTATGAACACAGTTGAGCTAATGTCCTGGGGTTTGAGAGTGCATCATTTGGGTATATGCCCAAGAGTGGTATTGCTGGATCTTGAGGTAGAGTGCTTCCCAATTTTCTGAGAAATCACCATACTTATTTCCAAAGTGTCTGCACAAGTTTGCACTCCTATCAGCAATGGAGGAGTGTTCCCCTAACTCTGCATCCTCTCCAGTATAAGTTATCATTGTTGATTTTGATCTAAGCCCTCTGAATGGTGTAAAATGATATCTCAGAGTCGTTTTGATTTGTATTTCCCTGATGGCTAGGATGTTGAGCAATTCCTCAATTGTCTTTCAGCCATTTGAGGTTCTTCTTTTAAGAATTCTCTGTTTAGATCTGTAACATAATTTTTATTGGTTTATTTGTTAGTTAGATGTCTAATTTATTGAGTTCTTTATATATTTTAGAGATTATCCCTCTTTCAGATGGGGGTGGGGGTTGTTGATGAAGATATTTCCTATTCTGTAGGTTGCCATTTTGTCTTATTGACCATGTCCTTTGACTTACAGAAGCTTCTCAGAATCAGGAAGTCACATTTATTGATGGTTTCACTCAGTTTCTATGTTATTGGCATTATATTAAGGAAGTGTTCTCCAGTGCCCATGTATTCAAGACGACTTCCCACTTTGCCTTCTATGAAGTTCAGTGTGGCTGGATTTATGTGACGTCCTTGAACCATTTGGACTTGAGTTTTGTGCATGCTGGCAGATATGGATCTATTTGCATTCTTCTACAAGTTGACATCCATTTATGCCAGCACAATTTGTTGAATATGCTTTCTTATTTCCCTTGTATAATTTTGGCTTCTTTGTCAAATTCAGGTGTTCATAGTTGTGTGAATTGATATCAGGTTCTTCAATTCAATTCCAATTGTTCAACTGTCCATTTTTATGGCAATACCAAGCTATTTTTATTACTATGGCTCTATAGAAGAATGGCGATGACTTGAAATAGAAGTAGAATTATTTTGGCTATCCCAGGCTTTTTCTTTTGCATGTAAGTTGATTATTATTCTTTCAAGGTCTGTGAAGAATTGTGCTGGAATTTTGATGGGGACTGCATTGAATCTGTAGATTACTTTTGTTAGTATTGACATGTTTACTATATTGATACTACCTCTCCAAGAGCATGGGAGATTTTGCCATTTTCTGGTATCTTGTTCAATTTCTTTCTTCAGAGGCTTAAAGTTCTTGTCAAACAGGTTTTTCACTTTCTTCAGAGGCTTAAAGTTCTTGTCAAACAGGTTAGAGTTATCCCATGGTATTTTGTTATTTCTGGCTATTGTAGAGGGTGATGTTTCTCTGATTTCTTTCTCAACCCATTTGTCATTTATGTATAGGAGGGCTACTGAGATTTTTTTAGTTAATCTTTTATCCTGTCACATTATTGAAGGTATTTACCAGTTGTAGGAGTTCCCTGGTAGAAATTTTGTCACAATACTATCATATTCGTATATATCATATTAGTATTAGCAATTAGCAAAAGTTTGACTTCTTCCTTTTCAATTTGTATCCCCTTGATCTCCTTGTGTTGACTTATTGCTTTACCTAGAACTTCAAGTAGTGTATTGAATAGATATGAAGAGGGTGAACAGGATTATCTTTTCATGATTTTAATGGAATTGATATGAGTTTCTCTCCCTTTAATTTGATTTTGGCTGTTGACTTGCTGTATATTATTTTTATTATGTTTAGAAATGTTCCTTGTGTCCCTGATCTCTCCAAGACCTTTATTGTGAAGTTAATTTATTTGTTGAAGGCTTTCTCAGCATCTAATAAGATGATCATATAGTTTTTTCTCTTTCAGTTTATTTATATTGTGGATTACATTGACAGATTTTTGCATATTGAAACATCATTGAATCTCTAGGATGAAGCCTGCTTGATCATGGTGGATGATTTTTTTATGTGTTCTTGAATTCAGCTTGACATTATTTTATTGAGTGTTTTTGCTCCAATGTTCATGAGGAATTAGTTTGTAATTCTCTTTCTTAGTTGAGTCTTCATGTGGTTTGTGTATCAGGATTCACTGTATCCTTGCAAAAACAGCTTGGCAATGTTCTTTCTGTCTCTATTGTATGGAACAAATTGAGGAGTATAGATTTTAGCGATGCTTTGAAGTTCTGGTAGGATTCTGCACTGAAACCATCAGATCCTGGGCTTGGAGTGACTGCTTCTTTTTCCTTATGTGTTATAGGTCTATTTAATTTATTTAACTGGTATTGACTTAATTTTGGTATGAGTTACCTATTTAGAAAATTATCCATTTCATTTAGATTTTCCAATTTTGTGCAGTACAAGTTTTCAAAATATGACCTAATAATTCTCTGAATTTACTCAGTGTCTGTTGCTATGTATCTCTATTCATTTCTGATTCTGTAATTTTGATATTCTCTCTGCTTTTTTGGTTAGTTTGGATAAAAGTTTGTCTATCCTGTAGATTTTCTAAAAGAACCATCTTTGTTTAATTTATTCTTTGTATTGTTTTCTTTGTTTCTATTTTATTGATTTCAGCCCAATTTTTTGTTGTTGTTGTTGACATCTCCTCCTCCTGGGTGAGTCTGCTTCTTTCTTTTCAAGAGTTTCAGGTGTCCTATTAAGTTACTATTGTGAGATTTCTCCATTTTCTTTATGTGGATACTGCTATAATTTTTTATCTTAGCACTGCTTACGTAGTGTCCCATATATTTGTGCATGTTGTACTTTCATTTTTGTTGAATTCCAGGAGGTCTTTAATTTCTTTCTTTCTTTTTTCCTTGACCTAGGTGTGAATCAGTGGGTCATTGTGCAATTTCCATGAGTTTGTAGCCTCTCTGCAAATAGTGTTGTTGAATTCTAATGTTAAACCATGATGATCCCCTAAGATAAAGGGGATTATCCCAATTTTTTCTGTATTTGTTGAGGTTTGCTTTGTTACCCAGAATGTGGTCAGTTTTAGAGAGGGTTCCATGAGGTGCTGAGAAGAAGGCAGATTCTTTTGTTGTGAGTGGAATGTTCTGTAGATGTCTGTTAAGTCCATTTGAGTCATGACATCTGTTAGTTTTCTTATTTCTCTGTTAATTTTTGTCTGGAAGACCTGTCCATTGGTGACAGTTGGGGGGGGGGTGTTAAGTCTCCTACTATTTGTATGTGTGGTTTTGTGTGCAATTTAAGCTTTGGTAATGTTTCTATGACATATGTAGGTGTTCTTGCATTTGGGGCACAGATATTTAGAATTGAAACTTTGTCTTGATGATTGTTTCCTGTGAGGAGTGTGAATTGAGCTCTTCCATCTCTTTTGAATGGCTTTAGTTTGAAGTCCACTTTGTTAGATATTAGGATATCTACAAGAGCTTGTTTCTTAGATCCCTTTGATTTGTTAATTTTTCCCAGACAATTTCTCTGAGCCAATGTCTGTCTTTGAAGCTGAGGTGTGTTTCTTGTATGAAGCAGAAGGATGGGTCCTATTTTCATAGCTACTCTGTTAGCCTGAGTCTTTTTATAGGTGACTTGAATACATTGACATTAAGAAATATTATTGACTAGTGATTGTTAATTCCTGTTATTTTTTTGGTGGCAGTGCTTGTGTGTTTCCTTTCTTTGGGGTTTGCTGGTGTGAAATTATTTATTGCCTATGTTTTCATGGGTGCAGCTATCTTATGTGGGTTGGAGTTTTCCTTCTAGTACTTTCTGTAAGGCTGGATTTGTACATAGGTATTTTTAAATCTGGTTTTGTCATGGAATATCTTGTTTTCTATGTCTATGGTGGTTGAAAGTTTTGCTGCGTGTAGTAGTCTGTGGTGGCATCCATAGTCTCCTAGTGTCTGCATCACATCTGTCCAAGGCCTTCTTGCTTTCATCATTTCCATTGAGAAGTCTGGTGTAATGGTCTGCCTTGATAAGTTATTTGGCCTTTTTCTTTTGCAACTCTTAATATTCTTTCTTTATTCTGTGTGTTTAGTGTTTTGATTATTATATGGCCAGTAGACTTCTTTTTTTGGTTCAATATATTTGGTTTTCTGTAAGCTTTTTGTACCTTCATGGGCATATCCATTTTTAGGTTGGGAATGTTTTCTTGCATTATTTTGTTGGATTTATTTTCTTGCCTTTGAGTTGAACTTCTCCTTCTTCTATCCCTATTTTTCTTAGGTTTAGTCATTTCATGGTGTCCCAGATTTCTTGGATTTGTGTTAAGAATTTTTTGGATTTAACATTTTCTTTGCCAGAGTCTATTTCCTCTATTATATCTTCAACTCCTGATATTCTCTCTTCCATCTCTTGCAGTCTGTTGGTTATGCTTGTATCTCTACTTCCTGTTCTTTTACTCTGGTTTTCCCTTTCTAAAATTCTCTCAGTTTGTGTTTTATTTATTGCATCCATTTAAATTTTCAAATTTGAACTGTTTGAACTCTTTGCTTCACCTTTGCTTCACCAAAAAAAAATTAATTGGGTTTATTTAAGAGATTTACTGATTTCTTCCAATTTTTTGTTTGTCTTTTCCTCCATTTTTAAGGGAATTTTTTCATTGTCTCTGTGTCTCTATCATCTACATAAAGCTAAATTTAGGGTTGTTTTCTTCTGTTTCACCTGGATTATTATGTTCAGTTCTTCCTGTTTTAGGACTACTATATTATTGAATGTATTCTTCCTTTGGTGCCTACCCATTTCTTCTCCTAATTGGTACAGGCTCTAGGTCCAATCTTTACAGTCTGAGTCTGGGTCTCAGGGATCCTCTCTTGGGCAGATCCTTGCAATTGTTGTCTGTGTGTCAGGGAGTTTATTTTTTAAATTTTTTATTAGTTCAAATTAGGACAAACTTGTTTCACAGGTCAATCATATCTCCCTCTCCCCCATCCCTCCTCACCCCTCCCAACCTACCCCCCCCACTCATCCACTCTCCAGTTCCCAGGCAGGGTAGGACCCTCAAATCCACCACATCATCATGGGCTGGGCACGGGCCCTTCCTCATGTGTCCAGGCCAAGAGTGTATCCCTTCATGCTGGATGGGCTCTCAAAGTCCCTTCTTACACCAGGGAAAAATACTAATCCACTACCAGGGGCCCCCTGGAGTGCAGAGGCCTCCTCATTGACGTCTATGTTCAGGGGTCTGGATCCGTCCTGTACTGGCCTCCCAGACAGCATCTAAGGTCGATGTGCTCCCCCTTGTTCAGGCCAGCTGTTTCTCTGGGTTTCTCCAACCTAGTACCAACCCCTTTGGTCTTCATTCCTCCCTCTCTTCAACTAAGTTCCAGAGTTCAGTTCAGTGTATATCTGCGGATGTCTGTCTCTGTTTCCATCAGTCATTGGAAGAGGGCTCTAGGATCGCATAAATGTAGTCATCAATCTCATTTTAGGGGGAGGGCATTTAGATTATCCTCTCCACCACTGCCTAGATTGTCATTTCGTGTCATCCTTGTAGGTCTGTGGAAATTTCCCTAGTGCCAGATCTCTCCTTGGACCTATAATGGCTGCCTCTAATATGGTATCTCTCATCCTGCTCTCTCTCCTCTATTCTTCCCCCAACTCAATATTTCTGCTCCTCCATTTCCTCCTCTCCTCTCCTCTTCTCCTGCTCTCATCCTGGCAGTTCCCTCTTCCCTACCCTCATGCTCCCCATTAGCTCAGTGGTTCCTGCCCCTTCCCATTCCTGGGGTCCATTCATTTATCCCTTAGAGTCCTTCATGTTTCCTAGTTTCTTTGGTGAAGAGGATTATAGGCTGGTACTCCTTTGCTCTATGTCTAAAATTCATATATGAGTGAGTACATACCATGTTTGTCTTTTTGTGACTGGGTTACCTCACTCAGGGTGGTTTCTTCTAGTTCCATCCAATTGCCTGTAAATTTCAAGATTCCATAGCTTTTTTCTGCTGTGTAGTACTCCATTGTATAAATGTACCACATTTTCTCAAACCATTCTTCATTTGAGGGGCATCTAGGCTGCTTCCAGGTTCTGGTTATTGCAAAAATGCTGCTATGAACATGGTTGAACACATGTCCTTGTTGTATGAACGTGTATTATTTGGGTATATATCCAAGAGAGGAATTGCTGGATCTTGAGGTAGACTGATTCCCATTTTTCTGAGCAACCACCATACTTATTTCCAGAGTGGTCTTACAAGTTCACACTCCCACAAGCAATGGAGGAGTGTTGCTTTTTCTCCACATCCTCTCCAGCATAGATCATCATTGGTATTTTTGAGTTTAGCTATTCTGACAGGTGTGAGGTGGTATCTGAGAGTTGTTTTGAGTTGCATTTCTCTGATGGCCTAGGATTTTGAGTACTTTCTTAAGTGTCTTTCAGCCATTTCAGATTCCTCTATTGAGAATTCTCTATTTAGTTCTGCACCCCACTTTTTAATTTCATTGTTTGGTGTTTTGGTGGCTAGCTTCTTGAGTCCTGGTATATTTTGGAAATCAGCCCTCTGTTGGATGTGGGGTCAGTGAAGATCTTTTCCCATTCTGTGGGTGGTCATTTTGTCTTACTGACTGTGTCCTTTGCCTTGCAGAAGCTTCTCAGCTTCAGGAGGTCCCATTTATTAATTGCAGACCTCAGTGTCTGTGCTACTGGTGTAATGTTCAGGAAGAGGTCTCCTGTGCCAATTTGTTCAAGGATAACTCCAACTTTCTCTTCTAGAAGATTCATTGTGGCTGACTTTATGGTGAGATCTCTGATCCGTTTGCACTTAAATTATGTGCATGGTGACAGGTGTGGCTCTATTGGCAATCTTCTGCATGTCTGAATATAGTTGTGCCAGCACCATTTGTTGAAGATGCTATCTTTTTTCCACTGTATAGATTTAGCATCTTTGTCAAAAACAAGGTGTTCGTAGATCTGTGGGTTAATATCAGGGTTTTCAATTCAATTCCATTCATCTATCTGTCTATTTTTGTGACAATACCAAGCTGTTTTCAGAACTATGGCTCTATAATAGATCTTGAAGTCAGGGATGGTGATGCCTCCAGAAGATCCTTTATTGTACAGAGCTATTTTGGGTATCCTGGGTTTTTTATTTTTCCATATAGTGTTGAGTATTGCTCTTTCAATGTCTGTGAAGAACTGTGTAGGGATTTTGATGGGGATTCTGTTGAATCTGTAGATTAATTTTGAGAAGTTTGCCATTTTTACTATGTTGATTCTACCTATCCAAGAGCATGGGAGATTTTTCCATTTTCTGTTATCTTCTTTAATTTCTTTCTTTAAAGTTTCAAAGTTCTTACTGTACAGGTCTTTCACTTTTTTGGTTAGTGTCACCCCAAAATATTTTATGTTGCTTGTGGATATTGTGAAGGGTGATATTTCCCTGATTTCTTTCTCATTGGATTTATCATCTGTATATAGTAGGGTTACTGATTTTGTTTTAGTTAATTTTGTATCCTGCTACGTTGCTGAAGGTGTTTATCCACTGTAGGAGTCTCTTGGTAGAGTTTTTCAGGTCACTTATGTAGACTATCATATCATCTGCAAATAGTGAAAGTTTGACTTCTTCCTTTCCAATTTGTATCCCTTTGATCCCCTTCTCTTGTCTTATTGCTCTAGCTAGAATTTCAACTACAATATTGAAGAGATATGGAGAGAGTGGACAGCCTTTTCTTCTCCCTGATTTTAAAGGATTTTCTTTGAGCTTCTCTCCATTTAGTTTGATGTTGGCTATTGGTTTGGTATATATTGCATTTATCATGTTTAGAAATGCTCCTGTTATTCCTGTTCTCTCCAACATCTTTATCATGAAGGGATGTTGGATTTTGTCAAAGGCCTTTTCAGCATCTAGTGAGATGATCATGAGGTTTTTCTTTTTCAGTTTGTTACATGGTGGATTACATTGATGGATTTTCATATATTCAACCATCCTTGCATCCCTGGGATGAAGTCTACTTGATCATGGTGGGTGTTTATTCTGATGTGTTCTTGGATTCGATTTGCCAATATTTTATTGAGTATTTTTGCATCGATGTTCATGAGGGATATTGGTCTGTATTTCTCTTTCTTAGTTGTATCTTTGTGTGGCTTGGGTATCAAAGTGATTATAGCCTCGTAAAAAGAGTTTGGCAATGTCCCTTCTGCTTCTATTGTGTGGAACAGTTTGAGGAATACTGGTATTAGCTCTTCTTTGAATTTCTGGTAGAATTCTGCAATGAATCCATCTGGCCCTGGGCTTTTTTTGTTTGGGAGGCTTTTGATGACTGTTTCAATTTCATTAGGGGTTATAGGTTGATTTAAACTGCTCATCTGTTCTTGGTTTAATTTTGGTAAGTGATATCTATCCAGAAAACTGTCCATTTCCTTTAGATTATTGAATTTTGTGGAGTACAGGTTTTCAAAGTATGACCTGAAGATTCTCTGGATTTTCAGTGTCCATTGTTATATCCCCCCATTTGTTTCTGATTTTGTTAATTAACATGCTCTCTCTCTCTCTCTCTCTCTCTCTCTCTCTCTCTCTCTCTCTCTCTCTGCCTTTTGGTTAGTTTTTATGGAGGTTTGGCTATCTTGTTGATCTTCTCAAAGAACCAACTCTTTGTTTCATCAATTCTTTGTAATGTTTTCCTAGATTCTACTTCTATGGTTTCAGCCCTCAGTTTGATTATTTCCTGGTGTCTACTCCTCCTTGGTGAGTTTTCTTCATGTGGGCACTTAGTGCTATGAACTTTCCTCTTAGTGCTGCTTTCAGAGCATCCCATAAGTGTGGGATTAAATTCTATGAAGTCTTTAATTTCATTTTTATATTTCTTCCTCAACCCAGTAATGGGGCAATTGGGTGTTATTCAATTTTCATGAATATGTAGGTTTTCTGCAATTTGTATTTCTGTTGTATTCTAGATTTAAAGCATGGTGATCTGATAAGATACAGTGGGTTATTTCAATTCTTTGTAACTGTGGAGTTTTGTTTTGCAGCCAACTATGTGGTCAATTTTAGAGAAGGTTCCATGTGGCGCTGAAAGAAGTTATATTCTACCTGTCTTTGAAATTGAGGTGTGTTTCTTGTAAACAGCAGAAGGATAGATTCTGTCTTAGTATGCATTCTTTTAGTCTATATCTTTTTATGGGTAAGTTAAGACCATTGACATTTATGGATATTAATGTCCATTGATTGTTGGTTCTTGTTTGTTTTGGATTTATTGTTGGTGGTGTCATTGTGTGTGGATTTCGTCCTCCTGTTTCTTTTCATGTTTGGTAAAATTGGATTATCTCTTGCCTATGTTTTTGTGAGTGTAGTTATATTCATTGGGTTGGAGTTTTCTTTCCAGAACCTTCTGTAGTGCTGGATTTGTGGATATGTATTGTTTAAATCTGTTTTTGTCATGGGATATCTTGTTTTCTCCATCTTTAGTGATTGAAAGTTTTGCTTGATACAGTAGTCTGGGCTGACATCCATGCTCCCTTAGTGCTTGTAGGATATCTATCAAAGACCTTCTGGCTTTCAGAGTTTCCATTGAGAAGTAGGGTGTGATTCTGTTAGGTCTGCCTTTATATGTTACTTGGCCTTTTTCCTTTGCTGCTCTTAATATGTTCTCTTTATTTTGTAGATTTGGTGTTTTGATTATTATCAAATAATTGATAATATTATCAATTTATAATCAATTGATAATATTATCAATTATCAAAAAGGGGGAATTCTTTTTGCTCCCCAGTCTGTCTAGTGTTCTGTAAGCTTCTTGTACTTTCATAGGCATTTCCTTCTGTAGGTTGGGGATGTTTTCTTCTATGAGTTTGTTGAATATGTTTTCTGTACCTTTGAGTAGTGTTTCTTCACCTTCTTCTAGACCTATTACTCTTAGGTTTGGTCTTTTAACGGTGTCCCATATTTCCTGGATATTTTGTGTTAGGGATTTGTTGGATTTGAGTTTTCTTTGATCGATGAATGTATATTCTCTAGTGAGTCTTCAATAACTGAGATTCTCTCTTCCATCTCTTATATTCTATTGGTTATACTCATATCTTTAGTTCCTGATCATTTATTGAGCATTTCTTTTTCCAGCATTACCTCATTATGTGTTTTCTTTATTGTGTCTCTTTCAGCTTTCATGCCTTGAACTGTTTTGAGTGCTTCCTTCATTTGTCTGGTTGGTTTTTTTCTTGGGTTTCTTTAGATTCTTTAAGAGATTTGTTTATTTCTTGAATTTTTTGGTTTGTTTTTTTCTCCATTTCATGTAATTTTTTCTTGCTTTTTCTTTTATTTCTTTAAGGGATTTTCTTGTTTCCTCTTTAAAGGTTTCTATCATCTTCCCGAGATAATTTTTGATGTCTATCTCTTCTTCATCTTTTGTGTTGAGCTTTTCAGATCTTGCTGGTGTGGTGTTCCTAGATTCTGGTGGTGTCATATTGGTCTTTATGTTGTTGAGTGAGTTCTTATTCTGTCTTCTTCACATATTTTCTTCCAGTGTGTGCAGGTGGGGTCTCTCTATCTCCTCTTGTGACCCATTGGTTTGTGTGGGCCAGGACTTCAATGTCCAAAGCTCTGGATGGTCTTGCCTCTCCCGGTTTTCTACTCACTCTGAAGGGGTTAGGCCTAGGTAGGGGTCAGGTCCCCAGAGCAGGACAGAAGAGTGGGGTGTTTCCAGACTCAGGGAGCTCCTCTCTGGCTGGGTGGGTATACTCCAAGCAGGTGCAGGCCTAGAGAGATCAGGGTGAATAGGGTTTTGGACAGGAGTTGGGGAAGAGCAGAGGTTCACTCACCTTGGTATGGGACAGGTCAGCAGACAGGGAAGGATGAGTGAGGTTGGGGAAGCATGGGACTTGTAGATTACAGGTCTGAGGGTGTGGTGATGGAGCAGCCTCTGGCAGTTTTGTTGTTGTTTGTTTTGTTCAGACTAGTTTTAAGTACCCTGAATTTTGTGTTTGCCCATGTGAAGGTGAGAATTGTCCTTTCAAGGTTGAAAAATTGTGGTGTAATTTTGATGGAGATAGCATTGAGACTAGATTGCTTTGATTAGTTTTTACTATGGTAATCCTTCTGATCATTGAGTATGGGAGAACTTTCCATCTTCATATATTTTCTTCAGTGACTTGAAGGTTTTATTGTATACAAGTCTTTCTCTTGTTGATTAGAGTTATGCCAAATATTGTATGTCATTTGGGGATATTGTGAAAGTTAGTGGTTCCCTGATTTCTTTCTCTGTCTGTCATCTCTATAAGAGGTATAATGATTTTTGTTAGTTATTCTTGTATCTAGCTACTTTGCTAAAAGTGTTTATCAGCTGTGGGAGTTCCTTTGTCGAATTTCTCAGGTAACTTATATATACTATCATATCATCTACAAATAATGACACGTGACTTCTTCCTTTCCCATTTGTTCCCCTTTATCTCATTAAGCTGACTGGTTAATCTAACTAAAACATTAAATATTATATTGAATATATATGGAGAGAGTGGGCAACCTTGTCTTGCTCTGATTTTAGTGGAATAAATTTGGGTTTCTCTCCATTTAATTTGATGTTGGCTATAGGCTTGGTGTAGCCTGCCTTTATTATGTTTGGGTATATCCCTTGTATATGTAATCTGTCCAGTACTTTTATTATGAAACTGTTGGATTTTGCCTAAGGTCTTTGGTGCAGCTAATGAGATGATAATATGGTTTTCTTCTTTCCATTCATTTGTGTGGTATAAGTAGGAAATGAACAATACTTTTTTTTATTCTTTGTGTTTTCTCTAGTCCACTCTGGAAATATTTTTACATAATATTATTGGGAGAATAATAGTTCCCTTTTAATACTCTCATTCTTTATCAAAACCAAAACAAAGTCTTGATACAGTATAAATTATATGTCCCTTCAGGGATTATATATGTCTGCACATGCATATATATGGGTAAATATATATGTTAGTTAAATTTGCATTACATTCACAAAATATCTGATGTAAACAACTTAATCAGAAGAAAGGTTTACATTTATTCATAATTTTACAGGTTGCCTTTCATGATTCCTTGGATCTGTTTCTTTGGTCATATAGCAGAACAGTAAATTACCTTGAAAGCATTAATATAGAGGGTTTATTTACTTCTTGAAATGTGAAGAGAAAGGAAAAATCCCCATATTTACTTCAAAAGTACACATGTATGAAGCAAATTCCTTCAAGAATGTAAGACTTACTATCGGAAAGTTATGACATTCCCCATTAGACTCACCAACCTTTAGCAAGGCATTCTAGAGGGCACTCCTGGTCCAAACTTTAATACAGACCAGTATCACAATACTGTCATTGTTTCACTAGGATATTTTATTACTTATCTTGTTAAAGGAGCATAAAAAGTATTCCATTGCTTTTCATTCTTTAAAAACTGAAAAAAAAGGAGGGTGATACAATTTCCATTTGCTTGTGACTTTATTAATATTTGACCCTGATCTGATTCAATGTCAAAACTGTTATGCTTGCCTTGATTATGCTTGAATGTTAGAAATCAAGTTGTATTATTACTATTATTATTATTGTTGTTGTTATTATTACTATTATTAATTATCACTGCCAGAATATAAATCCAGTTAATGCTTGATATAAAAGCACATTTAGAAAATATAAAAATAAGACCTATATTCAAGTTACATGCAGATTGTGGTTAAATATTTGAAAATACATATTTATAGATTGAAAACAAATAAAATCTTTAGGACTAGGGTAAATAGTATAATTGTGGAGCTTGGAAATTATAGTAACATATGCAGTTGCATTGTTGGGATACAGAGGTAGAAGAAATGACAGTCATGTAGGTATTTCTTTTTTATATACAATGTTTTATTTAAATTAGAAACAGTCTTGTTTTACATGTCAATCCCAGTTCCCTCCCCCTTTCTTCCTCATCTGTCCTCCACTGACACCCAATCTCATCTACATTCTGCTCTGAAGGGAGGGTGAGGCCTTCCATGGGGGAATCTTCAAAGTCTGTCACATCATTTTGAGTAGAGCCAAGTCCCTCCCTCAGATGTCTAGACTGAGAGAATATCACTCTATGTGGAGCAGGCTCCAAAAGTTCATTTGTACACTAGAGTTAAATACTGATCCACTACCAGAGGCCCCATAGACTGCTCAGTCCTCCTAACTGGCACCCAGATTCAGGGGGGCTGGGTCAGCTATATGCTGGTTTCCTAGATATCAGTCTGGGGTCCAGGAGTTCAGCTCAGTGTTTTAGCTGAGGGTGTCTCCTTCTGCTTCCATCAACTACTGTTTGAAGTCACTAGGATGGCATATAATGTAGTCATCTATCTCATTATTGGAGAAGAGCATTTAATGTAGCCTTTCCACTATTGCTTACATTGTTAGTTGAGGTTATCCTTGTAGATTTCTGGACATTTCCCTAGTGTCAGATTTCTCTTTAGACCTATAATGGCTCCCTCTATTATGGTACCACTTTTCTTGCTCTCCCATATATTTCCCCTGACTCAATCTTCCTGCTTCCTCCTGTCCTCCTCTCCCCTCCTCTTTTCCCCTTCTCTTAATTCCTTCTCCCATCCCCCATATGCTTCCAATTTGCTCATGAGATCTTGACCCTTTCCTCTTCTCTGGGGGATTTTGTATGTCTCTCTTAGGGTCATCCTTGTTTCTTAGCTTCTCTGGTGGTGTGGATTGTAGGCTGGTAATCCTTTGCTCTATTCATGTAGTCATTTCAATTTCACACCATCAAATTTTGAAGTTAAGATTGGTAATTGGCTGAGGCTAAACTTCATGACATCACTATTTAGAGAATTTCAATAAAACCTCAAGTTTAAGGAAAAAAATGTGTACAAATCATGAGATGTTCTTAGGTGCCTTGGATATAAATATAGGAACTTTCTAGGAACATATAGTTTTTTAATGAGGGTAGTGATGTGCCATGCTCTGAATGAGGGGAAGGGAAAAGAGCCATATCAGGAACTAGTTATTGTAAAAGCTGGGTTGGCATGGATTCATGGATGAGAAGAAAGGAAACCAGTAAACTGCTTTAATGAGAGATCTTGACCAGGCAGGACACTGGAGACCAAAACGTTACACAAGGCTGCCAACATAATGAGCTCAGAGAAGCTTCTGTTATGTTTGGGGATTTGGGCCCTGTTTGCAAGAGTCATTTTCAGTAGCCCAACTGAAACTTCTTGCCAAATCTATTGGTTGCTAGAATCCATCACTGGGGAGTTGATAAACAACAGGCCTGTTAGTGTAGAAATGACTTTGGCAACAAGTATTGCAAACAATTAAAGCATTGCATCAGCCCTGGAGATCAAGAGACCATGTGGGAAGGAGATACTGACCACACTGTGCTAGGCATCTCTGGGGTTGCTCTGTACCTTCTATTCTGCATATGCCTGAAACAGACCACACATTCTAAGATTTCTGTGCAGGAGATTAATTTTAAAAATGCATCTTCATGAGCATCCCCTGCATACAATTTACAGCCCAAATAAATAATATCACTGAGAAGTAATGGGCATATACCTACTCATCTCTAATTATCTGTGAAGTAGTGATTTTTAAATTATGATATACACTGAAAATAATTCATTTGTTATGGATGTCCTAATTTCACATTCTAAACATTTTCTTACATTTAAAAACTGCATGCAGAATCTGACTTTAGAAGGTATCAGGTCTATTAAATATACAATTAGGAGGTTCATCTGTTTATCTAATTTAAGTTCTGAGGTGACATCATAGGAAAGAAAGAACTATTTTTATATTTCTGGTAGGCTTGGCAAGTCATCTATAATTAATGCATTTTTATAAATATAAGGAAATTATGAAATAAATGTTTTAAGTTACACATTATAATAAAAATATAAACAAATTTAACTTTCCAGATCAGATATATCAATATTCTAATGAATAATAGTAAGGTTTTGCATCTCAAATTAATTATATTTTACAAGGACATTAGTCTGTTTTAGTGCTTAAGAAGTATTTCAAAAGTATTTCTGTTGACGTCTGAAAATATAAATTCAAGATTGCTATGGATTTTAAATTCATCTATTTACTTATTTAAAAGAACAAGAACATAACAGAGTATTCATTACATCACTCATTTTCTCATAGTACACAGGTTGCCAAGTGGGATTACAAATATCTCTGCTCTTTTTCTCTGTTGTCCGTAGACAAAATTTCCTTGACTACATATAAAATATGTAATATCATCAGACTGTTAAGCATTGCCATCTATTGCAGTTTAGGAATTGCACTCCAAAGACATATGCTTTAAAATGTTTATGACTGTAGTGTTCATAGTAATCAAATTTTTATCAACAGCATAATGGGCGATTGATCCACTTGGACTTGAGTTTGTGCATGGTGATAGATATGGATTTATTTTTAATCTGCTACATGTTGACAACCACTTAGGACAACACCACTTGCTGAAGATAATTTCTTTTGTCCATTTTACCATTTTGTATTCTTTTTCAAAAAGCATGTGTTAATAGGTATGTGGATTGATGTTAATGTCTAAAATTCAATTCCATTGGTCCGTAGGTCTGTTTTTATGCCTATACCAGACTGTTTTTTTTTTTTTTTTTTTTTTTTTTCTAGAGCTCTGTAGTTGAGATTGAAGTCTGATATGGTGATGCCTCCACAAGTTCCTTTATTATACAGGATTTTTTTTAACCTATCCTGGGTTTTTTTGTTTTTCCATATGAAGTTGAGTATTGTTCTTTTGAAGTCTGTGAAGAACTGTGTTGGGATTTTGATGGGGATTTAATTGAATCTGTAGATTGCTTTTGATATGTTGATCCTACCTATACAGGAGCATGTGATATCTTCCCCCTTTCTGTTACGTTCTTTCATTTCTTTCTTCAAAGACTTAAAGATCTTATCATACATGTCTTTCATTGTTAGATTTACCCCCAATTTTATATTATTTGTGGCTATTTTAAAGTGTGGTATTTCTCTGATTTATTTCTTAGCTGGGTTTTTTGTTTGTTTGTTTGTTTGTTTGTATTGAGACAGGGTATCTCTGTAGCTTTGCAGCCTGTCCTGGAACTCATTCTATAGAGCAGGCCGACCTGAAACTCAAAGAGATCCACCTGTGCATGCCTCCCAAGTGCTGGGATTAAAGGAATGCACCACCAGCGCCTTGCAGGACTACTATTTGTTGTTGTTGTTTATTTGCTATTCTTGTATCACATCACATTTGTGGAAAGTGCTTATCAGCTGTGGGAGTTCCCTAATACAATTTTTGGGGTCAATCATGTATACTACCACATCATCTGCAAATAGCAAAATTTTGAATTCTTCCTTTCCAATTTGTATCCCCTTGATCTCTTTTTGTTTTCTTATTGTTCTACCTAGAATTTTGAATACTATATTGAATAGATATGGAAAGAGTGGATAGCCTTTTCTTGTTTCTGCTTTTGGTGGAATTGCTTTCAGTTTCTCTCAGTTTAATTTGATGTTGGCTGTCAGCTTGCTTTATATTGCCTTTGCTATGTTTTGGTATGTTCCTTGTATCCCTAATCTCTCAAAGACCTTTACATGAAAGGGTGTTGAATTTTGTCAAAGGCTTTTTTAAGAATCCACAATAATGATCCTAACTAAGACTAGTAGCAATAGTGGAGAGGAGGCCAGAATTGTTCTTCCCCTCTAATCAGATAGGTGACAACCCTAACTGTCATCATAAAACCTTCATCCAGTAACTGACAGTAACTCTGCAGTTTGACTGCAGAGATCAACAGCCAAACACCAGGCCACAGAATAGCGGGAGGAGGAAGTATATAAGAGGCTTCAAGATTATGGTGGGGAAACCCACAGAAATATCTGACAGGCACTCATGGATTCTAGACAGACAACTGTGGAGCCTGCATGCAGACAAACCAGACCCTCTGCATATGTGTGACAGTTGTGTAGCTTGGTCTGTTTGTGGTGTCCCTGGCAATGGTACCAGAATCTATCCCTGGTGCATGAGCTGGCTTTTTGGATCCCATTTTCTATTATGGGATGCTTTGCTGAAACTTGAAGCAGTGAGGAAGGGCTTCATCCTACCTCCACTTAATATGCAAGTTTTTGTTGACTCCCCAAGGGAGGCCTCACCCTTTCTGAGGAATGAATGGGAGGTCGGTTGAGGAGGCAGTGGCAGGGGGGAGCAGGAGGAGGGAAGGGAGGGAGAACATATAAAATGAATTTAAAAAATGGTGAATTGTTTTAAAACAATAAAAACATAGCAGGATAAATAGTGAAAACAGTCCTAAAAGATTTCATTTATCCAAATTATTAAAATGAAAATATTGTTAGGTATGAACAATCAGGATCGATTGAGAGAGTTCTATCAAATTGTATTATCAACATCCTTAAGCAGTCTGGACATAGCTTCAAAAATGTTTTTAAAAAAATGTATAGGAAAGCAACAAATGACCTCAAAGATTTAACTAAACCTATTTTCTTTATTGATACTGCCATCTACACTTTTCCTGAGAAAGAACATAGTGTATCATGAGGATATTTCAACAACTGCATTATCCCAGCATGATTTTTTTCTTTACTCTTCAACAAAACATTCTTATGCTCCATTGGGAATTGCTTTAATATTGGTGAAACCTTATAGATCATTGTTGATTCACTCATTCCTTAACTGTCTTCTTTGAGACTTCACTCAGTTTAATTATTTAAAGTATGATTTTAAAAGTAATATCCAAATGAAGTTATTCATCATTGCTTGGAAATCTATACTTTAAATAATTTAACATTTATTTATAGGCACGCGCGCGTGTGTGTGTGTGTGTGTGTGTGTGTGTGTGTGTGTGTGTGTATTTGAGAGAGTGGGGATTGATCACAAAAATTGCATAGATGTCAATGGAGTCAATGGCGGACTTTTCAGGAGATAATTCATTCCTTATCCTATATGGATCCTATCTCCTATATCAAACTGACATTGTCAATCTTTGTGGCAAGTTATTTTGTGTGCTAAACCATCTCACCAGCAGGAACTCAAAACTTTAAATGTAGTAATCTATCTGCTGAATATTTTCATTTGTGTATAATGTAGTGACCTGAGTCTCATTGACTCAGTGACATCTGTTTCATTGCCTTGTAATTATTAAGCCTGAGATAACCATTTCTTACCTACTAGAAATAAATTTTTTATAATCACTATTACTTTCTACAATTCTCCAGTTTTCATTTTCGTCAAAGAAAGCAAAATGCATGGAAAGAGAAAATCACAGCCCACTAATCATTAGTGGATGTCTAAGTACTAAGCTGCATAAATATACAATAAGAGTAACTGCTTATGCCTATGGACTGTAGTTTCTTGTATTTAGAATGCTGTTGTTAATTTTTACATTATGGAACAACTGTGTAAATTAAAAATATAATTTTAATAGTTATATAAAATAATCAAATAATATTTCGTGAAAGAAAATTTGTCATTAAATTTGTTCTGTAAATGATTTTTACTGATATGAATTGTTAATACAAATGAAAGGTACAAAATTAGATCAAGAAAAAGCAATAAAATCACTCCTGATGACCTACCCACTATGATACTCATAGATATTGCCTTGCTCAACCCTCATCAAAGAAACTATGTTTTGCAGTGGATGCTAATTAACACAGAGACACACAACTGAAAAAATTCAGATGGTAAAAAAATTTGAGCACTTAGTCATAAATGGAATGCCTTCATCAAACATCAACTCTCAAGGGTCAGAGATTAATATGGAAAAGGAGGTGGAAAAATTTTAGGTGCCAGAGATGGTTGAAGAATCCAAAGAAATGGTGTCTTTCTAAAACTACAGAATAGATCCACATATGAATGCAAAGAGACTGTATGAGAGTACATAGGACCTACACAAGTTCAGGCCAGATGAGGTTTCAAAAATGAGAAGAAAGAATGAATACTTCTTCCCACCCCTAATCAAGAAACTATATAAAATTAATACCAACTGGCAAAGGAATAATCATTTTACTCCAATAAGTTATGTATCAACACCACACTCCTCATTTCCAGGAACTTTGGCTAACACACACACACACACAATATATATATATTAGGGAGGATTTGGGGTTTTTTTTTGACAATTTTAATATTGTTGATTTTTTGGTTGTTGTTTGGTTTTTGGTTATTGTTGAAAGAGAATATGAAGTTGACTGGGTAGGGTATTGGAAAGCATCTGGAAGCAGTTTATTGATGGAAAACATGGTCAAATACATATTGCATAACAATTAAAGACAAAATAAAAGGAGAAAACAAATTATATTATAGGAGCTCCAAAGCTTATCTACTCACACACTGAATAGCAGCTTAAGGCACTGGTCTGAACGGTGATATTCTTTCACTATCCACTGCTTCTTTCACTGATAAAATTGTTTCTTATTTTCTACTCTCTTTTTTTAATCATTGACTTGTGTCTCTGGTGTGTGTGTGTGTGTGTGTGTGTGTGTGTGTGTGTGTGTGTGAAGCTTCTAACCCGACACCTTGGTTTCCATCTGTTTCTCAGGTGAGATGAAGGTTACATTGATGTTCTTGTGGGATAAGTAGAACTCAAAGTTGAACTTAAAATATCACTCAGGTCTCTTCTGTAAAACTATGATAACTTTAGGGACTAATTATTTTAAAAGATTGATTCATTATATCATCATGTGTTAAAAATTCCCTCTGGAATGCAACAATAAAAATTTTTGACCCAGTACTCTGTGGAAAATCTGCCTTCAAAAGGCAATGGACAGAAAATTATAACTTTATGAGCCTATCAGCCGGTAAGTGACTGGTTTTGCTTTTTGAGGTCAGACTGTCATTATCACAGGTTAATTAAGTATATTTTATTACATGTCCAGTGTTAAGTCTGTACCATCCTGTCATTCTATGTGCAAGGTATAGAAAAAAACCCAACACTTTTAAATACTTACTCTTTTAAAGAAAATAAATCTAGTGAAATACAAACATTTAGATGGGAACTTTCTTCGTTGTAGACAAAAGCTTTATATAAACATGTTTGTGAAAAATCATTGTAGTCAGAAGGCAAAGATGTGTTCCATATGTTAAATTTGACTATGCCTTATTAATATGGGTGAGAGCAGAGTAATTCCCAAAGACTTTACTTCTGAGATGATGAGATAAGACAGGATATCATTAAGATACTATAGATCACAGACATTGAATAGAGATTATGTGCCTTATCAACCATTAGAGTAAAATAAACAAAGTTCAGTCACATTGCCAAGTCCTCTGTAGGATATCAGTTTTCTGTCTCCAACTGACAAAACTAACCAGAATACTATACTTCGCCCTTATTTCTTTAGTGATATCATGAGACTGTAATTTGCAATTCATTCACATCTGAGATTTTGTTTGGAAAGTAAATAAATGCATTTCAGAGAATTTTCAGATCAAATATATAAAAAGGTTTCTAAACATAATATATATGAGATGTAATCCATCTAGTAGTTGTATAATTAATAACAGATAAATAGTAGTAAACACTAAAGGTGAGAGAAATGCTATAAAGTTAGCATGGGTAATCCTGAAAATATTTAAGGGAAAAAAAATCATTCTTTTTCCTAGTGTTTGTCTTAGTAAACACCTTTTTAACTGAAAATATGCTATTATGATATACAATTGTCCAAGTATAATGATCCTGTCCTCTTCTTAGTAGTAATTGAAAAGAAGAATAACTACATATTAATTTCATGCTATTTAAGGACCCTTGTCTGCAATAACTAGGTTAGAACTTTTGATTGCACAATGAATCATCAGGCATCTTGCTTTTCATGTATCATTCCACCAGGAGGGAAGATAAGTCCTTTTTATTTTAGACTTTGGGAAGGACTAAATTTCTCAGAGAAATAGTGTATTTTTCTGAATGAATACATTAGTTTTCTTTTTAGTGAGAATGGTAAACTTATGAAAATAAGGAGTGTAGTGATTCTCTAGAAGAGAGACAAGCAGTACAACTGAATTAGCAAAGATAGCAACAGAGAGAAGCAGAGCTGATTCCCATGGGGGCTCTATGGTGCAGCAGGAAGTCAAGGGAAGAGTCACCACACATTCTAGTCCACTTTTGTTCTCCACTTTTTCTAGGTTGCTTTTCATTCAGCACTTTTCCAGTATCTGCAGCATCAACTTGCTGTCTGCTTATTGTTGTGTTGATCTCTTATAGGGATCCTAGAGTCTTTCCTGCTATCTGTCTAGCACTGTTCTGTTGTCAGACCAGAGCACCAGATTTTTTATACCTGATTCCTTTCTGAACTTGCTGAAAAGAAAATTAACAATTTTTGTGGGGTAATGTACATAAGATTATATTTACAGACATCTGCAAAAGACCAAATTTGTACCAGAATGATGTGAAAATGTCAAGATTTTCCATGTAAAAGTCTGCCAACAGATTCTGGAAATGTTCATTTTGTGGATGTGATTAGCATGGTTTAAAACACATCTTGTGTTACAGGTAATGCTGTTTATTCACCATTTCTTTAGACCTTGTGGTTTTAAAAAATAAATTAGAATAATATGTTCCTTCTATGCATAATAGATGTTAACTCAAATACAGTCATGATTTGAACGAGTTAAAGTAAGAAAAGCACTAAAATAATCGGATAAATACTAAATTTGAGGTGTGAGTGTGTACCAAACACATATGCATGAGGATGTGTTTGCCCAACTGTTGTGTAAGCCATAAGTGGACATCAGGATACTTCAGTTGTTTCCAACATTATGAAGTTCAGTTGGGCTAGAATTGCTGGGCTGAATACTGTGCTCCTGGGTTGCGAATACATTCCACTATGCCTGTCATCTTACTTGGTAGAGATTTGAACTCATGTCATGCTCAGTAAGCACACTGACAATGAAACATCTCTCCAACTACCGGATAAGTATTAAATTTTCGGAAGGAAGAGACAATGCTCAATGTAAAATATTAGGTATTCATTTGTGCAAGATGTTGAGTTTGTAATAGTGGAGTGTGCTGTCTTGGGAGCATAGATTTCCTGCATATTTATTCAAGAAAAGAAACCAAAGAACCATTCAGATAATTGCAATGAATCAAGTACCTATATTCATACAACAAAACCTATGAAGAAAGAGGTCACACAAATCAAAGATTAGTTGCTTTGTTTTAAAATAATCATTAAAATCTTCTTTCTTGAGCTTTTTTAAAACTCAGTATTAAAATGACAAGATGGTCATGATAGCAATAAATTGAATATGTTCTAGGGAGAAAGTTGTTTTTTTGAGTATTGATGAAAGTAATGATTAAATATTTGGTCAAGCACTATAAGTTTTACCAAGTTCATTAAATTACGAATTTGAATTCTTTGTTTTTATAAAGAATTTAAATTCTTTATATTAAAAGTATAAGTCTCTTTTTGAGTTTAATGAGCTTGTTCTAGAAATGAAAAAGCTAATGGGATTCTTACCAAATATCCCAAACCTTATATTCTCCTAGAAGTGACTAAAATTAATTGAACACATTTTTCTATCATGATGTTCACAAAGTGTATATTATTTTCATATACAAACATGCCATGGTGGATTCTAGTGCAAAAATAAGAAAAGATGGGAAAATTGTAATAACTGAAAGAGCAATTCAGTTCTCTTACAACCTAATATACTTGTCAAAGATCACAGAACTCACAGTGAGTAACTTTGTCTGACATTTTTCCATGAGTGTTTTTCATTTATAGAGAGGAAAGACATTTTATTTATCATAGAGAAGAGACTCTGCCAAGAGAGAAAAGTAAGTCCATGTAATGACAACTTTGTGTCATTCATGTCTGTCATACTCCTTATTTTAATTAACAACTTTCATCATCATATAGTGAGTACGTTGGTGGAATTGAGGAGCACAGTAGGATACATAGGTCTTACCATAGCTTGTAAATACATTCAACTTCAGTATTGGTATTACTTGATTATATATGTCATCCAAAATCATTTCCTCAAGAAATAATTGATAAATAGTCTCTACTCTTAAGTGTGAAAATAATAATAGTTTAATATTCCATCATATTTATTAAAAGAAGTGGTATTTAAAATGGGCAATTATTGACTTTTATAGGCAGAAACAAATGAATTGAAGAGTCAGTTAGTGACTATTTACATTTCCTCTTCCGAAAAACCACACCTTTAATTTTTCTTCTATATTACTTCTCTTTCCCAAGAAGATGGTGTTTACAAATATATTGATACTAGAAAATACTGGGTATTGCATCTGTCTTCTAGTCCCCTGTCAGCTGATTCTAACATGTGTGAAATGAAGCTCCTATCATGAAAACTTAAACAAGTAAACAATGATGTCCACAATTTTCATTTAATTCAAATATCACCACAGGGCTCTGGATGCTCTAAAATGTGCCTTTAATACAAAAACAACAATTAAAAGTGGTAATAGCAATATTTCTATCCACCATAAAGCATTATGATCCATTGAATACATTAAGTAAAAAGTATCATGGCACATTTTAAGATTGTATGGAAATGATATATATTTTTCTCATGTTTAGTTGGAATATCTAAAAGAAGCTTTATAGAGTATTGAAATATTACATATTCAATCATGTCTGCAAAAATGTGAATAATGATGTGCAAAAACATTAGATTTTTATGGTTTGGGAATGATAGGCACTTCCTATTTATTTCTTGAAACCAAAGGCAATCTAAAATATGATATTGCATTGGTTATTGCTTGAATATTAATTAATATGAAAAATAAAGTTGGTGATAATATCTTATCGATCACTGATTCTAACTTTTCCTGTTCATTGAGTTGTAAAATTAACCATGATTGTAATAACAGGGATTTGTGTTCAGAGCATGCTGTGGAAAACCATCACATTTATAATAAGGCAAATAGATGGTAACTAACTTTTAAGAAGACATGTTGAATCACATTTTAAGAAATAACAGAATATCCCTAATGAGGATTGCTTACTTTTGCAGAAAATGCTCAGGAAAATAACATACTAATCATCAAAATAAGTGTCTATTGTTTTTCAGATAAATTATTTCATATTTTCCACCTCTAATTACTTATGAAACAATGTGGCTGAATAACAACGTGACTGACTTCATTCTACTTGGTTTGACACAGGATTCATTTAGAAAGAAAATTCTATTTGTTGTGTTTTTGCTGTTTTATATGGGGACTTTACTGGGTAACTTTCTGATCATTGCTACCATCAAGACCAGTCAGTCACTTCGGAGTCCCATGTATTTCTTCCTCTTCTATTTATCCTTGTCTGACACCTGCTTCTCTACAACCATAGCTCCTAGAACGATTCTAGATTCCCTCCTGAAGGAGGCCACTATCTCATTCAGTGAATGCATAATACAAGTCTTTACATTCCATTTCTTTGGCTGCCTGGAGATCTTCATCCTCATCCTCATGGCTGTTGACCGCTATGTGGCCATTTGTAAGCCCCTGCACTACACGACCATCATGAACCATCGGGTCTGTGGGATTCTGGTGTCCATAGCCTGGGTGGGATCCTGTGTTCATTCTTTAGTTCAGATATTTCTGGCCTTGAGTTTACCCTTCTGTGGTCCCAATGAGATTGATCACTATTTCTGTGACTTGCAGCCACTCTTGAAACTGGCATGTTCAGACACATATATGATCAACCTACTTCTGGTGTCCAACAGTGGGGCCATTTGCACAGTGAGTTTCCTCATGTTGATGGTTTCATATGTCATCATCCTGCGTTCCCTAAGAAACCACAGTGCTGAAGGGAGGAGAAAAGCCCTATCCACCTGCATCTCTCACATCATTGTGGTCATCCTTTTCTTTGGACCTTGCATATTTATATACACACGCCCTGCAACCACGTTTCCTATGGACAAGATGATAGCTATATTTTATTCGATTGGCACACCTTTACTCAACCCTCTGATTTACACACTGAGGAATGCAGAGGTGAAAAATGCCATGAAAAAGTTGTGGAGGAAGAAACTGATCTCAGATGATAGAAAATAAAAGGAGGTCTTTGAGTTTTTTCATGGTTAGCAATAAATTAGAAGTCAATAAATATTATATGTATTATTGGTTTAATGTGTTAGTTTCCTAGGGCATGAGTTTATAAGCATCATATATGAAAGAGCTACTATGAAACATGTTGAGTCAATTTTACCTAGAGAGACAAAGTATGACACACAAATAAGTATGAAGACCTTTGTCTTTGTTCATGTGTAATGCTGTTTCTTTGCCTTTCTAGCCTTTCTATTCCAACAACACTTGTGACTGTGTTTGTAATTTTTTTCCTACTTCCTTTTGGCTTATAAAGATTCCTCCTAGTATTTATATATCTATATAATCAAATTTTCTATGCTAAGCCTGATAAAATTTACCTCATCCAATTAGTTACTTCTTATTTTTAGTATTTTATTTTTGAGATTTTTAATATAATTACAGAAGTTCTCCCCTCCCTTTCCTCTCTTGAATCCCTCTCATATATCACTTACTGTTATCATTCAAAATTTTCACTTCTGTTTCCTACTACTTAAAATTTCATGAATAATTAGTTATTCATGAATAATTAGTAATTAGTTATTTTTGTAATGATACTTTGGTCTTAAGATCAACCTAAGTTATTTTCTGGACTCAGCAAACTGTTCCAGAGACAAACAATTCTAGCAAGTGTGAGTATAAGTAAAAATGCATTCACTTGAAGCAATGTCTATTCTATTTGGGGATTGAATCAGTAATATTATTGTATGTTTATTTAGATTGTTTTAGGACAGTAACAGGATTCAGAGAGAAAAATGCACTCTTGAGAATCTCTGATGCTCTTCTCTCAATATTAGGGTTGTAGTCTCAATGATTCTTTTATAAGCCTTATTCCCTTAATCTGACTTGATCTATTCTGCTTTAATTATTAAGATTTCTCTTGGAACTACTAATTATAGTATTTTATTATAGAAAATTGTTAGATTTAGTGCAGCATATATAGGGTCATTTAAGGTTTAGATAACTATACAGGTTAGCACCAAGAGCACCATCTCTTCAATGTAGTGTATTTGGATATATTATCAGATTAGACAAAAACAGGAGGATCCAAAGGAATACTTTAGATTTTGAAACAGAAATTTTATATTGCAAACATATGATCTTAGTGAATTTTGAATCCAATCCAAAAGAAAATAATGTTAGCAAAGGAAATGCAGACATTTGGATGATGTTTCTCCATTAGAGAATAGTATTAATTTTATCATTATGAATTAATATGATAGGACTTAAGAATATTTATGACAATAATATTTGTAATGTTAATATTTTCTTGTGTATTTTATTCACAGAAAAAATCAAACATGGATTATTTTTACTTAAGACTTCTTTTATGTCATAAAATAGCAAATTATAACAAAAAATTCATATCAATTTTTGTATAGAAGCCACAAAATTTCTTTCTTTGTATTTTTTTGTATTTATATATTTTTGAGTACCTTGCACATGCAGGTCATTGGTGTTTTGACAAAGATGTATAACCTCATCTTATAGTTCTTAATAGGATCATATTTTTTGTGTTAGTAGAAATCAGTACAGTCTACAATAAACTATACTGGTAGTTTTAGTGTGTATTACTTCTTATATTCTGTGACTTTCCTTCTCCCATCAATCTTAAGAATTGTCATCATGTAATATGGATAGCTTGACTGTGTTATTGTAGAATTTTCAGTTTTAAATTCCAGGTGACAGAATAATATTTGGTACCTTCTGTTTCTTTTTATTACTTTGTAATTTAAATAAAAATTATTTTACATAACAATCCCAGGTCCCTCTCCCTACCATCCTCCCAGGTTCCACACCATCTCCCAATCCCATTCCTCATCCACTCCTCATAGAGAGTGAGGCCTACCATGGGGGAATCATCAAAATCTGTCATATCATTTAGGGCAGGATCAGATGCCTCCCTCTTGTATCCAGGCTGACAAAGTGTCCCTCCATAGGGACTGAGATCCACAAAAGCCAGTTCATTTACTAGGGCTAAATACAGGTTCCACAGCCAGAGGCCCCAATCTGACACCCACATTCAGAGGCCTAGCAGGTTCTCCAGCTGTCAGACTGGAGTTCATGAGCCCCCACTTGGTCAGGTCAGCTGTTTCTTAACATGAACTTAACCCCTTTGCTCATCACTCCTCCCTCTCTACAACTGAACTCAGCTCAGTTCTTGGCTGTGAAACTCTGCTTCTGCTTCCATCAGCTACTGGATGAAGGGGTTATGATGCCAGTTAAGGTAGTCATCATTCTTACTATAGTGGAAGGGCATTTAAAGTAGCCTCTCCAGTATTGCTTAGATTGTTAGTTGGGGTCATCCTGTGGTTATCAAGGAATTTCCCTAGTGACAGCTTTCTTGTTAAACCCATAATGGCTCCCTCTATCAAGTTTTTTTTTCTTGCTCTCTATCTCTGTCCTCCCCCCCAACTCGACCTTCTTGATTCCTCATGATCTTCTGCATTGCTAGTGGGAATGTAAACTTTTACAACCACTTTTGATATCAGTATGGAAGTTTGTCAGGAAACTGGGAATCATTCTACCTCAAGACCCACCAATTCCACACTTAGGCATATTCCCAAAGGATGCATGCTTATACCACAAGCACATTGGTTCAACTATGTTCATAATTGCATTATCTGTAACATCCAGAACATGTAAGCAACCTAGATGCCCTCAACCAAAGAATGGATAAAAAAATTGGTACATGTACCCGATATAATACTACTCAGCAGTAAAAAACAATGAAATTTTGAAATTTACAGGCAAATAGGTGGAGCCAGAAGAAACATCCTGAGTAAAGTAACCCACACAGAGAAAGACAAAAATGTTGTGTATTCACACATAAGTGGATATTAGACATAGAGCAAAGGATAGCCAGCCTACAATCTACAACTCCAGATAATTTAGAAAACAAGGAGAACCCTAAGAGATATATTCATGTACACCCTGAGAAGAAAATAGGACAAGATCCCCTGAATAAACTGGGAGCATGGGGAAGGCAGGGGGGAGGGAGGAGAACGATGGGGGAAGAAGGTCAAGGGGACCTTCTGTTTTTAAGAAAAGTAAAATTAGGTCCTCTGGCAGGCACCTGAGCCTCAGGTGAGTCTGCACGCTGCTCTGCCCCCCAATCTCCCCTATCAACCCCTGCTTGCCTCTGCCTGAATCCCCCTGGACCAGAGTGGACCCGCCCAGACCAGAAGGCCCACCCTAAGTCTGTACACACTTCACCCCTGTCCACAGTCTGCCCTCTGTCCTCCTGCTGGCACCCCAGCCTCAGGTGAGTCTAGCCACTGCTCTGCCCCCAACCTCCCTCATCAACCCCTGCTCACTTCTGCCTGAGCACCCCCCCAACAAAAGTCAACCTGCCCAGACAGACAGCCCACCCTGAGTTGAGACACACCTCACTCTCTGCCCTCTGGCCTCCACCTGAGCCTGAGCCCCTGCCTGCCACCTGAGAGGGGGGAGACCCCACCTGCACCCACTGGAGGAAGGGATGGGAAGATGACAGAGTAAGAACACACTCAACAACAGAAAGACCAATATGACACCCCCAAAATCTAGGGACTCCACACCAGCAAGAACTGAAAAGCCCAATGCAGAGGATGAAGAAGAAATGAACCTTAAAAATTATCTTATGAATATGATAGCGACCATTAAAAAGGAAACAAGAAAATCCCCTAAAGAAATAGAAGAGGAAACAAGCAAAAAATAACATGAAATGGAGGAAAACGCAAACCAAAAAATTCAAGAAATAAACAACTCCCTTAAAGAATGTAAGGAAAACCAAGAAAAAACAACCAAACAAGTGAAGGAAATAATTCAAATAGTTCATGGTTTGAAAGCACAATTAGAAACAATAAAGAAAACAGAATAAGGGGATGCTGGAAATAGAAAAGCTGGGTAAATGACCATGAACCACGGATGTAAGCATAACCAATAGAATACAAGAAATGGAAGAGAGAATCTCAGGTGTTGAAGACTCACTAGAGGATACATATAGTCATCAAACAAAGAAAATCTCAAGTCCAACAAATCCCTAACACAAAATATCCAGGAAACATGGACACTGTGAAAAGACCAAGCTAAGAATAATAGGTATAGAACAAGGCAAAGAAATTCAGCTAAAAGATAAAGAAAACTTATTCAACAAAATCGTTGAAGAAAACTTTCCCAACCTAAAGGAGGATATGCCTATGAAAGTACAAGAAGCTTACAGAACACCAAATAGGTTGGACCACAAAAAGAAGTCCCCTCGCCACAGAGTAATCAAAACATCAAACTTACAGAATAAAAAAAAAAATGTTAAGAGCAGCAAAGGAAAAAGGCCAAGTAACATACAAAGGCAGACCTATCCAAATTACACCCAACTTCTCAATGTAAACTTTAAAAGACAGAAGATCATGAATAGATGTTCTACAAACTCTAAAGGAACATGGATGTCAGCCCAGACTACTGTATCCAGCAAAGCTTTCAATCACTATAGATGGAGAAAACAAGATATTCCACAACAAAACCATATTTAAGCAATACATGTCCACAAATCAAGCCCTAAAGAAATTAATGGAAGGAAAACTCCAATGTAATGAAGATAACTACACTCAAAAAACCATAGGCAATAGATAATCCCACTTTACCAAACACCAAAAAAAAAAAAGATGGGGAAATCCACACACAATAACACCACCAACAACAAATAAAAAACAAACAAGAATAAAAATAAATGGTCACTAATATTCCTCAATGTCAATGGTCTTAACTTGCCTATAAAAAGACACAGGCTAACAGAATGGATATGAATACAGAATCCATCCTTCTGTTGCATACAAGAAACACATTTCAAATTCAAAGACAGATGGTACATCAGAATAAAGGGTTGGGAATCAAATGGACCAAAGAAGCAAGCTGGTGTAGCAATCCTAATATCTATCAAATTAGACATCAAACTAAAAATCAATCAAAAGAGATGAAGGGCATTTGATACTTATCACAGGAAAAGTCCATCAAGATGAAGTCTCAATCCTGAACACCTATGCCCCAAATACAAAGGCACCCACATTTGTAAAAGAAACATTGCTAAAACTCAACTCACACATAAAACCTCACACATTAAGGAGAATTCAACACACAGCTCTCACCACTAGATGCAACCAGACAAAAGCTTAACAAAGAATAAAAGGAGCTAACAGATGTTATTACCCAATTGGGTTTAACAGATATCTATAAAATATTCCACCCGAAAACAAAAGAATATACCTTCTTCTCAGCACCACATGGAACCTTCTCTAAAATTGACCACATACTGGGCAATGTAGCAACCCTCAACATGTACAAAAAATTAGAATAACCCCCTGTATCTTATCAGACCACCATGCTTTAAAGATTGAATTCAACAACAACACAAACTGCAGAAAACCTACAAACACATGGAAATTAAATAATGTGCAATTGAACAATTCCTGGGTCAAGGAAGAAATAAAAAAGGAAATTAAAGACTTCCTAGAATTCAATGAGAATGAAGAAACAACATACCCAAACTCATGGGACATTTTGAAAGCAGTGCTAAGAGGAAAGTTCATAGCACTAAATGCCCACATGGAGAAATTGGAGAATAGTCACACTAGAGAATTAACAGCACAACTGAAAGCTCTAGAACAAAAGGAAGCAAGCACTCCCCAGAGGAGTAGGTGCCAGGAAATAATCAAATTGAGGGCTGAAATCAATAAAGTAGAAACTAGGAAAACACTACAAAGACTCAAGGAAACAGAGTTGGTTCTTCCAGAAAGTCAAGAAGATAGACAAAACTTTATCCAAATTAACCAAAAAGCACAGAGAGAGAGAGAGAGAGAGAGAGAGAGAGAGAGAGAGAGAGAGCATGCTAATTAACAAAATCAGAAATGAAAAGGGGACATAAAAACAGACACTGAAGAAATCCAGGGAATTAACAGGTCATTCTTTGAATTAATGCATTTCTTTTATATTGTCCAATTAGCTAAGACTCCTACTATGGAGGTTATGGAGTCTTAACTTGCCACCTTCTTGCCATCTTTTAATCCTTCCATTGGAGGGATTGGGACAACACGCCAGCCACAAAACCATTGATTTACAATTTGTCCTACCCATGAGATGTGCTTGGGTAAAGGTGGTAAAGAACTTGGAGTGGAAGATCAATGAGTAGTCCAGATAAAGGAGAACACTGTGAGAAGGACCCTATGCCTTATACTGCCTGGAGGGCCAGGAACAAGAGGCTAGATGGCCCAGCAGGGACCTAGGATAGAACCAAATACAACTGGAAAAACAGTAAATAAAATGATTCTTTTTTTAATTTTTAATCATTTTTATTTAAATTACAAACTAGATTGAATTACATGACAATCCCAGTTCCCTTCTCCCTCCCTTCCTCCCCTACCACCCCCAAATTAAAACCCTACCTATCACATATCCTTTCTTCTAATCTACACCTGACTCAACCTTTCTGCTTCCTCATGACCTCTTCATCTTTCCTCTTCTTCCCTTCTCATTCTCTTAGCTCCCTCCCTCCTGTTCCCAAGCTCTCAATTTGCTCAGGGGATCATGACACTTTCCCCTTCTTTTAGGGTCCTCCTTGTTTACTAGTTTATCTGGCAGTGTGGATTGTAGGCAGGTAATCCCCTACCCTACGTCTAAAATCCATATATGAGTGAGTACATATCATGTTTGTCTTTTTGTGATAGGGTTACCTCGCTTAGAATGGTTTCTTCGAGTTCCATCCATTTTCCTGCAAATTTCAAGATTCCATTGTTTTTTCTGCTGACAAGTTATCCATTGTGCAAATGTACCACATTTTCTATATCCATTCTTCTTTTGAGGGGATCTAAGGTTCTTTCAGTTTCTGGCTATTACAAATAGTGCTGCTATGAACATCGTTGACCAGATGTCCTTGTTGTATGGATGTGCTTCTTTAGGGTATATGCCTAAGAGTGGAATTGCTGGATCTTGTGGTAGACTGATTACCATTATCTTGAGGAGTCACCATACTGATTTCCAAAGTGGCTGCACAAGTTGACATACCTACCAGCAGTGAAGTGTTCCCCTTTCTCCACATCCTACCCAGCATAAACTGTCATTGGTATTTTTGATTTTAGCCATTCTGACAGAAGAGAGATAGTATCCCAGTGTTGCTATGATTTGCATTTCCCTGATGGCTAGGTTGTTGAACACATTCTTATGTGTCTTTCAGCCATTTTAGATTCCTCTATTGAGAATTGTCTATTTAGTTCTGTACCCCAATTTTAATTGGATTGCTTGGTGTTTTGGAGACTAGCTTCTTGATTTATTTGTATATTTTGGAGATCAGCCCTCTGTCAGATGTGGCATTGGTGAATATCTTTTCCCAGGTTTTGGACTGCTGTTTTGTCTTGCTGACTGTGTCTTTGTCTTTTCACTTTCAGGAGGTCCCATTTATTAATTGTTGATCTCAGTGTCTGTGCTACTGGTATTATATTCAGGAAACTGTCTCTTGTACCAATTAATTCAAGGGTATTTTCCACTTTATCCTAATAGGTTTAGTGTGGCTGGGTTTATATTGAGGTCTTTGATCCATTTTGACTTAAGTTTTATGCAGGGAGAAAGGCATGAGGCTATCTGTAGTCTTCTACATGTTTGCATCCAGTTATGCCAGCACCATTTGTTGAAGATGTTCTCTTTATTCCAGTGTATATATTTAGATTGTTTGTCAAAAATCAGGTGTTTGTAGGTGTGTGGGTTAATATCCGGGTTTTCAAATTTATTCCATTGGTCTACCTGTCTATTTTTGTGCCAATACCAAGTTGTTTTCAGGACTATAGCTCTGTAATAGAGCTTGAAGTCAGTGATGGTGATGCCTCCAGTAGTTCCTCTGTTTTACAAGGTTGTTTTGGCTATTCTGGGTCTTTTGTTTCTCCATATGAAGTTGAGAATTTTTCTTTCAAGGTCAGTGAAGAATTGTGTTGGCATTTTGATGGGGATTGCCCTGAATATGTATATTCCTTTTGGCAAGATTGCCATTTTTAATATGATGATCCTGCCTATCAAAGAGCATGGGAGATCTTTCCATTTTATGGTATCTTCTTTAATTTCTTTCTTTAGAGACTCATAATTCTTATTGTACAGTTCTTTCACTTTTTTGGTTAGTATTACCCCAAGGTATTTTATGTTGTTTGTGGCAATTGTAAAGGATGATGCTTCTCTGATTACTTTCTCCACCAATGTGTCATCCATATATAGTAGGGCTACAGATTTTTTTGAGTTAATCTTGTATCCTGCCACTTTGCTGAAGGTGTTTGTCAGCTGTACGAGTTCCTTGGTAGGGTTTGAATCTAGTTTTGTCATGGAATATCTTGTTTTCTCCATCTATGTTGATTAAAAGCTTTGCTGGGTTTTGTAGTCTGGGCTGGCATCCATGGTCTCTTAGTGTAGCAAGAATATCTATGCAGGACGTTTTGGCTTTCAGAGTATCAAAGGAAAAGTCAGGTGTGATTCTGATAGGTTTGCCTTTATATGTTACTTGACATTTTTCCTTTGCTGCTCTTAATATTTTCTCTTTGTTCTGTATGTTTCATGTTTTGATTATTATGTGGCAAGGAGACCTGTTTTTGGTTCTGTCTTTTTGGTCTTCTGTAGGCTTCTTGTATTTTCATTGGCATGCCTTTCTTTAGATTGGGGAAGTTCTCTTCTATGATTTTGTTGAATATGTTTTCTGATCCTTTGAGTTGGATTTCTTCAACGTCTTCTAGACCTATTAATCTTAGGTTAGGTCTTTTCAAGGCATCCCATATTTCCTGGGTATTTTTTGTTGGGGATTTGTTGGACTGAAGATTTTCTTTGGTTGATGTATCTATTTCTGCTAATGTGTCTTCAAATTCTGAGATTCTCTCTTCCATCACTTGTATTCTGTTAGTTATGCTTACATCTGTAGTTCCTGATCATTTACCCAGCTTTTCTATTTCCAGCATTCCCGCAGATTGTGCTTTCTTTATTGTCTCTATTTCAGTTTATAGGTACTGAACTGTTTCCTTGAGAGATTTGTTGATTTCTTGTATTTTTTTGGTTTGTTTTTTCTTCCATTTCTTTAAGGGATTTTCTCATGTCCTCTTTGAGGTCCTATATCATTTTCTGAAGATGTTTTTAAGGTCATTCTCTTCTGGTTCATCTGCACTGTGATGTTCAGGTCTTGCTGGTGTATGGTTCCTAGTCTCCTGTGGTGTCATATTGGGTTTTCTCTTGTTGAATGTGCTTTTACCTTGTCCTATTCTCATCCTTTCTTCTGGTGGGTGTAGCAGGAGTTTCTTGCTCTCCTGGTGGTTATGGGGCCAAGATTCTCTTCAGGTAGATGCAAACAGATCCAATACTGTGAAGTCTGTCCTGTTCTCAAGGATGGAGGTGGCACTGTTACGTGGGTGTTGGCAGTGTTCAGGACTGCTGGGTCCCGCCTGGCCGGCAGTTTGAGGCAGAACTGTCACCGGGCCTCAGGGTGTTGGATCCTGCTGCTGAACTCTGTCAAGCACACAGGTGGCTTGCCTCAGATAACTCTGAGCAGTGATGACAAGCAGGAGGCAGAAAGAGCCCCTGCCCTACCTAGGCTGGTTGTTTGGAGTCCGGGCTGCCTCTGGATGTTGGGTGTTCAGAATCTGCCACCGCCAAACTGGGTCAGGCATGCAGGTCTTTCTACAAATTCATGGAAATTAAGTAAAACCCAATTGCACAATTCATGGGTCCAGGAAGAAATTTACAAAAAATAAACTAATTAAATATTTCCTAGAATTCAATGAGAATGTGGACACAACATATCCAAACCTATGGGATACTCTGAAAGCAGTGCTAAGAGGAAAGTTCACAGTGTTAAATGCCCACATGAAGAAACAGGAGAATATTCACACTAGAGAATTAACAACACAACTGAAAGCTTTAGAAAACAAAGAAGCCAATACACCCCGGAAGAGCAGACATCAGGAAATAATCAAATTGAGGGCTGAAATCAATAAAATGGAAACTAGGAGAACAATACAAAGAATCAATATAACAAAAAGTTGGTTCTTCGAGGGAAAATCAACAAAATAGACAAATCTTTATCCAAACTTACCAAACAACAGAGTGAATATGCAAACTAATAAAATCAGGAATGAAAAGGGGATCATAACAACAGACACAGAGGAAATTCAGAGAATCATCAGGTCATACTTTGAAAACCTATATTCCTCAAAATTTGAAAATCTAAAGGAAATGGACAATTTTCTGGGCAGATTTCACATTCCAAAATTAAATCAAGAACAGATAAGCAACTTAAAATAGACCTATAACCTCTAATGAAATTGAAGCAGTGATTAGAAGTCTCCTACCCAAAAAAAGCCCAGGGCCAGATGGCTTCAGTGCAGAATTCTACCAGAAATTCAAAGTATAGCTAATACCAATTCTCCTCAAAGTATTCCACACAATAGAAGCAGAAGGGTCGCTACCGAACTCTTTTTATGGGCCACAATAACCTTGATACCCAAGCCACACAAAGACATAACTAAGAAAGGGAACCACAGACCAATGTCACTCATGAACATTGATGCAAAAATTCTCAATAAAATATTGGCAAATCAGATCCAAGAAGACATCAGAGAAATGATCCATCCGGAACAAGTAGGCTTTATCCCAGGGATGCAAGGATGGTTCAACATACAAAAATCCATCAATGCAATCCACCATATGAACAGACTGAGGAAAAAAATCACATGATCATCTCACTAGATGCCAAAAAAGCCTTTGACAAAATCCAACATCCCTTCATGCTAAAGGTCCTGGAGAAATCAGTGATAGCAAGAACATATCTCAACACAGTAAAAGCAATATATAGCAAGCCAACAGCCTACATCAAATTAAATGGAGAGAAACTCAATGCAATTCCTCTAAAATCAGGTACAAGACAAGGGGTCCACTCTCTCCATACCTCTTCAATATTGTCCTTGAAGTTCTAGCTAGAGCAATAAGACAACAAAAGTAGATTGAGGTAATAGAAATTGGAAAGGAAGAAGTCAAACTCTCACTATTTGCAGATGATATAATAGTCAACATAAGTGACCTGAAAAACTCAACTTGGGAACTCCTACATCTGATAAACACCTTCAGCAAAGTGGTAAGGTTCAAGATTAACTCAAAAAAATCTGTAGCCATACTATATACAGATGACACATTGGTGGAGAAAGAAATCAGAGAAGCATCACCCTTTACAATTGCCACAAAAAGCATAAAATACCTTGGGGTAACACTAACCAAAAAAGTGAAAGACATTTACAGTAAGAATTTTGAGTCTCTAAAGAAAGAAATTAACAAAGATACCACAAAATGGAAAGATCTCCTATGCTCTTGGATAGGCAGGACCATCATAGTAAAAATGGCAATCTTGCCAAAAGCAATCTACAGATTCAATGCAATCCCCATCAAAATCCCAACACTATTCTTCACTGATGTTGAAAGAACAATTCTCAACTTTATATGGAGAAACAAAAGACCCAGGATAGCCAAAACAACCCTGTACAATAGAGGAACTTCTGGAGGCATCACCATCCCTAACTTTAAGCTCTATTACAGAGCTATGGTCCTGAAAACAGCTTGGTATTGGCACAAAAATAGACAGGTAGACCAATGGAATAGACTTAAAAACCATGAAATTAACCCAAACACCTATGAACACTTGATTTTTGACAAACAAATCTAAATATATATGCTGGAATAAAGAGAACACCTTCCATAAATGGTGCTGGCATAACCGGATGCAAACATGTAGAAGACTACAGATAGAACCAAACCTTTTGCCCTGCACAATACTTAAGTCAAAATGGATCAAAGATCTCAACATAAACCCCGCCACACTGAACCTACTAGAAGATAAAGTGGGAAATACCCTTGAATTAATTGGTACAAGAGACCACTTCCTGAACATAACACCAGTAGCACAGACACTGAGATCAACAATTAATAAATGGGACCTCCTGAAACTGAGAAGCTTCTGTAAGGCAAAGGACATAGTCAGCAAGGCAAAAAGACAGCCCACAGACTGGGAAAAGATATTCACCAATGCCACATCTGACAGAGGGCTGATCTCCAAAATATACAAAGAACTCAAGAAGCTATTCTCGAAAACACCAAACAATCCAATTTAAAAATGGGGTACAGAACTAAATAGACAATTCTCAATAGAGGAATCTAAAATGGCTGAAAGACACATGAGAAAGTGTTCAGCATCCTTAGCCATCAGGTAAATGCAAATCAAAACAACTCTGAGATACTCTTACTCCTGTCAGAATGGCTAAAATCAAAAACACCAATGACATTTATGCTGGAGAGGATGCAGAGAAAGAGGAACACTCCTCCACTGCTGGTGGGAGTGCCAACTTGTACAGCCACTTTGGAAATCAGTATGGCGACTCCTCAAGAAAATCGGAGTGAGTCTACCACAAGATCCAGCAATTCCACTCTTAGGCCATATACCCAAAAGAAGCACATTCATATAACAAGGACATATGTTCATCCATGTTCATAGCAGCATTATTTGTAAAACCAGAAACTGGAAGCGGCCTAGAAGCCCCTCAACCGAAGAATGGATAGAAAAAATGTGCTACATTTACACAATGGAGTTCTACTCAGCAGAAAAAAAACAATGGAATCTTGAAATTTGCAGGAAATTGGAAGGAACTCAAAGAAACCATTCTAAGCGAGGTAACTCAATCACAAAAAGACAAACATGATATGTACTCACTCATATGTGGACCTGCTTTATGATACATATTAGTGACCGTGCTTTATTTAATGATGTTGCTCAGAATGGTTTCCTTCTAGATGATGATTCAGAAGCTAATTAAAAAAATGGTGCCAGGTACTATAAGAGTAACAGAACTGTACTATTTTCTGGGATTTTGTTTGTTACTTTGTTGTTGTTGTTGTTGTTGTTGTTTTAAATGGAGTGTGCTGGATGTCTCTTCAATTTTGTTCAAATGACTGCAGAACCTGGAAAAGCTGTTGCTGCTATTGATGCATACTGCTATTATTGGCCTATATATATATATATATATATATATATATATTTGAATTTTTGGAAACTTTAGCTGTGCTGTCAACTTTGGAAAAAAGTATCCCAGTTTACCGTGTTGAGTTGGTATTGTACAAAAATTAACAGCCATATTGGTCTAGAAATGTTGAACTTAATTTTTTTCCATTTGTACAGTGGTAACGCACTGTATTAAATATGTAAGGTCTTTAAAAAAAGAAGGGATTTTGAGAGCCCATCCCATGTGAAGGGATACTCTCTTGGCCTTGACTCATGGGGAAGAGCCTAGGCCTGTCCCAGGATGATGTGGTAGACTTTGGGGAGCCCCTTTTGAGAGCCTAACCCTGCCTGGGGAGTGGAGGGGGATGGGTAGGGGCAGGTGGGATGTTGGGGGGAGCGGCAGGAGAGGTAGAAGGTATTGACATGTAAAGCAAGCTTGTTCCTAATTTGAACTACTAAAAGAATAAAATAAAAAATCAAGCAATAAGAAAAACATATTCACAGCATACAGAAGGAAATCCCCCATTATCTCCTCTCTTCTGTCTAAATAAAAAGGAAGGTTTTTAACTTTAACATAGTAAAATTATATATAAACAAAGGTTATTAAGCAAGAACTACACTTTACAATATTTAGCCCATTAACATTTGGCGAAATTTACAGAAAATATTATATCATCCCTCCTATTTTGGTGAGTCGAAAGTTTCATGCATAACATCTTTTCTCATAAATAAGAAAAACCATAACTATATATCTTCAACTCCATTAAAGACCCCAGCAGGGTAATCTATAAACTCTAGAATTGACAGAGACAGACACCTCCCTGCCTGAACAGTCATCCAAAGTTCCTTTTTAATGTTGGAATATCTCTCTTCAAACTTTAGGCCCAGAATGTTTTTGAATGAAGCAGGAATATTGAAGGACTATCCTGTCCCGTGGCAAGCTCAGCAGTCACTTTTTTTTTTAAATGCTTGTCCAATTTGGACAGGGTTCTGACAAGCAAGAGCAGTGTCTTGTCCAAATGTATATACCTGCCATGTTGGAGGCAAATCCATAATGAATTTGTAATGCCCATCTTCCTCTCTGATGTAATTGGTGATGACAGGAGATGTGTCTTATTGTCATAAAGAACACTAATAAACCATTTTAAATGCCATATTCTGTATGTCTTTGGAAGTTTTTAAAGAATACCTACCCATTTGAAATATATCTCTGTATATCTAGAAAACCTAACATAAGTTTTGACTATTATGACTATCTATAATTTATATTTAATAATACATTTTTAAATGAGTTATATAAACACAATACCTAAGCAAGAGTATAAATATACATAACACAAAAATAAAATATACATATAACAAAAATATAAATAAAACAAAATCCATTCCAATGCAAAGTATTCATTTCTATATCATATTCCTTATTTTCTTTAGAGATTGACTGTGATCATTAACCATTTATAATCAACCCTCTTTAAATGAAAACAATTATAAACAATATTTGGGAATTTGGCCATGGTTCTCTCCAAACTGCTTCCTACTGTTTTGGGGTCTGTCAGACCTAAGGGAATCCCGAGAAACTTGAGAATCCTGGCCAAATCCTGGTTCTAATAGTCTATGAGACAGCATGGGCTCAGGTGTTTTGGATGTTGGATTACCTGCCTACTGCCTCGGGGGTCTTGCTTGATCAAACCATATTAGTCTGGAAGGAGTCTACAGCTTTTCATCTTCTGTGGAAACAAAATCAGAAACTTTCCAAAGTAACATGTCTTTAGACTTAAATTTTGAAATTCAAGGCATTCTCAAATAGTATAGGTCGGATTAATCCAGCAGCATTTGTCATTAATCAAATATCTCTTAGCAGCTGTTTTTCCTTCCTTAGTAATCAAACAATAAAAATACAACACAATAACATATAGCATCCAGACTTTCTGTGTATTTTTCCATCTTTATGTAGCCTTTTCATTACTCTATTTCTTTTTAATTTTTATGTTTTGGTTTTTGAGACAGATTTCTCTGCATATCTTTGGCTATCTAGCAACTCACTCTGTAGACCAGACTTGCCTTGGAATCACAGAGATCTGCCTGCCTCTGTCTCCTGAGTGCTGGGATTAAAGTGTGTCCCATGACACCCAGCTATTATATTTATTTTAAAGAAATTTCTTTATCCTTTTTCTTTTCTCTCTCAAGCCTGGGTACATTTTTAAACACACTGTCCAACATTTAGAGGTTTTGTTGCTCTAAATATGTCTTTACTGTGTATCTCTATATTTTTTCTGACCACATGAGTCTTTAATCTGCTAAACTTCATGTCTAGGATTAAAATTAAGGTTTTGGTTTCTGGCTCCAATCAGTTAGGCTTTCCATCTTTGTTGGGATGTGGTTTTTGCCATCTCTGAGAGCTGTTCTCATGGATTCAAATATGATTCTCACTGATAGACTACTATGCTACCCTCAAACAGCTTGTAGCACAATACTCATAAACCTTTATTGTCTCTATGAATAAAAGCTAAATCTGCAATACAACATATTGTGTGTCTTGGAAATGGCTTCTGTGTACTGAAGTGGGAATCTGCCATGCTGTGCTAAAGCATGACTGCCACAGAGTCTCTGTACCATGGCCTGCTTGAGATTGTGAGACTAGGAAGCCCACTACAGCTCAATTTTAAGTGGAAATTCTTGATAAACATTTGAATTCCACTTGTGGACAGAAGTTTCTGTCCAGCATGATGCTGCCACACTTTAGTCCCAAATAAGCACACAGATGTTCATATTAATTTTAAATTTTTTGGTCAATGGCTCAGGCTGCTTATTAGCTAGGTATATCTTAACTATTAACCCATTTCTATTAATCTATTTAACTCCACATGGTCTTGACTTACTGGTGATATCCCGACTTCTTCCTTCCTTGGCCACTACATGGCATTTCTTCCCAATTCAGTCTGTCTTTGTCTTCCTGGTATTCTTCTATTCTGGTAGCACTGCCTATACTTCCTGCATGGCAACTTCTTGCCTGTCCATTGGCCGAAACAGATTTATTCATAAATCAATAAGGAAAACATATATTCACAGTATACAGAAGGACATTCCCCCATCAACGGTCCTTAATGTGAACTCTTATATGCAGGGAAAGTAAAGAATAAAGATAG
This sequence comes from Cricetulus griseus, assembly GCF_003668045.3. Classification (NCBI taxonomy): domain Eukaryota; kingdom Metazoa; phylum Chordata; class Mammalia; order Rodentia; family Cricetidae; genus Cricetulus; species Cricetulus griseus. The sequence goes on from NC_048599.1 coordinate 87,739,941, forward strand.
GCACACAGAAAGGAATGCCACAGGCAAATGATGACAGATTGAAATGATGCTTTTACAAACCAAAGAACTTCCACATATATGCCAAGGAACTCCCAGGCTCTAGAAGGTTCCAGGCATGGATTCTCCTCAGGATCCCATACAGGAATCTCTCCCACTGCTGCTGTGATCTCAAACTTTAGCTTTCAGAACTGTGTAGGAAAAAATCCCTATTAGCTAATCTACTCAGTTTATGGTATGTAAGTCCACCCTGAGAAACTGATCTGAGATATTCTTTTAAGATGCTTAAGAAATTGTTGCCAGGCATTGGTTGTGCACGACTTTAATCCCAACACTTGGGAGGTAGAGGCAGGCAGATCTCTGTGAGTTCAAGGCCAGCCTGGTCTCTAGAGCGAGTGCCAGGGTAGGCTCCAAAGCTACACAGAGAAACCCTGTCTTGAAAAACCAAAAAAAAAAAAGAAAAGAAAAAGGAAAAGAAAAGAAATTGTACATAATGTTACATATTTTCTATTTGGCTATAAGATAGCAATAGCAATTTAGTAAAGTAAAGCAACATGGATATTATTATATGTCAGCTTCAAATATTCTTAATGGTAAAACATTTTAGCAGAGACCTAGTTCTAGTTTGTTTGTTACTTTCAGCCTAGCCAGGTCAAATTCCTTTCTGGTATCTCCTTGGAAATACTAAATACCATCCCATTCATATATATATATATATATATATATATATATATATATATATATAGTAAACATTTCTTTTAAAATCCAACCACAATTTAATATTGCAGTGGTTGTTTCAAATTATATGCCAACATATAATTTAAACAATTTCCAAAACATTGGCCCTAATTTTATTCAGTAAGATATTTGTTAAAAATACAGGAAACTAAGGATGCTGAGAATGGGAGAAATATTTTTCTCCAAGGAAGAGCATAGCAATTGGCTATCTAATACCAAATGGTCAGCCTGCAAACATATTTCAAGTAACATTATACATACTAAGAAGGATATATTTATGTATTTAGGAGTACATATGTGTGTTTAACAACCATTCTGACAGAGGAAGTTGGGAGTATCTCTGACTCTTTCGCCTGCTTAGGGGAGACTTTTCTTCCTAGTGTCTTGCCTCACCGAACCTTGATGTGAAGGTTTGTGCCAATTCTCACTGTATCTTATTGTGTCATGTACCATTGATACCACTGGGAGGCCTGCTATTTTCTCATGGGAGATGGCAGTGGGTGGTGGGAGAGTGGATCTCAGGAAAGGGAAGGTAGAGTGACTGGAAGAATTGGATGGAGGGAACTCTGTAGTTGCGATGCATTGTATGAAAGAATTTAAAAGAAAAAGAAAAAAGAAAAAAAAGAAGCTAGAACTTGAAAGAAAATAAGAGTGGTTGTGTGAGAGGGTTTGGAGAGAGGAAAGGCAAAGGGGAAATGATGTAATTGTTGTCGCAAGCCACCACACAAATAACTGAAAATAAAAATTCAAGAAAAGTAGTGCTAAATGATGTTTTTAAAAAAGGTACCACATGGACTATCCCACCTGGAGAGGTTAGTTCCTGGGTTCCCAGCTGGAGCCTCTATGCTCTAATCACTCTGAGTATGTTACATGCCCCACCCCTACACAAAAATCTCAAGAAACCTGGGGAAAGCCACCCTATACCCTAAACCATCCAGCATAACATCTGACAACATGGAAGACTTGGCCCTCCATACAATTGAAAGAGTCCCAGAGCTGTATCAGCATCCAACAGAAGTAGGGATGTAGAGGATGCTGTAGCCAAGCCTGCTTAGGGGCTGGCTGCAGGTGTGCCTGACCATGCCTGTGAGGGCGTGGTCAGGGTGACATAGAGTGAGGGGCGTGCAGGTGGCTGGTTTCACTTTTGTTTCACTTTTGGCTTGCTGTACAGACTGCTGCCTTACCATCTGGCTAGGTTGCTCTGTAAGTAAGGCTTTTTTCCTATTAAAATCCCTTGTATTTCTACCCGGATCCATACTGGTAATTTCCCACATTATAGGAAACGTCTTCCACCTGTAGGAAGAGTAACCACCTAAGCCGCAGGCCCTACCTGCACCCACTAGAGAAAGAGATGGGTAGATGACAGTATAAGAATACATTCAACAATATAAAGAGCACTATGACACCACCAGAAACTAAGGGTTCTAGGCCCACAAGACCTGAACATGCCAACACAGACAAAAAAAGAAGAAAACAAACAAAATAACTCTATGAAGATGATAGCGATCCTTAAAGAGAGAAGGAGAAACTCTCTTCAAGAAAGGAAGAAAAGACAAAAAAAATGGAAGAAATCAACAAATCCCTTAAAGAAAGCATGGAAAGCCCAGTGGGAAAACAAAAACAAACAAACAAAAAATCAACAACAACAACAACAACAACAAAAAACCAAACAGGTGAATGAAACAATTCAAACAGTTCAAGGCTAGAAAACTGAAATAGAGGCAATAAAGAAAACACAATCTGAGGGAATGCTAGAAATGGAAAATCTGGGTAAATGATAAGGAAATACAAATGCAAGCATAATTGAGAGAATACAAGAGATGGAAGACAGAGTCCAAGGTGTTGAAGATACAATAGAGAAAATAGATTCAGCAACAAAAGAAAACGTTAAATTCAACAAATTCTTAACACAAAATATTCAGGAAATCCAGGACTCCATGAAAAAAAACAACATAAGACTAATAGAGATAGGTGAAAAGTCCAGCTGAAAGGCACAGAAAACATATTCAACAAAATCATAGAAGAAAACTTTCCCAACCTAAAGAATGGTATGTCTATGAAAGTACAAGAAACTTACAGAACATCAAATAGACTGAACCAAAAAAAAAAAAGGCCCCTTGCCACATATTAATCAGTATACCAAACACATAAAATACAGAATATTAAGAGCTGCAAAGGAAAAAGGCCAAGTATCAATTGCTAATCACTAACATCTCTTAATATCAAGTCTCAGTTCACCTATAAAAAGACACAGACTAACAAAATATATACAAAGGCAGAATCAACTCTTCTGCTGCATACAAGAAACACACCTCAACTTCAAAGACAGACATTACCACAGAGTAAAGGTATGGGAAAGGATTTTCCAATCAAATGGACCCAAGAAACAAGCTGGTGCAGCTATCCTAATTATCTAACAAATTAGACTTTAAACTAAAATTAATCAAAAGAGATGAAGGAGGTCACTTCATATTCATCAAGCAAAAATCTATCCACATGATGTCTCAATTCTCAACATCTGTACCACAAAAACAAGCACACCTACATTTAGAAAAGAAACATTTCTACATTGTTTAGGGGGTACATTGACCCCCCAAAACTAATAGTGGGACACTCCACTATCCCACTCTCACCACGGACAGAAACTAACACAGAGAAATTTAAGACAGAAATAAAAGAAATAACAGAAGTTATGTTTCAATTGTGTCAGACATCTATAGAACATTTCATTCAAACACAAACACCTTCTTCTCAGTACCTCCTAGAACATTCTCTAAAATTGACCACATATTCAGAAACAAAGCTAACCTCAGCAGTTACCAAAAAATGGAATAACCCTCTGTATGATATCATATCACCATGGTTTAAAATTGGTATTAAATAACAAAAATTGCAGAAAGCCTACAAACTCACAGAAATTGAAATATACTCAAATGCATCACCCCTGGATCAAGGAGGAATTAAAGAAAGAAATTACAAACCTAGAATTCAAAGACAATGAAAGCACAGCATACCCTAACTTAGGAAACACTTTGGAAGCAGTACTAATAGGAAGGTTCATAGTACCAAGTTCGTACAAAGAGAAGCTGGAGAACTCTAACACTAGTGCCTTAATGGCACACGTAAAAGCTCTAGAACAAAAACAAGCAAACTCACCTGGGATGAATAGATCAGCAAATAATCAAATTGAGAGCTAAAATTAATACACAAAAAAGAAAACAATAGAAAGTATCAAAGAAACATAGAGTTGGTTCTTCAGGAAAAAAAAATAGTAAGATAGACAAACCATTATCCAAACTAACCAAAAGGCAGAGAGAATATGCAAATTTGACCCGTCCAGCCCGTCCAGTTATTCAGGGTCTGAAGGGGGGCTGCCTGAAAGAGTCATGGGCGAGAGAAAGAAAGGAGACCAAGCGGCGCAAGAAAGGACAAGAGTCCGTCTGTGCAATGTCAAGGTCTCGATTTATTGGAGCTTAGAGTGGGCTTAAATAGCCCTGCAACAATAGAATTGGGGGGAATAACAGAAGGAACATCTGGTATTTGCTGGGACTGGAACATTCTTCTTATCAGCCGGAACATCTAGTGGTCTTCCTTGGAACAGCGAACAGAAAAGCCCCAGACCCTTTCTCGGAACAGAAGCAGTTAGCAGTTCCATTCGGCCAAACTGTGTCTAATTACAGGTTATAGGAGGCTCACAGAGCTGGCTTTAAGCTGCAAGCTTAAAGGTCATTAAAAGGCTTACAAAGGTGGGCTTTAAGCTGCATAGTTTTGGGCCCATGGCCCCTTACACAAATTAACAAAATCAGAAATGAAAATCGGAAGATAATATCAGACACTGAGGAAATTCAGAGAATCATCAGGTAATACTTCAGAAACCTGTACTCCACAAAATTGGAAAATTTAAAGGAAATGGACAATTTTCTGGATAGGTATCACATACTGAAATTAAATCAAGAAGATATAAATAATGTAAATAGACCTATAACCCCCAAGGAAATAGAGGGCTTCATCAAAAGTCTTCCAACCAAAAAGTCTGGGGACAGGTGGTTTCACTGCAGACTTCTACCAGAAATTCAAAGAGCTAATATCTACACTCCTCAAATTGTTCCATAAATTAGAAACAGAAGGAATATTGCCAAGCTCTTTTTACAGGGATACAGTTACCCTGATACCCAAAGCACAAAAACACCCAACTAAGAGAGAGAATTACAGACAAGTTTCTCTCATGAACATGGATGCAAAATACTCAATAAAATACTGGGAAGTCAAATCCAAGAACACATTAAAAATCATCCACCATGATCAAGTAGGCTTTCATCCTAGAGGTTCAGGGATGATTCAACTTATGACAATCCATCAATGTAATCCACAATATAAATAAACCATAGAAAAAACCATAGGATCACCTCATTAGATGCTGAAAAAGCCTTTCACAAAATCTACCACCCCTTCTTGATAAAGATCTTGGAGAGATCAGGGATACAAGGAATATTTCTAAGCAGAATAAAACCTAGTCAATATCCAACATCAAACTAAATGGAGGAAACTCAAAGTGATTCCACTAGAATCAGAACAAGACAAGGCTGTCCACTCTCTCCATACCTATTTAATGTAGTACACAAAGTTCAAGCTAGAGCAATAAGCCAACCAAAGGAGATCAAGGATATGCAAACTGGAAAGGAAAAATTCAAACTTGTTATTTGTAGACTATATGATAGTATACATAAGTGACAAAAATTCTACCAGAGAACTCCTACAGATAATAAATACCTTCAGTAATGTGACATGATTCAAGATTAACTAAAAAAATCAGTAACTCCGCTATACATAAATGCCAAATGGGTTGAGAAAGAAACCTGAGAAACATCACCATCTACAGTAGCTACAAATTACATAAAATATCAATCACAATATATCCAGATGGATTTTGATGGAATAATTATTTTGTTCTATTGCTAGTTAATCCCTATTTGGAGTGAATAGATGTTTGATCATATCTCCCCAGAAAAGTCTTTGTCTCAAGCAATAGTGGAGAGACTACCTTAAATTCGCTTGGCTGATAATGAGATTGATGACTACCTTATATGTCATCCTAGAGCCTTCAACCAGTGGCTGATAGAAGCAGAGGCAGACACCCACAGCCAAACACTAAACTGAACTTCTGGAACCCAGTTGCAATGATGAGCAAAGGGGTCAAGACCAGGCTGGTGAAACCCTCAAAAACAGCTGACCTGAATGAGGGGGAGCTCATGGATCCCATACTGATGACTGAGAGGCCAGCATGGGACTGATCCAGACCCTCTGAATGTGGGAGTCAAGGAAGAGTCCTAGGCATTATATGGAGCCTTGGATAGTAGATCAGTATTTATCCCTGGTGTATGATGATGGACTTTGGGAGCCTATTCCACTTGTAGGGATGCTCTCTCAGCCTGAACACATGGGGGAGGGCCTAGGCCCTGCCTGGGGTGATATGACAGACTTTTGTGATCCCCCATGGAGGGCCACAACCTCCCTGGGGAGCTGAGGGGCATGGGGTGGGGCTTTGGGGAGGTTGGTGGGGGCAAGAGAGGAGGTCAGGGAAAGGGAGCTGGGATTGAGATGTGAAGCAAGCTTGTTATTAATTTAAATAAAAGAAAAAAGGAAAAATAGTTATTTTAATATGAAAAAAATTCTTAGTCTCACGTAGTACCCACAGTACCAGGCATGCTCCTATCATTGCTTCTGCATTGCTTGGATTAAAGATATGGACCACAGTGTCCCCTGCTATGGAATAAACCTTGGGCATACTGTGTGAATATATGTCACTTCAGTTTGTTCTATTAAACAAGTTAACTGGCCAATAGCTGAACAGGATAAAGTTAGGTGGGAAAGCCAAACTGAGAATGATGGGATGAGGAAGGACAGAGTCAGAAGAGTTGCCAGGCAGTGTAGAACAAGTTGGGCACATAAAATGGATAGAGGTAATAGAAATGTGTTACGTTGTAAGAGGTAGTTAATAATAAGCCTAATATACTGGCTGAGCATTTACAATTAATAAAATGCCTCTGAATGATTATTTGCTAGCAGTATGAACAGGAAAACTCTACCTACAAATGATGTCCAATGTCCAGGTCCAAGTACATTCCCATAAACCCTGAAAAATCTTTTAAAAGAGTTCTGAAACTGCAAAGAAATAAAAATAAAATCAAACTTGCCTTTTTGGTAACTGTCTTTCCCGAGGTAGGCCGTTTCCTGGTGGCAAACAGAGGGATGGCTCCTTCAATATGTGGCTGTTCAGGCTCATGCTAGCAACATGGATTTCTCTTTTTGGAGGTCCTGACATGGAACACTTAAATGGAATTTATAAGCAGAGGATGCATGCTACTTGGCAGCATGAACTCCAAAACTCCCCAGTGCTGGGGTGGTAAACAGTGCTCCTACTAATACCCCACCTTGAAGCTAAGCTCTCACAGACAAAGGAGCAGGATAGAGCCAGCCAAAAAGCCATACCACTTTGGTCCTAGACTTGTGGCTTAGTAGTTTCAAAGCTCTTCTGGTCAGAAAAGACAGAGATATGCAGTAAAGACAGAGTCACATTTCAAAAGTCCTCTCAATGGTTATAATGTATTTTAAAATATACATAAGTTTAGAAGTAAGAAATAAAGAATGTATACAGTCATAAGGTTAAAAATATAGTTTTAAAATAATGAAGTACTGAAAGAGGGAGGAAAGTAATAGAAAAGAAAAAAAACACACAAAGAAGGAAAATTCTCAAAGAGTCTGGATACTGTATGTTCTTGTGTTTTCTTTGATTTTTTTTGATTGTTGAGGAAGGAGCAAAAGTTGCTAAGAGACACTTGATTATAAATGCTGCTGGGTTAAACCAACCTATATATTTTGAAAATGTCTTGACTTCAAAAATGGAAGTCAAAAATATGTTAGCTGGAAAAGAGGTTCTACTTTTATTTCCATAGAAAATAAGTCTGTGGATTTGTTCAAAGTTAAAGATGGTCAGGTTTGATCAAGGAAGACATCCTGAAAAGTCTGGCTACAAACATGATGAAATAAAACCAGAACTTCAAGACACATGATGCAGATTTTACCAGCTCACAAATAAAACAAAAATCATCTTTGGCTGACTTGTGTACAATGCACAGTCTATACCTATATTAATTCATGTATAGAGATCATTGTTGGCTCATTCATTCTGTAATTTAAAAACTTCACACAATTTCATGATTCAAAATATGACTCTAAATGCAATCTCTAAATGAACTTATTCATCATTGACTGGGAGGGTATACTTTAAATATTTTTGAATTTGTGTGTGTGTGTGTGTGTGTGTGTGTGTGTGTGTGTGTGTGTTTGTGCTTGTGTGTCTGTCTGTTTGAGACCATGAGGAATGGGTCGCAAACAATTGCATAGATACATAAGTTAATGGATGACTTTTCAAGAGATAATTTATTCATTTTACTATGTGGGTCTCATTGATCAAACTGACACTGTCAAGCTTGGTGGCAAGATCTTTTGCTTGCTGAACCATCTCAACAGCAGGAATCTTAAAATTTTAAATGTGTTTATCTACCTACTGAATATTTTTGTGTGTGTATAACATTGTTACCTGAGTCTCATTGACTCACTGACCTGGCTACAATTGCCTTAGAATTATTAAGCCTGAGGTACTCATTTCTTACCTACTGGAATTATCATTTTTATAATCACTATTACTTAGTACAATTCTCTAGTTTTCTTTTAGTCAAAGTAAGCAAAGCACATGGAAAGAGAAAACCACAGAAGACTAATATTAGTGAATATCTCAGCACTAAACCTCATAAATATACAATAAGAGTACTGCTTTACTTTCTGTATTTATAAGGTTCTTGCTAATTTCTACATTATGGAAGAACTATGTAAAATAAAATATAGTTTTAGTAGTAATATAAAATACTTATAATAGTTTCTGAAATAAAACTTGTCAATACATTGTTTATATGATATTTACTGATATGAAATATTATAAAAATGAAATTAAATTGAAAAGGTAAAAAATTAGATGCTTTGTTTTTTTTGCATGTTAGTCTTCAGAATAATTTTAAGCTCAAATCTTGTATTACTTGGAAGGATATGTCTGTAAAGTAGGAAACAGATCATTACTTTTATTGTATCACTTTGCTATCCCTGGTTTAGATTTGAAAACAAGAATTACTGACACTCTTGTTAGTGGAGTAACCAACCACTTTTTTAAAATGAAAGAAAAAGATATTTAAGGCATACTCCATTAAAATAGAACATAAATTTGACACTAGCTAAGTGACTAAGAGCATGAGGGCTATATAAGTTATGGGTTATGGTGAGGACCTACTGCAGTTGTTTTGCCTAAAGAACATAACCATAAAACCAATCCTGGTGATCTACCTACTATGATACTCATAGATAGTTCCTGGTTCAGCCTTCATCAGAGAAGCTACATTTTACAGTGGATGGTAATTAACACAGAGATCCACAACTGGAAAAAATTCAGAGAAAAATTTTTGAGTACATAGTTATAAGTGGAATGCCTTCATCAAACATCTCCTATTAAAGGTCAGAAATCAATATGGAAAAGAAGATGAAAAAAAATTTAGGTGCCAGCAGTGGTTGAAGAATTAAAAAAAAACAAAACAAAACAAAACAAAAAAAAAAAACCAGTGTTTTCTGAAACCACAGAACAGATCCACATATGAACTCACAGAGACTATATGAGAGTACATAGAGACTGCACAGGTTCAAGTTAGATGAGGTCTCAGCACTAAAAAGGAATGCAAATTTTCCCACCCCTAATCAAAAAGCTATATCAAATTGATAGCAACTGTCTAAAGAATAATCAGTTTACTCCAATAAATTGTCACTGTATATATCAACCACAATCCCCATTCTCAGGAATACTTGGCCAACACACACAAACACACACACACACACACACACACACACACACACACACACACACACACACACACACACACTGTATTTTGGTGGCTTTGGGTTTTTTGACAATTCTAATGTTATTGTTTTTTTATTCTTTATTACTTTTATTTTTCTTGTTGACAGAGAGACAGAACATAAAGTTGGCTGGGTAGGCAATTGGCAAGGATCTGGAAGGAATTTATGGAGGGGAAATCATTTTCAAATATATATTGCATAAAAATTAAAGAAAAAAATAAATAATAGGAAAGAATACACCACATTTTAGGAGCTGGGTTTATCTGCTAATATCCCGAGTAGTAGCTTAAGGCACTCGTCTGAGCAGTGATATTCTTTAACTATCCCTTTCTTCTTTTACTAATAAAATTATTTTTCCTACTGTCTACTATCTTCATCCTCCACTTTTATTTCTTGTTTTTTTTTTGTGTGTGTGTGTGTATGTGAAGCTTCTAACCCCACACCTTGGTTTCCATCTGGTTCTCACGTGAGATGAGATTTACACTGATAAGTAAAACTCAAAGTTGAACTTACAATGCCATTCAGATATCATCTGTAAAATAATGTTAAGTTTAGGGACTAATTTATTTTAAAATATTGATTAATTATACCACTATGTGTAAAATTCCCTCTGGGATGCAACAATAAATTTTTGACCCAGTACTCTATGGCAAATCTGCCTTCAAAAGGCAATGGACAGACAATGATGTTAACTTCCTGAGCTCACCAGCTGGTAAGTAATAGATTTTGCTTTTTGAGGTCAGATTGTCATTATCACAGGTTAATTAAGTATATTTTAATACATGTCCAGTCTGTATCATTCTGTTATATGATGAACAACGCATAAAAATATAACCCAATACTATGAAACCCTTATTCTTATAAAGAAAATAAAGCAAGTAAAATGCAAATATTGGATGAAAGTATTCATTAATGTTGATCAAAGTTTTATATAAACATCATGTTTGTTAAAAACCATTATAGTGGGAAGACAAGGATGTGATCCATATGTTAAACTTGAACATAATTTATTGATATGTTAGAGTGCAGAATAATTTCCAAATAATTTATTTCTGAAGTGAGGGCATAAGACATGATACCACTAAGATGCTATAGATCCCAGACATTGAAGGGGAGATTTTGCCTTATCTACAACTAGAGTTAACTGAACAAAGACCAGTGACATTTCCATGTCTTGGGGAGGATGCCCGTTTTTTCCAACTTCAGCTGACAAATCTGAGGCAGAATATTATACTTTTTCTATGTTTCTTCAAGGATATCATGAAACTGTAATTAGTAATTCATTCACATCTGAGATTTAGTTTGGAAAGTAAGTGATTGAATTTTAGAGAATTTTCAGAGCTAACATATACAAAAGAACTGTAAACAAAATACATGAAATATGAAACCCATTTAATAATAGCATCAATTAATGACATATAAATATGAAATATATTAAATGTGAGAGAAAAATGCTACAAAGGTGACATGGGAAATTCTGAAAAATCTTACATTTTCTTCAGCGTTTGCCCCTAGATAATACTTTTTTAACTGAAAATACACTTCTATGATTTACTTTTGCCAGAATATAATGATCCTGTCCTCTGCTTAGTAATATTTGAAGAGAAGAGTAACTAAATATTAAGTTCATTCTGTTTAAGGAACCTGGTATCCAATAACTAGGTTAGAGCTTTTGATTGTATAATGAGTCCTCAGTCATCCTGTTTTTCTTGTATCATTCCACCAGGAGGGAAGATATGCACTGTTTATTTCAGACTTTGGAACAAATTAAAATCCCCCCCCCAAAATAATATATTTTTCTACAGACAAGAAAAGTTTATTTTTCTTATTAGTGAGAGTGGTAATGGGAGTATAGGGATTCTCTAGAAGAGCAAGATGAAGTAGCAAAGATAGGGACAGTGATAGGAGCAGTGATGCTCCTCATAGGGGCTCTGAGGTTCAGCATCCAGGCATGGAAAGCATGCCCACAATTCTAGTCCACTTCTGTTTTCCACTTTTTCTAAGTTGTTTTTCATTCAGAGCTTTTCCACCACCAACCTTATGAACTCACTATCTGTTTATTGCTTTGTTGATCTCTTATAGCCGTCCTAAAGCTGTCTCTCTAGCATTGCTCTGTTTTCAGACCAGTCTAACAGAGTTTTCATACCTGATTCCTTTCAGAACCTGCTGAAAAAAAGTAACAATTTTGGTGGTAAAATGGACATCAGATTATATGTACAGATACCCACAAAAGAATTGATTGTATGAGGATGAAATGAAAATGCCAAGATTATCCATGTAAAACACCACCAACAGAATCTAAAAATGTTCATTTTGTGGGTGCCAGACTACCAATAATATTACCATGCTTCAAAACACAGCATTCTTGTTGTGTTCATGTTGTTAGTTTATCAGATACTTATAACTTGGAGCTTTTAAAAAATAAATTAGGATAGTCTTTTCTTTCCTTCCATACATAGTAGATGGAAACTCCAATGAATTCATGATTTGAATATGATCTAAAGTCAGAAAAGCACTAAAGTAATTAGATAAATACTAAATTTGTAGTGTGGGTTATGTGTATGTACACATGTGATGAGGGTGTGTTTGCCCAATTGTGGGAGCCAGAAGTGGACATCAGGATATTTTCTTCATTTCCTTCCAATATTATGAAGTTATTGGGCAAGAATTGCTGAGATGAGTACTGTGCTCTTGAGTTATAAGAACATTCCACCAGGCCTAGCATTTTACCTGGTAGATATATATATATATATCCTAATGTCATACTCAGCAACAATTTGCCCACTGAACTATCTCACCATCAACAAGATAAATATTACATTTTAAGAATTAAGAGACAAAGCTCAGTGTAAAACATTTGGTATCCATATATACAAGATGTTGAGTTTTTGTAGTGGAGTGTGCTATCTTGGGAGCATAGATTTCCTGCACATTTATTCAAGGAAAGAAACTAAAGAACCATTCAGATAATTGCAATGAATTTAGTTCCAATATTAATACAACACAGTCTATGAGGAAAGGGCACTCACAAATCAGAGATTAGTTTCTTTGTTTTAAAACAATCATTAAAAAATTCTTTAAATTGTCTTTAAAACTGAATCTTAAATGTCATGCTGGTCCTAACAGCTGTAAATTGAATACATTCCATAATGGTTTTTGACTACAGATGAAAGAAATGATTAAATGTTTGATCAAGAATGGTAAATTTTGCCAAGTATATTGATTCTAGTACTTTGGAGTCCTTATAAAATGAAATCAATGACTGTTTTGAGGTTAATGTGCTTTTTCTATAAATGAAAAAACCATCAGAATTTTACCAAACACCAAAAACATTCATTCTCTAAGAAGTGACTAAAATGATTTAAGGCGAATGCATTTTTTCTATCACCATATCCACAAAGCATATGCTGTTTTCATGTACAAACACATCATTGCAGATTTGAGTCCAAAAAATAAGGAAATAGGCTCATTTAGTGACTAGTCAAGCAAATCAGTTCTCTTTGTCAAAGATCACAGAATTTACAGTGAGGAACTTTGACATTTTACCAAGAGTCTTTTGATTCCTAGAAAGAAAGGCATCTCAAATAAATGATAGAGAAGAAAATTTGCCAAGAGATTAAAGCAAATACATATAATGGCAATTTTGTGTTTGTCTTGTCTTTTATATCCCTTGTTTTGATGAACAACTATCATCATTATATAGTAAATACATTGGTGGGATTGGTGGAGCACAGTAGGATAGGTTTTTCATATAGCTTATGAAGAGATTCCACTTCAATATTGGGATTAATTCACTATATATGTCATCCAAATAAATTTTGACCAGAAATAATTTATAAAAAGACAATATTCTTAAAAGTGAAAACCATAATAATATATGTTCCATGTTAATTGTTTATTGAAAGAAATGATATTTAAAGTGGGTAGTTAATGACTTTTTCAGGCAGAAACAAACTGAAAGAAGAGTCAATTAGGGACTATTTACATTTCCCCTTCTGCAAAATAACATCTTCTTATCTGTATTACTTCCTTGTTCCAACAACATAGTATTTACAGATTTATTGATATTAAAAACTACAAAGAATTGCATCTCTATTCTAGTCCACTGTCAGCTGATCCTAACACATATGAAATAAAACTCTTATCTCAAAAATATTAATAATTGAACAATGATGTCCATCATTTTCATTTTATTCATATATAAGCAAAGGGGTCTAAATGTTTGAAAATGTGCCTCTAACAAAATAAGAAAGAATTTAAAATGGTGATAGTAATGATATTTCTAGTCACCAAAAACATTTATTCCGAATTTGTCAAGTAATAGCTATAACAGTATATTTTAAGATTATTTGGAAGTTATAAATATGTTATTTGTTATGCTTAGACTGGAATATATGAAAGAAATATTGTAGAGTGCTGAAATAGTACATATTTAATCATATCTGCAAAAATATGAATAATGATGTGTCAAAAATGATATCCTTAAGTTTTGGTTTCTATTCCTTGAAACACCAAAGCAATCAACTATATGCTTAATATTGAATAGGTTATGTGTTTTAATATTAATTGAATAATAAATAAAGTTAATGATAAAATATTACACACACACACACACACACACACACACATATATATATATATATATATATTAAATCATTGATTTATATAATTAACCAAACTTGTGATAATAGGGATTGTATTTCTAGAGTCATATGGAAAACCATCACATTCACAATAATGCAAATAAATGGCCAATAAAGTTTAGGAAGGAGTATTGAATCACTTACTAAAGAAATATCAGAGCATCACTAATGAAAATTAGTTAATTTTGCATAAAATACTCAGCAGAATAACATACCATCCTCAAAATAAATATCTTTATTGTTTTCAGATGAACTATTTCATATTTTCCACTTCTGACCACTAATGAAACAATGTGGCTCAACAACAACGTGACTGACTTCATTCTACTTGGTTTGACACAGGATCCATTTAGAAAGAAAATCCTATTTGTTGTGTTTTTGCTATTTTATATGGGGACTTTACTGGGTAACTTGCTGATCATTGCTACCATCAAAACAAGCCAAACACTTGGGAGCCCCATGTACTTCTTCCTCTTCTACTTATCCTTCTCTGACACCTGCTTCTCTACAACCATATCCCCTAGAACAATTGTGGATTCCCTGCTGAAGGAGGCGACTATCTCATTCAGTGAGTGCATAATACAAGTCTTTACATTCCATTTCTTTGGCTGCCTGGAGATCTTCATCCTCATCCTCATGGCTGTTGACCGCTATGTGGCCATTTGTAAGCCCCTGCACTACACGACTATCATGAACCGTCGGGTCTGTGGGATTCTGGTGTCCATAGCCTGGGTGGGATCTTGTGTGCATTCTTTAGTTCAGATATTTCTGGCCTTGAGTTTACCCTTCTGTGGTCCCAATGAGATTGATCACTATTTCTGTGACTTGCAGCCACTCTTGAAACTTGCATGTTCAGACACATATATGATCAACCTACTTCTGGTGTCCAACAGTGGGGCCATTTGCACAGTGAGTTTCCTCATGCTGATGGTTTCATATGTCATCATCCTGCATTCCTTAAGAAATCACAGTGCTGAAGGGAGGAGAAAAGCCCTATCAACCTGCGTCTCTCACATCATTGTGGTCATCCTTTTCTTTGGACCTTGCATTTTTATATACACACGCCCTGCAACAACATTTCCTATGGACAAGATGATAACTGTATTTTATTCAATTGGGACACCTTTGCTCAACCCTCTGATTTACACACTGAGGAATGCAGAGGTGAAAAATGCCATGAAAAAGTTATGGAGGAAGAAACTGGTCTCAGATGATAGAAAATAAAAGGAGGTCTTTGATTTTTTTCATAGTTAGCAATAAGTTAGCAGTTAATAAATATTATATCTATTATTGGTTTAATGTGTTAGTTTCTTCGGGCATGAGTTTATAAGTATCATAAACTAAAGAGCCAATGTGAAAAATTTGAGTTGATTTTACATAGAGAGACAAAGTATGAAACACAAATAAGTATGAAGACCTTTGTCTTTGTTCATGTGTGATGCTGTGTCTGTGCCTTTCCAGACTTTCTGTCCCAACAACACTTGTGGAAAACCCACAGAATCAAATAATATTAACTATAAATGCATCATTTTCACTTATTTTGCTGTATGTATATGAATGTTTAGGTTTCTTTTTAAAAAAGATTTATTTATTTATTATGTACACAGTGTTCTGCTGCGTGTCTGTCTGCCGGCCAGAAGATGGCACCAGATTTTACTACAGATGGTTGTGAGCCACCATGTGGTTGCTGGGAATTGAACTCAGGACCTTTGGAAGGGCATGCAGTGCTCTTAGCCACTGAGCCATCGCTCCAGCCCCCAAATGTTTAGGTTTCAAGTATGTCTGTGCATGATGTATGTGCCTGGTGTCCATAGACATCAGAAGAGAAAATTGGATGACTTGGGTTTGAAGTTATAAATGGTTGTCGTACCAGGCCTTTTCTTTTTGGCCACAAATCAGCTCCAAAATCAATACACTAAAACTATTAGTTTTGAATGCTCAGCATTGGTTAGACTCAATTCTGGATAACTCCTTTAATTTAAATTAACCTGTTTCTCTTTATCTACCTTTTGCCGCAGGGATTGCTACTTTTCTTCTATATATTTTTCTTTCACTGCTTGTCATATCTACTGTCTGGCAACTGCCTGACTTGTATTCCCAGATCTCCTCCTGGTATTCTTCTTCTCCTTCTCTCATTCCCCTTATTTATTCTCTCTGCCTTCCAGAACTGCCTATCCTTTCTCTGCCTAGCTATTGGTCACTTGGCTTTTTATTATACCAATCAGGTACCTCAGGCAGGCAGCATGAAATAAATGCAACACATCTTTATATAATTAAGCAAATGAAGCATGAACAAAATAACACATATTTATACAGTTAAAGTAATATTTTGCAGCCTAAACAATGTAACACGTCTTTGCCGAGTTAAAATCATATTCCACAACAGGTGTGAACCTCATTGTGGATGCTGGGAATTAGACCTGGGTCTCCTTCAAGAACAACCATTAACCATGGTGTCATCTTTCCATTACTATAGGGAACTTCTTTATACTCTATATAACATTACTGTTTGTAAATGGAGGCTTTTCTGTCCTGCCCAGTCCTGTAGCCACTTTTAAAATAACTATTCAGAGGCATCATAATAATTATAAACTGAGGTATTGCTCAGGCTTATTACTAACTAGCTCTTAGCAAATTAAATTAACCCATTTGTTTTCAACTATATTTGCCACATGGCTTCGTGGCTTTACCTTGTCTCTGGTACCTCTTGTTGCTTTGGTGACTTGCTTGCATCTGCCCAGACTCCACCCTTCTCCAGTATCTTTGCTCAGATTTTCCACCTCACCCTAACCTGCCTTGCTATAGTCCAAACAAGCTCTTTTTTAGCCAACTGAAATAAAATAAATTCACAGTATATGAAAAGGTTATGTGCCAGAAACTTCTGGACATGCAGTGAACATGCTTGCTTGAGCCGCCATGCACGCTGCCACACATCTCCTGCAGACTAAGGCCACACTAAATCATTTGAGGGTTTGCAATAAAGAAGAAAACAAGACTAAATGTACAACTCCAATAGGTATGTTGCTTGGAGCAAACAATTTAGTAGAGGAAAGGAAGGAAAACTGAGTAGTAAAATGAAAGTATCAGTGTGGAAAAATGAGAGCTATGACCTTATAAACTATTTTACACCTCCTGTGTTCTCACCAACAGCTTCCTCTCCTTTGAAAGAGTAAGATGTTTTTTGTTTTTCATATCTATACAAGGCTGTTGCCTATGAGAACCTGTCATTCAGTTCGGTTTGCTTTCTGTACCAGCATCTTCCTACATCACTTTGTGGTTACAACAGCAACTCAGGGAAACATCTTAGGAAAGCTGGGCTAATAAAGTTCATACTTACCTTACGAAGATTTGAGTTGTATCAGGATATATCAGGAGTTAGCTAATAGATGCAGGAGTGGACTCAATGACGACTTCAATATGAGTGTGAATTCAGAAGATTTTTAAGAATGTTTGTCAGAATACAAATGTAGAGGGTGAGAAATCATTTGATATGAGACACACAGTTGTGACTTAAGAATTGATATTACTCTGATTTGTTTGCTTGCCCCTAAACAACAATATGATGAATCAGACTCCCTGTATCTTAGACCAACTTTATTTGAAAATAGAGTCCTTACAGAGATAGCAATTATGAACCATTGTATACAGGGAAAGTAAGGAATAAAGATATGCACATAGAAAGAAATGCCATAGGCAAATGACAACAGATTGAAATGATGCTTTTAAACCAAGAAACTTCCACATGTGACAAGGAAATTCCAAGCTCTAGGAGGCAAATGACATGGGTTATCCATAAAGTCCTGCACAGAAACCTATCCCACTTCTAGTGTGATCTCAAAAATTAGCCTTAAGAACTATAAATAAGAACTTTAGCCTTAAGAACTGAAAATAAAATACTATTAATAAGCCACTAACTCATGGTATATCAGGCCACTCAAGGAAACTCATCAGAGATAAATTTTCTTCTGACATCCTTAAGAACTGGCAGGTACATTCACGTATTAGAGGCTAGCCATTTATATCATTTTCCTATGTGGCTATAAGAAATATCAATTTTGATGGGGATTGCACTGAATCTGTAGCTTGCTTTTGGCAAGATTGTCATTTTTACTATGTTGATCCTACCTATCCAAGAGCATGGGAGATCTTTCCATTTTATGATCTTCTTTAATTTCTTTCTTTAAAGACTCAAGGTTTTTGTTATACAGGTCTTTTACTTATTTGGCTAGAGTTACCTCAAGATATTTTTTGTTGTTTGTGGCTATTATAAAGGGTGATGTTTCTCTGATTTCTTTCTCAGCATATATATATATATATATATATATATATATATATATATATATATTTAGTTAATAATTTTGTTAACATTGTATCCTGTCACTTTGCTGAAGGTATTTATTACTATGGGAGTTCCCCAGTAGAATTTTTCAGGTCACTTATGTAAACTATCATATCATCTGCAAATAGTGAAAATTTGACTTCTTCCTTTCCAATCAGTATCCCCTTGATCTCCTTTTTTGTCTTGTTTCTCTAGTGATAATTCACAGAACTTGAAAAACTAATACTCAACTTTATATGGAAAAACAAAGAACCTAGGATAGCCAAAACAATCCTGTACAATAAGGGAACATCTGGAGGCATCACCATCAATGAATTCAAGCTTAATTATAGAGCTATAGTACTGAAAACAGCTTGTTATTGGCACAAAAACAGACAGGTTGTTTAATGGAACTGACTTGAAACCCCTGCTATTAACCCACACACCCACGTGTACCTGATTTTTTACAAAGAAGCTAAAGTTATACACTGGAAAAAAGAAACCATTTTCAACAAATGGTGATAGCATAACTGGATGTGGCATGTAGAAGATTGCAGATAGATCCATATTTTTCAACATGTACAAAACTTAAGTCCAAATAGCTCAAAGACATCAATATAAATCCATCCAACTGAATCTCTTAGAAGAGAAAGCGGGAGTTACCCTTGAAGGAATTGGTATAGGAGACCAGTTCATGAACATAACACCAATAGCACAGACACTGAGACTGAAACTTTGTAAATGGGACCTGCTGAACTGAGAAGCTTCTGTAAGGCAAAGAACACAGTCAGCAAGACAAAATGGTAGCCCACAGAATGGGAAAAGATATTCACCAACCCCACACCTGACAGAGGAGTCACATCCAAAATATGCAAAGAATTCAAGAAGCTAGTAACAAAAAACACCCAATAATCCAATTAAAAAGTGGGGTACAGAACTAAACAGACAATTCTCACTAGTGGAATACAAAATGGCTGTAAAACACTTAAGAAAATGCTCACCATCCCTAGCCATCAGGGAAATACAAATCAAAACAACTCTGAGATACCATCTTACTCCAGTCAGAATGGCTAAAATCAAAAACAACAATAGCAGTTTATGCAGGACAGGATGTGGAGAAAGAGGAACACTCCTCCACTGCTGGTGGGAGTGTCAACTAGTAAAACCACTTTGAAAATCAGTATATTGGTTCCTCAGGAAAATGGGAATCAGTCTACCACAGATCCAGCAATTCCACTCTTAGGCATATACCCAAAGGAAGCACATTCATACAACAAGGACAACTGTTCAACTATGTTCATAGCAGCATTATTTGTAATAGCCAGAACCTGGAAGCAACCTACATGACCCTCAACTGAAGAATGGATAGAGAAAATGTGGTACATTTACACAATGGAGGACTACTCAGTGGAAAAACAAGACAATAGAATCTTTAAATTCACAGGCAAATGGATAGAAGTAGAAGAAACCATCCTGAGTAAGGTAACACAGTCACAAAAAGGAGGATGCTTAGAGACATATATCTTCCCCTGGAGAAGGGGAAAGGGACAAGATCTGCTGACAAAATTGGGAGCATGGAGGGGGAGGAGAGGGAGTTATAATAAAGAGAAGGGGAGAAGAGGAGGGGAGAGGAGGACATGAGGGAGTAGGAAGATTGAGTCAGGCAAGAATAGATGAGAGAAAGAAAAGAGATACCTTAATAGAAGGAGCCATTATAGATTTAAACAGAAATCTGGCACTAGGGAAATGTCCAGATATTTACAAGGGTGAACCCAGCTAACAATCTAAGCAGAGGCTACCTTGAATGCCATCTTAGAGGCTTCATCCAGTAGCTGAGAACAGACACCAACAGCTGATCACTGAGCTGAACTCCTGGAATCAAGTTGCAGAGAGGGAGGAGTGATGAACAAAGGGGTCAAGATCAGGCTGGAGAAACCCACAGAAACAGCTGACCTGAACAAGGGGGAGCTCATGGACCCCAGACTGATAGCTGGGAAACCAGCATTGTAGCGACCCAGACTCCTGAACATAGGAGTCAGTTAGGAGGCCTGGGCAATCTATAGGGCCTCTGGCAGTGGATCAGTATTTATCCCTAGTATATGAATGGACTTTGGGAGCCCATTCAACATAGAGGGATACTCTCTCAGCCTAGACACAGGGGGATGGTCTAAATACTGCTCCAAATGATATGATAGACTTTGCAGAACCACATAGAAAGACTCACCCTCCCTGGGGAGCAGAAAGGGTATAGGATAGGTAGGGTGTTAATAGGGGGGGGGATTGGAATTGACATGTAAAACAATCTTCTTTCTAATTCAAATGAAAAATAAAAAAACAAACTTTTTTCTAATTTAAATTTTAAAAAGGGGGAAAAAAAGTAAAGTCCTTGCTTCTTTTCAGTCCCCCTGCTTCCATCAGCTCCCTCAACTCCATCAATTACATGGTGACTTTAGGGAACTGTGGTAGGTAAGATGGAGTTGCCATGTGACCAGAGAACAAAAGGCTAGAAGAAAGTGAGTGGGACTCTGTAATGCAGTGCTGAGGCCTTTCAGATCTGTACTAGGTGCTTCACTGTGTTAGTGTTGGTTAGATAATGAAAACTCTTCCAAGTTATGAAATGTTTCTAAACAGCACTACACGTGCACTATTGTCATTTATTTGTATATTTAGTGAAAAAAAGGCATTATAAGTGGCAAGCCTCACAAGGAATTTGATTGAATACATATAAGTTTATCTTAATTTTGCTAAGAGAGGGGCAAATTTGTTTATTATTAATAGATTTCAAACCTTTATAGTTAGGAAGACTATCAACATTTGATGAACTTGTAAATGATTATTTTAGAATTTTTCCCCTTAGCAAAAATCATGTGGTATCATGCATCATTTATCTAGACAATTTAAAATATTTTTAAGAGTACAACTAAAAAGCTAAACACAGGTAGTTAAAAATCCCATGAATTTATTTTTTGACAGATTGCTTTAGGAATATCCTTGGGGATTGTCAGTGGGGTTGCATCCAAGTCCCTCCAGTGCCTTTAAATTCTCTGCTGGACTGCACCTTCTCTAAATGCTTTGAGCCCTGCAGGGCTGGATGTAAAATATCACCATTACAGAGAAGGAAGGAAGACAAGGGCCAAGAGCCTTGATGCATCTCACATTTTTCCAAAGAATCTGATGTGCTTTTTGTTCTCATTCTTAATATTCAGAAAGTAAGTTTTCATGACTATTGATTTTAACTAAAATTTTATAGGGGTGAATACAGCATATAGATTATTTGGCTTAATTTTTATCTCTTGAAATATCCACTTGTAATTTCATGCTAGAATATATTTTAAAATTTATTGTCATGAATTTATGAATTATAGATATTTTTCCAATGCTGATAGGAATTGGCCAACATCAAAAGTGCAAGCTTTGGGATTTTAATTTCTTTATTTCGTTATTTCGTTTTTGCTTTGGTTTTTAAAAATATCCTGAGTCTAAATGAAAGTCATAGGATAATCTATTCTTCTTTTCTTGTTTTCCACTAGGATCACAATTTTCATTAACTATATGTTCTGAAAATATAGCTATTTCTTAACTATTTTTGATAACCTTGAAATATTTTCATTTGTATCATAACTTTGATATTTTAAAGTTTGTTAGAAAATTTTGGAGGATGTATTACAACAGAAAATTGGTCATAGGAATACCTTATTGAAGTCTTAGTTTTAAAGCTGACACTGATAAAGGCTTGGGTAGGAGGTGAAAGGAAGTGACAATATGCTTTTAATTACTCAAGAAAGAAAAGTGATGATAAACTAAAACATTTAGAAATAGTATAAATAATAAATCAAAGAAAAGTTAGTGAATATATAATAAATTCTGCAAATATTTCAATAATCTAGTAATCTCAATACAGAAAGAAATTGTCATTTTCTGCAAGTATTTGGTCTGATTATTGCACTGTATAAGGGGGATTTTATTTTGCATACATTAGGCCATGGTTTCTTGAGTGATTTTTTTTAACTGATTTCATTCCGTTCATCCTTATTACTATGTTCTCTGTGTTCTTATTAATATTAGATTTTATTGGGAAGTACTGTCAAATTAGCTTACATCCAATCCATATTTGGGGAAGCATTAAAATCACTACAGAAAATCTATACTCAGGGTTTTCTTGTCTTATAAAGGCCTCAGAAACATTCAGAATTTTTGTCCTTTTAAAAATAAGCCACATTGAGAAGATGCAGTTTCATGAACAGAAAATAATAACAAAATAGCTAATCTTTAGTTAATTCTTACAACATATTAGCAGTATATGTCTACACTTGGCTGTTTAATGTAGATATTTTTGTCTTTAATAAGGTAGAAAGTATTAGATCATATTATTTTACAAGAGAAAATTGAAGCTCAGGGATATATTTATATAAGACATGCAAAGAGATGACCACAGTCAAATTCCAGCAAATTGACCAGCCCAATCACCGTGATGATTGAGAGCAAATGTCGAAATTGCGGTATTGGTATAAATGTGGTTACTCATTAATGTGCTCCTTATTTCCTTATGTGGACTATTTCTTTGGCCATCTGTATGCTGTGCAGGAGGGTATTTACTTACGTTTGCATAATATGTGACAATTTGCAGATTCTAATGCTTAGTGTTCCTTCTACAACTGCATTACCTTAGTAAAGGAGCAAATGAAGTGTTAAATAATAAAGAAGGCCTTCAAGTTTTTCAGAATTTTAATGAGAGATTATAATTTCCTCTTTATTGATCTAAATTTCATCTAATATATAATGAATTCTTCCAAAACCATATTAAAATGATGGTCTTAAGTTTTTAATTAAAGAAGTAAGAAAAATCTCTTTGGTAAGGAGATCAATGTATAGTTCGATTATAAGATCTTTTTTATCATTATCTCCTTTATTCCTCAAATGTAACCATGCCATTTCACACTTTTTAAATTCATTCATAAGCACTCAGATACTCATGGAAATTAGTTGGGTGTGACTTTTTGCACATGATCATTATTACATTTGGGGCATCTTGTAACTCCTTATGTTTTGTGATTTCAGTATGTGGCTCTTTACAGATCCAATTGAGCTATTGAAGCTTCTGCTTTGTATTCCACAGTAAAGAAAGTATCATACTCTATTTCTGCTTTGTTACTGCTGTGTATCTAAATATTTTCCCATTTTCAAATTTTCACTAGGTTGCAGCGTGAACATTCTTACCAATGTTTAGTGGGGTTCTTTTTAACAGGGTAAGTTCTCATTCCCTAATTAATCAATAAATTTCGTCTTAAAATATTTAGTTATACTTGCATAATACTGAAAATTTGGAGTAATATACCATTGTTGGTTAATTTACATTTCCCTGATTTTATATTTATTATGGGAACTTTTCTTATGTGACACTTTCAGAGATTTTTTGTGGATAATTATACAAAATGTATTAACTTGCCAGCAGTGGGTAGAATTTGAGTCAATCTATAAAATGCTATGTACAGTTTCTTTGTAAAATGTATTTTCCTGAAGCTTTACCTCAGAAGGCATACAATTCAAAGGGCATTGATTTCTTGCTTTTCTAATTTAGTGCAGTATAGTGAAATTTTCATTCATGAATGAGGCTGATTAATTGATTTACTTTTATAAAGTTGCCTTAAATTAAGCATCTATGTGACACATTGTAGACCAGGTTACTACAGTTACAGAAAATCAATAAGAAAAGGATAAAAATAATCTATCATTTCTCTTTTTTTTCACTGGCATATTTTAAGATTTTCCATTATTCATGTACAGAGTGTCTGGCAAAGTAAAAACATATGGTTCAATTTAGAAACTCAAGTTGTTGAAAAACTCGATGGGAGGAACCTCCTCTGGATGCACTTTGTGTCTTTGTAGGTGCTGACATCCAAGATGATGCCACAATATGAGTAATCAATGACAACAACAAGAGCCTCCAGAGGAGCCTGAAAACCAAACTGAGAAATGAGATGAAATCTAGGAAGTCATAGTCATTCTGGAACTTGGAAAGAATCTACTCTCATCTCTCACTTTTTTCTAGTCACTCTTTATCACCTTTATTACATATTTTTATGATAAGTTTCAACCAACTCCTGAGATTGCTTGAGGAGATTCAATAATGTGGCATAATGAATCCACTGAAGTAGGGTGCTAACACAGACTTTTGGAATTCAGTAACTTTAGTCATTAGGAAGTATTGACAATAACATCTCACTTTTGACTAAAACAGATAATCCCATTGCTGTGAAGATACACAATTATAACAGAAAAATTTATTCTTAAATGCTACAGTGAACTTACATCTTGATTTTGAACTTAGAGCATGTGTTTAATTTTTAAATTATTAACCTTGTTGTTCCTGCTAAATATAAGATTTTGGAATTCTACCAACTACAATTAATTTATTATATATGGTATCACTCTGTGCATTTATTCTCTTGAATGAACTGTACTGTACTTTCAATTAACCTACTTGTCTTACTCATTGTCCTACCATTACAGATTTATAATTGAATTATTTTAACATTCACTGCATATACTTATTGGTTTAAAAATGACTTTGAAAAAAATAAACCCAAAGTTTTGAAAGACACAGCATTTTTTCCCCTCTAAATAATTAAGCACATAGAAGAAATGGGGTATAGAAACCTCACAGAATTTGTTTTACTTGGACTTTTCCATAATGAAGATGTCAAAGCAATGTGTTCTGTGTTGTTCTTATTTTGTTACCTTGCAATTCTCTGTGGAAACCTGGTGGTTGTTCTCACCATCAGGTGCAGTCACCTTAGTGAGCATCCAATGTATTTTTTTCTCAGCTACCTATCATTCATGGATGTATGTTTCACTTCCACAGTGGCCCCTAAACTGATTATAGACTTTTTGGTACAGTGTAATACTATATCCTACAATGGATGCATTGCCCAGATGTTTTCTGCCCACTTCTTTGGTGCCACTGAGATATTTGTCTTGGTGGTTATGGCCTATGATCGCTATATAGCCATTTGCAGACCCCTTTACTACATGATCACCATGAACAGACCAGTGTGTTACATTCTTGTAACAGTCTCAGTTATTGGTGCTTTTATGCACTCACTTCTACATGTACTGATTGTTATCAGACTTCCCTTCTGTGGTGCCAATGAGATAGACCACTACTTCTGTGACATATTCCCCCTGCTGAAACTGGCCTGCACCGACACAAGATTCCTCACTATTATAATCATTACCACCACAGGGGTGATGTCCATTTTGACTTTTGTTGCCTTGGTCATTTCTTACATCATCATTTTGTCCACATTGAAGACCTGCTCATCCAAAGGCCGCCACAAAGCCCTTTCTACTTGTGGCTCACATATCACAGTTGTGTTCATGTTCTTCTTGCCACTCATCTTTACTTATGTCCCAATGAGTGATTCTGTTGGGGATGACAAGGTATTTGCTCTATTTTACACCATGATTGCCCCTTTGTTCAACCCTCTCATCTATACGCTGAGGAATACAGACATGAAGAATGCCATGAGGAAGGTGTGGTGCCAAGAAAAGGTGTTTGAAAGAAAGTGAAGTCTCTTCTGGGAGAGCCTACTGTGTCTGAGCTAAGAGATCTGCTCCAGCCTCTTCCCCAGGTTTCCAAAGGTGAAATTCTTCTCAGGAGCAAAGAAGGGGAGGAAAAGTTTTCTATACTAACTTCTCACACAAATTGAGAGCCATGCTCTTTATTTCATGTGTTCTTTATTGTTCTGTTTCTACTCTAATAATCCTGTCATACATCTAACTTCTCTTACCTTCTTCATTTTCCTACATACTTATTTTTCCTACATTCTTATTCTATCACATTTCTGTCACCTTCTCCCTCTAGCGTCTACTTCTCTTGTCTCTTCTCTCCAAAGGTCTTTTTCCCCAGAGGCTTGAAGCAAAAGATGAGGGTTACAAGTTAGCTTTTTTCATTGGTCTGGAGCACATTCCTAGCCTAAGTGACAAAGACAGAATCATGGCCATGGCAACACAAGATCCAAAGGCCATAGGAACAAAACAGTGACAAGACAGGGAGGATACAGTGCCCAATGACAACTTTAAGACACAGATCTATTCTTGGTAGTCTGGCAAGTGAAGAAATGGCATGCCTTTCTTACTAACCTTGGAAGACATCGGTGACTTTGACCTTGTACATAGCTGTAAGGTTTCAAACTTATGATCTATTTACAAAAGAGCTTTAGTCTAGTTTGAAATTGCTGTGAGGTGAAAGTGATTCAGTTGTGTGTAGTAGTCTGAGTAAAAGAACAAAGCAGGCTGTTGAGTCCACAGTCCTTGTGGGACAACTAGATTCAGTTATGAAGCATGTCCTAGTATATATTCTATATATCAGAATTATATAGCTAAATGGAAATTCATCTTCCAGACCATTCCAAGATATATGTGCCCAGTAAACCACTAATATACTGCAATGCTGTGGAAAAAAATCCCCAAGCTGTAATTTGAAAGAAAGAGCTCTTCACACAAGAAGTCTGCACTGAGGACAGCTAGCATATTCAGAAGGCAATATTCCTTACTGACCTGTTAAATAAGGTATCTCCATCTTATGTGTATCTCTGGTGACAATATTCTTCATAGCCTTGACAAATAAGGTCTATTCTCCATAAGATATGCATCTCTGGTGGGGTGACTCCTGAAGTATGTGCTAAACTTTCATTGCATAATTCTGAAGTCCATAGCAAACTGGTCATATCCACAGAATAAATGTGAGCAATACAGCAATTTAGCAAGATGGGGAGTTGCCTTCAAAATTTGCAAGCCACGAAGAGATAAGACTCCAAGACACAGGGACTGTATATATGGATGAATCAAGTCTTTTCCATTTTAGGTGATGGAACTTATTTTGTCCTTTATGATTCCCAGAATAATAGCTATTGTTATATTGTTATTTGTGTAAATTAGAAAAACTATATAATTTGTCAATTTTTACTTTATTTTCGAATAGAGAAGAACAGCTGTCATAGAGAAGTCCATCCCCCTGTACTAAAACATGAATTTGAATGATGTTCAATGTACATGCCAACCTGCCTTCATTAGAACTATGAAAGTATACGCAAAGCAACTGTCTATGAGTTTAGCACAAGCATACAAAAATAAGTATTGTTAAAATTAAGGCTAATGCCTTCCTGTCTTTATCACCTTTTATCCTAACCCTGGTATGGAGTGTTATGCCTACAACTGTTGGGAGGTAAGAAAAGTAAGCACAGTATTTTTCCATGGAACAGAAAATTGGAGCTGCAAAGAAATATTTAGTATTATGAAAATCATGATAGGTGGATTGACTGTGAGCATTAAATGAGCCCTGGGATGCAGAGCCCTAGTCATAAGGCTAGAAATACAAGCTCACCTTCTTTTATAGTTTGTATCCATAGTATTCCTCAAAGGCTCATAGGTTATGGATTTGTCCTCAGCCACTGATGTTATTGGGAGGACTAAAATAGAGGAAATATAACATTCAAATACAGATGTAAAAAGTATGTTGAGATTTACAAGTCCCTTTATCTCATTTTGGTTCTTGGCGATTGTGAAGTGAGCAGCTTTACTCTACTATGCATCTTATACCTGGATATTCTGCCTCACCACAGCCTTAAATACTAGAAGCCGAATGACCATGGATTAAAGCTTCTGAAACTAAGACCCCAAACAAGTGCTCTTCCTTATAATTTCTTATTATATGTTAAATATATTTATATATTATGTAGTATGTTGTGTATTCACTGTAACATATTATGCTTCTTATAATACATTAAGTTATATTACTTTTCAATTGTTTTATCTGTTAATGGAAAGTTTACTAAACAGAGTAAAGCAAAAACAAGTGTCAGGCTATGCACTTGTGGTCATAGAATGTGCTTCTAAGATTTCACTGGTAAGAAAAGTGATTTCCTTGTCTTTAATCTAATCTTCCCTTACTATACTAATCTTTAGTCTCATTCAATCACCAGATGGACTTTGACCGTAGTCACCAGGGCATTGCCCTTGACCTAGCCCCAAATCTATGGCTATGTATTTTATGATAGTATACATAGAATGAGCTTCTCGGCCCTCTGTTTTGCTAGGCAGAATATCAGAAATGGATGGCTGGTGTGCCATTTTACTCTCTAGTTAGAAAAAGTCACAAATTAGTCATGATATAATTTTTTCAGGCTGACCACTGGGTAACCAAGTCCCCTTCGATGTGGAACACTCTTTCTCCCATTCTCAGCATTCCTTAATTTCCTGTAGCTCTTTCTGTAGAATTGAGGCTACCTTAACTTTCCTCTATCCAGTTTAGCATGTGTATAATGTCTATTGTTGTTCTTATTCAGCTAATTTTTAGTCATTCATGTTGCTGAGACTTTATGTGTGTAGCTTCTGACATTACTAGGAGACACAATCTTAGAGCAACTTCCAAGATCATATGGCTCTTATAATCTTTCGGCCCAGGATTGCAACTTGATCATTGATCTCTGAGCCTTAGTTTCAGGTGTTTTATAGTGTAAAACTCATTATGACAATAAAAGGTCTTTCAGAAGACACTATTAAGATCTCCTGAAAACCAAAAAACCAATATCCTTATACAGTTCACGAGAAAGAATACAATGTCTAAGCTCAGTCTCTCCTTCTCTGTCTCTGTCTCTGTCTCTGGCTCTGTCTCTGGCTCTCTTTCTCTCTCTCTCTCTCTCTCTCTCTCTCTCTCTCTCTCTCTCTCTCTGTGTGTGTGTGTGTGTGTGTGCCCAATTTTAAAATGCCCCATCACAGTCTGCAAGTGTGTACTTCTCATTCTACCAATAACCAGCATCATGTTGAGATACAAGGGAAGGTATCCACAATCCCAGTTCCCCAAACTGAGCTCAGT
This sequence comes from Cricetulus griseus, assembly GCF_003668045.3. NCBI lineage: Eukaryota > Metazoa > Chordata > Mammalia > Rodentia > Cricetidae > Cricetulus > Cricetulus griseus. Next base: position 87,769,471 of record NC_048599.1, read on the forward strand.
GAGTACAGATGAAAATTGGGTGATGCCTTCATGAGTGACAGTGATGAACGCTACTCAGAGCAGGGCTTCTTACAATGTACCATCTGCAAGAATATTTGTTTTTAGAGGATCATGTCTTTTCATGGATGTATTATATCATGAATCATCCATTAGGGTACTACCATAGAGAATAATTTCATGGTTCTGAAAGTGTCTTGTGATTCATCATTTTTCAGATTTTAGAAAAATTCATCTTGCACCTGTGTCAACCCTGCTTTCTTTTTCAATGCCTTAAGTTTTGTTCTTTTTATTTTAATGGTACATTTTTATTCATTTTTAAATTATGTGTATATGTGTGGGTCTGTTTGTTGATATATGTACATTAGTGTATGTGAGGAGCCGCACTCACATTCACCATTACAAGATGGCGCTGACATCTGCTGCCGGATCAAGTAAACAACTTTGGTATGCATGTGCCCAGTGTTTTTCCACTTGCCTAGCCCTGCCTATTCCATGGCATCATATAGGGTGATGAGTCATCCACCTATCCCAGCTGTACACACACCGCTCAGAGCTTATGAGCCTTTATTAGGGGACGGGATTCTTGGCTCGGGGTCTTCGCTCTGTAAGCTTATGCTCTCTCTCTCAAGACGCATTAAAGCTTTACTGCAGAAGGATCCGAGTGTCCTGTGTCGTTCTTGCTGGCGAGACGATCGCGCGGGACAAGTGTAAGTCTCCACAAAATTTACAAGATGATGTCAAGTCCATGGAAATAGAGTGGAACACAGTAAGCCACCTGTTGTGAATATTGAAGTTTAGATCATCTTCTCTGGAATAGCAGTATGTACATTTAACTACTGAGCCATCTTTCCTGACCTCTATTATCCCATATTCAAAGTATAATTCATATTTAAGCATCAAATTCCCCTCTGGGTTATATCATTCTGTGTCTTACTCTATTATCAATATAAAATTCATTCACTCTAAATTGCTAAAGGTGTTAATATTTAGTATATGTAATACATGCAAACATTCCACTCTATAATAAAGCCATGTGAGTTATAGTCATGACTACATATTATATTTGATTTACTATAACATATAACTCATTACAAATGTTGAAGCTATCTTATCAAATGAAAAAGAAACAAATTAGAACCATGAAATATATTTTCAATGAAATTATAAAACTGTTTTTAGCAGAAAAATAATTCTCACATTCCCTCCTAAGACAAAAGCCTCCTTCAGAGGGGAGGATTTTCTGGTGTTTCATTATTCTAGAAGTGTGTTTGTGGACATAGGGGTAAAATGCAATATCAATCTCATAGCACAAAGTGGGAATCCCTGGAAGACAGTTTATGATCTCAAATAAGAATTTCTGTCTGGAACATAGATATTACCATTGCAGACCAAAGATTTATAGAAAGTATTGTGAACAATACTAAATCCCCCAGCCATTATGTAGCAATTAATTATTTTCTTTGATTTTTTAAAATAAATTTTTATTTGCTTTGATAACTCATGTTATTAAAAAGACACTTAATGGTTTGCTATGGTGAGAGTATAAAATGTCTCACACAGGCTTTTGTTTTTGAGGAGTTAGTTCCCAACTAGGGCTATTACTTTAGAATGCTGTGGACAATTTTGTACTTTGGCTTAGCTGACCTATTTCTGGCCATAAGGTAGAGATTATAGATTAGAGCCTGGCCCATATTCATACATAAATTATCTCTCTCTCTCTCTGCCTCATTCTGTTCAATTAAGATGTTACACAGCAGTCATACTCTGCATGCTCAGTTACTTGAGCCAATATGCCTTTCCTACTAGACTTGCTGGCAGCTATAGTATACCAACAGTGTGAACAGAAACTTTCCCTCCAGGAGAGAGAAGGGAGAATTATAACATTCAGGAAAGAACAACTCACAGGTCTCTGGAATTCCTTTAAACTAACAAGAGTCATAAAGGGCTCTCCAAAAGATTCTGGGAACAATGAAAGTTTACAGGAGGAGGAGACACTTTGACCAGCCAAACGGCCTGTAGAAGACTACCCAACATGTGGCTGCCTGAGAGTGTTCCAGAGAGGAACAGACCTGCAGCTTTCCTATATCAACACCCCCCATGGTTGCTCTCAAGTGATATAGATACACTTGAGTCATCCTGTGCTAAACCCTTACCCATACTCCTGTAAGATACCTCAGTATATCCAGAAGAACTTTACTGTTGCTGCTGAATATCTGCTTGGGAGAACAGATGTTTGAGCCTATCTCCCCCAGAAAATTCTCACAGTATCACATAGTGTCCACCATATCAAGGATCCTCCTATCTCCATATCTGCTGTTCTTGGATTAAAGATATGGGCCACTGTGTCTTGTGGGGGACCAAAATAATTCCCCTATGGAATATTTTGAGATTCAGCCTTGGGTTTCACTAAACAGGAATACCAGAAAGCTCTGGCCCACTATTGTATTGTTAATGCCAGTAAGGCTACTATTGTTTACCATGGCCTCAGGGTAATACGCCTCCTATTTTCATCTCTTTGGGCCTAAGCATCTGAATAGGCCTGCACCTGGGGGGAGGTGAGAAGTGTGTGATTGACTAGGGAGGACAGGAGTTAGGGGCAAGCTATGTGAGAGGAGAGAGGAGAACAAGGAGAGATATGGTTCCCTTGTGGTAAGGGCAGGATAGTTAAGAAGCAGCAGAAAAGATGGCAAGTAAAAAAATGACTCTAGTTCTATAACATGGAACTGAGAGCTCTCTAAAGATGACAAGATGGCTGTGTTTGGTCTTTATCGCAGCTGGGTTGCTAGGAATTTCCAGGGCCACACACCCCCACTCAGGCCAAACCTCATGGGTTAAGGCTGAGACATGCCAGGTCACGACAGTGTCTACCATTTTAAAGATATAGTTTTGTGGGCTTGAATTCAGGTCTTCATACTCATGTGACAAGCTTGTCACTGTGTCTTCTTCCAAGTATGAAGGAATGTATTTTAATGAAATAATTTTATTTTATTAAACATGTATATTTATACTATATATACTATTATATTTTAAGTGTACAGCATATAATCCATATGTATATACATATGTATACATTATATATGCATATAGAAACAAGTACACACACATACACACACAGATATATATATATAATATCTGTGTGTGTATGTGTGTGTATATATATGTACATCTGAGTGTGTGTGTGTACAAATGAACTCACAGAGACAACATCTGACTCCCTAGTACTTATTGGTAAATAAAACCATAAAGACTTAGTTAAAGCCTACAATTGGTGGCTTTAATGAGTACAGTGGGACTGGAAATCCTGCCATGCTGAGGTCTGAGTGTCAGGATGCTGACTGTGGGAGCCATAGGGTGCAGACAGTGGTTAAAATATCAGTAGATTTGAAGGGACCAGCTGCCCATTTTGGCAGCCATAACAGCCGAACACATATTTGTCTGACCTTGCCTTGGTCACTAAGAGGTCAGATGCCTGCCTCGTGGCAAGGAACCAATCAGAAGTTAGCTGGTGATGCTATGCTTTATGGCTCTGGGTGCTTTACGGACAAGTGCATAGCAATGATGCACAGAGCATAGCAACCACCCTGGGAGGGCCTATGGGCCATAACAACCAGTTGATCAATCAACACAGGGCAAACCCTCCAAGCCTGGAGGCACACCAATCCTGAGCCTGTGCGTACCCCTAGACACTCCCTTACGCTGCCCTATAAGATCTCTATGCAGACGGTTTGAGCTGTCTGTTCTAGCCATCTGCCATGGGGGGTGGATGAAAGACCAGTGCTAACATGGGGTTAGCTTGTTAAACAACTATAATAAACCCTCATGCTGTTTGCATCAAGTTTCTGCCTCCGCATGATGATTGCAGTAGCCAAGATCCTGGGCTGAGATCCTGGAGGCCTGAGCATCCAGGGGTCTTACAGATTCAGGTGCAGCCACTAAGCCATCTGAAAAACTACATTTGGCCTGGCAACATGGGGCATGCCCTTTAAATGGAGTGTAAGACCCCCGGAAACTCAGGCCTCCAGGATCTTTTCCCAGAACCTTGGGCACCTCAATCACCATGCGGAGGTGGAAACTTGATGCAAACAGCAAGAGGCTTTAATGAAAGGTGGATGTTTGTACAAATGGGCTCTCTCAGCATGCAGGCTAGAGAGCAGCCCCGTCCCCCAGGCACAGGTGTTTTTAAAGGCAAAACCCACAAGCTTAGAGAGGGGCCTCAACTCTCTGTCTGTTGAATACGCGACCAGAGTCATCGGTTCCTAGGAGGCCCTTTGTCTTGAGGGGAGGGCTGGGAATCAGATAGCTTCCTGACCCACCAGTTGTAAAACCTGCAGACCTCAGATGTGCTAACTTAATCTTGCCTGAGCAAATGGTAGCTATCTCTTTGTACATAGGGACCCTTAATTGTTAATTATTGACACACTGGCCGGTGGGGCAATCTGTTTCCTTCATGAGCCACTCGGGGAGGGTGGCCATCTGGGAATTCTTGGTACCCAGTTATCTTATGGCCTTGTAAGGGAGTAATTGCTGGAGGCTGGAAAATTCCAGGGACTAAATCATAGTAGTGGCCTTAGTCAGTTTCTGGGTTAGGCCACCCTACATTTTGTTTGGAGAGTTTCCTTATCTGGGCTATATATCTTTGCTAATTTTTAAGTCTTTCAGGAGAAGCTATACCAACAAGCACTGCCATAGTCAGCTACTGCTCTCAAAAAGATCTGCCACAGCCACAGCCATCACTTGTGAGGGACTCCTAGCAGGGATTCAGGAATTATTAGAAGACTCTCAGCTTGCTGTGGCTAATGTCACTGCTGCAACTGTAGGGCCTAGCCATGACAAGCTCATAGAAGCCCGAGTTTTAGGTTACACCAAGGCCATACTTGGCTCCAGGAAATACCACAAACTGGGACCACCCAGGCACTACCCAAGAAAGGACCATCCATAGGGAAAGAGCCTAATATTCTAAAGGAAATTCCTAACATTCCAACCACTGTAAATAGGACCTCCTGGTGTCCCTTAGCCCAGCATGCACCCATCCCTCTTAACCCAGACACCCCTAGACTAATGTCAGCCAAACAGGGGTCCTGAACCTTAAAAAAACCTCACCCCAACCTCTGTTATTATGAAAACCCTACCCCAATCCAGCTTGAGGCTCTCTGATTGTGTCAATGCACTGAACACACAGAGAAACTGACTGAGTTTGAATAAAGGCTCTTTGCTTTCACATATGGGATTCAATCTCCTTGTTTGTTTTGGAGGACTCTGTGATCTGGGAGTAACATTTGGGGGCTCACCCAGGCTTCCCTAAGCCCACAAGAACCATTAGCCTCTAAAGCCTTGAGGTGGGCAGTAAGTTTTCTGTGTTTAAGTTTTGCTTCTTATGTTTCTGTTTTGTGTTTTGGGTATCTGTAATGGGATCTTGTTCTGCCAGTAGACTTGAGGCAAAGGCCTTAGGGTGTAGCTTGGGAGTGCAGCCTTCCTTACAGGATGCTCCGACCACAACCCAAGAGAGATCCAGAAAATCCCTCCTCTTTTATATAAAGAGGAAGCCATATCCCAAGTCCATTGTCTCAAGTCTGTTGGCAGAACAAGATACCATTGCAGCTATCCTTTTGTAAGTGGTCCCAAAAAATCTGTAAGAGCCTGTAGATCATCTAAGCAGACTTGTGGGAGCACCATTGGCAGGGTACCTGAGAAGACATTCCAGGACCCATCTGTGTTGTTCTTGAAAGGTTCAGGCATTATGCTGGCCTGCCTCTGTTACCTGTTAGAATTTGCTCAGGCTGTTACCAGGGTCAGCCCAGGGTTCCGTGGGAACTAATTCTGCACGCAGGTGCAAAGGACCCCTTTAAAAGACAGACCCCTGCCCATTTATGCTCTCTCTGCTCTTCTCTTCTCACACCTATACTCTCTCTCTCTCTCTGGTGTCCTGCCATGGCAGTCAGCCATTAACCCTGTTCCTCTTCTCTTCTAGTCTCTCCACTCTGCTGGGCCTATAATAAACTGGTTAATATGTCTAATATGTCTCATCCTGTGCTTCCTCTTCTTTTATTTCTAATTTAAGCAAAATAACATTTGGAGCCCAACTTGATTTAGGCTCTCCCCAAAACCTCTCCCGCCAGGGATGCAGAAAATTTTGGGGATCCTAAAATCTGAACTCATAACCTACTTTCCATCTCAGTTTTTCCTGGCATTTCCTCCTGCCTGCAGCTGCCTGAGATGCCGGAACTCTGTACACTTCAACTTGGCACTTTTCCAACTAAACATTTTTGGAATCCACTCATCTGCCTGTTCGCTACAATCCGGTAGGATATCCCTTGAATTTCCCGAGGGTCAGGCTTGGGATCCTGTTCCAGGAGTGGTGCTCTTTCAGTTTGGAATGCTGGTTTCTTTTTGGGTTCAGGACAGCTGTGTCCCCTTCTGGGCCAGGACCCTGGCAACTCCCATGGACCGACAGATATCTGGAGAGGCTCTTTTGCCAGTTTTTCCACTTGCTTACCCATGGGAAATGCATAGGGGACCTTCCTGGTTGTGGCCAACAGGCAGGTAAACAGACAAAAAAGCAGCTTATGGTCGCTGCCATCTTGGTCATGTGGTCTGACATGGGGGTCTCCATCTTGGCCATTTGGGCTAACCTGGGGGCCACCATCTTGGCCATGTGACCTACCTGTAGGCACACCCAATCCAGCAGGCTGTGCCAGCAAACCCTGGCTATCAGAACCTTTTTTGCTTTTTTTTTTTTTTTTTTTTTTTTTTTGTCTGTGATTTCTTCTTTTACTGGCTCTGTTGCTCATGGCTTGTTTACAGAATACTGTGTCTTTTCCAGGACCCTCTGTTTAAGTCTACTCTATCCCTTTAAATCTCCTGTCTGTTTGCTACAATGTACGGATCAGACATTGCATTCTGGTTCCTCCTACTGTTATCTAGTCCTGCTTGTCTCTGAACCAGTAATTTAATATTATACTTATCTAACTCTATATGCAAATTAAATTAAACTGTGCTAAGTGTCATATTTCTAAATTGCTATGTATCTTTAAATGATGGTAAACATTTAAAGTCATAAAGGTCTAATTTAACTATATTTAAAATATAAGCTAAGTCTATACAACTTAAATTTAACTCATATATCTTTAAATGATGAGGAAAATTTAAAATCATAAAGGTCTATTTCAAATTATCAAAATATTTATACCACTCAGTCCATCCTGTAAGCCATTTACAAAGGTACAGCTTTTTTTATTACAAAAAGGGATTTTTCTCTAACTAAAGGCAAATTTTTAACTGCTGAGATACTAAACAGACAGACAGCCCTCAAATACTCAGAAATCTAGAGAACATGGCATTTAAAATGTTTTATTAAAAAGCTTTCTAAAACAGAGAGATAGGCTAGCTGCTGATTGCACCCCATTTCCTCCAAGAAGACTGATGGGCACTGAAGAAACTTCATCTCGAGTCAGTGACAACGCTAGTCACTGAGCAACCCTACCCTTGACCTCAGCTGCTACAAAGTACTCCAGACAGAGGACAAGACGACAGTGAAAGCTACTTTACCTGTGTTGCTTGGGCCTATGGTAGGTGAGCCTTCCTGTAGTCCGTAATCCACAGGTCACATGCTATCAGCAAGAAGGCAGGTGTCCTGCAGCCTGCTACTATGGATGGAGGACATTGGGGATGGCTGTCCATGCAGCCTTCTGTCAAGTCTCTGTTATTCTTTAATCATTAATTCAGGTAAAATATTATCCTTCTCAATAAATCTGATGCTTTTGACGACTGGGAGTCTTGCCAGTTTAAAGCAAAACAGATTTCAGGAACAGGCATTTTATGGTTTATCTATGTGAAGATAGGAAAGTATAAGGCATATGAAGGTCTGAAAATGTAAGGTATAAAGGTCTGAGGCTAGAAGGTCTAAGACAAAGGTCTGAGGATGGAAAGGTCTAACATGGTGGATAAATGCAAGTTATGAAGTTCTGAGAATGGAAGGTATATAGGTCTGAAAATGGAAGGTCTAAGATGGTAATGTAAGATGTATGAATTAAAGTGATGAAGGTCTGAGGATAAAAAGACTTAAGTAATGATAAAGTGAGTTGAGACATTAAAAAGAATGAAATATGTTCTGTATTTCTCTATTTCTCATGCTACTGTTCATAGTTAAGTTCTACAATACCACTATAGGATCAAAACTACAAGGTCAAGATTAAGATGCTTTTCATTGTCCTAAAAAGAATCTGTCGGTTTTAAAATGTTAATGTTTTCAGCCAACTTGCTTCTAACATGAATATGCTGCTAATGTGTCTAATACATATGTTTCCACAAACTCTAAGGATTCTAGTAAGTTCCAGGGAGCTGAATTGGATCCAAACATACAGGTCAGATTCGCTCCAGTTATTCAATCTTTCCCTGGTCCCAGGACTCCGTTCCCTCATGATGGGACTCCTTGGGAACCCCTCCTTCATCTTACAATCTTCCCCTCAAGTGACAGGACCTAAAGAAAAATAATTTTTTTTTTCTAAACTTAACCTTGTCCTCTGCTCTGCCAACATCTTGCCAGGTATAAGAGGTGCCAGGGAGTTCCAAAATGCCTGGACTGCAATGAAACAACCAGCTACCCCAGGACGTGGTAGCACCCCAACCTTCTCAGATCCCTCAAAGATGGTCAACGCCCCCCACATCAGCAGGAAGCAGTCTTGAGAATTTGACGCCCTTATTCCTAAATCTGCTATGTCTAAAACCCCATGTTTTTTTAATGATAAGTAAAGGTGGGATTGAAAGGTTCAGGCATTATGCTGGCCTGCCTCTCTTACCTGTTAGAATCTGCTCAGGCAGTACCAGGGTCAGCCCAGGGTTCGTAGGAACTAAGCCTTCATGCAGGTGCAAAGGACCCCTTTAAAAAACAGACCCCTGCCCATTTATGCTCTCTCTGCTCTCCTCTGCTCTGCTCTGCTCTGCTCTGCTCTTCTCTTTTCTTCTCTCTCTCTCTCTCTCTCTCTCTCTCTCTCTCTCTCTCTCTCTCTCTCTCTCTGGCTCGCTCTCTCTCATGACCTGCCATGGCAGTCACCCATTAACCCTGTTCCTCTTCTCTTCTAGTCTCTCCACTCTGCTGGGCCTATGATAAACTGGTTACTATGTTTAATATGTCTCATCCTGTGCTTCCTCCTGTTTTATTTCAAATTTAAGCAAAATAACAACAGTTATTTTGTTTAAGTTTAAAAGATGAGAAGGTACGAGATGGAATCAGCATGATGGAACACTAACCAGAGTGTACATTAACCATAGAGTTTATTACAGCCAAGAGAGGGAGAGCGAGAGGGGGAGAGACAGAGAGAGGGTAAGAGACAGAGAAGGGAGACTAGAGTGAGAGAAAGGAGTAAGAGGAAGAGAGCATAAATGGGCAGGGTTCTGTCTTTTAAAGGGGTCCTTTACACTGATGTGCAGACTTAGTTCCCATGGAACCCTGGGCTGACCAGGGTACCCCCTCAGTGGATTCTTCCAGGAATCAGGGCCAGGCCAGTTTATTGCCTGAACCTTTCAATTTGTACTTGATGGAATCTCACTGGTTTCTGCATTGGGGTCCCAAGGCCCTTCTGTACCGGAGCAGTCACACCTGCAGAACAGCTGGAAGCCATACTCTTCAGTTCCGTTTTGCATCCAGGTGCCATTTATTTGTTCTGTATACAGTTTTTTGCTTTTGTCTTCTTCCATCCTCTTTCTGACTTACAAGACTGGTGCTGACAATCTGGAACAAACTCAAAGCACTACTTTTTTGTCTTTGATATTGGATCGCTTACCGGACTTCAAAGATAGGGCTGTAAGCATAGGCAAACAATTTCTAACTGCCTTAAAACATTTTACTAAAAAGAGGCAGCCTACTTCTGTTGCTCCCAGCCTGTGTAGCACGGGGGCAATGCATGCAGGCAGGGTCAGACTTGCCCTGGCATGCCATACAAGCATGGATTATACAGCACGCTTGTATAATCAGGTGGCTGGGATAGTGCAGCCTTGTTGTGACAATGTAACAAGACTGCCAGCCAAGAGGCTGGTGTGACTCAAAAGGATTACAAATGCTAAACAGATTATCTGGGGTGAATTGCTATGACTGGAAAAGTTAACAATCTCTTGCCCCAATGCTACAAGCTACCCCCTCCAATGATGGTGGATGGGGTTACCCAGGCCTGATCTGGGGACTGCTTGCCTTCAACTTCTGGTGGAGGTTTGGCTCTCAGAGGAGAAGCAGTGTTGTACAGCTGTAGCCAGACTTCTCTCCACCAGGGCTGCTCTGGTCATTCAGATCCAAGGGCTTGTAAATATCTGTTATCATATAACGGGGTTAGTAACAAATTACTATTGGTTAAGATAAGAAAAAAAAAAAACTGCTTTTAGTCTTGGAGGTTTTATACTGGTACAGGTTTCAACGCAAATTTAATGTTACTTGACCATATTAGTTTAATTCTGGTTTAAAAATTTTGTCTATTTCCCAAGAAAGTTGTGTATGCTTGTTTTGTTGGAAAGTTTTGTCTGTGTTTTCTGGTATGTTAATAAGTTTTGTTGGAAATGTGGAGCTGAAACAGAAATGGGTTTGGATATTTTTACTGTCTCTGCTGCTGACAGGAGCCAGTTACCACGCACTGATAGTATGGCTGCATTTATGGGCATGGCTCAGAAATTAACTCGGAGCTCTGGTCTCTGAATTCGGGTTAGCAGAAGTTCAGATGTCTCTTTGATGTAGATAACATTAAAATTATTTTATGCTGTTCTTTATTTGAAAGCTGGCTCTAGAGTTGGATTATGGCTCTTCCTTTGCTAGACTACTCAGGCATGCTCATTAAAGGTTTGCTCTCTGTCTCTCTGTCAGTCTGAGCTCCTGACACAGAGACAGAGAGTAGAAAACAAGACAGAAGAGCTAAAACATTTAGACTTGATTTATGTGAACATTCTCGACTTTAAAATTTCCAAGTTTATTTTCTTAGATATGTTTAAAATCTGTTAAAATAAAACTATCTAAATGGTTAAGAGTAGTACACTGAAAATTGATAATTTAAAAGCTATACATGGTTAATTTTAAATAAACTATATGACATGATTCCAATTTGGATTGTCACCATTTTTTTTTTTTTAGTCAGTCACATGGCTGGTTGCCATTTTCCTAGAGTTAAAAAGATAGATGTCACATGATTGAACTGCCATCTTGATTGGAGGTGACCATGTAAAACGGGCCTAATTAGGAGGCAACAATGAATTGCCAAGGTAGTTTGGATTGGCATAGGTTTTTAAATGGTAATTTTCATCTTGTCCTAAAAACAAGGTTTATGAAAAATTAAGATTTAAAATATTGAAGCTGTACCTCAGTGCTTATACTCAAGAATGTACCTTGTTCTGCCAGCTAAATATTATAATTTACACTTCACCCAGGTAACAATGGTTTTAAAGACATGGAGGGATCATAGGAAACACCTGAGGTTTGCACATGCATGGTAAGACTAGAGTTGCAAAGAGAGGCCAGTTACAAAGTTGGACCTTCACAATTTTAGAAATGCCAGTGCCAGGTGATGGTCATCAAAAGCAGCAGTCAGTGAAATAGAGCAGGCTGAGATCTAAAATGTAGGCTATGTATATGCTGTCAAAGGTAGGTTTGATATTGCAGGAAGAGACTTGAGAGATTAAAAAAATTTTAAGAACAGTTTTAAAATATTTAAATTTATCAGGCTATGGGACATTGTGCTTTTAAAACATTTTATATTTGGACTTAAAAAGCTAAAAATTAGGGTTGCAGCTATAAGCACCAAACACCAGTAAGACAATGATCTAAGCAGTCTGGCAAAGGACTTCGAACAGCTACTAACTAAGCCCATGGGTCTCAATTCTTTGGGGCTTGCAAAACCTTCTTTCAAGGGTAGCCTATGACCACCAGCATGTCAGGTGTTCGAATTGACAACAAGAACTTAGCCTAGCACATACCCATCCTCCTTCACCAGGGCACCCTCAGACAAATGTCAGCCAATCAGGGGTCCTGAACCTTAAAAATCCCTCACCCCAACATCTGCTATAATACCACCCCCTAACTGAGTTTGAGGCTCTCTGATTGTGGCAATGCATTCAACACACAGAGTCTGAATTTGAGCTTGAATAAAGGCTCTTTGCTTTCACATATATGATTTGGTTTTCATGTTGGTTTGGGGGATGCTCCATTATCTGAGCATAATGCAGACAACTGAGAAGTAAATGATTTGATAAGACACTTGTAAAATTCTTTAAGAGAGGGTTAAGAAATATTTTTTTAAAAGCCGGGCGTTGGTGGCGCACACTTGTAATTCCAGCACTCGGGAGGCAGAGGCAGGTGGATCGCTGTGAGTTTGAGGCCAGCCTGGACTCCAGAGCGAGTGCCAGGATAGGATCCAAAGCTACACAGAGAAACCCTCTCTCGAAAAACAAACAAAAAAAAGAAATATTAAAAAAAGTAATTCTTAAGTTAAGAATGAGAAATGTTAGTTCAGGTAGTTAGGACTCTGTATATTGCTATAATTAATGGCTTGAAATGGAAAAAAATAAATGAAGGGATAATCAACTTAGCTTTCATTGATATAATTCTGATTATAATTACTATCAGTTTGGTAATTGATAACTGTGCCAAATATGAACACTTGGTTAATAAGATACAAGCTTTAGAAATATTTACTATTGATAAACACAAGCCTTAGAAAGGCCTACTAATAAAAATAACTCAGACACAGACAGAAGAATTTAGACAAGTATCTGCCACATGACCGAATAGTGAAACTGAAGGGAAGTGGCCCAGTGTTATTAAAAAACCAACCTTAGTTTATCTAGTTACTATACAACAATGACCAGCATATGATAGGCACCCCAGAGGTTATAGAGAAGTTAAATGGAATCCTATGGAAATATTTGATTTGAAGAGAATTAAGGAAGTTTTCATTTCATATGGTATCTATTCAACATATATGAATCAGATGTTAAATTGGCATCTCAGAATATCATTATCTCATAGACTGGAAAAAAATTAGCTACATCAATATTAGAAGGTAGTCTTCAATTGCAATTGATAAAATGATGGAAACAGCAAGAAAGGACCATAGAACAATTAAATAAGCCTAGAGGTATTGGTAATTGCCAAGATCAGTTACTTGGTGAAGACAAAATCCTAAATTGCAAAGACAGTTTAAATATGGTGAGCATTCCTTGGCCCTATGTCATTTAACAGTTTTGAATACTTGGGACAAGGCAGAAGAATCAGGGAAGAGGTCTGAATCATTTACTAAAACAATACAAGGACTATATAAGGCTTCACTAACTGATTGATTGATTTAAGCTATAAATAGAATAGTGTCAAATACAGAACTGAGGAAAACATTGAATATTCAGTTTAGAAATGCTAATTCAGAATGCAAAAAGGTGATTAGGCCATTGAAGGCCAGGTGAACACCAATAGATGACTGAATTAGAAATACAGCTAATCAGGCAGTGGTTTCTAATGACTTTAATCCCACTGCATGGAAGGCAGAGGAAGGTGGATCTCTATGAGTTCAAGGTCAGCCTGGTCTACATAGTGAATTCCAGAACAGCCAAGGCTAGACAGAGAAACCTTGTCCTGAAAAACAAAAACAAAAACAAAAATCAGAAATACATTTGATACTGAATCTCACAATTATGACTCTGCTTTGATAGAAAAAGTAATGGCCGTTATAGGGATAGATACCTGTACAAATTAAAATTGACAATGCTCCAGCATATGTTTCTAGTGAAATAAAACAGTTGCATACCATAACATGAAGTATATTACGGTTATACCATAAAATCTTTTTTTAATCATTTTTTATTTGAATTAGAAACAAGATTGATTTACATGACAATCCCAGTTCCTTTCTCCCTCCCGTCCTCCCCTACCACCCCCAACTAAAACCCTACCTATCACATACCCTTTCTTCTATTCTTCACCTGACTCAACCTTTCTGCTCCCTCATGACCTTTGCATCCTTCCTCTTCTTCCCTTTTCATTCTTGTACCACAAAATCTTACAGCAAGCAGTTATAAAAAGATCTAATCACACTTTAAGAGATATACTTAATAAACAGGCATAATAAAGACCCTTGGAGATAGATTACATAGTGCTTTATTAACTTTAAATTTTTACAGTGCTAATGAAAAAGGAACAACAGACATTAGGTAGTAGCAAAAAGTGTTGAATTAAATCAGCCTGCATATTTTAAAGATAAGTTGACCTCAGACTGGAAACCAAGATATGTGTTACTTTGGGGAAGATATTGCTTTTGTTTCCACAGGAAAAGAAAAGGTATGGATTCCATCAAGATTGATAAGGATTAGATTTGAACAGGATATATCTGTTGAATACAAAAGGCAATATTTCATCCAATAGCTTTGATATTCAATCCAAACTAACTTAAAAGACTAACAAATGCCTTTCCTTTGTTCAGGTACAAAACATTAATATTAAAAGATAGTACTTTTTCTGTTGCCAAAAATTATTTTGCCTGAACACAGATACAATCTTCCAAAACTGGTACTTCCTAAAATTAGATTTGGGGCAAGGTATTGTTTTTGTCTTTCCAGGAGAATAAAAACATGGCTCTTTCTTGTAAATCCAAACATGATTGTTAAAGGGAAACCTAAAATCTCTGTCCCATTTAAGAAGAGCCACGTGGTATGGGACAAAGGAAAACTAAAATTAGGCAATTTTTCTAGCGCCATTAATTTCATTATCCTTTGTTTTATTTTGACTCTTTCAAACTTTTCTTTTTTTTCCTTTTTTAACTTAAATTAGAAACACTCTTGTTTTATATATCAATCCAAGTTCCTTCTCCCTCCCTTCTCCCATACTCCCCACCAAGCCCCATCCCATCCCTCTTCTCTTAAGGTATAAAATTTAAAATCTAATATATATATATATATATATATATATATATATATATATATACAGTGTCTGTGTGTGTGTGTGTGTGTGTGTGTGTGTGTGTGTGTGTTTGTGTTCTGTCATGGTATTAATGGTCTATAGATCATTAATTAATTCTAGAAATAAGTTTTGTCTACTTTGCTGTACTTGTTACATTTCTCCATCACTATGAAAGTTAATCACCATAATGCTTCTGTGTGGGTACCAGCTTGATATCTCCAGTATGTGATATCTTCAGCAATAGGGTTTTACTGTCATGTTCTGAAAAATGAGCAAGAGTATTTCTTTGAGGTCTCTGGTATTCCTCTGGCCAACAATTCTGAAGAGGTAACTCATTTCCAATACTAGGTTTTTATTTACTAGCTTTCAGTGTTTAATAAAGACATTGTCCTTATTTATGGGAGAAATCAATTTAAACTCTTTTATATATGTGTATAATTTATGAAGCTATAATTTCAGGCTTCTAAGTGCCTTTTTCAAAAGGTCTTTACTGTCTTTACTATTAGTTATCCCATCTATGACCTTTTTAAATTCTTTACCTATGACAGGAAGAACCTACAAAAATAAACATGGATACATGTACCCCAATTTATGACTGCCAATTCACATGTTCATATCAGATGAACTTTTTTCTGTTCTCTTTATATTGTACTATTAAAACTAAGTTATAAAAGCTATATGAATCCCGGGACATGTTGCTTTAAGATTTCATTCCTGCTGGGAAGTGGTGGCATATGCCTTTAATCCCAGCATTTGGGAGGCAGAGTTTGAAGCCAGTCTGGTCTACAGAGTGAGTTCTAGGACATCTAGGGCTACACAGAGAAACATTGTTTCAAAACAAACAAACCAACAAACAAAAAACCCCAAATGTTCCATTCCTTTTATTTTTAAGTAGTCCAGTATACTTAACATATTTTTGATTTCATATTTAGGAACAGTAGTAGTAGGTTTGGGTGATCAAAGAAAGGTTAGGAAATAGTACAAAGTCACTTATAAGTTTTGGTGTTCCATAGCCAACTGAGATGACAGTCACTTATGATATCAATTATATATTTCATGAAGGTTTGGAATTAAGGTGTCATGAAGACTCTAAAAATAAAGATAAGGGAAGAAAATGCTAATTATCATGGCTCCACCCATTTTCATTATATATATATATATATATATATAAAATATATATATATATTAAATTATAAAACTGAACTCTGTTACTATAGCCAATGTATACAAAGGAAGAAAAAATTGGAAGAAAAAATTATTCTCATTATTTACTTAGGTATTTAATGTCAATTGTAAATCTTTAGACTGTGATAAGAAAGTATTGAAGTTAGAGGTTAAATTGAGAAATACCCTAAGATGGTTGCATGTGTCCCAATTATAGCAGTTCTTTGTATCTGTATCTCATCAGCATTGATTGTGTGAAAACAATGTGAAACAGGCCTCCTTTGCATTAATATTAAGTTAATTTGATGACTATGAAAACTAAGAGAAAAATTTTAGAGGGAGAAACAGGGAAGACTAGTATTTTTAGTTTAGCACCTTTCATATTCTTTCAATATATACTGAAAGGAATTATTAATGATTCTATTTTGAAAATGTTATTTTATGTTGAAAATGTCACATATTAAGCCTCCATTTTAAAATTCCTCCTTGTATTTTATCTTCTTTAATCTTCAAGCAAAACAAACAGAACAGGAAGTATTTTCACATTTGATTTACATTTGAGAGTGAGAAATTAGGCTTAATTTTTCATATAGTTTTATACAATAAGTATGTATAGCGTAAACCAATACTAAGAAAACTATTGACTCTTAGAAAGCTAGGAAAATCATGTTGTGTACAGTTACAAGGACTAAAGGCAGCACCACATTATCACAGAAAAGTGCTTTAACACTAGCTACAGTCTCATAATATGTCACACTTCCACCTTAAAGTTAAAAGTAAATTCCATTCACAGTCATTACAACACCCTTTAAAATTCCCTGTGTTTTTAGACTCTGAAAATATTTTAAAAGAAATGTCTTCTGAATGAAATGCATAAATTACTTCAGAAACTAATTCTGGTGCAACTCTCAGGGTGGAGTCCTTGAATGGCATGTGTGAACCTGGGTTCAGTCCCAAATACAAAAACAAAATCCTGTTAGTTTCCAGAGCTTTATGATAAAACTATCTCAAGTAATTACTTTTTCTATTTTTAAGTTTTTCATCTGAGAAAAAAATATAGCTAACGAACTGACTTTGACTGAGTCACAGGTATGATTTTTAAATATTTTTTGTCATAATAGACTACAATTTCCTAAGATACAAAATAATTAGATTTCATGAAGTTTCTCTTAATTATTTATGAAGTTGCACAATCACTCTAAAATTACCCTTCTTCTGAATATATTGCCAAAAAAAATTTTAAAAGCAACATTTTACTTTATTTTTTCTAATTTTATGTGAACTACTGATAACTTGGAAATGTTTTTTTTTTCTGTCTACTGAGCTGATTATATTTTCAAATAGTGATTTATTTACTGACCTTTTGTCTCATCTCTTTCACTCCACAGATCCCAACTTCTATTATCATTTCCTGGGACTTGGGTGTGTGTATGTCTGGATGGGTAGAGATGTTTGTAACAAATTAAACAATATGAACTTACATTTCCATTGTTTATTATTTGCCTGCCCTCCCTTATGACAGACACATCAACTTTTAGAAATCAATGCATTCTTGAAAATTTTATGTCTCTGGGGGAAAAAAAAGGAAATGAATACTGCTTTACTCAACTTGCTAAAATTAGCATATTTGTGGGAGACATGATTGGAATTATTAACACTTTCTATTGCTTAATGGGGAACAAGGTCAGAGAAAATGAAATCTGGTACTAGTCAAGTTGGTATGCAATTTAATATAACAAAATAAACATATTAAATATCATTTTATAACTCAATGCTAACTGAACTCTGTGTGCAAGCTTACTTTTCTGCAAGCTTTGAGTGTAGGGATTTTATTAGCAATTTTAACCAGTGAATCTATCCATATTCTTTATTTATGCAAAGGAAATAGAGAACATGGTTCACTGCAGGAGTAGTGGGCTCTCTTCAACTTGCTATTGAGATATGAATGGTATTTCATGAGTGCCTATAGTGACTTCACTTATATTTCACCAAGCTTAGAATGTAGTTTTTAAAAAAGGAAAAGAATACCATCATGTTTGAAGGAACTCTTCAAATACAAACCAGACAAAAAAAATTGAGAGTGCCTCCTTGATACACTGATTCAGTCTCTGTGCCTAAGAAGTGATATGGAGAAAGCTGTATACTCAAATGGAAATGGAAATTAAAGGAATAAAAAGTGGATAACTGTTATACAGGAGTTGAATAACTGGTATAAAGGCGTTTTAGCAGCTGTGCTAAATATCTTCTTATCAAACATGCATACTTGAATATGGTTGTGGTATAATTTATAGAAACATTGCCCAAACTAAACATGCTGGGGGAAAAGAAGACCCAGGCTTAAGATTTGAGAGAAGCTATCAGGATATTACTGGAAAACAAGCAAAACAAACAAACACAAAAGAAGCAAAGAGGAAATCTTATAAACTACATATTTTTTGTGCAACTGTGTGGCCACTTTTAAAAATTGGGGACTGACTGTTTAGAAGGAAGATTTAGTAAAAAGACTATTGATGTACAAGTTTTATGAATTAACCTACACTTTAGTAATAGCACAACATAGCCAAGGAATTTATTATAGCCATCTATCAGGAGTATTTTTGGAGATGTAATTTTTAAATAAATATTTCTATTGAATAGATACATGATTAGTCTTATTCTGTAGTATATATACTTTTCCTGTGTAGCTACATTAAAAATGGATAGAAATGACAATTTGAATTTGAATATTTTTTTCATTTTCCTGGCAACTGATAATCAATACCTCCAAATTTATCTTCCATATTGTATTTTCCAGATATCATGAACTAAACTTTTCAAATTGTCCCTCTCCTATCTAATGACTATATTGTTTTATTTAGTTAATTTAAAACTCTTTGTGAATTCTCTACCTAATTATTTCAGTCAACATTTATTAATTTGTATTTAGAATATTAGAGAGGAATATAATTTTTCTGTAATTTTTTCTTTTTGTTTATTAAATCAGGAGTATTAAGAACTCATAAAGCTATATGTTATGTACAGCTACAATATTCAGAAATGATAACATCTGATATTGGGACTCATTCAGTCAAAATTTTAACATGCCATAACTTTCTCATGGCATTTTTTACTTCTGCATTCCTTAGCGTATAGATGAGTGGGTTGAGAAAGGGTGTTCCAATTGTATAAAATACTGCTACCATCTTGTCCATAGGAAAAGTAGTTGGTGGCCGTGCATATATGAATATGCAGGGACCAAAAAATAAGATAACTACTATTATATGAGAAGTGCAGGTAGAAAGTGCCTTTTTCCTCCCTTCTGCACTATGGTTTCTCAGAGAGTGCAGGATGACAAAATATGAGATCATTAAAATTACAAAACTGCTTGAGCAAATTGCACCACTGTTAGACACTAACAGCAGGTTTATCATATATGTATCCATGCAGGCAAGTTTCAATAAGGGTTGCAAGTCACAGCAATAATGGTCAATCAAATTGGGCCCACAGAAAGGCAGTCTCAATGCCAAAACAATTTGAGCAGTGGAATGTATAAAAGACCCTATCCAGGCAAGAACAATCAAGATGACACAAACCTGACGGCTCATGATTACTGGGTAACGCAAGGGTTTACAAATGGCTACATAGCGGTCAACAGCCATGAGGATAAGGACAAAGATCTCCATGCAGCCAAATAGATGGAGAGCAAAGACTTGTGTGATACATTCATTGTAGGAAATGATGCTCTTTTTAGAGATGGCATCGACAATGAGTCTCGGGGCTGTGGATGTTGAAAAGCAGGAATCAGCAAAGGACAAATAAAACAGGAAGAAGTACATGGGACTCCCAAGCGTCCGGCTGAACTTGATTGTCACAATAATGAGTGTGTTCCCCACCACAGTCCCCATATAGAAAATTAAGAATATTATAAACACCATTTTCTGCTTCAGAGGATCCCTCGTCAAACCTAACAGTATAAACTCAGTTACACTGCTGTTCTGCTTCATTGTGTCAGTCCATGAGAGGAAATCACAGGTCAGAAATGATCTGAAAAAGAGAAAAGTATACAATGCATACTAAATTTGGAAGTCAAATAACATCTCTCCAATGGGAAAATTGTCATTCTTGTTTTTTGGTTGTTGTTCTGAAAATTGATATTTTTCCTTACTAAACAGACTGCAATTCAAATAATGAAGGAGCCATAGATTTTTGAAAGTAAACATTAATTTTGGAGATGAAATCCTAGTAGTTAACCTTCTGAATTAAATGCCCCTTGTTAGTTTTATCTAAGATCTGTTCATGTTTAGTATGTTGACAACATTAAACAGTATTTTTGTCTGTTTAACACAATATGCTTTCATTTTGTTTGAATGCTGTAGTTACATAAAAAGACATTTACATGCTATATGTTTTGAACATTCAGGTACTGGTCATTTAAATACACGCAACTGCCAAAAGAGAAATAATGAACATAAAATTTTGTCTTTGAACAACAAACTTGTTTGCTTAGTGCAAAGTAAGAATGACTTACTTTCCCTAATTAAATCTATTCTGTTTAAATAGGTCTCAAAACCTTAGACCTGTTAGCATTTCAAGGCATTTTCATCAGAAACACTAATGTAAACATGGAGGAAAGAAGAGAAAATATCTGAAATAAATCTTAACTTTCCTTAATTTTCTGGTTTAAAGAAACATTGTTATTTCAGTTCATTATTGATATTTTGTAGAATTCATACTATTTTTATCTATTATGGAGGATTCCATACAATAACACAAACATACACACACATGTATGAATGCATATATGTGTACTTATATATGCATATATGTTTATTTGGATAATATATAATTGTTTTAAATGAATTATAGCATATATATTCTAACAATAGCACAGTCAAAACCAAAAAGCTACCAAAGTAGTAAATGTATTTATCAGATATACACATCTAAATTGATTTTAAAAGAGGTATTTTCGTTGTTGAAAATAAATATATGAGATGTACAGTTCCATGCATTTAGTTATATGTTCAGATCCCAGCCAGGGTGGTATCTTGATATAACAATGCTTTTAATAACTCTCTTTTAAACTATGGTGGTTACAAATAATGTGAGAAAGTCAAAGTCACACTTGTTAGTCATGTGAGGTCAAATGTCATGTCTTTGATGTGTAAAGGAGGCTACAACATCTGCACAATGACACAGAGAAGGTACTTACACTAGGCATGGCCACTCATTGGAACAATCTGTGCAGCCTTTTTAATGGCAACAAGGGTCAGAAAGAGAAAGAAAGTGGCACTACATTTAAAATAAACTTATGAAGACATACCTTAGGGGATCATTGGTCACACAGGTACATCACTGAACCATCATGGATCTTCAGATGTACATATGAGGCATTTTGGCATTTTTAAGATGAAATGAATCTCTGGAAATATCATTACATGAGTCATCTGCAAAGACACTTCTGAAACTGAGTATCCTTTAAATACTTCATACACAATTACCACGTGGACATTAACTGAAGGCTCACTTTGTTGGATGTATTCCAACAGCACTCTTTGTCTACTGTCTTAGCAAACAAAAGCATTTTGTGGTTGAATTAAGTAAAATGCATATTATCTATTTCTACATCTATTTCTATCATATGGGTAGGTCTAGGTGGGTAGACATATCTGCATATTTGTACAATGTAGAAAATTAATAAAATATTTATTCATATGAATTTCAGGTACATGGATACTCTATAAGCTAGATGAAGTGCTACCTACTTGTAATTCCAGCTTTTGTAATGCCATGTTAAATGGATGCAAGTTTAAGCCAAATGTGGTTGAATGTGATGCTTTTGACAACAATAACATGTACAAAGAAGCGTTTAAATACTGATATGAAGAAACTTCATAGGATTGATCAATGCCCTATGAACACAAATTAATCATATTTTATGATAGTTTATACTTAGGTGCCATTGAGAAAATCCATCTCTGTTGTAGCACATTTAAGGCAAAATCATCACCTTTTATAAAGTATTTTATGTAAGATCTAAAATGTATACTATTTTTAATATCTTTAATATTCTCATATCATCAGCCTAAACTTACTTAATAGTGACCATTTTCAGAGGTAATTTTATCACCTTAGATTGCAAAGCACTCCTTCAATAAAGCTCCTAAATGTATTAAACTTCAAAATTTCCAGGTATGTGTTGGATACCAGCCATTAAAGTTAATATGACTAATACGCTGCAGGTATAAAACATGATTAATTTAACATAAATTTTATCTGTTTGGTAAGAAATTATGTAAGATTAAAGATTGTGAAGAAGAAAATACCACAACATTGGGATTTATCTAATTGTATAGTACACATAACCGATTCCTCATAGTCACAGATAATTGAATAAATAAATGAATAAATTAGGGATAATAGAAAAAGCTCTACTGGACAGGACTTTTAATAATTTGTGTATATGTGCCCTCCAAGAATTGAAGCATAATTATTAATCTTAGTCATATGAACTGATCAAGGAACCTAGAGATACAGTGAGGAAGGGGAGAGAGAGTCCTTTCAGAGGATGAAAAGGATACTTATTTTCTCAAGTGATAGCCATTGACCAGAGTCATGTTAAGGCATATTGTAACAGGCACCCATGTATCAGACATGATAAAAATGGCACCATGATTATTTGGTATTTCATCCCAAACCCACAATGGTTTCTATCAATAATACCAAAGATAGCCAACTCTGGTAAGCATATAAAGACATGCCAAACCTTATAACACATTTTCATAATGCAAATTAATTTAGCCATTAGGAGTTTCCTAAAAAAATAAACACAGTAATGCCCATGATCCAGAAGTTTTCCTGCTGGCAACACATGCATGAGCTCTGCTACTCTTTTTGACTGATTCACACTAATATAACACCGATGGCCTTGAATTCACGGAGATCTATCTGCCTCAGTCTCTTGAATCCTGAGATTAAAGGTGTGTGCCACCACCACCCAGCTTCTATAGATAACTGGTGTATCTGGCTTTGCATTCTGATACTTCAGGCAATCTTAATTAAAATGTGAATAATATATCACCACAGTCATCTAGTATCTGTAGTTGTTATTTTGTTACCATTTATGAGAATAGGCCCACAACAATCAAGAAAGTGTTTAAAATTTTTCAACATACTAATTTTGATCCCCATGAATATACCAATGAATTCATTACTCATGAATGGGGTTGCTAGATTAGATGGCAGCTCTGTTTTTAAGTTTTAGAAGTTTTTAGTATTTTCCATAAAGACTGTACTGTCTACATGGTATAAACAGTTCCAATCATGGCATTTGCTCAAAATCTTCGCCATGACATGCCATCTTTAGTCTTTCAGTGTTGGTTACTTTTTAAATTTAATTTAAATTGTTTTAGAATTATAACCCTGAATACTGTAATTATAAAGTTTCTGTCACAAATTTGCATATTAACAAAAAACAAAATGATAAATTGAAAAGGATGTCTCAATAAATATGAATCTGAATCTGAATCATAACAAATAATTTTGAAAAATGCAACATACTAAACAAGATATTTTGAAAACTGATGTGAATAATAGAAAAAAGGTGGTAATATTTCCACAAACTTCTTTAAAATATAAATCTATTTAAAATTCAAACTACTTAAAATTTAAATTCTTTAAAAGTTAGCACATGTGCTTTAATCCCCTGATAATTGAACTAAATTCAACATAGATTCAATTTTTTTATCTGTCTTTTTGGCCTAAAGTTTTAGAGCTATTAGTAAAACATAGTTCTATAGAGAAATTCATCATCCATATGTTTTATAATGTTACTGAAAATCCATATTAAAAGTTGGCATCTTACCCATTTTAAAGCACACAATTCATTATTATGTCTAGTAGCACTGTTTGTAAATACTGAGTTCATCTAAATCAGAATTATTTTCATTTCAAAGGCTAGAAAATATTAAATGACTCATCATTGCTCCTCTCCAAAATAAAATCCCCAAAATAAAATAAAATAAAATAAGGAACACATACAAATTTCCAATAAGTCCACAAGAAATGTTGTATGTCAGACTTTTCCAGGGGAAATGCAACACATGCATGTCTACTCAGCCCAGCTATAGCAACCATGACTACAAAAGTATGATACCAGCAAAGTCCTATTTGGTAACCAATGAGATTTATTGGGGTTGCATTCAGAAATGTATTAGAGGAGTTGCTTACAGGGTCAGAAATGACTCAAAGACAGCTGTATCACAAAGCCTAACCCAGCCTGGTTGACAGTGCATTGAAGGGACTTTAGCCAGCCCAGACCTGATAAACATGCCTATGGTAGGACTTGCCCTTCTCCCCCATTCCTTCTGCCTTGCTCTAAAAACAGATTATATTCTTGAAGCTGGCCCCCAGGTATATTCCCTTGTTTACTCCTTCCATCTGAGTCTAACTACCAAGGTCTAGCTATCAGAATATTAAAGGCCAGCAATGGAATGCCCTCTTTGGTCACCTAATTTACATGCCCAGTCAAAATACCACCATATTCTAGCCCATTCTAACACAGAACTGCACTTCTTCTCTTAAAAATTATACTTGCTAGGTCATTTGCTTTTATTTTTCTGCCTGAGTCAGAAGGAAGTTACTTCAATTTTTCTTCCCTGCTTAATAAGTAATATATCTGTGAAAACAGGTATTTGGATGTGGTTTATTCCTAATCCAGGATCCGGAAGGGAACCCTTCCATGTATGGGGTCTCCTTCACTCACAAAAGTCAAAACCTTGGGGGTGTATTGCACCTAAAGGCAGATCAACAGGTAAAAGCATTTCCATTTTTAGGTTCCTGAGTGTTTTAAAACTCTTCTTGGCAGCTGGAGTGGTTTCTGTTTCTTCAGGCAGCAGGACTTGTCTAAGTATTTGCAGCTTGCTGTATCTAACAATGATTCTCAGTAGATTCTTTTTTTTTTTTTACTCTTGAGAGGAGGGCCTAGAGAATTTGGTCAGTTTCAGGAACTTCTTATAGTTATTTTGTGTTATTTACTTTCTGTCTCAGTGTGCTCCTTTGCAGGATGGACTGTCTCTGGGGAAACTGTTACACAGCATAAAGTGTTCAACATCAACAGTTACTGGAGAATACAAGTCAAAATTGCAAGGAGACACTATTTCAATCCAATTACAAACAATTTTATCAACAATACTAAAGTTTAAAAAGACTGGTAAGGATATAGAAAAAATTCAACCATTGTAGATTATTAAGGGAATATACTTTAATGTAGCCATTATGAAGACCTGCTTGGAAAATTTTTTAAAAAGATGTAAAACTTCCCATAACACGGAAATAACACAATTGAGTACATATACACATGAAAAGACATCATTATGTCTAACGAGATATCAGCATCCCTATGATTACTGTATCATAACCATGTATAATTTTAATTACTCATAAAAAGAGAAGCATGTGTTTGAATACAGCAAGGTATTATGGCATATTCATATAAAGTTTATTGCACATATTGCTAAATGTAGAAGATTAACAAAATTGGCTTTATAGTGATATCTGTCTTCACACAGTAATTTGACAAATGATTGTTCCTTTTTGCCTTCCCAGAAGGAGTATTCAGCATTAATGATGTAAACACTGGAGTCTGGGGAACGTCATTTTCTAATATGTCCCCTTATTTTCAATTAAGAAATATGAGCTGGGTATTCAGAAGAAACTCTTCTTTGATTTGTCTTCTTAGACTTTGGGAAAACTGATGATGAAAGGATGGGTATCAGCTCAGGATCACTGAGATAAAGTTTAGCACAGAGGAGATGTACTTGCCCCAGAGGAAGAGAGGGCATGGAATAAAAGAAAAAACAGGAGATGTAGGAGAAGAGAGAAAGAGAATGGGAGATGGAAAAGGGAGGAAGGAATATTTTCATGGAATGGAGGACAAAGTACTGCCTCTTGATAGAAAGGAGACAGACTTGTCCAGAGGAAAATGGTAACTTATAAAATTCAAAGAGGAAAACTTGTGTTAGGATGGCATGCTTAATTTTAATTGGGCATGTTAATTATGTGAGAAAAAGCAGCTTTTGATTGCTGGACTTCAATACTTTGATTGCTGGCCCTTGGTAGTTAGTTTCAGGAGGAAGAAGTGGCAAAGCACAGAAATAGACCTTGGTGGTTCGCTTGAGGAATATAATCTAATGGTATTTTAACAAGGCAGAGGGAATACGGAAGAAGGGCAAGGCCTGAGAGAGACATGTTCACCATGCTCTGGCTGGCTAGAGTCCCTTCAATTATAATTAAGGTACTAATTTGAGATGCACTTTAAACTTTAAACACTGATAAAAGGACATTCTAGTTAGTTTTATTTTTATGTGTATGGATGTTGTATCTTTATATATATATATATATATATATATATAATATATATATATATATATTTATCTGTGCATCGCATGTGTGCAGTGCCCTTGAAGGAGGCACTGTAATTCGAGTTACTGATTGTGAACCAACAGGTAGTTGCTAGGGAACAAGAACTTAAACAAGAAATTATGGGGATGTTTCCCACTGAAACTCTAACAATATATTCATAATCCACAAAGGTTTATGGTCATTTTGAGATGAAAAAATACATTTAGCTCACCTTTAAGATTCCTCAATGTATATAATGTACAGAATAAACATTTCTATTACAAAAGGAAGGAACAGGTCTGTAGAAAAGAATGAGTCAAAACAAATTGAAAACAATGTTGAACAAGAATAAAATCCTATAGGTTTCTTCCAGAATGTAGCAATAAGCTGTAATGATATCTGTTCCAATGGATTTGAATAGCTCGATTCCCAAATCCATGTCTTTTGTTCCACACAGGTTCTGTCTCTTTAGCCAATAACACTATTTTCCTACAATTTCCTTATATGAAATTCACTATTATCAGAATTGCAAAACCCTGTCATCACCAGCACAACTTAGAGTTCATGCCCCCAGTGTCACACATCACCTTGGAAGAAATTCTGCAGAATGTATCCCACTTCTTTGCTTTATCTTCAGGTCTTTTATAAGAAAGCTTAGTGCAAAGGTCTATTGTACATGTGCATACACAGAAGCAAAAATCAACCATGACGGATCTGAGCACAGGACTTCAGGTTCTGTGAGTAAGTAACTACCTGCTGAGTCCATCCAACAGCCATGTTTCCTGACAATCTTTCCATTTATAAAAACTACAGAATATTTCTTTCTTTTTTTTTTTCCAAGACGTGGTTTCGCTGTGTAACAGTGCTGGCTGTCCTGGAACTTGATTTGTATATCAGGCTGGCCTTAAACTCACTGAGATCCACCTGACTTTAATGAATTCTGCTGCCATATTAGGTCCCCCAAATAACACACAGAGCTTTGTATTAGTTACAATACTGTTGACCAATAACTAGGATTTCTTATTTTCTAGCTCAGTCTTAATTATCAACCATAACTACTAACCTATATATTTTATAAGGAGTTATCATACTGAGGACACCGGCCTTATGCATCCTTTCTTCCTGGCGATCACATGGCTACTCCTCCCTCTATTACATTTCCCAGAATCCTCTTCAACTTCTAACCGCACCTATCTTGCTTTCCTATTGGCCAATAGTGCTTTACTTATCAACCAATAAGACAAACATATACACAAAAGGACTTCCCCCATCACTCTAACTCCCAAGTGCTAGGATTAAAGGCATGTGCCAACACTGCCTGGCCTGTTTTCTTCTTAAAATAATCATAAAATCTATGGAGACTTACATTGCTTGTTTGCTTATTCACCTTCAAAGTCCTGAATATGATTAATATTTTGGGGCTAGCATTCATGTATTTGTTATCAGTGAGGAAATAACTGAAAGATTATTTAATTCTCAAAGTGCTTTGTATGTTAAAGAGAGCTGTATAACTTTAAAAGACCATTTAACAATGATTTGTGAATATATAACAGAAAACTATTATTAAACAGAATGTGTGTGTGTCAATGGAATTTCAACGAGACAGTATCAAGTAAATTATTTGTACTCTTAATTAGAATCTCATTTACAAAGTTCTCATTTCTCAGTAAAAGTGAGAGTGAATACTACATGTTTCTAGGGTTAGGGTTAGGGTTAGGGTTAGGGTTAGGAAGAGCTTAAGCTATGATGTTTCTTGTAGTCTCAATCAAATAAGGGTACAATCAGTTTCCATTTATCATGGCACTATTTCTATTAGACATCATGTTTATTTTATTTATGTGAGCCTTAGTTCCTTTAATGAATTCAATAATATTGGCCATGATACATTGGATAATTTTTTAAAAATGTAGCTTTTATCCTTTCTTTTTCTTTTTTAACACTGCCACCTTAACCTCATGAGCATTCTGGCATCTGAGCAAAGCATTCATTAAATGTAATGGTCCATGTCTGGCACTGGTGTGCTTTAATTTGAACCACCAATTTTCATGATGAGTTTTCAACACAGACGATATGAACAATACATAAAGTTAAAAAGTCTAAAAGAAATTTTAAAATGCTTAGTCCTTGCTAATTGTCATTAGTAGTTCAGTGTCTCATTATTATTAGAGCATTCCAGTATTTTGATGCTATGATTTTTAGGCAACATACAAGAATCAGAAACAGAAAACTTTTATAAAATGTTCTACCAGAGGCACCATAAAGTGTTGAGGACTCCTCACTGACACCCACGTAAAGGGGGTATGGGTCAGTCCCACGCTGTCCTCTAAGCCATCAGTCTGGAGTCCATGAGCTGCCCCTTGTTCAGGTCAGCTGTTTCTGTGGGTTTCACCAGCCTGGTCTTGACCTCTTTGCTCTTCACTCCTCCCTCTCTGCAACTGAGTTCCAGGAGTTCAGTTCAGTGTTTAGCTGTGGGTGTCTGCCTCTGCTCCTATCAAGGCACTTGATGAAGGCTCTAGGATGGCATATGAGGTAGTCATCAATCTCATTATCAGGGAAGGACATTTAAAATAGCCTCTCCATTATTGTTTAGATTGTCAGTTGGTGTCATCCTTGTAGATCTCTAGAAAATTCCCTACTGCCAGATCTCTCCTCAAACATACAATGGCTCCCTCTATTATGGTATCTCCCAACCTATTCTCTTATATTCTGACCTGACTCAAACTTCCTACTCACACATTTCCTCCTCTTACCTTCACTTCTCCCCCTCATTTTCTCCTAGCTCTCTCTCCTGTCTCACCAATGCTCCCAATCTGCTCAGGAGATCCTGTCCCCTCCTACTCGGGAGTACCATGCATGTCTCTTTTAGGGTAATCCCTGTTTAGCAGCCTCTCTGGTGGTATGGATTGTAGGCTGCTCCATGTCTAAAATCCATAGATGAGTGAGTACATACCATGTTTGTCTTTTTGTGACTGGTTTACCTCACTCAGGATGGTTTCTTGTAGTGCCATCCCATTTGCCTGTGAATTTTAAGATGCCATTGGTTTTGTTTTTTTTGTTTTGTCTTGTTTTTGCTTTTGTTTTTTCCTGAATACTACTCTATTGGGTAAATGTGCCAAATTTTCTGCATCCATTCTTCAGTTGAGGAGCATCTGGGTTGCTTATAGGTTTTGGCTATTACAAACAATGCTGCAATGAACGTAGTTGAGCAGATGTCCTTGTTGTATGAAGGTGAATCATTTGGGTAGAATTGTTGGCTCTTGTGGTAGACTGATTCTCATTTTCCAGAGGAATCTCGATAATGATTTACAAAGGGGCTGTACATGTTGGCACTCCCACCAGCATTGGAGGATTTTTCCCCTCTCTTCACATCCTCTCCAGCAGAAGCTCTCATTGATGTTTTTGATTTTAGCCATTCTGATGGGAGTACTATGGAACTCAGAGTTGATTTGATTTGCATTTCCCTGATGGCTAAGATGTTGAATACTATCATAAGTGTCAATCAGCCCATTTAGACTCCTCTACTGACAATTCTCTACCCCACTTTTTAATTGTATTATTTAGTGTTTTCTTGAGTTCTTTGTAAATATTCGAGATCAGCCCTCTGTCAGATATGGGGTTGGTGAATATTTTTGCCCATTCTGTGGGCTGCTGTTTTGTCTTATTGACTGTGTCCTTTGCCTAACAGATGTTTCTGAGTTTCAGCAGGTCCCATTTATTAATTGTCAATCTCAGTGTCTGTGCTATTAGTGTTATATTCACGAATCAGTCTCCTGTACCAATATATTTAAGGGTCTTTCCCACTTTCTCTTTTAAGAGGTTCAGTGTGGCTGGATTTAATTATTTATTTATTTTTTATTTTATTTTTGTTTTTTCCAGACAGGGTTTCTCTGTGTAGCTTTGGAGCCTATCCTGGCATTTGCTCTGGAGACCAGGCTGGCCTCGAACTCACAGAGATCAGCCTGCCTCTGCCTCCTGAGTGCTGGGATTAAAGGCATGTGCCAACAACACACAGCTGTGGCTGAATTTATATTGATGTCATTGATCCATTTGGACTTAAGTTTTGTGCATGGTGATAGAAATGGCCAGCATCCGATTATGCCAGCACCATTTGTTGAAGATGCTTTGTTTTTTCCATTGTGTAATTTTAGTTTCTGTGTCAAAAAATCAGGTATTCATAGGTTTGTGGGTTAATATCAGGATTTTCAATATGATTCCATTAGTCTACCTGTATTTTTTGTGCTAGTACCAAGCTGTTTTCGGGACTATAGCTGTATAATAGAGTTAAAGTCCGGGATGGTGATGCCTCAGGAAATTCCTTTATTGTATAGTGTTGTTTTGGCTATCCTGGTTTTTTTGTTTTTCCATATAAAGTTGATTATTATTTTTTCAAGGTCTGTGAAGAATTGTGCTTGGATTTTGATGGGGATTGCATTGAATCTGTAGATTGCTTTGGCAAGATTGCCATTTTTACTATGTTGATCTTACCTATCCAAGAGCATGGGAGATCTTTCCATTTTCTCTTATCTTCTTTAATTTCTTTTTCTTTGTTATAAAGGTCTTTCACTTGTTTGGTTAGAGTTACCTCAAGATATTTTATGTTGTATGTGGCTATTGCAAAGGGTGGTGTTTCTATGATTTCTTTCTCAGCACAATTATTGTCTGTATATAGTAGAACTAATGGTATTTTTAGGTAATGTTGTATCCTGCCACTTTGCTGAAGGTGTTTATCAGCTCTAGGAGTTCCCTGGTAAAGTTTTTCTGGGTCACTTATGCAAACTATCGTATCATCTGAAAATTGTGAAATTTTGCCTTCTCACTTTCCAATTTGTATTTTCATGGTCTCCTTTTGTTGTCTTATTGCTCTAGATAAAACTTCAAGTACAATATTGAAGAAGTATGGAGAGAGTAGAGAGCCTTGTCTTGCTCCTGATTTTAGAGGAATCACATTGAGTTTTTCTCCATTTAGTTTGATATTGGCTGTTGTTAAACTGTACATTGCTTCTGTTATGTTTAGGTATGTTACTGTTATCCCTGATCTCTCCAGAACCTTTATCTTAAAGGAGTGTTGGATTTTGTCAAAGGCTTTTTCAGCATCTAGTGAGATGATCATGAGGTTTACCTTTGCAGTTTCTTTATAGGGTGGTTTACATTGATAGATTTTCCTATGTTGAACCATTCTTGCACCTCTGGGATGAAACCTACTTTATTATGGTGGGTGATTTGTCTCATGTATTTTTGGATTCAATTTGACAGTATTTTTGCATCAATGTTCATGAGGGATATTGGTCTACAATTCTCTATCTTAATTGTGTCTCTGTGTGGGTTGGGTATCAAGGTTATTGTAGCCTCCTAAAATGATTTTGGCAATGACTCTTCAGCTTGTATTCTGTGAAACATTTTGAAGAGTACTAGTATTAGCAATTCTTTAAATTTCTGGTAGACTTCTGCACTGAAACCATCTGGCCCTGTGAATTTTATTTTTATTTTTTTATTTTTTTGGGGGGTAGAGATTTTGATGACTGCTTCTACTTCATTAGGGCTTAGAGATCTATTTAAATTGTTTATCTGTTCTTGATTTAATTTAGTAAGTGATAGCTAGCCAGCAAATTGTCCATTTCCTTTAACTTTTCAAATTTTGTGGAGTACAGGTTTTCAAAGTATGACCTGATGATTCTCTGGATTTCCTCAGTGTTTATTGTTGTGTCCCCCGTTTCATTTCTTATTTGGTTGATTCACATGCTCTCTCTCCCTGCCTTTGTTAGTTTGGATAATGGTTTGTCTATCTTATTGATTTTCTCAAAGAACCAAATCTTTGTTTCATTGGTTCTTTGTATTGTTCTCTTTGTTTCTACTTTATCGATTTTAGCCCTCAATTTAATTATTTCCTGGCATCTACTCCTTTGGGATCAGTTTGATTCTGTTCTAGAGCTTTCAGTTTTGCTGTTATATCTCTGGTGTGACTATTGTCTAGTTTCTTCAGGTGGGAAACTAGTGGTATGTTTTTTCCTCTTAGCACTGCTTTCAAAGTGTCCCATAAGTTTGGGTATGTTGTGTCTTCATTCTCATTGATTTCTAGGAAGTCTTTAATTTTTTATTTCTTCTTTGACCCAGGAATGGTGCAGTTGCACATTGTTCAATTTCCACGGGTTTGTAGGGTTTCTGAAATTTGTGTTGTTGAATTCTAACTCTAATCCTTGGTGATGTGATAGGATACAGAGGGTTAATCCAATTATTTTGTTACTGTTAAGGTTTGCTATGTTGCCAAGTATGTGGTCAATTTTAGAGAAGGTTCCATGTGGTGCTGAGAAGAATATATATTCTTCTGTGTTTTGATGGAATATTCTATAGATGTCTATTAATCCCAATTGGGTCATAACTTCTGTTAGTTCCTTTGTTTCTTTGTTAAGGTCCTGTCTGGCCATCCTGTCAAGTGGTGAGAGTGGGGTGTTGAAGTCTCCCACTGTAAGTGTGTGGTGTTTAATGTGTGATTTGAGTTTTAGTAATATTTCCTTTATGAATGTGGTGCCTAGGTATTTGGTGCATAAATGTTTAGAATTGAGACTTGATCTTGATGGATTTTTTTCCTGTGATGAATATGAAATGACCTTCTCCATCTCTTTTGATTAATTTTGGTTTGAAATCTAATGTGGTAGATATTAGAGTAGCTGTACCAGCTTGCTTCTTAGGGCCACTTTATTGGAAAATCATTTCCCAACCCTTGACACTGATGTAATGTCTGTTTTTGAAGGTGAGATGTGTTTCTTGTATGCAGAAGAAGGATGGATTCTGTCTTGGTATCCATTCTGGTAGCCTGTGTCTTTTTATAGGTGAAATAAGACGATTGATAATGAGGGATATTAATGACCATTGATTGTTTATTATTATTTGTTTTGGATTTATTTTGGTGGTGGTATTTTATGTGACTTTTCCCTCTATTTCTGGCTTTGGAAAAGTCAGATTATCTATTGCCTATGTCTTTCTGAGTGTAGTTACTTCCTTGGATTGGAGTTTTTCTTCCAGTAATTTCTGTAGAGCTGGATTTGTGTATATGCAGTACATAAATGTGCTTTTGACATGGAATATATTATGTTCTCCATCTATACTGATTGAGAGTCTTGCTGGGCTGGCATCTGTGGCATCTTAGTGTTTGTAGAACATCTATCCAGTACCTTCTGGCTTTCAGTGTTTTCATGGGGAAGTCATGTGTAATTCTGATAGGTCTGCCTTTATATGCTACTTGGTCTTCTCCTTCAATGCTCTTAATACTCTTTCTTTATTATGTATTTTTGGTGTTTTGATTATTATGTGGTGAGGAAACCTTTTTTTGCCCCAGTCTATTTGGTGTTCAGTAGGCTTCTTGCACTTTCATAGGCTTGACTCTTTCAGGTTGGGAAAGTTTTCTTCTATGATTTTGTTGGATATGTTTTCTGTACCTTTGAGCTTGGCTTCTTTGCCTTCTTCTATACCTATCATTCTTAGGTTTGGACTTTTCACATTGTCACATATTTCTTGGATATTTTGTGTTAAGTGTTTGTTGGATTTAAGACTTTCTTTCATTGGTCAATGTATTTCCTCCAGTTTATCTTCAGCACCTGATATTCTTTCTTCAATCTCTTGTATTCTGTTGGCTATGCTTGCATTTTTAGTTGCTGATCATTTACCCAGCTTTTCTATTTCCATTATTCCCTCAGTTTTTGTTTTCTTTATTGTCTCCATTTCAATTTTCAGGTCTTGAACTGTTTGAATTGTTTCCTTAATCTGCTTGATTGTTTTTCTTGTCTTTCTTTAAGAGATTTGTTGATTTCTTACATTTTTTGTTTTGTTTTGTTTTTTCTTCCATTTCTTTAAGGGACTTTCTCATATCTTCTTTGAGGGCCTCTATCATTTTCATGAAGTTGTTTATAAGGCCATTCTATTCTGTTTCATCTGTGTTGGGATGTTCAGGTCTTGCTGGTGTAGAGTCCCTAGACTGGTGGTGTCATATAGGTCTTATTGTTGTTGGATGTGTTCTTATACTGTTATATTTCTGTCTCTTCTTCCAGTGGCTATAGGTTGGGCCTTTCACTCTTCTGGTGCATATGGATTCAAGCATCTATCCTCTCCTCTCTCCCTGATGATGTAGTAGCAAGACAGGAATGGCAGCTGATGTTGCCTGCTTTGGATTGCCTCTATGTCCCTGTCCATGATTCGGTGACAGGAATGGTCTGGGGGCCACTGCTGGTCAGGAGACTCAAAGACAGATTGGCTGCAGGAGCTCCTGGCACTCACTGCTCTACCAGAAGGTGTAGGGGCAAGGTAGGAATGGTTACCTCCAGATCTTTCTGCGGGATTTGGTGGCAGGAAGAGTCTGGCCAAAAATACACATTTTTGAATGTTGGGGTAATAGTTAAATTCCCATGGGTTTCATTTTACCATTTTCTGTATGTCTAATAGTCTAGTAAATGTGAAGTAAGAAGAACCAACACATATTTGAATTGGGATTTGAAGCACAGAATCAAATCCCAGGCAACATCTTCCATAGTTATACACAGATATAATCCTAGCACTTAGCTGTGAGTTTGAGACCTGTGTGTGCTTCACAACTTCATTTTAACCAAATAAAATAGGACAGGACACAACAAAATAATTTAACTATTTTAAAGAAGAATAATTCTAGCTACTTTCCATTACACAAATATTAAAAACCTAGAGACAGATTTGTGGTTTCAAGCTTTAAACTGAGGATCAGAGAAGGAAAGCAGCCAAGACAGAAAATTTTACCTCTACCCAGCTGAAATAGCAATCCTGTCTCCATGCATCCTCAGAGTTAAAGTTCTAAATTCCTGTCTCTTCCTCCTTATATTTATTTCTCTGCCCAGCCATATCCTCCTATATCCACCTCCCTACTGCTGGGATTAAAGTCTTATGATCCCAACTGCTGTGACCAAAGGCATGACACCTCTGTGGTACTCTTCCCTCTTATGTAAGCCAAGATGACTTTAAACTCAGAGATTTATCTTCCTGAATCCTGAGTTTAAAGCTGTGTGCCACCATTGCCTAGTTTCTACAGCTGACTATTGAGGCTGGATTAGCTTTTAGATACTTTGGGCAATCATAAAGAATATGTCACCACAACTTTATATTTTGTATCTGCATCCCATTCTTTAGTTCCAGTTTAGACTTTTAGGAGGTAAAATATGGAAATCTGTTGTGATTTTTATTTGAAATGGTCAGACAGATATCAACATGCATTGCAATGTTCATTTTTGTCAAGGATTTTATCATATATTGTGAATGTACATTTATTTTTTTTATAATTTAAAAGTACTGGCTATGAGTCTCTCCTCATGTATATTTGTGTGCTTAGCAGTTTTAATGTTACAGATCTTTTGTCATTTATTTAATATGTGTATAAATATATACACTTGAATATATGTATGAATTCATATGTGTATGTGGAACTCATTTACATATTTTGAAAAACACAAAACTACTCATTCTATATCCAATTACCTTATTAGAAACTGTTCATATATTATTTGTGCAACCTGTTGAGATTAGAGCTGAGTAGATAAACAAAACCATCCACAAAACCACTGAAAGCCTGCAAAAGCTGAAATGATTATTCTCATCCTCTTGTTTGCTTGTTATTATGATGAGGATGACATATCCACTTCTCTGCAGAGTTTTAAATGTCTAATGGAGTATCAATTACTTGGAATCACTAGAAGGTACAGACTCCTAAAATGTGTTCATGTGGTTCAACCAAAGATTTGTAACCTCTGACTGGCATTTACCCTGTCTTTTGTCTCAGTTCTACCAATACTGCCTCATTTTCTTTCTATGATGTTGGGTATAGAGTGGAGCAGCAGATTGCAGTTGACTTCAGAGTTTCAGCCCAGCAGGATTCAAATATCTAAATGGTGAATGTCAGATAGGCAAGGCCCAGGTACCACAGACTCTACAGTGTCTTTTCCTTCTGCTGTGCCTTAATATGTTTGCTGCTGCCATGTTTCTCTGGTATCTGGCATTGTGTGGATGGGTGTTGAGTGATCCTCACTGCCTTTAATGTAGGAAGTTTATCTCATGGAAACATCCCATCCTACTGGACATTTTTACCTGTGGATTATTATGAGGATGAATTCTCCCTAAGCTGTACTATCTAATTGGTGATAATGTTAGTTTAAACAGAGTTTTGATGATAAAAAATAAAACAAAGAAGAGTCACACAGCTAGAATGCATGAGGTTCTATAGAGAAGTCAGATGGACTGTGGCTTAATTTATTGGCTAAGAAAAATAATTGAGTCCCAGTAGCCCAGCTATCATAAATTCTTTTAACATTAATGTTGGGAAATTTGTTCACAGAATTTGGAGTGCATCACAGCTGAGACAAAGCTTTGAAAATTACTTAAAGTTAGCCTAAGTTGTTTTCTTCAAATAACTATGAGGAAAAAACCCAAGAAAGCAATCTAGATATAGGGCAAGTGTCTTTGCCCTGCTCCAAATGATGTGACAAACATTAATGACTCCCCATGGGAGTCCTCACCCTTTCTGAGCAGTGGGTGGGGCAGAGGGGAGAGTGGAGGACTGGAGGGAGAGGGAACTGGGATTAGTATATAAAATAAGACTATTTTAAAATAAAAAGGAAAACATTCTAAGGTTTTCAAATTGAACATAGTTCAATGAGGAACTCTTTAAGGTCAGGGAAGAAGAACAAAGCACCCAATTACCATTTCCTGATGTAATTTCCTTTCTAGGATTTGTTGATGTACATAGGTGATGATTAATTCATTTTACTCATTACTGCCTTCAATCTCCTGATATAAAATAATCTACTGATGAGTGGGTATGCTCCCAAAAGATATAATGTAGAACTGACTGACTGTTTTTCATGTATGAGGGTTTAGGTTTGTAATTCCTTTAAGATTCCTTATAATATTATGTTTCAGTTAATTGGCCCTTCCTTTGTTATTGCAAAACACAGCCTGCTAGTGGAAGATCTGACTGAGAAGAATATCTTTCTTGCCTACACAGTTAATCTAGAACAAGTTGCTTGGGTATGAATGTACATGGGTTCTTGTGATAATTTGCTTTTCACCTACAATATGTTAAGTGTTTAATTATGTAAGGGGTATGGAAGACATACTTTTTATTTGTATTTATTGTATTCCTTCATTTGAAAAGCAAAATATAACCCTAATGTAATTTTTATATTGCCTGAAAGATTGCAGGGGTACATAAGCTGTAATGATAAGAATAAAGATAATGTTAAAGTGAGTTATAAGGAAAACACCCAAAAATAGTTAGAATGAAAATATTTATAAGATAAAATTAGGAAGAGAGCATCAGGATAGTTAGAAAGAGAAGGAAAACATCAAGAGATACAGAAGGGACAATGCTGGATAGAGATAAGGAAAGAGAATATAGAATACACAATGAAGAATACAGAATAAAGAAGGAACTACCAATAGAGTGTGTCATGGTCTTTTTCCCTTAACCCCTTCAGTTAGAAAAGTCTAGTACATGTCCCAAATTGCTTCCCTTTAATTTCTGTGCTCTGGGGGATGGCACCTAGGCAACAGAATCACTATGTAATTTAGATTCAAGCTACATAAACTGTGGTAAAGGAACTGTGGCTTAGGAAGTTGAAACAAATTGAAATGTGCTGGAAATTTTAGATGCAGTCCAAGATCAGAATATACAAGAATCAAAATTTAATTAAAAATCATGAGCAATGGATTTGAGATGTTGCTGACAGTACTTCTTTATAATGTGACACTTCACTGTTATCTTGTTGAAAGCCGCCAAACATTACCTGTGTAACTTACCTTAGTGTTGAGGCCATTGTATATTATTTGAGAAGAAATATATTGGTTTGTTCACAGAAAACAGACTTATTTCCTTTCATTTCTCATGATGAAAGATGCCAATTAACATAGTTTTAAATCATAGATCATCACTACTATGTCTAATTTAAAATTTTTCTCTTTGAGGTACCAAATTGAATTTCATAAAAATTTATTCAATGATTAAAGTAGGGGACCCAGATCTTGCAACACAGGGCAGGTAGGAAGACCACCAGCTCAGTAAGGTCTACATCATCAGCAATCATAGGAAAACATTCATTACTGTTGCCTACACACAGTTGAACTTTGAGGTCAAGGGTGCTCTCACTAATCTGGTGGGAGCTATTAGGACCAATTACAATGACAAATATAATCAAAATTGGACCATTGAGAAGGGAACATACTGGGTTCTTATCTGTGACTCTAATTGCCAAGCTGGACAAAGCAAAAGCTAATAACATACAAGTAACCTATATTAAGTGTGCAATGCTATGATTTATGTACATAAATATAAATTACAAAATTAAAAACAATAAATGGGTAGTGGCAGGGAAGAATCTTACTTTCTACAAAATCTTGCCAGTATTTGTTATTTGTTACTGAAACACCATACATTCAGCTGACATTTAGCACCTCATTATGACTTTGAGCTGCAATTTTCATGACCGTAGTTGCCGTTGAAAGTATTTTTATTTAGCTTTTTGCAGAGTGTTATGTCTTCTTTTGAAAACCATACATTCAACTTGGCAGTTATTCAATTTTTATTTTTATAAATTTATATCTAAGAAATTTGAATATATTTATCATATACCATTTTTATTTTGTACATCTATCTAGTAAAATGTCTAATTCAGGTTTAAAATATTTATCTTCTCAAACACTTATATTTCTTTAGTTGTTGATATCCCAAATCTGTACTGTAACATTTTAAAAAGTGTTGTACATATTGTGTAGAGACAGAATAATACTGGTCTTTGTATATTTGAAATTTTGTCAATAAAGACTTGTTCTCATCAGCTCTATCCATGTTTATGTCCTCAGAGCCTTTTCTTCTAAGAGAAACAAACAACCAAAAAAAAAAACATTAAAATGTTTGTATTGAACAGTAGTAATCTCTATAAAGCACAAAATAGCTGATCACTAAAAGCACTCTTCATCATCAAAAGCAGTGTCTCAGGGAAATTTATCAAATAGATATAACAATAATTAATCAATAGAATTTGTCTAATTTTCTATACTATGTTTGTAAATTTGGCATCCTTTTCTGGTTTCTAGCTATTGGTGAGGGGACCAGCACTCGCATGAATATACATTTATGAATAGACACAAACACATTCTAAAAAATATTTTTAAAAAGAAAGACCACTAATGATAGTGGGATAAATGACATAGAGAGGACAAGATAGACACATGGTTACGGGGTTATCACATGATCTGAGTGTGCAAGACTGGAGCTGGGTTTCTGATCTTAAAGATGAAGATGGAAATCAAAATTCATATTCCTAAATCTCACTTATATCCACTCCAGCAGGCATATGTGCAAATTCCCCAACTGCCATTTATCTTGGAAACTAAAAGTTAATAGTCTTAACCTTCTCTGGACAAATGTAATTTATGGTTATTACCTGAAGACCTCTTAGTGGACAATAAATTGCTGCTATGGACTTACAAAATGAAGTCCTTCTTCCTTAAACACCATGGCAAGTCTACTGTATGGTTGAATATAATTTTCTCCTTTCCCAAAGGGTCTAGGCTAAGACAAGACATCAGGTGAGATAACATATTTTCTTTTACACATAACAGCTTTCTTCAATCCATTCTTTCTCTTAATTTCCTAAAATGGCCTTCTCCTTTAATCTGATTGGTGACTACCATAATTGTCATTGTAGAACTTTCGTCCAGTAACTGATGGGAGGAGATGCAGAAATCCATAATCAAGCAGTGGACTGAGCTCAGGAGTCCAATCCCAGGGATGGAGGAGGGATTGTTTGAGAAATGGGGAGGGGGTCAAAATCAGGATGGGGAAACCCACAGAGATATCTGATCTGATCTTGTGGGAATTCACAGACTCTAGAACAATAGCAAAGGAGCCTGCATGGGACCAACCTAGGCCCTCTGCATGTGTGTAACAGTTCTATAGCTTGGTCTGTTTGTGAGAACCCCAGCAGTAAGATGAGGTTCTGTCCCCTGGCACAAGAGCAGCCTTTCTGGAACCTATTCTCTATAGTGGGATGACTTTCTCAACTTTGATGCAAGGGGGAAGAGCTTGGTCCTAGCTCAATTTGATACGCCATGATTTGTTGAGTCCCTTTGGAGCCTTGTCATTTCTGAGGAATGGACAGGAGTAGAAATGAGGTGGGGGAGGAAACAGGGGGGAAGAGGAAGGGAAAAAACTGTGTAAAACAAATAGAAAAACTTAATTTAAAAAACATTTACAATTCGTTTAAAGAGTTCTCAAATATAGACAAGGAATTTCTTATATAGAAAGGATTAGAAAGAGTGAAACTCCAAGTTCTGGCTTATATTCCTGATTGAGTTTAAAATAAGGATTAGTAAAAATGTCCCCAAATGCAACAGAACTATATTTTCATTGTAAGTGGTAGTCTCAAGTCACAAGGATTTGTCCTATTTTACTGAGGATACTATCATGGCCCTCATTGTAAATATGTTACCAGAAGACATTTAATATGTTCCTTAGGGATCAGTCTCACTACCCATATCACCTTCTAGACCTGTGTCTAAATTTATGTCTACTTTAAAATGTAACCTGTGAACTGATATATTATATAACAAAGGCCTGTATGACTAGACTAATTTATCCTGAAACTTGTAATGATGAAGAAACATCTACAAGTTGTATCAGATTAACTTTATTGATACATACATGGTAGGTTAATATCCATCATTAACTGCTGCATCTCAGGCATTGATGCATGGCTTTGTCAAAGTATGTGGCAGAAACATGACCAAAAGCTTGTCCACAGTAAGTAAAAATGTATAAACATTTTTTAAGTATGAATATAAAAAACAATTAAAGAAATAGAAAACAAATCAGAAAAGTGGGTGGGAAAATCTGTAGAAAGGAAAGGAAGGAGAGGGAAATGATGTAATTATATTTCACTTTCTTAACCATTAAAAAAATATGGTTGGGTAAGATGGCTCAGTATGAAAAGCTGCTTGTTAGGCAACCTGGTAAATGGTGTTTGATCTTTGGAACTCACACAAAGTTGGAAGGAGAGAACTGACTCTGTAGAAGCCAGAAGACTTCAAAAAAAGCAACATGGAATGCATGTCAACTGATGTGTTTACATTCACACACACAATAATAACAATAAATACAACTGAAAGATTAAAAAATAAAAAATAAGAAAGGATGGATAATTTTGCGATAAATTATCATTTAACTCCTTCACCTAAACATAGGAGAGACTAGGGCATAATTTTTATAAAAACTGTAAACAAATTTGTGAACGAGAAGAGTGATACCCTGAATAGTTCTCTAATCATGATTCTTTTTTAGTCAGCCCCTATCATGGGAAAAGAAAGTCTCTGAATTGGGAAAATATCTATATTAAGTTACTATTGAAATTTTTGTTTTTTGTTTTTCCAGATAGGGTTTTCTTTTGTATTGTTTTGGAGCAAGTCCTGGAACTCATTGTACAGAGCAGGCTGGGCTCAAACTCAGAGATCTGCCTACCTCTGCCTCCTGAGTGATGGGATTAAAGGCATTAGACACCAATGCCCAGCAAGTTACTATTGAATTTATAGGATAGCAAAGGATATCTAGTCAGGACTTAAATTCCAAATGCATTATTTGTGTAGTTATATAATATACAACATTGAAAGGAGAGGCTAGAAATTTCTGACATGAAAAAACTTTATAAACATACCTCAGATGGAAGCTTTTCTAGAAGAAAGGAAATAGTCAATTGGTACTTGGCATAAATCAGAGGCTGGGTGTGGGTGTGTTGTTTGGATGATGTATCTGTTGTCACAATTAAATAGCCTGAGTTAGGCTCTTCTAATTTTAGGCCTTCATTTTTGCTTCTCTCAGTGCAACACACATTTAGCACTTATTTATTTTTTCATTGTGTAAATTCTTCCATAATTGAGATCATACAAACTATCCATTCCCTTCTTTCTTCAGTACTTCTGAAGTTGCAGGATTATTTGTGATCTGACTGAATCTTTCTACTAAAGAGTCTCTTAATGGCATTTTTCATCTGACTATTTCTCAAGGTGTAGATTAATGGATTTAGCATGGGAGTTAAAACAATATAAAATATACCAATGGCTTTATCAATGGGTAATGAACCTGCAGGTCTCATGTACTCAAATATGCAGGGTACAAAAAATAAGACCACCACTATCATGTGAGAAACACAGGTGGAGAGGGCTTTACGCCTTCCTTCTGCACTGTGGGCCTTTAGGGAGCACAGGATGACTATGTAGGAGATGAGTAGAATGAGGAATATTAAAAGACAGATGAAACCACTGTTGGCAGCAACAAAGAGCCCTAGAATGTGGGTATCAACACAGGCTAGATCTAGCAAAGGGTTGAGATCACACATAAAGTGATCTATGACATTAGGGCCACAGAAAGGTAGTCTAATAATGAAAAGAATTTGTATACCTCCATGAAGAAAGCCTCCAGCCCATGACACTCCCAGAAGTAAGTTACAGAGTCGTCTGTTCATGATGGCTGCATAGTGCAGGGGTTTACAGATGGCAACATAGCGGTCATAGGCCATGACACTAAGTAAGATGATCTCAGTACCTCCAAAGAAATGTTCCCCAAAGACTTGGATCATGCATCCATTGAATTGAATGGACTTCCTTTCATGGAGTGAATCAACAATCAGCTTAGGAGTACTAACAGAGGAGTAGCAGGCATCTATGAAGGAGAGATAGGCCAGAAAATAATACATAGGGGAACCAAAGAGTTGGCTGTTTGTAATGGTGATCAGAATGAGCATATTTCCAACTACAGAGACTATATAAATGGCCAAAAACACAGGAAATACAATTTTCTTCAGGTGTGGGTTCTGTGTGAGTCCCAGGAGAATAAACTCAGTCACATTGTTTCTGTATTCCATCTAGTGCATGAGACAGTTAATCGTATTTCCTGGGGAAAATAATATACACTGATGTTTATTTAATTTCTTTATTCTAATAATTAATGCTTAGATTCTGTTAATTAATAAAATAAAACCAGATTTTTATTGTAATATTGCAGAAAAACATAGTTCCAGATACTTACGTCTACTTATGACCATAGAGTTGCCTCCTCAGAGATGATAGCTGAAAAGATTATGGAGATGAACAATGGGTAGAAACATAGTATGAAATCATATGTGCTGAAAGTTTGGAATGACTCATAGCCTAGGAGTAGTTCAGATTAACCTCCTAGAGGCAGTTAAATCCACAACGGTTAGTGGAGTGTGCAGTAGTCGTGTGAAACAGCCTTTAAAGCAAAGGTAAATTTTCTGCAGTTTTTACATAAGAAATTGACAGCCAAAAAAGTTAAATCAGTTTTGAGTGGGAAGTTATTAGTGAATTCGAGTAAAATAGAACCTTGGACACTAATATCATGAACTGATGTTTGTGTTTGTCCTTGGCTAAAACACACTGCCACTCATTAGTCAGTAATAGCTAGAGAAGCTAACAGCGTTAGAAGCTTGTGAAGGAGGTCCAGTAATAGACAATTAATACTAGCATTTTTTAAATTGCTTGTGAAAATACAAATGATTTGAAGTAAGTCCAAATTCCATATGTCATGTAGAATTATATAGACACTAAAATGCAAAAAAACCAAAACAGAAATTGATACAAAAAATTCAGGGGAAATGGTGTTGAGGGTATAGTGAAAGTACTTTTGTGTTATTGTAAAAGACCCCATAATGCTTAAGTCTGTGTGATAATTTTGATATAGTCTATAACAAGACTGTGTTCCTGCACTGGTTACTAAGTACCTTGCACAGAGGACTGCTTTTAGTACTTTAAATATTCTGCAATATTGTTTTCTTTATCAAGTTAGAAAAAAGTTCTTCTGTCAATATACAAGATCAAGAACATTAAATGAGATCACTAAACACTGTCAACTAAGGCTGTCAACAAGCACTTGCTGGTTCAGTTCTTCATATACAGCACACAGATTGTTGTCATCATTTTCCTACTTATTTTCATGTTTCCTTCTTTGTAATATGATAACAGAGAAATTATTCTTTCTTCCTCAGATAAGCAGAAAAATTGACAGTGTTATTGACACTACATTACTACTTCTAGTTGTTTTTATACCCCAAATATTAGAGTATTATGCACTCCAAATCATTGAACTATATAACCCATATTATCATGTTAAACATATTATCATGTTTACAATCTCTACAAAGTATCTTAAATAATACATAATGATATACAGCTATAACATTTCAGAAATGATTTCTTTTGATGCAAAGTTATAGAAAGGCCAATTTATGAGATGATATATTTGACATTTCCTTTAATAAAAAACCGAGTGTTGCTGTGTTATTGGAAGGGCTATTTCATCTTAGCCTAGCTTATGTCACTCTTACTGTATATCATTATATAGTAGATGTTACCCAACATTTGGGGACACTATGGAAATGTACTGCAACAGTGACTAAG
Organism: Cricetulus griseus; assembly: GCF_003668045.3. Lineage (NCBI taxonomy): Eukaryota > Metazoa > Chordata > Mammalia > Rodentia > Cricetidae > Cricetulus > Cricetulus griseus. The sequence goes on from NC_048599.1 coordinate 87,814,406, forward strand.
TACATCAATTAAAGAATTGTAAGAACCAAATGAGAGTTCTGATTCTTCTTGTCACACACCTGGTGTTCATTTCCTGGCACATCAAGCACCAGCTTAATCCCCCATCTATAAAATGACAATAATAATAAGGGTATTACATAATTTACTATGAGAATCTTCCCAAATGGGAAAGCATGCATCATGATTTGGGAACAAGTACCTGACTAGAATTTGTTTTTTAAAGCATGAGGACAAGATAAACATGATTTATAACTTGGCAGCAATAAGGAGAAAAATTTAACCTTCCAATTACTTAGGAGAAATTCTTTTTAATACTTTAGAAAAGCTACAGAGACTTGTAGTAGCCATAACACAAACCCCAAAATTAATTATGTGTGTTTGTTATAAGCTTATATTTACTCACTAAAATTTATATTTAGGATTTTCAATGTGTGGTAAAGATAAACTGTGCTGAACCTCTTGATTTAGCCTTAGTTGCTAAAAGAGGTATCTCGGGGTAAAACAATGATAGGTGTATCTAATTCATCTTTGTGTCATATTGTCTGACATTAAATATATGAAGAATACCAAACATTATGAAAAGTTAGAGTAAGGATGGAATACTCTCTTATTTGACAAACTATGAAAAATAATCTCCTGTGTACAATATGTCACAGTATCAACTAATCATCAGCTGTGTTGAAGGACATACCTCAGCAGATGTAAATCTCAATGTGAGCTCTTGAGTGTTCAGAAGAGACGTGAGAGGATGGGCTTTCAGTATGAAACCTTGACACCTTTTCAAGTATGCAAATAACATGTATTAAATGTATCAAATAGTGTCTCCACAGAAAAATCCTTCCCTCTTTCCTGAGTGTAAAGATGTTTCACTGACACTTGGGTTTGGATCTAGAATGGATTCTTTTAATACACTATATAAAGATGATCTTTGATTTCTGATTCTGTTCCTTCATTGTTAAAGCCAGGGCCTGTCAAGGTTGCAGAAAAGCCTCCATAATATCCAATCTACTCTTGGTGAGTCTTGCAATGGATGTACGGTGTACAATGAGACAACATTTGTATCCTGCATAACAAGGGTATTTAAAGAATTCCCCACAAATTTCAACACTCTTGTTATTGTGCTTTCTCTCCCAGGAATTAATTATCTCCTTTGATGGAAAGGCTTCTTAGAATCCAGTGGTTTGGAATATACTTGTGACTCACACACTGTTCAATGGAGAATAGAATTCCCCAAGCATGGAGACACAGCATGTAGCAGATTCATTTCTCTAACACTGGTTAAAAAATTCTGAATACCATGTCAGCCACAGTGTCTTCATTCAAGCATGAACAATAGGAATGCAGGTTCTCATGTGAGAAATACGACATGGAGTATATATATATATATATATATTATATCTTATCAATGTGACACTATTTCTAAAATGTTGCTTAATACCTAATCCAATGAAGGCAAAATGTTGACAGCCATTTAAAATAATAACTTCAATGACTTTTACTCCCACATTTCTGAGTGCTTTTGATCTTTTCAGAATTTCTACAATTCTTCATATTATGCTCATCTCCATGTTATACTGATCAGTTGGGCTAGTTTGTGGAGTCCAGTCCCAAACAAAACAAAACAAATGACCACAAATAGTGGGTTTCAAACATATTCCTTTGTGTTTTTGGTTATTCAACATTTTGTCATACATACATTAAGGTGATTAATTTTAAGGTACTGAAATGATTATTTTTTAATAGATGATCTCATTAAGCTTAGGCTGACCTCATACTCACTATGAAGCAGAGCATTAGATGAACTCCTGAACTGCTTGACTCTGCTCTCCAAATGCAGTCTCTTTATTCTGCTTATTTTCATTAATCCAATTAGGTCTTTGAAATAAATATATATATATATATATATATATATATATATATATATTGCTGATTACTCTTGTATCTTGATTGTGAGCCTAGTTATTCATTGCTGAGTCATCTCTCCAATTCCATTATGAATACTTTCACTGGCACTCTTTCTCGTCTGTTCTCTAACCCATGTTAAACCAAACTTTCCCACATTCATATCTTCCTCCTGAGCTTCTTTTTCATCTTCTTCTTTCTCCTCCTCCTCTTCCTTCCTTTCTTTGACCCATTGATTTTAATCAGGGTCATCTGAGTGAACACAGGGATATAAATAGCCACTGGCGTATGGTAGGTTCTCTGTTGGTTACACAACTGAAGGTAATGATATTTTTTTAAAATAGTTCATTTTTATTTAATTTGCATTGGTGTTTTTTTTTCTGCCTGTATGTATGTCTATGTGAGGTGTCAGATCTTGGAGTCACAGACAGTTGTGAGCTGGCATGTGGGTGCTGGGAATTGAACCTGGGTCCTCTGGAAGTACAGACAGTGCACATAACCACTGAGCCATCCCTCCAGATCCTGGTAATGACTTTTTCCCCTTCACATTCATCAATAGTTTACACCTCATTAGACTAGACAGTTTGTGGATATATGAACCTCTTACCACACCATGACTGACAAGACATGGGCTGTCTTGTTCAGACCTAGTACAAGTAACCACAGACATTCTGTGTTTATCATTGCACTAGATTTGTCAACCCTGGAAATAACAAGTTACAGCCTTCTCCCTAGCCTATGGCTCTTACAATCTTTAGGCCTCTTTTTAACAATTCTGAGTCTTAAGTCTTATATGAATGTACTAGATAGGTCTGAGCTCTCAATCATCACTGATTTCCAGTACCTTTACTAGCCATAAGACACTAAACGCACCACTATTCAGTGAAAAGTGAGCCTTCTCTTGCTTTCCCTGAGAATAGACTTAGTTTATGCCTATACACATAGAGATTTAGAATCACTTTTATTCTTAAATTTAGAAGCAATGATAATTTTCCCCATGTCTTATAACTTCTATGGCCACGTGATTTTTTCTAGGTTTACAATATTATGCATGATTTCTTTCTTCGGAGTGGGCAGTAAATCTAGCCAGAATTCAGCTGGTTGCCCCTATACTGGTCATGCCACTGATGTAGAAGTAGGCATACTTTACAAAGTACATATCTGCGTGAAAATATAAATTAAGCTGCTCCACCATCTTGCATAATCCCTTTCAGAGTTATCTATATCAGTCTTAAAGGAGTGAGCTTCCAGTTCTGTATCAGCTTGTTTCTATATGTCCTACAACCATGGTGTTTGGTATATTCAGTAATTACGTATTACTAGCTGATTCTGGTGGGTCTCCAAGAGCAATGGAATTAGGTTATGTTGTTTTGCAGCTTCTGGGACCTTCCAGGTAAACAATTTATAAGGAAATATCTCCTAGCTGGTACTGAAATTGTCATTTGATGACTCATGATTTCTGTAATTGGCATTATACACCCATTCATTCTTCTTCCATTCAAATGTACATTTAAATATATATTTTAATTAGTTTCTGGAGTACTATGTTTTCATATGTCTTCTTATTCTCAGTTTAAGTTATCACTCAACTTCCACCTATTACCTTTTTTCCTACACCTTCCTGGTTCAAAACTTATCACAGGAGAATTTCTTGAATCCTACTCTTATTCTGCATCATTTCTATTATCTTCCCATGTTCACCCTCTTCTAACACCCTTTGGCTCCTTTGTTCAGATTCTTGGTTGTCTCTACAGACTTTCCATGCTAAATGCAAAGTGAATATACAGCTATAGCAGCTATAATCTTTATGTAAGAGAGAATATTTGGCTTTTTCTTTCAGATCCTGGATCACTTTAGTGCATATATTTTTGCAATTCCAGGCTTTTTATTGCAAATTTCATAACTTAATTTTTCTTTAGCAATGAATAAAATTCTGTTGTGTATATCTACTTCATTTTACTTATTCATTAACTACTCATTAGCTGATGAGCATCTATGCTAATTCTATCTTCTTGCTTTTTTGAAGACATCCTCAATGAATATGAAAATATGAATGTGTATGTGTTTCTACCATAGAATATAAATCCCTTTGACTACATGCCCTGCAGTGGTGCATCATGCACATATGAAGCATCTATCTGTTTATAGCTTTCTTGGGAACTAATTTTAATAGCGGCTGTAGATGTTTACACCTCCCTATGTGCTAAAAGCTCTCACCAGCATTTGTTGCCATTCATTTTCTTGATAAAGGTCATTCTTACTAGGTTGGGTTGAAAAATCAAAATAGAATTAATTTGGCATTTATTTGATGCCTATGAGTTTTGCACATTAAAAAAAGAATATATTTGTTATTTGTAGTTATTCTTTTTGTTTTGTTTTGTTTTTCGAGACAGGGTTTCTCTGTGTAGCTTTTGGAGCCTATCCTGGCACTCACTCTGGAGACCAGGCTGGCCTCGAACTCACAGAGATCCACCTGCCTCTGCTTCCTGAGTGCTGGGATTAAAGGTGTGGACCACCAACGCCCTGCTTGTTTTTTTTGTTTTGTTTTGTTTTGTTTTTGTAGTTATTCTTTTGAGAGTTTTTTGTTATTTTCAAAGATTTTTTTGAAACATTTTTTAAGATTTGAATTCATGCTAATGGAGGCTTACCACCACCACTTCCTCCCATTGGACTTCATTCCCACAAGATCCACTCTGCCACCCATGCCCACTTACTACAGAATCCACTTCATGGACAGCTGTCACCCTCAACATCAGCAGACACTATAGCCACAAGTGCCACCTTGGAAGAACAAGTGAATGACTATTCTCCCAGCTGAATTGCCCCAACCACCAGGCCCCAAACCTCAGGTCAGACCCAGTGCCCCTCTCCCTCTCTCAGTTCCAGTAAGGCAGCTTGGTCCTGCCCACAACTCCAGTGGAATCCCACTGCTCTGGTGCAGACTCCAGCAACAGGCCAGTCACTGAATGACCTGTGAAGGCTACACCACCACCCCTGCCAACCATTAAAATCAGTTCCCATAAGAACTATTCTACCACCCATTCCTACCTACCTACCCCATTATCCTCTCTTAGACAACCATGCCAACAACATCAGAAGTCCTTATAGGTACAAGCACCACCTATAACCCTTGCAAGAACCAGTGAGTGACTGGTCTCCCATCTATACTGACCCAATATGAGGCCCTAAGACCCAAGGCACATCCTGTATATCCCTCTCCCATCTTAGCCTCAGAAATGCAGCTGGGTCCTCCACTGACCAGCCACACCAAGACCAGCATCCTTCCTATGGTGCCTTTCTGGCAACATCACAGATCCTATAGGCACAAGCACCACTCAGCTACCCCAGAAAAACAACCTTAAAATAAACTTTATGAAGATTATATGAAAATTTTATGGAAGATTAAATGAAAAATTCCCTTAATGAAATTGAGGAATTGACAAAAATTTGGAAGCATAAATATATTCCTTAAAGAAAATGAAGAGAAAACAATCATAAAAGGAAACAGGTCAAGACTTGAAAATTGAAATATAGGCAATAAAGGAAACAAACTGAGGGAATTCTGGAAATGGAAAATCTGGGTAAGCAAAAAGGAACTACAGATAAAAGCATCTCCAGCAGAATAGAGGAGATGGAGGAGAGAGATTATAAGGTGTTGCAGATATGATATAGGAAACAGATTCATCAGTCAAAGAAAATGTTATTCCCAAAATTTCTTAACACAAAACATCCAGGAAATCTGGGACACCATGATAAGTCCAAACCTAAGTATAATAGGGACAGAAGAAGAAGTCCAGGTCAAAGGCACAAAAAATATATTCAACAAAATCATACAAGGATACTTACCCAACCTAAAGAAGGACATGCCTGTGAAGATACAAGAAGCTTACAGAATACCAAATAGACTAAACCAAACAAAAATTTCCCTCTCCACATAATAATCAAAACACTAAATATAGAGAGGAAAGACTATTAATAGCACCAAAGACAAAAGGCCAAATAACATATAAAGGCAGACCTATTGTAAGACCCCCGGAAAGCTCAGGCCTCCAGGATCTCAGCCCAGGACCTCAGCTACCCCAATCACCAGGCAGATTCAAACTGCATGAGGCTTTATTAAAGTTGTTTAACAAACTAACCCCATGTTAGCTCGGGTCTTTCACCTACCGGCCATGGCGGATGGCTAGAAAAAGACAACTCCAACCGTCTGCATAGAGATCTTATAGGGCAGCATAAAGGGAGTGTCTAGGGGTATGCACAGGCTCACGATTGGTGTGCCTCCAGGCTTGGAGGGCTTGCCCTGTTTATTGGTCAACTGGTTGTTGTGGCCCATAGGCCCTCCCAGGGTGGTTGCTATGCTCTGCTCTTCATTGCTGTGCATTTGTCTGTAAAGCACACCCAGAGCCGTAAAGCATAGCACCACCAGCTAACTTCTGATTGGTTTCTAACATCACAACCAAAAAATAATAGGAATTAGCAATCACTGATCATTAATATTCTTTAGTATCAATGGACTCCATTTGCCAATAACAGGACATAGGCTAACAGAATGCATATAAAAATTCTTCTGCAGCATACAAGAAACACACCTCAATGTCAAAGATAGGCATTACCTGAAGAGTAAAAGGTTAGGAAAAGATTTTCTAATCAAATGGACCTGAGATATAAGCTGATATAATTATCATAATATGTAAAAAATAGACTTCAAACTAAAATTAATCCAAAGAGCTAGAGAATGACATTTCATATTCCTCAAAGGAAAAATCCACCAAGATGAATTCTCAATTCTGAAGTGTGATAGTCCAAAAACAAGGACACCCACATTTATAAAAGAAACATTACTAAACCTTAAATCACACATGAAACCCCACACGTTTATAGTGGGAGACTTCAATGCCCCACTCTTAATCAATGGACAGGTCTACTAGACAAAATGTAACAGAGAAATAGGGAACTAACCATTGATGTGACTCGAATGGACAAAGACATCTACAGAACATTTCACCCAAACACAAAAGAATATACCTTCTTTTCAGTACCTCATACAACCTTCTATAAAATTGACGACACACTTGGTCACAAAACAAACCTCAACAGATACAAAAAATTAGAATAACACTTCTTGTTCATATAATCCCTCCTTCCTCTCTTACTTGACTCCCTATGGGAGGCCTTAATGTCTCCGAGGAGTGGATGGGAGGTGTGGGGATGTAAATGGAGCAGAAGGAGGGAAGGGAAGGTGAACTGTTGTAGATAAGATGAATAAAAAAATAAAAAAATAGAAATAACCACATTAATATTATTGGATTATCATGGGTTAAAGTTAGAATTCAACAACACAAACTACACAAAGTCTACAAACTCTTGGAAACTAAACAACTCTCATCTGAATTACCACTAGGTCAAGGAAGAAAGAAAGAAAGAAAGAAAGAAAGAAAGAAAGAAAGAAAGAAATTATAGGCTTCCTAGATTTCAACGAAATGAAGGCTCAACATATCCAAACTTATGAGACACTATGAAAGCAGTGCTATGGGAATGTTTATAGCCCTAAATGCCTACATAAAGAAGTTGGAGATATCTCACACTAGCAACTTAACAGCACACCTGAATCCTCTATAACAAAAAGAAGCAAACTCACCCAGAAGGAACAGATTGTAGTAATTAATCAAATCAGCTCTGACATCAATAACGTAGAACCAAAGAGAACAACATTCAAAAAAAATTCAATGAAACCAAGGGTTGGTTCTTTGAGAAAATCAACAATATAGATAAACTCTTATCCAAACTAATCAAAAGGCAAAGAGAAAATACCCAAATTATCAAAATCAGATATCAAAAGGGGAATATAAGAAACACTGAAGAAATCCAGAGAATCATTAGGTCATACTTTGAAAACCTGTACTCCACAACATTGAAAAGTCAAAAAGAAATGGACAATTTCCTGGATATGTTCCATATACCAAAACTAAATCAAGCCCAAATAGACAATTTAAACATCACTATAAATCATAAGGAAATAGTAACAGTCATTAAAATTCTCCTACCCACCTCCCCCCCCAAAATAAAAGCCCCAGACCAGATAGTTTCAGTACAGAAGTCTGCCAGAATTTCAAAGAAATACTAAACCAATATTTCTCAAATTGTTCCACACAACAGAAATAGAATAAATATTGCTAAATCATTTTTATGAGGTTACAGTTCCCTGATACCCAAACCAAACAAAGAGGGAAGCAAGAAAAAAATTAAAGACCAATTATCCTCATGAACATTGATGCAGAAACGCTCAATAAAACACTGGAAAACTGAATCCAAGAATACATTAAAAATCATCTACAATAACGAAGTAGGCTTTTTGCCAAGGATGCACAGATGGTTCAACATACAAAAATCTGGCAATGTAATCCACCATATAAACAAACTTAAAGAAAAAAAAACACATGATCATCTCACTAGATGTTGAAAATGCCTTTGATTAAGGTTCTGGAGAGAACATGGACACAAGGAACATACCTAAACATAATAAAAGCAATATACAGCAAGCAAAGAGCCAACATCAAATTAAATGGAGGGAAAACCAAAACAATTCCATTAACATCAGGAACAAACCCAGGATGTCCATGCTCCATATTTTTTCAATATAGTACTCAAATTCCTAGTTAGAACAATAAAAGAACAAAATATAAGTCATAAAACAATATAAAATATCTTGGAGTAGCTCTAAACAAACCAGTGCATTGTGACAAGAAGTTTAAGTCTTTGAAAGAAGAAATTAAAGAAGATATCAGAAAATGCGAGGATCTCCAATGTTCATGGATAGGTAGGATTAACACAGTAAAAAATGGCTATTTTAACAAAAGCAATCTGCACATTCAACTCAATCCCCATCAAAATCTCATCACAATTCTTCACAAACCTTGAAAGGTCAATAGTCAACTGCCTTGGACCATGTGGAGACCATTGTAGATTGACAGTTCCAACATTTCAACATCACAGACTGCTGTTCTCCAGCAGCTTTTACTTTCATTTTTTATGATTGTCAATATTAATGCCTTTGACTTTAGGAAATTTTGTGTGTACTTTGGTAAAACAATAAAATGGTTAATATGGTAGCCTCCCTAAACAAAATAATTCTTAGGAAAAAAATTCTTGCCACGGAACCAGGAATCCCATTGTGCCCTCCTAATTACAGGAATGTTGGAGATTTACTAGACACACTTGATCCCAAGGACAAAATATCTGCAATTCAGATCCAGAGACTGAGGCCCTTAAGATCAAGTGCTCAGTTAGTAAATATAGCGAAACCGGAATGGTGCAGTATAATGAGAAAAGAGTAAGACATCAGGACCTTCCCTTTTCGGAACATGTGAGGGAAACAGGCTCATGCTGTAAGACTAAGAAACTGCAATATTGTGTTAGACCCCCGAAAACTCAAGTATCCGGGGTCCCAGGCCACGTTCTCGGCCACCCCAATCACCAGGCGGATTTGAGAGCTTGCTGCAAAATGCACGAGGCTTTATTGTAATTTAACGAGGTAACCCCATGTTAGCTCGGGTCTTTCACCCACCCACCATGGCGGATGGCTAGCAAAGACGGCTCCTAGGGTCTCCCAAAAGATCTTATAGGGCAGCGTAAGGGGAGTGTCTAGGGGTACGCACAGGCTCATGATTGGTGTGCCTCCAGGCTTGGAGGGCTTGCCCTGGGTTAATTGGTCAACTGGTTGTTATGGCTCAGGCCCTCCCAGGGTGGTTGCTTTGCTCTCTACGTCATTGCTGTGCGCTTGTCCGTAAAGCACACCCAGAGCCATAAAGCATAGCGCCACCAGCTAACTTCTGATTGGTTCCTTGTCACGAGACAGGCATCTGACTTTCTAGTTTCTAGGACAAGGTCATAGAAGCACATGTTCGGCCATTATGGCTGCCAAAAGGGAAGCTGGTCCCTTCAATTGTATTGGCTCATTCCTCTAGCAAGAGAACCATGTGGCTCTGCCATTAACCTATGACTGATGCCTATTGTCAAGGTCAGTGCTGGATTACTCAGGAACTGAACTCAAGACTTCCCCAACTCACATGTCCCTTGTCTCCCATTTAATCCTATGGGTAACTATATAGTATACATGGTGTAATCTTTTCTCAATTCAAAAAGCTTCAGATTCACCATCAGATCCTCCCAACCCCACTGACTTCATACATCCTTTTTGGGACTTGAAACCCAACAAAGCAGGTCTTTGGTATTCAACTTTCTATGGAAATATGAAACCTAGGATCCCTAAAACAATCCTGCACAATAAAGGAACTGCTGGGGATATCATCATCCATGACATCAAGCTCTACTATAGATTTATACAATAATAACAACTTGGTATTGGCAAAAAAACAATTGATCCACAGACAGGTAGATCAGTGGAATTGAATTGAAGGCCCTGATATAAATCCACACACCTATGAACACCATATTTTTCACAAAGAATCCAAAATTATACAATGGAAAAAAGAAAGCATCTTCAACAATGGTACAGACACACCTGGGGATTGTTAGGATAAAGTTTGAGAGGGTCATTGCATGGGGGACCATGGCAGATTCTTTGGTAGGTGAGGTGGGAGACAAACATTCCAGGCAGACAGAGTTTAAGTGAGAAGTTTTATTAGAAAGTTGGGGGGAGAGGGAAGGAAAGAGAAAAGAGGTAAAGAGACACAGAGAGAGGACAGAAGAGAATAGGAGACAGGAAAAGTCCTGTCTGCCCCAGGGGAACAGCAGGAAGAGAGAGTGGAAAGAGAGCTGTGAAAGAGCAGAAAGAGGAGAGCAGAGAGAGAGAAGAGCAGGAAAGAGAGCTTAAGTGGATTTAAAGGTGTTCTTTGCACCTGTGTGCAGACTTGTACTCCTGGAACCCTGGGCTGACCAGAGTACTGCCTGATTGCATTGTGCCAGATAACAGGGGCAGGACAGCATGACGCCTGAATCCTAACAGAGGTCAGTATATGCAAGAAGGGAAATAGTCCATATCTATCACCCTGCTCAAAACTCAAATCCAACTGAATCAAATACCTCAACATTATTACAGTTACACTGAGCCTGATAGAAAAGAAAGTGGGAACTAGCCTTGAATGCATTGGCACAGGAGACAACTTCCTGAATATAACATCAACAGCAGGACACTGAGATTGACAAATAATAAATGGGATCTCCTGAAATTGAAAAGCTTCTTTACAGCTAAGGACACTGTCAATAAGACAAAATGATAGCCTATAGAATGGAAAAAAATTCTTCACTGACACCACATCTGTTAGAGGGCTGATCTGTTGGGCCCCAAAAAGATCCATTGTGATAATCTGGGGTGCAAACCTTCGCTGGATTCCAGGAGCCTGGATCTCACATTGTCTTTTAGATGGTGGTTGGTTACCATCAGAAAGACTGGACTCAGTGGAGAATGTCTCCTAGTTTGCATAACAACAGACCTAGGCCCTTGGTGGGCTCATGCCTATTCTGAGGGCTTCTATACATATCTAGGGACTAGAGAGAGGCCTGTGAGGACTTGCAGTTTTAGGGGTGCCTCTAGGACTAAAGGAAATATTTGACATCAGTTTTTACATGATAATAGATGTCTTCTGATATCACCCCATGGTTGGAAATCTATTTAAGAGGATGCTTGAATAAACCGTAGACCCCAGTCTCCAGATGGACTGAGTGCCCTCCTGAGATGGCAAGATGTCTGTGTCTCATCCTTAATGTCATTGGGGAACTAAGAGTTTTCCAGTCCACACTCTTCCACTCAGGGATGGACCCGGGAGTGTTCAGCTAGCTCCAATTGCAGCCCCAAAGACATCAGTCCAGAATAGATGGCTTCCATAATGTGTCACTGATACAGGCTGAACCCCAGCAATGATCTCCAAAATATATAAAGAATTCAAAAGACTAGACATAAAAATGCCAAATAATCCAATTCAAAAATGGGGTACAGATCTGTTTTTTTTTCCTTTTTTTTAAATTTAAATTGGAAACAAGATTTTTTTACATGTCAATCCTAGTTCCCTCTACCTCTCCTAATCCCTTGCACCCCACTGACCTTATCCCTTCCCCTTTCTGCATCCCAGGGAGGGTGAGGCCTTCCATGGGGAACTTCAAAGATTGTCATATCATTTGGAGAAGGGCCTAGACCATTCCCCATGTGTCTAGGCTGAGAGAGTATCCCTCTATGTGGAATGGGCTACAAAAGTCCATTCGTGTACTAGAGATAAATACTGATCCACTACCAGAGGCCCCAGAGATTAACCAGACTTCCAAACTGACATCCACATTCAGGAACAGTCCTATGCTGGTTTCTCAGGTAGCAGTCTGGTGTCCATGAGCTCCCCTTTGTTCAGGTCAGCTGTTTTGAGGGTTTCTCTGGCCTGGTCTTGACCCTTTTGCTCATCACTCCCTATCTCTGCAACTGGATTCCAGGAGTTCAGCTCAGTGTTTAGCTGTGGGTGTCTGCTTCTGCTTCTGTCAGCTACTGGATGAAGGCTGTAGGATGACAAATAAGGCAGTCATTAATCTCATTATCAGAGGAAGGCATTTAAGGTAGTCTCTCCACTATTGCTTAGATTGTTAGTTGGTGTTATCCTTGTAGCTCTCTGGACATTTCCCCAGTGCTGGATTTCTCTTTAAACATATAATGGCTCCCTCTATTATGGTATCTCTTTTCTTGTTCTCCTCCACTCTTACCCTGCCTCGATCTTCCTTCTCTGTCATGCCCTCCTCTCACCTCCTCTTTCTCCTAACACCCTCTTCCCTCCCCCTCCCCCATGCTCCCAATTAGCTCATGGTACACAGATCTTAACACAGAATTTTCAACAAAAGAATTTTAAATGGCAGAAATAAACTTACATAATTGTTTAACATCCTTAGTCATTAGGGAACTGCAAATCAAAACAACTCTGAAATACCCTCTTACACCTGGCATAAAGGCTAAGGTCAAAATCACTGATGACAAATTATGTTGGAGAGGATATGGAGTAAGGGGATCACTCCTCCACTGCTAGTGGGAGTGCAAACTGGTATAGCCACTTTAGTAATCAAAATGGTGGATTCTTAGAAAAATGGTAATCAGTATTGTTTTGTCCCTTTTCTTGCCACGAATATGGCCAATCATTCTCTATATTACCACAGCCACATCTATTAAGATACAGAGTGCTTATATACTGACCCAAACTCTATATGCCAACACTCTGCTGCTTTCCTCATTCTGTTACAGATGTTCTTTGGACCTTAGAAAGGTTGATATGAGTATGATTCTTTCTGAACACTTGGCTTCTATGCCTTATGCAGACTAACCTGTCTTTTGATCAGTTTTGAATCTCTGTTGTAACAACATTTTCATTCCTGAGCAATGTTGCTGATAGTAGCTAACTGACATGAACACCGATGTTTAGAAGACATTTGACATATACACCACATCTATTTAACAAAACAATAAATGTTAACTTCTTCTTGGGATTATGACAGCTCCACACATTTATAATTAATATATTTTGTCCTGGTTCATAGTACTAAGCTCTAGCTCCCCTCCTGCCCCATTGCCACATGCCAAAAACAATGCTTATTTTGAAAATAGGAAGCAGGGGAATTTATCCAGGATACCTTTACATATAGATCAGTATACATGTAGATGTGAGTCCATCATCCTGCTAAACATTTTCTGATAAACCAACCTGCCTCCATTTTGTGACTGGAAGCGATCTCATAGTGAAGACTAATTAAATTCACTCCTGTTTATGATTAAATCTATTTCTGAAGGATTGGACTATACCCCACCTGTAACCAGAAACAAAAATGGTTCTGTCTTGCCTGTTTCAGGAAATGGCAAACATATCTTTGTTTCAAAAGATTATGAAGACCATCTATTGATATGATCACCTTGTTGTCAATACCATGCAACCTTGTCTCTGTTTCACAGAAGTCATTATAAGCAACTTGTTAGGTTCTGCTTCTGCAACCCCACCTAGTTGCCTGTCAAATCTTCCATTTGGAAACCCACTACCTGTTGCAGGATCCCGATGGGTATCCCTTGGGGGTTCTGGCAACACCAACGACACTGGCATGGGGAACAAGTTGAAACAACAAGCTCAGTTTATTCCAGGAAGGGTAAGCCTTATATACTCCCCAACGCTACACCAGAGGAGGAAATCCACTGAGCTGGCATCTGCTGAGGTGACATGGTCGCTGTCCATAGGTACACATAATCATCTCTCATCTGCTGTTCTCAAGGCCCTCTGGCAAACCCAGGATGGCTGTCAATAGATATCAACTGCACATGCTCTTACTCTCAGTCTAGGCTAGCTATCAGGAGATATCAACTGAGCATGCTTTAGGTCAGCTGTCAGGCCCATTGTGGCTTAGTTTTCCCACTATTCTGAACTATAAAACCAGTATCTTCCCTACATCCAGTGCCGATTTCTTGAGCCCTGTCTCTACTAGGAATCAACCTACATGTAGGAATGAAAAAAATATATAGTTTTAATTAATTGCTTGTTTTAACTAATCTGACCATGGTTGGTTTTATTTCTTGTTATATCTTTGGGATTAATTTTTTGACACTATATTAACCACAGTTATGTCTATCCCACTGAGCTATAGGCAAAACGTCCCCATTTCTTTAGTATTCTCTTTTTTTATTATAATATATACCTAATTGTCTAGAGAAAGTAGTCTGCCAGAATGCAACAGCATACCCAGCTTTCACCTCCAACACACTAGAGAAAGTTAAACAGCCCTATTAGCATAACTAAAAAGTGGGTATCACTACATTTTTATGTTTTGTTTGTTTGCTTGTTTGTTTGTTTGTTTTTTGTCTTTGTCATGGCTATAGGCAGGCCCTGCATCCTGTAGGTGTTAACTGCAATTTTTTTTTTCTCAATGGCTGAATGGCTGATGATCTGGTAGTCATCTCACATATGGAAATAGATGAGTCCCACCACAATAGAGAGCTGCACTTTTATAGATTCAGTTTATTTTGCAATCAATGTTTTTGTTTTGTTTTGTTTTGTTTTTGGGGGGGTTGTTTGTTTGTTTTTTGTTTTTTTTGTTTTGAGACAGGGTTTCTCTGTGGTTTTGGAGATTGTCCTGGAACTAGCTCTTGTAGACCATTTTTATATACCATGAACTAGCAATATGGATGATAAGGTAAATGTGACAAATGGGAAATTATTACATGAAGGATTCAAAGGATTTGGATATTATTTTAAGAACAGTGTGTTTTTCAATATGTCTTTTTACTTAAATTGCTGGGGAGTTTTCAGTGACATTTCACTCCAGTAGCCAGGTATCTAGTTAAAAACTTTAAGGTTTGAAATACACAGGAAATTGGACCCGTACTTAATAATGGCTTATGGTAATTCCATGTGTTCTTCCTAACACAATAATTTTAATAAAGGGAAAAAAACATCAAATTATCTCTCTGTAGATTTTAAAATATCACAGTCAATCAACATGATCTCCTTTATAAATGGATCATTCAGATGATAACACATTTAAAGAAGTACTCCAGAGAGCTTCAGTGGGACAGTTGAATGTGAAGAAGCCTGTGAGTAGGAGAAAATCCTGTTTTACATCCTGGTCAGAACATGACTCCAGGACTAAGTAAACATGACACATATGAAACCTTGTGAGATGGGAGGACTGACTGTCTCCTGTATGAGACAGGCACTTATACTCCCCCAAAGCTCCCTTGACTGATATAATTTCTTATACCCACACTGCAAGTCTGCCCACTTTTCACTTTAACTCTTCCAACTCAGAAACTTTTCTTTTTTCTCTCTTTCCTGTTCCTATTTCTGCACAATGGCCAAAACTCTAAGCTACATGTCCTGACACTATAAACCTTCTCTCTGAAGACACCCCATTTCCCATGAGACTGTGTACAAAATTCCTTTACTGAGTCTGACTGCTTTCTTGAATTACAACTTAGAAATTTTCTATTCTTATTCCTCCTTCAAGAACCTGGGGATGTCTTACTCTATTGTTTTTGTTTGTTTGACTTTTCTCTCCCATATCTTGCTACAATTTGTCCAAAGTTTCTGAGTAATATTTAACGACCTGAAAATGGAACCATCTGCTTCCAATGGAAAGGGTTTGTAAAAAGGACAGGCTTCTTTTCTTAAAGTAAGATTCAGAACTCTTATTTATACTATTATCCTAAGAAACTGCTAACAATTTCAGCATCTTCAAAGATATCTTCTGTAGGCCACAAAACAGACTTCAGGTTTCATCACTCACTAACTCCATTCCTGATAATATTTACACATATCTTGAAAGTTCACTACATGAGTTACAATCTCTCTACCTCTGATGCCCAATGGTGTAAGGCTAATGTAGGGCAGTGCATGGCAGCAGGGATTCATGACCCAAATTCTCTTGTACCAATAATATTTTCCCTATTTTTGTTCCTGTAATTGTCAACTTCATTCCCCATTCATACATTTCGTTTTTTCTCCTCTGGCAACTTTAATGCTAATAAAAAATACCTCACTATCCTACCTCCTGTTGTGTAAGTAACATCAGGGATGATTTATTTAATATTGCTATAATCTAAATAATCAGCATAAATTAGATTCTTTATAGGCTCTAGAATGCTTTTTATCAGCTGAAGAAGGTAAAATTTGGGTAATAATACTACCAACAACATCAACGTCTTATAGAATTATGTGTTAATATATTCCCTCTGGAGAGCAGAAATAACATTTTTTTTCTGGCATCCTGTGGGAAAGCTGTTTTTAAAGGTGTTGGGCAGGTGAGACTCATGTATCCAGTCTGCTAACAGGTGAGAGATATTTCCATATTGTGAGTTCAGAAATACAGTATTAAATATTTGATAAATATGTAAATTTTAAAGTTTCAGTACACTATGTGAATATATGATTATTATATGATTATATTATTATTATTATTATTATTATTATTATTATATAGTACACTAGTAGAATACTCTACTAGTCTTTGGAAAGGAAGAATTACATTTAATAACCCAATATACTATTAAAAGTTGACTGTTATGGTGAATATGAAATATCTTTTGAATAAAGCCATTTTCTAAAATCTATAAGTTTCATGTAAGAAATGGGCATGTGAAAGTCCATCACTATTGTGTGGGAAGAAAAGGATGCATTTGATATAGTAAGGGTTTATGATTGTTTCTTGAGATGCTGAAGTATAGATATTTTCCCAAATATTTTCATGGAAAGTGACTAGATGAGATTAGAATAAAAACTATTCATGTGATCCCAAAACCTAGATGATATTATGTATAACTAAAATTTGTAGAAAAGTTTAATACGGACTAATGATCTTCTGGGAAGTTCCAGCTTTATATTGAGCAAGTGCAGTACTTGAGCAAAGGATGGTAAATCACAGTATAGTATATTACAAGTCTTTAACTTACAATAGACATACGCCTGAGATTATTTTCAGATGGTGACTAACCTCTTCACATATAAATTTCAAACCATCCAAAACAGTGAGGACACTTATTATATATGTAATAAAGAACAACAATATTAAAATCATGTAGAAGTGTGTTCCTGAAATTTGCTAAGTAGCTGATTCTTCACAAATGCCAGGTATCATCTTATCAAATCTAAGCACTTCACAATGCACCTGCTTTCTTTCTGGTAAGACTCAGAAAGACATCAATAGTACTTCACTGACAATTGAGCTAACCAGGTACAGAAAGTGTACCTTAAATGTGCTGAATTGTGAGTTTCTGTTCTTCTGCCTAGGCTATTTCCCAGTGCTTCCAGTGATGATATAACATAAATCATGGGATTAAGTAACATGGTTTGAATGTCTTGAGGAGGGTAATTATGTAACTCTTTAATCTCTCATAGGCTAACGGAATTGGGCAGGCAGTTAGTATTCCTAGAATATGAAAACCTATGTATAGAAGTAAAATTAAGTGTGAGAGACTCTGAAAGACACAAAGCCAGTGTTACTGAATTTACGACAGGTGATTCTTTAAGATAGCATCCTGGAGAAACAGGTTCTTCCCTCTGCAAGCTCTTCAATGCAATGAAGACCCATGGAAGAAATCACCATACACTAATTTTCACCCTCCTGTATTCTCTGCTCTTCTGGTTTGCTGTTATTTCAGATCTACTTCATCACTTCCAAGACCTCCCTACCATGTGTTTCTTATTGTTTTAACCAATGTAGCCTAATTAAAGTTGTTTCATGTTGTTTGAAAATTTGAGGTAAGTACAGTTGTTTCTAGAAGTTATGCTATATCATGGTGCTGTTTGTCTTGAGGACACAGAGGTACATGTTAATGTATGATGAGAACCTGATGAATTCAATTTACTACATCTTTTAGAGAGGTATGGTTAATAGACATGAAAACCAAAATACAAATAAAAAATAAACATAATAAAAAATACAAATAAAAAAAAAACAAACTGAAACAGCAACAACCACAAATCTGCAACCAAAACAAAAACACTTAGAGAACAGTCAAAGGAGATTATGTTTCCTTAAGATTCTCCTTGTTGAACTAATAAAAAAATAAAAAAAATGATTCTCCTTGCATACCTCAAAGTTTAACGCTTCATTCTTCATTTTGTAATGTTAAGACAGCCATTCTTATGGAAGTCCGCTTCTCATACGATCTTAAGCTTTCCAGAGAATGGAACCTTCTATTTTGAGTCATTTAGGGAACTCATTAAGAAATTTTGATATATCTCAGTTTTGTTTTTGCTTCAGTTTGGGCTTTTGTATTGGCTTTTAAATTATGAATGCAGTGAATATCTACTGTACATGATAGATAAAATAATCAACACATTAGTTGTATGAATGTCTATAATCTGAATGCCATTAACAATATTAGATAAGTATTATTGCTTTCAAAATTAGAATATTTCACTTGAAACATCAAGATTCTTCTACAAAGCAAAAGATACTGAATTTATATCTGAGAGCAATAAATACTAAAGAAGCATAGATTTCCACCAAGGATGATACATAAAGACACAAATAATTATATCTTGCCATTCATGCTTGAAATTATGAAAAAGTATGAAACTGCTAAAAAGTAAATTTAAAAATAAGCTACAAGTAGAGTGTTGATATATGAAATATATTTTCTTTAAATATTTCCTCAAAACACACAGAATATTAATTTCTTTATTTATTACAAATGTATCATTTTACATATGCAGCTCTTCTATTTAGATACAAACAGATTTTTATTAGTCAGAGTTAATCATTCCTGTCTTTGTACAGGAACTTTCTTGATTGAAGCTTTAAGATTAATGTAGCATGGATGAAAAAATGACCAAGGATGGAAGAGGACATTAATCAAACTAGTCATTAAATTTGTGATGCAGAATCACAATTATTTTCATGTTAATGAAATACAAAACTGTAACTTTAAATTTATTTTTAAATGTTTGCCTGAATGCATGAATAGCTTCATTGTAGAAATTGGCAATCTCTACATTGATGACAAGCAAAAAAAAAAAAAAAAAAAAAAAAAAACTATACAGTCAATGTAGTGGTTAAAATCATGTAGTATTGATGTCAGTGAGTTTTTCTATATAATTTGGCCTTGAAAGCCAACCACGTTCTCTGGTTAGTTTTTCATTTTTACAAAAGTTTTAAATAGAGCGTTTTAAAATTCAGATATCAAAACTTGTTTCCCTGTGGTTTGTGTTCTTGGCACAAATTACACATAAATTTTGTCAAACTTTTATCATTGACACCCAACACTTGATTAGACATTTTCATAATATTTTTTCAATAGTTGAAAAGAGTTTCTAGATAGTTATCTCCCAAGTTATGAGCAATTATTACTCTTGCAGAAAACCTGTGCTTGATTCTTAGCACCTACACTATGGCTGACAACCATCTCTAATCCTACTTCCAGGGGAGACCAATGCACTCTTTTGAAATTCTCAGGAACCGGCACTCACATGATTTATATACACACGTGCAGCTAAATGTTCATGCACATAAATTAAATAAATTTTAATTAATTTAAAATGGTGGGAGAAAGATATCTTTCAAATTTGGACAAGTGATTCAATATCCAAGGATGAGTTGAAACATATGTGCAAAGATAATTTTGTATCTGTCCCAGTTATCAGATTCTGCACAGCACCAGTTCACAGTTCTAACAATAATGTACTGCAGGTGCAGCAGGGATCTGAATGAGCAGAGAGCATAAGTGGGCCTTCCAGAATATACTAAATGTATTACATTTCTGATTGGATGATGATGATGATGATGATTATGATGATGATGATCATGATGATGATGATATTTAAGCAAAGTCTAGAAAGGTTTGAATTTGAAAGTCTGTCACAAAATTTCTCCCACTATAAAAATAGGCTTTATTAAAAGAAATGACATTTCATACTTGAACATGGTCATAAAAGTTCTCATATCTAAAAATAGGTTGAAAAAAGATCAAATATAGACTAACATCCATTCGCTTCTCTAAATCCATACTTACCTTCATCTTTTGTAACTTTCCTGTTGTTTGAGAATGTGGAATTTTTGGATGCCTGAATATTAAAGTACTTTATTAGAGGTGACACAGTGATCTGATCCTACAATTAACTCTTGGCAATAAAAGTAAGGTTTCCTGTATATGAGGTTATTTAGGTTGTAAACATTACCATTAGATGATATAAAATACCACTTAACTTTAATTCCTAGAATAAAAGAATAGTTTATGGTATGCTTTTCAGAATTAGAAGGAAAATAGACATTGAGATATTTAATAGTTATGATCAAGGAACATTCTTTTCTGTCTATAAAGGCTATTTACAAAGTATCTTGAAGAACATTTTAAGATATTACCAGATTATTTGTAGCTGACTAGCATTTCTTCTTCATTCTTTCAAGGAACAATCCTAGAAATGTATTTTTTGTAAATGCAGGTAGTTAGTGTATAACATAAGTGGAAAATAAGAATTTTATAACATTTGAGGCCTAGGCAACTTTTTATGACCACTTCCTAAGATACTCAAAATTTTCCAAATAAAGTAAAAAGTTAAACAAGTCATGGCCCCCAGAATATAGGTCCATGAAACATTATGATAAATAATAAAAAGTGAACTTTCATTTTGCATTTATTGAACTGTAAAATTAATCAGAACCATGCAAAATCAGTAAGTTTGTATGTGGAGACTGCTGTGGAGAAAGTGCCAATTTCATCACGCTTTTTGACATTAATACAGACCTTGAAATTTGAGACCGAGTGGGAATGACTCTTTAATAATCCAGAATTAGAATATGCATATATAAGAAAGTAATATTTTAAATAATCTGTCATATCACTTGGTAAAATTAGTTTCTTTACTTTTGCAGATGACAAGTCTCATACTCTTTCCTTCTCATTCATGAATCATGCAGCTGAATATCAATGTGACCAATTTCCTTCTCTTTGGCTTGACACAGGATCCCAAGCAGAAGAATATAGTGTTTGCCATTTTCCTGTTTTTATATATGGCAACATTACTGGGTAACTTGCTGATCATTGCTACCATCAAGACAAGCCAGGCACTTGGGAGTCCAATGTACTTCTTTCTGTTCTACTTATCCTTGTCTGACACCTGCTTCTCTACAGCCATAGCTCCTAGAACGATTGTGGATTCCCTGATGAATGAGGCCACTATCTCATTCAGTGAGTGCATAATCCAAGTCTCTGCAGTCCATTTATTTGGTGGCTTGGAGATCTTTATCCTCATCCTCATGGCTGTTGACCGCTATGTGGCAATTTGTAAGCCTCTTCACTACATGAGCATCATGAACCGCCGGGTTTGTGGGATGCTGGTGGCCATAGCCTGGATGGGATCCTGTGTGCATTCTTTAGTTCAGATATTTCTGGCCTTGAGTTTACCCTTCTGTGGTCCCAATGAAATTGATCACTATTTCTGTGATTTGCAGCCACTGTTGAAACTTGCCTGTGCAGACACATATGTGATCAACCTCCTCCTGGTGGCTAATAGTGGGACCCTTTGCACAGTGAGTTTCCTCATGCTCATGATCTCCTATGTCATCATCCTGTATTCCTTGAGAAACCACAGTGCTGAAGGGAGGAAAAAAGCCTTGTTCACTTGTGTCTCCCACATCATAGTAGTAGTCTTGTTTTTTGTACCTTGCATATTTATATATACACGACCTGCAACCACCTTCCCTATGGACAAGATGATATCAGTGTTTTATACAGTCTGTACACCCTTTCTCAACCCTCTGATTTACACACTGAGGAATGCAGAGGTGAAAAATGCCATGAAGAAGCTATGGAGCAAAAAAATCTCAGGTGATTTATAAGAAATCAAAAGTTAAATTTATTTTAATAAATAAAATCCTAGTTTTCAGTTAAATGTTTAGAATATCACTGTCCTAGGAATGGAAGTTTGGTTTCTTCTAGAGAATGGGCAAAATGGATGCATCCTGAAGTAAATATCAAGTTATTACTTTAGAAGAAAAGATGTAGCAGGGAGATGTATTTATCTCAGTCACTTTTTTTTTTTTTTTTTGGTTTTTTGAGACAGGGCTTCCCTGTATTGCTATGGAGCCTATCCTGGCACTCGTTCTGTAGACCAGGCTGGTGTTGAACTCACAGAGATCTGCCTGCCTCTGCTTTCGGGTGCTGGGATTAAAAGCGAGTGCCACCAATGCCTGGCCTCAGTCATATTATTAATGTTGAGTCCTATTATGCCCATGTTTGGGTCAAACATTTTATATTCAGAGCATTGGAATGTTTACCTTCTCTCAAATGATATTTTTTATTAAAGATTTTTTCTTTCTGATCATCATTAGGTTTCCTCGTGATATTTCCATTCACATTCTTCCAATAAAGGAATTTACTGTATGTGCTAACTTATAGATGTTTTCTTTCAAGGTACAGTGTGTGTGCCATATTTTTTACAGTGTGTCTGTGTATGTGTGCACATACTCCTTATTTTTTAATTAACTTTATATTGATTCCTGGTGGATTTTACAGCATGCAACCCAATACCTCTCCTTCTTCACACTGCTTCTGACCTCTGCCTTTTTAACCCTTCTCCCCACCAAAAAAGCCCAAAAATTTAAAAAGTAAAAAATATTACCCCACAAAATTAAAAATAAAAAATCTTGTCTGGAAGGTATTGTATTGTTCAGTGAGTCAGTCACACAATATGCCTTTGGTTAATACATCTTTACTTGTAAACGTTCATTGCAATGAGCCATTGGTCTGGTTCTAGGATTCTGCCACACTGTCAATAGTGAGTTCTCACTGGGCCTCTTCTTGGACATCCTATTGTTGACTTATTTTCTGGTGATCCTGTAGCTTTGGATCTGCAGGTCGAGCTCCTTTACATGCTCCAGCAGTTCACATATGAAGTGGTTGTTGGGGTGGGCTACCTCATAGTCAATTTTCTGTGCCTGGGTGGTAACTGGGTTGTTCAGCCTGCCAGCTTTCACTCATTGTCACCATCCAGGTGAGCTCTCTAGCACTGCCTTCTTAGCTCACCCAATGTAGCAGACAGCAAGGAGCAGGGCTAGTTCTCCTGTCCAGCTCACCTGTACTCCCACCCACCAGAGCCAGCTCTACTTTTTTGCCTAGATGAGGTGCAGGGCCTATTCTCAGGACTACTGTACCTGGTGAGGAGCAGGGACAGTTCTTCCTTTCCCATGTCCCTGAGGATGTCTCGCCTGCCTGTCAGAAGTGGTGAGGGATAAGGGGTATTATGGCGTTTTCCTTCATACTGTGTGAAGATGTGTAACTGTGATTGATTTAATAAAGACATGAATGGTCAACAGATAGGCAGGAAAAGGTTAGTTATGTCTGACTTCTGGGGTCAGAGAGAACTCGGGGGTAAAAGAAAGGTAGAGTGGTCAGCTCGACACAGAGGAAGCAAGATATGTAGGACGAGAGAGAAAAAAGCTATGAGCCACATGACTATGCATAGATTGGGTCAACAGAAATGGGCTAATTAAAGCTATAGAGCTAGTTAGAAAAAGTCCAAGCTAAGGCCGAGCTTCGATAATTAACAGTAAGTTTCTTTGTCATGATTTGGGTGCTGGTGGTACAAAATAGCCTGCTATAAAGGGGAAGGGCCTTTTTCCTTTACCCTTGCCTTCTAATGACATACCAGGGATAGGGTATGGGCAGCTCTCATGCCTCCAGGCCCTGCTCTTCTGAGCCCCTCCCAACAAGGTCAGTTTTAGTGTTCTGCCCAGATGAAGTGCTGTGCTCACTCTCTCATGTGTTCCAGCTGCTAAGGGGTAGGGCTAGTTCTATGATTTCCTTGGCCCAGGGGCCAACTATTGTATCTGCCCCAGGGGCATGCAGTGAGGGGAGGATGAACATTTTTTCCTTATCCATGCCACCACTTGACAGATAGATGAATGGGGTGGGGTTTGGTCCTCCTGCTCTTATGACCCCAGGTTGCTCACCTTTGCACCTGCTAATAGGGACAGTTCTATTTGCCCAGGCAAGGTAGAGACTGCTCTACCTGATGCTGCTACCAATTCTCCCACTCTCATGATCTCTAGGTCAGCTTTGTGCACCCACTCACCCACCCCCCCACACACACACACACAGAGGCGATGAATGTGTGTGTGGGGGGGTTCATCTCCCCCTTGACCCTTCCACTATATGGCAGATAAAAGGTCTCCCATGTGCATTCTTAGCACTACATCATCTATGCCTCCATCAGTGGGGTCAGCTGTACTATGCTGCCCAGGCCAGGTGAGGGGCCAACTCTCCTGAGTGCTACAGTCAGTGTGGGACCATATCAGCTCTCCCACTCTTATGATCCTGGGACCAGATTTTCCACTCTGCTGTAGTTGTCATGGAGCATAGAACAGGGATTACTCAATCTCTCCTTTCCTTAAGGGCAACAGACCAAGGGGCTATCTCTCCCACTCTGGCATATTCAGGGCCAGCTTACCCCCCCACAAACACATACACACACACACACACACACACACACACACACACACACACACACACACACACACACACACACACACGAAAGGGACAGCTCTACTGTGGTGCCCTGGGAAGGTACACTGTCTTCTCTCCAGAATGGTGTAGTTGGTGATGGGTAGGATCCACTAGGTACAGCCCTATCTTGACTGATTTCGGTGGTAACAGTAGCTACTGACATCCGTGCAAATCCAGACTATGGCAGGACGAAGGACACGGACACGGTCCCAGTGGCAGTTCTTGCAGTTTTAATGCCTTGGTCCTGGGTGGCAATGCATGTTATTCGGGTGTGTACGGTCCAACAGCAGCACACAGCTCAGGCTACAAGAAGGCCACAGTTAGAGGCCCAGATCATGGAAAACAGTGTGTCACTGGTGGTAATATGGCCACAGACATCAGCAGAGACTTAAGCTACTGTAAGAAGGACATGGATATAGACACGGTCCTTGGCACATCCCGGGCTGCTTGTCATCTGGCCTTACTTGGACTTGCAAATTGCCCAGAGAAGCATGGCCAAAGTAGCACAATGTCCCCCCAAAACCAGCATGTCCCCAGGTCTACTCAGCCCTTGATGGTAACAGGAGCCACTGATATCGACACAGACCCTGGCTGAGGTAGAGACACAGACACAGGCGTGGCTACTTCCACAGTTTGGAAAACAACACCATGGCCATGGGTAACATTACGGAACACCGAGGTCTGTTTGGTCCCTGGGGCTGCTTGACCTTGTAAGACCAACATGGTCTGAGGTGTCAGCATGGACTGCAGGTCTCTGCATGGAGCTAAGTGACAACGGGAGCCATGGATATCATCTCAAAGCCCATCCACAGCAGAGTCACACACATTTCCCCTGGCAACAGTCTGGCCCACATGCTACCATGATTCTGGGTGGAGCACAGGAGTCCTGGATTGGAATGGTCCTTCTGGAGGCACAAACTGCGACGTCAACTCGGTCACAGGTAGTAACCCAGACTTTGCTGTCACCAGGATTCTTGCAGGAGAAGGGAGCAGCAGACATCAACACAGAAACCCATAGCTGAATCAGGGTCGCAGAACAAGTAATGAACATTGACAGCAGCTCAGATCCAGACATCTGGCCCTGGGTGGCAAGTAAGTCATTTACTTCCTAAGCCTGTTCCTCACCACCCTCACCTCTTCAGATCTGTCTCTCTCCTCAGCACATGTCTCATTATGCCTCTTTCTCTCATTCCCATTTCTCCATCCTGTACTCATTCACTATAAACGTACAGAACTGCATAGTATGATTGGTGCTGGGTGGGCTCTTGGGTGAAATTCTTCCCACTCCAAAGCAGGAGACCTGGAGCAAGACTGCACTTGTCCTTCAGAGTCTGCCAGACATGGGAATGCCAGGCAGCTCTTGCATGAAATTCTTTTTACCCTTACTCCTTATTCTTAACAACTAATCAGGGAACATTTTAAACCTCATAACTATTATGATTGCTGCTATAGCTATACTATATATGTGAAAATATTCTCTGTCTGTCTTCCTGTCTGTCTCTCCTTATGTATGGATGTGTATATCTGCATAAGTACATATGTGTACATATATGTGTATATATACATATATAGATATATACATTATAAATATAAATACAAACATATATATGTGTGTGTGTACAAACACAGCTATATACGTATGTGTGTATATATATACACATAAAAATATATGTGTATGTATATATGTATGTCAGATAATTTAACATTTTGTTTTGAGATTAGGCTCTATAGGTTTTTTGTGTGAGTGTCATTACTCCGAGCCTGTAATAATGTTAGAAAAAGAGGAGAGAACTCACCCACCAGCAGAAAACCTCTGATATTAGAAAGATATGGTCCTGTGACTCTACTATGATTATATTTTTAAATTAAATAATCAGACACTGTTGAACATTTCATTTTCAATCATAAGAATTATAAACACTTTTTTCTAATGGAACATTAATATGTTTATATTATATGTTTTTTATTAGAGAAAAGGTTGTCTGTGAACCACCATGTAACTGTAGGGAATCAAACACTGTTTCTTTATAAGATCAATGAATGTTCATAACTGCTGAGCCATCACTCTAGACCAGCCACCATTTGAATTACAAATGTATACCACAGCCTCATGCTTTTTTAAAATTAGAAACAAGCTTGTTTTATATATTAATCCCAGTTCTCTCTCACTCCCCTCCTCTGCTGCCCCCTACTGATCCCCTTTCTGCTCCCCAGGGATGTGAGGCTTTCCATGGGGGAACATCAAAGTCTGTCATATCATTTGGAGCAGAGCCTAGACCATTCCCCATGTGTCTAGGCTGAGAGAGTATCCCTCTTTGTGGAATGGGCTCCCAAAATCCACTTGAGTAATAGGGATAAAAACTGATCCACTATGAGAGGACCCATAGATTGCTTAGACCTCCAAACACATCCAAGTTCAGGTGGTTTGGAACAGTTGTGTGCTAGTTTCTCAGGTATCAGTCTGGGGTGCATGAATTCCCCCTTGCTGAGGTCAGCTGTTTCTGTGGGTCTCTCCTGCCTGGTCTAAACCCCTTTGCTCATCACTCCTTCTTCTCTGCAACTGGATTCCAGGAGTTCAGCTCAGTGTTTACCTGCGGGTGTCTGCTTCTGCTTCCATCAGCTAATGGATGAAGGCTCTAGGATGGCATATGAGATAGTCATCAATCTCATTATCAGAGAAGGGCATTTAAGGTAGCGTCTCCACTATTATTAGATTGTTAGTTGGGGTCATCCTTGCAGATCTCTGGACATTTCCCTAGTGCCAGATGGCTCCCTCTACTATGATATTTCTTTTCTATTCTCCTCTTTTCTTCTGCTGACTTCATCTTCCTGCTCTCTCTTGTCCTCCTCTCTCCTCCTCTGATCCCTCTCTCTTTCTTCGACCTCCCTCTACCCTCCCCCACGCTCCCAAAGAGCTCAGGAAATACTGTCCATTTTTCCTTCTCTGGGGGACCATGTACATCTCTCTTAGAGTCCTTTTTATTTCCTAGCTTCTCTGGCTGTGTGGATTATAGTCTGGCAACCCTTTGCTCTATATCTAGAATCCATATATGAGTGAGTACATACCCTTTTTGTGACCTCACTCAGAATGGCTTCTTTTAGTTCCATCCATTTGCCTGTGAATTTCAAGATTCCATTTTTTCCTGCTGAGTAGTACTCCATTGTGTAAATGTACAACATTTTCTTTATGCATTGTTCAGTTGAGGGGCATCTAAGTTGCTTCCAGGTTCTGGTATATACAAATAATGTTGCTCTGAACATAGTTAAACAGATGTCCTTGTTGTATGAATTGCATCTTTTGACTATATGCCTAAGAGTGTAATTGCTGCATCTTGTGGTGGACTCTTTCCCATTTTCCTGAGGAACTGCCACACTTATTTCCAAAGTGGCTGAACAAGTTTGCACTCCTACCAGCAGTGGAGGAGTGATCCCCTTTCTCTACATCATCTCCAGCATAAGCTGTCAGTGGTGTTTTTTATTTTAGCCATTCTGACAGGAGTAAGATGGTATCTCAGAGTTGTTTTGATTTGCATTTCCCTGTTGCCTAAGGATGTTGAGTACTTTTTTAAGTGTCTTTCATCCATTTAAATTCCTCTAGTGTTGGTATGGCTTGATCAGTCCTGATGCAGAAGGGAGGAGCTTGGTCTCATGTCAAGTTGATATGTATTACCTTGTTGACTCCCTTTGGAGTCCTTACAATTTCTGAGGAGTAGATGGGGAGTAGAATGGAGGTGGGGGGAATAGGAGGAGATGAGGTAGGGGAAACTTTGTAAAATAAATAGAAAAATTTAATAAATAACATTTACATCTCAGGTTTAAAGAATTCTCAAATAGAGATAAGGAACTTTTTGTACAGAGAGGATTAGAAAGAGTAAAACCCCAAGTTCTGGCTTATATTCTTGATTGAGTTTAAAGTAATAAAATAGAAGAGGTGCATATCTGTAAGGATTTTGTAAACATGTCTCCAAATGCAACAAAACTATCTTTCCATTGTAACTGGTAGTCTCAGGTCAGAAGGATTTGTCCTACATTATCTGAGGATACTATCATGGCTTTTACTGTAAGTATGTTACTACAAGGCATTGCATATTCTCTTTAGCAATCAGTCTCACCACCCATATTAGCTTCTAGACCTATGTCTACTTCAAAATGTGACCTGTGATATCTTGTATTACAAACTGATATTTTGTATTACAATGATCTTTATAATTAGATGAATTTATTCAGAAACAGGTGTAATAATGAAGAAACAACTACAAGTTGTATCAGATTAATTTTATTGATACACACATGGTAGGTTAATATCCATCATTAACTGCTGCATTTCAGGCATTGATGGATGGCTTTGTCAAAGTATGTGCCAGCACCATGACCAAAAGTTTGTCTGCAGTGAGTAAAAATGTATAAACAATTTTTATATATGAATATAAAACCAAATTAAAGAAATAGAAAATAAATCAGAATGGTGGGTGGGAATAGCTTTAGAAAGGAAAGGAAGGAGAGGGACATGTAGGGGATGCTGTAGCCAGGCCTGCTTAGGGGCTGGCTACAGGTGTGGCTGACTATGCCTGCACGGGCATGGTCAGGGTGACGTAGGGAAAGTTGAAGAGTGAGGGAGGTTTATGTGGCAGCTCTGCTTTTGCATTCATCTTCAGCTTTCTGTACTTCAGCTGCCCTGCCAGCTGGGTAGGTTGCTCTATAAGTAAGGCTTTCACCTTGTATTTTTACCTGGCTCCGTATTGGTAATTTCCCACATTATCTGATTGTCAGGAGTGGGATATTGTGAACCTAGGCCCCATTTGGGAGAGCCCTCGGGTTCCACTGGCACTGTAGACTAGGCCGGGAAAGCGCTCCCTGTCTCCACAGGTGCTCCTGACTAGCCGCTGACCAGCTGACCAGCTCCACACAGACCCATTGCTCCACACAAGCGCATCCTGGCTGCCGCTGAGCTGTTCAGAACCATCCGCCCAGATGGGAGACTTCCATAGACCTCCCCATGGTTACTGTTGCAGTTTCTAGCTGTGTGCCTGGGACCTACTCTGACTGCAGCCTACATGAGCCCAGAGGCTTCCTGCCCTTGAGTTGAATAGGCCTCTGGAGTAGGCCTTGGCTTTCAGCAGGGCCCTCGGCTTCCCCTTGCAGCAGCAGCCATAAAGGCGTGCCTTTCTCAGTGGTTGTGGTGGCAAGGCTGTACACTCTCTAAACTAAGGGCACTCGCCTGTGTGACCTCAGCTCCACTGCTGCCACAATCTTGCTTAACCGACCACTGCCAAATGCCATGTGGACTAACTGTTCAGGGACACAATGTAATTATTCACTTTCTTAACAATTAAAATAATCTATGGTTGGGTAAGATGGCTCAGTATCTAAAGCTGCTTGCTGGGCAACATGGTAAATGGTGTTTGATCTTTGACACTCACACAAGGTTGGAAGCAAGGAACTGACTCTGTATAAGCCAGAAGACTTTACAAAAGCAACACAGAATTCATGTCAACTGACGTGTTTACATTCACACACATAATAATAATAACAATAAATACAACTGAAAGTTTAGAAAATCAAAAATAACAAGAAAGGAGGGATTTACACTCAGGGAAATTAGAATTTTTGGAAAAATTATCATTTAACTTCTTCACCTAAACATGGGAGAGACTAGGGCATAATTTTCATAAAAACTGTAAACAAATTTGTGAACAAGAAGAGTGATGCCTTGAATAGTTCTCTAATCATGATTTACTTCAGTCAGCCTCTACCAGGGCAAAAGATAGTCACTGAATTGGGAAAATATCTGTATTTAGTTACTAAAGAAATTACAGGATGACAAAGAATCACTAGTCAGGATTTAACTTCCAAAGGCATTATTGTGTAGTTATATAATATACAACATTGAAAGGAGAATCCATAATTTTCTGACATGAAAAAATTATATAAATTTAGCTCAGGTCAAAGCTTTTCTAGAAGAAAGGAAATATTCAATGGGTACTTAACATAAGTCAGAGGCAGAGTGTGTGTGCATGTGTGTGTTGTTTGGATTATGTATCTGTTGTGACAATTATGTAACCTGAGTAAGGCTCTTCCCATTTGAGGCACTTATTTCTGCTTCATTTGATTCTATTGTGTAAATAATTTATTCCATATTAAAACCATCCAAACTATTCTTTCTCCAGCCCATCTGCATGATTCTTGATTTATTTGTTATCTGACTGAATCTTTCTTCTAAGCAGTCTCTTAATGGCATTTTTCATCTGATTATTTCTCAAGGTGTAGATTAATGGGTTTAGCATAGGAGTTATCACAGTATAAAAAATAGCAACTGCTTTATCAAGGGGTAATGTGCCTGCAGGTCTCATGTACTCAAATATACAGGGTACAAAATATAAGACCACCACTATAATGTGAGAAACACAGGTAGAGAGGGCTTTGCTCCTTCCTTCTGTGCTGTGGGTTCTTAGGGAGCACAAGATGACTATGTAGGAGATGAGCAGCAGGATGAAGATTAACAGACAGATGAATCCACTGTTGGCAGCAACAAAGAGCCCTAGAATGTGGGTATCTACACAGGCTAGATCTAGCAAAGGGTTCAGATCACACATAAAGTGATCCATGACATTAGGTCCACAGAAAGGTAATCCAATAATGAAAAGAATTTGTATACCTCCATGAAGAAAGCCTCCAGCCCATGACACTCCAATAAGCAAATTACAGAGTCTTCTGTTCATGATAGTTGCATAGTGCAGGGGTTTACAGATGGCAACATAGCGGTCATAGGCCATGACAGTAAGCAAGATGACCTCAGCCCCTCCAAAGAAATGTTCCCCAAAGACTTGGACCATACATCCATAGTATTGAATGGACTTCCTTTCATGGAGTGAATCAACAATCAGCTTCGGAGTACTAACAGAGGAGTAGCAGGCATCTATGAAGGAAAGATAGGCCAGAAAATAGTACATAGGGGAACCTAATAGTAGGCTGTTTGTAATGGTGATAAGAATGAGCAAATTTCCAACCACAGAGACTAAGTAGATGATCAAAAAAACAGCAAATATGACTTTTTGCATGTGAGGGTTCTGTGTGAGTCCCAGGAGAACAAACTCTGTCACATTGTTCTTGTATTCCATCTAGTTTATGAGATAGTTAATCATATTTCCTGGGGAAAAATTGATACATACTCATGTTTATTCAATTTCTATATTTCAATGATGCTTAGATTCTGGTATTTGATGAAATATAATCAGGTTTTCTTTTAATATTGCATAAAGAGTAGTTCTATATACTTATATCTAATTAAGACTTGAGAGTTGCCTCCTCAGTGAAAATAGCTGAAAAGATTATGGATATGAACAACATATAGAAATACTAGGCAATCATAATTGTGCTGAATGTTTGGGATCACTCATATCCTAGAAGTATTTCAGATTAAACTCCTAGAGACAGTTAAACTCACAAAGATTAGTGGAATGTGCAGTAGTTTTGTGAAATAGCCTTAAAAAGTAAAGGTAAATTTTATACAGATTTATACATAGGAAATACACAAACAGAAAATTTAAATAAGATGTGAGTGAGAAGATACTAGTGAATTTGAGTAAAAAAGATCCTTGCACACTAACATCATGAACTGAGGTTTGGCCTTGGAGGAAACCCTCTGGCACTCAGTAGTTAGTGGTACAAAAATAAGCTAACAGCAGTAGAAGCTTGTGAAGGAGTTCCAGTAATATAATATTAATAGTAGATTTTTTAAAATTACTTGTGAAAATACGAATGATTTGAAGTAAGTCCAAATTCCATATGTTATGTGTAGTTAATAAAAAGCAACAAAATAGAACAGATATTGATATAAAAATTTCAGGATAGATGTTGCTGAATGTGCAGTGCAAGTATTTATATGTTGTTGTAAAAGAATCCATAATTCCATGTGATAATCCTGAAATAGTCTATAACAAGACTGTGTTCCTGCACTTGTTGCTAAATACCTGACACACAGGACTGCTTTTAGTACTTTAAATAGTCTTCTATATTGTTATTTTTTATCAAGTTAGAACAAAGGCTACTATCAAGATACAAGAAGAAGAACATAAATGAGATCACTAAACACTGACTGTCAACTAAGTGTTCTTTAAACACTTGCTGGTTCAGTTCTTCATATACCCCACACAGATGTGTGTCATAATTTTCATAGCAGTTTCCTATTTCCTTCTTGCAATATGATAACAGAATTTATGCTTCCTTCCTTAGATAAGCAGAAAAATTGGCAATGTTAATTACACCACTTTGCTACTTCTTGTTATTTTTATCACCCAATTTTAAAGTATTATGCACTTCAAATCTTTGAACTCTATAACCTGTATTATCATGCTAAACAGTTGTTGGTTTAGAAACTATGTTAAATGTGACATAATGACTTACTAGTATACCATTTCAGAAATGATTTCTTTTGATGCAGATTTGTTGAAAAGACAATTCAGAGGAAGATATATTTGACATTTCATTCAATAATCAAATAGGTTTTCTGTATTCTTGGAAAGAGTCTTTCATCATACGCCACTCTTACTATTTATCATCATATAGTAGATGTTGCAAACTCTTGGGGACACTGTGGAAATGTGCTGCAACAGTGAACAAGTACATCAATTCAAGAATTGTAGGAACCAAATGAGAGTTCTGGTTCTTCCTCTTCTCACTCACCTAATGTTCATTTCCTGCCAAATCAAACACCTGCTTAATCATCTGATAATAAAATGAGAATAAGAGTAGTATTACACAATTTACTATGATAATTGGCTAAAATGGGAAAGTACGAATCATGATTTTGGAACAACTACAAGGCTACAATTTATTTTTTAAAGCATGAAAACAGGTACAAGAAAACATAATTTATAACTTGGCAACAATAAAAAGAAACCTTCCAATAACTTAGGATGAATCCTTTTTAACACATCAAAAAAACTACAGAGACTTATAATACCCATAATACACAACCCCATAATTAATTATCTTTGTTTGTACTTGGAATCATAAGCTTATATTTACACACTGAAATTTATATTTGGGATTTTCAACGTGTGGTCAAGCTAAAGTACACTGAACCTCATGAATAGCCTCAGTTTCTAAAAGAGGTACCTCAGGGAAAAGCAATGACACCTATTTATCTTTGGGTCTCACATTGTCTGATACTAAGTAAAGGAAGAATACTTACCAAATATCATGAAAAGTTAGGGTGAGGATGAAATACTCTGTCTGCATTTGGCAAACTTTGAAAAATTATCTCCTGTGTACAAAAAGTATCAGTATCGACTAATCATAAGCATTGTTGAAGGACATACCTCAGCAGCAGATGAAGCTCTCCATGTGAGCTCTTGAATGTTCAGAAGAGACCTGAGAGGATGGACTTTGAATAGGAAATCTCGACACCTTTGCAGATATCCAAACAACATGTACCACATAGTGTCTCCATAGAAAAAAAACATCGCCTCCTTCCTAAAACTACACATATTTCACTGACAACTTGAGGCTTTGATCTAGATCGGATTCTTTTAATACACTATGTAGAGATGATCTTTGATTTCTGATTCTGGTTCTTCATTCTTAAAGCTAGGGGCTGGCAAGGGCGCAGAAAAGCGTCTATAGGACTCACTCTAATAATGTTGAATCTTGCAGTGGATATGTGATGTGCAATGAGACAATGTTTGTATCCTGCATTACAGGGTATTTAAAGAAGGACCCATGAATTTCAACAATCTTGTTACTGTGCTTTCTCTCCCAGGAATTAATTATCTCCATTGATGGAAAGGCTTCTTTTTAGAATGCAGTGTTTTGGAATGTATGTGTGACTCACCCACTGCTCAATAGAGAATAGAGTTCCCCAATTCTGGAAACACAACATTTAGTAGACTCGTTTCTATATCTAGTACTAGTTAAGAATCCTGAATACCATGTCAGCCATAGTGTCATCATTCAAGCATGAAACTAGCAATGCAGATTCTTTTGTGACAAACAGCACATGGGAAATATTGGTATTCTGATAAATGTGACACTATTTCTGAAAATTTGCTTAATACCTAATGCAATGAAGGCAAAAATTAACTTCTATTTTAAATAATAACTTCAAAAATCTTTTCCTTCTACATTTCTTAGTGCTTTCAATCTTTGCAGAATCTCTTTAACTCCACATAATTTACTCATCTCCATGTTATACTCATCACATGGCTGGTTTGTGGACTCCTGTCCAAAGCAAAACAAAACAAAAAACCCACAAACAATGTGTTTCAAACTTTTTGCTTTGTAGTATTGGTTATTCAACTTTTTTCATACATACATTAAGTTGATTAGTTTTAAATTCTATAAATTATTTTTTAATACATGATCTCATGATGCTTGGGATTTCCATGTACTCATCTTGAAGCAGAGTATTAGCTGAACTTCTAACCTGCTTGACTCTGCTTACCAAGTGCAGTATCTTTTTCCTGTACCTGTTCATTTATCCAATTATGTCTTTGAATGTATATATAATTCTGGTTACTCTGTTATGACTACACTTTCTTATCTGTTTCCTAACCCAACCTTCCTGCTAGTCTTTCTCACATTTATCTCCTTCCCCTGATATTTTCTCCTCCTTCTTCCTTCCTTATTTCCTTCTTTCCTTCCTTCTTTTTGACCCAGTGAGTATGAAGAGGGCCATCTAAGTGACCACAGGGATAGAAATATCCACTGGAGTATGGTCAGGTCTCTGTTGGTTACATAACTGAAAGCAATAACTTTTCTGCCCTTGGCATTCATCAATAGTTTATATATTACAAGGCAGGCTGGGGATATATGAACTTCTTATCACCCTATCACTGACAGGACATGGCCTGTCTTATTTAGACCTAGTGGAGGTAACCACAGACATTCTGAGTTTATAATTGCAGTGAATCTGCCACCCCTTCAAAAAAAAATCAAAACACTTCACAGCCATTTTACCTATCATATGGTACTTGCCATATTAAGACTTAAGACCTCTTTTTTTTTTTTTTTTTTGGTTTTTCAAGACAGGGTTTCTCTGTGTAGCTTTGGAGCCTATCCTGGCACTCCTCTGGAGACCAGGCTGGCCTCGAACTCATCGAGATCCGCCTGCCTCTGCCTCCGAGTGCTGGGATTAAAGGCATGCGCCACCAACACCCGGCCAAGACCTCTTTTTCACAATGATGAGTCTTAACTGTTGCATGAATATACTGTACAGGTCTGAGCTCCCAATCATCACTCATTTCCAGTACCTTTACTAGGCATAAGACACTAAAGTCACCAATATTCAGTGAAAAGAGAATCTTCTCTTATTTTCCCTGAGAATACCGTTAGTTTATGTCTATACGCAGAGATTTAGAATCACTTTGATTCTTAAATTTAGAAACAATGGTAACTTTTTTTCCCCATGGCTTATGACTTTTGTGGTTATCGTTTAACAGGTTTACAGTAATAAGCATGACTTCTTTCTTTGGAGTGGGATTTACATCTAACCAGAATTCAGTTGGTTACCACCATAGCCATGCCCCTAATATATAAGCATGAATATCTTACAAAGTATGCATCTGGTTTAAAGTATAAATTACTCTGCCCCACCATCTTGGATAATACCTTTCAGAATTATGTACACCAGTAGGAATGTAGGGGCTTCCAGTTCAGTCCAGCTTATTTCTCTGCATTCTATAATCGAGTTGTTTGGTATCTTCAGCAATTAGGTCTTACCAGCTGGTTCTGTTGGGTCTCCAAAACAATGGAAATAGGCTATGTTGTTTTGAGGCTTCCAGGGCCTCAAAACAGTTTATAAGGAAATATCTCATACCTGGTACTGAAATTGTCATTTGATGACTCATGATTTCTGTAATTGTCATTATCCACCCATGCATTCTTCCTCCATTCAAACTAATTTTTAAAATATATTTTAATTAGTTTATATAGTAGTATACCTACATATGTTGTCTTCTTATATCTTATTTTAAGTTAACACTCAATCTCTGCCTATCACCTATTTTCCTACACCTACCCAATTCAAGACTTATCCCAGGAGAATTTCTCAACTTCTACTCTCATTCTGCATCATTTCTACTATTGTCACTGGATCACCCTCTTCCCATACCCCGTGTTGCTTTTGTTTAGATTCAGACATCCCATGTTAAATGCACAGCTATAATCTTTATGTAAGAGAGAATATTTGGCATTTTATTTCAGATCCTGGATTACTTTAGTTCATATATTTTTGCAATTCCAGGCTTTTTATTGCAAATTTCACAACTTAATTTTTCTTTAGTAATGGATAAAATTCTCTTGTGTATATCTACTTCATTACATATTCATTAACTGCTCATCAGCCGATGGGTATCTGTGCTAATTCTATCTTCTAGATTTTGTGAAGAGAGCCTCACCGAACATGAATGTGATTGTATCTCTACCATATAGTATAAAGTCCTTTGGGTATGTGCCCTGGAGTGGTGTATCATGCATATATGAAACATCTATGTTTTTATAGATGGGAGCTAATTTCTCGGGAGCTAATATTAATAGTACCTGCATATATTACACTTCCCAATGGGGGAAAATTGTTCATACAGCTTTACTGTTTCTTAGCCGTCTTTGTTGTCATTTATTTTCTTGATAAAGACCATTCTTAGGAGGGTGAGACAAATCTCAAAGTAGAATTAATCTGACATTTCCTCAATGCCTGTTGATTTTGCACATTAAAAAAGAGTGTATTTTTTATTTGTAGTTATTATTTTAAGAGTTTCTTGTTAATTTCATAGATTATTTTGGAACACTTTTTAAGATTTGAATTTATGCTATGAGAAGTCTGTACCACCACCACTGCCACCCACTGGACTCTGTTCCCACAAAATCCACTCTGCTACCCATTCCCACCTACCCCATCATCCCTTCCTTGGCCAACATCTGTAGCGTGTATAGGTGCAAGCACAACCTATATCACTTGGTAGAAGCAGTGAGTACCTGGTTTCTGAGCTAAACTTCTCCTATCCTACTAACAGCTGAAAGATCATACAGCATCAAAAGATAACTCAGAAGAATAAAGGATTCTTCTGACGAAGGAAACCTGTACAAAAGCTGTACCTGGTGCTTTAGTCTCGTGAATCAATTTGCTGTGTCTTGCTGTAGAGTCTTTCTGTAGCTTATTCCATTCTGTAACAAACTTGGGATTTACTTCCCACAATTCAGCACCATCAGATCATTACTGGGAACAAATTTCTCCCATGAATTTTGAGTTTTACCGATTACACTCCCTTTCTATGTGTAAATACCTGTTCTCCATTAACAGGTCCTACTTTACTGAATACTTCCTAAGCTTTGCGCAAGGTCAGTTTCCCACTATAATGTCCTTGTTCCCCTCTTCATTGAAATTGCAGAGATCTACCTTCCTGAAATTACCCTTACTGACAGGCATTTGGTCAGTATTTATGGCCCAAGCAATAACATCCCATCTAAGGCATTCCCAAATATCCAAGGACATAGAATTACTATAGTCCAAATTTGTTAATTGATAGCTGCTGTGTAGATGGATAGAAACAATAAGCATGTCCCTTGCTTTGCCTCACTGACAGATAGAGAAACAATGACTTAAAATAACCCTTCATTAAAAGATTCTCAAACTTCTTGTTGTATTAACTCAAGATTTTAGCTCAGAGATTTACTGCTCCCTCCCTGTTTCTCCTGAGAAGAAAAGGACAAAGGTAATTATCTCATTCACTCATCCTCAGTGCTACCACTGAGGCTAGAACACTGGAAGGGGCCAGTTTTGCTTCTTGTGCAAATTAAACTTAGACTCTTTGACCTACAGACTTAAGTAATTGATGCTAAAACTTTCTCCTAGCAGTTTTAGTTTATTTCTCTGTGTGCAAATCTTATCTACCTTGTTGACCCTAAGAAACTCAAGCCTCACATTGTATTGTAAAAGAATTACTGTTGCAATTGTATATACACCTGTACCCCCAAGAACTGGGGAGACATAGAGAGTTTAACAAAACAGAAAATAGAATTAGGGAGAAAAATAAACAGAGAATCTGAGAGACAAAGAAATGGAGAGATAGACAGAAATGAAACAGAAACAGAACAGAAAGAGAGAAAGAGAACAAAAGAAGAATAAAGAGCATGCAGAGGAGCAATTGTGTGTGAGTCAATTCCTTTTTCACTTAGATTTTAGCTCCCTCGCTTATTTGCAGGTCCTTGAAAATTTTAGATGGATTTTCAAAGTTTTCAATATTATCCCTAGGCTCTAAGCCTCAAAGGCACACCGTTTGTCCCTCTGCCTCCCACATCAGTCCCAGAAAGGAAGCTGGCTCCTTCACTGATAAGCCACACCAACCCCAACATCCTCACTATCATAGTCTTTTCTGGCAACATCAGCAGACCCTAGAGGCATAAGCACCACCTATAGTAGTTGAAAGAAGAGATGGGTAAGTGCCAGTGTAAGAATATATTAAATACCTTAAATGGCAAAATATCACCACCAGAACCCAGTGATTCTAAAACAACAAGACCTGAACATATCAACACAGATGAAGCAAAAGAAAAATGACCTTAAAAATAACTTTATGAAGATTATATAGGCCTTGAAAAATGACATGAAAAATTTCCTTAAAGAAATTGAGGAATTGACAAAAACTTGAAAGACATAAATAAATTCCTTAAAGAAAACAATAATTAAACCTTTCCCACGTCCCTCTTACCACACCCAAGTGGGCGTGGTTAGCGTTACCTGAGGATACCACTGAAGAGACCCTAAAAGAATCATTTGTGGGCTCTGTTCAGCAAGAATAGTCACTGATCGGGAAACTGGTTCCTCTAAACGGATTGGTTTTGTAGACTTCAATAGTGAGGAAAATGCCAAAGCTGTGAAAGAGGCCATGGAAGATGGAGAGATTGATAGGAATAAAGTTACTTTGGACTGGGCCAAACTTAAGGGTGAAGGTGACTTTGGTGGCCGAGGTGGAGGCAGAGGAGGTTTCAGGGGCGGAGATGGTGGAAGGGGAGGAAGAGGTGGATTTGGCGACAGAGGCCTGGGAAGCTTTGGAGGTCGAGGAGGCTTCCAAGGTAGCTGAGGAGGAGAAGGAGACTTCAAGCCACAAGGAAAGAAGCCGAAGTTTGAATAATTCCTTCTCAATCTTTCCTACTTCATTTTAAAGAAAGGACTCTGGGGTTTTACACTGTTATCTATTAATTATGGAGCCTTTTAAGGACATTTCAAGAGATATTTTGTCCTACAAATAGTTTTTTTTTTGCATTGGGGGTTTTAAAAGAATGTTTATCATGTTTTTTGCTTCAGTGACTTTAGGACAAATTAATTAAAAGTCCTAAACTCTGAAAAAAAAACAGAAAACGAAGAGAAAACAATAATTAAAACTTTCCCAAGTCCCTCTGACCACACCCAAGTGGGCGTGGTTAGCATAACCTGTGACCATGCCCAAGCTGGCATGGTCAGCGGTACCTCTAATCTTACTTTCTCTCTACAAATAATACAGGCAAACAGTCAAAGACTTGAAAATTGAAATATAAACAATAAAGAAACACAAACTGAGTGAATGCTGGAAATGGAAAACCTGTGTAAGCAAACAGAAACTACAGATACAAGCATCTCCAGCAGAATACAGGAGATTGAAGAAAGAAGCTCAGGTGTTCCAGATAGGATAGAGGAATTATATTCTTCAGACAAATAAAATGTTAAATCCCAAAGAATCTTAAGACAAAACTTCCAGGAAATCAGGGATAACAATAAAAGACCAAACCTAAGAATAATAGGGATATAAGAAGGAGAAGAAGTCCAGTTCAAATCACACAAAATATATTTAACTTTCCCAACATAGGGAAGGACAGACCTATGAAGATACAAGAAGCTTAAGAACACTAAGTAGATGAAACAAGAAAAATCTCCTCTCCACACAATAATGAAAACATTAAACACACAAAAGAAAGACTACTAATAGCTGCAAAGAAAAAAGGCCAAGTAACATATGAAGGCAGACCTACCAGAATTACACCTGACTTCTCAATGGAGTCTCTAAAAGGCAGAAGGCTCTGGACGGAAGTATTGTAGACACTAAAAGACCATGGATGCCAGCCCAGATTACTATATCCCGTAAAACTTTCAATCACCATAGATGGAGACTACAATATTTTTCATGACAAAATCAGATTTAAACAGTACCTATCTACAAATCCAGTGCTACAGATATAACTACAAGGAAAGCTACAAACCAAGAAAGTTAGTTGCATCTATGATAAACTGACACCAGCAAAATCCAAAGAAAAGAAACACACACACACACTACCACCGCCACTACCAAATCAAAAAATAACAGGAATTAACAATTACTTGTCATTAATATCCTTTATTATCAATAAAAAGGACATATGCTAACAGAATGGATATAAAAACAGGATTCGTCCTTCTGTTGCATACAAGAAAGACACCTTAACTACAAAGTTAGGTATTACCTCAGAGTAAAGGGTTGGGAAAGGATTTTCCAATCAATTGGACATAAGAAGCAAATTGGTATAGCTATCCTAATATCTAACAAAATAGACTGCAACCTAAAAATAATCAAAAGAGATAGAGGACATTTCATTTTCATCATGGGAACAATCCATCAAGACAAAGTCTCAATTCTGAACATTCATACTCCAAATACAAGGACACCCACATTTTTAAAAGAAACACTACTAAAGGTAAAATAATTACAAATTAAGCCTTATACATTAATAGTGGGGGAATTCAACACCATACTTCATCAAAGAACATGTCTACCAGACAGAACTTAACAGAGAAATAAAGGAAATAACAGATGTTGTGACTAAAATATTCTATAGAACATTTTGCACAGACACAAAAGAATATACCTTCCTATCACCCCTAAGGCCTTCTGTAATTGAACACACAATCAGTTACAAAGCAAATCACAACAA
This sequence comes from Cricetulus griseus, assembly GCF_003668045.3. Taxonomy (NCBI): domain Eukaryota; kingdom Metazoa; phylum Chordata; class Mammalia; order Rodentia; family Cricetidae; genus Cricetulus; species Cricetulus griseus. The sequence continues at coordinate 87,856,212 of NC_048599.1, forward strand.
ATAAAAAAATTGGAAAAACACATCTTGTTCATATAATCCCTCCTCCTCTATTTCTTGACTCCCCATGGAGGCTTTACCCTCTGTGAGAAATGGATGGGGGCAAGGGGGATGTGGGTGGAGCAGGAGGAGGGGAGAAAGGGGGAAATATGGTTGATAAAATGAATAACAAATTTAAAATAAAAAATTGAAATAAACCCCTGCATCTTATGAGATTGCCATATGTTAAAGTTAAAGCTCCATGACAACACAAACTACACAGAGTCTACAAACTCTTGGAAACTGAAAAACTCTCATCTGAATTACGGTTGAATCAAGGAAGAAATGAAGAAAGAAATTAGTTTCCTACATTTCACTGAAAATGAATGCTCAAAATACGCAAACTTGTGAGTCATTAGATACTTAAGAAATATAGCCTTTTGCTTTTTCTTTTGTTTTAGCACTACCACCTTAATCACATGAGCATTCCTTTTTTTAAATTAAATTAGAAGCAAGCTTGTTTTCTGTGTTAATCCCAGTTCCCTCTTCCTCCCCTTCTCCCCTGCCCCCCACTGACGCCCTATTCCATCCCCTTTCTACTCCCCATGGAGGGTGAGGCCTTCCATGGGGGATCTTAAAAGTTTGTCATATCTTTTGGGGCAGGGACTAGACCTTGCCCCATATATCTAGGCTAAGAGAGTATCCCTCTATGTGGAATGGGCTCCCAAAGTACATTCATGTACTAGGGATAAATACTGATCCACTACCAGAGGCCCCATAGATTACCCAGACCTCCAAACTGACATCCACATTTAGGGGGTCTGGAACAGTCCTATGCTGGATTCCCAGCTCTCAGTCTGGGGTCCATGAGCTCCCCCTTGTATCATTATGAAGATAATTTCTCCCTAAGCTGTACTGCCTAATTGGTGATAATGATGCTAATTTAAACAGAGATTTGACAATAAAAATAAAGCAAAAAAGAGTCACACAGCTAAGCAGTGGGCTGAGCTCATTCCAGTTGAAGAGATGGAGGATGGATTGTATCAGAAATCATGATGGGGAAACCCACAGTAACAGCTAACTTGAGCACATGGGAGCTCCCAGACTCTCCCAATAGCTAGGGAACCTGCATGAGACCAACCTAGGTCCTCTGCATGTGGGTGAAATTTGTGTAGCTTGGTTGTTTGTGGGGCTCCTAGCAGTGGAACCAGGATTTGTCTCTGGCACATGAGCTGGCTTTTTGAAGACTATTCCTATGGTTTGATGGCTTGATCAACATTGATGCAGAAGGGAAGAGCTTTGTTCCATCTCAATTTGATATGACATGATTTGTTGATTCCCTTTGGAGGCCTTATCTTTTCTGAGGAGTGGATGGGGAGTAGAAAGGAGGTCGGGGAGGGAACAGGAGGAGAAGAGGTATATTAAACTGTAGTTGTTATGTAAAATAAATTAAATAAAACTTAATAATAAACCAAATATACATTTCAGGTTTAAAGCATTCTCAGAGATAAGGAACTTGTTATTCAGAGAGGATTAAAAAGTGTGAAAGCCCAAGTTCTGGATTATAATACTGAATGGGTTTAAAATGATACAAAAGAAAAGGTGAATAAGGGTTAACAAACATAACTCCATGTGTAACACAACTCTCTTTCCATTGAAACTGGCAGTCTCTGTTCAGAAGAACTTATCCTACATTGTCTGGGGAAAGTACCATGGCCTTCTTTGAGAGCATGATGTTGCATATTCTCCTTAAGGATCACTTGCATCAACTGAATTAGCTTCTTGACATATCTAGATTTTTATCTATTCCAAATTATGACCTGTGAGCTGATATACTATATTACAAAGGTCTGTATGATTAGACTAATTTACTTAGAAACATATGTGATGACAGAAAAACAGCTACAAATTGTATCAGATTAACTTTATTGAAGCACACACAGTAGGTTAATATACATCATTAAGAGCTGATTCTCAGGCATTGATGGATGGCTCTGTCAGAGTATGTGTCAGCAATATGTTCAAAAGTGTGTTCCAGTGAGTACAAGTGTATAAGTAATTTATACATATGATTATAAAACTAATTAAAGAAATGGAAGCAAATAAGGGGAAGGTAGGAAAAGTTTGAGAAAGGAGAGGAAGTAAGGGCAAAATGATACAATTATATTTTATTTTCGTAAAAATTAAAAAACAATCTATGTTTGGCCAAGATGGCTCACTATGTAAAGGTGCTTGCTCAGCAAGCCTAGTAACTTGTGTTTGATTTTTGGAACCTGCAAGAAGGTGAAAGGAGACAACTGACACCACAGAAGCCAGAGGACTTCTACACAAAGGGAACATGGAATGCATTTCCACTAATGTGTTCACATTCACATATAAAATAGTAACAACAAATATCACTGAGAGATTTGAAAATTTAAAGAAAAATAAGAAAGGAGGGATTTACAGTCAAGGAAATTGGAATTTTGGGATCAATTATCATTTAATTCTTACACCTACATATGAGAGAGTCTAGTTTGTAATTTTGATAAAATCTGTTAGCATTTATGAATGCAAAGATTGATTCCCTGAATAGTTTTCTAATCATTATTCTTTTTAGTCAGCTCCTACCATGGGAAAAGACAGTAAATGAATGGGAAAATATCTATGGCAAGTTACTAATGAAATTATGGTATAACAGAAATCACTAGTGAAGACTTAGCTTCCAAAGGCATTATTTGTGTTCTTATATAATGAACAACACTGAAAAGAGAAGCCACAATTTTCTGATCTGAAAAAAACTCTATAAAGTTAGCTCATCAGTTCAGAGCTTTCTAGAAGTGAACAAATATAGAAAATTGGTACTTGGTATAAGTCAGAGTCAGGGAGTATGTGTGTGTGTGTGTGTGTGTGTGTGTGTGTGTGTGTGTGTGTGTGTGTGTGTGTGTGTGGTTTTTTTGTGTGTGTGTTCATTGAGTGTCTGGTGTGACAATTAAACAACCTGAGTTAGGCCCTTCCCATCTGAAGCACACATTTCTGCTTCCCTCGGTGCAATATACATTTAGCAGTTACTTGATTATTTATGTGTAAGTATGTCTTCCATATTGATATCATCCAAACTATACTTTCCATTTTTTCTCCAGTTCATCTGAAATTGCATGAGTGTTGGTTTATTTGTCATCGGACTGAATTTTTCTAGTAAACACTCTCTTAATGGCATTTTTCATCTGACTATTTCTCAAGGTGTAGATTAATGGATTAAGCATGGGAGTTATCACAGTATAAAAAATAGCAACTGCTTTATCAATGGGTAATGTACCTGCAGGTCTCATGTATACAAATATGCAGGGTACAAAAAATAAGACCACCACTATAATGTGAGAAACACAGGTAGAAAGGGCTTTGTGCCTTCCTTCTGCACTGTGGGTTCTTAGGGAGCACAGAATGATCATGTAGGAGATTAGCAGAAGAAGGAAGTTTAACAGACAGATGAAGCCACTGTTGGCAGCAACAAAGAAACCTAGAATGTGAGTATCAACACAGGCTAGATCAAGCAAAGGATTCAGATCACACATAAAGTGATCTATAACATTAGGGCCACAGAAAGGTAATCCAATAATGAAAAGAATTTGTATACCTCCATGAAGAAAGCCTCCAGCCCATGAAACTCCCACAAGTAAATTACAGAGTCTTCTGTTCATGATGGCTGGATAGTGCAGGGGTTTGCAGATGGCTACATAGCGGTCATAGGCCATGACAGTAAGCAAGATGACTTCAGCCCCTCCAATGAAATGTTCTGCAAAGACTTGGGTCATACATCCATTGAATTTAATGGACTTCCTTTCATGGAGTGAATCAACAATCAGCTTTGGAGTGTTAACAGAGGAGTAGCAGGCATCGATGAAGGAGAGATAGGCCAGAAAATAATACATAGGGGACCCAAACAGTTGGCTATTTGTAATGGTGATCAGAATGAGCAAATTTCCAAACACAGAGACTATGTAGATGACCAAAAACACAGCAAATATGATTATCTGCATATGTGGGTTCTGTGTTAGTCCCAGCAGAACAAACTCAGTCACATTGTTTCTGTATTCCATCTAGCATATGAGACAGTTAATCATATTTCCTGGGGAAAAATTGAAACGGCTTCATGTTTATTTAATTTCTATAGTCAAATAATTAGAGTTTACATTCTGTTAATTAATGAAATACAATAAGATTTTATTTTAATATTGCAGAAAGGGTAGTTCTATGTACTTATGACTACTTAAGACCATAGAGTTGCATTTTCAGAGATGATACCTAAAAGTAATTATGTATATGTACAATGTATAGAAATACACTACACAATCATAACTGTGCTGAGTTCTTAGGATGACTCATAGCGTAGAAGTAGTTCAGATTAATCTTCTAGATGCAGTTAAACTCACTAAGAGTAGTGGGGAGCAATATAGTTGAGTGCAATACCTACTAAAGTAAAGGCAAACTTTCTGTAGTTTATTCATAGGAAATGGACTACCAGAAAATTAAATTAGATTTGAATGGGAAGGTATTATTGAATTTGAGTAGGAAAGAAATTTAGAAAGACACTAATATCATAAAATGAGCCTTGACCTTGGCTGTAACACACTGACACTCAATACTTAGTAGTAGTTATGGAAGCTAACAGCAGTAGTAGCAGAAAAAGGAATCACATTAATAGAATATTAATAGTAGCATTTTCAAAATTACTTGTGAAAACACAAATGATTAGAACCATGTCCAAATTCCACATGTGATATGTAATTACATAGACAATAAAAAAACAACAAAACAGAACAGAAATTGATGAAAAACATTTCAGGAACATGGTGCTGAGGGTTCAGTGAAAGTACTTATGAATTATTGTAAAAGAATCCATAAAACTTAAGTCTAGGTGATAATTCTGAAACAGCCTAGAAAGACTGTGTTGCTGCACTACTTATTAAGTACCTGACACATAGGACTGCTTTTAGTACTTTAAATAGCCTGTGCTGTTGTTATTCTTCATCCATTTAAAGTATTACTATCCAGATAGAATAACAAAATATTAAATGATATCACTAAAGACTGGATGTCAACTGAAAGTTCATTAAATACTCTCTGGTTAAGTTCTTCATATACACCAAACAGATGGTTTTCACCATTTTCCATAAATTTTCATATTTCTTTCTATGTAATATAAAAACAGAGAAATCATGCTTCCTTCCTCAGATAAGCAGAAAATTTGACAATGTTAATTACTTTACTTCTTTGTAGCTGATTTACCTCCCAAATTTTAAGGGCTCTATATTTCAACTCACTGAACCAAGTAACCATAGTATCTTGTTAAATTGCTGTTGATCCATAAATTCTTAAACATGATCTAATGATCTGCTTACTAGTATAACATTTCAGAAATTATTTCATTTGATGCAGACTTATAGACAGGCCAGATGAAAGGCTGATACATAATGATATTTTTGAAATTTCACTCAATAAGATAATGATTGTTGCTATATTTTTAGACAGAATCTTTCATTTTAGCCCATCCTTATGTCACTCTTACTATATATAATTATATAGTAGAGGTGGCAAAACCCTTGGGGCACTGTCAGTGACCAAGTACATCAATTCAAGAATTGTAGGAACAAGATGAGAGTTCTGGTTCTTCCTCGTGTCACTCACCTTGGGTTCATTTCCAGGCAATCAAACACAAGCTTCATCATCTGTCTATAATATGGGAATAAGAATGGTATTATGTAATTTACTATGAGAATAGCTCAAAATGTGAAAGTATGCCTCTTGGAAGGATACAATTTATCTTTTAAAGCATGAATGCAGTTACCAGATAAATATAATTGATATCTTGAGCAGCAATATGGAGAGAAATTTAACCTTCCAATAAACATACGGAGAATACATGTTAACACTTTTTTAAAAAGCTACAGAGACTTGTGATATCCATAACACACAATCCCAAAATTAATTATGTGTTCATACTTGTAATCATAAGATTATATTTACTCCCTCAATATTATTATTTAGGATTTTCAATGTGTGGTCAAGCTAAAGTCTGCTGGTTCTCATGATTAGCTTTAGTTGTTAAAAGTGATATCTCATGGCAAAACAATGACAGGTAGATCTAATCCATGTATTCATATTTGGGTTTCACATTGTCTGACATGAAGCATATGCAGAATACTTAGCAAATATCATGAAAAGTTAGGGTAAGGATGAAATACTCTGTCTTTAATTGACAAACATAGAAAAAAACAATCTTCTCTGTACAAAAAGTCACAGTATCAACTAATCATAAGCCGTGTTGAATGACATACCTCAGCAGATGTAGCTCTCAATGTGAGCTCTTGAGTATTCAGAAAAGAACTGAGCAGATGTACTTTCACTATGAAATCCTGATACATTTGCAGATATCCAAACAACATGTACCAAATAGTGTTTCCATAGAAAAATCCTCCCCTCTTTCCTAAAACATAAACATGGTTCATTGACAACATGGGGCTTTAATCTAGAATGGATTCTTTTAAGACACTATGTAGAGATTATCTTTGATTTCTGGTTCTGGTCCTTTATCCTTAAAGCCAGGGGCTGCCAGGGTCTCAGAAAACCCTCTATAGGACTCATTCTACTCGTTGTGAATCTTGCAGTGGACAGGTGATGAGCAATGATACAACGTTTGTATCCTGCATTACAAGGGTATTTAAAGAAGTTCCCATGAATTTCAACAATCTTGTTACTGTGCTTTCTCTCCCAGGAATTAATTATCTATTTTGATGGAAAGACTCTGTCTTAGAATATCATGTTTTGGACATCAATGAATGACTTACCCACTCTTCAATAAAGAATAGAATTCCCCAAGCTTAGAAAGACAGCATGTAGTAGACTCTTTCTCTGTACAATATTGTCTGGTTAAGAATACTGAATGCCATGTAAACAACAGTGTCCTCATTCTAGCATGAACAATAGGAATGCAACTTCTCTTATGATAAATAGATCATCGGGAATATTAGTAATCTTAGCAAAGTGACACTATTTCAGTAAAGCTACATAACACCAAATCAAATAAAGGCAAAAAAATGATAGGTATTTTAAAAATGACTTCAAAATCTTTTCCTCCCACATTTCTGAGTGCTTTCAATCATTGCAGAATCTCTACAATTCTCCATATTGTACTCATCTCCGTGTTATACTTATTTATCAGCAGGGTTAGTTTGTGGAGTCCTGTTCCAAACAAAACAAAAGAAAACCACATACAAAGTGTGGGTTTCAAACATATCCCTTGTTGTATTGGTTAATCTACATTTCATTATATGTTAAGCTGATTAGTTTTAAATTATTGTAACTGTACTTTTTACTATATGATCTCATGATATATGGCCTGGTAGTCATTATGAAGCAGAGAATTAGATGAACTCCTGATCTGCCTATCTCTGCTTTGTCAATTGCTCTGGGCATTCATCAATAGTTTACACATCACCAGGTAGGTTGGGGATATATAAACCTCTTGCAACACCATGACTGACATGACATGGCCTATCTTGTTCAGAACTAGTGGAGATAACCACAGACTTTCTGAGTTTATAATTGTAGTGGATGTGCCAAACCTCCAAATAACAAACACTTCACAGCCATTCTCCCTATCCTATGACTCTTACAATTCTTAGGTTCCCTTTTTAGCAATGCTAACTGAGTCTAAAATGTTGTATGCATATATTGTATAAGAATGAGCTCTGAATCGTTACTAATCTCCAGTGCCTTCAGTAGCCATAAGACACTAAATTCAACACTATTCACTGAAAAGTGAACTTTCTCTTATTTTGACTGAGGATAACATTAGTTTATTCCCATAAGCATAGACATTTAAAATCATTTTTATTCTCCTTAAATTTAGAAACAATGGTAAGCTTTTTCCCCCCAATGGCTATGACTTCCCTACAGTCCTAGGCATGAATTTTTTCTTTGTTGTTGGCTTCAATTCTAACAAGATTTCAGTTGGTTACACCCATAGTACACATGCTACTAATGTAGAAACAGGAATACCTTACAAGGTACACAGCTGGGTGAAATTATAAATTTCTTTGCCCTACCATCTTTGATAATACCTTTCAGAATTATGTACTCCAGTCAGAAATGAGGCAGCTTCCAGTTCAGTCCAGCTTATTTCTGTATATCCTACAAACAAGGTGTTTGTTATCTTCTGCAGTTAGGTCTTACCAGCTCGTTCTGGTGGGATTCCAAGAACAATGGAAAGAGACTATGTTGTTTTCAGACTTCTGAGGTCTTCTTGGTCAATAATGTATTGTGAAATATCCCACACCTGGCACTGAAATTGTCATTTGATGACTCATGTTTTTGTAAATGGTATTATCCACCCATGAATTATTCATCCATTCAAACTTACTTTAAAAATTATTTTAATTAGTTTCTAGAGTAGTATGTGTCCATATATCTTCTTTTTACATCTCAGTTTAAGTTAACACTCAAGCTCTGTCTATTAGCTTTTTTCCTACACCTTCCTGGTTCAAAACTTATCATGGGACACTTTCTCAAATTCTACTTTCGTTCTGCAACCTTTCTACTACCTTTCCATGTTCACCCCCTCCCACACTTTGTGGTTCTTTTGGTAATATTCTTGGTTGTCCCTACAAATATTCCATATTAATTACAAAAGTAAGACACAACTGTTATAGCTATAATCTTTATGTAAAAGAGTATATTTGGCTTTTTCTTTCACATCCTAGATTACTTTAGTTACAATTCCAGGCATTGTATCACAAATTTCATTACTTAATTTTCTTTAGTAATGGATAAAATTCTCTTGTGTATATTAACTACATTTTACTTATTCATTAACTACTCATTAGCTGATAATAATCTATGCTAATCTTATCTTCTACAATTTGTGATGAGAGCATCAATGAACACGAATATATATGTATGTCTACCACAGAGTATAAAGTCCTTTGAGAAAATGCCCTGGAGTGGTCATCTTGCACATATAGAACATCTGTTTATAGCTTTCTTGGGAGATGATTTTAGTAGTGGCTGCATATGGTTCTACCTCCCCTATGGAAACAACAAGTACATAAAAGGTTTTCTGTTTCTCACTAACATTTGCTATTGTTTATTTTCTTGATAAAGGCCATTCTTACTAGGGTGAGATGAAATCTCAAAATAGAATTAATTTGACATTTTTTGATGCCTATGAGGTTTTTACACTTAAAAAGATTGTATTTGTTATTTGTAGTTATACTTCTGAGAGCTTTTTGTTAATTCCATAGATTATTTTTGGAACATATTTTAAGATATGTATTTATTCTATGGGCAGGCTGTAACACCACCACTGACACCCACTGGACTCTGTTCCCACAAGACTCTCTCACCACCCACTCCCACTACCCCTGTATCCTCCCCATGGAGCACTCTGTCCCTCAACATCTGCAGACCCTGTAGTCACAAGTGCCACCCATACCAGTTGGAAGAATAAGTGAACATCTGTTTTCCCAGATGAACTTCCCCAACCTCCAGGTCCTACCTCAGGGCAGATCCCATGTCCCTTCCTTCCCATCTCACCTCAACAAGGCAGCTTGTTCCTGCCTCCTACTTTGGTGGAATCCTACTGCTCTGTTGCAGATCCCAGTAACAAGCCAGCAGGTGAGTAACCTGTGCAGGCTGCACCACCACCCCATGCCTTACACTGAACTCGGTTCTCATAACAATCATTCCACCACCCGTTGCCACCTACCCCATCATCCTTACCTTGGCAAAAGACCCCTCAATATCACCATCCCTTATAGGTGCAAGCACCAGCTATACCAATTAGAAGAACCAGTGAGGGACTTCTCTCCCAGTGAAAATGCCACAACTCAAGGTGCTAAGCACCAAGACACATCCTGTGACCCTCTCCCTTCAACCTCATCACCATCAAGGCAGCTGAATCCTCCAATGAACAACCACATCAACCCCAGAATCCTCCCTATCATATTCCTTTCTGGTAACATTAGCAGACCTTATAGGCACAAGCACCACCTATACTAGTTGGAAGAAAGGATGGGTAAATGCCAGGGTAAGAGTACATTCAATACCATAAATGACAATGCATCACCATCAGAACCTACTGGTCCTTCAATAGCAAGGCCTGAATATCCCTACACAGATGAGCAGAAGAAAAATGACATTAAAATAACTTTAAGAAGATTATATAGACCCTGGAAGATGGAAAAATTCCCTTAAAGGAACTGAGGAATAGGTAAATAAAAATTGAAAGACATAAATAAGTCACTTAAAGAAAACTGTGAATCAATCTACCTCAAGACACAGCAATACTACTCTTAGGTATATATCCAAAGGATGTTCAATCATATCACAAGGACATGTGTTCAACTATGATCATAGCAGCATTATTTGTAATAGCAAGAACCTGGAAGCAACCTGGATTCCCCTCAACTGAAGAATGTGGTACATATGTACAATGGAGTACTATTCAGTGGTAAAAAAAACAATGGTATCTTGAAATTTGTAGGCAAATGGGATGGAACTAGAAGAAAACATCCTGAATAAGGTCATCCAGACCCAGAAAGACAAACATAGTATGTACTCTTTCATAAGTGGATATAGACATAGAGCAAAGGATAACCAGCCTATAATCTACAACTCCAGAGAAGCTAAGAAACAAGCAGGACCCTAAGAGAGACATACATGGACCTCCTGAGAAGAGGAAATGGACAAGATCTCCTGGATAAATTTGGAGCACTGTGAGGAAAGGGAGCAGGAGGTAGAAGAAAGGAGGGAAGAAGGAGAGGGGAGAGGAAAACATGAGGAATCAGGAAAGTTGACTTGGGGGAAGGACAGAGAGGGAGTGCAAGTATAAAGATACCTTGATAGAGGGAGCCATTAACAAGAAACCTGGCACTAGGGAAATTCCCAGGAATCCAAAAGGATTACCCTCACTAGGAGAATCTAAGCAATAGTGGAGAGGCTACCTTAAATGCCCTTCTCGTATAATAATGATAATGATGAATACCTTGTATGCCATCATGGAGCTTTCATCCAGTAGCTGATGGAAGCAGAAGCATAGATTTACAACTAAGCACTGGACCAACTCCTGGAGTCCAGTTTTAGAGAAAAAGGAGTGAAGATCAAAACTGTCAAGACCATGTTGGAGATATCAACAGAAACAGCTGAGTTGAGCAAGTGGGAGCTCACTGACTCCAGACTGACAGCTGGGAAATCTGCATGAACAAAACCAGAACTACATCCCCTTGATATGGTTGTCAATAAGGGGCCTTGGCAGTCTTTGGGGCCAGTGGCAGTAGAAAAAAGTATTTATCCTTAGTACATGAACTGGCTTTTTGGAGCCAATTTTCTATGGAGGGATAATTTGCTCGGCCTAGTTACAGGGGGTAGTGCCTCAGTCCTGCCCCAAATGATGTGACAGATTTTGATGGTTCCCATGGGAGACCTCACTGAGGAGTGGATTGGGTGTGGAATGGGGATATAGTGGGTAGACTTGGAAGATGGAAGGGAGAGTGAACTCAGATTGGTATGTAAAATAAGATTTTTTAAGTTTAATAGGAAGAATATTTTTGTTAATTTTTAAAGATATTTTTAAATTAAAAAAAGAAACCAAGAAAAACAATCAAGTAGGGAAACAGTTCAAGATGTGAAAATTGAAATATAGGCAATAAAGAAATCACAAATAATGGTTTCAGTGCAGAATTCTTACTAGAATATCAAAGAAGAGATAAAACAAATATTTCTCAATTTTTTTCCCACAACAAAACAGAATATTGTCAAATTACTTTTATGAGGCTACAGTTACATTGATACCCAAACCACACAAACATGTAACCAACAAAAACAACAACAACAAAAAATATACACCAATCACCCTCATAAAAATTGATTCAAAAATACTTAATGAAGTAATGACAAACTGAATCCAAGAACACATAAAAAAATCATCACACAGATGGTTCAACATAAAAAAAAATTGTCAATGTAATCCACTATATAAATAAGCCAAAAGAAGAAAAACCACATGATCATCTCATTGGATATTGAAAAAAACCTTTGATAGCATACAACACCCCTTCTTGAGAGAACACAGATACAAGGAACATACCTAAACATGATAAAATCAATATACAGCAAGTAAAGAGCCAACATCGAATTATAAGTGAAAGAGCCAGCTTCCCTTTTGGCAGCCATAACAGCCGAACACGTGCTTGCCATAAACCTTCCTTGGTCACTTAGAGGTTAGATGCCTGTCTTGTGACAAGGAACCAATCAGAAGTTAGCTGGTGGTGCTATGCTTTACGACCCTGGGTGTGCTTTACAGACAAGCGCACAGCAATGACGTAGAGAGCATAGCAACCATCCTGGGAGGGCCTATGGGCCATAACAACCAGTTGACCAATCAACACAGGGCAAGCCCTCCAAGGCTGGAGGCACACCAATTGTGAGCCTGTGCATACCCCTAGACACTCCCCTTATGCTGCCCTATAAGATCTTTTGGGAGCCCCTAGGAGCCATCTTTGCTAGCCATCCGCCATGGCGGGTGGGTGAAAGGCCCGAGCTAACAGGGGGTTAGCTCGTTAAATTACAATAAAGCCTCGTGCAGTTTGCAGCAAGCTCTCGAATCTGTCTGGTGATTGGGGTGATCACGAATGTGGCCTGGGACCCCGGATACTTGAGTTTTCGGGGGTCTAACAATAAGTAGAGAAACTCAAAGCATTTCCACCAAAATCAGGAACAAGACGAGATTGTCCACATGCAATATTTATTCAGTGTAGTACTTGAAATTCCAGCAGAGCAATAAGACAGCAAAACATAATATAAAACATAAAATATAAAATATCTTGGAGTAACTATAACCAGACAAGTGAAAGATCTTCAGGCTTTGAGGAAAGAAATTGAAGAAGATATCAGAAAATGAAAAGATCTCCCATGTTTATCTATAGGTAGGATTAACACAGTAAAAATGGCAATCTTATCAAAAAGCAATCTACAGATAATTCAATCCCCAACAAAATCCCAACACAATTCTTCACAGAACTGGAAAGAACAATAGTCAACTGGCTTGGACTGTGTGGTGACAATTGCAGTTTGACAAAGTTCTAGCATTTCAACATTGCAGACTATACTTCGTCAGCACCTTTACTTTCATATTTAATGATTCTCATTATCGGTGCCTTTACCTTTGGGAAAATGTGTGTGGGCTTTGGTTAAAAAGATAGAATTGTATACAATGGTAGCCTCTCTAAACAAAATAATTCTTTGGAAAAAATCCCTACCACTGTGGAACCAGGAATTCCATTGTACCCTCCCAATTATACCAAGAACAAGAATGTTAGACATTTACTAGACATAGCTGGTCCCATGGATGAAAAACCAGCAATTCTGAAAGAAGCCTGAGGCCATTAAAGGGAAGAGTTCAGTTAGTAAACACAGAGAAATCAGAATGGTACAGTAGAATGAGAAAAGAGTAAGACATCAAGTCCTTCCCAAGCCTATATAGTAAGATTAAGAAACTAATATTGTTTTGGCTCCTGAAAAATCATCCCAAAAAATCATTCCCAAGATTGTGGGGGACCAAATAATTCCATTATGGAATATTTTGAGAACCAGCCTTGGGTTTCACTAAACATGGAGCACTGGAAAGTTCAGGCCCACTATTGTCTTGTTAATTGCCAATAGGGCTACTATTGTTTACCATGGCCTCAGGGTAATATGCCCCCTAATTTGCATCTCTGTAGCCTAAGCATCTGAATAGGCCTGCACCAGAGGTGCAAGGGGTGTAAGTAACTAGGGAGGACAGGAGTTAGAGGCGAGCAACAAGGAGAGGAGAACAAGGAGAGATGTGTTTCCCTCGTGGTCATGGCAGGATGGTTAAGAAACAGAAGAAAAGATGGCAAATAAACAAGAGACTCTAGTTTTACAACATGGAACTGAGCTCTCTAAAGATGACAAGATGCCTGTGTTTGGTCTTTATCACTGCTGGGTTGCTATGAGTTTCCAGGTCTATGCACCCCAACTCAGGCAGAACCTCATGGCTGATGTGGCTTGGAGCTGAGACATGCCATGTCATGACACAAGATCAAGCATATGGATACTGGTCTCCATTCCCTTGGGATCTTAAGGAAAGTTCCTGCTTGATAAAGCAATCATTCTTCTTATCTCTAGCAAGAGCAACAGGCAGCTCTTCCATTAACTTATGATTGGTGACTATTGTCAAGGTCAATGCTTGATTCTTCAGGAACTGATCTCAAACCTTCCCTAGCTCACAAGTCCTTTGTCTCCCATTTAATCCTATGGGCAACTATATAGGATAAATGGTATAATCTTTACTCAATTAAAAATGCTGCTGGCAGGCAACCTGTTTCTCCCTCAGATCCATGTACTCCTCACCCCAATCTGATGACTCATACATCCTCTTTGGGACCTGGAAACCCACAAAAGCTAGTCTCTGGTATTTAATTTCCAATGGAAAAACAAAATCCCAGGATAGCTATAACAATCCTGTATAATAAAGGAACAGCTGGGGGTATCATCATCCCTGACTTCAAGTTCTACTAGAGAGCTACAGTAATAAAAAGAACTTAGTATTGGCAAAAACCAATTGATCCATAGATAGGTAGATTAATGGAATTGAATTGAAGACTTTGGTATAAATCCGCACGTGTGGTGATATATTCTTTATGATTTATTTATTAAAACTTGCCTGAGAATTCAGAATGCAAAGTCCTCCTCAAGCTATAGATATCAGGCAGCAATGATACACACCTTTAATCCCAGAAGCTAGGAGGTGGTGGTACACACCTTTAATCCTAGGACTCAGGTTTAGGAGTTAGATAGACCTCTGTGAGTCCAAAGCTACCCATATCTATACAAGATTGGTCCAGTCCTAAAGAGAAACAGCTTACACAAAGATGATCTCAGTACCTAGCATTACATGCCTTTAATCTCAGCACTACAGGGGTATAATAGATAGGAGCAGGGTCTTCAGGAGTCAGTATCAGGCATTTATTCTCCAGCCACATTGAAGATAGGAAGACTTTGAAATCTCAGGATTCTGCAGGAACTCTGTCTGAGGAGACACAACAGTCTGAGGTTTGATGGAGCCAGTATCACCTTTGAGTCGAAGGTAGAGTGAGAGCTAGACCCTGGCTACTATACTTTTCTGATCTTCAGCTTGAAGTTTGAACCACGGTGTCTGTCTCTGAATCTTTTATTTTCCCTAATGTATCCATACACTTTTGAACACCTGAATTTTGACAAAGAAGCCAAAATTGTACAATGGAAAAAAAAGAAAGCTTCTTCAACAAATGGAGGTCAGCATGTAGAAGAATGCAAATATCACCCTGTACAAAATGTAAGTCTAAGTTGTTAAAAGAAATCAACATAAATCCAATTAAACTCAGCCTGATACAAAAGAAAGTGGGAACTAACCTTGAATGCATTGGCACAGGAGACTACTTCCTGAATATAACACCATTAGCACAGACACTGAGATAAACTATTATTAAATTGTACCTCGTAAATTGGTGAAGCTTCTGTAAGACTAAGAACACTGTCAATAAGAAAAACCTGCAGCCTATAAAATGGGAAAGGATATTCACTAACCCTACACCTGACAGAGGGTTGATCTCCAAAATATATTAAAAAAAACTCAAACAAGCTAGACATCAAAATACCAAATACTCAAATTTAAAAATGGGGTACAGATTGTAACACAGAATTCACAACAGGAGGATCTCAAATGGCTGAAACACACTTAAATTATTGTTCAACACCTTTAGTTATCAGGGAAAGGCAAATCAAAATGACTCTGAGATACCATCTTATACCTGTCAGAAAGGCTAAGATCAAAAACATTGATGACAGATTATGTTGGAGAAGATATGGAGTAGGGGGAGCACTATATCACTATTGGTGGGAATACCCACTTTGGAAATCAAATTGGTGGTTTCTAAGAAAAATGGGAATGAGTATTATTTTGTTTCATTTCTTGCCTTGAATACAGGCCAGTCATTCTCTATGTTGCCACAGCAACATCTATTTATGACAGCCAGTGCTTATATTGTAAGACCTTCGGAAAGCTTAGCCTTTCAGGATCTTAGCCCAAGACGGTGGCCACCCCAATCACCAGGCTGAGTCGAAAGCTTGATGCAAACTGCATGAGGCTTTATTGTTGTTTAATGAGCTAACCCCATGTTAGCTCAGGTCTTTGTCCATCCACCATGGCGGATGGCTACAAAAGACCATTTGCAGCAGCTGCACACAGATCTTATAGGGCAGCATAAGGGGAATGTCTAGGGGTATGCACAGGCCCAGGATTGGTGTGCGTTCAGGCTTGGAGGGTTTGCCCTGTGTTGATTGGTCAACTGGTTGTTATGGCCCATGGGCCCTCCCAGGGTGGTTGCTATGCTCTGTGAGTCATTGCTGTGCACTTTTCCATAAAGCACACCCAGAGCCGTAAAGCATACCACCACCAGCTAAATTCTGATTGATTCCTTGCCACGAGGCAGGCACCTAACCTCTAGTGACCAAGGCAAGGTCAGAAAAGCACGTGTCCCACTGTTATGGCTGCCAAAATGGGGAGCTGGTCCCTTCAATATCATGACCTAAATGCTGTATATCAACACTCTGCTACTTTCCACTGACTCTTATAATTTTCCTTAACCTTTTCCAAGATAATTTTGAGCCTTAGAAATGTTGATATGAGTATGATTCTTTTCTGAACACTTGAATTCCATGGCATAGAAAAACTCATCTATTATCAGGCTTTTGATCAGTTTTGAATTTCTGTTGTAGCTAACAGCCTTTATATAAAGACCTTTTTCCTTTATGAACAATGTTGTTGACAACAGTAGCTAATTGACATGAACACAGATGTGTAGAAGATATTTGACATTCATACCACATATATTTAACAAAACAATAGAAGTTAACTCCTCCCTGGTATCTATGATAGCTCTCCATGTGTTTATTATTTACATATTTTGTCCTGGTTCACAGTACTAAGCTCTGGCTCCCCTTCTCCCATGATGGAGGATACCCTTCTGTATGTTATAAATATATGTTTCTCTTAAGGCTGATGAATAAAGCTGCATTGTCTAAAGGAAAGGCAGGATGTAGCCATGCAGGAAGTATAGGCAGTGCTACCAGACTAGGAGATTCTGGGACAGGGACACAGAGGGTGATTCATGAGCAAGATGTCATGTAACTGCCAAGGAAGTAAGAGATCACAGACATTTTTAAGTAAGACAAAATTATGTGGAGATACATAGATTAATAGAAATGAGTAGATTATTAAGAGAGAGCTAGCCAATAAGAAGCCTGATTAATAGGCCAAACCGTTCATAATTAATATAAACTCTGTGTGTTTGCTTGAGACTAAAGCTGAAGGAGCAGGCAGGACAGAAACTTTCCTCTATACTCCCCATCCCCACATGTCAAAAGCAATGCCTATTCTGAGAACAGGAAATAGGGACTTTATTCAGGAGACCTTTAATATGTCAGTATAGATGTAGATGTAAGTCCATCATCTTGTTAAGCATAGTTTGATAAACCACCCTGACTCCATTTTGTGATTGAGAGAAATTTATATGAAAAACGAACTAGATTCATTCCTGTAAATAATTAAATCTGTTTTTCAAGGGTTGGGCTATGCCCCACCTGTAACATGAAATATAATGGTTCTATCTTGCTTGTTTCAGGAAATGGCAACCATACCTTTGTTACAAAAGATTATGATGGCCGTCTTTTGTTTTGACCATGCATTGTTATGACCACCTGTTGTTATAACTACCTTTTATGAACACCTGTGCAACTATGTCTGTTTCACAGAAGTTGCTATGAGTAATTGTTTAGGTTTTGCTTCTGTAATCCCACCTATTTGCCTGCCAAATCCCCCATTTGGAAACTCACTAGTCTGAGCTATTAAATCCTCATCTTTCCTACATCCAATATGGATTTATTGAATCTGACCTCTACAAGGAATCAACCTACATAAAGGAATCTTAAAAAGGTGGTTTTATTTAATTGCTTGCTTTAACTAATCTGGCCATGGTAGTTTGTGCTGGTGTTCTTCCTCCTTGCATCTTTCAGATGATTTCTTGACACTATAGTAACCACAGTTATGTCTATCCCAGCGAGCAATAGACCAAACCCTCCATCTCTTTAGTGTCAATTTCTCTCATTATAATTTCTACCTAATTGTCTCTAGAAAGTAGTCAATCAGAATGGAGAAGCATAGCGAGCTTCCACCTCCAATACTCTAGACAATGTTAAACAACCTTATTTGGATCACCAAGAACTGAACATCACTATTTTATTATGTTTATTTCTTTGTCCTGGCTACAGGCCAAGCATACTGCTGGTTATTACAGCAACTTTTGTCTTAATGGCTGGAGATCTGTTGATCATCTCACACATGCCAATATACTAGTTCCACTTCAACAGAGAACTCCATAACTTTTATAGTTTCTGTCTCTTGCACACAATATCAATTTTGTACATCATGGGCTAACAACATGGATGAAAGGATAAATGTGACAAAAAGGAAATTATTGCATGAACAATTAAACAATTTGTATATTATTTTCAGAAAATTGTATTTTTCAATATGTCTTTTTATTAAAATTCCTGGGTAGCTAGTTTTCAAGGACTTTTCATAGCATTAACCAGGTGCCTAATTAGTTAAAAATTACAAGGTTTGAAAGATGTAGGAGATTGGACCCCTACTTAACAATGGCTTGTGGTATGTCTAAAGACAGTAATTTAAATGAAGAAAAAAGCAGTACATTATCACTCTGTGGATTTTAAAATATCACATTGAATCAAGCACATCTCCTTTACAAATAAATCATTCAGATGATAATACATTTTGACAAGTACTCCAGGCAGCTTCAGTGGGACAGTTGAATTTGAGGAAGTCTGTGAGTAGGAGAAAATCCTGTTTTACATCCTGGTCAGAAGAGCATGACTCCAGGACTAAGTAAACATGACACATGTGAAACCTAGTAAGATGGGATGACTGACTGTCTCCCTGATGAGATAGGCACTTATATGTGACTAAAGCCCCCATGACTGATGCAATCAATTGCTTACCCTCACTGCAAGTCTGCCCATTTTGTGCTTTAAATCTCCAATTCAGAAACTTTTCTTTTTTCTCTCTTTCCTATTCCTATTTCTGCACAATGACCCCAAACCTAAGGTACATGCTCTGATACTCTAGAACTTCTGTCTAAAGACACAGCATTTCCCATGACTGTTTACAAAATTCCTTTACTGATTTGGACTCCATTCTTGAAGTGTAACTGAGAAATCCCAAATTTTCTCTACTTATTCCTACTTCAAGAACCTGGGGAAGTCTTTAGCTTGACTATTCTATTGTTTTTGTTTGTTCTCTCCCACATTCTGACACAATTAACCTGAAGCTTCTGTGTAATATTTAAAATATCTATAGGACTAAGACCTGAAAATAGAACCATCTGCTTCCAGTGGCATTTTTTTTTTAAAACAGATGAAAAGGATTTTTTCTTAAAGTGAGATTCACAGCTCTGTATTTATACTAATACCCAGAGAAATTGTTAACAGTTTCAGCATCTTGAAAGGTTTATTCTGTAGGCCACAGAACAAACTTCATGTTTCATCACTCAATAACTCCTTTCCTGATAATATTTATACAATCTTAAAAGTTCTCTATGTGATCTATAATCTCTCCATCCCTGACTCGCAATAGTTTAATGCTAATTGCAGGCAGTACATGGAAGCAGGGATTCATGATCCAAATTCTCTTTTACCAATAACATTTTCTCTTTTGTTCCTAGCATTTTCAACTTCATTCCCCATTCACACATTTTTTTTTTTTAGCCTCTGGTAACTTTAATGCAAATGAAAATATCTCTGTAGCCTATCTCCTGTCTAGTTGGTGATTTCAAGTAAGGTTCATTTAATATTGCTATAATTTAAATAAACAGTGTAAATTAGATTCAGTATAGCCTCCAGAATGCTTTTGATTAGCTGAAGAAGGGAAATTTTATGTGATAATGCTACCAAAACCATCAATGTCTTGTACCATTATGTGTTAATATATTCCCTCTGGAGAGCAGAAATAACATTTTTCCAGCATCCTGTGGGAAAGCTGCTGTTAAAGGTGTTGGGCAGGTGAGACTCATCTAGCCAGTCCTCTAACAGCTGAGAGCAATATCTCCACATTGTGAGTTCAGAGACACATTACAGATTTGATAAATATGCATATTTTAGTGTTTCAATATACTGTGAGAAGATATGATTAAAAACTAGACTTTGTAAAGGAAGCATTAAATTAAATAGCCCAGGAATCGGTCCCTGAGGACCATGGGATCCTGTCTCTGCTGAGATCGCTGAGCCATTCCGACCCCCACAGATTGCAGAAAGTCCAGAGGTGAGCGGATTCAGCCGCTAACTTGGGCCCAATTTCCACCTGCCTGCTCTGGCAAACCCTGCCCAGGAATCTTCGACAGGACAACTCAACCCCTGAGGACCAAACAACCCAGAGTCTGCTGACATCTCTGCGCCAGTGTTGTTCTGACACACCTGGAGAATGAATGAGTGCCTCCGACCAGCCTGCACCCAACTTGAAACCCATCAGAGTATCAAAGTCAATTGCACACACCTGAAAGGAACACAGGACCCATACACACTAGGAAAGGAAGTGACACCAACTGTACCCACTGGAACAAGAGATGGGAAGAGGACAATATAAGAACACATCCAACAACAGGAAAACCAATATGACACCACCAGAGCCTTGGGACTCTACACCAGCAAGACATGAACATCCCAACACAGAAGAAGCAGAAGAGAGAAACCTTAAAAACAACTTCATGCAGATGATAGAGAACCTAAGAGAGGAAATCAGAAAATCCTTCAGAGAAATGGAAGAAAAGACAAACCAAAAGATGCAAGAAATCAAGAAAAGCCCAAAAAGCCAAGAAAATACAATTAAACAGCACAAGGAAACAGTTTAGGACCTGAAAACTGAATTAGAGACAATAAAGAAAACACAAACTGAGGGAATGCTGGAAGTGGAAAAGCTTAGTAAACAATCAGGAACCACAGATGCAAGCATAACCAATAGAATACAAGAGATGGAAGTCAGAATCTCAGACGCTGAAGACAAACTGGAGGAAATAAACTCATCAAGCAAAGAAAATCTGAAGTCTAACAAATCCATAACACAAAATATCCAGGAAATTTGGGACACCGTGAAAAGACCAAACCTAAGGATAATAGGTATAGAAGAAGGTGAAGAAACCCAACTCAAAGGTGCAGAAAACATATTCAACAAAATCATAGATGAAAACTTTCCCAACCTAAAGAAAGACATGCCAATGAAAGTACAAGAAGCCTACAGAACGCCAAATAGAGTGGACCACAAAAGAAAGTCCCCTCATCACATAATAATTAAAACACCAAACATACAGAATAAAGAAAAAATATTAAGAGCAGCAAGGGAAAAAGGCCAAGTAACATATAAAGGCAAACCTATCAGAATTACACCAGACTTCTCCATGGAAACTCTGAAAGCTAGAAGGACCTGGATAGATATTCTACCAACTCTGAGAGAACATGGATGCCAGCCCAGACTACTATACCCAGCAAAGCTTTCAATCACTATAAATGGAGAAAACAAGATATTCCACGACAAAACCAGATTTAAACAATATGTAACCAAAAATCTAGCCCTACAGAAAAGTACTGGAAGGAAAACTCCAACCTAAGGAAATTAACTACACTCACATAAACATAGGCTATAGATAATCCCACTCTACAAAATCACAAAATAAAAGGCAGGGAAAATCCACATACAATACCAGTACCAACAACAAACCAAAAACAAACAAGAATAAACACTGAATGAAACTTAATTTTCCTCAATATTAATGGTCTTAACTCCCCTATAAAAAGACACAGGCTAACAGATTGGATATGAAGACAGAATCCATCCTTCTGCTGCATACAAGAAACACACCTCGAATTCAAAGATAGACATTACCTCAGAGTAAAGGGTTGGGATAAGATACTACAATCAAATGGACACAAGAAACGAGCTGGGGTAGCTATCCTTATAGATAAACTTCAAACTAAAATCAATCAAAAGAGATGAAGATGTCATTTCATATTCATCACAGGAAAAATACATCAGGAAGAACTCTCAATTCTAAACATCTATGCGCCAAATACAAAGGCACCAATATTCGTAAAAGAAACATTATTAAAACTCAAATCGCAAATAATCCCTCACACAGTTGTAGTGGGAGACTTCAACACCCCACTCTCACCACTGGACAGGACCACCAGACAGAAACTTAACAAAGAGACAAAGGAACGAACAGAAGTTATGACCCAATTGGGATTAATAGACATTTATAGAACTTTCTGTCCAAACACAAAAGAATACACCTTCTTTTAAGCATCACATGGAACCTTCTCAAAAATCAACCACATTCTCGGCAACATAGCAAACCTCAACAGGTACAAAAAAAATTGGAATAATCTCCTGTGTCTTATCAGACCACCATGCTTTAAAGATAGAAATCAAAACAAATCAAAGTGCAAAAAACCTACCAACTCATGGAAATTGGACAACATGTATTTGCAACATTCCTGGGTCAAAGAAGAAATAAAGAAAGAAATTAAAGACTTCCTAGAATTCAATGAAAATGTTGACACAACATATCCAAACTTATGGGACACTTTGAAAGCAGTACTAAGAGGAAAGTTCATAGTTCTAAGTGCTCACATGAAGAAACTAGAGAATAGCCACACCAGAGATCTGACATCACAGCTGAAAGCTCTAGAAAAAATGGAAGCAAATTTACCCTGGAGGAGCAGACGCCAGGAAATAATCAAACTGAGGGCAGAAATCAATAAAGTCGAAACAAAGAAAACAATTCAAAGAATCAATATAACAAAGAGTTGGTTTTTCAAGAAAATCAACAAAATAGAAAATTAACACGCATATTAACAAAATCAGAAATGAAAAGTGGGACAAAACAATGGACACTGAAGAAATCCAGAGAATCTTCAGGTCATACTTTGAAAACCAGTACTCCACAAAATTTGAAAATTTAAAGGAAATGGACAATTTTCTGGACAGTTATCACTTACCAAAATTGAATCAAGAACAGATAAGCAACTTAAACAGACCTATAACCTCTAAGGAAATAGAAGCAGTCATCAAAAGTCTCCCAACCAAAAAAAGCCCGGGGCTAGATGGCTTCACTGCAGAATTCTACCAGAAATTCAAGGAAGTGCTAATACCAATACTCCTCAAATTGTTCCACAAAATAGAAGCAGAAGGGACATTGCCAAACTCTTTTTACAAGGCTAAAATATCCTTGATACCCAAGCCACACAAAGACACAACTAAGAAAGAGAAATACAGACCAATATCCCTCATGAACATTGATGCAAAAATTCTCAATAAAATCCTAGCAAATTGAATAAAAGATCAGATCAGAGAAATCATCCACCATGATCAAGTAGGGTTCATCCCAGGGATGCAAGGATGGTTCAATATACGAAAATCCATCAATGTAATCCACCATATAAACAGACTGAGAAAAAAAAAAAAAAACAAAAAACAAACAAACAAACAAACATGATCATCTCACTAGATGCCAGAAAAGCCTTTCACAAAATCCAACACCCCTTCATGATAAAGTCTTGGAGAAATCAGAGATAACAGGAACATACCTCAACATAATAAAAGCAATATACAACAAGCCAACAGCCAACATCAAATTAAATGGAGAGAAACTTGATCCAATTCCTCTAAAATCGGGGACAACACAAGGCTGTCCACTCTCTCCATACCTCTTCAATATTGTCTTTGAAGTCCTAGCTAGAGCAATAAGAAAACAAAAGGAAATCAAGGGCATACAAATCTGAAAGGGAGAAGTCAAACTCTCACTATTTGCAGACGATATGATAGTCTACATTAGTGACCCAAAAAACTCTACCAGGGAACTCCTATAGCTGATAAACACCTTCAGCAAAGTGGCAGGATACAAGATTAACTCAAAAAAATCCATAGCCCTACTATACACTGATGACACATTGGTGGAGAAAGAAATCAGAGAAACATCACCCTTTACAATTGCCACAAACAACATAAAATATCTTGGGGTAACACTAACCAAAAATGTGAAAGACCTGTATCATAAGAATTTTGAGTCTCTAAAGAAAGGAATTAAAGAAGATACCAGAAAATGGAAAGATCTCCCATGCTCTTGGATAGGTAGGATCAACATAGTAAAAATGGCAATCTCACCAAAAGCAATCTACAGATTCAATGCAATCCCCATCAAAATCCCAACACAATTCTTCACAGACCTTGAAAGAACAATTCTCAACTTATATGGAGAAACAAAAGACCCAGGATAGCCAAAACATCCCTATACAATAAAGGAACTTCTGGAGGCATCACCATCCCTGACTTCAAGCTCTATTACAGAGCTATAGTCCTGAAAACAGCTTGGTATTGGCACAAAAATAGACTGGTAGACCAATGGAATAGAATTGAAAACCCTGATATTACCCCACACACCTATGAACACCTGATTTTTGACAAACAATCCAAATTCATACGATGGAACAAAGAGAATATCTTCAACAAATGGTGTTGGCATAACTAGTTTCAGACATGTAAAAGACTGCAGTTAGACCCAAGCCTATCGCCTTGCACAAAACTTGAGTCAAAATGGATCAAAGATCTCAATATAAATCCAGCTAAATGAACCTATTAGAAGACAAAGTGGGAAATACCCTTGAATTAATCTTTACAGGAGACCTCTTCCTGACCATTACACCATTAGCACAGACACTGAGGTCAACAATTGATAAATGGGACCTCCTGAAACTGAGAAGCTTCTGTAAGGCAAAGGACACAGTCAAGAAGACAAAATGGTAGCCCACAAAATGGGAAAAGATCTTCACTAACCCCACATCTGACAGAGGGCTGATCTCCAAAATATACAGAGAACTCAAGAAGCTAGTCCCCCAAACACCAAACAATCCAATTAAAAAGTGGGGTACAGAACTAAATAGACAATTCTCAATAGAGGAATCTAAAATGGCTGAAAGACACATGAGAAAGTGTTCAACATCATTAGTCATCAGGGAAATGCAAATCAAAACAACTCTGAGATACCATCTTACTCCTGTCAGAATGTCTAAAATCAAAAATACCAATGACAGTTTATGCTGGAGAGGATTCAGAGAAAGAGGAACACTCCTCCACTGCTGGTGAGAGTGCCAACTTGTACAGCCACTGTGGAAATCAGTGTGGAGACTCCTCAAGAAAATGGGAATGAGTCTACCACAAGATCCAGCAATTCCACTCCAATGTATATACCCAAAGAAGCACATTCATATAACAAGGACATATGTTCAACCATGTTCATAGCAACATTATTTGTAATAGCCAGACACGGGAAGCAGCCTAGATGCCCCTCAACCGAAGAGTGGATAGAGAAATTGTTGTACATTTACACAATGGTGTACTACTCAGCAGAAAAAAAAAAAAAACAATGGAATCTTGAAATTTGCAGGAAAATGGATGGAACTGGAAGAAACCATTCTCAGTGAGGTAACCCAATTACAAAAAGACAAGCATATGTACTCACTCATATGTGGACCTGCTTTATGATACACAGTAGTGACCATGCTTTATCAGAGCTGTTTTTAATGATGTTGCTTAGAATGGTTTCCTCCCAGATGATGACTGAGAAGCTAATTTAAAAAAAAATTGGTGCCAAGTACTACAAGAGTAACAGAACTGTGATGTTTTCTGTGATTTTGTTTTTTACTTTTTTGTCATTGTTTGTTTGTTTTGTTTTTTTTTTAAATGGATTGTGCTGGATGTCTCTATAATTTTGTTCAAATGACTGGAGAACCTGGAAAAGCTATTGCTGCTATTGCTGCTTAACATATATATATATATAAATATGCTGGTGAGGACCAGGGGCAGTTCTGTTCTCATGTCCCTCAGATTGTCTCTCCTCTCTATCATAGCTGGCAAGGGATGAGGTGTATTATGGAATTTTCATTTATATTGTGTGAAGATGTGTCACTGTGAATGATTTAATGAAGATATGAATGATCAACAGATAGTCAGGAAGAGGTTAGGTCTGAGTTCAGGGGACAGAGAGGTCTCTGGGGAATAAGAAAGGTAGAGTGATCAGCTGGACACAGAGGAAACACAACATGGAGAAGGAGAGAGACAAAAGCTATGAGCCATATGTCTCAATATAGATTAATAGAAATGGGCTAATTTAAGTTATAAGAGATACTTAGAAATATGCCTAAGCTAAAGCTAACCTTCCATAATTAACAATAAGCTTCTGTGTCATGATTTGGGGCCTGGAGATCCAAAAAGGCCTACTAGAAAGGGGAAGGGCCTTCTTCCTTTAACCTTCCCCAACCCCATGACATACCAGGGAGATGGTGGGGATAGCACTCCTGCTCTTATACCTATATGCCCTACTCACCTGACCTCCTGCCAACAAGGTCAGTTCCAGTTTTCTGCCCAGGTGAGGTGCTGTGCGCATTCTCTCATGTGTTTCATTATGTGAGTGGCAGGGCTACTCTCCCATTTCCTTTGCTCAGGGTACAGCTATCACATCTGCCATAAAGGGTATTAAGTGGGAGGGAGAACACTTTTTCCTCACACATGCCTCCACATGCCAGATGAGAGGTGGCAGGGGTCATGTTTCATCCTCCTGCTCTTACACCCCAGGGCCACTCTACTGTCTCTGTGCTCCATGTTGCCCAGGTAAGATACAGAGCCTTTTCTGCTGCTGGTGGTGGGGGACAGTGACAATTCTCCTTGTCTCATAATCTCAGGGTCAGCTGTTTTGACCCCCACATCACAGACGATGAATGGGTAGGAGATGGGGAGGTCATCTATCCACTGACCCCTCCACCAAATGGCAGATAAAAGATGAGGCCAGGTCTCCCATGTGCATACATGGTTCTGGACCACCTGTGTCTCCGTTAATGGGGTCAGCTCTATTACACTGCCCAGGCTACGTGCCCACTCACCTGAGTGCTACAGCTACAGTGTGGGTTAGGATCAGCTCTCCCAATCTCATGATCCTGGGACTAGCTTTTCCAGCATGCAGTAGATGTGCCGGGTGAGGAACAATAGGGTTATCTCTCCCTCCCCAAAGCACAAAAGATCAGCTGGCTATCTCTCTGTTATCTCATAAATTCAGGGGCAGATTATCTGAATCCCCACCAAAAGGGACAGCTCTTCTGTGTTGCACTGGGGAGGGGGTGTGTGCATGGTTTGCTCTCTAGAGTGGTGTAGTTGTTGATGGGCAGGATCCACTCTATACAGTCCTATCCTCTCTGATATAAGTGGTAAAAGTAGCCACTGACATCCATGCAGGTCCAGACTATGGCAGGAGCAGGGACACAGACATAACCCCAGCGGCAGTTCATGCCGGTCTGATGCCCTGGTCCTGGGTGGCAGTGCATGTTACTCGTGTGTGTGTACAAGTCCAGCAGCAGCACAGAGCTCAGGCTCCAAGAATACCACAGGCAGAAGGCCAGATCCTGGGAAACAGTGTGCCACTTCGTGGCAAAATGGGCCACAGACAAAATGGGTCAGCAGAGACTCAAGCAGCTGTAGGAAGGACCAGGGACCCAGACTTGGTCCTTGGCAATAACCCAGGCTGGATGTATCAGGCTTACTTGGACTTGTGGAATGTCCAGATCAGCATGGCCAAAATAGCAGAATGTCCCCCAAACACTAGCATATCTGCAAGTCCACTAAGCCTTTGATGGCAATAGGAGCCACCACCTTCAACACAGACCCTGGCTGTGATAGGGCCACAGACTCAGACATGGCTTACTTCCACAGTTAGGGACTGGAGAACATCTTGGCTGTGGTTACCATTACACTCACCCAGGTCTATATGGTCCCTGGGGCTGCTTGACTTTGCATGACCAACATGGTCAGCATGGACTGCAGGCCTCTGCATGGAGCTAAGTGGCAACAGAAGCCATGGACATCAAGTCAAAGGCCAACCACAGCAGAGTCACACACATGGCCCCTGGCAGCAGTCTGGCCCCGATCCTACATGGGTGGCAGCTCAGAAACCCTGGATTGGAATGCTCCCTGTGGAGGCACAAAGTTGGACATCAACTTGGTTCTAGATAGAGGTCCAGACTCTGTTGTTGCCAGATGATGTTACCCTTGATGTATAAAGGGGAGACAAACATCAGTACAGACCCCCACAACTGCATCAGGGTCACAGACCAAGTAATGGCTGCTGGCAGCAGCCCAGATCCAGACATTTACCTAAGGCATTTACCTAAGCCTGTCCTTCACCACCCTTACCTGTCCAGATCTGCCTCTTTCCTCAGCACATGTTTCATTCTGTCTCTCTCTCTCAATCCCATTTCTCCTCCCTGTACTCACTCACCATAAAGGTACCTGACTGCTCATTGTGATAAATCCTGAGTGGTCCCTCAGATGAAATTCTTCCCCACCCCAAGTCTAGAGATCTGGAGCAAAGCTGCGCTTGTCCTACAGAGCCCGCTATGGAAATGCCATTTAACTCTTGGATGAAATTCTACCTACCCTTACTCCTTATTCTTAACAACTAACCAGGGAACATCTTTAAACCTAATTACTATTATGGGTGTTGCTATGGCTACACTATATATGTGAATGTTTTGTCTATCTGTCTTCATGTCTGTCTCTCTCTATATATATATGTATATACATATAGATACATATATACATATAAATACATACATATGTTTGTATACATATAAGTATGTATGTGTGTACATATACATACACATATATGTGCATGTATGTATGTATGCTAGGTAATTTAACATTCAGTTTTGAGATTAGGTTCTATAGCATTTTTAAATTTTGTTTGTATGTCATTACTTAGAGCCTGTAATAAAGTGAGGACAATTAGGGAGAACTCACCTATCAGCAAAAGCCCTCTGACATTAGGGTGATTCCCTCTTGTGGATTTTCTAAAATTATATTTTTTAAATTCAATAACGTGATAGTTTAAACTTCGGCAATCATTTTATCTTCAATTATACTCATTATGACCAGTTTTTCCTAATGGAACATTAATATGCTTATAAGATATTATGGTGTTAACTTGAGTTAAGGTTGCCTGGGAACCACCATGTGACTGTTGGGAATCAAACCTTGGTTCTTTATAAGATCAATGAATTTTCATTCATGCTGAGCCATCTCTCTAGTCCAGCCACCATTTGTATTTGAAATGTATCTTATGGGATCATGTTTTGAATGTTCTGGATCAGGCTGCATTGCTGCACTGAAGACTTAGGAATTGTGTTTTGTGGAACCTATGGTTGTCAGTACTCATTAGATTATGGACTTTGAGTTTACATCCTTTTCTGGTTCCATCTCCAAAATCTTTGCCTTAGTCTGGTCTATAATACACAGAATAAACTTTTCTATTACAAAAGGAAGGAACAGAATGGTCGGAATGAATAATTGAGTCAAAAAATGAAAATGAAGCTGAACAACCACAAAATCCTATAGCTTTCTTCCAGAATGTAGCAAATGCGCTGTGATGATGTGTGTGCCAATAGCTTTGAATAGCTCCATTCCTAAGTCCTTGTCTTTTGTTCCACATACTTTCTGTCTCTTGTGCCAATAACTCTTTTCCTACAGTTTCCTTGTATGAAGTACACTATTATGAGAATTGCAAAAATCCTATGATCACCAGTGCATCTTAGAGTTCATATCCCTAGTATCACACATCACCTTGGAAGACAGTCTGCCTAATGCATCCCACTATATTGCTTTGTCTTCTGGTCACTTATAAGAAAATTTGGTGCAAAGGTTCAAGATACATTTGCAATCTTCACAGAAGTAAAATCTACCATGAGGGCTTGAACTCAGACAGACTTCAGGTTCTGGGAGCAAGTGACTACCTGTTGAATCTGTTCAACAGGCCTGCCTCCTAACTATCTTGATATATATATATCACAGAAATTTTGTGTTTTCTCCTTAAATGGACCCAAAGATCTATGAAGGAATACTCTGTTTTTTTCTTATTCAGCTTAAAAGCTTTGAAGATGACGAATGTTTTATGGGCTCACATTCGTGTTTATGATAATGAGTGAGCAAATAACTGAAAGAGAGATTATTTAATTTCCAAAGTGTTTTGTATGTTAAAATGAGTCTATATTTTAACAATAATTTGTGACTTCATAATAGAAAAGTAATATATAAACTCTCCTCTCTCTCTCTGTCTCTGTCTCTCTCTGTCTCTCTCTGTCTCTCTCTGTCTCTCTCTCTCTCTCTCTCTCTCTCTCTATCTATATATATATATATATATATATATAGAGAGAGAGAGAGTGTGTGTGTGTGTGTGTGTGTGTGTGTGTGTGTGTGTGTAGCAATGGAATCTTGATGAGGCAGTGTCAAATCAATTATTTCTTCTTTTAATTATAAACTCACTTGTAAATGCTTTATCTATCATTCCTCACTAAAAGTGAGAGTGAACACCACACATGCTTTCCCCCTAGAGCTTAAGTTAGGATGCTTCTTACAGTTTGAATCATTTAAGGGTAGAATCAATTTCCATATACCATGCTAATAATTCTACTACACATCTCGCTTATTTTATTAATTCGAATTTAGTTTTATTCATCCCTTTAACACCTTAGAAAACCTTGGTTGTGGTCCATTAGATACTTTAATAAATGTAGGGTTTTTTTTTGTTGTTTTTTTGTTTTGTTCTTGTTTTTGTTTTAACGCTGCAACCTTAACCTCATGAGCATTCTGACATCTGACCAAAGTGATCATAAAATGTAATGGTCCCTGTCTTACACTCAAGTGTGCATCAATTTAAGTCACTAATTTTCATGATGGGTTTTCAACACAGATAATATGAGCAATACAAAAGACCTATAAAGTCTACAAGAAATTTAAAAATGCTTTAGTCCTTGTGACTTGTCATAAGTAGTTCACTGTCTCATTATTTTTAGATCCATCATATATTTTGATGCTGTGATATACAGGTAGCATAAGAACATCAATTAGAATCAGAATACGTTTATTAAATGTAATAGTCCATATTCATGTGTTCAATGCTTTAAAATTTTTCACATTTCTGATAGATATAAATAAAATTCCCACAGGTTTCATTCCACCATTTTCTCTATGCCTGATAGTTTGGTAAAAACAGAGTAAGAGGAACCATTACACATTTGGATTGGGATTTGAAACACAGATTATAATTTAAGGCAACAATTTCAATTGTCCTATACAGATGTAAACCTAGCAATTACCTGTGAGTTTGAGGTCACCCTGTGCTTCACGATTTCAAACAAAATAGAATAGAACACAACAAAATAATTTATTTTTTTTTCAAAAAAAGAGAGAATTCTAGTTACTTCATATTTTGACTACACATCCTTTTCCTTATTTCCAATTTAGATTTGTGGAGATAAATTGTTGTGGTAATTTCTTGTGATTTTATTTGAAATTTTGAGATGACTAACAACATGAATTTTAATGTTCTTTTTTGTTCAGGAGTTTCACCAAAGAAACTAGGAACATGAAGTACTCTAAGGGATAAGTGGACCCCAGAAATGGCAAGTGGCATGAGGGTAGGAGAGAGGGAGCTGCCACGATAAGAGCAGGAGAAAAGGAATAGAGGAGAGGAAATGGAGGAGCAGAAATATTCAGTTGGGGGAAGAATAGAGGAGAGAGAGCAGGATGAGAGATACCATAATAGAGGGGCCAATATAGGTCAGAGAAAAGATCTGGAACTAGGGAGATCTCCAGAGACCTACAAGGATGACACGATCTGACAATTCAGGCAATGGTGGAGAGGATAACATAAAAGCCCCTTCCCTAAAATGAGATTGATAACTATTCTTTATGCCATCCTAGAGCCCTCATCCAGTGGCTGATGGAAGCAGAGACAGACATCCACAGATATACACTGAGCTGAAATCTGGAATTTAGTTGAAGAGAGGGAGGAATGAAGAGCAAACGGGTCTGTACCAGATTGGAGAAACCCACTGTCCCTAAAATGTGTTCATGTGATTCAAATAAAGATTTGTAACCTCTGGCAAACATTTTCCCTTATTTTTTTCCTCCAGTTTTACCACCAATGCTTCTCTTTCTAACTACAAAATTTAGATGCCAGCTGCTTAAACTGTGGCATAGGAACTCATATGAAGTTGAAACTAATTGTGATATTTTCTGAAATCTTAGAACCATCCAACATTTCTGAACATACCAAAATTTAATTAAAATCATGAGTGATAAATTTGAGATATTGCTGACAGTGCTTGTCTAAGTTATACTGTGACACTTCATTGTTGTCTTGGTTAAAGCCACTAAACATTACTTGAATCACTTTACCTTAGATTTGAGGCCATTGTATATTATTTGAATAGAAATAAAATGGTTTGCTTAAAGAAAACTGACTTATTTTTATCATTTCTCATCATGAAAGAAGCCAATTAACATAGTTTTATATAATAGGTCATTAATATTTAATTTAAATTTTTTTCTTTGAGGTACCAAATTGAGTTACATAAAAGGCTATTAAATGATGCACCACCACCTTTTAACACTGGGCAGGCAGGAATATCACCATTCCAATAATGTCTACATCATGCACAATCACAAGAAGACATTCATTACTATTGCCTACACACAGTTTAACTTAGAAGACAAAGCTGGTTGAAGCTATTAGGACCAATTACTATGACAGATACAATGAGATAACCTGCCACTGGGAATGCAACATCCTGGGTCCTAATCAGTGATTCTAACTGCCAAGCTGGCATAGACATAAGTCAAAGAACCCACCACTAACCTTGATTAAGTGTACAATGCTATGTTTCCTGCACATAGAGATAAATTACAAAATTAAAAATGTAAATGGATATTGGCTTGGTTTATGAAAGAATTTCCCACAATCTGAGATGGTCCTACACAAGTTTCTTTCATTTTCTCAGAAGTACTCTTTTCAGAATTGATGGGTATAAATTTACAGTTTTTGTCAGCTATGAAAATACATGGAGAGTTTATTTCTTGTACAAATTTTTAATGAAACTTTAATATTTATGTTAAAATAGGCAAGTACATTTTACCCATTTAATTATTTTTCTTCTTTATAAATGGTGAAATCATAAATATACCAAAGAATTATTTTAAGCACTAAGACCTTTTAAGAATAAATTTATCAATTCTGGTCTGGATCCTGTGCCCTAGTCAGGGGCAACTGACACCAGAAGTCTGCTCACTGGAACTGAACTTGGCCTGAGGGCTCCAGGACACCCAGAGACTGCCACGGCCATAGTAACAGTCCTGCCTCCATCCAGGAGAAGAGGACAGATATCACAGTATTGGAACTGTTTGCATCAACCAGAAGGGAACCTTGGTCCCTTACTCTCTAGGAGAGAGACTCCTGCTACACCCACCAGAAGAAAGGATGGGAACAAAACAATATAAAAGCACATTTAACAACAGAAAAACCAATAGGATGCCACCATGGACTAGGGACCATACACTAAGAAGAGCAGAACATCACAATGCAGATGAAGCAGGTGAGAATGACCTTAAAAACATCTTCACAAAAATCATAGAGGGTCTCAAAGAGGATATGAGAAAATCCCTTAAAGAAATGGGAGGAAAAACAAACCAAAAATTACAAGATATCAGCAAATCTTTCAAGGAAACACTTCAAGACCGAAAAACTGAAATAGAGACAATAAAGAAAGCACAATCTGAGGGAATGTTGGAAATAGAAAAGCTGGATAAACGATCAGGAACTACAGATGCAAGCATAACCAACAGAATACAAGAGATGGAAGAGAGAATCTCAGGAGTTGAAGATATAGAGTCATCAACCAAAGAAAATCTTAAGTCAAACCAGTCCTTAACACAAACTATCCAGGAAATATGGGATACTGTGAAAAGACTAAGCCTAAGAATAATATGTATAGAAGGAGGTGAAGAAATCCAACTCAAAGGAGCAGAAAACATATTCAACAAAATCATAGAAGAAAACTTTCCCAACCTAAAGAAAGACATGCCAAGGAAAGCACAAGAAGCCTACAGAACACCCAAATACCACTGGATCAAAATAAAAAAGGGTCTCATCAACACATAATAATCAAAACCCCAAACATACAAAATAAACAGAAATATTAAGAGCAGCAAAGGAAAAAGGTCAAGTAACATATAAAGGCAAACCTACCAGAATTACACTTGAATTCTCCATGGAAACTCTGAAAGCCAGAAAGTCCTTATAAATATTCTACCTACACTAAGAGACCATGGATGCCAGCCCAGACTACCATATGCAGCAAAGCTTTCACTCAATGTAGATGGAGAAAACAAGATATTCCATGACAAAACCAGATTCAAACAATACATATCCACCAAACCAGCCCTACAGAAATTTCTGGATGGAAAACTGCAACCCAAGGAAGGTAGCTATAACCAGAAAAATATAGGCAATTGATAATCCCACTTTACCAACAGCCAAAACAAAAAAAAAAGGGATGGAAGCCCAGACATAATTTCACCACCACTATCAAATCCAAAACAAACAAGAATGAACAATTAATATCCCTCAATATTAATGGTCTTAACTCCCCCATGAAATGACACAGGTTAGCAGAATAGATAAGAAGACAGAATCCATCTGCAACATACAAGAAACACACCTCAACTTCAAAGACAGATGTTACCTAAGAATTAAATGTTGGGGAAAGATTTTCTAAGCAAATGTATGCAAGAAACAAGAGGGGGTAGCAATCCTAATATCCAACAAATTGGACTTTAAATTAAGTCAATCAAAAGAGATGAAGGAGGTCACTTCCTATTCATCACTGGAAAAATACATCAGGATGAAATCTCAATTCTGAACATTTGAGCCCCAAATACAAAGGCATCAATGTTTGTAAAGAAACATTACTAAAATTCAAATCACATATAAAACGGCACACACTTATAGTGGGAGATTTCAGTACTCCAATCTCACCACTGGACAGGAACTCCAGACAGAAACTTTCCAAAGAAACAAAGGAACTAATAGAAGTTATGTCCCAACTGGGCTTAACAGAAATCTATAGACATTCCACCCAAACACAAAACAATATGGCTTCTTCTCAGCGCTACATGGAACATTCTCTAAAATTGACCACATACTTGGCAACATAGAAAACATCAACAGGTACAAAAAATTAAAATAACCCCCTGTATCTTATCAGACCACCATGCTTTAAAGTTAGAGTTCAACAACAAAAATGAATTGCAGAAAACATACATACATAATAATGGAAATTAAGTAACGCAGAATTGCACAATTCCTGGGTCGATGAAGAAATAAAAAAGAAATTAATGATTTCCTAGAGTTCAATGAGAATGCAGACACAGCATATCCAACCTTATGGGACACTTTGAAAGCAGTGCTAGAGAATTAACAGCACAACTGAAAGCTGTAGAACACAAAGAAACCAATACAGCCCAGAGGAGTAGATGCCAGGAAATAATCAAATAGTGGGCTGAAAGCAATAAAGTGGAAACTAGGAGAACAATACAAAGAATCAGTGAAACAAAGAGTTGGTTCTTTGAGAAGACCAACAAGATAGACAAACCTTTATCTAAACTTACCAAACAGCAGAGAGTGAACATGCAAATTAATAAAATCAGGAATGAAAAGGGGGACATAACAACAGACACAGAAGAAATCCAGAGAATCAGCAGGTCATACATTGAAGACCTGTACTCCTCAAAGTTCGAAAATGTAAAAGAAATGGACAACATTCTGGACAGATTTCACTTACCAAAATTAAGTCAAGAACAGATAAGCAACTTAAATAGACCTATACCCCTAATGAAAGAGAAGCAATCATCAAAAGTCTCCCAACCAAAAAAAGCCCAGGACCAGATATCTTCAGTGCAGATTTCTACCAGAAATTAAAGGAACAGATAACACCAATACTCATCAAAGTATTCCACACAATATAAGCAGAGAGTCATTGCCAAACTCTTTTTACCAGGCTTCAATAACCTTGATACACAAGACACAGCTAAGAAAGAGAATTACAGACCAATATCCTTCAGGAATATTGAGGCAAAAATTTTCAATAAAATACTGGCAAATCAAATCCAAGAACATATCAGAGAAATCATCCACCATGATCAAGTAGGCTTCATCCCAGGGATGCAAGGATGGTTTAACATATGAAAATCCATCAATGTAATCCACCATGTAAACTGTCTGAGGAAAAAAAGAACACATGATCATCTCACTAGATGCTGAAAAAGCCTTTGACAAAATCCAACATCTCTTTATGATAAAGGTCTTGGAGACATCAGGGATAACAGGAATATACCTTAACATAATCTAAGCAATATAAAGCAAGCCTACTACCAACATCAAATTAAATGGAGAGAAACTCAATGCAATTCCTCTAAAATCAGGGACAAGACAAGGCTGCCCACTCTCTCCATACCTTTTCTATATTGTCCTTGAAGTTCTAGCTAGAGCAATAAGAAAACAAAAGGAGATCAAGGGGATACAAATTGAAAAGGAATAAGTCAAACTCTCACTATTTGAAGAGGATGTCTACATCAGTGACCTGAAAAACTCTACCAGGGAAGTCCCACAGCTGATAAACACCTTTAGCAAAGTGGCAGGATACAAGATTAACTCAAAAAAATTCTATAGTAGTCCTACTATATACCAATGACAAATTGGTAGAGAAAGAAATCAGAGAAATATCACCCTTTACAATTGCCACAAACAACATAAAATACCTTGGGGCAATACTAACTGAAAAAATGAAAGACCTGTATCATAAAAATTTTTAGTCTCTAAGGAAGGAAATTAAAGAAGAAAATGGAAGGATATCTCATGTTCTTGGATAGGTAGGATCAACATAGTAAAAATGGCAAGTCTGCCAAAAGCAATATATAGATTCAATTCAATCCCCATCAAAATCCCAACACAATTCTTCACAGAAATTGAAAGAACAATTCTCAAATTTTTATGAAAAAACAAAAGACCCAGGACAGCCAAAACAACCCTGTACAATGCCCTGGAAGTATCACCATCTCTGACTTCAAGCTCTATTACAGAGCTATAGTCCTGAAAACAGCTTGTTATTGGCAAAAAATAGACAGGTAGACCAATGGAATAGAGTTGAAAACACTGATATTAACCCACACACTTATGAACACTTGATTTTTGACAAAGAAGCTAAATTTATATGATGGAATACAGAAAGCATCTTCAACAAATGGTGGTGGCATAATTGGATGCTGGAATGTAGAAGGATACAGATAAATCCATGTCTATCACCATGCACAAAACATAAGTTCAAATGGATCAAAGACCTCCACATCAATCCAGCCACACTGAAATGATTAGAAGACAAAGTGGGAAATACCCTTGAATTAATTTGAACAGGAGACCACTTCCTGAATATTACACCAGTAGCACAGACACTGAGATCAACAATTGATAAATGTAACTGAGAAGCTTCTGTAAGGCTAAGGACACAGTCAATAAGACAAAACAGCAGCCCACAGACTGGGAAAGATATTCACCAACCCCACATCTGACAGAGGGCTGATATCCAAAATATACAAAGAACTCAAGAAGCAAGTCTCCAAAACACCAAACAATCCAATTAAAAAGTTGGGTACAGAACTAAATAGATAATTATCAATAGAGGAATCTAAAATGGCTGAATGGCAGACAAGAAATTGTTCAACATCCTTTATCCATCAGTGAAATGCAAATCAAAACAACTCTGAGATACCATCTTACTCCTGTTAAAATGGCTAAAATCAAAAAAACCAATGATAGTTTATGATGCAGAGGATGTGGAGAAAGGGGAACACTTCTCCACTACTGGTGGGAGTGCCAACTTGTACAGCCACTTGGAAATCAGTATGGTGACACCTCAGGTAAATGGGAATCAGTCTACCACAAGATCCAGCAATTCCACTCTTAGGCATATACCCAAAAGAAGCACATTCATAAAACAAGGGCATCTGTTCAACGATGTTCATAGTAGCACTATTTGTAATAGCCAGAAACTGGAAGCAGCCTAGATGCCCCTCAACTGAAGAATAGATAGACAAAATGCAGTACATTTACACAATGGATTACTACTCAGGAGAAATAAACATAGGAATCTTGAAAATTGCAATAAAATGGATGGAACTAGAAGAAACCATTCTGAGTGAGGCAACCCAATCACAAAAAGACAAACATGGTATGTACTCACTCATATGTGGATTTTAAACATAGAGTAAAGGATTACCAGCCTACAATACACACTGCCAGAGAAGCTAATATACAAGCAAGACCCTAACAGAGACGTACATGATTCCCTGGAGAATGGGAAAGGGACAAGTCTCCTGAGCAAATTGGGAGCAAGGGAGGAGGGGGCAGGGAGCTAGGAGAATGAGAAGGGGAGAAGAGGAGGGGTGAGAAGGACATGAGGGAGCAGAAAGTTAGAGTAGGGGGAAGAATAGAAGGAAACCAGAAAGGAGATATCATAATAGAGGGAGACATTTTAGGTTTACAGAGAAATCAGGCACTAGGGGAAGGTCTGGAGATCTACAAAGATGACACCAGCTAACAATCTAAGCAACAGAGGAGAGGCTACCTTAAATCACCTCACCTGATAATGAAATTGATGCCTAATTCATATGCCATCCTATAGCCTTCATGCAGCAGCTGGTGGAAGTATTAGCGGACACCCACAACTAATGCCTGAACTGAACTGGAATTCAGTTGTGGGGAAGGATGAGTGATGAGCAAAGGGGTCCAGACCAGGCTGGTGAAACCCACAGAAACAGCTGACCTGAACAAATGGGGAGCTCTTGGTCCCCAGAATGATACCTAGGATTCCAGCATGGGACTGATCCAGACACCATGAGCGTGGGTTTCAGTGAGGAAACCTCGGAAATCTACATGACCTCCTGTAGTAGTTCAGTACTTATCCCTAGCATAGGTGTGGACTTTGGGAGCCCAACACATATTCAGGGATACTCCCTGAGACAAGACACACAGGGGTGGGCCTAGGCCCTATCCCAAATGATACGATAGACTCTGATGACACCCTATGGAAGGCCTCATCCTCCCTGGGGAGCAGAAAGTATATATGATAGGGTTTTAGTTGGGGGGGGGTGGTAGGGGAAGAGGAGAGGGAGAGGGAACTGGGAGTGACATGTAAAAAAATCTTGTTTCTAATTCAAATAAAAAAAATGAAAAAAGAATAAATTTATCTTACTATTGGGTATTTTATTTTATACACTCAACATCTAAAATAGTAGAAAAATTTCTAGCAAAACAGGTCTCATAAGTTAGAAAGTTAATAAAACCCTGAGTTTGACAATGATATGTTTTTCATATCTTACATTTCTTAAGATAATACTAACAGGATATCAGGATGTGTGTGTGTTGTGTATTGTAAAAATTGATGTATTTTTCAAGGTTTAATAATATTTCATTATACAAATACATGACATATTCTTCATCTAGACATCTGTCTGTGGGCATAATATTTTCTCCCATACATAGTTTAGTGTGGATAATATTTTATGGCATTAAGAACACTAATGAATTTTTTATTCTGATTCCCAGGACTTTTTCATAAAAATTTGAAGATATACTCAGTGAATCAAGTAGAAGTCTTTGTGACACCCATATGATGTTTTGTATTCTTCACCAATATACATTCACAAACAGCAGTGAAAAGCTTTACTTTCTAAAAGTTCTTGCCAGTATTTGTTATTTATAATAGAAATGAATTCCTTTCAGCTGACATTAAGCATCTCAATATTGAGCTGTGGTTTTCATGACTGTGGTTGCCAATGAATGTGTTATTATTTAAGCTTGCACAGTGATAGCTTCTTTTGAACAACAGACATTCAACTTTTTAGTATATTTTGTTTTGTTTTTATTAATTGATATCTAAGTAAGAAATTTCAGTATATATCATATACCATTTATATTCTTTACATGCATACATTGCCAAATCTGTAATTCAGAATTAAAATGTTCATCTTCTCAAACACTTGTCTTTCTTTAAGTTGGTGATATTCCAAATTTTTTCTTCTAACATTTTAAAAAGTTTAGCATATGTTATGTGGAGACAAAATAGTACAGGTCTCTTTAATTTTGAAATTATATCAGTCAAGGCTTGGTCTCACCAGCTCTATCTATGTCTGTGTACTGGGAGCCTTATCTTTAAAAGACAAAGACAAATAAACAAAACCACTAAAGAGATTGATAGTGAACAATGGTCATCCATAAAATATCAAAATACCTCAATGCTGCTGAAAGCCCTCTTATTTGATCTCTAAGAACACTGTTGGTGCTCCAAAAGGTTCTAGGCTGAGGCCACACATCAGGTGGGATCATATCTTTTCTTCCCAATTTGCTAAATTGATTCTTTCTCATTACTTTCTTGAAATAAACAGTTCAGTTTAATGAATTCTCAAGTAGAAATAGGGAACTTGCTATGCAGGGATGATTAGAAAGAATCAAACAGTAAGTTCTGGTTTATATTTTTCAATGGGTTTAAGATAATACAATAGAAGTGGTGAATATTTGTAAGAGTCAATGAATGTATCTTCATATACAACAGAACTATTTTTCCATTGAAACTGGAAGTCTATGGTCAGAAGGATTTATTCTACCTTGTCTGGAGAAACTATTATGTCCTTCTGAGAGAGCATGCTGCTTCAAGACATTGCATATTCTCCTTAGGGATCTCTCCCACCACCCAGTTTAGCTTCTAGATCAATCTAGATTTAAGTCTACTTCAAAATGTGATCATGAGTTTGTATAGTACACAACAAAGGCTTATATGATTAGACTAAAGTCCAGAAACATGCGTGATGATGGAGAAACAACAGCAAGTTTTATCATGTTAACTTTATTGATACATACACAGTAGGTTAAAATATATCCTTAAGTGTAGCACCTCAGGCATTGGTGCACAGCTCGGTCAAAGTATGTGTTAGCAACATGACCAAAAATGTGTCCACAGTGAATTAAAACATATAGATAATTCTATACACATGAATATAAAAACCATTTAAAGAACAGGGAAGCAAATGAGAGGCCTGGGTGAGAAATGTATGAGAAAGGATAGGAATGAAGGGAAAATGATGTAATTATATTTTATTTTTGAAAAATTAAAAAGTTTATGGATGGACAAGATAGCTTTGTGTATAAAGGAGCTTGCTTGGCAAACCTGGTATTTGGTGTTTGATCTTTGGAACCCACACAAAGGTGGAAGGACAGAACTGACATCACAGAACTGTGCCCTGGTTTCTACTAAAGTAGCACTAAATGTGTGTCCAATGATGTGTTTACATTTACAAACACAATAATAACAATGAATGAAACTTAAAATTTAAAAATAGAATAAATGAAAAAGGTTTATATTGTCAAGGAAATTGGAATGTTGGCATAATTTGTCATTTAAATCCTACACCTACACATGGAAGAGACTAGAAAATAATTTTGATAAAAATTGTAAACAAATTATGAATGAGAAGACTGATGCCCTGAAGAGTTCTCTAATCATTATTCTCTTCAGTCAGACTCCAACATGGAAAAAGAAAGTCACTGAATGGGAAAATATCTATGCTAAATTACTAATAAAATTATGGGATGACAAAGAATCACTGGTCAAGAACTAAATGCCAAAGGCATAATGTAGCTACAAAACAAATAACACTGAAATTAGAAGTAAAATATTTTGATTTGAAACAATCTATTAAGTTAATTTATTAGATCAGATATTTTCTAGAATAAAGAAATTATAGTCTATTGGTACTTTATTAAATCAGATCCAGGGTATGTGTGTGTGCATATTTATGTGGTTTTGTGTAATGTGTCTATTTTGGTAATGAAGCAATCTAAGTTAAGCTATTCCCACTAGGGGCACCCTTTTCTGCTTATCTCAGTATAAATACATTTAGCAGTTATTTGTTTCTTCAATATGTAAGTTTTCCATATTTAGATAATCCAATCTATGCATTGCATTCTTTCTCCAGTTCATCTGAAGTTGCATGATTGTTGGTTTATTTGTCCAGTGA
Source organism: Cricetulus griseus (assembly GCF_003668045.3). Classification (NCBI taxonomy): domain Eukaryota; kingdom Metazoa; phylum Chordata; class Mammalia; order Rodentia; family Cricetidae; genus Cricetulus; species Cricetulus griseus. The sequence continues at coordinate 87,898,354 of NC_048599.1, forward strand.
CTGAATTTTTCTACTAAACAGTCTCTTAATGGCATTTTTCATCTGATTATTTCTCAAGGTATAGATTAGTGGGTTTAGCATGGGTGTTATCACAGCATAAAAAATAGCAACTGATTTGTCAATGGGTAATGTACCTGCAGGTCTCATGTACACAAATATGCAGGGTACAAAAAGTAAGACCACCACTATAATGTGAGAAACACAGGTAGAAAGGGCTTTGCGCCTTCCTTCTGCACTGTGGGTTCTTAGTGAGTAAAGGATGACCATGTAGGAGATGAGCAAAAGGAGAAAGATTAATAGACAGATGAAGCCACTGTTGGCAGCAACAAAGAGCCCTAGAATGTGGGTATCAACACAGGCTAGATCAAGCAAAGGATTCAGATCACACATAAAATGATCTATGACATTAGGGCCACAAAACGGTAGACCAATAATGAAAAGAATCTGTATACCTCCATGAAGAAAGCCTCCAGTCCATGACACTCCCACAAGTAGGTTACAGAGTCGTCTGTTCATGATGGCTGCATAGTGCAGGGGTTTGCAGATGGCAACATAGCGGTCATAAGCCATGACAGTAAGCAAGATGACCTCAGCACCTCCAAAGAAATGTTCACCAAAGACTTGGATCATGCATCCATTGAATTGAATGCACTTCCTTTCATGGAGTGAATCAAAAATCAGCTTAGGAGTACTGACAGAGGAGTAGCAGGTATCAATGAAGGAGAGATAGGCCAGAAAATAATACATAGGGGAACCCAAGAGTTGGCTGTTAGTAATGGTGATCAGAATGAGTAAATTTCCAAACACAGAGACAATGTAGATGACCATAAACACAGCAAATACAGTTTTCTTCATGTCTGGGTTCTGTGTGAGTCCCAGGAGAACAAATTCAGTCACATTATTCCTGTATTCCATCTAGTGCATGAGACAGTTATTCATATTTCCTGAAGGAAAATAGATACATCTCATGTTTATTTATTTTCTGGTATTCTAAAAATTAGTGATTATATTCTGCTAATTAGTGAAATGTAATCAGATTTTCTTTTAATATTTCAGAAGGAGGTCTAGATACTTATCACTACTTATGACTATAGAGTTGCTTCCCAAATGAAGTTAGCTGGAAAATTTATGGATAAGAAAAATGTATATAAATATACTAGACAATCTTAAGTGTATTGAATGTTTGGAATGACTCATTCCGTAGCCATAGTTCAGATTAAATTCCGAGAAGCAGTTAAACCCACCAAGGATAGTGGGACATGTAGTACTTGAATGCAGTACCCATTAAAGTAATGGTAATTTTTTTGCAGTTTACTTATAGGAAATGTACAGCCATAAAACTTAAATCAGTTATTAGTGAATTTGAGTAAGAAAGTCCCTTGCACAGTCACATCATAAACTGAGCCTTGACCATGCCTGAAACACACTGTTATTCATCAGTTAGTAGTACCTAGGGAAGCTAATAGTAAGAGGAGTCACATTAATAGAATATTAATAGTAGCATTTTAAAATCTCCTTGTGAAAATGCTTTGATCTAAATCCAAATTCCATGTGTTATATGTAATCACATAGACAATAAAATGCAACAAATCAGAACAGAAATTTGTACAAAAAGTTTAGTGGAGATGGTACTGAAGATATAGTGAAAGTATGCATATGTTACTTGTTACAAGCCACAAGATCACAGTAATTATATAGTTTTTCCATGATGAATAACTTAGAAGAATTAAGGATTCTTCTGATAGATGAAACCACTACAAAGATTTACCTGGCATTATAATGTCATGGATGAATAAGCTGTGACTTGCTGTAGATTCTTTCTATAGCTTATTCCTTTCTGTAAAAAACTTGTGACTTGCTGGTCGTTGGTGGTGCACGCCTTTAATCCCAGTATTTGGGAGGCAGAGGCAGACAGATCTCTGTGAGTTCGAGGTCAGCCTGGTCTCCAGAGTGAGTGCCAGGATAGGCTCCAAAGCTACACAGAGAAACCCTGTCTCGGCAGGGGGGTGGAGGGAACAAAAGAAAAACAGAAAACTTGTCACTTACTTCCCACAGTATAGCACCATAAGATCATTTACTGGGAACAAATTACTCCCATGCAATTGGAGTTTTACTGATTATACTCCCTAGCTATGATGCGTAAATACCTGTTCTCCATTATACAGGTCCTAGTTTACTGATTATCTTCCTTAGCTATGCCTGAGGCCTGTTTCCCACTATCAGGTCCCTGTTCCCTCTCTTCATTGCAATTGCAGAGATCTGCCTTCCTGCAATTACCTTTATTGATGGGCATTTGGTCAATGTTTAGGGCCCAGGCAAATGCATGCCATCTAAGATATTCCCAGATATCCAAGGACATAGAGTTACTACACATCCAAATTGGTTAATTCATACCTGCCTAGATGGATAGAAAAAATAAGCAGGCCCTTGGCTTTATCTCACTGGCAGATAGAGAAACCAACAACCTAAACTAACCCTGCACTAAATGATTCTCAAACTTCTTGTTGTATTAACTCAAGATTTTAGCTCAAAGATTTATTGCTCCCTCCTTTATCTTGAGAAGATAAAGACAAAGGTAATCAGCCCATTTGCTTATCCTCAGGGAAAACTAAACTTTCCTGAAGGCCTGTGCTACCATGGAGTCTAGAGCACTGGAAGGCGCCAGGTTTGATTATTGTGCAAATTAAACTTAGGCACTCTTTTTGACCTACATCCCTAAGAAAATGAAGCTAAAAGTTTCTCCTAGCAGTTTTATTGCTCTGTGTGTAATGTCATATACCTTGCTTACCCTGAGAAACTCAAGCCTCACATTTTATTATAAAAAGAATTACTGCTACAAATATATATATATATATATATATATATATATATATATATATATATCCAAGAACTGGAAAAAGAAAAGAATTAGAGAGACAAAGAAACAGAGAGACAGAAACAGAGAAAAAGCACAACAGAAGAACAACGAGAGAGAAAGAAACAGAAGAAGAATAAAGAACATGCAGAGGAGCTACTGTCTGGGAGTTGATTCCTTTTTCCCTCAGATTTCAGTTGACTCACTTATTTGTACTTCCTTTTTTTGAAACCTGAGCAGAAATTTTAGAAGCTGCACTTTTAATGTTTTCAACAGTTATTGTAAAAAAAATCCATAATACTTACTTCTAAGTGATAATTCTAAAATAGTCTACAACAAGACTGTGTTTATGCAATGATCACCAAGTCTTTTGCACACAGGACAGCTTTTAGTACTTTAAATGGTCTGCAATGTTGTTTTTCTTTATCATGTTAGAGAAAATTTCTACTATCCAAATACAAGAACAAGAACATAAGTGAGATCACTAAATACAGGCTGTCAACTAAGTGTTCTTTAAAACTCTTGCTGGTTCAGTTCTTCATACAAACCAGAGAGATGGCTGTCATCATTTTTATAAGAGTTTCACCTTTCCTTCTATGTAAATAACAGAGAAATTATATTTCTCAGAAAAGCAGAAAAACTGGCAATGTTAATTACATGACTTTGCTTCTTCTACTTATTTTTATCTCAAAACTTTACAGTATTATACACTTCAAATCATTGAACCGTATAATCATATTATTGTGTTAAACAGGCATTGGTTCAAAATTATCTTACATATGACTTAATTTTGTACTTACTAGTATAGCATTTCAGAAATAATTTCATTTGTTGCACATTTATAGATAGCCAGGTCATAGGCTGATACACAATGATATATTTGATAATTTTGCCATTAAGACAATGATGTTGCTCTAGTCTTGGAAGGACTCTTACATCTTAGCCCAACTTTAGATCACCCTTCCCATATATCCATACATAGTAGAGGTTAGAAACCTCTAGGGAAAACTGTGCGAATGTGCTACAACAGTAACCAAGTACATCAATTCATGAATTGCAGGAAGCAAATTTGAGTTCTGGTTCTTTCTCTTCCACCTTGGGTTCATTTCCTGTCACATCAAACACCTGCTTTATCATCTGCCTATACAATGAGAATAAGAATGGTAATACAAAATTTACTATGAGAATTGGCTAAAATGGGAAGCATATATACAAGAATACAATATATTTTTTAAAGTATGAATACAGTTACCAAAAAAATATAATTGATAACTTGGGTAGTAATATGGAAAATCATTTAACTTTCCAATAACTGATGAGAAATCCTTTTTAATACTTTTAATGAAACTAAAGAGACTTGTATAACCCATTACACACAACTCCAATATTAATTATCTGTGTTTTGTACTTATAATACTAACTAAAATTTATATTTAAGATTTTCATTGTGTGGTCAAGCTAAACTGAGCTCAATATCATGAATAGCCTTAGTTGCTAAAAGAGGTATCTCAGGGTAAAACAATGACAGGTGCATCTGATCCACCAATTTATACATGAGTCTCTCATTGTCTGACATTAAGTAAATGCAGAATACTTACCAAATACCATGAAAAGTTAGGTGTGGATGAATACTCTGTCTTTATTTGCTAAACCTTGGAAAAATCAAACTCCCGTGTAAAAAACTTCACAATATCAATTAATCATCAGCAGTGTTGAAAGTATTTTGATCTAAGCCTAAAGATCTTTTGATCTAAGTACAAATTCCATGTTATATGTAATTACATAGACAAGAAAAAGCAACAAAAACACATTAGCAGATGTAGCTCTCAGTGTTAGCTCCTGAGTGTTCAAAAGATACCTAGCAGAATAAACATTCAGGATGAAATCTCCACACATTTGCAGATATCCAAACAACATGTATCAAACAGTGTCTCCATAGAAAAATCCACCCCCATTTCCTAAAAGATAAATATGTTTCACTGACAATATGGGGCTTTGATCTAGATTGGATTCTTTCAGTACAATATGTAGAAATAATCGATCTTTGATTTCTGATTCTGGTCCTTCATTCTTAAATTCAGGGGCTGGTAAGGTCTCAGAAAAGCCTCCAAAGACCCAGTCTACTCATGGTGAATCTTGCAATGGATGTGTGATGTGAAATAATACAACATTTGTATTTCACATTGCAAGGGAATTTAAAGAAGTTCCCATGAATTTCAATGATCTTGTTATTGTGCTCTCTCTCCCAGGAATTAATTATCCCTTTTCATGGAAAGAATCTGTCTTAGAATCTGGTGTTTGGAAATTAATGCATGACTTACCCACTCTTCAACAGAGAATAGAATTCCCCAAGCTTAGAAAGACAGCATGTAGTAGACACTTTCTCTATCTAACAGTATCTGGTTAAGAATACTGAATGACATTTAAGCAACAGTCTGTTCATTCTAGAATGAACAATAGGTATGCAACTTCTATTATGATAAATAGATTATGGGGAATATTGGTAATCTTATCAATGTAACATTATTCCTGAAAGCTGCTTAACACCAAATCCAATGAAGGCAAAGAATTGACATTGGGAGCACATTCCACACAAAGGGATACTCTCTCAGCCTAGACACATGAAGGAAGGTCTATGCCCTGCTCCAAATGATATGACACACTTTGTAGCTCCCCCAGGAAGTCCTCACCCTCCCTCTGGAGCAGAAAGGGTTTGGGATAGGGTGTCAGTGGGGTTCAGGGGAGGAGGGGAGGATGAGAGAACTGGGATTGACATGTAAAAGAATACTGTTTCTAATTTAAAATTGTTCTAATTACAATTATAAAAAATTAAAAAAGAACTATGTACTGGGGCTGGAGGAATATGAATAGAGCAAGACTCACATTCTGAAAACCCACCTGTGACTATGCCCATCATATCTCCAGCTATGTTTTCAAATGAGCAAATGGAACTCTTTAATTTAATGTCATTGCTCACTTAAAAGCCAAACAGCAAATATATATACATATAATCTAGGATGGGAATGTGACTTAATAGTGGGGTTTGCTTAGAGTGCTTAAGACCCTAGGTTTGATTCCCAGCACAACCAAAATAACCAAAGCATGAAAAACAAAAACAAACTAACAAACAAAGCCCAGGATAGCTAAAAAAGAATCCTGTAAAATGAAGGATCATCTGGCAGCATCACCATCCCTGATTTCAAGCTCTATTATAGAACTATAGTAATAAGAACAACTTAGTATTGGCATAAAAACTAACAGGCAAACCAATGGAACTGAATTCAAGACATAATCTAAACCCACACACCTATAAACACCTAAGTTTTAACAAAGAAGCTAAAAATATAAAATGGAAAAAAGAAAACATATTCAACAATTGGTACTGGTATAAGTGGCTGTCAATATGTAGAAGAATACAAATAGATCCATATCTATTACCATGCACAAAACTCAAGTCAAAATGGATCAAAGACCTCAACATAAATCCCTCCAAACTGAACTTCTTAGAAGAGAAAATGGGAAATACATTTGAAGGCATAGGAACAGGAGACCACTTTCTAAATAAAACATGACAAAACAGCTTCCTACAGAATGGAAAAGGATTTTCACAAACCCCACATCCGATAGAAGGCTGATCTCCAAAATTTACAAAGCACTCAAAAATTTGACATCAAAATATAAAGTAACCCAATTGAAAAATGGGGTACACATCTGTTGTTGGATTTTCTTTGTCCAGCTTGGTCCTAATGACCTTTGGCCCCAAATAAACATATAGATGCTATTTTAATTATAAATCTGTTGGCCAATGGCTAGGGCTTCTTATTGGCTAGCTCTTTCTTAATTATTAACCCATTTGTATCAATCTATGTATTGCCATGAGGCTGTGGCTTACCTGGTAATGTCCCAGCATGTTGTTAATCCCTCAGCAGCATGGTGACTCTGTGTGGCAGACTCACTCTGACTATCTTTCCCAAAATTCTCCTTGTTTCCTAGACTCACCTATCTTTCTGTCTCATTGGCCAAACAGTTTTTTATTCATTAACCAATAGGAGAAAAATATATCCAGAAAAACAACCCCCATCACAGATTTAAATAGAGAATTCTCAACAGAACAATCTCAAGTGATAGAAAGACACTTAAGAAAATGTTCAACATCCTTAGTCATCAGGTAAATGTAAATTAAAACCATTATGAGAGTTCATCTTATATTTAACAGAATGGCTAAGATCAAAAATACAAATGACAGCTTATGACAGAGAAGATGTGGAGAAAGGGGAACACTACTCCATTGCTTGTAACAGTGCAAACTTGTACAGCTGTGGTGAAAATCAGTATGGTGATTTCTCAAAAAATAGGGATAAACCTACCTCAAGACCCTGCAATACAACTGCTGGGTATAAATCCAAAGGAGGCACATTCACACCACAAGGACATTTGCTCAACTATTTTCATAGCAACATTATTTGTAATAGCCAGATACTGGAAACAATCTAGATGGCCCTCAGCTGAAGAATGGATAAAGAAAATGTGGTATATTTACACAATGGAGTACTACTCAGCCGTACGAAACAATGACATCCTAAAATTGGCAGGCAAATGGACAGAACTAGAAAAATCCATCCTGAGTGAGGTAACCCATAACCAGAAAGATAAATATAGTATGTACTCATAATTGATACCAGACATAAAGCAAAAGATACATAGCCTACAATCCACAACCCCAGAGAAGCTAGAACCCTCTTCCAGAAATAGATGTAAGCAGATGCACAAATACACAACTAATCATTTGTCCAAGATCCTGGAGTACAATTGAAGCTAGGGAGGAATGTTAATATAAACAAAGGAGTCAAGACCATAAAGGGGAAACCCACAGAACCAACTGACTCAAGCTATTGAGAGATAACTGACTGTGGTCTGACAAAAGGGAAACCCGCATAAGACTCTCTTAATATAGGTGGCAATGGTGTGGCTGAGACAATATATGAGGCCACTGACAGTGGGTCCAAGTTATAACTTTAATGCACAAACTGACTTACTATATGAAGCGACACCTTGCTCAGCCTAGGCACGGGGATGTGAGGGGTAGAGATATGCCTTAGTCCTGACTCAAGGAGATGATAGGACAGACTTAGTAGACTGTCCAAGGAGCAGATGGGAGGTGGGGTAGGGAGGGAAGTGGGGTGGAGGCAGAAAGAGGAGTAAGGGGGAACTGTGATTACAATGTAAAAAAAAATTAATAAAAATTAATTTAAAAGATTGTTTTTTCCTATAACTTTACACTATAAAGACAGAAAATTTAGAATTCATGGTTCCTACTTATAATAATTCTCATCTTCTTAACATATAACAATGGAAGGTTCTCCCATATGGAATGTCAAATAGCCCCACCCTGTGCCAATTGTATTTATGACAGCAGTTTGAAATAATAAGTAAGCAATTTCCTCAATTTATAGTTTACCATTACATGTCTGACATTTTACTAGCTGATTCAAATGTTGATAATTTAGACAGAAGGATTGAAGAAGTAAAAAAAAAAAATATTGCCTTGTTGGGGACTACAAATTGTTCCTTTAAAATGCAAATATGATATTCTATAATTATTTAAGATATAAATTAGGTCTATAAAAATTTAGACCCCAAAAGGTGAAATTAGGAGACATCAATTGCAGACTTTTAATGACTTTCAAAGATTGTTAGGAGACATAATCCTGATAAACTGAGTAATTTTTTCAGAACCTTAGACTGTGACAAGGTCTTAACTAGACCAAGAGAATTATCAGCTGAAGCTGAGAAGGAATGGTTTTTGTGGAAAAGAAACTACAGGATGCACATGTATATCATTTGAATCCAGCGATTGATTGCATTCTAGTTATTTAGCCCTGTATCCATTCTTCCAGGGAAATATTAATACAGAGGGAAGACACTATCTTAGAATGAATTTTCTACATCAAAGAGAGTAAAAAGTTAAAAAAAAAACTTATGTAGAAAAGGGCTTAGAGTTGATTCTAAAAGGAAAAATGAGACTTCATTGATTAGAAATAATAGACCCTGCAGAAATTCTAGTATATTTACTAATGATGAAATTGACAAATTATGAGTAGGAGGTGAGACTTGGGGAGGATCTTGCAGCAATGTTTCTTGGAAATTGTAACAAAAATTATCCCCAGAGCAAGAGAACTCAATTTCTAAAGAGAATGAACTGCATCCTTGACAAATAACTGGAGCCCCTACATTCTATACCAATGCAAATTGATTAGGAAAGACAGGTTATGAATCAAAAAATTTAAGTAATGTGGTTCAAAGTCCTTTGTGTTATGTCCAAAAGTCAGAATTATATGCTATTCCTATGGTAGTAATGAATTTTAAAGAAATAATTAATATAATTACTGATTTGCAATATGCAGAAACTTGACTTTCCTATTGAAACTACTGAATTCATACATAATTATACAGAATTGAGTTTATTATTTATCCAGTTACAAAAAATAATCAGGAATAGGTGTCATATATATGTATAAACAGGTGGTGATGGTCCACAGGGCCATGGCCACACCGCCCTGCCTTGTGTTCTCAACCAAAGCAACATCCTGTCCCTAAAAAGTCCCCCTAATCCTACAGGGCACCCTGGCTAGTGCCCCTCTTTGCAATCAGGCATAGGAATCATTATATATTACATCTGATCCCATATAGGTCTGACAGGCCCTCTAGCAAAAGGCAATGAAGAAAATGATCAATCATTGATTTGAGGCCTCCAGATTTCATAAAAACATCATGTCAATAGCAATGGTTGAAAAATTTTTTTCCATCACTTGGCAGCAAGCCAAGGAAATTATATGAAAAGGTCTTACTTGTTCTTTATACAACCAAACTCTACTACTTGTAGGAAGTAAGCCAAAGGGTACTCAAAGGAATAAAATCTGACAGATTTTATAGAATTTGGAAAATTAAAATCTGTATAGCACATTATTGGTACCTATTCAGGTTTTCAATGAGCAACTGCTTTGAGTTTGAAAAAGGCTGATTCTGTAATTACACATTTGCTAGAAGTTATGGCTATTATGGATACACCTGTACAAATTAAGACAGACAATGCACAAGCATATGACTCTAAGAAATTGAAACTGGTTTTGCTTATTATACTATAAAGTACAATGAAGGTATACGACGCAATTCTTCAGGGCAAGCAGGCCTAGAAAGATCAAATCATAAGTAAACAGAAAGGGGTAATAATAACCCCCCCAAATAGATTGCCTATATTTTATTAACTTTGAATTCTTTGGAAGCTAAGGAGAAAGGAATGACCAGTGTGGAGAGATACTGGATAAAAGAAAAAAACTACAGAAACAAATCAGCTTGTATAGTTTAAAGATGTGCTAAATTCAGAATTGAATCCAAGACTATGTACATTGGCAAAGGGGTTTTGCTTTTGGTTCCACAGAAGAAGAAAAACTATTGATACCATCAAAACTGATAAAGATTGGATTTGAACAAGGGAGACATCTTAATTTGAAGAGATGATAGTTCATATAACATCATGGCCATTCAATCTAAACTAACCTACAAAATTAACAAAATTTTAATTATTCAGATACAACTTGCCATAAGGGAACCTTCCCCAAAAGGGAAAGAGTTTTGTTTTTGTCTTTTCAGAAGAACGAAGACATCCAGCTAAGGAATCTGATGACCATTCAAAGAATGAGACATCTGAAAAAAAGAACAAATCAACCAGATAAAATATCCCAAGAAAAAGAGTATATTGGTCTACTAATATATCACATATCCAACAGGATGAAATTTCATAAATCCTCCCAGATATTTGTTTCTGCTCTTCTCTATGGACATATAATGAAAATGGTCTTTTTGTAGTCCCAGTCAAATTAAAATTTAAAGCTAGCTTTGGAGTTGGAATGTGTTTCTCTCCTTCTCTAAGTCCAAGCATGCTTGTTAAAATAATAACTAAAATATCTGTCTCATGTCAGAAAATCCACCTGATATGGCACAGAAGAAAAACAAAAATTAAGGGACTAATATATTGGCATTAATCTCATAATTCTTTGTTTTTATTTTGCCCATTTATAGTTTTTCTTTCAGGTATAAACATTATCTCAAAATTTATAAGACTAATATATTTACATTTTTAAAACATTTGTCATGATATTAATGGTCATATAGAATACTACCTAATTCAAGAAAAAGCCTTCAACTGTCATCTTTATATGATTGTGGGTGTCAATCTCTATCAGTTTTCTGCAGTGAACCATGACCATGATTAACAGTGACCTTTGAAGTCTCCAAAAGGAGGATCCCGCCCCACAAGTACAATTTCACCAGGACTGTGATAACACCACTAAACTGACAAACACCACTTAAATATTGACTTTGGACTATAAACTGCTCATGACAATTTCAAGGTGGAGATCTGAAATGATCCAGCCTCACATACTACGCTAGCCAAGACATGAGACAAGCACACATTTTCCCATCATGCAGAGACTGGACAAAAAATGATAGAGCTAACTCAGCCACAACTTGACAATGAACCCATTTTTTTCTTTTCATGATCCTCTAAAGATGCTGTTGCCCCGGAAATCAGGGAATAAATTTAAGAATATGATGCCCACATTCACAAGAGATGGTGTGGGTGGTTTTGGTCATTCAAGGAGTTACTGATATTTGTCATTGTTTAGTGTCATTATAAGTTGTTATTGGTAATAGCAAAAAAAAAAAAAACCAAACAAAGGAAATTAGATTCAGGGTTCTTATTTTATAAAGAAAAAAAGGGGATAGTGGTATGATAGGACAAAAGGTTAGATTATCAAATCTACTTTAAATAAGCAACTACTAGTTTTAAATATTTTACAATGGATTGGACTTTTGCATATTGTATACAAATTTTGTATATTATACAAATTTTAGATTAATTTTGTTAAAACATAGTGTATATACATTTCTAAGATGGTTCAAGAAAGACTGACTCCCATTTTCTTGAGGAGTCACCATACTGATTTCCAAAGTGGCTGTACAACAAGGACATCTGTTCAACGATATTCATAGCAGCACTATGCGTAATAACCAGAAACTGGAAGCAGCCTAGATGCCCCTCAACTGAAGAATGGATAGAGGAAATGTGGTACATTTACACAATGGCGTACTACTCAGCAGAAATAAACATAGGAATCTTGAAATTTGCAGTAAAATGGATGGAACTAGAAGAAACCATTCTGAGTGAGGTAACCCAATCACAAAAAGACAAACATGGTATGTACTCACTCCTATGTGGATTTTAGACATAAAGGATTAGCAGCCTACAATCCACACTGCCAGAGAAGCTAGTAAACAAAGAGGACCCTAAGAGAGACATGCATCGTCCCCCGGAGAAGGGGAAAGGGTCAAGATCTCCTGAGCAAATTGGGAGCACGAGAAGAGGGGGAACGGGAGCTAGGAAAATGAGAAGAGGAGAAGAGGAGGGATGCTGAGGATAAAAGGGAGCAGAAAGGTTGAGTCAGGGGAAGAATAGAAGATAACAAGAATGAAGATACCATAATAGAGGGAAACATTTTAACTTTACAGAGAAATCAGGCACTAGGGGAAGGTCTGGAGATCTAACAATCTAAGCAGCAGAGGAGAGGCTACCTTAAATGTCCTCCCCTGATACAGAGATTGATGACTGATATATATGCCCCCCGATAGCCCTCATCCAGCAGCTGGTGGAAGTAGAAGCAGATAGCTACAACTAATCACTGAACTGAACTGGAATCCAGTTGCAGAGAAGGATGGCAAAGAGCAAAGGTGTCTAGACCAGGCTGATGAAACCCACAGAAACAGCTGACCTGAACATCGGGGAAATCTTGCTCCCCAGACTGATAGCTAGGATATAAGCATGGGACGATCCAGACCCCAGGAACATGGGTTTCAGTGAGTATACCTTAGAAATCTATGGGACCTCCTTCAGTACTTATCCCTAGCATAAGTGTAGACTTTGGGAGCCCATTCCACATAGAGGAATACTCCCTGGGCCAAGCCACACAGGGGTGGGCCTAGGCCCTAACCTAAAGGATAAAATAGACTCTGATGACACCCTATGGAAGTCCTCACCCTCCCTGAGAAGCAGAATGGATATGTGATAGGTAGAGTTTTATTTGGGGGAGGTGGTTGGGGAGGACTGGATGAAGAGGGGACTGGGATTGTCATGTAAAACAATCTTATTTCTAATTCAAATAAAAAGAAGAAAATGATGGTTCAAAGTATCAAACCTATTCAACTCATTTTACAATGTAATGCAAATTGTAGCCTTTGAAAATTATTATTACCAACTGTTTAGGATAATAAGGAAATTCAGAATAGAACATGTAGCCATATTAGGTGTTTTCAATGTCAAAAAGATATATTTTATATAGACAGGTCATCTTCAAACATCAAAAAATTCTAAAACACATTAAAGTACAGAGATCTACAACATATGGCATTAAAATGTTTTATTAGCATAGGTTCTGTTTTTATGACAGTAAGACATGTCTACTTCTGGCAGCACCAGTCAACTTTGGAGAAGATTGTGGGCTTTGAAGAAACTCCACATGGAGTTTGTGGAGTGGCAAAGGAGTGGCACAGGCAAGAGAGGGTTCTTGCATCCATTGCTAACACTGTGCTGTCCATTCGAAAATCAAGAGACAAAAGAAAGGACTGCCAAACCTTTCCAGGACAAGGTCCTTCAAAAATTCTGTTTCATAGAAAACTCTGTGGAATATTCTAGGCCTGTGGGTCGAAGATGGATTCCCCAATATCTAGGCAGCAAACTGTTCTGTCATTTCTCACATTTCTTGGAAGCCGCCTGCTTGCACTTCCTGCTTACTCAGTTAATATTATTTTGGTCTCAGGTCTCTGAGAGAGTGGAAGACTAGTTAGTTATAGTTACATTTTTCCTGGTTTACTAGACTCAGAAATGATACTCATTAAAGAGGGGTAAAGGATATCAGTATATTCCAGAGTTCCAAAGGAGTAGGCTTTAATTTCAGTGGAAGAATGCACTTGCTAGTGAGAGTGAGAGAAAAGAGGCAGAGAGACAGAGAGACACACACAGAGAGAGAGAGAGAGAGAGAGAGAGAGAGAGAGAGAGAGAGAGAGAGAGAGAAAGGCAGAGAGAACAAACTTCCTTCTTCTCTGTCCTTCATATAGTCTGCCACAGAAGGTGTAGCCAAGATTAAAGGCAGATTTCCCCACCTCAAAGATGTGACTTAGATGTGGCTCTCCCACTTCAAATGATGTAACTAAGACAACCGTCCCTCCTAGGTGTATATGTCATTTAAATCTAAATGTGGTCACTTGGCAACCAGAAATAGGCTTCACACTTGCATTCTTCAGTTATGGGCTAACTTTAGCCATCTCCATAATGGGTACTAAGTTTCACTTTTGTTCTCTTGTAGATGCTCATATTACTCGCTTATATTTTTAACTCCAGTTTGAAGTATGCAATATGAAAAAGTTGTTTATCTCTTTGCATTTAATGACAATGTAAAACATCAAAAAATTCTAAAACACATTAAAGTACAATATGTTTAAATAATGTTAGAGATTTTAATAGCCTTTACTAAGTGGAAAAATTAGTATACAAGTCTGGCAGGAAATGTGGCTATATAGCTATGTAGTAATCAAATTATGAGGATATGCATATCAATCCTTCTTAGTAACAGTTTCTTATTTATGAAATAGAAGGTTTTTACCATCTTCTAAGTGGAAATTAAAGAGTGCACTTAAGATTTAAAAACTGAAGATATGAGGAATAATATCTACATATAGATATGTCAGACAAAAGAATGTACACTGCACTAATCAAGGCGAGTAAAAAGAAGGAAAATGAAAAGCAATTAATTTCAAAACCAGTAAGAGTAAATATCCATAAACGTGTGGGTAATGTATGCAAATATGTGAGGATGGCATATTAGTGCAAAATATTTCACAGATTACTAGAAAATAGTATCAAGTGTACCAGTACCATAGTTATAGTGTGTGTGTGTGTGTGTGTGTGTGTGTGTGTGTGTGTGTGTGTGTGTGTGTGTGTGTGTATTCTTTTCTATTTTAAGACAGGGTCTTATTATGTAGTCAGGCTGGAGTAGAACTCAGGTGGTTGACCAAATTGGCTTAAAATTCACAGCTGTCTCCTTCTTTGAGCCTAATGAATTATGGATAATTACAAACATGTGTCAGTATAATAGACTTTTTTTTTCTAGTTTTATATCCAGACTTTAAAAGTTGAAAAATATTTATTAAAGAAACTGAATATTAGGGAGGAATTATTCATAAAAATGTGGAGATTTATTTACATAGAACATACAAGCTGCCTCTGACAAGGCAAAAAGTAATTCCACATATTGTAGACAAGAAAACAGTTCAGATGCTGTAGAGTTTTTCACTTTAAGCCTTACACTGATGCTAGTGAATTCCTATAAACACAAAGTATTATGTGTGTCTTCCAAATTTTCAGTGGGCATAATTAAGCACAGAGGAAATATTCTCAAACCTTCATGATAAATAATGAATTTATGGTAATATTGATAAAGCTAACATTAATAGTCTTAAGTTACTCTCAGCATGGTGAAACAGTTGATTAGAAGCAATCTAGTGCTTAATGGACATGTCACATGTACATAACATATCAGCAGCTTCAGACTTTAAAGAAAATTTCTGGGAAAAAAAGTCACAGGACTTTATCAACACCAACAGAAACAATAGAGTATTTATGGCATAGATCTAATAAATGAATAAAGAAATCTTAATATGTAACCACTCAATAATATTGGCTTTACCTTCACAGTTGTAACTACAGCCCAGATGTTGCAAAAGGACCCCTGAGGCTGTCCCCCTTGGGTTTACCTGTCTTTTGGCTTAAACTATTTCAGGCAATGAATCTTGAAAAGCTCCCTTTAATTAAAGATTCATCAGAGAGATAGGTGCTTCTCACATTATTTTTTTGTTTCATCTAAAAGTCAAAGAAGAGAAAGAGGAACCACTTTAAAACATGTAAACATGTGATAGCCCAGAAAAATTTGGATCCTGGCAGAAGTAAGTTTTGCAAATAATATATATTTGCAAATATATATGATATATATGATTATAATAAAAATCTTTGGGTTTTGATTTTACTCTGTATAAAATTTGATGTTAATAAATCAATTCAGTTTATAAATCACTTATAAATTCAATTCATGACAAATTTGCTCACAGTTATTTTACAGCCAAGGTTTTAACTACTTTTTTTGAAGTACAGTCTTCAGAAAAATGCAAACACAGTTGAGGTACCAATCTCCTGTTTGTCCATTTGCAGCCTGTCCTATTGTATGTATATTTAGAATACAGGAAGAAATACAATGGCATAGGGCTCACCAGGTATGATGAAGAAAACAATAAGAAAAGTGATATTCAAAGTACTATTAATGCTAGCTCTAAAACAAGTAAACCCCTTTCTTTTTATTGCACAAACCATTGGGATTACATATGGTTTTACATTTTCTCTAATAAGGTAAGCTTTCAAAGTATCAGAAAAATCATAGAACAATATTCCTGACAGTTAACACTAGTAACATATTCTCATGGCCTTAGCCTTTTATTGAAGTCTCAAGAGTTACATTTCAATGCTGTCCTTTCTTCCTAGTTTTTTTCTAGTCATGATGTAGTGAACAGCTTTGTAAACAGTATCTTTCAGAGGCCTTTCCAATTTAAAATATTAAATTGTAGACTTCTAGGAAATATGGTTTAAATAAACGGTTTATTACTAAATAACGTGAAATTAGATTACTCTAAACTTGATTATATAAGTTTGTGTGCATGTGAGAAAGAGAGGGAAAGAAAAAGAAAGAGTGGGAAGACAGAAAAGAGGTGAGGCAGAGAAGGGGAACTGTATAGACGGGGAGAGGAGAGAACAGCAGAATGGCAGAAGAGAGGAGAAATGGGGGAGATGTAGAGTGCGACAGAGAAAGTAGAACAGGCAAGAGAGACAGAAAAATGAGGGAGGTGAGAGAGAGGAGGAATATATTGATTTCAGTATTATAGGAATAGAAAGATAAGAGAAAAGCATGTATGTCACATGACACTCATCAAGAGACTGTTGTTAGTAGAGGAAGAAGACCAGCTAGATGCAATGGGATGGTAGCAGGATGGATTAAAGTACAGAAGAGGATGATGGCAAAAGCCTACATATAAAAAGGCTGTTAATTGAACACCAGAATTACCCCCATTTCCTGGATTTAGATGCAACATGTCCATCCACTTCATGTTTCTGACTTGATAGTTAGAGCCTGTCTTGATGCTATAACATTTCTGAATATACATACATACATACATACATACATACATGCATACATACATACATATATATCCTTAAAGCTGGACCCCAACCCAATAAGCATACCCCTTCCTACCTCTTTCCCTCCCAATTTCCTTCCCTCCCTCCCATCCTTCTTTGGTTCATTTCTCTGTTCTTTATCATAGCATGTCTTCCCTGCCTATTTCTCATCCTTCCTTATTTACTTTCTTAAAAGTCAAATTAAAAAGAGAACAAATGGGGTTTGGGATAGAATAGGACCTGTGAATGTTTCTACATAATGGCATGTTTTCACTGAACTTCTAATATTCTATGAAATAACCTTGGAGCATTTTTGTCTATACAGATCTTCAGTTGGTTAGACAATTTGATCACAGGAAGTAAGAAAGTCCTGGATTTTCATGTTAAAAGAGTTTCATAATTACAACATCTAGGAAACATTTTTTACTGTTAAGATTTATGCTTTCCATAGTTTTGATTCTCTAGTTTGTGCACATTTCTTTGGCTATCCAATCTATAGATTATTGCATATAACATGAACCTGGAAACAACTTATATAAAGACACATTTTTTTTGTGTGTACTTGATAGTTGTTTAATGGGAGGTTAACCAATCTCCTTGTAGGAAAACACGAAGGCCAGAGCATTACATCTTCTCACCAATTGAATTAGGGAACATGGAACTAATAGATTTGCTCAACTGGGGAAGAATAAATTCAAAGAATCAGACATTGATGCTCTTAGGGCAAGCTTCTTCTTATCTACTGCTTCTATTGAAAACCCAGATTATTTTAAATATGTATTCTATAAGAAATAAAGTTGCTAGGGAGAATATTAAAATGCTGTTAGAACATTATGCAATCACATATTCCCTTTGCATTCTAGCATGTCAACATAACAAGGCTACCATAATGCCAATATTCCATTTAAGACACAGAAGACCTAGGAATAAAGAATTTGAGATAACTTTACATCAGGCATTTAAATAGAAAGGACATTTTTTGTATTTCTCTAAAAATATAAAGGCATGTTTTAGAACTAATTGCTGACTTGTTAGAGTCACTCCAGAGACATGTCCACTTCTCAAATATTTTATATTTCCTGGATGCTAGACAAAATGTAACATGTCTTTTACAGTCACAAGGAAGAAAAATGAGTGGAATTCTCCATGCCATTGGACTATATTATGGTGGAATGAATAGAATGGCAGCAGGAAATACATGTGGCATTTAGATCAGTTTCATATTTAAGGATGTCTGTAATTTGCCAACACCTGCCATTTCTCCACATGTAAAATGTATATCAGAACAGAAGAACACAAGTGGTTCTGTATGAGTTTAAATACATGTAAAATATTTATAAAATTTCTAGGCATAGAGTAGTTATTAAAATTGTTTAGTTAAGCATTGGGAGTATAAATATACATTTTAAATTAATAGTCATTAAAAATCCAATATGATGATTGTTATTCAATTTACAAATCTCTATAAAACTAAAAGATCTATCAAAATTGTACCATTCATTTTGTTTAATTTCAGATGAACTAGGTTTCAGCTGTGCATTGTTTACTCACCTAGAGTTCATGGAAAATCATAAAAATGTCACAGAGTTTGTTTTTATGGGCCTTTGGGAAAACAGACAAGTAGAGCTGCTGTTCTTTCTCTTGTTCCTGCTTTGCTACCTGGCTGTCTTAATGGGGAACACCGTCATTCTACTCACTGTCAATTACAGCCACTTAATCGAGCAACCGATGTATTACTTCCTATGTCACCTTTCTCTCATGGACCTCTGCTACACCTCCACTGTGGTTCCCAGACTCATCAAGGATTTGGCTGCAGCAACAAAAAACATTTCCTATAATGAATGCATGACCCAGCTCTTCACTGCCCACTTGCTGGCGGGTGTGGAAATCTTCATCCTGGTGTCTATGGCCTTGGACCGCTATGTTGCCATTGTCAAGCCCCTGCACTACATGGCTATCATGAACAGGAAGAAATGCAATATGCTGATTGTCATGGCCTGGGTGGTGGGGTTCTGGCACTCCATTGCTTTACTGCTCATGGTGCTCAGTCTGCCTTTCTGTGGCCCCAACCACATAAATCATTACCTGTGTGATGTCAAACCTCTTTTGAAACTGGTCTGCAAAGATATTCATGTTGTTAGTATCTTAGTAATTGCCAACTCTGGGATGGTGGTTGTTGCGATTTTTCTTGTACTAGTTGCTTCTTACATACTCATTCTGTATAATCTGAGGACAAGATCATCTGCAGGGCGACGCAAAGCTCTCTCAACCTGCAGTTCTCACGTGATGGTGGTAGTTTTATTTTTTGTACCCTGTATTTACACCTATGTTCTGCCTGCAGGAAGTGAGAATAAGGATAAGGAAATTTCTGTGTTTTACACTGTCATTGCCCCCATGCTCAATCCCCTCATCTATACTCTGAGGAACACTGAGATGAAAAGTGCTATGCGCAAGGTATGGTCTCAAATGTCTCATTCAGAGTTGAAATAAACGGAGCATTGCTGTGATTCTGCGCTTATGATCCCAGGTCAGCGACCGTTTAAAGGATCACAGAAAGCACAAGGTTTGTGGGGGTTGGAGTTATGAGTCAAGGAAGCAGGTTATGGCTGTGTGCACGCCACATAGCACAAGCTAGTCCAGAGGTGATCATGTCGATGTGAAGACGGCAAGAATGGCCTGGATTTGGTATAGTTCATGCTAAGGGTGCAAAAGCCCTAGGATTTTTTTTGCCCTGCCACCAGCACAGTAACCACACAAACCAATACACACACACACACACACACACACACACACACACACACACACACACACACACACCACATCTTTAACTACTTTAAACCGCAAATAATCATATGAAACATTGTTTTTGTTAGAATTGTAACCCAACTTTCTTGCTTGTTTTTATTCTTTTTAATTTTTTCCTGCTACCATATATTGATTGTACATGATACAGAGTTACATAAAGGTAATTTCATATATATGTACTTTGAGCACCTTAACATCACATATTTCCATCTCTTGGTACCACTTCCAAAGCTGATTTAGGTCTCAGAACTATTTTTTAAATAATCCTATATTTGAGAGCAATTGTTCTTAGAAACCAGACCTTCACAATTTAATTCAGCCAGGTTATGAATATAATATACATATATTCAATTAAAACAAATGTATGACTTTTTTTTTTACCTTTTTTACCCTAGAAATGACTCTCAAAATAAAAGAATAAATAAAGACACCAAATGACACTCAAATACACTGGATTTTATGTGTTTATGTTCATCAAACTATAACACTGTGTTATAACTTCAATTTTTATTTGTCTTTCATGACATTATATTTACTGTGCTTCTAATTCTGTTATTCGCTGATATCACATAAAGTCTTGTATTATAAGAAATAATTTTTAGAAAATTGAAACTAATCAGAAAATGACTCCATTTACCTATCAAGGAGAGAATGGAATTCAGCTTTCTTAGAGTTCCTTATGAAACAACATTTATTTATTTTCTGCATTAGGGAGATATTGCTGCTTTACTTATAGTTTGTCCGATGTGTTATATAATATTACCATTATGAATTCTCTCTCTCGGCTCAGTATTTTAATTCCCTTTGTTTAGCTATTTTCTATTTTCTTCTACTCAGGTATTGATTTTGCTTGGATTAGATTCCCAAATTCATTCTTGTTGGGGGTTGAGAAGAATATGCAGTAGATGATAGCTGATATTCATAAGGTTGACCC
The DNA here is from genome assembly GCF_003668045.3 of Cricetulus griseus. Classification (NCBI taxonomy): domain Eukaryota; kingdom Metazoa; phylum Chordata; class Mammalia; order Rodentia; family Cricetidae; genus Cricetulus; species Cricetulus griseus. Next base: position 87,919,282 of record NC_048599.1, read on the forward strand.
ACAAGACGAATAATTGTTTGATGGAGAATAAACTCTTAAGAAAGGTTTATGCAACCATTTCCTATAAATAACATACTGCTTCTGTCTACCACCATGACATCTCCTCTAAAATAGCCATGGGATTCCTCCCACCACTGTTGGCAATGTGTTCCTCATCAATTGGACGCTATTGTTCCTGTGAATTGAGAGGAGGATGACTTCCTTCCATACTGTGTAATTTTGGTGAATAAAACATGCCTTTACACTTAAGCCTTTGTTCCACAAAAGGTAAGAAACTTCGAAGACTGTTTTCCATCATTAGCTAGCTGATGAAGCAACAAAAGTACAATCAACTAGACTGGGTGTCTCTGTGAACAAATCATAAGTTAAACTTTCACAGATAATGCAGAAGAGCAGAATTGCAAATGTCTGGTTTGTTGAAATAAAGTTTTTTTAGACACAAAGGCCACCTAAATTGATATGCCAACTTTTCGTGCCAGGTCTATCGGATAACACAGAACTATGACACACCCTACTCAATTTCCTTAAGCAATTAACACTTTGTACAAACTCTGACCTCAGTTTATGCTACAAGACACAAGGCTCATATAACTAACTATTTATGTTTAAATCCTGAAATTTATGTGGGTAACAGGAAAAAGTAATTAACCAGTTAATTGAATTCAGAGAGAAACAGCTTCATGCCCAGATAAAAGGCTGCACAAATTGCCAGACAATAGAGGATGATGGGTCCTCGCAGCCTTGAATAAAAAGACACAAGCTTCCCTCCTGTAATTCCCTCCTTGTGCTCTGGGGCTACATGCAGGATAAGAAAATGTATCTTTAGACTTGGGGTGCTTTTCAATGACAGCTCATGCCAAAAGTGGTGAATTGCCATTGCTTTACTACCAGTCTCCTGAGTGTTGCCATGTTTATTCAAACCGCTCACAAAAGGGCCCGAGCTGAGAAGTTGCATTCTTCTTTTGGAGCTTGGGTGGGCATGGTGTGGGGAGAGGTATGGGTTTGACAGTACTACATCTTGGTAATCACACAATGTCAATCTCTAAGTCTTAATATACTTAAGAAAACAATGCACAACTTCTTTATTTCTTCCTTAGGTCTCTCAATAGTTTAGCCTTTCTCCTCTGTAAACCTTGTAAGCTATCTCCTTTACAGATGCCCACACATGAGAAAGATGACATTTTTTTCACACATGTCCTTTATTGTTTACCTATTGTGACCGTGAGCAATAGCCATTGCAACCTTTTTCATTGCCTAACATTTGTTGTTGAATATTTATATAAGTTGTGTGAACAATGAAGAGAGGGAGAATTAGAGCTGGAAATAATAAAGTCCTTGACCCTCTCAGATTGTGTGAGTCTTTATACCTCAGATAGATAGGAAACTTTTCTAAGTTTTGAAACTCTGAAGGCATTGTTCTGGGAGCTGGTCTCCCAGGCTGCACTACATTCTGTACATGATCCCTTGTCTGAGATGTCCTGTCTTAGAATCATGTGGGAACTAAGAAGGGGAGAATCTCCACAATTAGTCTGTGGTGCTAGAACTCTCTTCATGTTTTATCTATAAATGTTCATGCATCTGAATCATTGCTTCACCCATGCAACTGCTCAAAATTCTAGAATATAAATGAAATAGTTTGCCCCTTACAAAAGAAAAGTAGCTGTATCATTATTTACTCATATGCTTTTTTTACTTACTTGAAATGATTTGACATCTATCCTAGCAACACTGGAATTTTCAGTGATAAAGATGAGTGTAGATGTGTGTTGTATACATATGTGTTAGCATGATGAGTCTATTTTTTTGCATGCTTTCTGCACCAGAAAAGACTATTAGTAGTGTCTGCACCATTGAAAGACTATTCTGCAACACATAACACAAAAAAGAAACAACATGCTATTATTTATTTTCTTTATTACATCTACAATTTGTTGGTAAACATGTTAATACTATTTGAAAATTACATTCACTGGGATTCATTTACTACTTTTCTGTGTTCTTTTAAAATTTCCTTTGTGATAAATTCAACTTTCAATGGTTATGTATTTCTTTATGATAATGATGGTACCAACAATCTATGATAGTAAAGTTTAGTCTCTTTTCTTGTCATGAATATGGGCCAATTGTTCTCTGTGTTACCACACCAACATCTATTTATGATATCCAGTGCTTGTATCCTGAACTAAGTGCTGTACACCAACCCTCTGCAGCTTTCCTTTAGATCATACAATTACTTTACCTCTTCCAAGATGTTCCCTGGAATGGCTGATATGAGTATGATCCTTTTATAAACACTGGGCTTCTATGCCATAGCAAGATTCACAAATTATCAGTATTTTGTTCACTTTGGATTCTCTGTTGTAACTAACAGCTGTCACATAAAGATCTTTTCCTCCATGAACAGGGTTGATGACAACAGTAGTATATTGACATTAACACAGGTGCTCTGAAGGCATTAGACATACATATCACAACAATTTAACAAAACAATAGAAGTTAACTCCTTGCCCTTCTCTATGTCAGCTCCAACATTTATTATTTATGTATTTTGTCCTGGTTCACAGTACCAAGCTTAGGTTCCCACATTGCATTTCATGTGGTGGTGGTGCATAAAAACCCATTCACTCCTCAGTCCTAAATATCAAGCACACAACCAATACTCTCTACTGTGCAATTTTTGTCCTCCTAGAGCAACAGGATGAAACCACTTCTAAGCATGCTCATTTAAGGGGTGTACTACTGAGCAGGCACAGTTTAAGGTCATACTGTAAAGAAAAAAACATAGTATGAGATTTATGGGATAGGGAGCCTTTCTTAACTGAAGTCATGTTGCACATCTGTAAAATACTTCCTTGATTTACAGAAATGCCCTTGAGCATGCTCAGATTACACCACCTAGTTTTAGCTTGAAACAAAGGAAAACATTCTTTCAAGGGAGATTATTGACAGAAAAGTGTGCCCTTGAAGATGCCTGATTTGTGTAGTCATGAATATTTACTATAAACAAGATAAAGGAATGCCTGGGTATATACTTAGACTAACTTAAGCTCATGACTATGGCTCTGAGGTGTTCAGAAAGTACAGGCTGATAGCCAGCAGAGGAGTAGGTCTGACTCAAGGACAATATATACACTCTCCTTAAGCAAGGTTTTTTACCATTCTTACTAGAGGAAGCTTTATACGTAGAATACTGTCCACATATAGGAAACTTCAACATGAACTTTATAAGCTCTGTCAACATCTTCATTTGTTAGATGTAAGACACCTCAAATAGATACCAGGGTGGAAAGCTCCTTTCTGGTCCATGTTCCCTCAATTTTCTCCAGTTTTTATTATGTTTCTGAAATTGCAAACATCTACTTGTCATTCACCTCTTTTTAATGCTTTGATTCTTCTATCATTTTCTAAATATAGCATCTGACCTTCTATCACTAACCCCCATACCCATAAATTCTGCCACAGTAATATAGTGACCCTGATAAAACTATTTGATGCTTTCACCCATGTTATCTCTTCTGTGGATTCTTTAGCACATGACAGTCTTGAATTACATGTCATTCTAAGTCCTTCAGATCCATCACATTCTTCCTTTTAAAGATAATGCCTTATTAATGCATAAGCATAAGGATCCTCTTCTCCCCCAACCCCATATGCCAAACACAATGTTGTTCCTAAGAATAGGAAGCAGGGAGTTTTATCCAGGAGACCTGTACTTACAGGTCAGTAAACATATAGATGTGAGCCCATCATGCTAAGCATAGTCTAACAACCCGCCTGCTCCATCTTATGCTTGCAAGCCATCTCATAGGAAAGACAAAATGCATTCATTCCTGTCTGTGATTAAATTTGTTTCTCAATGATTGGGCATAGTACCACCTGTAACCTGAACTAAAAAATGCTTCTGTCCTGCCTGTTTCAGGAAAGAGCAAATATATCTTTGTTTCAAAAGGTTATTATGAGCACCTGTTGTTATGACCTCCCATTGTTATGAATACCCATTGTTATTAACCCCTGTTGTTATGACTACCTTGTTAGCAATACCTTGCAAGCATGTTCCTCTTTCATAGAAGCTGTTATGACCAACTTGTTAGGTTCCTGCTTCTGTCACCCAACCTATTTGCCTACCAAAAACCCATTTGGAAACCCACTACCCCTAAGCTATAAAATCCTCATCACCCTGATATTCATTGGATAGAAATAAAAAGCTGGCTTTAATTAATTGTTTGCTTTCATTAATCTGGCCATGATACTTGGGCAGTTTTTCTTTTTTCTTGCATCTTTAGTATTCTTGACTCTATAGTAACCACAGTTATATCTCTCACAGTAAATTATAAGCACAAAACTCCATCTCTTTTTTTCATAATTTCTACATAATTGTCTTCAGAAAGTAGTCTATCAGAATTCAACAGCATTTGTAGCTTCTACCTCCAATCCAGTAGAGAATGTTAAACAATCATCACCAAAGTCTGAATATCACTATATTGTCATGTTTATTCCTTTGTCACTGCTACAGGCCAAGCATACTGAAAATTATTACAGCAACTTTTGTCTTAATGGCTGGTGACCTGGTGGTCATCTCACACAGAAAGCTAAGTAGCTTCTATAGGCTTGGCCTCTCATATACACAATGCAGTTTGTTTGTTTGTTTGTTTGTTTTAAATCATGGACTAGCAATAGGGATGAAAAGATGCGATGAATGGGAAGTTTTGGCATTAAGGTTTTAAGCAAATTGGCTGTTACTTTAAGAAAAGTATGTTCTATATTATGTCTTTCTAGTGATATTGCTAGGTAGCTAGTTAAAAATTACCAGCTTTCAAAGTTATAGGAGACTGAATCCTTACCAATGGATTTTGAGATAATTACATATGTACTTGTTAACACCTTCATTTTAATGAAAGAAAAAACATCAAAATGTCATTCCATTGATTAAAAATATCACAGTCAATCAAGAGTAATATCCTATGAAAATGGATATTTCAGATGATGATAATTTTGACAATACTACAGGAAGCTTCAGTGGACCAGTTGAGTTTGAAGAAGCCTGTGAGTAGGAGAAAATGCTGTTTTACATCCAGATCAGAAATACATGACTCCAGGAAAAAGTAAACAGGATGCATGTGAAACATAGAAAGGAGGGAGGACTATTTCTTGGATGAGACAGACACTTATATGCCCCAGAGGTTTCTCTGACTAAGGAAGCTGCTTGTAGACTCTCACTGCTAAGTCTGTCTGCTTTATGACTACCAAACCAGAAACATTTTTTCTCACTTTTTTGTTCCTATTTCTGCACAATGGCCCAAAATCTAAGATCACGCCTGACTAGGCCTTCTCTCTTTAGACACCCCATTTCCCATGAGACTGTTACAGATTCCTTTACTGAGTCTGACTACTTTCTTGAATTATGACTCAGAAAACCTAATTTTGTCTACTTATTCCTCCTTCATAAGCTGGGGATATCTTAAGCTTGCCTATTCTATTGTTTGATTGATTTTTCTCTCCCATATTCTGATACAATCTACCACAAGTTTCTGAGTAATATTTAAATTATTTTATCTATAAAACTAAGACCTTGAAAATGGAGCTATCTGTTTCTAGAGACAGTGGATTATAAAACAAATGGAAAAGCTTCTTGCTTAAAGTGAGTTTCAGTTTCTCTGTATTCATACTATTTATCAGAGAAATTGTTAAGAATTTAGGCATCTTGAAAGGTATCTTTTGCAGGCCAAAATAGACATCAGGTTTCACCATTCAACAATTCAATCCCTGATATTATTTTGAAAATTCTTGAAAGTTTTCTATGTGACGTACAATCTTTCCACCCCAAACCTCCAATGATGTAAGGCTAATTTTGGGCAGTACATAGAAGAAGAAATTCATAATCCAAATTCTCCTGTACCAATAATATTTTTTTGGTTTTGGTCCTGAATTCATCAACTTCATTCCCCATTGATAAATTTCCTTTTTTCTCCTTTTGTAGTTTTAATGCAAGTGAAAATACCTCCATACCCTAGCTCCTGTTTTGCTAGTAAATTCAAGGATGACTCTCTTACTATTGCTATAGTCTAAACTCGCTGTCCAAATTAGATGCATTATAGCCTCTGCAATGCTTTTACCTGGCTGAAGAAGGGAAATTTTAGGTAGTAATGCTACCAACAACATCAATGTCTTGTACCATTATGTGTTAATATATTCCCTCTGGAGGGTAGAAATAACATTTTTTTCCAGCATCCTATGGGAAGGATGCTATTAAAGCTGTTGGGCAAGTGAGACTCATGTAGTCAGTCCTCTAACAGGTGAGAAAGATATTTTCACATTGTGATTTCAGAGACACAGTATTAAAAATTTGTATATTTTGATGTTTCAAGACCCTGTGTGAGTGTATGTTTAGAGTATTCTACTAGCCTTTGGAAAGGAATAATTGAATTTAATAGCCAGGTGTACTTTTAAGGTTTAGTGTTAAGATAAATAAGAAATATTCTATTTGGAATAAAGCAATTCTCTAACATCAATGATTTCCTCATAAGAAACAGGTATGTGAAAGATCATCATTATCGTGTGGGAAGAAAAGGGTGCATTTGATATCTTCAAGTTTATGTTTGTTTGTTGAGAAGTTAAATTATAGAAACATTCCCAAATGTTTTCATGAAAAGTCACTAGATAAGAGTAGACTGAACAAGAACTATTTATGTGCACTAAAAACATAGAATATATTATTCTTCAGTAAAATTTGTAGAAAAATTAGAAACAGAATATTGACCTTAAATAAATTTTAGCAAGTGCCAGCTTTTGTCATAGCAAGTGCAATACTTAGGTAGACTACTGTGCAATACAGTATAATATGAGTATTTTTACATGTTTCTAAAGTATTACATATTTTTTACTTAAAATGTGCATACACTCAAGAAATACTTTCAGAAGTTGACTTATTACTTCTCAGATAAAATTCAGACAAACCAAAACAGTGTAGAAAGTTAATATATATGTAATGAAGAAGAAAGAATAATCATGCAGAGGGGTGTTCCTGAAATCTCACTAAAGTAACTACTTCTTCATTAATGCCAGGATTATCAATCCTAACCCCATCAGAGTGTGCCTGCTTTCTCTCAGTAAGTCTCATAAAGAATTAGCTAGCAATTCACTGACAACTGAGTGAACCAGATACAGAAAGTATACCTTAAATGTATTGGATTGTATGAGTTTCTATTCCTCTGCCGATGCAGTGCTCCCAGTGATGATATAACGTGAATCATGGGATTAAGTAACATAGTTTGAGAGACTTGAGGAGGGTATTCGTGTAACTGTTTAATTTAAGCTCTTACAGACTAAAGAAATTGGGGGCAGACAGTCTATCTTCCCAAAATATAATAACCTATGCATAGAAGTAAAATTAAGTCTGAGAACCTCTGAAAGACACAAAGCCAGTGTCACTGAATTCACATCAGATGATTCTTTAAGAATCTGGAGAAGCAGATTCTTCCCATTGTAAGCTCTTGGATGCAATGTAGACCCATTTAAGGAGTCACCAGATACTGATTTCCACCCTCCAGTATTCCCTGCCTTTTCTGGTTTCCTGTTATTTCAGACCTTCTACATCACCTCTAACATCTATATGCTGTGTGTTTGCTATTATTTTTAACATATGTGCCAATTTAAATTTCCTTCATCTTGTTTGAAACGTTGAGGTAAGTGCAGTTGTTTCTGGAAGTTATGCTGTGTTCTGGTGCTATTTGTCTTGAGGACATTGAGGTACATTTCAATGCCCAATGAGAACCTGAAAATTGAATTTATTACTACTTTTGGAGAGGGATGGGGACAGATACGGATTATAGACATATAAACAAAAGTATAAATAAAACTAAAAATCATTAACAAAAACTAGATTAAAACAACAAGAACAACTCCAAAACCAAAACAAAAATACTTGTAGAACAGTCAAAGGAGAATATGGCTTTCTTAGAATCTCTTTGAATGCTTCAAAGATAAAGGATTCATATTTCAGTTGGTAATGTAAAGATAGCCATTTTTATAGAAGTCATTATCTAATGCTATGTTAAGCTGTACAGAGTATGAGATCTTCCATTATGAGTCAATTAGGGAACTCACTAAGAATTTTAATGAATCTCACCTTAGTTTCTGCTTCAGTTTGGGCATTTTTCTTGGCATTATGAATTATGAATATAGTTGTTATCTACTGTACATGACAGATAAAATTTGACAATACATTAATTTTCTGAATGTCTGTATAATCTGAATGACATTCATACTGTTAGATGAATATCAGTGCATTCAAAATATAATAGAGAATATTTCAATTGAAACATCAAGAACATTCTACATAGCAAAAGACACTGAATTTAGATCTGGGAGCAATGAATACTGAAGATAAAAAGATTTCCAAGTCTCTAATTGCACAAAGTAAGCTACATGAAAAGCACAAATTATTTTACCAATAATGCATAAAATTGTAAAAAAAAGTATAAAACTGCTCACAAGTACTTTAAAATAAAATATAAGTATAATGTTTCTTGGTAGAATTACATTTTGCTTTAAATATTTCTGCCACAACATAAAAATTAATTTGTTTGTTACAAATGAATCGTTTTACATTCTCACCTTCTCATCCACAGACTCATATAGCTATGCTGTTTAGAGAGCAGCAAAGTATCTTTTACTGGTCAAAAGGTAATAATTCCTTTCTTTGTACAGGAAGTTTCTTGATTGAAACATTAAGATAAAAGTAGCATGGATGGGAAAATGAACAAGGAAGGAAGAAAACATTGATTATATTAGTCATTAAATGTTTGAAGAAGACACACAATTAATTGCACATTAATGAAATGTGAATCTATGATTTTAATTTTTTAAAATATTTTCCTAAGTGCGATAGAAAAAAAACTGTAGCAATTGGCAATGAAACAAAAAGCTATACATTCAATGAAATGTTTAAAATTTATGTAAGTTATGGCCCGCAGACTATTTGCCCATGAAACAATAAGGTAAGTAATGAAGGAAAATATATATTGAACTGCAAAATTAATCAGAACCATGTTTTTGTTGTTTTTGTTGTTGTTTTTTGTTGTTGTTGTTGTTTCAAGACAGGCTTTCTCTGTGTAGCTTTGGAGCCTATCCTGGCACTCACTCTGGAGACCATGCTGGCTTTGAACTTACAGAGACTCACCTGCCTCTATCTCCCAAGTGCTGGGATTAAAGGTGTGTGCCACAAATGCCCAGCCTAATCAGAACCATGTTAAAGTCAGTAATTTGTGTGAGAAGAGCACTGTGGAGAAACTGTCACTCTCATCATCTTTTATGACACTAATAAATATTGAAATTGAAGACAGAGTTGGAATAATATTTTAATAATTCAGACGTAGAATTTATTTATGAGAAATGCATTTTGTTTAAAATTATCTATCACATCATGTATTAAAACTAGTTCATTTTCTTTTGCAGATGACACTTTTCATACTCTTTCCTTCTCATTCATGAATCATGCAGCTGAATATCAATGTGACCAGTTTCCTTCTCCTTGGCTTGACACAGGATCCCAAGAGGAAGAACATAGTCATTGCTATTTTCCTGTTCTTTTATACAGGGACATTAGTGGGTAACTTGCTGATCATTGCTACCATCAAGACAAGCCAGGCTCTTGGGAGTCCCATGTATTTCTTCCTGTTCTACTTGTCCTTGTCTGACACCTGCTTTTCTACAACTGTAGCTCCTAGAACAATTGTGGATTCCCTGATGAAGGAGGCTGCTATCTCATTCAGTGAGTGCATAATCCAAGTCTTTACATTTCATTTATTTGGCTCCCTGGAGATCTTCATCCTCATCCTCATGGCTGTTGATCGCTATGTGGCAATTTGTAAGCCTCTTCACTACATGACTATCATGAATCGTCGGGTCTGTGGGATGCTGGTGGCTACAGTCTGTGTAGGATCCTTTATGCATTCTTTAGTTCAGATATTTCTGGCATTGAGTTTACCCTTCTGTGGTCCCAATGAGATTGATCACTATTTCTGTGACTTGCAGCCACTGTTGAAACTTGCCTGTGCAGACACATATGTGATCAACCTTCTCCTGGTGGCCAATAGTGGGACCCTTTGCACAGTGAGTTTCCTCATGCTAATGATCTCCTATGTCATCATCCTGTATTCCTTGAGAAACCACAGTGCTGAAGGGAGGAAAAAAGCCCTGTTCACTTGTGTCTCACACATCATTGTAGTAGTCTTGTTTTTTGTACCTTGCATATTTATATATACACGACCTGCAACCACCTTCCCTATGGACAAGATGATATCGGTGTTTTATACAATCTGTACACCCTTTCTCAACCCTCTGATTTACACACTGAGGAATGCAGAAGTGAAAAATGCCATGAAGAAGCTGTGGAGCAAAAAAGTCTCAGGTGATATGTAGGAAAACAAAAATTATATTTATTTTAATAAAAAAATCTGAACTGTTAGGTATATGTTTAGAAGATGACTGTCCTGGGAATGGATCTTTGGTTTCTTCTAGAGAATGGGCAAAATGGATGTATCCTAAACTTAATACCAAGTTATTTTTTTGGAAAAGCATATGGAACAGGGAAATATGAACATTTATCTCAGTCATGTTGTTATAGATATTGAACACTATTATTGCCATGTTCAAATCAAACATCTTATATTTAGAGCACTGTAATGTTTACCTTCTCTCAAATAATTTTCTTATTGATTTTTTCTTTCTGATTGTGATCTTGTTTCCTCATGATGCTTTCAATCATGTCTTCTTCAATTAAAAGAATGTATTGTATTCACAAATTTATAGAAGTTTTATTTAAGGTATAGTGTGAGTGTGTTATGTGTGAAGTTGTGTGTGTGTAAAAGTGTGTTTGTATGCACGTGTGTGATCATATTCCTCCTCTTCACATATTCCTTATTCTTAACAGCTAACTAGGGAACATCTTTAACCTAATTGTTGTTATGATTGATGCTATGGGTAGAATATATGTGTAAATGTACCTATTATTCTATCTATCTGCCTATCATCTATCTATCTGTAATGATAAATATATGTATTTATAAATCTGTATCAATAATTTAGAGAGATACACATATATAATATATGTATATATATATATAATGTATAATATATATATATATATGCTAGGTAATTTACAATTCAATTTTGTATGAATTGCTCTATAGGATTTTGGTGTATGTATGTGTGTGTCTTTTTTGTTTTTTTTTATTGTTTTGAGACAGGGTTTCTCTGTGTAGCTTTGGAGCTTATTCTGGCACTTGCTCTGGAGACCAGGCTGGCCTCGAACTCACAGTTTTGCCTTCCTCTGCCTCCCGAGTATTGGGATTAAAGGTGTGTGTGTCTTTAAACATAGCCTGGAATTATAACAAGTAGAGAGAACCCACCTATTGGAAGAGTGGAAGATTCCAGACTGAGGCTTTACTAACATTATACTTCTAAAATAATATTGGCTAGTTTAATGATCAAGCCTCTCAGACTACTGTAACCAGGACTTCAGACAAGCCCTATACCTTTCCATTATTCTTAGACTGGACAAATTACACAGGAGAGGGCTTAGGCCCTGCTCCAAATTACTTGTCAGATTATGACGAATCCCCAAGGAAGGTCTTACCCTCCCTGGGGAATGGATGGGGGTGGGATAGGAGGGTTGGTGGAGGGTATGGGAGGGTGGGAGGGAGAGGGAAATGGGATTGATATATAAAATAAGTTTGTTTCTAACTTAACAAAACTTATTAAAATAAAAGAAAAAATAACATGCAGCATCTCTTCCATGGTAAGAATAAACTCGAAATGCTTCCAATAGATTAAGAAATGAATAATTTTCCCACATAAAAAAATAATACAGCTTGACAGTTAACCCAAATTTTTCTTTTCAGGATCCCGTAAAGATGCCATCACACCCAGACAGCAGGAAGTAAATTTAAGATCATGACACCCACATTCCCAAGAGGTGGGATTAGAAATACATGTATAGTATGTTTTAACATACTATACATATATTCTTCCTTGTTTCTTTTTAGATTAGATTCAAAATTTTTGTTTTGAAAGAAAAAGGAATACAGATATGATAGGATAAAAAGGGTAGATTATTGAATCTACTCTAAAAAGAAACAAGGAAGAATATAGATATGATAAGATGATAAGTTTATTATTGAAGCTAAATTTTAAAGGCAACTGCCAGTTTTAAATAGTTTACATTGGATTGGACTATGGTATATTGAATGCAAATATTGTATATTGATACAAATTTGAGTTTTATATTTTAAAACATACTATACATGTATTTCTAATCTTGTTCAAGATTTGTACCTATACACCTCATTTATCACTATAATGCAAATTTCTAGTCCTTGAAAGTTATTTCCAACTCTATAAGATAAAAACAAAATGGAGGTTAGTAAATAGTCAACAACTAAAACCAAACTTTTAGTCATATTAGCTAATGTCTTCAAGGTCAAGCAGAGATGTAATTTAGGTAGATGGGTCATCTTCAAACACTTAAGAGATTTATAGAATTTGGCATTAAAATGTTTTAATAACATAGTTTTTTATGGCAATGAGACATGTCTGTGCTTGACATCACCAATAAATAATACTACACCAGCAAATCCTAAAGAAAAGAAACGCACACCACCACCACCAACAAAAAATAGCAGGACTCAACTCACCTAAAAAAGGACACAGGCTAACAAAATATACAGGAAAACAGAATCCATCCTACTGCTGCATACAAAAATACACTTCAAATTCAAAGATAGACATTTCCTCAAAGGAAAGTATTGGGGAAAGACTTTCCAAGCAAATGGAATTAAGAGGCAAGATTGTGCAGCTAACCTAATACTAACAAAATAGACTTTATGTGACAAGTAATCAAGGGAGATGATGAGGACATTTCAAATTATTCACAGGAAAAATCCAACAATTATCAGTTCCCTAATTATGCTATATTGAATTCATTTTGTATTTGAAATCAAGTTCATAAATGAAGCCTTACAATCCCATTTAAAAAGTTTACATTAGTGCACAAGTGTGTACTGGTGTTACTGCTTTGTTTTCTTTTCTTTTACAAATGTGCAGCATAGAAAGTCTCCAAAGTGGTGTGAGACTCAGAGATAAAGAAATGACAACTCCTGCCAGGTGGTGGCTGCACACGCCTTGAATCCCAGCACTTGAGAAGCAAAGGATGGCAGATCTCTGTGAGTTTCAGGTCATCCTGGACTAGAAAGCTACACAGAGAAACACTCTCTCAAAAAAAAAAAAAAAAGAAAAAGAAAAAAGAAAAAAATGACAGTTCCTTATATACAGTTGTTAATTTTCACTGAACATGGAGCACAAAAGAATAAGATTTTTTTTCTTGATATTTTAAGCTGTGTCAATATCTTCTGGACACAAACTGCCTATCCATATATAGTAAATAAGACACTCTTGCAAAATAACCACATACATATACATATGTACACACACAATGATTATGGTGATGGATATCCTAATATATTTACTATCAATATTCACTTTTCATACTGTATGCATGTTGAACCATATATAAATATGAAATAAAAATCATTTTATCAATATTACAATAAACTGGACAAGAAAAACTAATGAGGTGGAACTAACCTAATATGGAGTATAGGATAATATCACCTTGAGGATACTAATAGGCATTTCTTTTATATCCCCTTAGACCTTCAGTGAACTAGGCAGGATCTATGGGTTCATTTTGCCTCATAGCTAGGGCCTAGGAAGTGAGTAGGAGCTCCTCAGATATACAAACATATTTCTGTGCCCATCATTTGTACCCCAGTCTACTCTAAAAGAAAAAAAAATGGCTTGAAAGTTATTCACGTATTTCTATAGTCTTTTCAAAAGACACCATGTTTAAAGGTAAGGAACCCATTTGACAAAAGGATCCTCAACGTGACACAGATTTTAGCGAGATTGATTTTTTATTTCTAAAATAGGGAAGTATGCCATGTTTTAAAAAGTGTTGGGAATTTAGAAACATAACAAGAAGGATAAAATATAATGCAAAGGAGGGAAGAATATGTAGTCAAGTTACAGATTTTATTTACATTGAAAGAAAGAAACTTCTGCAAGGATTATCTAATTCAGAAAAGTGAAGGTGAACAGATGTTGTTAGACCCCTGGAAAAACTCAGGTATCCAGGGTCCCAGGCCATGACCGAGGTCACCCCAATCACCAGACAAATTTGAGAGCTTGATGCAAACTGCATGAGGCTTTATTTAATGAGCTAACCCCATGTTATCTCGGGTCTTTCACCCACCCACCATGGCGGATGGCTAGCAAAGACAGCTCCTAGGGGCTGCCTAGAGATCTTGTAGGGCAGTGTAAGGGGAGTGTCTAGGATGACACACAGGCTCAGGATTGGTGTGCCTCCAGGCTTGGAGGGTTTGCCCTGTGTTGATTGACCAACTGGTTGTTATGGCCCATATGCCCTCCCAGGGTGGTTGCTCTGCTCCCAGCTTCATTGCTGTGCACTTGTCCATAAAGCACACCCAGTGCCATAAAGCATAGCGCCACCCGCTAACTTCTGATTGGTTCGTGCCATGAGGCAGGGATCTGATTTCTTGTGACTAGCACAAGGTCAAACAAGCTTGTGTTCAGCTGTTATGGCTGCCAACAGGGGCAGGCATCTGACCTTAGTGACTAAGACAAGGTCAGACAAGCTGTTATGGCTGCCGAAATGAGGAGCCAGTCCCTTCAATGTCTAATGGACTCACTCTGCTAGGCTGCCCATGAATTTGTTATGTAGCCAATATTGACTCTGAAATCCCAATCCTCATCCCCACCATCTGGGCCCACATGCAGCCACCTCTTCAGTGCTAATTTTTCAGGCTTATCTAGTAAATATATTGTTTATTTTTAAACATATAATCATAAGTGTGCAACAATGTTATTCTTAGGCAATACAGGCTTTCCCAGGAGCAACATGTACACTCCATTTTCACCACAATTGAAAGATATGTATAGGTAGAAATAGAAGTTGGATAATTAGACTTTAGTAAAATACAATGAAACTATGCTAAAGACATATGTATACCCAATATTTACTCTAATAAATTAAATCTCACCAGGTGTCGGTGGTGCACGCCTTTAATCCTAGCATTCAGGAGGCAGAGGCAGACGGATCTCTGTGAGTTGGAGGCCAGCCTTGTGTCCAGAGCAAGTGCCAGGATAGGCTCCAAAGCTACACAGAGAAACTCTGTGTAGAAAAACCAAAATAAATCAATTAATAAATGAAATAAATCACAATGTGTGGATCCCAGTGAATGGACAGATTATACCAGAAATCTATGTCCAGAATGAGAATGGGATGAGTGGAATGGTATAAATGAAATGAGAGCTCTTCCAGAGCACTCAATCCAAGATTGTAATTGTTGGAATAAAAGAAAATGACTAATAAGGAATGAAAATACTATTTATCAAAACCAAATGATTAAAACTAATTTTTGTCTTCTAAATATTTTTTCTTACATTCTTTGCCAGTTGTACCACAGTTTCAATGTTTGAAGCTTAATAGTCTCCTTATTTTCTAAACTCTGTTAAGAAGACATTAGCAGGGATGAAATCCTTCCCATGTGTATGACCATTTTGTCCGGGGCCAGAAAATATCATTAAGAAATATCCCTAGGTACAAACCTCCAGTTTAGTTCCGCCCTACATTTGTATTGCAGTTTTGAGCTAATAGGCTATTGAATAACATAGCCTCAGTGGAGAATGTCCCCTAGTTTATATCTCTACAAAACTAAGAATTTGAGTAGGCCTGCACCTGGGCAGATGGCGAGATGTGTAAGTAACAAGAGAGGACACTGAGAGTTAGGATCTAGCTGGCAGAGGAGGAGTTACTGCAGGAGCCAGAAATGGCCTAATGGCCTTGGAAGCAGGGTTAGAAAAGAGCCAGGAAGATGCCAAAAAAAGAAGAGACTCTAATTTTGCAGCATGGAATTGAGAGCTCTCTGAAGATGACAGATGCCTGTGTTTGGTCTTTATAACAGTTGGGTTACTAGCAGTCTCCAAGTCCATGCTCCCCCACTCAGCCCCAACCTCATGGCTACTTTGGCTTGGAGCTGAGACATGCCGGGCCATGACACTATTTATTCATGTAATATATACATACTGAGAGCTCAGTAGGTAAATACCAGTTTCTTTTCCATTTTCTGAGACAGGGTTTCTCTTCGTAGCCCTGGCTGTCCTGAAACATTTTCTGTAGAATAAGGTATTCGGGAAAACACAGAGATCCCCCTGCTGGGATTCAAGGCATGTACCACTCCCACCCAGCATATATACCACAGTTCTAAGCCTTAGAAACAGCCTTATGTATCTTATTGGCATGCTCTCACATTTAAAAAAAAATAGTGAAGTAGCAAGAAGAGTGAGCAATGTTTTTTATATGAGCATTGCTATAACTGAATAACAGAATTTCTTTTTAATTCACATTCCCCAAATAATTTGGTCATAAAATATTACAGTATGATCATGATTATCACACCTCTCTTCCTTGTAACACAGTGTCCCATCATTTCTCTCCTGAATCCTATGAAGATGAGGTTATTGTTTCACTAACGAATGGCATTAGTTAAGGCTGAAGAAATTGATGTTTGCCAACTTAAAAAATAATTCTGTTACTTTCTAGTAGTCTCCCAGGAAACCTTTCTAGTCCACAGCTTCCTCATTGCATTCTTCACTTCTGCATTTCTCAGAGTGTAAATCAGAGGGTTCAGCACGGGAGTGATAATGGTGTAAAATATAGCCACCATCTTATCCCCTGAGAAGGTAGTGTCAGGCCGCATATACATGAAAGTACAGGGAACGAAAAAGATGATGACCACAGCAATGTGGGAACCGCAGGTGGAGAGAGCTTTGCGCCTCCCTTCTGCTGACTGTTTTCTCAGAGACACCAGAATAACTGCATATGAGATTAGTAAGATAACAAAACTGCCCAGTGTAATAGTACCACTGTTGGCTGTCACAACAACACCAACAATGTAGGTGTCTGTGCAGGCAAGTTTCAGCACAGGGTGTACATCACAGAAGTAGTGATCAATCTCATTGGGTCCACAAAATGGGAGCTGTACCATCAGAGCCACTTGGATAAGAGAGTGTAGAAACCCACCCACCCATGTTCCCAGTAATATCTTGTTGCATCTCTCTCGGTCCATGATAGTCATGTAGTGGAGGGGCTTACAGATGGCCACATATCGATCATAGGCCATGACAGTAAGGGTGAAAATCTCAGTGCAACCAAAGAAATGAACCGCAAAGATTTGCAACATGCACCCCCCATAAGAGATGGTTTTTTTCTTCACTAACATGTCAACAATCATCTTGGGTGCTATGGCTGAGGAGTAGCAAATGTCCACAAATGATAGAAAGTTGAGGAAGAAATACATGGGGGACTTGAAAAGATTGCCAACACAAACTGTGAGCATGATGAGCAGGTTGCCCAACACAATGACCATATAAAAAAAGGAAAACAACACAAAGCATACTTCTTCAACTTCTGGGTTCTGAGAAAGTCCCAAGAAAATGAACTCAGTGACATTGTTTACTCCTTCTATGGAATATGTTCTTGAGGCCATACTCCCAAGAGGACATTAAATTACCTGAAGGAGAAGTGAAAAAGACACACATTCATTTCTATTTTGTAGCAAATGAAAAATAATGGTGGCTGGAGGTGGAAGGTGAGAACTGACATCTTCCATACTCAGGCTTCAGTTTGAATGTATCTGCTCTGATCAGTTTGCCGCAGTGTTATATCCCTGTGCTCCTTTCCATTCAGATGACATGCGAAGTCCAAAGAAACAAGGCTGCTTCTTGCAGCATTACATGACACCTGAAAACTCACTCCTCTGTATTGTAAAGTTTGTACATAGATTCTGAAATATACTTGGATCTTATTTTGTATATGATTTCTATTGAATTTCAAACAGACTACTTTCTGAAGTACCAGTAAATGTTTGCTTCATTTCTTTATACAGAAATGATAATGTTTGCTCAGATTTGCCCTGCTTCATACTGCCCTGCCTGACTGTCCCATCTGCTCAGAAATCACAAGTAGCATAGCTGCAATGACTTCTGTAATCCTCCCTTCCCCTGAAAACTGGATCATCTTGAAATGAAATTATGGCCTGTCATCTGGCTTCATGGGTTCAACATCAATATGTGGCTGTAAAAAAAGAAACTTAATTTAGATATTTTTGATTGTGATATGAATCCATAGTAAGTCAGATGAATCATTTAACTTTATGAGACCTCCCTTACTTCATTTGTGATATAATAAAGTATTGAGTCATTATTATTTGTCATAAAATGTTACTTCTACAATGAAATTAAATCACTCCATAAGCATAGAATCATCACAGAATCCCAAGAAGAGGTTAAGATAAGGGAATATTCATCAATATGGTAATAATTATTGATAATAGAAGAATCTTTTGCAAATGAATCGAGTTCTGCCTGTTGGATCAAGATAGAAGCAAAGCCCCAGGTAATTTCTTCAGCTGCAAATGGGTGCACCCCAGAATTTCTCCTCAGTTTCCTGGATGTGAGATTTAAACTCCTACATGAAACATATAGAAAAACAACATCAAAAACAAGAGAGGAAGTGCTTGGCACTTTAACGTCAGCTTTTCTTCAAGCATTCTCATATTTCCTGCTTCATGTTAGCTACACCATATCACTTCATGTGGATGACTTTGAATTCAATATTTGTGGAAGAAGTTATCATTCAATTGGGTTGGGATTATTCTAAGGATAGGAAAGAAGTTTATTTCAGTAGAAGTACCTTTAGCAGGGGAATTACAAGCATCCTAATCGGTATCATTGATATGGAAAAACACATGTGGATAAATTTGGATTAATAGGTATTTCAAGATGTTTTCTCAAATCAATTCATGGGCATAAGTGATCTCTGTGGTGGTGAGCTGTCCTTTGGGGAATGCATCTTTCAAGGTCCACTGTGCTTAATTCTTTCAGGCACAGAATTCTGCAATTTCAGTTGTCTTTTGCAGAAACTACAGGCCAATCGTGAGCTTTTGAAAAGCCATGAGTGCTGAGTATCTTCAGGTTTTTGTTCTAGAGTTGAACAAAAGTCACTATGTATCTGTCTTCTGTTGTGTATTACAGATAAATAGGGGAAATGGACAAGAGAACAGCAGAAGTCTAATCAAATTTGGAATCAAGCTTAATTCCTAAGATTTTGTCAACTGCTCTTCTTTTGGCATCCTACTGACTTTAAAAATACAAATTTTTCAACACAAATGAGCTCCTACCAGAGAAGTTTAGAGCAATTGTTACAGTGTTTCCTGATTTGTTTATCTAGAACAGATACACACACATAAACTTGGTAATGTCCCTATACTGTCTAAAGCACAGAGGACTAGTGGAAACACTCTTTCTCTAGGACAATATGTAACTGAAAGCTTCCTCCTACTTTTTTCAGCACTTCAGACTTGGTGTTCTCTCCAATGACTAGTATTTTCTTATTCCACTTTATGACTCACTGTCTCTAAGTCAGCATACATACAGATATGACATTCTCTTACCATTGCCTTTATAAACATACACTCATACACTCCCTTTTCTTAAAAAAAAAATATGAAAAACAGGGCATTTCAATTTTCTTATAAATTCAAAAACTTGACAACCCACCCCTTCCACAAATACTGTTTTCTTGGTTTGAGAAGAAGGGACAAATCTTGCTGATGTTTTCCAAATGGACTTAAACTCACAATTTTTTAAATTCTTCTCCTTAGATCGTGTAGTAATCTAAGTAATTACAATAATTAATACCAGAGAATCCTTGGTCTCTTCCACACAGGGGGGCAGAACTCAATCTTCCTTGTTCCAGGTCTTCTCATTTACTGAAATCAGCCTGGTCATTGTGCCTTTGCTAATAAATTATCCTTTTCCACTTCTTATGTAGTCTGGTTAAGGAGAAGAAGAAAACCAGTAATGACCTTAGGGAGAATGTATTCCCAGAGTCTTCTTCCATGGTCAAAAAACATTAGAGATCTAAAATAATCTTTAAACTCTAGTGTCTGCCGAATTTAAAACTAAATAACTATTTTAAATGTAAACATTCCTCAATTCCCCCGTGATAGGCATAAGCCAGAAAAAAATTAGCAAACAGAAATAATATTTTGATTATAACTTTATTTTAATTAATATGCATTTATACATATGCTAAATAATATGCTTATTTTATTACCCAATTTATCTCATTGTTTAGGTTTGAATTTCTCTATTTCTAACAAACTAAAAAAAGTTATATATAAAGAAAAATAGAGATATAGTCACTCTTATAGTACTTGATCAAACATAGTATTATACACCTTTAATCCTAACACTCTGGAGGCAGAGGCAGAGGCACAGGGTTCTCTATGAGTTCAAGTCCAGCCTGGTCTACATAAACAGTTCCAGGCCAGCTACAGATGATGAGACCCTGAATCTGATTTAAAAAACAAACAAAACAAGGAAGATTCGAGATAGGAGATAGATTTGGAGCTGAGCTGAACTTCAGCAAACAAATTCACTGGAAAACTTATGGGTAAATGTCCCTGCAGACAGCTGAGCATTCAACCTCCTTTAAAAAGTGAGTGACTGAAAATAAAAAGAGAATAAAAAGTAAATAAAAATAAAGTACCCCAGGTTTTGTCTGAGATTTCAGGCCCCTCCCTGACATCTCAATTTTTCTCTTTGGTTCTTATGCAAAATATCCATTCCACATGGGTGACTAGAAAAGAGAGTTATTTTCTGGAATAAAAAAAGATATGATTTTATGTGTCCATTGCATTCATGGAGCATAATGTTTTGGGAATTTACCATGCAATTACATTATTGGGAACATATTCTTATTTAGTGTGAAGAGGTATTCTACTCTGTAGTCATCCCCTTTAGGTTATTTGTATATTTGTATTGCCAGCTTATGGTTATTATAACCAATACTTCTGTGAACACTTTTGTGCAGTTCATGTATCCATAAATCTTCAATTCTCTTGCATAGGAACCTAGAACTGTAACCTAAATAAAAATAGAATTATGTCATTTGTAATAACATGATAGAAACTGGTTATCATTGTAACAAAAAAAATAAGCCAAACACAGAATGAAAAAGGTCACATTTTCATATTTTTCTCTAATGGAGCATATCTATCTGTCTGTCTGTCTGTCTGTCTGTCTGTCTGTCTGTCTATCTGTCTATCTATCATATATATATATATATATATATATATATATATATATATGAATTGCAATGCCAATCAATTAATTACATGAATCAGAGTAGGAGATAAGACTCTAAAGGGTCTTATGAAGAAGAACAAATTGTCACACACTGTCATCAGATACTGATGATATATCTGTCTATGCATAAACAGAAACATGTGTTTGTATATCTGTGTATGTATGAAATAGACATAAAAGGTAGGTATGGCAGAGAAAAGATTGGCAGGAATTAACATGATCAAGGTACAATGATATATAATTAATTGCATACACACATATGTGCACATACGAATGTCACAATGAAGACCACTATTTAATTATTTAATATATATATGGGGGTGTAGAATAAGCAGGGCATAGCAGGAGATTAAAGGTCAGTATCAAACTTGTAGGAGCAGACTCTCTGACCACTTGGGTACCAGGAATCATAGTTCTTCATGCTTGAGATCAGGAGCCATAATATTAGCCCTCAAGACCACTATTTTATATACTAGCTAAAAATTATATTAATTAGTTAACTGTGCATCCTGCTGCAGTTTGCCCTCCTTCATCTTCTCCCAGTTGCTCACTCCACCCCCTCTGGTCCCACTCCTGAAACCATTCCTCATCTTTCAATTTTCAGAAAAGTGGCAGGCTGCCTATGGATATAAAATAAACAAGGCATATCAAGTTGTACTAAGACTTTTCAGTTCTTGCTGGTGTGGAGTCCTTAGATTCTGGTGGTGTCATATTGGACTTTCTGTTGTTGAGTGTGTTCTTATTCTGAAGTCTGAGCATCCCTTCTTCCAGTGGGTGCTACTAGGGTCTCTCCCTCTCTTCTAGTCTCCTAAAGCAAAGGGTAGATGGCAGAGAGGAGACCAAGAGTGCAGTGTGTCCAGACTCAGGGTGGGCCTTCCGATCTGGGCAGGTCAACTCTTGTCCAGGGGGAGGCTCAGGAAGAGGGAGCAGGGGTGATCAGGGAAGGTGGGGGCAGAGCAGCACTCAGATTCACCTCAGATTATGGACCTTAAAAATTATCTTATGAAGATGATAGAGACCGTTAAAGAGGAAACAACAAAATCCCTTAAGGAAATAGAAGAAAAAACAAGCAAAAATTACATGAAATGGAGGAAAAGACAAACCAATAAAATTCAAGAAATGAACAACTCTCTTAAAGAATCTGAAGAAAGCCAAGAAAAAAACAACCAAACAAGAGAAAGAAGCACTCAAAACAGTTCAAGAAAAGAATGGTGAAATATAAACAATAATGAAAACACAGAATGAGGTGATGATGGAAATGGAAAGGCTGGATAAATGATCAGGAATGAAAGACGTGAGTATAACCAGTAGAATTCAAGAGATGGAAGAGAGAATCCCAGTTGTTGAAAACTCTCTAGAGGATATACAGTCATTGACCAAAGAAAATCTCAAGTCCAACAAACCTCTAACACAAAATATCCAGGAAATATGGGACACCATGAAAAGACCAAACCTAAGGCTAATAAGAATAGAAGGTGAAGAAACCCAACTCAAAGGTGCAGAAAACATATTCAACAAAATCACGGAGAAAATGTCCCCAAACTAAAGAAGGATATGCCTATGAAAGTAAAGAATCTTACAGAACACTTAACAGATTGGACCAAAAGAAGATGTCCCCCCACCACATAATAATCAAAACACAAAACTTACAGAATTAAGAAAAAATATTAAGAGCTGCAAAAGAAAATGTCAAGTAAAATATAAATGCAGACCGATCTGAATTACACCCAAATTCTCAGTGGAAACTTTGAAAGTCAGAAGATCCTGGAGAGATGTTCTACAAACACTAAGGGAACATTGATGTCATCCCAGACTACTGTATCCAGCAAAGCTTTCAATCACTATAGATGGAGAAAACAAGATATTCCATGACAAAACCAGATTTAAGCAATACATATCCACAAATACAGCCCTACAGAAATTGCTGGAAAGAAAACTCCAACACAATGGAGATAACTATACTCACAAAAGCCATAGGCAAAATTTAATCCCACTTTACCAAACACCAAAAAATATGGGGAAATCTACACAAAATAACACCACCACAACAAATCCAAAACAAATAATAATCAACAATCAATGTTCATTAATATCCCTCAATGTCAATGGTCTTAACTTGCCTATAAAATATACAGGCTAACAGAATGGATAAGAAGACAGGATCTAACCTTCTGCTGCATACAAAAAACACACCTCAATTTCAAAGACAGATGTTCCCTCAGAGTAAAAGGTTGGGATAAGTTATTCCAATCAAATGGACCCAAGAAACAAGCTGGGGTAGCTATCCTAATATCTAACAAATTAGACTTCAAACAAATCAATCAACAGAGATGAAAAAGGACATTTCATACTTATCACAGGAAAAGTCCATCAAGATTAAGTCTCAATCCTGAACCTCTCTGCCCCAAATACAAAGGCACCCACATTCCTAAAAGAAACATTGCTAAAGCTCAAATCACACATAAAACCTCACACACTAACAGTAGGAGATTTCAACACTCTACTCTCACCACTAGATAGGAACACCAGACAGAAACTTAACAAAGAAACAAAGGAACTAACAGAAGGTATAACCCAATTGGGTTTAACAGACATCTATAGAACATTCCATCCCATCACAAAAGAATATACCTTCTTCTCTATGGAAGCCACATGGAACCTTCTCTATAATTGACCATACTTGGCAACATAGCAAACCTACCCAGATATGAAAAAATTGTAATAACCATCTGTATCTTTTCAGACCACCATGCTTTAAAGTTAGAATGCAACAACACAAATTTCAGAAAACCTACAAACTCATGGAAATAGAATAATGTCCAGTTGCACCTTTCCTGGGTGAAGGAAGAAATAAAAAAAATTAAAGACTTCATAGAATTTTTTGAGATTGAAGACTCAACATCCCAAAACCTATGTGACATTTTGAAAACAATGCTAAGAGGGAAATTCATAGCACTAAGTGGCCACATGAAGAAACCAGATAATAGTCATACTAGAGAATTAACAGCACAACTGAAATGTCTAGAACAAAAGGAAGCAAACACTCCCCAGAGGAATAGACTCTAGGAAATAATCAAACTGAGGGCTGAAATCAATAAAATAGAAACAAAGAAAACAATTCAAAGAATCAATGAAACAAAGAGTTGGTTCTTCGAGAAAGTCAACAAGATAGACAAACCTTTTTCCAAATTAACCAAAAGGCAGAGAAAGAGCATGCTAATTAACAAAATTAGAAATGAAAACCAGGACATAACAATGGTCACTGAGAAAATCCAGAGAATCTTCAGGTCATACTTTGAAAACATGTACTCCAAAAATTTGAAAATCTAAAGGAAATGGACAATTTTCTGGATAGATATCACTTACCAAAATTAAATCAAGAACAGATAAGCGCACATCGACCCCAGATGCTGTCCGGGAGGCCAGTACAAGACTGATCCAGACCCCTGAACATGGATGTCAATAAGGAGGCCTCTGCACTCCAGGGAGCCTCTGGTGGTGGATTAGTATTTTTCCCTGGTGCAAGAAGGGACTTTGAGAACCCATCCCATGTGAAGGGTTACACTCTGGCCCTGGACACATAGGGAAGGACCCAGGACCAGCATAGGAAGATTTGGTGGACTTTGCAGAGCCCCAGTTGAGGGCCCTACCCTGCCTGGGGAGTGGTGGGTGGATGGGGTGGGAGGTAGACTGGGGGTGGGGGAGGAGGCCTGGGGGTGAGGGGAGGGAGAGGGAGAAGGGACTTGAAATAAGCTTGTTCCCTAACTAGAACTAATAAAAATAAAATAAAAAAAAGAACAGATAAGCAATTTGAACAGACCTATAACCCCTAATGAAAAAGAAGCAGTCATCAAATGTCTACCATCCAGGGGAACTACAGCCCAGGGTCTGCAGGCAGATTGACTCAGCCCCAGAGGACCAAGTGACATTGACTCTGCTGAGATCGCTGTGCTACTCCTGCTCTCATGCAGTGCATAGTGCAAATGTGAGCTGCTTTTTGGCCATTGCCTTGGACCCAACTTCTGCCTGCCCTCTCTGGGAACTCCCATCCTGGGATCTGCAGGCAGATTGACTCAGCCTCCGAGGACCAAGTGACCTGACTTTGCTGTGATCGCTGGGCTACTCCTGCCCCAATGAGGTGCAGAGGTGAGCTGCTTTGGCTCCTGCCTTTGGTCCAACTTCCACCTACTCACTCTGGGAACTCCCATAATGGTGTCTGAACTTAGGTGGACTCGGCCCTGAAAACCAAGTAACCCAGAGTCTGCTAACATCTCTGCACTTGTCCTGCTCTCACACACCTGGAGATCGAGTGCCTAAGACCTGCCCGCACCTACCTTGAGGCCCATCAGAGTATCGGAGCCAAACGCACCCACCAGAAAAGAACCTTGGACCCATACATACCAGGAAAGGAGGAGACACTACCTGCACCCACTGGAAGAAGAGAAGGAAAGATGGCAATATAAGAAGATATCCAACAACAGGAAAACCAAAATGACATCACCAGAGTCTAGGGACTCTACACCAACAAGATCTGAACATCTCAACACAGATGAAGCAGAAGAAAGCAGCCTTAAAAACAACTTCTTGCAGATGATAGAGACCCTAAGAGAGAAAATCACAAAATCCTTAAGAGAAATGGAAGAAAAGACAAAGTAAATGATCCAGGAAATCAAGGAAATACAATTAAACAGCTGAAGGAAACAGGACAGGACCTGAAAAATGAAACAATGAAACAGAGACAATAAACAAAACACAAACTGAAGGAATGCTGAAAATGGAAATGCTGATTAAACAATCAGAAACCACAGATGCAAGCATAACCAACAGAATACAAGAGATGGAAGACAGAATCTCAGACACTAAAGATAAAATAGAGGAAATAAGTTCATCAAGCAAAGAAAATCTCAAGTCCAACAAACCTCTAACACAAAATATCCAGGAAATATGGGACACCATGAAAAGACCAAACCTAAGGCTAATAAGAATATAAGGTGAAGAAACCCAACTCAAAGGTTGAGAAAACATATACAACAAAATCATAGAAGAAAATTTTCCCAACCTGAAGAAAATCATGCCAATGAAAGTACAAGAAGCCTACAGAACACCAAATAGAGTGAGCCACAAAAGAAAATCCCCTCACCACATAATGATTAAAATATCTAACATACAGAATAAAGAAAGAATATTAAGAGCAGCAAAGGAAAAAGGCCAAGTAACATATATAGGCAAATCTATTAGAAGTATACCACACTTCTCCATGGAAACTCTGAAAGCCAGAAGGACGTGGATAGATATTCTACCAACTCTAAGAGAACTACTATACCCAGCAAAACGTTCAATCACCATAAATGGAGAAAACAAGATATTCCAAGATAAAACAAGATCTAAACTATTCATATCCACTAATCCAGCCCCACAGAAAGTATTGGAAGGAAAACTCCAACCTAAAGAAATTAACTATACTCAAAAAAACATAGCCAATAGATAAATCCACTTTACCAAAACCCAAAGGAAAAAGAAGGGTAAATCCACATACACTACCACTACCTGCAACAAATCAAAAGCAAACAAGAATGTGCACTCAATGTTTCTTAATTTCCTCAACACTAATGGTCTTAACTCGCCTATAAAAAGACACAGGCTATGGACTTTGGGAACCCATTCAACATAGAGGAATACTCACTGAGCCAAGACACGAGGGTGGGCCTAGGCCCAATTCCAAAGGATATGATAGACTTTGGTGCCCTCCTGCCATGGAAGGCCTCACCTTCCCTAGGGAACAGAAAGGATATGTGATAGGCTTTTAGTTGGGGAGGGGGTGGTTAGGGAGGAGGGGAGGGAGAGGGAACTGGGATTGACAGGTAAAACAATCTTGTTTTTAATTCAAATTTAAAAAAAAATCTGAAAAGAAAAAAAAAGACACAAGCTAACAGAGTGGATATGAAAACAGAATCCATCCTTCTGCTGCATACAAGAAACACACCTCAAATTCAAAGACAGACATTACCTCAGAATGAAGGGTTTGGATAAGATTTTCTAATCAAATGGACTCAAGACACAAGCTGGGGTATCTATCCTAGTATCTACCAAATTAGATTTCAAACTAAAATCAATAAAAAGACATGAAGAAGGTCGTTTCATATTCATCACAGGAAAAATCCATCAGGAAGAAATCTCAATTCTAAGCATCTATGTTCCAAATACAAAGGCACCAACATTCTTAAAAGAAACATTAAAACTCAAATCACAAATAAGACCTCACACAATAATAGTGGGAGACTTCAACACCCCACACTCACCACTGGACAGGAGGACCAGACAGAAACTTAACAAAGAGAAAAGGAACTAACAGAATTTATGACCCAATTGGGATTAGCAGACATATATAGAACTTTCCATCCAAACACAAATAATATACCTTATTTTCAGCATCACATGGATCCTTATCAAAAATAGACCACATACTCAGCAACATAGCAATCCTCAACAGGTACAAAAAAAATGGAATAAAATCCTTTGTCTTATCAGACCACCATGCCTTAAAGATAGAATTCAAAAGCAACACAAATTGCAGAAAACCTACCAACTCATGGAAATTGGACAACACACAATTGCACCATTCCTGGGTCAAGCAAGAAATAAAAAAAGAAATTAAGAACTTCCTAGAATTCAATGAAAATGAAGACACAACATACCCAAACTTATGGGACACTTGAAAGCAGTACTAAGAGGAAAGTTCATAGCTCTAAGTGCTCACATGAAGAAACTAGAGACTAGTCACACCAGAGAGTTGACATCATAGCTGAAAGCACTAGAACAAATGGAATCAAAATCATCCCAGAGGAGTAGACTCCAGGAAATAATCAAACTGAAGGCAGAAATCAATTAAAGTCAAAACAACAAAAGTAATTCAAAGAATCAATGTAACAGAGTTGGTTCTTTGAGAAAACCAACAAGATAGACAAACCTTTACCCAAACTAACCAAAAGGCAGAGAGGGAAATTCAAATTAACAAAACTAGAAATGAAAAGGGGGACATAACAACAGACACTAAGGAAATTCAGAGAATGTTCAGGTCATACTTTGAAAGCCTATACTCCACCAATTTGGAAAAATTAAAGGAAATGGATAACTGAAACAGACCCATAATGTCTAAGAAAATAGATGCATTCATCAAAAGTCTCCTAACAACAACAACAACAAAAAGGCCAAGGGTCAGATGGCTTCTTCAGTGCAGAATTCTACCAGAAAATCAAAGAGCTAATACCAATACTCCTCAAATAGTTCCACACAATAGAAGCAGAAGGTGCATTGGCAAAATATTTTTTCAATCTTTTAAATTTGAATTAGAAACAAGATTGTTTTACATGTCATTCCCAGTTTGAACTCTCTCCCCTCCTCCCCTACAACCTGCTACCCAGGGAGGGTGAGGCCTTCCATAGGGGGTCATCAGAGTCTATCATATCCTTTGGGATTGGGCCTAGGCCCTCCCGTATGTATCTTGGCTCAGGGAGTATCCCTCTTTGTGATTGAGCTCTCAAAGGCCACACCTATGATAGGAATAAGTACTGAACTACTACACGAGGCCCCATGGATTTCTGAGGTCCCACTGACACCCACATCCCTGGGGTCTGGATCAGTCCCATGCTGGTATAGCAATCAGTCTGGGGACCAAGAGCTCTCTGTTGTCCAGATCAGCTGTTTCTGTAGTTTTCACCAGCCTGATCTGGACCCCTTTTCTCATTATTTGTTCGTCTCTGCAACTGGATTCAAGTTCATTTCAGTGATTAGCTGTGGGTGTCTGCTTTTACTTCCACAAGCTGCTGGATTAAGGGTAATGGATTGCATATAAGACAGTCATCAATCTCATTATCAGAGGAGGGCATTTAAGGTAGCCTCTCCTCTATTGCTTAGATTGTTAGTTGGTGCCATCTTTGAAAAAATCTAGACATTTCTCTTTAAACTTAGAATGTCTCCCTCTCTTATCTTGCTCTCTTCTGTTCTTCCACCTACTCAACCTTTCTTCACTCTCATGTCTACCTCAGCCCTCCTTTTCTCCCTTGCTCATTCTCCTACCTCCCTTCCCCATCCTCCCTTGTGCCCAATTTGCTCAGGAGATATTGTCCCTTTCCCCTTACCCAGGGAAACCTGTATGTCTCTCTTAGGGTTCTCCTTGTATACTAGCTTCTCTGGAGGTGTGAATTGTAGGCTGGCAATCCTTTGCTATATGTCTAAAATACACACATGAATGAGTACATACCCTACCTGGCTCAGAATGATTTCTCCTAATTCCATCCATTTTCCTGCAAATTTCAAAATTCCATTGTCTTTTCTGCTGAGTAGTACTCCATTGTTTAAATGTAACCCATCTTCTCTATCCATTCTTCAGCTGAGGGGCATCTAGGTTGCTTCCAGATTCTGGCTATTACACATAGTGCTGCTATGAACAGATGTCCTTGTTGTATGAATGTGTTTCTTTTGGGTATATACCTAAAAGTGGGATTGCTGGATCTTTTGGTAGACTGATTCCCATTTTCCTGAGGAGTCACTATACTGATTTCCAAAGTGGCTGTATAAGTTGCCAAACTCTTTTTATGATGGTATAATTACCTTAGTACCCAAGCCACAGAAAGACACAACTAACAAAGAAAACTACAGACCAATATCCCTCATAAACATAGATGCAAAAATACTCAATAAAATACTGGCAAATAGAATCCAAGAACATATCAGAAAAATCATCCACCATGATCAAGTAGGCTTCATCCCCATGATGCAGGGTTGGTTCAATGTTCAAAAATCTGTCAATGTAATCCACTGTATAAACCAACTGAAGAAGAAAAACCACATGATCATCTCACTAGATGCTGAAAAAGCCTTTGACAATATCCAACACCCCTTCATGATAAAGGTCCTGGAGAGATCAGGAATAACAGGAACATACCCAAACTTGATAGAAGCAATATTCAGCAAACCAACAGCCAACATGAAACAAAATGGAGAGAAACTCAAAGCAATTCCTTTAAAATCAGGAAAAACAAAATGCTTCCCACTCTCTCCATATCTCTTCAATATTTTCCTTGAAGTTCTGTCTAGAGCAATAAGACAACAAAGGAGATCAAGGGGATACAAATTGGAAAGCAAGAAGTTAAGCTTTTACTATTTGCAGATGATATGACAGTCTACATAAGTGAACAGAAAAACTCTATCAAGGAACTCCTACAGCTGATTAACACCTTCAGCAAAGTGGCAGGAACAAAATTGCTTCAAAAAATCAGTAGCCCTATTATGTATCTATGACAAATGTGCTGAGAAAGAAATCAGAGAAACATAACCCTTTACAATTGCCACAAACAACATAAAATACCTTGGAGTAATGCTAACCAAAAAAATGCAACACCTATATCATAAGAATTTTGATTCTATAAAGAAAGGAAATAAAGAATATACCAGAAAATGGAAAGATCTCCCATGTTCTTGTATAGGTAGTATCAACATAGTAAAAATGGCAATCTTGACAAAAGCAATCTACAGATTCAATGCAATCCCCATCAAAATCCTAGCACAATTCTTCACAGATCTTGAAAAAACAATTCTCAACTATATATGGAAAAACAAAAACCCCAGGATAGCCCAAACAACCCAGTACAATAAAGGAACTTCCAAAGGCATCACTATCCCTGATTTCAAGCTCAATTATAGAACTATAGTCCTGAAAACAGCTTGGTATTGCACAAAAATAGACAGGTAGAAAAATGGAATCCAGTTGAAAACCCTGATATTAAACCACACACCTGTGAACACCCAAATTTTGAGAAAGAAGCTAAAGCTATACAATGAAATAAAGAAAGCAACTTCAACAAATGGTGCTGGCATAACTGGATCCTGGCATGTAGAAGATATGTAGATCCATGTCTATCACCATGCACAAAACTTAAGTCCAAATGGATCAAAGAGCTCAACATAAACACAGCCACACTGAACTTATTAGAAGAGAAATTAGGAAATACCCTTGCAGCAATTGGTACAGGAGATCGATTTCTGAACATAAAACCAGTAGCACAGATACTGATATCACCAATTAATAAATGGGACCTCCTGAAACTGAGAAGCTTCTATAAGGCAAAGGACACAGTCAACAAGACAAAATAGCAGCCCACATATTGGGAGAATATATTGACCAACCCCACATCCAACAGAGGGCTGATCTTCAAAATTTACAAGAACTAAGAAGGTAATCTCCAAAACACCAAATAATGCAATTAAAAAGTGGGGTAGAGAACTAAATAGACGATTCTCCATAGAGGAATCTAAATTGGCTCAAAGACACATAAGAAAGTGTTCAACATGCTTAGACATCAGGGAAATGCAAATCAAAAAAAAAAACCCTCAGAGATACCACCTCACACCTGTCAGAATAGCCAAAATCCAAAACACCAATGACAGTTTATGCTGGAGGGGATTGGAGAAAGGGGAACATTCCTCCACTGCTGGTGGGAGTGCCAACTCATACAGCAACTTTGGAAATCTCTATGGCAATTCTTCAGGAAAATGGGAATCAGTCTACCCAAAGATTCAGCAATTCCACTCTTAGGCATATACCCAAAGAAGCACATTCATACAAAGACATCTGTTCAACGATGTTCATTGCAGCATTATTTGTAATAGACAGAACCTGGAAACAACTAGATGCCCCTCAATTGAAAAATGGACAGAGAAAATGTGGTCAGTTATACAATGGAGTACTACTCAGAGGGGGTTGGGGGAAAACAATAGAATCTTGAAATTTGCAGGTAAATGGATGGAATTAGAAGAAATCATTCTGAGCAAGGTAACCCAGTCACAAAGACAAACATGGTATATACTCACTCATATTTCGATTTTAGACATAGAGTAAAGGATTACCAGCCTACAAAACACATTGCCAGAGAAGCTAGTAAACAAGGAGGACACTAAGAGAGATATATATGGATCCTTGGAAAAGGGGTAATTGCAAAGATCTCCTGAGCAAATTGGCAGCATGAGGGGATGGGGAGGGAACTAGGAGTATAAGAATGGGAGAAGAGGAGGGGTGAGGAAGAAATGATGGGGCAGGGAGGATGAGTTGGGAGAAGAACAGAAGAGAGCAAGATAAGAGATACTATAATCTGTTCTTAACTTCTCCAGGATAATTCTGGAGACCCATCAATAAACCTCCAACTCCCCAATTCCATCCTACTTTCAATATTTCTAGGCCTCAAGAGAATTACTATTTTTTAAATAATCCTTTAACTAGATCTTCACAATTTGATTCTGCCAGGTTATGAATATAATATACATATATTCAAATAAAATAAATGTGTGACTTTTTCTACCTTATTTACACTAGAAATAACTCTCAAAATTAAGGAATAAATAAAGACACCAAATGACATTCAAATACATTGGATTTTATATGTTTATGTTCATCACAGTATAACACTCTGTTATAACTTCAATCTATATTTGTCTTTTATAACATTGTATTTACTGTGCTTCTAATTCTATGTTATCCTCTGATATCACATAAAATCTTATAACATGAGAAAAACTTTTTAGAAAATTGAAGCTAATCAGCAAATGAGTCCATTTACCTATCAATGAGAAAATGGAATTTAGCCTTCTTAGAGTTCCTTATGAAACAACATTTATTTTTTCTTCATTAGGGACATATTGCTACTTTACTTATAGCTTGTCCAATGTCTTATATAATATTACCATTATGAATACTCTCTCTCTGCTCAGTATTTTATTTCCTTTTGTTTAGCTATTTTCTACTTTCTTCTACTCAGGTATTGATTTTGCTTGGATTAGATTCCCAAATTCATTCTTGTTGGAATCCAGAAGAATATGCAGTAGATGATAGCTGATATTCATAAGGTTGACCCACAAGATGAATAATTGTTTGATGGAGGATAAACTCTTAAGAAAGGTTTATGTGACCATTTCGTATAAATAACATACTGCTTCTGTCTACCATCATGACATCTCCTCTAAAATAGCCATGGGATTCTTCTTACCACTGTTGGCAATGTGTTCCTCATCAATTGGACACTATTGTTCCTGTGAATTGAGAGGAGGATGACTTCCTTCCATATGGTGTAATTTTGGTGAATATAATATGCCTTTACACTTTAGTCTTTGTTCCACAAATGGTAAGGAACTTAGAAGCCTGTTTTCCATCGTTAGCTAGCAGATGAAGCTACAAAAGTACAATCAACTAGACTGAGTGTCTCTGTGAACAAATCGCAAGTTAAACTTTCACAGAGCTTCCTTCCCCCTCTGCCTCCCTGACCTCTCCTGAGCCCTACACCTGCCCAAGGTCCCCGTTACTCCAGGATCTCTCTGGGCATGGAGCTGCAGAGAGTGGTCCGGCCTGCATAGAGTGGATCCACCCAGACAGAAAGGACCTCCTTGAGTCTGGAAATACCTCACTCTCCCTTCCCCCTCTGGTGCCCCAAACTCTCCTGAGTGAGGAGACTACCAGGAAAGGCAAGACCATCCATATCTGCACACATTGAAGTCTTGGCCAACACATACCACAGGGTGACAAGAGGAGATAGAGAGACTCCACCTGCACCCACTGGAAGAAGATATGGGAAGAAGGGCAGAATAAGAGCACACTCAACAGAAAGACCAATATGACACCACCAGAATCTAGGGACTCCACACCAGGAAGATCTGAAAAGCACAACACAGAGGAAGAAGAAGAGACAGACCTAAAAATCTACTTCATGAAGAGGTTAGACACCCTTAAAAGGGAAACAAGAAAATCTCTTAAAGAAATAGAAGAAAAACCAAACAAAAATTCAAGAAATAAATAATTATCTTAAAGAATCAAAAGAATAAACAAACACACAAGTGAAGGAAGCACTGGAAACAGTTCAAGACATGAAAGCTGAAATAGAAACAATAAAGAAAACACAGAATGAGGGGATGCTGGAAATAGAAAGGCTGGATGAAGAGTCAGGATCTAAGGATTTGAGGATAAACAATAGAATGCAAGAGATGGAAGAGAAAATCTCAGTTGTCGAAGATGCACTAGAGGATATACATTCATCAACAAAGGAAAATCTGAAGTCCAAAAAAATCTCTAACACAAAATATCCAGGGATAAGGGACACAGTGAAAAGGCTGAATCTAAGAACAATAGGTATAGAAGAAGGTGAAGAAATACATCTCAAAGGTACAGAAAACATATTCAACAGAATCATAAGAGAAAACTTCC
The DNA here is from genome assembly GCF_003668045.3 of Cricetulus griseus. Lineage (NCBI taxonomy): Eukaryota > Metazoa > Chordata > Mammalia > Rodentia > Cricetidae > Cricetulus > Cricetulus griseus. The sequence continues at coordinate 87,953,816 of NC_048599.1, forward strand.
CCAAACTAAAGAAGGATATGCCTATGAAAGTACAAGAAGTTTACATATCACCAAATAGACTGGACAACAAACGAACTCCCCTCACCAAATAATAATCAAAACACCAAACTTACAGAATAAAGAGAAACTATTAAGAGCAACAAAGGAAAAGGGGCAAGTAGCATATAAAGGCAGATCTATCAGAATTACACCTGACTTCTCAATGGAAACTTTGAAAGCCAGAAGGTCCTGGATAGATGTCCTACAAACACTAAGGGAACAAGGATGCCAAATCAGACTACTGTACCTAGCAAAGCTTTCAATTACTATAGTTGGAGAAAATGAGATATTCCATGACAAAACCATATTTAAACAATACATATCCACAAAACCAGCACTACAGAAAGTCCTAGAGGGAAAACTCCAACCCAACGAAGATAACTATACTCACAAAAACATAGGTAATAGATAATCCAACTTTACCAAACAGGAGAAGAAACAGGAGGGCGAAATCCACACACAAGGACACCAACAACAACAAATCTAAAACTAACAAGAACCAACAATCAATGGACATTAATATCCCTCAATGTCAATGGTCTTAACCTGCCTATAAAAAGATACAGGTTAACAGAATGGATACAAAGACAGAATACAACCTTCTGCTGTATACAAGAAACAAAACTCAACTCCAGAGACAGGCATTACCTCAGAGTAAAGGGTTGGGAAAAGATTTTCCAATCAAATGGACCCAAGAAACAAGCTGGTATAGCAATTCTAATATCTAACAAATTAGATTTTAAACTAAAATCAATCAAAAGAGATGGATAAGGGCATTTCATACTCATCACAGGAAAAGTCCATCAAGATGAAATCTCAATCCTGAACATCTATTTCCCAAATATGAAGGCACCCACATTTGTGAAAGAAACATTACTATAGCTCAAACCACACATAAAATCACAAATACTTATTTTAGGAGACTTTTGCACCCCTCTTTCACCCCTAGACAGGAGCACCAGACTGAAACTTAACAAAGACACAAAGGATCTAACAGAAGTTATGACCCAATTGGGATTAAAAGACATCTATAGAACATTCCATCCGAACACAAAAGAATATACCTTCTTCTAAGGGCCACATGGAACCTTCTCTAAAATTGACCACATAGTTGGCAACATAGTAAACCTCCACAGATACAAAAAAATTGAAATAACTCCCTGTATCTTATCAGACCACCACACTCTAAGATTAGAATTCAACAGCAAAAAAAGTTGCAGAAACCTACAAACTCATGGAAAATGAATATCACCCAATTGCACCATTCCTGGGTTGAGGAAGAAATAGACAGTAAAATTGCAGACTTTCAAGAATTTAATGAGAAGGTATACACAACATACCCAAACTTATGGGACACTCTGAAAGCAATGCTAAGAGGAAAGTTCATAGCACTATGTGCTCACATGAAGAAACTGGAGAAAAGTCACACTACAGAATTGACAGAACAACTGAAAGCTTTAGAAAAAAAAAGAAGCAAACACATCATGGAGGAGTAGATGCCAGGAAATAATCAAACTGAGGGCTGAAATCAATAAAGTAGAAACTAGGAAAACAGTACAAAGAATCAATAAAACAAAAAGCTGATTCTTTGAGAACAACAACAACATAGACAAAGCTCTAGCCAAACTAACTAAAAGGCAGAGAGAAGTCATGCTAATTAATGAATTCAGAAACGAAAAGGGGGATAAAACAATGGACACCGAGGATATCCAGAGAATCATAAGGTCATAATTTGCAAACCTGTACTCAAAAATTCAAAAACCTAAAGGAAATGGACAATTTTCTGGATAGTTATCATTTACCAAAATTAAACCAAGAACAGATAAGCAGTTTAAATCGACCTATTACCACTAATGAAATAGAAGCAGTCATCAAAAGCCTTCCAAACAACAAAAGCCCAGGGCAAGATGACTACAATGCAGAATTCTACAAGAAATTTAAACAAGAGCTACAACCAGTACTCCTCAAATTGTTCCACACAATAGAAGCAGAAGGGACATTGCCAAACTCTTTTTATGGGGCTACAATCAGTTTGATACCCAAGCCATACAAAGATACAACTATAAAAGGGAACTACAGACAAATATCTCTCATGAACATCGATGCAAAAATACTCAACAAAATATTGGAGAATCAAATCCAAGAACACATCAGAAATCATCCATACCATCAAGTAGGCTTCATCCCAGGGATGCAAGGATGGTTCAACATATAAAAATCCATCAATGTAGTCCACCATAAAAACAAACTGAAAAAGAACAACCACATGATCATCTCACTAGATGCTGAAAAAGTCTTTCACAAAATCCAGCATCCCTTCATGATAAAGATCTTGGAGAGAACATGACTAACAGGAACATATCTAAACATGATAAAAGCAATATACATGAAACCAAGAGCCAATATCAAACTAAATGGAAAGAAACTCAATACAACTCATTTAAAATCAGGAACAAGACAAGGCTGTCCACTCTCTCCATATCTCTTCATAATTGTATTTGAAGTTCATCTCGAGCAACAAGACAAGAAAAGGAGATCAAAGGGATACAAATTAGAAAGGAAGAAGTCAAACTTTCACTATTTGCAGATGCTATCATCATCTACATAAGTCATCCGAAAAACTCTACTAGGGAACTCCTACAGCTGATAAACACCTTCAGCAAAGTAGCAGGATACAAAATTAACTCAAATGGATCAGTAGCTCTACTATATACAGATGATAAATGCAATGAGAAAGAAATAAGAGAAATATCATCCTTCAAAATATCCACAAGCAATATAAAATATATTGGGGTAACGCTAACCAATAAAGTGAAATACCTGTACAGTAAGAACTTTGAGTCCTTAAAAAAGAAGTTAAAGAAGATACCAGAAAATGGAAACATCTCCCATGCTTTAGGATAGGTAGAATCAACATAGTAAAAATGGCAATCTTGCCAAAAGTAATCTACAATTTCAATGCAATCCCCATGAAAATCCCAACAAAGTTCTTCACAGACCTTGAAAGAACAATGCTCAACTTTATATGAAAAAAAAAAAAAACAGAATAGCCAAAACAACTCTGTACAATAAAGGATTTCTGGAGGCATCACCATCCCTGACTTCAAGCTCTATTATAGAGCCAAAGTTCTGAAAACAGCTTGGTATTGGCACAAAAATTGACAGATAGACCAATGGAATCGAATTGAAACTGTGATATTAATCTGCACAACTACAAAAACCTTAATTTTAACAATGTTAAATCTATACAATGGAAAATGAAGATAGCATCTTCAACAAATGTTACTGGCACAACTGGATTTGGACATGCAGATGATTGCAGATAGATCCATATCTGTCACCATGCTCAAAACTTAAGTGCAAATGGATCAAAGATCTCAACATAAATCCAGCCACACTGAATCTTCTAGAAGAGAATTTGGGAGATTCCCTTGAACGAATTGGCATTTGAGACCACTTCCTTGAATTACACCAGTAGCACAATTAATAATTGAGACCTGCAATTAATAAATGGGACCTCCTGAAACAAAAGCAAAGGACACTGTAAGTAAGACAAAACGACCACCCACAGAATGGGAAAAGATCTTCACCAATCCCACATCTGACAGAGGGCTGATTTCCAAAATATACAATGAACTCAAGAAGCTAGCCACCAAAACACCAAACAATGAAATTAAAAAGTGGGGTGCAGAACTAAATAGAGAATTCTCAACAGAGGTATCTGAAATGGCTGAAAGACACTTAAGAGAGTGTTCAAAATCCTTGGCCATCAGAGAAAGGCAACTCAAAACAACTCTGAGATACTATGTTACACCGGCCAGAATGGCTAAAATCAAAAACACCAATGACAATCTATGCTGGAGATGATGTGGATAAAAAGGAACACTCCTCCATTGCTGGTGGGAGTGCAAACTTGTAAGACCACTTAGAAAATCAGTATGGCAGTTGCTCAGAAAAGTGGGAATCAGTCAACCTCAATATCTAGCAATTCCTGTCTTGGGCATATACCCCAAAAATGCATGTTCATACAACAAGGACATATGTTCAACCATGTTCATAGCAGCATTGTTTGAAATAGCCAGAACCTGGAAACAACCTAGATGCCCCTCAACTGAAGAATGGATAGAGTAAATGTAGTACATTTATACAATGGAGTACTACTCAGCAGAAAAAAAGCAACAGAATCTTGAAATTCACATAAAAATGGATGGAAATGGAAGAAACCATCCTGAGTGAGGTAACCCATCCACAAAAAGAAAAACATGGTATGTACTCACTCATATATGAATTTTAGACATAGAGCAAAGGATTATCAGCCTACAACCCTCTTCACCAAAGTAAGTAGGAAAGAAGAAGGACCCTAAGAGAAAAATGCATGGGCCCCAGGAATGGGAAGTTGCAGGAACTCCTGAGCTAATTGGGAACATGAGGGTAGGGGAGAGGGAGCTGCCAGAATGAGAGCAGGAGAAGAGGGGAGAGGAGGAAATTGAGGAGCAGAAATGTTGAGTTTGGGGAAGAATAGAGGACAGAGAGCAGGATGAGAGATACCATATCAGAGGGAGCCATTATAGGTCTGAGGAGAGATCTGGCACTAGGGAGATTTCCAGAGTTCTACAAGGTTGACACCAACTGACAATCTAGGTAATGGTGGAGAAGTAACCTAAATTCCCTTCCCCTATAATGAGACTGATAACTCTTTTTATGCCATCCTAGCCCTCATCCAGTTACTGATGGACGCATATTCAAGTATCCACAAATATACGCTGAACTGAACTCTGGAACCTAGTTGCAGAGAGGGAGGGATGAAGATCAAATGGGTCTGTACCAGGCTGGTGAAACCCACAGAATCAGCTGGCCTGAACAAAGAGGAACACATGACCCCCAGACTGCTGTCTGAGAGGCCAGCACAGGACTGCACCAGACCCCTGAACATTGATATCAATGAGGAGGCCTCCAAACTCAAGGGGACCCTTGGTAGTAGATTAGCATTTTTCCCTGGTGTAAGAAGGGACTTTGAGAGCCCAAACCCACGTGAAGGGATGAACTCTTCACATGGACACATGGGAAAGGGTTTAGGCCGGGGCCGGGATGATGTGTTTGACTTTGGGGAGCCCCATCAAGGCTGGGGAATGGAGGGAGGATGGGTTGGGGGAAGGTGGGAGGTTGTGGGGTGGAGGAGGGATTGACATGTGAAGCAAGCTTGTTCCTAATTTGAACTAAAAGAAAAATTTAAAAATATATAAAAAATAAAACCAAAACTTTCACAGATAATACACAAGAACAGAATTGCAAATGTCTGGTTTGTTGAAATAAATCTTTTTAGACACAAAGGCCACCTAAATTGATATGGCAGCTTTTCTTGCCAGGTCTTTTGGATAACACAGAACTAGGAAACTCCTTATTCAATTTCCTTTAGCAATTAATACTGTGTAAAACATCTGACCTCAGTTTATGCTACAAGATACTAGACTCAACTAATTATTTATGGTTAAATCCTGAAATTTATGTGGGTAACAGGAAAAAGTAATTAACCAGTTAATTGAATTCAGAGAGAAACAGCTTCATGCCCAGATAAAAGGCTGCACAAATTGCCGGACAATAGAGGATGATGGGTCCTCGCAGCCTTGAATAAAAAGACACAAGCTTCCCTCCTGTAATTCCCTCCTTGTGCTCTGGGGCTACATGCAGGATAAGAAAATGTATCTTTAGACTTGGGGTGCTTTTCAATGACAGCTCATGCCAAAAGTGGTGAATTGCCATTGCTTTACTACCAGTCTCCTGAGTGTTGCCATGTTTATTCAAACCGCTCACAAAAGGGCCCGAGCTGAGAAGTTGCATTCTTCTTTTGGAGCTTGGGTGGGCATGGTGTGGGGAGAGGTATGGGTTTGACAGTACTACATCTTGGTAATCACACAATGTCAATCTCTAAGTCTTAATATACTTAAGAAAACAATGCACAACTTCTTTATTTCTTCCTTAGGTCTCTCAATAGTTTAGCCTTTCTCCTCTGTAAACCTTGTAAGCTATCTCCTTTACAGATGCCCACACATGAGAAAGATGACATTTTTTTTCACACATGTCCTTTATTGTTTACCTATTGTGACCGTGAGCAATAGCCATTGCAACCTTTTTCATTGCCTAACATTTGTTGTTGAATATTTATATAAGTTGTGTGAACAATGAAGAGAGGGAGAATTAGAGCTGGAAATAATAAAGTCCTTGACCCTCTCAGATTGTGTGAGTCTTTATACCTCAGATAGATAGGAAACTTTTCTAAGTTTTGAAACTCTGAAGGCATTGTTCTGGGAACTGGTCTCACAGGCTGCACTACATTCTGTACATGACTCCTTGTCTGAGCTGTCCTGTTTTAGAATCATGTAGGAATTAAGAAGGGAAGAATCTTAAAGTCACCACAATTTGTCTGTGGTGCCAGAACTCTCTTCATTTTTTATCTATACATGTTCATGCATCTGAACCATTTCTTCACCCAAGCAACTGCTCAAAATTCTAGGATATAAATGAAATAGTTTGCCCCTTCCTAAAGAAAGGTAGCTGTATCCTTATTTATTCATATGCTTTTTTAAATTACTTTACATGATTTTACATCTATCCTTGAAACACTGGAATTTTCAGTGATAAAGATGAGTGTAGAAGTGTGTTGCACACACATGTGTTAGCATGATGGGTCTATGCATGCTTTCATGATGAATCACAAGAAGTGTCTGCACCATTGAAAGACTATTCTGCACACATAACACAAAAAAGAAACAACATGCTATTATTTATTTTCTTTATTACATCTAACAGTTGGCGATAAACATGTTAACACTATTTGATTGAAAATTACATTGACTGGAATTAATTTACTACTTTTCTGTGTTCTTTTAAAATTTCCATTGTGATAAATTCAACTTTCGATGGTTATTTATTTCTTTATGATAATGATGGTACCAACAATTCATGACAGTAAAGTTTAGCCTCTTTTCTTGTCATGAATATGGGCAAATTGTTCTCTGTGTTACCACACCAACATCTATTTATGATATCCAGTGCTTGTATCCTTAACTAAGTGCTGTACACCAACACTCTGCTGCTTTCCTCTATCTCATACAATTTCTTAACCTCTTCCAAGATGTTCCCTGGATTGGCTGATATGAATATGATCCTTTTATAAACACTGGGCTTCTATGCCATAGCAAGATTCACAGATTATCAGTATTTTGTTCACTTTGGATTCTCTGTTGTAACTAACAGCTGATATATAAAGATCTTTTCCTCCATGAACAGGGTTGATGACAACAGTAGTTTATTGACATAAACACAGGTGCTTAGAAGGCATTAGACATACATATCACAACAATTTAACAAAACAATAGAAGCTAACCCCTTGCCCTGCTTTATGTCAGCTCCAACATTTATTATTTATGTATTTTGTCCTGGTTCACAGTACCCAGCTTAGGTTCCCACATTGCATTTCATGTGGTGGTGTATAAAAACCCATGCACTCCTCAGTCCTAAATATCAAGCACACAACTAATACTCTCTACTTTGCAATTTTTGCCCTCCTAGAGCAGCAGGATGAAATCACTCCTAAGCATGCTCATTTAAGGAGGGTACTCCTGAGCAGGCACAGTTTAAGGTCATACTGTAAAAAAAAAAAAATAATAGGAGATTCATGGGAAGGGGATCCTTGCTTAGCTGAAGTCATGTTGCACATCTGTAAAATACTCCCTTGATTTACAGAAATGCCCTTGAGCATGCTCAGCTTACACCACCCAGTTTTATCTTGAAACAAAGGAAAACATACTTTCAAGGTAGATGATTGACAGAGAAGTATGCCCTTGAAGATGCCTGAATTGTGTAGTCATGAATATTTACTATAAACAAGATAAAAAGAGTGCCTGGGTATATACTTAGACTAACTAAGCTCATCACTATGCTTCTGAGGTGTTCAGAAAGTACAGGCTGATAGCTAGGAGAGGAGGAGGTCTGACTCAAGGACAATACACTGTCCTTAAGCAAGCTGTTTTACCATTCTTACTTGACAAAGCTTTATACATAGAATATTGTCCACATATAGGAAACTTCACCATGAATTTTATTAGCTATGTCAAAATCTTCAGTTTTTATATGTAAGACACCTCAAATAGATACCAGGGTGGAAAGTTACTTTCTGTTCCATGTTACCTAAATTTTCTCCAGTTTTTATTGTCTCTGAAATTACTACTTGTCATTAACCTCTTTTGTGAACCAAACTGTTTTTTTAATGCTTTGATTCTTTTAGCATTTTTTTAAATATAGCATCTGACCTTATATCACTGACTCCCATAACCATAAATCCCGCCACAGTAATCTAGTGACCATGATAAACTATTTAATGCTTTTCCCCCTGTTATCTCCCCTGTGGATTCTTTAGCATATGACAGTCTTGAATTACATGTCATTCTAAGTCTCTCTGATCCACCATTTCTTCCTTTGTAAAGATAATGCCTTATTATTGCATAAGCATAATTGATAAGGATCCTCTTCTCCCCCACCCCCACATGTCAAACACAATGCTTTTCCTGAGAATAGGAAGCAAGGAGTTTTATGCAGGAGACCTGTACTTACAGGTCAGTATACATATAGATGTGAGTCCATCATCATGCTAAGCATAGTCTAATAAACCAGCCTGCTCCATCCTTTCATCCAGCCTTTCCATTTCCAGCATGGTCTCATTCTGTGTTTACTTTATTGTGTCTATTTCAGCTTCCATGCTTTGAACTGTTTCAAGAGCTTCCTTCACTTGTTTGGATGTTTTTTCTTGGCTTTCTTTAGATTCTTTAAGAGATTTATTTATTTCTTGGATTTTTTGGTTTGTCTTTTCCTCCAATTCGTTTAATTTTTTTGTTTGCTTTTTCTTCTATTTCTTTAAGGAATTTTCTTGTTTCCTCTTTAAAGGTCTCTATCATCTTGCTGAGATAATTTTTGAGGTCCAGCTCATCTTCATGCTCTGTGTTGGGCTTTTCAGATCTTGCTGGAGTGGAGTCCCTAGATTCTGGTGGTGTCATATTGGTCTTTCTGTTGTTGAGTGAAATCTTGTTCTGTCTTCTCCCCATATCTTCTTTTAGTGGGTGCAGGTGGGGGTCTCTCTATCTCCTCTTGTGGCCCAGTGGTGTGTGGGTGCCAGGAATTCAATGTCCACAACTCTGGATGGTCTTGACGCTCCTAGTAGTCTCCTCACTAGTTCCTAGTTCCTCGGTCGTTCGGCAGAATGGAAGAGTGGGGTGCTAGCAGATTTGGGGCGCAGGGAGCAACTACCTGCCTGGGCATGTCTAACCAAGGCCGCAGGCGTAGGCGGGGGTGGGGGTGGTGGGGGTGGTGGGGGTGGTCGGGGTGTATGGTGTTTTGGGCTGGAGTCGGGAGCGGGCAGAGACTCACTCACATAGTTCTTATGCTTCCAAGCCATCTCATTGGAAAGACAAAATACATTCATTCCTGTATGTGATTAAATTTGTTTCTCAATGACTGGGCTTTGGACCACCTGTAACCTGAGCTACAAAATGCTTCTGTCCTGCCTGTTTCAGGAGAGGGCAACCATATCTTTTTTCAAAAGCATATTAAGAGCTCCTGTTGTTATGACCTCCCATTGTTATGAACACCCATTTTTATTAACACCTGTTGTTATGACTACCTTGTTATCAATACCTGGCAAGCATGTTTCTCTTTCACAGAAGTTGTTATGACCACATTGTTAGGTTCCTGCTTCTGTAGCATGACCTATTTGCCTGCCAAACACCCATTTGGAAACCCATTACCCCTAAGCTAGAAAACCCTCATCACCCTGATATTCATTGGTAATTACTTGTGCCCTGTCTCTATAAGAAGTCAACCTATGGATAGAAATAAAAAGCTAGCTTTAATTAATTGTTTGCTTTAATTAATCTGGCCATGATACTTGGGTAGGTGTTCGTTCTTCTTGCATCTTTGGTATTCTTGACTCTATGGTAACCACAGTTATATCTCTTCCAGTAAACTATAGGCACAAAACCCCATCTCTTTCTCTCATAATTTCTACATAATTGTCTTCAGAAAGTAGTCTATCAGATTGGTAGCTTCTACCTTCAATCCACTGAGATTGTTAAATGACTGGGCTTTGTTAAAGAATGTTAAACAACCATCACCATGGTAATGTTATGTACTCACTCATATATGAATTTTAGACATAGAGCAAAGGATTACCAGCCTACAATCCTCTTAACCAAAGAAATTAGGAAACATGAAGGACTCTAGGGGATAAATGCATGGACCCCAGGAATGGGAAGGGGTAGGAACTTCTGAGCTCATTGGGAGCATGAGGGTAATGGAGAGGGAGCTTCCAGAATGAAAGCAGGAGAAGAGGAGAGGAGAGGAGGAAATGGAGGAGCAGAAATATTGAGTTGGGGGAAGAATAGAGGAGAGCAGGATGAGAGATACCATATTAGAGGGACCTATTTTAGGTCCAAGGAGAGATCTGGCATTAGGCAGATTTCCAGGGACCTAAAACGGACAATCCAGGCAATGATGGAGAGGATAACCTAGAGCCCTCATCCAGAGGCTAATGGAAGCAGAGGCAGACATCCACAGATATACACTGAACTGAACTCTGGAACTTAGTTGCAGAAAGGGAGGACTGAAGAGCTAAGGGGTCAGTACCAGGCTGGTGAAACACACAGAAACAGCTGGCCTGAACAAGGGGGAACACATCGACCCCAGATGCTGTCTGGGAGGCCAGTACAGGACTGATCCAGACCCCTGAACATGGATGTCACAGGGGCCCCCTGGTGGTGGATTAATATTTTTTCCAGGTGTAAGAAGAGACTTTGAGAGCCATCACATGTGAAGGGATACACTCTGGCCCTGGACACATGGGAAAGGGCCTAGGCCCAGCCCAGGATGATGTGGTAGACTTTGCAGAGCCCCCATTGAAGGCCCTACCCTGCAAGGGGAGTGGAGGGTGGATCATGTAAGGGGTAGGTTGGGGGAGGTTAGGAGGGATGTGGGTGAGGGGAGGGAGAGGGAGAAGGGATTGGCATGTGAAACAAGCTTGTTCCTAAATTGAATTAATAAAAAAAATAAAAATAATGAATGCAAGCCAGGTGTTGGTGGCACATGCTTTAGTCCCAGCACTCAGGAGGCAGAGGCAGGCAGACCTCTGTGAGTTTGAGACCAGCCTGGTCTACAAGAGCTAGTTCCAGGACAGCCTCCAAAGCCACACAGAAACCCTGTCTCAAAAAACCAATAAATAAATAAATAAATAAATAAATAAATAAATAAATAATGCAATAGCATTGGTAGCTTCTACATCGAATCCACTAGAGAATGCTAAACAACCATCACCAAGTTCTGAATATCACTATATTGTCATGCTTATTTCTTTGTCATGGTTACTGACCAAGTATACTGTAAGTCATTACAGAAACTTTTCCTTAATGGCTGTTGACATGGTGGTCATCACACAGAAAGCTGAGTAGCTTCTATAGGTATGGTCTCTCATGCACACAATGGCTTTTGTTTGTTTGTTTCTTTTAAATCATGGACTACCAATAAGAATGAGCATCAAATTATCATTCCATGGATTAAAAATATCACAGTCAATCAAGAGTAATATCCTATGAAAATGGATATTTCAGATGATGATAAATTTGACAAGTACTCCAGGGAGCTTCAGCGGAGTAGTAGAGTTTGAAGAAGCCTGTGAGTAGGAGAAAATCCTGTTTTACATCCAGATCAGAAATACATGACTCCAGGAAAAAGTAAACAGGATGCATGTGAAACCTTGTCAGATGGTAGGACTGACTATCTCCTAGATGAGACAGACACTTATATGCCCCAGAGGTTTCTCTGACTAAGGAAGCTGCTTGTAGACTCTCACTGCTAAGTCTGTCTGCTTTATGACTACCAAACCAGAAACATTTTTTCTCACTTTTTTGTTCCTATTTCTGCACAATGGCCCAAAATCTAAGATCATGCAGACTAGGCCTTCTCTCTTTAGACATCCCATTTCCCATGAGACTGTTACAGATTCCTTTACTGAGTCTGACTACTTTCTTGAATTATGACTCAGAAAACCTAATTTTCTCTACTTATTCCTCCTTCAAAAGCTGCGGATATCTTTAGCTTGCCTATTCTATTGTATTTCTTTGTTTGATTGATTTTTCTCTCCCATATTCTGATACAATCTACCACAAGTTTCTGAGTAATATTTAAATTATTTTATCTATAAGACTACAACCTCGAAAATGGAGCTATGTGTTTCTAGAGACAGTGGATTATAAAACAAATGAAAAAGCTTTTGCTTAAAGTGAGTTTCAGTTCTCTGTATTCATACTATTTATCAGAGAAATTGTTAATTTAGGCATCTTGAAAGGTATCTTTTGCAGGCCAAAAATAGACATCAGATTTCACCATTCAACAATTCAATCCCTGATATTATTTTAAAAATTCTTGAAAGTTTTCTACATGACCTACAATCTCTCCACCCCAACCCCCAATGATATAAGGCTAATTTTGGGCAGTACATAGAAGAAGGAATTCATAATCAAAATTCTCTTGTACCAATAATATTTTTTTTGTTTTTGTTCCTGACTTCATCAACTTCATTCCCCATTGATAAATTTCCTTTTTTCTCCTTTTGTAGTTTTAATGCAAGTGAAAATACCTCCATACCCTAGCTCCTGTTTTGCTAGTAAATTCAAGGATGACTCATTTACTATTGCTATAGTCTGAACTCGCTGTCCAAATTAGATGCACAATTACCTCTGCAATTCTTTTACCTGGCTGAAGAAGGGAAATTTTAGGTAGTAATGCTACCAACAACATCAATGTCTTGTACCATTATGTGTTAATATATTCCCTCTGGAGGGTAGAAATAAAATTTTTTCCAGCATCCTATGGGAAGGATGTTATTAAAGCTGTTGGGCAGGTGAGACTCATGTAGTCAGTCCTCTAACAGGTGAGAAAGATATTTCCACATTGTGATTTCAGAGACACAGTATTAAAATTTGTATATTTTGATGTTTCAAGACCCTGTGTGAGTGTATGATTAGAGTATTCTACTAGCCTTTGGAAAGGAATAATTGAATTTAATAGCCTGGTATACTTTTAAGGTTTACTGTTAAGATAAATAAGACATATTCTATTTGGAATAAAGCAATTCTCTAACATCAATGATTTCCTCATAAGAAACAGGTATGTGAAAGACCATCATTTTCATGTGGGAAGAAAAGGGTGCATTTAATATCTTCAAGTTTATGTTTGTTTCTTGAGAAGTTAAATTATAGAAACATTCCCAAATGTTTTCATGAAAAGTCACTATAAACAAGTAGAGAGAACAACAACTATTTATGTACACTAAAAACCTAGAATATATTATTCTGCAGTAAAATTTGTAGAGAAGTTAGATACAATAATGACCTTAAATAAATTCTAGCAAGTGCAAGCTTTAGTCATGAACGAGTGCAATAAGTAGGTAGACTACTGTACAATATAGTATATTATGAATATTTTTACATGTTTCTAAAATATTGCACATTTTTTGCCTTTAATGGGCACACACCCAAGAAATACTTTAAGAAGCTGACTTATTACTTTGCAGATAAAGTTCAGACAAACCAAAAAAGTGTGGACAGTTAATATCTATGTAATGAAGAAGAAAAAACACCGCTCTGGAAGGGGTGTTCCTGAAATCTCACTAAAGTAGCTAATTCTTCACTAATGCCAGGATTATCAATGCTAACCACATCACATTGTGCCTGTTTTCTGTCTAATAAGTTTCAGAAAGAATTACATAGTAATTCATTAAGAACTGAATGAACCAAATACAGAAAGTATACCTTAAATGTATTGGATTGTGTGAGTTTCTATTCCTCTGTCAATGCAGTGCTCCCAGTGATGATATAACATGAATCATGGGATTAAGTAACATAGTTCAAGAGACTTGAGGAGGGTATTCATGTAACTGTTTAAGTTCTTACAGCCTAAAGAAATTGGGGGCAGTCAGTCCTCCCAAAATATAATAACCTATGCATAGAAGTAAAATTAAGTCTGAGAACCTCTGAAAGACACAAAGCCAGTGTCACTGAATTTACATCAGATGATTCTTTAAGATAGCATTCTGGAGAAGCAGATTCTTCCCATTGCAGGCTCTTCAATGCAATGTAGACCCATGGAAGGAGTCGCCAGATACTGATTTCCACCCACCATGATTCTCTGCCTTTTCTGGTTTCCTGTTATTTCAGACCTTCTACATCACCACTAACTCTACATACTGTGTGTTTACTAGTATTTTTAACCAATGTGCCAATCTAAATTTGCTTCATCTTGTTTGAAAAGTTGAGGTAAGTGGCAGTTGTTTCTGGAAGTTATGCTGTGTTCTGGTGCTATTTGTCTTGAAGACATTGAGGTACATTTCAATGCCCAATGAGAACCTGACAACTTGAATTTTTTTACTACTTTTGGATCGGTATGGGGCATATAAGGATTACAGATATAAAAACCAAAGTATAAATAAAAACTAAGATAATTAACATAACCTAGACTAAAACAACAAATCCAAAACAAAAACAGAAATACTCGTAAAACAGTCAAAGGAGAATATGGATTTTTATGATTATCTTTGAATGCTTCTAAGATAAAGGATTCATATTTCCATTGTTAATGTTAAGACAGCCATTCTTATAGAAGTTAGCCTCTCTTTCTATGTTAAACTGTACAGAGCATGGTATCTTCCATTATGAGTCAATTAGGGAACTCACTAAGAATTTTAATGAATCTCACCTTAGTTTCTCCTTCAGTTTGGGCTTTTTTCTTGGCATTATAAATTATGAATGTAGTTGCTATCTACTGCACATGACAGATAAAATTTGTCAATACATTAATTTTCTGAGTGTCTTATAATCTGAATGACATTCATACTGTTAGATGAATATCAGTGCATTCAGAATATAATAGAGAATATTTCAATTGAAACATCAAGAACATTCTACATAGCAAAAGACACTGGTTTTAGATCTGAGAGCCATGAATACTGAAGATACAAAGATTTCCAAGTCTGTAATTGCACAAAGGAAGCTACATGAAAAGCACAGATTATTTTACCAATAATGCATAAAATTATGAAAAAGTATAAAACTGCTCACTTTAAAATAAACTATAAGTATAATCTTTCTTGCGAGAAATAGATTTTGCTTTAAATATTTCTTCACACAACATAAAAATTAATTTGTTTCTTACAAATGAATCATTTTACATTCTCACCTTCTCATCCACAGACTCATATAGCTATGCTGTTTAGAGAGCAGCAAAGTATCTTTTACTGGTCAAAAGGTAATAATTCCTTTCTTTGTACAGGAAGTTTCTTGATTGAACCATTAAGATAAAAGTAGCATGGATGGGAAAATGACCAAGGTAGGAAGAGAA
This sequence comes from Cricetulus griseus, assembly GCF_003668045.3. Lineage (NCBI taxonomy): Eukaryota > Metazoa > Chordata > Mammalia > Rodentia > Cricetidae > Cricetulus > Cricetulus griseus. Next base: position 87,969,293 of record NC_048599.1, read on the forward strand.
CATTGATTATATTAGTCATTAAATGTTTGATAAAGACACACAATTATTTTCACATTAATGAAATATGAATCTATGATTTTAATTTTTAAAAATATTTTCCTAAATGAGAAAGAAATAAACTACCCTGTAGTAGTTGGCAATGAAAACAAAAGCTATACAATCAATGAAATGTTTAAAATTTACGTAAGTCATGGCTCCCAAATATTTGCCCATGAAACAATAAGATAAGTAATAAAGGAAAATATACATTTCATCATACATTGATTGAGCTGCAAAATTAATCAGAACCATCTTAAAGTCAGTAATTTGTGTGTGAAGAGCACTGTGGAGAAAGTGTCACTCACATCATCTTTTGTGACACTAATATATATTGAAATTGAAGACAGAGTTGAAAAATATTTTAGTAATTCAGATGCAGAATATATTTATGAGAAAGAAATGCATTTTGTTTAAAATTATCTATCACATCATGTATTAAAACTAGTTCGTTTTCTTTTGCAGATGACACTTTTCATACTCTTTCCTTCCCATTCATGAATCATGCAGGTGAATATCAGTGAGACCAGTTTCCTTTTCCTTGGCTTGACACAGGATCCCGGGAGGAGGAACATAGTCATTGCCATTTTCCTGTTCTTTTATACAGGGACATTAGTGGGTAACTTGCTGATCTTCGCTACCATCAAGACAAGCCAGGCTCTTGGGAGTCCCATGTATTTCTTCCTGTCCTACTTGTCCTTGTCTGACACCTGCTTTTCTACAATTTTAGCTCCTAGAAAAATTGTGGATTTCCTGATGAAGGAGGCTGCTGTCTCATTCAGTGAGTGCATAATCCAAGTCTTTACATTTCATTTATTTGGCTCCCTGGAGATCTTCATCCTCATCCTCATGGTTGTTGATCGCTATGCGGCAATTTGTAAGCCTTTTCACTACATGACTATCATGAATCGTCGGGTCTGTGGGATGCTGGTGGCTACAGTCTGTGTAGGATCCTTTATGCATTCTTTATTTATGATATTTCTAGCCTTAACTTTACCCTTCTGTGGTCCCTATGTGACTGATCACTATTTCTGTAACTTGCAGCCACTGTTGAAACTTGCCTGTGCAGACACATATGTGATCAACCTTCTCCTGGTGGTCAATAGTGGGACCCTTTGCACAGTGAGTTTCCTCATGCTCATGATCTCCTATGTCATCATTCTGTATTCCTTGAGAAACCACAGTGCTGAAGCATGGAAAAAAGCCCCATTCCCTTGTGTCTTGTGTCTCCCACATCATAGTAGTAGTCTTGTTTTTTGTACCTTGCATATATATATATAATATATATATATATATATATATATATATATATATATTATCCTGGAACCACCTTCACTATGGACAAGATGATATTGGTGTTTTATACAATCTTTACACCCTTTCTCAACCCTCTGATTTACACACTGAAGAATGCAGAAGTGAAAATGAAAAATGCCATGAGGAATCTGTGGAGCAAAATAGTCTCAGGTGATATATAGGAAATCAAAAAGCATATTTATTTTAATAAAGAAAATCTTAGCTGTTAGGTATATGTTTCAAATATGACTATCCTGGGAATGGATCTTTGATTTGTTCTAGAGAATGTGCAAAATGGATGTATCCTAAAGTAAATATCAAGTTATTCTTTTGGGATATATGAACATTTATCTCAGTCATGTTATAGATATTGAACACTATTATTTCCATGTTCAGATCAAACATCTTATATTTAGAGCACTGGAATGTTTATCTTTTCTCAAATAAATTTCTTATTGATTTTTTCTTTCTGATTGTGATCTTGTTTCCTCATGATGCTTTCAATAATGTCTTCTTCAATAAAAGGAATGTAATGTATTCACAAATTTATAGAAGTTTTGTTTCAAGGTACACTGTGACTGTGCTGTGTGTGAAGTTATGTATGTGTAAAATTGTGTTTGTATGCATGTGTGTGATCATATTCCTCCTCTTCACATACTCCTTATTCTTAACACCTAACTAGGGAACATCTTTAACTAATTGCTATTGTGATTGATGCTATGGGTAGAATATATGTGTGAATGTACCTATCTTTCTATCTATCTGCCTATCATCTCTCTCTCTATCTATCTGTAATGATAAATTTATCTGCCTATAACTCTGTATCAATTATATATATATATATATAATATATATATATATATATATATATGCCAGGTAATTTTCCATTCAGTTTTGAGATTATGCTCTACAGGATTTCTGTGTATGTATGTATGTGTCTTTTGGTTTTTTTGTTGTTGTTGTTGTTTGTTTGTTTGTTTTTGGAGACAGGGTTTATCTGTATACCTTTGGAACCTATAGTGGTACTCGATCTAAAGACAAGGCTGGCCTCGAACTCATAGAGATCTGCCTGCCTCTGCCTCCCCAGTGCTGGGGTTAAAGGTGTGCACCACCAATGCCTGGCTGTATGTGTGTGTCTTTAAACATAGCCTGGAATAATATTATAAAAAGTAGAGAGAACCCACCCTTTGGCAGAGGCCCTCAAATTTAGGAAGATTCCTGATTGAGGCTTTACCAATATTATATTTCTAAAATAATAATTGGACACTTCTGAACTTTTGGGAAACATTTCATCTTGAAATATAAGCATCATAATCACCCTTTTCTAATGGAAAATTACTGTGATTATAGTGTATTATCCTTTGAATTTGAGTTAAATGTGTCTGTGCACCACCAAGTGACTGCAGAATCAAACCTTGGCTTTTTATAAGATCAATGAGTGTTTGTAACTGTTGAAATACCTGTCCAGCCGAGCCACCACTTGAATTTGAAATGTATCTTTTTTAGTATATACATATGCTTTTTTCATTTTTTATTAATTTATTTTTTACATTCCAATCCCACTTCTCCCTCCCTCCATTACTCTCATTCCCTCCACTCCCTTCCTGGTCCCATCTGCTCCTCAGAGATGGTAAGGCCTCCACTAGGAAGTCTACTAAGTCTGTCACATCATCTATTTGAGGCAGGTTCAAGGCACCTCTCTACCCTCCCCCTCCAGGCCCTTTGTCTATGCTGGCCAAAGTATCTCTCCATATAGAATGGGCTCCACTGAGGCCACTAGCAGTGGGTCCAAGATCTAACACTGATGCACAAATTGAAATGTATTTTATAGGACCATGTTTTGAATGTTCTGGATCAGGCTGCATTGCTTCATTGAAGACTTTAGAAACGGTGTTTTGAGGAACCTCTTAGAAGTTTGTTATTAGGTTAAGGACATTGAGTTTATAGCCATTCCTGGTTCCATTTCCAAAATTTCTAGCTCTGATACCATGTGAAAAATGCAGGCTCATGTTCCAGACACTAAATATAGAGATGCTTCTACTGTTACACCTTTCTGGCCATGTTGTACTGATGGCTCTCTGAAAATATGAGCTAAAATTAACCACTCCTTTTTAAACATGCTTCTGTCAATATTCTGTCACAATAATGGTAAAAAAATTGCTAAACATAATGTATACATGTTCCTAACCCAGATATAAATCTTTTTTTCTTTCATCTTTTTTATTGAAAAATCATTTTGTCTCTCTCTTTTATTTTTTCTTTTGCTTTCTGTACAGACTTCAATGGAATAACATTTCCAGGCTACTTGGTCCTCCACCCTCCTCTCTCCTCCCAAAGCTCTCTTTCAATCATATCAAACCTGCTGCAGCTGGGCCTTCACAAACCAGGAAGGAACAGTATGGATGGGGTCCAATGCCCATCTGCCGTTTCATGGCTTGGGGCCGCACACAGTGCAGGCTTTGTTCTATATCCCCAATCACTGGTATTGGGTTTTTTTTTTCCCCAACATTTTTTATTTGAATTAGAAACAGGATTGTTTTACAGGACAATCCCATTACCCTTCTCCCACCCGTCCTCCCCTACCCGCCCCCCCAACTAAAATCTTATCTGTCACATATCTTTTCTGCTCCACCTGGAGGGTGAGGCCTTCCAGAGGGTGTCATCAGAGTCTTTCCTATCCTTTGGGGTAGGGCCTAAGCACACCCAGTGTGTCTTGTCTCAGGGAGTATTCCTCTATATTGAATGGGCTCCCAAAGTCCACACATATGCTAGGGATAAATACTAGGCTTCTACAGGAGGTCCCATAGATTTCTGAGGTTTCCTCACAGAAACATGTTCCTTGGGTCTGGATCAATCCCATGCTGGTATTTCAGTATCAGACTGGGGAGCAAGAGTTCCTGGATGTTCAGGTCAGTTGTTTCTGTGGGTTTCACCAGCCTGGTCTGGACCTCTGTGCTCTTCACTGGTTCTTCTCTGCATCTGGGTTCCTGTTCAGTTTGGTGATTAGTTATGGGTGTCTGCTTCTACTTTCACCAGCTGCTGAATGAAGACATATAAGTCAGTCATCAATATCACAATCAGGGGAGGGCATTTAAGGTAGCTTGTTCTCCATTGCTGAGATAGTTAGCTGGTGTCATCTTTGTAGATCACCAGACATTTCCCAAGTGCCTGATTTCTCTGTAAACCAAAAATGTCTCCCTCTACTATGATATCTCCATTCTTGTTATCGTGTATTCTTCACCTGACTCATAATTTCTGCTCCCTCATGTCCTCGGCATCCCTCTTCTTCTCCTCTTCTCACTCTCCTCGCACCCTCCCCCCTCTTCCCCTGCTCCCAATTTGCTCAGCAGATCTTGAACCTCTCCCTTTCTCCAGGGGACCATGTATGTCTCTCTTAAGGACCTCCATGTTCATTAGATTCTTTGGCAGTGTGGATTGTAGGCTGGTAATCCTTACTTTATGTCTAAAATCCGCATATGAGTGAGTACATATCATGTTTGTCTTTTTGCAATTGGGTTACCTCACTCAGAATGGTTTCTTCTAGGTCCATCCATTTTCCTGCAAATTTCAAGATTCCATTGTTTTTTTTCCACTGAGTAGTACTCCATTGTGTAAATGTACCACAATTTCTCTATCCATTCTTTGGTTGAGGGGCATCTAGGCTGCTTCCAGTTTCTGGCTATTACAAATAGTGCTGCTATGAACATCGTTGAACATATGTCCTTGTTTCCTTGGGTATATGCCTAAGAGTGGAATTGCTGGACCTTGTGGTACACTCATTCCCATTTTTTGAGGAGTCGCCATACTGATTTCCAAAGTAGCTGTACAAGTTGGCACTCCGACCAGCAGTGGAGAAGTGTTCCCCTTTCTCAACATCCTCTCCAACATGAACTGTCATTGGTGTTTTTGATTTTGGCCATTCTGACAGGAGTAAGATGGTATCTCAGAGTTGTGTTGATTTGCATTTCCTTGATGGCTAAGGATGTTGAACACTTTCTTATGTGACTTTCAGCCATTTTAGATTCCTCTATTGAGAATTGTCTATTTAGTTCTGTACCCCACTTTTTAATTGGATTGTTTGGTGTTTTGGAGACTAGCTTCTTGAGTTCTTTGTATATTTTGGAGATCAGCCCTCTGGTCAGATGCGGGGTTGGTGAAGATCTTTTCCCATTCTGTGGGTGGTCGTTTTGTCTTACTGACAGTGTCCTTTGCTTTACAGAAGCCTCTCAGTTTCAGGAGGTCCCATTTATTTATTGCAGGTCTCAATGTCTGTGCTACTGGTGTAATTCAAGGAAGTGGTCTCAAATGCCAATTCGTTCAAGGGAATCTCCCAAATTCTCTTCTAGAAGATTCAGTGTGGCTGGATTTATGTTGAGATCTTTGATCCATTTGCACTTAAGTTTTGAGCATGGTGACAGGTATGGATCTATCTGCAATCATCTGCATGTCCAAATCCAGTTGTGCCAGCAACATTTGTTGAAGATGTTCTTTGTTCCATCGTATAAATTTGAATTCTTTGTCAAAAATCAGGTGTTCATAGGTGTGTGGGGTAATATCAGCATTTTCAATTCTATTCCATTGGTCTACCAGTCTATTTTTGTGCCAATACCAAGCTATTGTCAGGACTATAGCTCTGTAATAGAGCTTGAAGTCAGGGATGGTGATGCCTCCAGAAGTTACTTTATTTTACAGGGATGTTTTGGCTCTCCTGGGTCTTTTCTTTCTCCATATAAAGTTGAGAATTGTTCTTTTAAGGTCTGTGAAGAATTGTGTTGGGATTTTGATGGGGATTGCATTGAATCTGTAGATTGCTTTTGGCGAGAATGCCATTTTTACTATGTTGATCCTTCAAGATCATCGAGATCTTTCCATTTTCTGGTATCTTATTTAATTTCTTTCTTTAAAAACTCAAAATTTTTATGGTACAGGTCTTTCACATTTTTGGTTAATGTTAGCCCAAGGTATTTTATGTTGTTTGTGGCAATTGTAAAGTGTGATGTTTCTCTGATTTCTTTCTCCACCAATGTGTCATCCGTGTATAGTAGGGCTATGGATTTTTTTTGAGTTAATCTTGTATCCTGCCACTTTACTGAAGGTGTTTATCAGTTGTAGGAGTTCCATGGTGGAGTTTTTCGGGTCACTAATGTAGACTATCATATCGTCTGCAAATAGTGAGAGTTTGACTTCTTCCTTTCGGATTTGTATTCCCTTGATCTCCTTTTGTTGTCTTATTGCTCTAGCTAGGACTTCAAGGACAATATTGAAGAGGTATGGAGACAGTGGACAGCCTTGTCTTGTCCCTGATTTTAGAGGAATTGGATTGAATTTCTCTCCATTTAATTTGATGTTGGCTGTTGGCTTGCTGTATATTTCATTTATTATGTTGAGGTATGTCCCTGTTATCCCTGATTTCTCCAAGACCTTTATCATGAAGGGGTGTTGGATTTTGCCAAAGGCTTTTTCGAAATCTAGTGAGATGATCATGTGTTTTTTTTTTTTTTCCTCAGTCTGTTTATATGGTGGATTACATTGATGGATTTTCATATGTTGAACCATCCTTGCATCCCTGGGATGAAGCCTACTTGGTCATGGTGGATGATTTCTCTGATATGATCTTTAATTTGATTTGCTAGGATTTTATTGAGAATATTTGCATCAATGATCATGAGGGATATTGAGCTGTAGTTCTCTTTCTTAGTTGTGTCTTTGTGTGGCTTGGATATCAAGGTTATTGTAGCCTTGTAAAAAGAGTTTGGCAATGTCCCTTCTGCTTCTATTTTGTGGAACAATTTGAGGAGTATTAGTATTAGCACTTCTTTGAATTTCTTGTAGAATTCTGCAGTGAAGCTATCTGGCCCCGGGCTTTTTTTGGTTGGAAGACTTTCAATGACTGCTTCTATTTCCTTAGAGGTTATAGGTCTGTTTAAGTTGCTTATCTGTTCTTGATTCAATTTTGGTAAGTGATAACTGTCCAGAAAATTGTCCATTTCCTTTAAATTTTAAATTTTGTGGAGTACAGGTTTTCAAAGTATGACCTGAATATTCTCTGGATTTCTTTATTGTCCGTTGTTATGTCCCCCTTTTCATTTCTGATTTTGTTAAATTGCATGATCTCTCTCTGCCTTTTGGTTAATTTGGATAACGTTTTGTCTATCTTGTTGATTTTCTCGAAGAACCAACTCTTTGTTATATTGATTCTTTGAATTATTTTCTTTGTTTCGACTTTATAGATTTCTGCCCTCAGTTTGATTATTTCCTGGCATCTGCTCCTCCGGGGTGAATTTGCTTCCATTTTTTCTAGAGCTTTCAGCTGTGATTCAGTTCTCTGGTGTGGCTATTCTCTAGTTTCTTCATGTGAGCATTTAGAGCTATGAACTTTCCTCTTAGTACTGCTTTAAAAGTGTCCCATAAGTTTGGGTATGTTGTGTGAACATTTTCATTGAATTCTAGGAAGTCTTTAATTTCTTTTTTTATTTCTTCCTTGACCCAGGAAAGTTGCAATTGCATGTTGTTCAATTTCTATGAGTTGGTAGAATTTTTTGCACTTTGATTTGTTTTTGATTTCCATCTTTAAAGCATGGTGGTCTGAAAAAGACACAGGGGATTATTCCAATTTTTTTGTACCTGTTGAGGTTTGCTATATTGCTGAGACTATGGTTGATTTTTGAGAAGGTTCCATGGGATGCTGAAAAGAAGGTATATTCTTTTGTGTTTGGATAGAAAGTTCTATAAATGTCTGTTAATCCCAGTTGGGTCATAACTTCTGTTCGTTCCTTTGTCTCTTTGTTAAGTTTCTGTCTGGTGCTCCTGTCCAGTGGTGAGAGAGGGGTGTTGAATTCTCCCAATACAACTGTGTGAGGCCTTATTTGTGATTTGAGTTTTAATAATGTTTCTTTTATGAATGTTGGTGCCTTTGTATTTGGGCATAGATGTTTAGAATTGAGAGTTTTTCCTGATGGATTTTTCCTGTGATGAATATGAAGTAACCTTCATCTCTTTTTATTGATTTTAGTTTGAAGTTTATCTTGTTAGATACAAGGATAGCTTCCCAGCACATTTTTGGGGTCCATTTGATTGGAGTATTTTCTCACAACCATTTACTCTGAGGTAATGTCTGTTTTTGAATTTGAGGAATGTTTCTTGTATGCAGCAGAAGGATGGATTCTGTCTTCATATCCAATCTGTTAGCCTATGTCTTTTTATAGGTGAGTTAAGACCATTAATACTGAGGGAAATTAAGGTCCATTGAGTGGTTATTCTTGTTTATTTTTGGTTTGTTGTTTTTATTGGTATTGTATGTGGATTTACCCTGCCTTTTATTTTGTGTTTTTGTAGAGTGGGATTATCTATTGCCTATGTTTATGCTAGTGTAGTTAATTTCCTTAGTTTGGAGTTTTCCTTCCAGTACTTTCTGTAGCTGGATTAGTGGTTACATATTGTTTAAATCTGGTTTTGTCATGGAATAACTTGTTTTCTCCATTTATAGTGATTGAAAGCTTTGCTGGGTGTAGTAGTCTGGGCTGGCATCCATGTTCTCTCAGAGTTGGTAGAATATCTATCCAGGTCCTTCTAGCTTTCAGAGTTTCCATGGAGAAGTCTGGTGTAATTCTTATAGGTTTGCCTTTATATGTTACTTGGCCTTTTTCCTTTGCTGCTCTTAATATTTTTTCTTTATTCTGTACGTTTGGTGTTTTAATTATTATGTGATGAGGGGACTTTCTTTTGTAGTCCACTCTATTTGGCATTCTGTAGGCTTCTTGTACTTTCATTGGCATGTCTTTCTTTAGGTTGGGAAAGTTTTCATCTATGAATTTGTTGAATATGTTTTCTGTACCTTTGAGTTGGGTTTCTTCAACTTCGTCAATACTTATTAGCTTTAGGTTTGGTCTTTTCACGGTGTCCCAAATTTCCTGGATATTTTGTGTTACGGATTTGTTAGATTTCAGATTTTCTTTGCTTGACGAGTTTATTCCTCTAGTTTGTCTTCAGCGTCTGAGATTCTGTCTTCCATCTCTTGTATTCTATTGGTTATGCTTGCATCTGTGGTTCCTGATTGTTTACTCAGCTTTTCCACTTCCAGCATTCCCTCAGTTTGTGTTTTCTTTATTGTCTCTAATTCAGTTTTCAGGTCCTAATTGTTTCCTTCAGCTGTCTAATTGTATTTTTTTGGCTTTTTTGACTTTACTTGATTTCTTGATTCTTTTGGTTTGTCTTTTCTTCCATTTCTCTGAAGGATTTTCTGATTTCCTCTCTTAAGTTCTCTATCATCTGCATGAAGTTGTTTTTAAGGTTGCTCTCTTCTGCTTCTTCTGTGTTGGGATGTTCATGTCTTGCTGGTGTGGAGTCCCTAGACTCTGGTGGTGTCATTGGTTTTCTTGTTGTTGGATGTGTTCTTATATTGTGGTCTTCCCATCTCTTGTTCCAGTGGGTACAGTTGGTGTCACTTCCTTTCCTGGTGTGTATGGTCCGGTGTTATCTTCAGGTGTGTGCAATTGACTTTGATACTCTGATGGGTTTCAAATTGGGTGCAGGCAGGTCTGAGGTACTGGCTCTCCAGGTGGGTGAGAGCAGCACTGGCCCAAAGATGTCAGCAGACTCTGGGTTGCTTGATCCTCAGGGGTTGAGTCATCCTGCCGAAGATCCCTGGGCAGGGTTTGCCAGGGTGGGCAGATGGAAGTTGGACCCACGTCAGGGGCTGAAGAAGCTCACCTCTGCACTCTCTGCACTCTGTGGGGGCCAGAATGCCCCAGCGATCTCAGAAGAGTCAAGATCCCAGGGCCCTCACGGACCAATTCGGTGTTGGGTGTTTTATAGACAGAGTTTTTATGCCAAGAGCCAAGTGTTTCTTATCTCTCTCTCTGGCAAACAAAACTAGCCAGATATAAACCTTTTTCAGAGTAGAATTTAATAATGCCAAGACTGAGAGGAGAGTGACCAGCTTCCCATCTGGATCAAACAGCCTCTCTGCCCTGGGTCCTGGTGCAAGACCCTAGGCCCTTCCCTGATCAACCTCAGCCACACAAGCAGGTCAGTAGGAAAAACTCCTGCAGGCAGGCTACCTCCACACCCCCACCATCGACACCCCCCACTCTGCCCCAAACCCACCCTTCTCCTGAAACCTCAGTGGCTCCCCTGGGACACAGACATGTAGTTATATATTATTTTTGACTTATTAAAGCTTGCCTGAGGATTTAGAAAGCAAAACTAGCCTCAAGATAAAGAGATCAGGCTGTAGCGGTATATACTTTTAATCCCAGGACTCAGGAGAAAGGCAGATGGATCTCTGAGTCCAAGACCACCCTGGGCTACTGGATAGTGAATCAGAGCTCATGCTTTTAATCCCAGTATTTGAAAGATATAAAAGGTAGAGGCATTCAGTCTGAGAGTTAGTCTCTAGCCATGGTGAGAAGATTGTAGCAGTCTGAGTGAATCTGAGCATCAGTGAAGTCAGGAGCAGTTTGCGGATCTGTTTGAGCAAGAGTAGTATTTTTTGGCTGTAACTTTTTAAAACAGTCTTCAGCTGCCACCAAAACTTGGGAGGCTTTTAGCATTTTCTTTCAGTCCTTCTCCTCAGAATGACACTCTCAGTTCAGGGCAACAAGCTAATTCTCGGTTTCAGATGCACTATGCCCCAAAGTTCACTGACATTGTCAGCAGATTTGGTAAGTTTATTTGGAATCCTTAAAGGAAGGGATTAGTTTAAAAAAAGAGAGTTTTTTTCCACACACTAAAAAATGGAAAGAACTATTAAGATAGAGAAAATTAGGTCTACATATGATCACATAATGGACGTTTTAAAAATGCAACAAACAAATGAAGGAATAATCAACTTAGCTGGGATTTGCATACAGTTAATTATCAATTTGATAATCTTTGTTGTTGTTTTGATGACTCTTGGTTTATCTCTTAAAAAGTTGCTTGTAGTGAGTGCTAGGATAGAGGTCTAGGAAAAACTTATTAAAGTAGATTATAGAGATATTCTAACCCAGAATGAGAAATTTAAATAGGGAAACAAATTCAGCATTGCATTCTAAGGTTAAAAATGAACACTCTAAGGTCTTAAGAGAACCTCCTTTAATTTATCCAGTAACCTTACAGGGAGTGACAAATGAAGGAGATTCTATAAGAGCCTATATCCCCTCCCTTCTGGATTATGAAGGTGTGGCAATGGCAGGCATTGGACAAAAGGATATCAACCAGATATTTTCAAAGTAATTGTTTGCCTTCAGGATATTATTTGAGGGGAGACCCTTGACAGCCCCTATGCCAAATTCATTTTAGTTGTTCCCTGCAACTATGGAGCAAACCCCTTCCCAAAGCAAATAAAAACTGTAATGCCTATTGTAAGAAAACATACTGCTCTGGATGATAGAAGAGCTTCAGAAGAGAAAACAAAAGAAATTCAGGAGAAACCATAAATCAAATTGATAAAGATTAGAGTAGGAACCTTCCCAAAGTTAGGGTTGGGGAAGAGGTTTTTTGTTTTTGTTGTTGTTGTTGTTGTTTTCAGAAAAATTAAAATATCCTTCTTGAAGAATTTAACACCTTTGAGCAAATATGCATCCAAAGAAGAAGAGAGAGCTACCTGGAAAAAATTACCAAGAAAAAAAATAATCTGACCTAATGTAATCTTAGAAGTCTCCAAAATGAAGTTTGAATTTAAGCTTGGGAGACAGAGGCAGGCATATCTCAATGAATTTGAGACTAGCCTTGTCTACAAAGTGAGTTTTAGGACAGCTAGGGTTGTTAACATGGAGAAATTCTGTCTTGAAAAACAAAAAAAAAAAAAAAGAAGAAGAAAGAAAAAGAAGATGGGACCCACAGATAACAATTTCACCAGGACTGTGATAACACCAGTAAGCAGAACAATGACAACTAAGATCAACTTTGGACAACAAATTACTCAGAACAATTTTGAGGTGGTGAGCAGAGATCATCTAACCTTACAGACAATGCTCAAAACAAATTTGAGGTGGCTAGCTTAAATGATCAAGCCTCTCAGACTACTGTAACCAGGACTTGAGACAAGCCCTATACCTTCCAATTATTTGTAGACTGGACAAAATTACAAAGGAGAGGGCCTAGGCCCTGGTCCAAATGACTTGACAGATTTTTGACCATCCCTTATGGAAGGCCTTACCCTCCCTGGGGAGTGCAAGGGGGTGGGAGGGAGAGGGAACTGAGATTAATACATAAAATAAGATTGTTTCTAAGTTAATAGATTTTTTTAAAATAAAAGGAAAAAATAACATGCAGCATCTCCTCCTCGGTAAGAATAAACTAGAAATTTTTCCAATAGATTTAAGAAATGAATAATTTTCCCACATAAAAAAATAATACACCTTGAGAGTTAACCCAAATTTTTCTTTTCAGGATCCTGTAAAGATGCTATCACACCCAGACAGCACACCCACATTCCCAAGAGGTGGGGTGGGTGGTTTTTGATAACTCATTGGGTTATGAATATTTGTCATTGACATTTTTTGGTTATGGTCAGGAAGAAAGTTGAACAGAGGGGATTAGATTCAAGATTTTTTTTTGAAAGAAAAAGGAATACAGATATGATAGGATTAAAAGGATAGATTATTGAATATACTCTAAAAAGAAACAAGGGAGGATATAAATATAAGATGATAAGGTTATTATTGAAGCTACATTTAAAAAGCAACTACCAGTTTTAAATAGTTTACATTGGATTGGACTATGGTATATTGTATACAAATATTGTATATTGATACAAATTTGAGTTTAAAATATTAAAACATACTATACATGCATTTCTAATTTTGTTCAAGGTGTGGTACCTATAGAGCTCATTTATTACTGTAACGCAAATTTCTAGTCCTTGAAAGTTATTTCCAACTCTATAAAATAAAGAGGAAATGGAGGTTAGTAAATAGACAAATACACACAAATTATAGTCATATTAGGTAATGTCTTCAAGGTCAAACAAAGATGTATTTTTGGTTGATGGGTCATCTTCAAACACTTTAGAGATCTATAAAATTTGGCATTAAAATATTTTAATAACATAGATTTTTTTATGGCAATGAGATATGTCTGCACCTTACAGCACCAATAAATAATCCTACACCAGCAAATCCTAAAGAAAGGAAACACACACACTACCAACACCAAAAAATAGGAGGAATCAGGAACCAATGATTCCTTAATATCAATGGACTCAACTCACCAATAAAAGGACACAGGCTAACAGAATATATAGGAAAAGAGAATCCATCCTTCTGCTGCATACAAAAACCCACTTCAAATTCAAAGATAGACATTTCCTCAGAGGAAAGTGTTGGGGAAAGACTTTCCAAGCAAATGGAATTAAGAGGCAAGCTGGTGCAGCTTACCTAATACTAACAAAATAGTCTTTATGTGACAAGTAATCAAGAGAGATGATGAGGACATTTCAAATTATTCACAGGAAAAATCCAACAAGTATGCGTTTCCTAATTATGCTATATTCCATTCATTTTACACTTGAAATCAAGTTCATAAATGAAGGCTTAAAATCTCATTTCAAAAGTCTACATGAGTACACAAGTGTGTCCCTGTGCTGTTGTTTGTTTTCTTTTCTTTTACAAATATGCAGCATAGAAAGTCTCCAAAGTAGTGTGAGACTCAGAGATAAAGAAATGACAACTCCTGCTAGGTGGTGGTTGCACAGACCTTGAATCCCATCACTTGAGAGGCAGAGGATGGCAGATTTCTGTGAGTGTCAGGTCAGCCTAGACTACAAAGCTACACAGAGAAACACTCTCTCAAAAAACAAAACAAAAAAAGAAAAGAAATGACAGTTCCTTATATATAGTTGTTAATTTTTACTGAACATGGAGCATAAAAAAATAAGAATTTTTTTATGTATATTTTAAGCTGTGTCAATATCTTCCTCACAGAAACCTGCCCTATCCTTACATAGTAAATAAGACCCTTGTGGCAAAATAACCACATACATATACGTATGTATACACACAATGATTATGGTGATGGATATCCTAATATATTTACATTCAATATTCACTTTTCATACTGTATGCAGTTGAACCATATATAAATATGAAATAAAAATCATTTTGTCAATATTACAATAAATATGGACAAGAAAAACTAATGAGGTGGAACTAACTTAATCTGGAGTATAGGATATTATCACATTGAGGATATTAATAGGCATTTCATTTATATCCCCTTAGACTTTCAGTGAACTAGGAAGGATCTATGGGTTTGTTTTGCCTCATAGCTGATGAACTAGGGCCTAGACAGTGAGTAGGATCTCCTCGGATATACAAACATGATATTTCTGATGTCCATCATCTGTACCACAATCTATTCTAAAAGAAAATAATGGCTTGAAAGGTATTCAAGTATTTCTATAGTCTTTTAAAAAGACACCACATTTAAAGGTCAGGAAGCCATTTGCCAAAAGGATCTTCAGGGTGACACAGATTTTAGCAAGATTTTTTTTTTTGTTTCTAAAATAGGGAAGGAAAAAGTGTTGGGAATTAAGAAACATAACAAGAAGGATAAAATATAATGTAAAGGAAGGAAGAATATATAGTCAAGTTACAGATTTTATTTACATGGAGAGAAAGAAACCTCTGCAAGGATTATCTGATTTAGCAAAGTGAAGGTGAACAGATGTCTAATGGAATCACTCTATTAGGCTGCCCATGAATTTTTTATGTAGCCAATATTGACTCTGAAATCCCAATCCTTTTCCTGAACCTCTACCCACCCTCTGGGCCCACATGCAGACACCTCTTCAGTGCTAATTTTTTCAGGCTTTTCTAGTAAATATATTGTTTATTTTTATACATTTAATCATAAGAGTGCAAAAATGTTATTCTTAGACAATACAGGCTTTCCCAGCAGCAACACTTAACTTGATTGTCACCATAATTAAAACATATGTATAGGTAGAAACAGAAGTTGGATAATTAGACTTTAGTAAAATACAATGAAACTATTGCAAAGACATATTTATACCCAACATTTACTCTAAAATAAATCTCAGTATGTGGATCCCAGTGAATGGAAATTTTATATCATAAATCTATGTCCAGAATGAGAATGCGAAGAGTGGAATGGTATAAATGAAATGAGAGCTCTTCCAGAGCACTCAATCCATGATTATAATTGTTGGAATAAAAGAAAATGACTAATAAGAAAGAAAACATTACTTATCAAAACCAAATGATTAAAATTAATCTTTTGCCTTCTAAATATGTTTTTTCTTATGTTCTTTGCCAGTTGTACAACAGTTTCAATGTTTGAAGCTTAATATTCTCCTTATTTTCTAAAATCTGTTAAGAAGACATTAGCAGGGATGAGATCCTTACCATGTGTATGACCATTTTGTCTGGGGCCAGGAAAGATCATTAAGAAATATCTTGAGGTAAAAACCTCCAGTTCAGCTCCGGCCTACAATTGTATTGCAGATTTGAGCTAATAGACTAATGAATGACATAGCCTCAGTAGAGAATGTCCCCTAGTTTGTATCTCTACAAAACTAAGCATTTGAGTAGGCCGGCACCTGGGAAGATGGTGAGGTGTGTAAGTAACAAGAGAGGACACAGAGAGTTAGGATCTAGCTGGCAGAGGAGGAGTTACTGCAGGAGCCAGAAATGGCCTAATGGCCTTGGAAGCAGGATTAGAAAAGAGCCAGGAAGTTCCCAAATAAAGAAGAGACTCTAGTTTTGCAGCAATGAACTGAGAGCTCTCTGAAGATGACAGATGCCCGTGTTTGGTCTTTATAACCATTGGGTTACTAGCAGTCTCCACGTGCATGCTCCCCCAATCAGGCCAAACCTCATGGCTACCGTGGCTTCGGGCTGAGACATGCAGGGCCACAACATCATTTATTAATGTAATATATACCCACTGAGAGCTCAGTAGAACAATACCACTTTTTTTTTCATTTTTTGAGACAGGGTTTCTCTTTGTAGCCCTGGTTGACCTGAGACTTTTTCTGTATAATAAGGTGGTCTGGAAATCACAGAGATCCCCCTGCTTCACAGTGCTGGCATAAAGGCATCTACCGCCATCACTCAGCTTACATACCACAGTTCAAAGCCTTAGAAACAGACTTATGTATCTTTTTGGCATGCTTTCATATTAAAATTAAATAGTTAAGTAGCAAGAAGAGAGAGGAATATTTTTATATGAGCATTATTATAACTGAGTAATAGAATTTCTTTTTAATTCACATTCCCAAAATAATTTGGTCATAAAAGATTACAGTATGATCATGATTATCATACCTCTCTTCCTTGTAACACAGTGTCCCATCATTTCTCTCCTGAATCCTATGAAGATGAGGTTATTGTTTCACTAACCCATGGCATTAGTCAAGGCTGAAGAAATTGATGTTTGCCAACTTAAAAAATAATTCTGCTACTTTCTAGTAGTCTCCCAGGAAACCTTTCTAGTCCACAGCTTCCTCATTGCATTCTTCACTTCTGCATTTCTCAGAGTGTAAATCAGAGGGTTCAGCATGGGAGTGATAATGGTGTAAAATACAGCCACCATCTTATCCTCTGAGAAGGTAGTGTCAGGCCGCATATACATGAAAGTACAGGGACCGAAAAAGATGATGACCACAGCAATGTGAGAACCACAAGTGGAGAGAGCTTTGCGCCTCCCTTCTGCTGACTGTTTTCTCAGAGACACCAGGATAACTGTATATGAGATTAGTAAGATAACAAAACTGCCCAGTGCAATGGTACCACTGTTGGCTGTCACAACAACACCAACAATGTAGGTGTCTGTGCAGGCAAGTTTCAGCACAGGGTGTACATCACAGAAGTAGTGATCAATCTCATTGGGTCCACAAAACGGGAGCTGTACCACCAGAGCCACTTGGATAATGGAGTGTAAGAACCCACCCACCCATGTTCCCAGCAACATCTTGTTGCATCTCTCTCGGTCCATGATAGTCATGTAGTGGAGGGGCTTACAGATGGCCACATATCGATCATAGGCCATGACAGTAAGGATGAAAATCTCAGTGCAACCAAAGAAATGAACCCCAAAGAGTTGCAACATGCACCCCACATAAGAGATGGTTTTTTTCTTCACTAATAGGTCAACAATCATCTTAGGTGCTGTGACTGAGGAGTAGCAAATGTCCACAAATGATAGAAAGTTGAGGAAGAAATACATGGGGGACTTGAAAAGATTGCCAACACAAACTGTGAGCATGATGAGAAGGTTGCCCAATACTATGACCATATAAAAAAAGGAAAACAACACAAAGCATACTTCTTCAACTTCTGGGTTCTGTGAAAGCCCCCAGAAAATGAACTCAGTGACATTGTTTACTCCTTCTATGGAATATGTTCTTGAGGCCATGCTCACATAGGACATTAAATTACCTGAAGGAGAAGTGAAAAAGACTCACATTCATTTCTATTTTATAACAAATGAAAAATAATGGTGACTGGAGTTGGAAGGTGAGAACTGACATCTTCCATACTCAGGCTTCAGTTTGAATGTATCTGCTCTGATCAGTTTGCCGCAGTGTTATATCCCTGAGCTCCTTTCCATTCAGATGACATGTGAAGTCCAAAGAAACAAGGCTGCTTCTTGCAGTATTGCATGACACCTGAAAACTCACTCCTTTGTATTGTAAAATTTGTACATCGTTTCCTAAATATACTTGGATCTTATTTTGTATATGATTTCTATTGAATTTTAAACAGACTACTTTCTGAAGTACCAGAATGTTTGCTGCATTTCTTTATACAGAAATGATAATGTTTGCTCAGATTTGCCCTGCTTCATACTGCCCTGCCTGACTGTCCTATCTGCTCAGAAATCACAAGTAGCATAGCTGCAATGACTTCTGCAATCAATCCTCCCTTCCCCTGAAAACTGGATCATCTTGAAATGAAATTATGGCCTGTCATCAGGCTTCATATGTTCAAAATCATGTGGCTGTACAGAAAGAAACTTAAGTTAGACATATTTGATTCTGAATGCACAATAAGTCCGATGAATCATTTAACTTTATGAGACCTCCATTACTTCATTTTTATAATATAAAGTATTAAGTCATAAATACTTGTCCTAAAATTTTACTTCTACAATGAAATTAAATCACTCCATAAGCATAGAATCACCACAGAATCCCAAAGAAGAGGTAAACATAAGGAAATATTCATCAATATTGTAATAATTATTGATAATAGAAGAATCTGCTGTAGATGAATCCAGCTCTGCCTGCTCGATCAAGGTAGAAGAATAAAAGCCCCAGTTAATTTCTTCATCAGGAAATGGGTGTACCCCAGAATTTCTCCTCAGTTTCCTTGATGTGATATTTAAATTCCTACATGAAACATAGAGGAAAACAACATCAAATACAAAAGAGGAAGATTTGCCATTTTAACATCAGCTTTTCTTCATGCATTCTCATATTTCCTGCTTCATGTTAGCTACATGATATCACTCCATGTGGATGATTTTGAATTCAATATGTATGGGAGAGATTATCATTCAATTGGGATGGGATTATTCTAAGGATAGGAACGAAGTTTATTTCAATAGAAGTGTCCTTAACAATAGAATCACAGGCATTCTAATGGGCATCAATGATATGGAAAAGCACATGTGGATAAATTTGGATTAATAGGTCTTTCAATAGGTTCCCTCAAATCAATGCATGGGGATAAGTGATCCCTGTGGTGGTGAACTATCCTTTGGGGAACGCATCTTTCAAGGTCCACTGTGCTTAATTCTTTCAGCCACAGAATTGTGCAATTTCAGTTGTCTTTTGCAGAAAGAACGGTGCAATCATGAGCTTCTGAAAAGCCATGAGTGCTGAGTATCTTCAGGTTTAGTCCTAGAGTTGTATAAATGTCCCTATGTATCTATCTTCTTTTGTGTGTTACAGATAAATGGGGGAAATGGACAAGAGAACAGCAGAAGTCTAATTACATTTGGAATCAAGCTTAATTCCTAAGGTTTTGTTAACTGCTCTTCTTTGGCATCCTACTGACTTTAAAAATACAAATTATTCACCAACATTGAGCTCCTATCAGAGAAGTTTAGCGTAATTGTTACAGTGTTTCCTGATTTGTTTATCTAGAACAGATACACACATAAAAGTGGTAATGCCCCTATACTGTCTAAAGCACAGAGTGCTAGTGGAAACATTCTTTCTCTAGGACAATGTGTAACTGAAAGCTTCCTCCTACTTTTTTCAGCACTTCAGACTTGGTGTTCTCTCCAATGACTAGCATTTTCTTATTCCACTTTATGACTCACTGTCTCTAAGTCAGCATACATACAGATATATCATTCTCTTACCATTGCCTTTATAAACATACACTCCCTTTTCTCAAAAAATATGAAAAACAGGGCATTTTAATTTTCTTATATATTCAAAAAATTGACAACCCACCCCTTCCACAAATATTGTTTTCTTAGTTTGAAAAGAAGGGACAAATCTTGTTCACATTTTCCAAATGGGCTTAAACTCAAAAATTTTTAAAATCTTCTCCTTAGATAGTGTAGTAATCTAAGTAATTACAATAATTAATACCAGAGAATCCTTGGTCTCTTCCACACAGGGGGGGCAGAACTCAATCTTCCTTATTCCAGGTCTTCTCATTTACTGAAATAAGCCTGGTCATTGTGCCTTTGCTAATAAATTATCCTTTTCCACTTCTTATGTAGTCTGGTTAAGGAGAGGAAGAAAACCAGTAATGACCTTAGGGAGAATGTATTCCCAGAGTCTTCCTTCATGGTCAAAAGAAAATTACAGATCTAAAATGATCTTTAAACTCTAGTGTCTGTTGAATTTAAAATTAAATAACTATTTTATATGTAGAAGTTCATTGAATCTCAGGTCAAAACCATAAGCCAAAAAAATTTAGCAAACAAAAAGAATACTTTCAGTGTAATTTATTATTTTAATTAATATGCATTTACACCTATGCTAAATAACATGCTTATTTTATTACCCAATTCATTCCATTGTTTAGGTTTGAATTTCTCTATTTCTAACAAACTAAAAAAAAAAGATATAAAGAACAATAATTGGAGAAATAGTCACTCTTAAAGTACTTGACCAAACATAGTACTATACACTTTTAATCCTAGCACTCGGGAAGCATAGGCATAGGGTTCTCTATGAGTTGAAGTCCAGCCTGGTCTACACAAATAGTTCCAGGCCAGCTACAGATGGTGAGAACCTGACTCTGATTTAAAAAACAAACAAAAAAGGAAGATTGGAGATAGGAGATAGATTTGGAGGTAAGTTGACATTCAACAAACCAATTCACTGGAAAACTTATGGGTAAATGTACCTGTAGACAGCTGAGCATTCAACCTCCATTAAAAAGTTAGTGACTGAAATAAAAAAGAAAATAATTTTCTCTTTGGTTCTTTTGCAAAATATCCATTTCGCATGGGTGACTAGAAAAGAGACTTATTTTCTGGAATAAAAAAGGATATGATATTATGTGTCCATTGTATTCATGGAGCATAATGTTTTGGGAATTTACGATGCAATTACATTATTGGGGACTTATTCTTTTTAGTGTGAAGAGGTATTCTACTCTGTAGTCATCCCCTTGAGGATATTTGTATATTTGTATTACAAGCTTATGGCTATTATAACCAATACTTCTGTGAACACTTTTGTGTAGTTAATGCACCCATAACTTTTCAATTCTCTTGCATAGGAACCTAGAACTGCAACCTAAATAAAAATAGAATCATGTCATTTGCAGCAACATGATAGAAGCTAGTTATCATTGTAATAAATAAGCCAGACACAGAAGGAAAATGTTACATTTTTCATATTTTTTCTCTAATGGAGCCTATCTATCTATCATATATATATATATATATATATATATATATATATATATATATATAAAAATACATATATACATACATACATATATATAATATATATATTATATATATATATATATATATAATATATATATTACTATCGATGAAAAACATGGACCATAGTAGGAGATAAGACTCTAAAGGGTCTTAGGAAGAAGACCAAAATGTCACATATTGTATTCAGATACTGACTATATATCTATCTGTGCATAAACAGAAACATGTGTTTGAATATCTGTGTATGTGTGAATAGACAAAAAAGGGAGGCATGGCAGAGGGGCTGGAGAAAAGATAATCCAGGAATTAATACAATGAAGGTAAAATATTATATAATTAATTGCATACATACATGTGTGGACATACGAATTTCTTAATGAAGACTGCTATTTAATTATTTGATTATTCAATTATTCAATTATTTAATTATTTACTTATTTAAGTTTAATAATTAAATAATTAAATATTAATTAAATTTAATTAATAATTAAATATGTATGGGGCGGGAGGCTGGGGGTGGTGGGTGGGTGTAGAGTAGGCAGGCGATAGCAGGAGAGTGAAGGTCAGTTTCCAACTTGTAGGAGCAGACTCTCTGACCACTTTGGTCTCAGGAATCATAGTTTTTAAGGCTTGGGAGTAGGAGCCATAACATCAGCCCTTAAGCCCACTCTTTTATATAAAAGTTAAAAGTCTTTATTAATTAGTTAACTCTGCATCCTGCTGCAGTTTGCCCTCCCTCCTCTTCTCCCAGTTTATCCCTTCACCCCCTCTGGTCCCACCCCTGGACCTTGTCCTTCAATTTTTAGAAAAGTGTCAGGCTGCCTATGGACATAGACAAAAGAGGCCTTATCAAGTTATACTAAGACTTTTCAGTTCTTGCTGGTGTGGAGTCCCTAGATTCTGGAGGTGTCATATTGGTCTATCTGTTGCTGAGTGTGTTCTTATTCTGTTTTTGTAGCATCTCTTCTTCCATTGGGTGCAGTTGGGGTCTCTCCCTCTCTTCTAGTCTCCTCAAGCAAAGGGTGCATGACAGAGGGAGAACCAAGAGTGAAGTGTGTCCAGAATCAGGGTGGGCCTTCCAATTGGGGCATGTCCATTCTTGTCCAGGGGGAGGCTCAGGAAGAAGGGAGCAGGGAGTGATGGGTGAAGTTGGGGGTAGAGCAGCACTCAGACTCACCTCCAGTGATGGACCTTAAAAATTATCTTATGAAGATGATAGAGACCTGTAGGGAGTCACCCTAGCCCCACCCAATAGTCCTGGGGCAGGTACCAGGTGGACCCGGGGACTCGCCCATAAGGGCGTGGTGAAGGAAAGCCGGGATGACGTAAGGGAGCTTCTTAAGGGGCTGCACGTGGGGACGCGGGCCTCCTTTTGTTCTGGCCGCGCTGGCTGGGTTCTTAACCTAGCTCTGGCCTGTGCTTCACCCGGATGTCCTCTGAAATAAAGAGACCTTAATCCAATATCTGGCGCCCAACAATAAACGAACCTGAAGAGCCAACGAGCACCCAGATAATCCAGTGAGTTTCACCCGCGTGTGTGGGGCATATCCCCCTCCCCCCCCTCCCCGCCTTTCCCCGGGCCCGGTGCACTGCTCGTGGCTTACACCGCCGGGACTCCTGACTCCCGCCGCGGGGTCCTCGGATTTCTTCTCTTCCCATGGGTGCCGTTGCAGGCCGCGGCTCAGACGCAAACAGCAGCGCCTGCACATAACCGCTGCCGCCGGGACTTCTGACTCCCGCGGCGGTATTTCCAGCGCCCCATCCACCTGCCGGACTCCTCCGCTTCCTGCAGAGCGCCTGTGCACGCCGCGGCTCAGCGGCGGAACAATAAGGCTGTTGCTTAATCGCGCCACTGGGACTTCTGACCCGCCGCGTGAGAGCTGCCCGCCTGCCCGCAGGAGACCCGGCCTGGCTTTGTCTGGCCCTCCGGCTACCTGGGAGAATTCTCCCGGTCACTCACTTTAGATAGCTATGTGTGTGCGCTTAGGGCTTGAATGAGCAGCCCCTGCGGGCACAGGGAGGGTTTTCAGCTTTCATTCACAGGGAAAGCACCCCTCTGTTCCCGCTTGCCTGTCTATACCTGCTGCCTCCGTCTGCGGCCAGACCCTGGCAGGGTAAGTCTTTCAACTCTAGCCGTGGGCACAGCCACCTGCCTGACGCAAATACCCACAGGTAAGTTCTAAAAAGTTCCTTAGTGGCTAAAGCAGAATTCTGTGAGTCAGATCCTACTCTAGATAGACATGTTGCGCCACCTGCTGGCCGGCAAGTGGTTACTACAACCGGAAATGAAATTACCAATAAATATGGCTACATTTCCTTTACAGCTAGACACGTATAACATCTCTTATGCTTACATGCATTCACTGCTGGAGGAGCAGGCTGACTTACAAAATATGGGCTTACATGTTTTGTTAGCTGTGACTTTCTTGATTCACGTGTCGTTGTTCCTCAAGAACAGAAGGAAGGTTGATATCTCTACCCACTTGCAGGACATACAAGCCTTACGTAGCCAAGCTCTAAATGAATCAAAACTTACCTATTCATCGATTCTTGAGCTGTTAGAACAAAAACTGGACGATGGGCTCCGTTCAATGTTCTATAAGATACAGACAGATCTATCTACTACTCAAGCTGAAATGCAGCATATTTATAACAACATAAAAATAGACAGATGCTCCATCGAGTCTTTAAAAGCCGATCGGGCAAAGGACCGTGATGAGATTCAGGAACTTATTCAGCACATTTATAACAACATAAAAATAGACAGATGCTCCATCTTAGAGTCTTTACAAGCCGATCGGGCAAAGGATCGTGATGAGACTCAGGAACTTATTCAGACCTTACAAATTAAACAGGTTAAAGACCATGAGGGACTGACATCTAGTTTGGGAATGCTGCAAGCTAAACAGACTAAAGACCATGAGGAACTGACATCTAGTTTGGGAATAATGCAAGCTAAACAGACTAAAGACCATGAGGAACTGACATCTAGTTTGGGAATAATGCAAGCTAAACAGACTAAAGACCATGAGGAACTGACATCTAGTTTGGGAATAATGCAAGCTAAACAGACTAAAGACCATGAGGAACTGAAATCTAGTTTAAGTATACTACAAACAAAACAGGCTACAGACCATGATGCCTTAATGGCTAAGCAGGCAGCAGACTGTGAATCGTTAGAGATGGCATGCAGCCGCTTAGAAACTCAGCTAGGCTCTCTCTCCTATTCCTTTGTCACTAAGGTACAAGAGACCCAGAATAGGCTTCAACAATCAGATAATGCCACTAAGTCAATAGCTGGGAAATGTGAGAGGGACTATAATGAACTTAGAACTGAGCTTCAAAGATTACAGGAGGAGTTACAGACCAGGGTTGTCAAACTGGAAATGTCCACCGAGTTAATGGCAGAGACTAATCGCAACCTTGATTCTAAATTTCAATCTCTGGATGGCTATTTCCAGGCCACCCAAATGCTAGCTAGGGATGAACGTATTACTCGTCTAGAAAATCTTACAGGAGAATTGTCGAAGCAAATCGAGGATTCCGCATCATGCCTTGAATCCTTCATGGTGGATGAGATTAAAGCCTCGAGTGAGGAAATTCTGACCCGGCTGACATATCTTGAACAAGAAGACACTGACTCACTCCGATCCGAGATGCACAATTCGAGAAGGTATTTCAATCACCCTAAAGTGGTTACATACACACCTTTAGTATACCAGGCCATGGTGGTGGACAAGCAACCATCTAAAAAACACTCCCAGGGGCAGACAGCATATACATGGCAACCAACCCAATTAAAGGATCTTAGGCATATTAAGGAATCGGTTGTCTCGTATGGTCTTCATAGCCCATATGTAAAACAGCTGTTGCATTCTTGGGCCACTTTTAACAGGGTGACGCCCGCAGATTGGGTGGGTTTGGCATCAGCTGTCCTCGATAATTCCTGCTTAATTGAATGGGGAGCATTGTTCAGGGAAGAAGCTGGAATCTTAGAACGGCAAGCCGCCAGGGACGGAGTTGATGCACCTCTCCAAAAAATCCTAGGAGAAGGCATTTATTCTGACCCACAGATTCAGGCTGAATATGACGACAATACGCTGTCCCTATGCAGAAGAGCAGCACTAAATGCATGGGACAAGGTTCGTGAATCAGGAGAACAGCTAGAAGCTTTTACAAAAATAGAACAGGGACAAACAGAACCATTTAAAGACTTCTTAGACAGATTGACCAGAGCTGTAGACAAACAGGTAACAGATCCAACAATAAGACATCCAATTGTGTATAGTTTAGCTTATCACAGTGCAAACCCAATGTGCAAAAGAATACTTTTGCCTCTAAAGATCAGATCAGCTCCACTAGAAGAATGGGTTTTGCATACTGCCCATATTGACTGTAACATACAAGATACTGGAATCTGGGCAGAAGAAGCTGTCCCAAGAGGTTTCAACAAACAAAAGGAGATTAGAAAAGATAGTAACAGAAGGACTTGGGAAGGAAGAGCACCTTACAGGAGCTCACACAGGTACCGTGAGGCCAGTGCTCATTGCCACCTTGACCCAGAGCCTCGCATAGGAAGAGCACACTCCGGAAGTCCATGGAGGCGTCAGGAGAATAGATGTTTCAGCTGTGGTAAAATAGGACATACAAGGAAAAATTGTAGACAGAGAAATTCACGCGACAGGTCGTTGCCCTCTGGATTATGTAGGAGATGTGGTAAGGGCAAACACTGGACTAATGAATGCAGATCAACTAGGGATTTTCAGGGGAAATTATTGGCGCCAGAAAACTCGGAAAGGGGCCTCGAGCAGGCCCCTGCCCCGAGAACAGTTCGATCAGTAATAGTGGAACAGTAATAGTGGAAGACAATCTCTCACAGGATGAATAGATAATTCCTTGCCTATGGTGGAAAATGATACTGCTCTAGAGGGTAGTTTAAATAGTGATGAAGAATCACATGTGACTGGTGAAAATGACAAACGCGTATTTTGGCAAGCTTCTATTAATGATAAAAGGCCTCAGTTACAAATTAAAATTCACAATAAAGTTATGTCTGGTTTGGTGGACACTGGAGCTGATGTGACTATTATCACTCAGAAATGTTGGCCTAAGAATTGGCCACTTAAAGAGGCCAATGTACAATTTTTAGGAATTGGAACTCTATCTAGAGTTCGACGGAGTGTTAACTCGATGGTTTGTATTGGACCGGAAGGACAAAAAGGAATATTGAAACCTTACGTAGCAGATATTGCTATAAATTTATGGGGTCGTGATTTATTACAACAGTGGAATACTCAAATTAACATCCCTCCAGTGTCAGATATGAATTCTAGACAACTGAGGGATAGTAGAAAAGATCGGGTAAGATGCCATGGAAAATGGTTACCAACTATCCGGGCTGTACAGACATTAAATACAAATGACAGGCCTTCAGAGGAACCAAAGGCCCTGCCATTAAAATGGCTTACAGACGAACCGGTCTGGATAGGGCAATGGCCTTTGACCTCTGAAAAGCTAGAGGCTCTAGAAAAGTTAGTACAGGAACAGCTAGAGGCTGGTCACATAGAGCAATCTACCAGCCCTTGGAATTCTCCTGTATTTGTCATCAAGAAGAAGTCAGGTAACTGGAGAATGCTGACAGACCTGAGAGCCATAAATAAGGTAATTCAGCCTATGGGCGCTCTACAGCCTGGAATGCCATTGCCTTCCTTAATACCTAAAGGATGGCCGATCATAGTAATTGACCTTAAAGACTGCTTTTTCACTATACCATTACAAGAAAGTGATAGAGAAAAGTTTGCATTTACGGTGCCAACTCTTAATAACTCACAACCAGTTCGGAGATACCAATGGAAGGTTTTACCTCAGGGGATGCTAAATAGCCCTACCTTGTGTCAACAATTTGTACAACAACCTTTGGAAATAATTCGTAAACAATTTCCACAATCTCTTGTTTATCATTATATGGATGATATTCTTTTAGCAGATTCTAGTGAGGAAACTTTAGAACGTATGTTTACTATGGTGAAGGAGGTTCTGCCTAGATGGGGTTTACAAATTGCCCCAGAAAAGATACAAAGAGGAGATTCTATTAACTATTTAGGATATAAGATAGACTTACAAAGAATCAGACCTCAAAAGGTACAAATTAGAAGGGACCGTTATCAAACTCTTAACAGTCTTCAGAAGCTACTGGGAGAAATATCTCAATTACAGACAATTATTGGTGTGGAAGGACATGACTTAAAGCATTTAAAAATGGCACTAAAAGGTGATAAGGACTTAAACAGTCCACGAATATTATCGGCTGAAGCAGAAAAAGAGCTACAATGGGTAGAAAACAGAATATTGGAAGCGCATGTAGATCGGATAAACCTTGATCTAGACTGTATTCTGGTCATCTTGCCATCCAGAGAATACCCTTCTGGGATTCTGATGCAGAGGGAAGACACTATATTGGAATGGATATTCTTGCCACATAAGCAGAACAAAAAGTTAAAGACGTATATAGAAAAGATTTCTGATTTGATTTTAAAGGGCAAATTAAGACTTCGTCAGTTGACTGGGAAAGACCCAGCAGAGATTATAGTACCCTTAACTAATGATGAGATTTCCTCCTTATGGAAGGATAATGAATATTGGCAAATAGCTCTCACCGACTTTTTGGGAACAATTAGTAACAACTATCCCAAAACCGACAGAATTAAATTCATAAAAAAGACAGTTTGGATTCTTCCACGCATTGTAAGACAAACTCCCATTTCTGGAGTTCTTACCTTCTACACTGATGCTAACAAAACAGGTAATGCTGGTTATAAAGCAGGTGAGGTAAGTAAAATAGTTCAAAGTCCATACACATCTGTACAGAAAGCAGAATTATATGCAATTCTTATGGTGCTCATGGATTTTACAGAACCTCTTAATATAGTTACTGATTCCCAATATGCAGAAAGAGTCGTCTTGCACATAGAGACTGCAGAATTTGTCCCTGATAACACTGAACTAACCTCGTTGTTCTTGCAGTTACAGGAAACAATCAGAAACAGAAGTAACCCACTGTACATTACGCATATCAGATCCCATACGGGTCTGCCAGGCCCACTGGCACAAGGCAATGATGAGATCGATCGTTTATTGATTGGCACTGTGCTAGAAGCCTCGGAATTTCATAAAAAGCATCATGTAAATAGCAAGGGTTTAAAGAAGGGCTTCTCCATCACTTGGCAACAAGCCAAGGAGATAGTGAGAAACTGTCCTACTTGTTCCTTTTATAACCAAACTCCACTGCCAGCAGGATGTAATCCTAAAGGCCTTCGGAGGAATGAGATCTGGCAAATGGATGTTTTTCACTTTACAGAATTTGGAAATTTGAAATATGTGCATCATACCATTGACACATTCTCAGGTTTCCAATGGGCTACTGCTCTCAACTCTGAAAAGGCTGATTCCATTATTACACACCTACTGGAGGTGATGGCAGTTATGGGCATACCGGCGCAGATAAAAACTGACAATGCTCCAGCATATGTCTCCACAAAAATGGAACAGTTTTTCAAATATTATAACATTAAGCATGTCACAGATATATCACACAACCCTACAGGACAAGCAGTCGTCGAAAGGTCTAACAGGACACTTAAGGAGATGCTCCATAGGCAAGCTGGTAAGTCGAAACCCCCCAAACATAGATTGCATAATGCCTTATTAACGCTAAACTTTCTTAATGCCAATGACAGTGGGCAGACAGCTGCGGAAAGACACTGGACTACGGAAAAAACAGCTGAACTGAACCAACCAGTGTATTACAAAGATGTGCTGACCTCGGTATGGAAACCTGGACATGTATTACGTTGGGGTAGGGGTTTTGCATTTGTCTCCACAGGAGAAGAAAATCTTTGGATACCATCAAAATTGATCAAGATTCGAGTTGAGGGAGACAACCCCCTCGACAAGGATGACTGACAGGTATTTTCTGAGGAACCCCCCTCTATAAGTCAAAGGACATTACATGTATGGATACTCAAGGAAAGAACGTAGCTATAACCATCGAACAAAAGGAATGTGCTATACGGTAAAAATTTACAGCTGTCTCTCGAATGACTCTATGTCTATTCATTTCCTAGTCCCTATTCAACTAAATCGAGACTGGATTTAGAGTTGGGTTTGGCTTTCCTACTCTAAAATCCAAGCATGTTATTTAACAACATTTAAAAGTTTCTGTGTTATATCAAGAAGCCAATTGCTATAATACAGAATAAATAAAGAATAAGAGGACTATCTTTGTTTTTTCTTGGCTTTCCTTTTACACCCTCTCATAATCGTTGTTAGTCAAGGTTCGTCAAGGTACCTTTCCCGGTACACATACATAAACAAGTGAACATTTCTCTGATGACACTTATGTTTGAGTCCCATACAGCCATCAAGACCCAGCCTGACATCAATCCCTACATGCTCCGGAAAAGGAATTGGACTACACCTTCCCGACTACACTGGATTCAACTCACTCCGTTTCGACTGACACTCCAACCAGAACCTCGAGTAACGACTTCAATCAAGTTGAGGATTTCAATGTAGATCTTCAATCAAACAAATCATCTAACATGGACTAGACATAACTCATTAGAGACTTTCCCTGTACTGGCATTTTTTTCCACAGGGCCCCCACATGACCATCTTCGTCCCTTTTCAGCAGGAAGTAACCTAGAAGATGCTACGCCCCCGTTCCCCATTATTGTGTATTAGGGTAGTGTAAGCCTAGTTAAGAATGACCTTCTTATTGTTTAGAGTTGGGATTGGAAGAAGGTGTTCAAGTTAGACACTTTTTCCACATGACTTTAAGACTTAGCTAGAATAGACATAGGATGTATCATAGCAGATTATTGTATATTCTTGTATTCCACCCTTATGATTGTTAGTTTTGGATATTTTACACTATTAAGTTTTAATCCTCTCTTAGACTAAAAGGGGAATTGTAGGGAGTCACCCTAGCCCTGCCCAATAGTCCTGGGGCAGGTACCAGGTGGACCCGGGGACTCGCCCATAAGGGCGTGGTGAAGGAAAGCCGGGATGACGTAAGGGAGCTTCTTAAGGGGCTGCACGTGGGGACGCGGGCCCCCTTTTGTTCTGGCCGCGCTGGCTGGGTTCTTAACCTAGCTCTGGCCTGTGCTTCACCCGGATGTCCTCTGAAATAAAAAGACCTTAATCCAATAGAGACCACTAAAGAGGAAACAACAAAATCCCTTAAGGAAAAAAAGTAAAAAATTAAATGAAATGGATGAAAAGACAAACTAAATAATTCAAGAAATAAACAAATCTCTTAAGGAATCTAAAGAAAGCCAAGAAAAAACAACCAAAGAAGCAAAGGAAGCACTCGAAACAGTTCAAGAAAAGAAAGATGAAATACAAACAATAATGAAAACATAGAATGAAGCGATGATGGAAATAGAAAGGCTAGATAAATGATCAGGAACTAAAGATGTCAGCATAACCAATAGAATTCAAGAGAATGGAAGAGAAAATCTCAGTTGTTGAAGACTCTCTAGAGGATATACAGGCATCAACCAAGGAAAACTCAAGTCCAACTAATCCTTAACACAAAATATCCAGGAAATATGGGACACCATGAAAAGACCAAATCTAAGAATAATAGGTGTAGAAGAAGGTGAAGAAATCCAACTCAAAGGTACAGAAAACATACAACAAAATCATAGAAGAAAACTTTCCTAACATGAAGAAAGATATGCCAATGAAAGTACAAAAAGCCTACAGAACACCAAATAGAGTGGACCACAAAAGAAAATCTCCCACATCGCATAATGATTAAAATATCTAACATATAGAATAAATAAAGAATATTAAGAACAGCAAAGGAAAAAGGCCAAGTAACATATAAAGGCAAACCTATTCAAATTATACCAGGCTTCTCCATGGAAACTCTGAAAGCCAGAAGGACCTCGATAGATATTCTACCAACTCTAAGAGAACAGGGATGCCCTCCCAAACTACTATACCCAGCAAAATGTTCAATCACTATAAATGGAGAAAACAAGACAGTCCACTACAAAATGAGATCTAAACAATGCATATCCACTAATCCAGCCCCACAGAAAGTATTAGAAGGGAAACTCCAACCTAAGGAAATTAACTACACTCACAAAAAAATAGCCAATTGATAAGCCCACTTTACCAAAACCCAAAATAAAACGAAGGGTAAATCCACATACACTACCACTACCAATAACAAATCAAAAGCAAACAAGAATATGAACTCAATCGTCCTTAATGTCCCTCAACACTAATGGTCTTAACTCACCTATAAAAAGGCACAGGGTATGGATTTTGGGAGCCCATTCAACATAGAGGGACAGAGGCAAGACATATGAGGGAGGGCCTAGGCCCCATCCTAAAGGATATGATAGACTCTGGTGACAACCCCCAGTGAAGGCCTCACCATCATTAGGGAGCAGAAAGGGTGTGTGATAAAGAGGCTTTTAGTTGGGGAAGGGGTGGGAGTGATGGAGGGGAGGGAGGGTAACTGGGATTGACAGGTAAAACAATCTTGCTTTTAATTCAAATAAAAAAATCTGAAAAGAAAAAAAAGACACAGGCTAACAGAGTGGATAGAAAGACAGAATCCAACATTCTGCTGCACACAAGAAACACACCTCAAATTCAAAGACAGATATTACCTCAGAGTAAAGGGTTGGGATAAGATACTACAATCAAATGGACCCAAGAAACAAGCTGGGGTAGCTATCCTAGGATCTAACAAAGTAGACTTCAACCTAAAATCAATCATTAAAAGTGATGAAGAAGGTCGTTTCATATTCATCACAGGCAAAAGACATCAGGAAGAAATCTCAATTCTAAACATCTATGTCACAAATACAAAGGCACCAACATTCTTAAAAGAAACATTATTAAAACTCAAATCACAAATAAGACCTTACACAGTTATAGAGGGAGACTTCAACAACCCACTCTCACCACTGGACAGGAACACTGAAAGACCCCTGCCCCTGAGCTCTCTTAAGTTTGCCTCCTCCTCCGGTCGGTGGCTGGCGGGGCGCGTGGCGGATGCTTCCCCTTCTGCACTTCCCGATCACCACCTCCACCGGCCTTTACTTCCCCGCCGCCGCCAGCCCCGCCGGGCCCAGGGCGCGAGCCGGGACCAGCCAGCAGCCCATGAGCGGCTTAGCTCTCTCTCTCTTTCTCTCGCACACTCGGTGACACTCCCGTACGTGCGTGCACTCACATGCCCGGCCGCCGACTCCCCCCAAGCCGGTTCACCCCGGCGGGGCTCGCGCCCCTGGCATGCCCGCCTGGCACCGCGCCCCGGGGTTGGGGCCGAGCGAGGAGCCCGCAAGGCGGCGAGAGGGCGCCCTTCCCCCCCCCTGCGCCCCCGCTTGATGGGGAACGCTCCGTCCCAAGGTCAGCCATCTGGACGCGGAGGGAGGAACTGCCGAGTCTGTTGTACCCAAGATGAGATAGAGCCAAGGCCGCTTCGCCTAATTATCAGACCTTGAGAAAATGCTCTGTACCTCATTAAATTGTCCAATAGAATCCCTGTAACTATGCTTTTCGCTTCTGCACTGTGCTTTTTGCTATATAAGGACCTCTCTCCCTTGGTTCGGCGCGCTTGGCCCCACAGAAGTCGCCCTGAGTACTCGTGTATCCAATAAAACCTCTTGCGGTTTGCATCCAAGTCCGTGGTCTCGCTGATTCCTGGGTTCGGGTCTCCTTCTGCGAAAGTACCTCTTCTGAGGTCTTTCAACACCACACAGAAAATTAACAAAGAAACAAAGGAACTAACAAAAGTTATGACCCAATTGGGATTAACAGACATATATAGAACTTTCTATCCAAACACAAAAGAATATACCTTCTTTTCAGCATCACATGGAACCCTCTCAAAAATCGACCACATGCTCGGCAACATAGCAATCCTCAACAGGTACAAAAATATTGGAAAAAACCCTGTGTCTTATCAGACCACCATTCCTTAAAGATAGAATTCAAAAACAGCACAAATTGCAGAAAACCTCATGGAAATTGAACAACATGCAATTGCAGCATTCCTGGGTCAAGGAAGAAATTAAAAAAAGAAGTTAAAGACTTCCTAGAATTCCAGGAAAATGAAGACACAACTTACCCAAACTTATGGGACATTTGAAAGCAGCACTAAGGGGAAAGTTCATAGCTGAAAGAGCTCACATGAAGAAACTAGAGAATAGATATGTTACGATAAATCTTTCTGCCAAAAGCCGCCTGAGCCCCACCACCACATGTGAGCTTTACTTCAGCCGCCCACCTGAGTTAGAGCCCAAATGAATACACAGAAACTTGTATTAGGTTCAAAGCTGCTTGGCCAATGACTAGGATTTCTCATCTGTTAGCTCAGTCTCAATTATCATAAATCTATATATTTTATAAGACATCTTATCGGACACCTTATTGGCATCCCTCCTTGCCAGTGGCTCACATGGCTCCACTGGAGGAGCAGGGGGAAAAAGCAGATACTTCCTATTTCTCCTTGGATAAATATGAGTCTCCTTGCTTTGTCACTTCCTGCCTGGATCACCACTTCTCTATTACATTTCCCAGAATCCTCTTTGACTCCTAGTCCTGCCTAACTTGCTGCCATTGGCCAAACAGTATTTTATTCAACAATCAATAAGATGAACATACACAGAAGTACTTCCCCCATCATCTCCTCTTTGCTGTCTAAATAAAAGGAAGGGTAACTTATCTTTTATAATAACTAAAGAAAACTATAACCATAACTATCTGTCTTCAACTCTATCAAAGACCACAGAAGGATAATATATAAACTCTAGAATTGACAGAGACATCTTGCTACCTGGACAGTCACCCAAAGTTCCTCTGTAATGTAGGGGCATCCATCGTTAACCTATAGGCCACAGTGTGTCTAGCACACTTCTCCATTCCAACAGGAACCCTTCAGTACTGTCTTGTTTTGTAAGTTCAGCAGTCATTTTCTTATGGGTCCTGCATGTCCAGTTTATACAGCAAAAAACAGTCCAGGCAAGAGCAGTTTCTTGCCCAAATGGTTAATCATGCCATGTTGAAAGGGAACTCCATAATGAGTTTCTTCGATGCCCATCCTCCTTTCTGATGTAATTGGTGTGCCAGGAGCAGTTGTGTCTCACTGCCAAGAAAAATCCTAAACCATTTAAAGGCCATATTTCTGTAGGTCTTTGAAAGGTTTGAAGGATACCTACACATCTTAAATACATCTCTGTATATCTAGAAAACCTAACTAACCTAATTATAAATTCTGACTATTATAGGTAAAAGATCTGTATAAACATAATACCTAAACAAGAGGAGACATATACATATCACAAAATTGACCTTAAGGTTGTATCAATAAATGAAAATCTATACCAATGCAAAGTATTCATTCCTATATCCTATTCCCCTTTTTTCTTTCTTTAAAAAGAGATTGACTATGCTCATTATCATTGATAACCAACCATATTTAAATGAAAACAAACATTTATAAACAATACTTGGGAATTTGGGTGTCGTTCTTTCTAAACTGCTTCCTGCTGATTGGGGGCAATGTTCATACCATTGGAATCATGATTAAACATAGAAACCTGGCCAAGTCCTAGCTTTAGTCATCTGTAAGGCTGTATAATCTCAGCTTTAGGGGGTCTTGCTTGATCAAACCATATTAGTCTGCAAGGAATTCACAGCTTTTTATTTCCTGTGGAAACATAAGAAAAAACTTTTATTCCAAGTAGCCTGTCCTTAGACTTAAATTTTGAAGTCAAAGCATTTTTAAAATGTATAAGTTGGATTAATTTAGCAGCATTTATAATCAAATGTATTTTAGTAGCTGTAAGTCTTTCCTCGGCAATTAAAGAATTTAAAGACAACAATATGGCATATAGTATCCAGATTCTCTGTGTATTTTCCATCTTTATGTGGCTTTTTTACTATTCTACTTTTACTTCCTTTTGTTTCTTTTTTTCTGAGACAGGGTTTCTCTGTGAAAATCCACCTGCCTCTGCTTCCTTCAGCAAATCCTACCGGTGTGTGGGTGTGTGCCATCATAACTGGCTACTCTATTTCCTCCTGTTACTTTTTCTCTCACAACCTTAAATATATTTTTAAATGCATTGTAAACCTTTAGAGGTTTTTCTCTATCTGGATCTGTCTTTACTGTAAATCTTTACCTTTTTCTGGCCACCAGTCTTTTAACTGTTAAACAACAACGCCAAAATTAAAGTGGTGGCTTTCTTAGCTGCTGTCTTTGGTTTTTTTCCTGCTTTTGCTGAGTCAGGTAATCTCTCTTAAATCAGCCACTCAAGTCTCTGCTTGTCTCTAGCAAAAAAGAGGCCACCCAAGAAAACGCTGCTAATAAGAAGTCATGCTTGTCTCTGATCTTTTGCTGCTAAAATCCTTTTTTAAGCTTTTGTAAAGTTTACATGAAAGTTCCTAACACTACCTCCAGCTGCCTGGGTTCTGCCGCTGTTTGACTAGTCTCGAGAAGGAAGGAAGGAGGCTTGAGGCAGTGAGAGCTCAGAATCCTAACCCTAGAAACCTCAAGGCCTGCAGGCCATCTCTGGGGTGCGGAGTCCAAACCCCAAGAGCTCTGGGACATCGTGAACATATGGGAGCTGCTCTGATGCCCCTCAGCTGGCAGGCTGTGGCAGAAGGTTTCCCTCTTTCTCTGGAAACCTTGGGGCATGGGGTCATCCCACTCCTGACACCATTCTGTTATGATAAATCTTTCTGCCAAAAGCCACCTGAGCCCCACCACCACATATGAGCTTTACTCCAGCCACCTGCCTGAGTTAGGGCCCAAATGAATACCCAGAAACTTGTATTAGGTTCAAAGTTACTTGGCCAATGACTAGGATTTCTCATCTGTTAGCTCAGTCTCAATTATCATAAATCTATATATTTTATAAGACATCTTATCGGATGCCTTATTGGCATCCCTCCTTGCCAGTGGCTCACATGGCTCCACTGGAGGAGCAGGGGAAAAAGAGGATACTTCCTGTTTCTCCTTGGATAAACATGAGTCTCCTTACTATGTCACTTCCTACCTGGATCACCACTTCTCTACTACATTTCCCAGAATCCTCTTTGACTCCTAGTCCTGCCTAACTTGCTGCCATTGGCCAAACAGTGTTTTATTCAACAATCAATAAGATAAACATACACAGAAGTACTTTCTCCATCAGAGTCACACCAGAGAGTTGACATCATAGCTGAAAACTCTTGAACAAATGGGATCAAATTCACCCAGGAGGAGTAGACTCTGGGAAATAATCAAAATGAAGGCAGAAATCAATAAAGTCAAAAGAAGGAAAACAATTCAAAGAATCAATGTAACAAAGAGTTGGTTCTTTGAGAAAACCAACAAGATAGACAAACCTTTACCCAAACTAACCAAAAGGCAGAGAGAGAAAATGCAAATTAACAAAATCAGTAATGAAAAGGCGGACATAACAACAAAAACTAAGGAAATTCAGAGAATCTTAAATTCATATTTGAAAACCTATACTTCACAAAATTAGAAAAATTAAAGGAAATTTTCTGGACAGATACTACTTACCAAAATTGAATCAAGAAGAGATAAGCAACTTAAACAGATCCATAACCTCTAAGGAAATAGATGCAGTCATCAAAAGTCTCCCAACCAAAATAGAGGCCAGGGTCAGATGGCTGAATTCTACCAGAAATTCAAAGAAGAGCAGATACCAATACTACTCAAATAGTTCCACACAATAGAACCAGAAGGTGCATTGCCAAATTCTTTTTTCCATTCTTTTTTTTATTTGAATTAGAAAGAAGATTGTTTTACATGGCACTCCCAGTTTGCACTTCCTCCCCTCCTCTCCTACCACCTCCCCCTACTAAAACCCTACCTATCACATATCTTTTCTGCTACCCAGGGAGGGTAAGGCCTTCCAAAGGGGGTCATGAGAGTCTATCATATCCTAGGCCCACCCCCATGTGTCTTGACTCAAGGAGTATCCCTCTATGTGATTGAGCTCCGAAGTTCCACACCTATGCTAGGGATAAGTACTCAACTACTACATGAGGACCCATGGATTTCCAAGGTCTACTAACTGACACCCACATTCCTGGGTTCGGGATCAGTCCCATGCTGGTATACTAGCTATCAGTCTGGGGACCAAGGTCCCCGTTGTTCAGGTCAGCCGTTTCTATGGGTTTCACCAGCCTGCTCTGGACCCCTTTGCTCATCACTTGTTTGTCTCTGCAACTGGATTCCAGTTCAGTTCAGTGATTAGCTGTGGGTGTCTGCTTCTACTTCCACAAGCTGCTGGATGAAGGCTAATAGATGGCATGTAAGAGTCATGAATATCATTATCAGGGGAAGACATTTAAGGTAGCCTCTCCTCTGTTGCTTAGATTGTTAGTTGGTGTCATCTTTGTAAATCTTCAGACATTTCTCTTTAAACTTATAGTGTCTCCCTCAATCACATTATTTCTTATCTTGCTCTCTTCTTTTCTTCTCCCAAATCATCCTCCCAGCCACATCTTGTCTTCCTCACCCCTCCTCTTCTCCCCTTCTTATTCTCCTAGTCCCTGCTCCTCCCCCATGCTCTCAATTTGCTCAGGAGATCTTGTCCCTTTCCCATTCTCCAGGGGAACTTGTATGTCTCTCTTAGGGTCCTCCTTGTTTACTAGCTTCTCTGGCAGTGTGGATTGTAGGCTGGTAATCTTTGCTATATGTCTAAAATCACATATGAGTACATATCCTGCTTTTCATTTTGTGATTGGGTTACCTCGCTCAGGATGGTTTCTTCCAGTTCCATCCATTTTCCTGCAAATTTCAACACACCATTGTTTTTTTCTGCTGAGTAGTACTCCATTGTTTAAATGTACCCCAACTTCTCTGTCTATTCTTCAGTTGAGGGGCATCTAGCTTGTTCCAGGTTCTGGCTATTACAAATAGTGTTGCTATGAACATTGTTGAACAGATGTCCATATTATATGAATGTGTTTCTTTTGGGTATATACCTAAGAGTGAGATTGCTGGATCTTGTGGTATACTGATTCCCATTTTCCTGAGGAGTCACCATACTGATTTCCAAAGTGGCTGTATAATTTGACAAACTCTTTGCATGAAGGTACAATTACCTTGGTACACTATCAACACAAAGATACAACTAAGAAAGAGAACAACAGACCAATATCCCACATGAACATAGATGCAAAAATACTCAATACAGCACTGGAAAACAGAATCCAAGAACATAACCGAAAAATCATCCACCATGATCAAGTAGGCTTCATCCCTGGGATGCAGTGTTGGTACATCATTTGAAAATCTATCAATGTAATCCACCATATAAACCAACTGAAGAAGAAAAACCACATGATCATCTTGCTAGATGCTGAAAAAGCCTTTGACAAAATCCAACACCCCTTCATGATAAAGGTCCTGAAGAAATCAGGAATAACAGGAACATACCTAAACTTGATAGACACAATATACAGCAAACCAACAGCCAACATGAAACTAAATGGAGAGAAACTCAAAGTGATTCCTCTAAAATTAGGAACAAGACAAGGCTTTTTCCATATCTCTTCAATATTTGGCTTGAAGTTCTAGCTAGAGCAATAAGACAACAAAAGGAGATCAAGGGGATACAAATTGGAAAGGAAGAAGTCAAGCTTTCACTATTTGCAGATCACATTACAGTGTACATAAGTTAACCAGGGAACTCTTACAGCCGATAAACACCTTCATCAATGTGGCAGGATACAAGATTAACTCAAAAAATTCAATAGCCCTACTATATACAGATGATAAATGCACTGAGAAAGAAGTCAGAGTAACATCTCCATTTACAATAGCAACTAACAACATAAATTATCTTGGGGTAACACTAACCAAAAAAGTGAAAGACCTGTCCAGTAAGAACTTTGAATCTTTAAAGAAATAAATTAAAGATTATACCAGAAAATGGAAAGATCTCCCATGCTCTTGGATGGGTAAGATCAACAGAGTAAAAATGGCAATCTTGCCAAAAGCAATCTACAGATTCAATGCAATTCCCATCAAAATCCCAAAAGAATTCTGCACAGACTGTGAAAGAATAGCACTCAAATTCATATGGAAAAACTAAAGAGCCAGGATAGCCAAAACAACCCTGTACAATAAAGGAACTTCTGGAGGCATCACCATCCCTGACTTCAAGCTCTATTATAGAGCCATAGTCCTGAAAACACATGGTATTGTCACAAAAATAGACAGGTTGACCAATGGAATCAAATTGAAAACCCCTATATTAACCCACACACCTATGAACACATGATTTTTGACAAAAAAGTTAAAGCTATACAATGGAATAAAGAAAGCATCTTCAACAAATGGTGTTGGCATAACTGGATTTGGACATGTAGAAGACTGCAGTTGGATACATATCTATTGCCCTGCACAAATCTTAAATCCCAATGGATCAAAGACTTCAACATAAATTCAGCCACACTGAACCTCCTACAAGAGAAGGTAGGTGGCACCCTTAAAAAATTGGTACAGGAGACCGCTTACTGAACATAACACCAGTAGCACAGACATTGAGATCAACAATTAATAAATGGGACCTCCTGAAACTGAGAAGCTTCTGTAAAGCAAAGGACAGATTCAACAAGACAAAATGCCAGCCCCCAGAATGGGAAACGATATTCACCAACCACACACCTGACACAGGGCTGATCACCAAAATATACAATGAACTCAAGAAGCTAGCCACTGAAACACCAATCAATGCAATTAAAAAGTGGAGTGCAGAACTAAATAGAGAATTCTCAACAGAGGAATCTAAAATGGCTGAAAGACAAATGAAAAAGTGTTCAACATCCTTAGCCATCATAGAAATGCAGCTCAAAACCACTCTGAGTTACCATCTTACTTCTGTCAAAATGGCTAAAATCAATAACACCAATGACAATCTATGCTGGAGAGTATGTGGAGAAAGAAGAACACTCCTCCATTGCTGGTGGGAGTGCAAACTTGTACAACCAATTTGGAAATCAGTATGGCTGTTTCTCAGGAAAATGGGAATCAGTTTACCTCAAGACCCAGCAATTCCTCTCTTGCGCATATACCTAAAGAATGCACATTCATACAATAAGGACATATGTTCAACTATGTTCATAACAGCATTATTTGTAATAGCCAGAACCTGGAAGCATCCTAGATGCCTAGAGAAAATGTGATACGTTTACACAATGGTATATTACTCAGCAGAAAAACAATATGGAATCTTAAAACTCACAGGCAAATGGATGGAACTAAAAGAAACCATCCTGAGTGAGGTTACCCAGTCACAAAAAGAAAAATATGGTATTTACTCACTCTTATATGATTTTAGACTTAGAACAAAGAATTACCATTCTACATTCCACACTGCCAGATGACCTAGGAAACAAAGAGGACCCCAAGAAAGACTGCATAGTCCCTCGAAGAAGGGGAGGGGAAAAGAACTCCTGAACAAAGTGGAATCCATGGCAGAGATGGACAGGAAGTAGGTAGTAAGGGAAAAGGGGGAGAGGGAGGAGAACTAGAGGACTGAGACAGGTGAGGAATAAAGGAGGGCAAGAAAGGAGATACCTTGATAAAGGGAGTCAGTATGGGTTTGGAGAGAGGTCTGGCACAAGGGAAATGTTAGGGGATCCACAGGGATGATCTCAACTAACAGTATAAGCAGTGGTGGAGAAAATGCCATTGATGCCCTTCCCCTATAATGAGATTGGTGTCTAACTTGGTTACCATTCCTAGAGCCTTCATCCAGTAGTTGTTCAAAGCAGAAACAGTCACCCACAGCTAAACTCTGAACCATACTCCTGGAATCCAATTGTGGAGACGGAGGATGGAAAAACAAAGCAGCCAAGACAGTGCTTCAGAAACCCTCAGAAACAGTTGTCCTGACCTACTGATAGCAAAAAGAGCTCAGGACATCAGACTTGGTGGTTAGTGCCTTTACCCATTGAGACATCCTCTCAGTCCCGAAGTCTCATCTTTACGTTATGTGCATTTGAGTATGTGAGTCCACTGTTATTGTGAACCTTTAGCTTGCCTTAGTAATGACTCCACCATTCTCTTACTGGAAGTCTTTATACAAAAGTTTCCCTTTGACTAGTTTCAGAATGGACTTCTATTTTAAATATTGCAAATGTTACAGGCAATCACTTCTGCTGGATAGAAGCCATTATTTGATAAGATTTCCCAGTAGTGATTATCTGGGTGTCAATCTTATTAACATAACCCTATGAGTTATTCTGTGGAGGTAGTTTTGTTCTATTTGTTATTATCTCCATTGCATATGTGGTTGTTTCTAGAATTCTCTGGGGGTTTTTTGTCTCTGTGCAGAATTGTTAACAACGTTTGTATTCACTAATATATGCCATAACCAATTGGTTTAATTCTAGACATGCTAAATTTTTTACAACTGTATAAATCTCCTATTACAGTCACCCTAGCATTTTCTCTGAAGTATCCTATTCTTTTAATTTCATTTATAATTACATTATAATTATAAGTACATTATATTTTAAATCAGTGATATATAAAGAACGTATTCAAATATATAACAACACTAAATGGAGTACTACAGAAACACCCTATAAAAATATAGTGGGAAGATTATACTGTGGATTTATATCACAACTTAGTATCCACTAGTGGAACAGATAATCTGACAATTCATAAAAACAAGGGATGATTCTCACAGACTATCATATAATAATATGATAGATTATAACTTGTGTGGTATAGTTCTTATAGACTATCTTATACTAAGCATAATAGACTCTGACTTTTGATAAATGATTCTCACAAATTATATTATAATAATAAGATAGAATCCAACTTGTGTAATTTGTGCTATACTTAGTCTCAAATGTACAAGACCATGT
Source organism: Cricetulus griseus (assembly GCF_003668045.3). NCBI lineage: Eukaryota > Metazoa > Chordata > Mammalia > Rodentia > Cricetidae > Cricetulus > Cricetulus griseus. The sequence goes on from NC_048599.1 coordinate 88,011,419, forward strand.
CAAACAAAGTATCTTGTAGATGGAATTTGTGATTAAATTTAGAATATATCATGAAGTGGGCTTCTTATAGAATGCTAACACCTGGCAACACATACTGTGCAGAAAAGATAAAAACCTCACTGGCACTGCCCGATATGCTAGCATCAATGCACATCTCGGTATTGAGCAGAGTCGCTGAGATGACATGGAATATTTAGGCTATGTGTTTTACAGAACCAGTCTGCCATGGCAAGGGCTAAAGGCTGCAACAAAGAAACAAAAATATGAAAAGGTTAGTGCAAAGAAGATGTCCACTCCTGTTGAAGTTTTGTGTAAGGGGTTTTCTGCAGAATTTACCATGTACTTAAATTACTGTCATGGGCTTTACTTTGAGGAAGCTCCAGATTACATTTATCTGAGGCAGCTATTCCACATCCTTTTCAGGAAACTGAACCTCCAATATGACTACACATTTGATTGGACAATGTTAAGCAGAAAAGCTGCACAGCAGGCAGCCTCTTCCAGTGGTCAGAGCCGGCAGGCCCAAACTCCCAAAGACAAGCAAACTGACCAAAGCAAGAGTAACATGAAAGGTTTCTAGGCATGAATTGCAGAAGAGCAACAGCTGAGCAGATGATTGGAGCAGCATTTGTTTCACCCCAAAATAGACATTTTAGTTCATATGTACACTAGCCAGTGGTTGTAGGCAACCATTTATTGGTGTAAAGAACTTACTTTCAGTATAAACTGGCCCTGAGCAGTAAAAGACTAAAAATTAACAGAAGTAGCAAGATGAGGCCGGTATGTAGTTCAGCAACTCCACTCTTAGAGGGCCATAAATAGTTAAATTCCAAATGTTTTAGATGACCACAGACCTCCCTGGCAGTTCATGGAGAAACCCCTGATAGATTACCCCACTGTCCACTGCATTGGGAGCTGATAGGCAGGATCCTTGTGAAACAAAGGGCCAGCAACTGCCATTTACTTAGGCAAGATTCATTAGCACCTCCTGAGGCCTGAGGGTTTTACAACCAGTGGGATCTGAGGCCATCTGATTCCTAGCCCTCCCCTCAAGACAAAGGGCCTCCTAGGAACCCATGACTCTGGTCATGTACTCAACGATCAGAGAGTCGGAGCCCCTCCCTAAGCTTGTGGTTTTTGCTTTTAAAAATGCCTGTGCCTGGAGATGGGGGCTTCTCTCTAGCTTGCATGCTGAGAGGGACCCTTTGTACAAACGCTTCCGTTCATTAAAGCCTGTTGCTCATTGCATGAACTGGACTGGATATTGAGTTCTTCGGAGACCAGCCCCATAGGGGCGACTCCTCACCTTGAGGGTCTTGCAGGCAGTATTTTTGATGCTGATCCTGCGCTATAGCTGCCGTAATTGTGGATATTATCTGAGGTAGTGAAACATGGTGTCCGGTTTTCTATTGCAGTTTTTTTTTTTTTCAAGTGGAAAAGTTAACTAAATGGTTGACACACACAAACTGATGGAGAAATTGTGCATTTGCCAATTTTTTGTTAAAACCTTTTATTTTGAACTAGATAGCTTTGAGATCTCATTTCAGAAGAATGGCATGAACAGTCTTTAACCACAGATGTGATGGTTGTAAATGTTCACAATTGTGTGTCCTTAGGGTTTTCCATCCCTCTGGTTTGCAAGTTGCTAACTTAGAACATTCTTTAAATGCCTGGCTTCTTGTTTGCAAGCCAGCAGATATGGTAACAACCAAAGATTCCAGTGTTTGAGCATGTGAAAGACTTTCTGCTTACCTATCCTAGAAATAACAACATTCTGAAAATTTCAGAAAAAAAAAACCAATAGGGACAACTAGATTATCCTTAGATTATCCTAGATTATCCTTATAACTCTGTGTTAACTCTATAATATTCTTGCTATTAAAACAGAACATTTGTCACAGAAATTTGGTTACCATCTTACAACTGAACATGTATGTGTGTTTCTTAGATAAATGTAATCACTGTAAATATCTACATGATCTGGGATTTTGTTTTTATTTTGAAATGGGAGCTTTTTGTTTACAAGTTTAGAAACTAAAAACTGAAAAAAAAGAATGCTAACACCTGTTTCTTAGTTGTCAGTTACATAAAATGCTGTGTATATAAATACATAAACAGTACATGAGTCTTTATGCACAGTATCCTATGGCTTTAATGTTTGTAATAGCTTTTAAAATTTGAAGGCTGCTATCGCCATTTACTTTGTGTTGCTCTGATAAGACACTATGACCAAAACCAACCTTGGAAGGAAAGGGTTTATTACACCTTACAGGTTAGAGTCCATCAATGAGGGAACCAAGACATGAACTTGATCGGACAGTATAGACAGAAACTGAAGCAGAGCCCACAGAGAGATGCTGGTTACTGGCTCATTTCCATATGCAGCTTTCTTTCTTATGTAACCCATGGCCACTGGCCTAGGGATGGCACCACTCTGAGTGAACTGGATGCTCTCACATCAGTTACTAAACAGGAAAATATTTCATAGACACACATGCTTACAGGGTAGTATGCTAGAGGTAGTTTCTCAACTGAGACTCTCTCCAGGTGACCAGTTTAGAACAAAGTTTCAAAAATAAGTAGCACAGTAGCATTTTATTCATCCCTTCATGTTGTTATAACATAGAAAATATATCTTTAACTCATTTTCAATGAAATGTTATGTAGAACTTTGTGTGTGTGTGTGTGTGTGTGTGTGTGTGTGTGTGTGTGTGTGTTTTAAGGTATGCCAGCTGGGTGAAAATGTTCCTCCTAAAACTATAGACTTTCTTACAAAACCTCAGTATCAGGAATGGGAAACTTCTATTTGAGTTGTTTGTCAGAGAGTCCCAGAAACCCCAGACAATATATGCTACTGCTATTGTTCTTGATGCCTTCCAAAGAAAGAAGATAAAACACAATCTCTGAAGACACTACACCCTTTGGACACAGTATTTAGAGAAATTGATCTATATCTTACCTGGAAACTTCCTCACTCAGGACTAGCTCTCATAGTTTCATGGGGAGCCATGGAATCCACAACTAGTGAATAGCAATATAGCCCTATTCTTCTGTAATATTTACAAACAAAATATAACAGCATGAAAAGATATTCTGAAAACTGCAATAGTGGCACTTGTATTCAGGGGGAACACAAGTCATCTATTTGGACTTATGGCCTAATCTATAGGAGGAATTCATGTGTGACACTGTATATTTAGCCAGCCACCTAGGGATCATTAAGCTATGGATCCTAGATGAGAACTTACTATTACCCAGCTACTGAATAAGTAAAAGCTGTCACTGAATTCTAAATACTTATCAGTATGTCCACAGATAAGTGTATTTCTCATCTCTCTGCAGCAAGGAAGCTTCTTTTTACAGCAGACAGAGACCATTACAGAAAGCACAAATGGTGAAATTATAGAGATGAGCTGACCTTGGAATACGTGCCCCCAGCTAATATATTTACAGCCCAACCCCAACACTCAAATCTCAGGAACATCATGGTGTGGAAACATGGTGTGGAAAGATCATAAAAGCCAGAAGACCAGGGCAATGTGAGAACATTTCTTAAAAAAAATAAACAAGATCATAAAATGGAAAGGAAGGCAAGGGATTGGGTCTGGGGCGAATGTGAGGGAACAGTTGTATACAGTCAAGATGCATTTTAAGAAATTCTTTAAATATGAATTGTCAGAATACAGTCATAACTACTATGTAATTTACAAGAAGGCTTATGTGAGAGTAATACTCAGGCTATTGATGAAGGGTCCATGTAGAAACATAATTCAAGAGAGCAGATGTGCTTTCTGTCCACTTACCTTTCCATAGAATAAGAAAATTATTTTGCATGCACTCTCTTATGGAATGTAGTTATAGAAAAACAGAAGTAGCTCAGAAATTTACCTTCCTTTCAGAAATACTTGATGACCCCAAACTTTCTGTAGGGCATTCTTCATCTCTGTGTTTCTCAGGGTGTAGATCAGAGGGTTAAACATGGGCGCTATTATGGTGTAGAAAAGAGCAAACACTTTGTCTTCTGGGAATGTGGTGGCTGGTCTGATGTAAATGAATAGTGCAGGTGCAAAAAACAGGACTACAACAATCAAGTGGGAGCTGCAAGTAGACAAAGCTTTGCTTCTGCTCTCCACAGAGTATGCCCTTATGGTATACAATATGAAAAAATAAGACATCATCAAAACAACAAAAGTCACTAAAGCAATTAAGCCAGAGTTAGCAATGACTAAAAGACCTATTATGTGTGTATTAGAACAGGCCAATTTCAACAATGGGTACACATCACAGAAATAGTGATCTATCTCATTTGGGCCACAAAATGGTAAGAAGACAGTGAGAAGAAGCTGACTGGCTGAGTGCACAAATCCCCCAGTGCAACAAGCCATGATTATCATGTTACATCTATGCCTGCTCATGATTATGGTGTAATGCAGTGGTTTGCAAATAGCCACATATCGGTCATAGGCCATCCCTGTGAGGATAAAGATTTCAATTCCTCCAAATAAATGAGTTGTAAAGAGTTGTATCATGCAGTTATTATAGGAAATTATTTTTCTTTCTGCCAGTGAGTCAGTCATTAACTTAGGAGTCACTGTGGATGTGTAGCAAAGGTCAGAAAGTGAGAGATAGTTGAGAAAGAAATACATGGGTTGATCAATTAGCTGAGTGCATGTGATAGAAATCATTATGAGTACATTGCCCATCCAAATAGCAATGTAGCAAAATAAAAAGAATACAAAGCAGAGGACTTCAGTGTTCTTATTTTGGGAAAGTCCCAACAGAATAAAAACTGTGATATTGCTGCTTCTATCCATGCTTCAGTGTAGAGAGAAGATGCAAGTCACCTGAAATGACATGATTGAGGAATTTATGTTTAGAAGTGTCTTCTAATAGTTTCTTAACCACATTCTTAAGTGCTAAGTAGTCCTAATCTACTTCACCCAAATTAATCAGGTAATAAAAATCTGATGTTTAGTTGCAATAGCTTTCAGGACTCTGTGAAAATACAACAGCTGTTTTCAGATAAGTCTTAAATCAAAGTGAGATTAGTGTTCTATAATTGTCCAATGCAATGTTTATCCAAATCCATATACTCTGTAGACAGTGACAATAGCAAATAACTGTTATTAACAGAGTAAAAAGTTTCAATGAAGGCTGTGTTCATTTTATTCTTCTATAATCTGCCTTTACTTTACAACAACTTCATGTGATACGCAATAGAATATACTCTGCTCTGATGATAGGTATTGCATTCATAGAATAATACAGTGAATTTATTTGTGAATTCTAGTCATTTACATAGATATTACTATTTAGATATTGGGAAGAACATTTGGTACACTTAACACTGAAAATTACCATAACATTCGAGATGTTAAAATATTTTGAGCCTAGTGTCTTGCAGTCAGTTTTTCAATTGTGTTCCTTCACAAAAGAAGTGTTTAATTTTAACACAAAGAAATATATCAAGAGTGGATTCTCATTATCAGTCAATAAAAATAATAAAAACTTGAAAGATTTGGCTATATGAACTATGAAAATTGTAGTAGATAGTGCACAGACCTAGTACTATCCTGTTTGAATCATGGAAAAAGCCAACTCATTAACAGTTTGCACATTTAAATTTTAGTACTTCTAAATGAAACATATTAAAATTAATTCTTACCAAATAGTCTCAAAATGTGACCTTTAAGTTTCATGTTCAGCTCCAATTTCACATTCAGATTTTCAATGAAATGCTGTTTAAATCCTTCTACTACTTGGTATACTATTAAGTAATACTGCCATTCACATTAAAATTAATGGCTTTTTTATTGAAAATAAAGTTTTACCTAGTTTCTTCTACCTCAGCTTCTCCCAGATTATTTTCATCTCTACACCCAGACAGCTCCTTCCCTTTTCTCCCTCTTTAGAAAGCAAACAGGTAAACAAACAAACTAAACAAGCAAAACACAAAAATATCCCAAAGAAACCAGATTTTTAAAAATAAAGAACACAGAAGAAATAAATACAAACCACAACATAAAATCCTAAATTGGATACTGTGACGTGTATCCAAAAGATCAGCAAGACAAGAAATGCCAAGCAAATCAATATGAGGCAAAAACTCTGCAAAATATCATTGTCCTTGCTTCTTATGATACTGAATACGAAATGAAGACTTTCAAGAGGCAGAATTAGAGTAAAGGTACTGGATTTTGCAAAGTAAGTTCTAATCTTTCTATAAAGCAAATAATAGTAATATTTTGCCATTAGAAAAGAAAATATGTATTTAATTATTCTTAAAATAAGTTATTGATATAAATTTTCACAAGTAGAATCATACACTTTTATAATTTGTACATCTATAAATCACATAAATATTTTATGCACACAAATATATACATCTGTATGAATATAACATATATTACTAAAGCTCATAGAATTCTCAGGCAGTCTGTTCCTTTTCTTTCATTTATTAGGCATTTACTAAAATATATTGCTGGAATCTTTTGAATTTCCGTGACTCAGAAGGCTACAATTGATTACTTTTTTGTATAATTTTATTAATATTTTGAGATTAGAATATAAATATAACATTTCACCTTCTCTTCTTTTCTCCCAACCCTTCTCTATGCCCCTCTTTGCAACCTTCAAAATTGTGATCTCTTTTTTTCACTTTGATTCAGCCTGTTCACAAACATAGAAATACTGAGTTTAATTGCCCATGTGTTAGTGTTTTAAAATATTACTGGTAGGAATTTAATTACTCTTTTTACTTTAGATACCTCCTTGGTTAACATGGCAAATCAGTAGATGACTTCATATATGATCCTTGTGAATTTAAATTTAAAAATAAGCAGTTTGCTTTTAAAAAGGACTTTAAAGTTGAAATAAAGACATAATCTTCCTTTATTATTAGAGATTGGATCTGAGTATCAAGTTTCAAAATAGATTTAAAAAGATACTTGTTAAAAATATTTTTGGAATGACATCATTGTGATAGTATTGATGTGCCATTTAGAAAGGTAAATAAAAATAGCTATAATCTTATCCAGGAAGATACTTATACATGGTAACACAACCGGTATATAATCAACTACATATTGAAAAGAGAGTTTTCTGACCCTGTATCCTGAATTCAGTACCAACCTCTTTATATGTCCTGTCCAAAGTCAAGAAAAAGTAGAGACCAATTGAACATTTATTCTGCATTGCTAAATTTTGAAGTCTGTATATATGTTTGAATAAGTCAAGCAAACTGATACATTTTCTGAATTTCAATATTTGCTTCATAGCCATTATTTTAAATAGAAAACTTTTGTTTAGAAAATGAGACTATAAACCAATTTGAAGTCTGCTCACAAATCACGAACTAAATTAGTTCTGAAATCCATAACTAGCCCTGGAAAGTTGCAGATACACAGTTCTTACAAGGGTTTTGGTAGCAATATATCTTATTCTCAAGAACAATTAGTGATATTAAATTCTCAGATATTGGTCATGTGAGAAAAATGAGAGAGAGGAGAAATTTGAGTTCAAGTCCTAATAATATCACTTCTTATATTCAGGACTTGACAATTTTAGTTTATAAAATGAAGGAGGTAGAAATAATAGTCTTTAAGTATTTTTCCTATATAAATTACTAACACAGGAGTAAAGTTATTTCCAATATCACAAATTTATGAATGATAGAAGATAATGAAATTATTTACTCACGCATGTCCTACTTTTATTTTAAATATGTTATTTTACTTTATATTCATGTCTGTCCCCTTGTCAGGGAATTAGTCATGTAACTGCTTAAATTATTTCCTTGCAGCTTCTTACTTAAAGGCTTCAACACAAATAGCAATACTGATGTTTTACTTTCTATTTGACCAAGATTATGCATGAAAAATACAAATTGAATAACTATGTGTCAGCTATCAAGCTCCTAAACCCTTAATTATAGGAGGCTGTCCATTCTAGGGAGAAAGCATTTGACACACCAAAATATTATTTTTATAATAAAATCCATTATAAACTCTATAGAAACAGTTTAACTCTAAGACTTTCTAACTCAACTGTCAAGCAAGATTTTTGGCAAGCATTATTTCTTAAAGGCAAATTTTAATTTCCTCTGAAGACAGTATTAATGGAAATTTTACCATTCACATATGTTCCAGTTACCAACTCACCAGTTTAGCAACATTCTTTGATATCCAAAGTGTCAGAGCAAATTCTGCAACAGGATTATAAATGTTCTTTTAAAACATTGTTTCCCACTCATGACAAAATTTTTATGATGGTTAGGCAATTTGATGATTATGAGATTTGAGTTTCTTTTCCCTTCTTTGTAATATGGGATGGAAACTACAGTTATCATCATGCTGAGAACTAGCCTCAAGCAGTTCACACAGAGCTTTTTTGTTACATTCTCTAGGGAGGTAATATATGTTCAAGTGTGTTTTATATATTTATTTTTACAATTCTGGAAATGGTGTCTAGGGCATTGCTTGTGACAGGCAAGTGCTCTGATACAGAAAGCTGCCTCAGTGCCTTCTGTGTGCCAATACATTTCTAGTCAATTGTGAAGAAGCATAGATAGTGAATGTTGGAAATAATAGGCTAAACATACCCTGTGTAACTCATTTATGGATTGAGTTTACCAACTTTTTTTTTTTAAACAGACACACAGAAGATGCTTAAGTCTACAATTATAGATATTTTGCATGCCAAGTTTGTGTGTCCTCCAAAACCTACTCTAATATTGTTTTACTTGAAATAAGCTTACATATCATTTTCATTGCCTATATTTTAAATATAAATGCTATTCTACAATATAATGGAGTTAAGATATATAGAAAAATATATTATTCTAGAATTAGTGTGTCACAGTATAGGCCTGGCAAAGATTGCTGTTCTTTGAGACATCTGCCTCCAGCGGTAATGGAGAAACTTGGGTATGGCTAACTGTATATGAACTGGCTTCTAACCAGCTTCTGTCACTTTTTAGTAGATTCAGATAGAATATATACTTCTCAGATGTCTGAAGTATTAATGGTTGTCAACTTGGCAGCATCAGACAGTCAGATCCACTAGAGTCAGCATGCTAGCTGATAAAATAGTGACTATCTACTGTTCAGGTACAAGCTCAAGGTTTTTAGGTTTATTTTGGTTGTCATCTAAGTACAAACTTAAAGGGCTTTTCATCGGGCCAAAGGCACCTCTGTCCAATCTATACCAGGCTCTCTGGACAGAAGAAAAATGTACATGCTTATAACCCAAATCTGTAGTTTTTGCTAGGGCTCAAAGTTATAAATATGTTCCTGCTGTTTGAACAGATATCCAGATATCTGCTTTTTCTGCACTGTGGGCTTCAGTAAATAAGTTTTAACCTCTGTTCCTAGTTTAAACATGTCTTAAACAGGTTTCTGCTTCTGGCAGACATCTGAGTACCAGTTGCTGACTACAGGCTGTTCTAAGTAGACTGCAAACCCTGGACTTTCTGTGGATGTGAACCAGTCCAGCTGATTGGACACCCCTTGTCTCTGCAACAGACTCTGCCAACAGCCCCTGATGGATTCCCCATTGCCTAAATTCCTTCTTTTGTGTTTGACTAGCATTTCAACCTTCTGGGGTCCCTAACTTCATCCCAAAGTCAGCAGGAAGTAGCATGGGAAAGAATACGCTGTCCATTTTCCCTGGTCAAAATGCTAAGTCAGAAGGGACTCCCTTGCATGGGGATGTCAAGATCTCTCACTCCCTGATGGAGGCACTAGAGAGACAGAAATTCCATGATTGGAATTTCAAAAAAAAAAAAAAAATGGGGAAATGAATGGACCAGATCCCCTTTTCGGCAGCCATGGCAGTAACACATGCTTGCCATGACCTTGTCTTAGTCACTAAAAGTCAGATGCCTGCCTTGTGGCAAGGAACAAATCAGAAGTTAGCTGGTGGCTCTATGCTTTATGGCTCTGGGTGTGCTTTATGGACAAGTGCACAGCAATGATGAGCAGAGCATAGCAAACACCCTGGGAGGGCCTATGGGCCATAACATCCAATTGGCCAATCAACACAGGGCAAGCCCTCCAAGCCTGGAGGCACACCAATACTGAGCCTGTGCATACCCCTAGACATTCCCCTTATGCTGCCCTACAAGATCTCTCGGCAGCTGTTTCGAGCTGTCTTTGCTAGCCATCCGCCATGGTGAGTGGGTGAAAGACCCGAGCTAACATGGGGTTAGCTCGTTAAACAATAAAGCCTCATGCAGTTTGCAGCAAGTTTTTGAATCTGCCTGGTGATTGGGGTGACCACGGTCCTGGGCTAGGACCCCGGAGCCCTGAGTTTTTCCTGGGGTCTAAAAAGAGAGATGAATAAAGACATGTTTAAGATACTCCAAGCATTAGAAGTGTGTACAACAAAGAAGATACAAAACTTAGGGAGAGATGGCCTGACATGAAAGTTCAAATGGTCAGCTGGAACAATCAAAATTAGGTGTATTATTTCACTAAAATGTATAGAATAAAAATATAGTTTATAGTAAAAAAAAGAAATAAATGGAAAGATGAATAAAAACTTTCAAAATTTTAATTCTAAAAATTTACTGAAATAAAAACCTTAAATAATCAATTGCTGTATTTAGAAAAATACAAAGAAATCCATAACCATCACTGCACAAAGTTCAATTCCAATGGGATCACAGACTCAACATAAAACCAGATACACTGAACCTGATAGAAGAGAAAGTGAGGAACAGCATTCAATTCTTTGGAGCAAGAAAATACTTCTGAAAATAACACTACTATCACAGTTCATCAATTAATAAATGGGACCTCATGAAACTGAAAAGCTTCTGTATGGCAAAGGACATTGTCATTTAGACAGGCTACAGAATGGGAAAAGATGTTTGTCAAATTCATATCTGAGAGAAAGGGCTAATACAAAAAATATATAAAGAGCTAAAAACTGGGCATCAAAAAGCAACCCAATTAAAAACTGGGGTACAGATCTAAATAGAAAATTCTCAAAAGAGGAAGTTCACATTTCTACGAAGTACTTAAAAATGTCTAACATCCCTAGTTACCAGGAAAATGTAAATCAAACTACCTTGAGTGCCAGGGCCCAGTTGTATCAGTCCCATGCCTCTGTAGAGACTTATCTATTCCTGACTGATGTCCTTGGTGGATGTAATAGGAGCCATCTGAACAGCCTTGAGTCCATCCCTGAGTGGCGGTGCATGGACCTGCAAACTCCTAGCTACACAACAGCAATAAAGACCAGACACAGACATCTTGTCATTTCAGGAGGGTTCTCAGTCCATGCTGGAAACTGGAGTCTCCAGTTTACTCTAGCATCCTCCTAAATAGCTTTCCAACAGTGGGGGGGGGGGTGACCATAGAAGGCATCTACTATCATGTATATATCTGATATCAAGTAGTTCTTTTAATTCAAGAGTCACCAAAATAGTCCCTAGGCACATAGGACCTCAGGACAGGTGTGACCACACCTAGGGCCTAGGTGTGTTGTTATGTAAACTAGGAGACATTCTCCACTGAAGCCAAGCCAACAGGGGACAATTTAGCCAGCATCTGCAAGAAAATGGATATTCTGGCTCCGGGAAAATGGAGTGGAGGTTTAGACCCCAAGAAACTTTGTAATCAATAATTTTTGGTCCCTGACACTTGAGATCCCATTTTATACAAGTCAAGATGGCCTAAATCAAACCACAAGTCGGCTAGTATGGCTGGGCCAATCCACCCCCACTCAGGGGAGAGGTGAGCTTGAGCCCCTGTTCTTAGACCCAATTTCCCCTTGCTCTGAAAGACCCTCAGATAGAGGAGTCTCCACAAATCAGACGGTCCCCCCAAAAAACTCATGTCTAGTCCAGCTGATGTAAAAAACAATAGGTAAGTTTATTATGGGACGTTTGGGCAAATGGGCCTCCCAGTCCAACAGACAAAGGAAGCCTTGTTCCTCAAAAGCAGGCTTCTTTTATAGGAAAAAACCATAGACTTTTAGGGGTTAGGGTGGTGACCAGAGTCACAGGTTCTTTGGAGGTCTCTTATCTTTGGGGCCAGATGATCTCCTGACTCAGTGGGATAGTCTGTTCTCATCTTCATGACCCTAGGGCAGGGTGGCCCTCTGGGAATTCTTGGTATTTAGTTAGGTTGTCTTGTGGCCTTGTAAGGGAGTTATTGCTGCCAGCTAGGAAATTCCAGGGACTTGGTCATTGTGACCTTGGTTAGATTTCTGAGTCAGGGCACCCTGTTTTTAGTGTGGGAGGTTTTTTCCTAAGTTTCCTTATTTTATTTCTTTGTTAATTCTTAAGTCCTTCAGCTCACCCTGGGATCTCCTGGCCTGAACTCTGCAGGCAGATCAACATACCCCCAGCAGACCAAGAAACCACAAGTAAGTTGACATCTCTGTGCTAATCCTGCTCTCACACACAAGGAGAGGGAGTACCTCAGACTGGCCTGAACCTACCCTAAAACCCATCTACTTGCACCCACCAGAAGAGAACCTTGGACCTATACCCACCAGGAGAGGAAGAGACCCCACCTTCCCCCACTGGAAGAAGGGATGGGAACATGACAATAAAAGAATATATTAAACAATAGAAAAACCGATATGATGCCACCAGAGTCTAGGGACACTACACCAACAAAACCTGAACATCCCAAGAGAGATGAAGAAGTGAATGACCTTAAAAACAACTTCATGAAGATGATAGAGACCCTAAAAGAGGAAATGAGAAAATTGTTTAAAGAAATAGAAGAATAGAAAAACCAAAAATTGCAAGAAACAATTCAAACAGTGAGAGGTTTGAAGGCTGATATGGAGGGGAAAAATAAGTCTGAGGGAATGCTGGAATTAGAAAAGATGGGTAGACAATCAGGAACTACAGAAGCAAGCATAACCAACAGAATAAAAGAGATGGACAAGAGAACTTCAGGCATTGAAGGTACAATAAGGTAAATAGATTCATCTATCAAAGAAAATCTTAAGTTCAACAAATCCCTAACACAAAATGTCCAGGAAATATTGGACCAATCTGTGAAAAGGCCAAACCTAACAATAATAGGTATAGAAGAATGTGAAGAAACCCAACTCAAAGGTTCAGAACACTTATTCAACAAAATCATAGAAGAAAATTTTCCCAATCTCAAGAAAGACATGACAATGAAAGTACAAGAAGCCTACAGAACACCAAAAAGAGTGGACCATAAAAAAAAGTCCCCTTGTCACATAATAATCAAACACTAAACATACAGAATGAAAAAAGAATATAAAGAACAGGAAAGGAAAAAAGCCAACTAACATATAAAGGCAAACCTATCCGAATTACAGACTTCTCCATGGAAACTCTGAAAGCCAGAAGGACATAGATAGATATTCTACAAAAAGTAAGAGACCACAGTTGCCAGCCCAGACTATTATACCCAGCAAAACTTTCAATCCCTATATATGAAGAAAACAAGATGTTTCATGGATAAACCAGATCTAAACAATGCGTATCTGATATGAGATGTAGATACATTGCCCTTAGATATATAACTCAAAAGACATTATATCCTATTATAAGATACTTGTTCAACCATGTTCACTGTTGCTATATCTGTAATAGCCAGACAATGGATTCATGGCAAGAGCTGAATGGATAGGGAAAATATAGTACATTTATACAATGGAATATTACTTACCTCTTCAAAAAAATTAAATAATGAAATTGTTAAGTAAATGTATGGATTAGAAAAGTCATCCTAATTGAGGTTGCCCAGATCCAGAAGGACAAACATAGTATGGATTTGCTTGTTTGTGGATATTAGCTGAGAAGTCTTTGATAAGCAATGGGACAATAGGGGTGGAGGCAAAAGACTCCTTTTAGGAAGGAGAAACAGAGATGGGGGAGGATCAAATGAGAAGGGAGATGGGAGAGGGGGAAAGGGAGAAGCAGCTAACACTAAGGGCATTTGAAAGGTTTGTATGGATATGTGATACAGAATAAGTTTCTTAAAATATATACATATATGGAGGTTATCTACATGCAATCACCAAATAATGGAGATACAAAGGCCCAGTTGGACATCTCTTGTCATCAAATGAAGCTTTCAAGACCAAAAAATGGGATACATCTAATCAATTTGTTGTCCAATGAGGTTCCATTGGAAAATCTAAACAACCTAGTCTATTGTCAAGGTTATTGGTTTCTCTCCACAAACTGAAGGTAAGGTCCTATTGCTGAAGACAACACCTATACAACTGGTTGAACACTAAGAAGTTGAGCTGGTGGCTATCTAGGGCCTTTCAATGTTGATGATAATGAAAGGTACTCCATCCACATGATAAAAATAAATAAACGTAAACATCAACCTTGTCACAATGAAGATCTTCCTGAAAGATATGCTTGGGCAATAATGACACTAATTTTTTGTTTTGTTTTGTTTTGTTTTGTTTTTTGAGACAGGGTTTCTTTGTATTGTTTTGTAGCCTGCTCTGGGACTCATTCTGTAGACCACACTGGCCTCAAACTTATGGAGATCCTCATTCCTCTGCCTCTGGAGTGCGGGATTAAAGGCATGTGCCAACAATGCCCATCTGTAATGACACTAATCTTAAGAGAGTATCCAACCAATATCTGATTTAGTTTAATGCATACTGCATGAGATTCAACCCATAACTGATACTGCTTGTATGGCCAAGAAACCAAGACTCTCAGAGAGATCAGGGACTTAGAGGAAATGAATACTATTGTTATCCAAAGGAACATGGCAATAAAATGATTCCTAACCACATTCTGCTGTACTCATCAGTGAAGCTTCATCCTGTAGCTGATGAAAACATATAAAGAGATCCATAGCCAGAAAATATGTAGAGTGATAGACCTTGGTACACTTAACACTAAGAGGGATGTTTTATTAAATCTTTTCCTTTCCTCCTGGTTCATGGAAGTCTGTAGAAGTGGAGGCAGAAAGAGTATAAGACCATGCTGAAATCAGTATGACTGTTTCTGAGGAAAGTGGGAATCAGTCTACCTCAAGATCCAGCAATTCCTTTCTTGGGCATATACCCAAAGAATGCACACTCCTATAATAAGGACATATGTACAACCATGTTCATAGAAGCATTATTTGTAATAGGCAGAACCTGGAAACACCCTAGTTGCCCCTCAACTAAAGAATGGATAGAGAAAATGTGCTACATTTACACAATGGAGTACTACTCAGCAGAAAAAAAACAAAAACAAACAAACAAACAAACAAAACAATGGAATTTTGAAATTCGCAGGCAAATGGATGGAACTAGTAGAAACCATCCTCAGTGAGGTAACCCAATCACAAAAAGATAAACGTGGTATGTACTCACTCACTTTTGATTTTTAGACAGAGCAAAGTATCACTAGTCTACAATTCACACTGCCAGAGGAGCTAGAAAACAAGGAGGACCCCAAGAGAAGATTGCATAGTGCATTCAAGAAGGGGATGGGGACAAGAATCCCTGACCAAAGTGGGAGCCTGGGGCCAGGGAGAGGAAGGAGAGCCTTCATCCAGTTGCTGTTCAAAGCAGAAACAGACACCACAGCTAAGCACTGAACCATACTACTGGAATTCAGTTGTGGAGAGGGAGGAGGGATGAGCAAAGGAACCAAGACAGGGCTGGAGAGACCTACAGAAACTGTGGACCTGACCTACTGAAAGCATGGAGACCCTAGTCATGAAGCTGGGGAACTAGCATTGGACCAAACCAAGCCCTCTGTGGGTGCCAGCTAGGAGGCCAAGACAGTCTATGGGACCTCTAACAATGGAGCCATTCTTTATCCCTAGAGAACAAATGGACTTTGGGAGCCCATTCTCTATAGAGGGATACTATTGCAGTCCAGATTCAGCAACGAGGGCCTAGGCCCTCTCCCAAATGATATGACAGATAGAGGTGGAAGGCCTCACTATCCCTGAGGAGTTGGGGGTTGGGTGGGGAACATGGGAGGATGGGAGGGCGAAGGAATGGGGGAATGGATATATAAATATGAGTAGTAATTAAATAATTTAAATTAAATAAAACAGTATAAGACCCAGACAGGATGGAGGGCACCAAGGAAACAAGGCATTCTAAACTCAACTGATGGCCACACATAGTAACTCACAGAGACTGAGGTAGCATACATAAATCTGTACAAGATGGTGCCCTAGAGCGGAAAGAATTGTACACAAGCAGCCATACCTAACCCAGAAGCAATCTTCAATTGATAACCATTTGCAAATGAAAAATTAGTTTCTGGTAAGGGAGAGTCAGTGAGAAAACAAACCACTCTTATGGATAGACTGCATGTCCAGCAGGAGGTGGCCAACACAAAAGGAACTCAGTGAATCTTTGGAAGAGCTTTGTCTCATTATGTTGTGTCAAGGTGTTCCTTTCCTACCTCTTTCCTTCCCTCCTTCCCTCCCTCCCTCCTACCCTCCCTCTTTTCCTTCCTCCCATTCTCCCTCCCTCCCTTCCGTCCTGGTCTATCTTCTTTCTTGTCTCACAGGTCCTTTTCACATATTTTATGGCATCTAATTATCTAATTTTGTTTCTGTGGGATTCCTGTGTGCGCGCAAACGTGTCTCTGCTCTCTGCATGTATATAGGTTTCTAATGTCCCCCCCCCCCACTTTGGCTCTTTTTGTTTTGTTTTGTTTTTTTGTTTTTTGTTTTTCGAGACAGGGTTTCTCTGTGTAGCTTTGGAGCCTATCCTGGCCCTCACTCTGGAGACCAAGCTGGCCTCGAACTCACAGAGATCCACCAGCCTCTGCCTCCCGAGTGCTGGGATTAAAGGAGTGCGCCACCAACGCACCGCTCTTTTGTTGTTGTTGTTGTTTATTTGTTCTATTCTGATGTTTTTGGTTTTGTTTCATTTCGTTGCATTTTCTCATGTTTTATTATTATTTTTCCTTACACGTCTCTTTGTTTTCTAACAGATATGGAAAGGGTATGAAGCAGTAAGAGTGGGGATACAGAAGAGCAGGGAGGTGCTCAGGAAAGGAATGTCATAATCAATATATTAAGTGAAAATTTATTTTCAATGAAATAATAAATATACTTAACCAAAAAATTAATTTTCCAGTTTACTACTGTGGTAAAAGTTGAGGCTCAATTCACACAGGTCTGCACTGAGAGTAAACTACACTTAGCAGCTAATTTTCAAAAGACAGATTAGGGAAAATAAAGGCAGCAAATTTCTTGTGATGTGAAATGGTAGTCAGCACTTTAACAAATTGACTATGGTTATATGAGGTTTCGCTTCTGTAACATTATCCCCCAAAAGAGCTCAGATTAGGGTCATTCATTATTGTTTCTGCTTTTTAATGGCTTAAAGAGCAAAAAACCTGTAAAATTGAGAAATGTTTAAGATCAGAGAAGACTTACAAGGAAATCAGGAAATAAAATGCTATGTATAAATCATAGTATACTATAAATAAAATCATAGTATAATGCTATGATTCATATTCGGAACTAAAGAGAGACTAGCAACTATAATAATGATAATAACAATAATAATATTAATAGCCAGGGTGATATCCAAATACATTCTAGAGTTCAGTTGATCAGGCTGTCTTAATGCCAGTTTCTGAATTATAGCAAGTTAACTATGAAAATGTAAGTTTTGATAAAGGGGAAAGTGTATGTGAGGTATTTGGGTCTGTTTAATCTCTCAAGTTTCTGCATATCCAAAATTATTCCTAATTAGGTTTCATTTCAAAGTCTTCACTGGCAATTGAACTTTAACTGACCATACGTGATGGCTGATGTAACAGTTTTGTCTAATGTGTTCCCAGTCAGAGGTAAGAAGTGAATCCAGAATGATGGAGATAATGACTAAAACAAATCCTGTTTGTATAATGCACAATTTTTCTCAAATTAAAACAGGTTTTGCAAAACTACTTTTTCAGGTAACCTCAAAACTTCCCAGAATGTAGTCAAATAGAGAGTTTTACAATGGTGGGTATAAAAATTATTACCATTTGTGTGTGTGTGTGTGTGTGTGTGTGTGTGTGTGTGTGTGTGTGTGTGTATGTTTGAAACCACACCTATTTGCAACATTGTTTCTCATCTTAAATTTCGTATTCAGTGTTACACATCAACATTCCCCATGCCATTAAAATTTTTCTGCATATTATTTTGCCCAAAGAAATCTCACTTAGCTGCAAGACAGAGGATACGTACATACATAGGGAAGGTATTTTAAATAAGAATAGTGAAATTCACCCTTATAATAATACATGCTTTTGTTCATACACTCCCTTTAAAAAAGACAAAAAATCAGTGTCAGCTTGTTTTATTAGAAAAACTTTCCAAGAGGGCCAGAGGGATTAGAGGCTTATAGTTCAAGGGTGAGTTGTATCATCCACATCAACCTGAAAGCTGGAAGTGGCTGAACACACCTGTAAACCCAGCACTGGGGGTGATTGAAGGCTGTGGGAGAGACAGGAGTATCTCTGGACAGCCTTGGTAAAATATGGCAAGCTCTAGGTTAGGTGCTAAGTGCTGCTGGTATGTGGGTTCTTAACAAGAAAAGCTCAAATTAAAGAATGGAATAAAAACTTAAACTTTCCAGGTACTAGAAACTCAGTCCCCAGTTGAAAAACTGGCAACTGGCAAATGTATTTCCAGAACACCAGCATCTAAGAGAAGTTATTTCCATCACAGGATATAATGAATTCCTGTGAGAGAGGTCTCAGATATAAAACTGCTGAAATCTGAAAGCATACGATTTTAAACATTCTTTTAAAGTGGAACACAGATGTTTCCTCACTGAAAGATTGACCACTAGTGGTTCCATTTGGATGTTTTTCTTGCAACTTAGCTACCTCCTATCTTTCAGGACCAGAATCAGGAAACAAAAATCTATAATGCCCTCTAAGCATCTAAGTTCATACTTTCTCTGAAATAATTTTAATTTGTGTAACAGAGGAATATTTTTCTTATGAAGACACTCCCAGAACACATTTGACAGTGAATTACCCAAGGAGTTTCTTATGAAATATATTCATATTATTTCATAGTAAAAGTATCTTTTCTTTAGGGGAGGCCTCACTGAAGGTGCTATTGATGTGAACACTGAATATTCAGAACCATGGTCAAGATCATTTCCAACTACTAAGGTATGTTTTTTAAATATGCTTATTAGATATTGTGATTTTTCACATATTGGATCATCACCTCTCAATGTTTGTCAAATACAGTCACAGAAGTTTCCCACTTCACACTAATTTTTAAAATTTAACAGATAAATGTTTAACCATTTTCATTAGATAATGTGAAATAATAGAAATTAAACAATTAATAAGACATACCTTACCATTACATGAAATATTATTTTGCCCCTGTATACTTTCATTAATAATCAGAATAAATCATGAGGATAAGAATGATTAGTTGTGCCTCTCAGTCATAAGTTCAAAAGATTGGTATTAATTACATTGTTATTAAGTTATTGAATCTAAACACAGACACAGATAACGCATTGGGAGACCCATCTCTGGTTTCTTAGAAGGGAACGGAAGGGTTCTTCTTGAGTTCATGACAGGGTCAAATGTTTCTCCATGTTTTTACCCACTCACTTAAGATTATCTGGTAAGTGTACACAGCTTTAAAAAATAACTTTAAGACTTATTCTTGTCACTGCTGTACATGTTTTTCTATTTCAACCAACTGTCACAGTAAATTACAAGGCAGTTTTCACTTTTTAGACAGATGATGAAATAGCATCTTGAGGTTTGAGGAAATGAATGTAAAATGAGAGGAGTGACAGGAGGGAAAGCTGGCTTCTTTCTTGCTCTTTTCAATTCCTGAATGGAGGTGTTTGGCCACAGCTTCAGCAGTCCCTAATGGAATTCTGGGACCCCCACTTTATAATAATGTTAGCAAAAGGTAATCTTAAGACAGTCCAAGCTAAAAGAACAATTCCAAGAATCCAACAGCTTGAATTTCTTAGTACTTATAAATATGTCACAATGCTTCTACATGTTTGCTGAAAAAATTAGTCATTTGAGCTTATCACCCAAATCATATCAAATGCAATGGAGTGTTGTAAGCACACTCAGAATAAATTATGAATGCCATTTGTATAAAATTATTATTATGGAGTATAAAGTTTAGTAATAAAAGTGTGAGTAATAGTAATAATATTGGTTAAAAGTTGAAGGGAGGGGGAGGAAGAATGGGGAGTAGAAAAAATGCATAGTTCAGTATAAAACTCGTCAGGCAAAATTAAGTACTAACAATCAAAGTAATCAATTTTCTTCTGGTTTCTAGCATAGTAACATTAACTCATCTGGTTTTATATTATATAAAATGACTATACATATTACAATAGTAATTATCAAGTTGTTTTGCAACTGGGATTTAATGAACAAATACATAAAAAATTACTATTAAGAGAAAGTTTTGTCATTTTATTTAATATTGATATTGATCTTATAAATGGTTCTATTAATCTATTCCATACTTCTAAATTAGATAAATAACAGCAGTAATACAGGTTATTAAGAGAATGAGGAATAAATGTGTGGCAACAGTAAAAATATTTTATTATAGCTATTTTAATCCTTTCACATATACTGTCAATTATTATACATTATTTTATTTTATAGAAAATATGTATTCCTTTATTAAATAGTTTCTATTATTACCGGACCCTTCTTCATATCCACTATTGGGCTGTTTTAATTGTGATTTGATATTAATTTTATAAAAGTATATCAAGATGAATGTTTTTCTAGATCCTGGTAATTTGTCTGAAAAAGATAGATTCATAACTTATTTGTATCTTGCAAAGCAAAATTCCCTTATTAAGTGATGAAAAGAAAACTTGATGGTCTAATTCCTAATATTCTTCCCTGGGTTGGATAGAGACCTGAACTTAACTCTGTTTCTTCAAAGGCACAAAAGTCAGTTTACTATAATGGTGTCCAGAGTTTCTTATTCAAATGGTTTGTTGGTTGTCGAGTTATATTTTCTTTTATGCTTCCCTGTTTCATAGTTTTAAGAAGCAACTTATTTAGCTTCACATTGTGGCCACTACTTTGATCTTCCACTTACTTGAAGTGCTCCACTTCCAGCTTTATTTACAAAAGTTGTTCCTATGTATGTTCTTTTCAGCTGTCTTCATCCAGCCATCCAGGAGTCATTTTGAGTAACACAAAGTATGGAGGATAACTTTGTTGTACATGAAAAATAACAACATCAATATTCACAAAATTTTACCACTGAGTAGCATCTAAATGTTAATTATGAGACTGCAGATATCAAATGAAGTTGATGATTCATTATTTTTCCTGGGAATGTGATTAACTTTCCAATGAAGCAGATGGAAAAGAGGAATGTGACTGAGTTTGTTCTCCTGGGGCTCACACAGAACCAAAGAATGCAGAAAATTGTATTTGCAGTGTTTTTGATCATTTACATAGTTTCTGTGGTTGGAAATTTGCTCATTCTGGTCACCATTACACAGAGTAGGTTGGTCCAGTCCCCTATGTACTTCTTCCTTGCCTATCTCTCCTTTATTGATGCCTGCTATTCTTCTGTCAATAACCCTAAACTGATTTTTGATTCACTTCATGAAAAAAAGACTATCCCATTCAATGAATGCATGACTCAAGTCTTTGGGGAGCATTTCTTTGCAGCTGCTGAAATCATCCTACTGACTTCAATGGCTTATGATCGCTATGTGGCCATCTGCAAGCCCCTGCACTATGCAACCATCATGAACCGAGTAGTATGTAACCTGCTAGTGGGAGTGTCATGGTTGGGGGGCTTTCTTCATGGAATCATACAGATCCTGTTCATTATTGATTTACCTTTCTGTGGTCCCAATGTCATAGATCACTTTATGTGTGATCTTAACCCTTTGCTTGAGCTGGTCTGCACTGATACCCACATTCTGGGGCTCTTTGTTGCTGCCAACAGTGGGTTTATCTGTCTATTAACATTTCTACTTCTTCTGGGCTCCTACACAGTTATCCTGTACTCATTAAGAAACCACAGGGCAGAAGGGAGACGCAAAGCCCTCTCCACTTGTATCTCCCACATCACAGTTGTTGTCTTATTCTTTGTGCCCTCCCTATTTGTGTACCTGAGACCCGCAACTACTTTACCCATTGATAAGGCAGTGGCTGTGTTCTATACCATGATAACTCCCATGCTAAACCCTTTAATCTATACCTTGAGAAATGCTCAAATGAAAGATGCTTTTAGGGGATTGTTCAATAGAAAAATTCATTCAGAAGGCAAATAAATATATTTCTATTCACATCAGAATAAGACTCAATGATCATTTTCAATCGACTCCATATAGAGCATTTACCGAATGAAGAATAAAACAACTGTCCTTTATGTTGTGGACATGAAGAAAGCAGAAATAAGAGCCATTTAATGGAAAAACCTATCCAAGTTTAGGTTATAACTTTACTACTCTTATATATTTCTTCTCTCTAATGCTTAATCAGTACTAATTGATTATTCTGTCTCAGTTTAGAAATGCTTGTTATAATGAGGTGAGCTGCAAGTCATATTCAGGTCCTAATATCTTTATTTCAATTTCAACTCTATTATTTATTATCTAATCCCACAGACTATGGCTTTGGGTGTTGAATATTTGCTATTGTCTCCTCCCACCTAAACTCCATTATCAAATTTCATTAATATGTTCTGGTTGTGTTATATTTTTCTTCATTAAGTCCTCACTAACAGTAAAGAATGATAGCAGAAACATTCATCATCCATTCTCTCAGTCATAACTGTCTTTCTCCAGTTTTTTTTTTTTAAACAAAATTATGTCTACTATGCTTTTTTAGGTGAGTAGTAGGGTTTGGATTATAAATACCACCAACATTATGATTTCATTGATCCTTGAATCTCTCCTTCACCTTCTTTAGGTGAGGAGCTTTTCAACATTTCTAATTTACTCACTGTGGGCTCTACATTTAGCCATGCCACAACCCAATTTATAAACAATGAACTCATCACTAACTGAGCTATACCATTAAATGAAGGCTCTTAGTCTAGTAAGTCTATATGGTTAGAGCTGATTTGATATAGCTTGAAGTTTGCTCCACCATGATCAGACATGTTCTTGGGTAAATTAAACAGATCATGAAGTTCTTTGATATGTAGTGCAACTGGGTGACACTGTACTCAAAGAGTCTTATTGGAGTAGAATATAGTTATTGTTTCCGAAGCACAGTAGGGTTTTGAGAGTGAATTACATAAACTATTTTTCTTTAAGATTTTCAATGTGAGATTATAATTGCATCATTTACTCTTTGTATATATTCCCACATACCTATCCTTGTTCTCTTTCAAACACATGGCCTTGTTTAACAAACAGTATTGCTTAGCAGGACCATTCCCTCAGAACTTGCCAAAATAATTTCCCCAGGCATTGCAGTTGTGTACTTCAGGCAGACAGCTACTTCAGGAAGAAGGCACTTCTATTGAGTTCATTTATCACCTTTAAGTATTCTTTTCATTCTGTTCAGTTTTCTTAGTTTCTTCCTCCTGGAATCAAGGAAGCAGAATTCATATTATTAAATTTTATTTGTACTAAAATTTATTTGTTTCTGAGAACTCTATCTCCATGAAGCTTCTTTACCTGTAGAATATATTATGGGATTTTTCCTTCTGATTTGAGATATATAAACTTAATTTTTCTCTATGAAAAAAGGATTGTCCCACCCCATGACATGCAGCCAGGGTGCACAGACCTCAGCAAAACAGGAACTAGGAACCCTAACCCTGACCCACTGGACTCTAGCAAAGCATCCATCCCATGCCATGTAACCAGGGTGGGCAGAACTCTGTCAAATGAACCTACCAGGATCCTGCCCAGTGTCTTGGTGCAGGGCAGTTGGGCAGTATAATGATCTTTTTTTGATGAGGAAGCATGGCCCAACAAAGTATAATGGTGTCCTGGGTGGGACAAGGAGACCCACAGACAGGGCTGGGGCTGTCCTCCCCTTACTCACATGGTACCTTGTAGTACCTCTCAGATGGGCACCATTAGAGGGAGCATAAGTATAATATGGTATACTGTTTTATGAGAGAGAGAGAGAGAGAGAGAGAGAGAGAGAGAGAGAGAGAGAGAAATGGTCCAGGTCCTGTGGACAGAGGCATATCTGAACAGATGAGAGAGGAAGGATACAGACTGAGATCATGGGGGAACTGATTCCTTGACTACTAGCAGCTCACAGGACAATGAGCTCTGCTGGACAGCACAGCAGAGATGACCTTGTTGAGAGCACAGGTGAACCAATCTTGTGAATATGAGCATGGGAAACCTAGCACCACACCTTATCTGCCACTTGGCAGCATCACTTGGGAGAGATGCCCTTCCCCCACCCCCACCCGTCAATGTCTAAGGCAGGTGGGAGAGTCAACCCTGAGGTAACAAAACTTTCCCCGCCGCACACAAGCTGCAACGCTTTGAAGGCAAGGCCTTGTACCTCTCCAGAGTAGCACAGCAGAGCCAAACCTGTTAACTGAGGTGTGGGTGAGCCAAACTCGATGTTGTGAATATGGGAAAGTTGTGTCCATTTTTCATCTGTCTGGAGGCAGCATGGAGGGGGTAGAGATGGCCTCCCTTACCCACCAAAATTTGAGACAGTTGGGAGAGCTGGTCCTTAGGTCACAAGAGCCAGAGAGCAGGCCCTGCAATTTACCTTGGTAACACAATAAACACAACTCTATTGTTGGGGGTGTGGGTGAGCCAGGCCCTAGGTTGTGAACAAGACAGAGTTGCCCCATTATCCATCACTCCTAAGGCAAATGTTGGGAGCCTAATATTGTGCTATTAGAGGATTTCTCAGGGTCCAAAGCTCTGGAGCTCAGGTCTTCATTGTATTGAGGATGCTAACTGATTTGCTATTGAATAGCATAGCCTCAGTGGAGAATGTCTCCTAGTTTGCATCTCTACAGAACTAAGCATTCGAATAGGCCTGCACCAGGGTGGAGGGCTAGGTGTATGTGACAAGGGAGGATAGAGAGTTAGGAGGTATCTGGTGGAGGAGTCTACCAGAGGAGACACAGTTGAGAGAGATCTGCTGATAAGGTCTAGGAAGATGGAAAAGATACTATCTCAGGGTCAAGGAAGAATGGTTAGAAAGCAGCCAGGAAGATGCTGAATAAAGAAGAGACTCTGGTTTTGGAGCATGGAACTGAGAGTGCTCTAAAAATGACAAGATGCCCGTGTCTGATCTTCATTGCCATTAGGTTACTAGGAATTCCCGAGTCCATGCTCCCCCACTCAGGCTGGAACCCTTGTGGCTTCTGTGGTTTGGGGCTGAGACATGCCAGGCCATGACAGGCAACATGGGTGGGGAGAGTGATCCTCTTCCCTGCTCCCCCACCCATCAACACTGAGACAGATGGGAGAACTGTCCCTGTGGTTGTAAGAGTGGGAGAGCTATCCCTAACCCCACCAGCTTCAACACTTGGGACAGCAGGTCTCAACAGAGCCAACACTGTCAGCTAAGGTGTGGGTGAGCATAGGAGAGGTGTCTCCTTCAGCCCATTCCTCTCTCCTTCTCTCTCTCTCTCTCTCTCTCTCTGTCTCTCTCTGTCTGTCTCTCTCATTCTAGCTCTTTTTCTTTCTCTTTGTCTTTCTCTCTCTTAAACACACAAAGTTTGGAAAACATAATATACACACAAAAGACCACCAAGACAAAAGATATCTGTTTTCTCAAAATGATTACTTGGATTTTTTTAAAGTTTAGAACTACTCACCTTTCCATATCCCATTTGCATCTTGCCAGGCCATATTTACAGTATTCATACACTATGCAATCTTTTTTACCTCATCCTTTGCCCTGCCTTCCACATGCTGCTACCAGCAAAAAAGATGAATTCCTTTCAGCAGACTAAAACAACAGCAACATCAGAAGCCTAAGTTCTCCAAACTATTAACCTCATCATAGTATCTAAAGAACAATGCTATTATGTTCAATATTCCATACTCTATAGAAAGAAGAGAAGACACCAAAAGGATATTGGGCTTCAGATTTGAGAGTGATCTTGGTTGACCTTGAAGGGCACAATCCCTGTCACCCCTAGAAAACTGCCTGGTAATCAAGATGGAAAATGTGGAAAGGTTGAAATTGCCTCACTTGGTGACAGCAGAAGGTCTTGCAACATAGACGAATCCTATCAGCAGGCTTAGGTATGCAGGCTATTTTCCATCAACATGACTCAATATAGAGTTATCTGAGAAGATAAAACTTCAGCTGAAAAAAAATACCCTCATAAGATTAGCCTATAGAGCATATTTTTCATTGATGACTAATGTAAAAGTGTCTAACCTACCTCAAATGATGCCTTCCCTGGGCAGATGTTCCTGGGGTGTATAACAAAACAAATTGAGGAATCCAGGAGGAGTGAGTCAATAAAAGGACCCCTCCAGGGACTCTGCTTCAGTTCCTTCTTGTAGGTTCCTGCCTTGAGTACCTGCCCTGACTTATCCAGATGATGGACTGAATACTGTAAGGTAAAATAAACCCTTTCTGCTCAAAGTTGCTTTCTGTCATGGTGTTTTATTATATCAATAAAAATGCTAAAACATTTTAGGGAATGGTATTGTAGTCAAAGCAGAGATAGATAAAGGCTCATAAGATCTCACAAATAGAGATAATGTTAAAAATTAACATAGCCTAGAAAGTTAACCATGATCTATACCATCTACAATAATCATTTTGATAACATTGCAGTTACAACCTAGTGCAGTATTATAATGAAATTTATTTGGATGCAATGCTTTTGCCAGACAACACTCCCTTGACTAAGATACTGAGCAATTTACTCATACAATTTGATATATTCATCACTCAAAATGTTTTGGGTCATGAGTGCATTACAGGGTAATATGTTGGAGGCCACTTCCATGTGGAAAAAACTAGGATGAAGTCCACATATATAGGTTCCTTGCTGTGGCACTTCAGGAGACATATTCCCTTTTCCTCGCAATAAAGTAGTGAAGGAACCGGCTTCCTTTTGGCAGCCATAACAGCCGAACACGTGCTTGCCATAAACCTACCTTGGTCACGTAGAGGTCAGATGCCTGTCTCGTGACAAGGAACCCATCAGAAGTTAGTCACTAGAAAGTCAGATGCCTGTCTCGTGACAAGGAGCCAATTGGAAGTTAGCTGGTGGCGCTATGCTTTACGACCCTGGGTGTGCTTTACAGACAAGCGCATGACAATGACGTAGAGAGCATAGCAACCACCCTGGGAGGGCCTATGGGCCATAACAACCAGTTGACCAATCAACACAGGGCAAGCCCTCCAAGCCTGGAAGCACACCAATCATGAGCCTGTGCATAAGCCTGTGCGTACCCCTAGACACTCTCCTTACGCTGCCCTATAAGATCTTTTGGGAGACCCAAGGAGCCGTCTTTTCCACCATGGCGGGTGGGTGAAAGACCCGAGCTAACATGGGGTTAGCTCGTTAAATTACAATAAAGCCTCGTGCAGTTTGCAGCAAGCTCTCGAATCCGCCTGGTGATTTGGGTGACCGCGAACGTGGCCTGGGACCCCGAATACTTGAGTTTTCGGGGGTCCAACAGTAGAAGTTGGAGAAATCTGACACAAACATGATTTGGTATAAAATCAAGGAAAAAGAACTACATATTCATGTCTGACACATGATATCCAGTGTATCAGTTATTCCTATCATATAACTTCCAGTGAATATAAATAGTCATAAAAATAGAAAGGGATAAGTAATCTAGATAGTCAGAGTAGCTTTTGTGAAATGCATATAAGAATATAATTACTGGAATGTAAGAGGACCACAAATCAGTATCGTTACTGGAGAAGTCACTGAAGGATTAATTTAACAGAATTCAGAAAGATAATCACATAAATGTATTATGGTTCTTACCCTAAGAAGTAAGGACACCCAATCTGAACTTTTTTTTTTTTTTTTTTTTTTTTTGGTTTTTCGAGACAGGGATTCTATGTGTAGCTTTGGAGCCTGTCCTGGCACTCAATCTGTAGACCAAGCTGGCTTGGAACTCACAGATATCCACCTGCCTCTGCCTCCCGAGTGCTGTGATTAAAGGTGTGTGCCACCATTTCCCGGCCAGTCTGATCAAATTTATGAAGTTGAAAGATATCTATCTCAGTTCTGTACTGAGGAAAAAATATTACACTCAGAGAATATTAGTATTAAAGCAGGACTCTATCTTGAAACCAATCACAATCACCCAGGTAAAATATGATGTTGATTTGACATGAGATAACAGCTGGAAAAGCATTTAAAGTAGTATCATTTGGGATATGTGTTGACGATGAAGTCAACAAGATAAGGACACTGAAATAAGAGATAGAGGAACACTACCCAGGAAAAGGAATTTCATTGGCTTTCAGTTGGGACACAGATAACTAATTCAGAGTAGCAGGTAGGAAATGGCACTTAGGTGGGTGGATGGTGAATTTATGAGATCAGCTTTCTATTCTTACATTATACACTTTAAAAAAGCATGGATCATGTTGAAGCTATACATTTTAATATATATTTTCTCAGTAATTATTAATAGTAGAAAGTTCTTATATTTTTCCCACAGAGTCAAGGTTTGTCCTAGAAGTCAAGTAGATTGGAAAATGTAAGGTATTCAGCTGTTAAGTAATTAATTTAATGAGTTGGTCTAATGTGAATTAATTCAGTGGGTATGCAGAACATAGAAGAGATTTTGGAAATTATATTGACAATTGACACTTCATAATTTCAATATGAATGATCAGCACAGCTCACTTATGTTAACGAAATGTAAAATACTATTATTAGGCAGGATGTATATCCCCCTTACTTAAATGTTAAACACTTAATACAAGCAATGTCTAAGGATTTTAATGGTAATTTCTAAAGATATCCAGAAGTCCATGAAACTTTTTATTTTTATTTATATTGAAAAAAGCCAATTTGATATCTATGTTGTGCTTGGATTTAAAGATTTAAAAATAAAATGGATGCAGAAAATGTGGTATATTTACACAATGGAGTACTACTCAACAGACAAAAACAAACAAACAATGGAATCTTGAAATCACAGGCAATGGATGGAACTAGAAGAAACCATCCTGAGTGAGATAACATAGTCACAAAAAAGACAAACATAGTATGTCCTTACTCATATATGGATTTTAGAAATAGATCAAAGTATTACCAGCCTACAATCCATACTGCCAGAGAAGCTAGGAAACAAGGAGGACGCTAAGGGAGACATACATGGTCTCCAGGAGAAGTAGAAATGGAGAAGAGCTTCTGAGCAAATTGGGAGCATGTGGGAGGGAAGAGAGGATTACAAGAAAGAGGATGAAGAGGAGGGGAGATGAGAACATGAGAAAACAGGAAGATCCAGTCAGTGGAAGAAGAGAGGAGAGCAAGAAAAAATATACCATAAAAAGGGAGCTACTATAGGTTTAAAGAGAAATCTGGCACTAGGGAAATGCTCAGAGATATACAAAGGTGACCCCAACTAACAATCTAAGCAATAGTGGTGAGGCTACCTTAAATGATGTTCTCAGATAATTAAAGTGATGACTACCTTATATGTGATCCTAGAGCCTTCATCTAGTAGCTGATGGAAGCAGAAGCAGATACCCACAGATAAACACTGAGCTGAACTCTTGAATCCAGTTGTAGAGAGGGAGGAGTCATGACCAGGCTGGAAAAGCCCACAGGAACAGCTGACCTGAAAAATGGGGAGCTCGTGAACCTGAAATTGATAGCTGAGAAACCAGTATAGGACTGTTCCAGACCCCCTGAAAGTGCATGTCAGTTTGGAGATCTTGATATTCAATGGGGCCTCTTGTAGTGGACCAGTATTTACCCCTTGTATATGAATGGACTCTGATAATCCACTCCACACAGAGGTATACTCTCTCAGCCTAGACACACACCAGAGGGTCTAGGCTCTGCTCCAAATGACAGATTTTTGAAGATCCCCAATGGAAGGCCTCACCATCCCTGGAAGCAGAAAGGGGATGGGATAGGGGACTACTGGTGGATAGGTGAGGAAGGGAGGAAGAGGAAACTGGGATACACATGTAAAACAAGCTTTTTTTTCTAATTTAAATAAAATAAGAAACAAAAATTTCTAACATCCCTAGTCAGTCAGAAATATGCAAATCAAACTACCTTGAGATCCCATTTTATACCAGTCAAGATGGCCTAAATAAAAAAAAAAAAAAAAAAAGACAGATCAAGCTGGCAATGATGTGGAGTAGTGAGAACACTTACATAGCAGGTGAGACTGCAAACTTATACAGCGACTAAGGAAATCAGTGCGGCAGTTTCTCAGTTAGCTGAGCATAGATATACCTCAACATACAGATAAATTGTCCTTAGATATATAACTCAAAGAACATTATATCCTACTATAAGAAACTTGTTCAACCATGTTCACTATTGCTGTATCTGTAATAGCCAGAAAATGAATGTCTGGCAAGAGTTGAATGAATAGGGAACATATGGTGCATATACACAATGGAATATTAGAAGACTTAGAAGAAAATGGATACTCCTGTTTTCCAAAGAAACACTTTTAAAACTGAAATAATGAAATCATTAGGTGAATGCATGGATTAGAAAAGTCATCCTGATTGAGGTTGCCCAGACCCAGAAGGACAAACAGTACGGATTTGCTTTTTTTGTGGATATTAGCTGAGAAGTCTTTGATAAACAATGGGACAATGGGGGTGGGGACAAAAGCCTCCTCCTAGGAAGGGGAAATAGAGATGGGGGAGGATCAAATAAGAAGGAAGATGGCAGAGTGAAAAAGGGAGAAACAGCTAACACTAAGAGCATTTGAGAGGTTTGTATGGATATGTAACACAGAATAAGCTTCATAAAATATATACATATATGAAGGTGATCTACATACAATCTCCAAATACAAAGTCCCAGTTGAATATCTCTTGTCATCAAATGAAGCTTTCAAGACCAAAATGGGAGACATGATAATCAATTTGTTGTCCAATGAGGTTCCATTGGAAAATCAAAGTACCCTAGTCTATTGCCAAAGCTATTGTTTTCTCTCCACAAACTGAAGGTAAGTTCCTTTCGCTGAAGACAACACCTAAACAAGTGGTTGAACACTGAGAAGTTGAGCTGGTGGCTATCTAGAGCCTTCAGTGTTCATGATACTGAAAGGCACTCCATCCACATGCTACCAAGAAGAAAGGTAAACATCAAAATTGTTGCAGTTAGGATCTGCCTGAAAGATATGCTGGTGTAATAATGACTACCTTGTGGGAATAACCAACCAATATCTGATTTAAGGCACACTGCATGAGATTCAACCCATACTTGATACTGCTTGTATGGCCAAGAACCCAAGACTAGAGAGATCAGGGACTTAGAAGAAAATGAATACTCCTGTTTTCCAAAGAAACACAGCAAG
Source organism: Cricetulus griseus (assembly GCF_003668045.3). Taxonomy (NCBI): domain Eukaryota; kingdom Metazoa; phylum Chordata; class Mammalia; order Rodentia; family Cricetidae; genus Cricetulus; species Cricetulus griseus. The sequence goes on from NC_048599.1 coordinate 88,042,808, forward strand.
AAAATGACTCCTAACCACATTCTGCTATACTCATCAGAGAAGCTTCCTCCTGTAGCTAACAAAAAAAAAAAAAAAAGTACAGAGATCCACAGCCAGAAAAACATGTAGAGTGATAGACCTTGGTACACTTAACACTAAGAGGGATGTTTTATTAAATCTTTTCCTTTCCTCAGGGCTCAGGGAAGTCTGTGGAAGAGGAAGCAGAAAGAGTATAAGACCCAGGGGGGATGGAGGGCACCAAGGAAACAAGGCATTCTAAATTCAACTGATGGCCCCACATAGTAACTCACAGAAACTGAGGTAGCATACATAAGTCTGCACCAGGTGGTGTCCTACTGAAAGTAGTGTACACAAGCAGCCATACCTAACCCAGAAGCTATATTCAATTGATAACCACTTGCAAATGAAAAAATACTTTATTGCAAGAGAGTCTCAGTGAGAAAACAGACCACTCTTAAAGATAGACTGCATGTCCATCAGGAGATGGCCAACACAAAAGAAACTCAGTGAATCTTTGGAAGAGCTTTGTCTCATTATGTTGTGTCAAGGTGTTTCCTTCCTTCCTTCCTCCCTCCCTCCCTTCCTCCCTCCCTTCTTTCTTTCCTTTCTTCCTTCCTTCCTTCCTTCCTTCCTTCCTTCCTTTCTTCCTTCCTTTCGTCTGTCTGACTTTCTTTCTTCTTTCTTTTTTGTGTTACAGGACCTTTTCACATATTTTATGGCAACTAGTTTTTTGTTTTTATGGAATTCCTGTGTGTGCAAACATGTGTCTCTGCATGTATATAGGTTTCTAATGTTTTTCCTTTGGCTCTTTTTTTGGTTTATTTATTCTATTCTAATGTTTTTAGTTTTGTTTCTTTTTTTATTTTCTTGTATTTTATTATTATTATTATTCCTTAAATGCCTGTTCATTTTCTAAGAGATACAGAAAGAGTGTGGATCTGTAAGTGTGCAGGTACAGAAGAACTGGGACGAGCTGGGGGAGGAAAAGTCATAATCAATATATTATGGGAAAAAGTTATTTTCAATGAAATAAAAATTATAGTTAACCAAAAACAATAATTATCCAAAAAGGCAAGGCTCAACTCACACAGGTCTGCACTGAGAGTAAACTAGACTTAGTAGCTAATTTTCAAAAGACAGATTAGGAAAAGTAAAGGCAGCTGCTTTTTTTGTGATGTGAAATGGTAATCACTACTTTAACCAACTGATTGACTATGGATATAAGAGGTTTCACCTCTATAATATTATCCTCCAAAATAGCTCAGATTAGGGTCATTCATTATCGTATCTGCTTCTTATTGGCTTAAACAGCAAAAAACTGTAAAAGTGTGAAATGTTTTAGATCATAGAAGACTTACAGGGAAAGCAGGAAGTAAAATGTAGTATGATGCTGTGGGCCATAGGCTGGACTATAGAGAGACTGGTAATTATAATAACTATACTAATAATAATAACACTGGTGAAGTACAAATATATTCTAAAGTTTAGTTGATAAGGATGTCTTAATGCCAGTTTCTGAATTATAACTGAATTATAAGTGAACTATGAAAATGTAAGTTTTGACAAAGGGGAAATTGTATGTGAGGTATTTGGAACTGTTTAATAACTCAAGTTTCTGCATGTCTAAAGTTATTCCTAGATAGGTTTCATTTCAAATTCTTCACTAGCACTTGAACTTTAATTGACCATACTTGATCTCTGATATAACAGTTTTGCTCTAAAGTGCTCCTAGTCGAAAGTAAGAAGTGGATCAAGAATGATGGAAATAATGACTAAAACAAATCCTGTTTGTATAATGCATAATTTTTCTCAAATTAAAACTAGTTTTGTAAAACTGCTTTTTCAGGTGACATCAAAACTTTCCAAATGCATTTAAAAAAGAGAGTTTTACAATGGTGAGTATAAAAATCATGACCATTTTACTGTATGTGTATGTGTGTGTGTGTGTGTGTGTGTGTGTGTGTGTATGTGTGTGTGTGTCTGTGTGTGTGTGTTTGATGCCACACTTATTTGCAACATTGTCTTTCATCTTGAAATTTGTATTCAGTGTTACATATCAACATTCCCTATGCCATTAAAATTTTTCTGCATATTATTTTGTCAAAAGAAATCTCAATTAGTTGCAAGACATAGGATACATACATACATAGGGAAGGTATTTTAAATAAGAATAGTGAAATTCAACCTTATAATAATACATGCTTTTGTTCAAACAATCCCTTTAAAAAAGACAAAAAAAAAATCACTATCAGCTTGTTTTATTAGAAAAAGTTTCCAAGAGGGCCAGGGGATTAGAGGCTTATAGTTCAAGGGTGAGTTGTATCATCCACATCAACTTGAAAGCTGGAAGTGGCTGAACACACCTGTAAACCCAGCACAGGGGGGTGATTGAAGGCTGTGGGAGAGATAGGAGTATCTCTAGACAGCCTTGGTAAAATATGGCAAGCTCTAGGAAGGTGCCAAATACTGCTGGTATGTGGGTTCTTACCAAGAAAAGTTCAAATTAAAGAATGGAATAAAAACTTAAACTTTCCAGGTACAAGAAACTCAGTTCCCAGCTGAAAAACTGGTGACTGCCAAATATGTACTTCCAGAACACCAGCATCTAAGAGAAGTTCTTCCCATCATAGAAAATAATGAATTCCTGTGAGACAAGTCTCAGGTATAAAACTGCTGAAATCTGAAGGCATACAGCGATAAACATTCTCTTAAAGTAGGGCACAGATGTTTCCTTATTGAAAAATTAACCACTAGTGGTCCCATATGGATGTTTTTTGCAACTTAGCTACCTCCTATCTTACAGGACCAGAATCAGGAAACAAAATCATTGTTCTACAGTGACCCCAAAGCATCACAGTTCATATTTTCTCTGAATTAATTTTAATTTGTGCAACATAGGAATATTTTTTCTTATGAAGACACTCCCAGAACACATTTGTGAGTAAATTATCAAAGGAGTCTCTTAGCAAATGTATTCATAATATTTCATAGTAAAAGTATCTTTTCTCTAGGTTGGTGTCACTGAAGGTGCTATTGATGTGAACACTGAACATTCAGAACCATGGTCAAGATCATTTCCAACTACTAAGGTATGTTTTTCAACTATGCTTATTAGATATTGTGATTTTTTACATATTGAATCATCTAATCCCAATGCTTTTCAAATACAGTCACAGAAGTTTTCACCTTCATCCTAATTTTTAAATTTTAACAAGTAATTGTTTTATGATTATCATTAGATAATGTGAAATACAGAAATCAAACAATTAATAAGACCTACCTATCCATTTCATGAAATATTATTTTGCTTCTGTACACTTTTATTAATAATCAGAATAAATCATGGTGATTAAAATGATTTGTTGTACATCTCAACTATAAGTCCCAAAGTTTAGAAATAATTACATTATTATTAAGTTCGTAATTCTAAGCACAAACACAGAAAACCCACTGGGAGACCCATCTCTGTGACTCCATAGATGGTAAGGTTGGGAAGGATTCTTCTTGAATTCACGACAGGATCAAATGTTTCTCCATATTTTTGCCCATTCACTTAAGATTATTTGGTAAGTGTACACAGCTTTACAAAAATAACTTGAAGCCTTTTTTTTTTTTTTTGTCACTGCTGTACATGTTTTTCTAGTTCAACCAGCTCTCACAGTAAATTATAAGGCAGTTTTCACTTCATAGACAGATGATGAAATAGCATCTTGAGGTTTGAGGAAATGAATGTAAAATGAGAGGAGTGACAGGAGGGAAAGCTGGCTTCTTACTTGCTCTTTTCAATTCCTGAATGGAGGTGTTTGGCCACAGCTTCAGTAGTTCTTAATGGGTTACAAAAGAATTCTGGGACCCCCACTTTATAATAATGTTAGCTAAAAGTGACCTTAAGATAGGACAAGCTAAAAGAACAATTCCAAGAATCCAGCAGCTTGAATTTCTTAGTACTTGTAATATAAATATGTCACAATGCTTCTCATGGTCGCTGACAAAATTGGTCATATTATCACCCAAATCATGTAAAATGCAATGAAGTGTTATAAGCACATTCAGAGTACATTATGAACACCATTTGTATAAAATGATTATTATGGAGTATAAAGTTTAATGGTGAAAGTGTAAGTAATAATATCTGTTAAAAGTGGAAGGGAGGGGGAGGAGGGAAGTTAAGTGGGGAAAAATGTGTAGATCAATATAAAATATTGGCAGGCAAAATTAAGTAATAACAATCAAAGTCATTTTTCTTCTGATTTCTAGCTTATGTAACATTAACTTGTTTGGTTCTATATTATATCAAATAATTATAAAAGTTGTAGAAAAATAATGATACTAATCAAGTTGATTTAGAATTGGGATTGAATGAACAAATATCTATAAGAAACTACTAATAAGAGAATGTTCTGTCATTTTTTTAATATTGACATTGATCTTATAAAAGAACCTATTCATCTTTTCTTTACCTCTTAATTAGATAAATAACAGCAACTATACAGGATATTAAAAGTTCTAAAAAATGAGGAATAATGAGAAGCAGACAGGAAAAATATTTCATTGGAGGTATTATAAGACTTTCTAATATACTGCCAATTATTATGCATTATTTCATAGTAAGATATTTATTCCTTTATTAAATAGTTTTTATTATTGCCCTGGCATTCTTTATACCTATTATTGGGATGTTTTAATTGCTTATTAATATTTATTTTAGAAGAGTAAATCAAGATGAATATTTTTCAGGTCCCATTAATTTGTGTGAAAAAGAATCATAACTTAATTTTATATGTTTCTTGTAAAGCAAAACATCTTTATTAAGTGATGAAAAGAAAACTTCATGGTCTAATACCTATGCTTTTTTCCCTGGATGTGATGGAGAACTGAACTCAATTCTGTTTCTTCCAAGGCACAAAACTCAGTTCAGTATATTGGTGTCCAGAGTTTTTTATTCAAATGGTTTGTTGGTTGTCGAGTTATATTTTCAATTTTCTTTTATGGTTTCTTATTTCATAATTTTAAGAAGCAACTCCTTTAGCTTCACATTGGTGGCCATTACTTTGATCCTCCACTTACTTAAGCACTCCACTTCCAGCTTTATTTACAAAAGTTGTTTCTATTTATGCTCTTTTCAGCTGTCTTCATCCAGCCATCCAGGAGTCATTTTGAGTAACACAAAGTATGGAGGATAACTTTGTTGTACATGAAAAATAACAACATCAATATTCACAAAATTTTACCACTGAGTAGCATCTAAATGTTAATTATGAGACTGCAGATATCAAATGAAGTTGATGAATCTTTATTTTTCCTGGCAATGTGATTAACTTTCCAATGAAGCAGATGGAAAAGAGGAATGTGACTGAGTTTGTTCTCCTGGGGCTCACACAGAACCAAAAAATGGAGAAAATTGTATTTGCAGTGTTTTTGATTATCTACATAGTCTCTGTGGTTGGAAATTTGCTCATTCTGGTCACCATTACACAAAGTAGGTTGGTCCAGTCCCCTATGTACTTCTTCCTTGCCTATCTCTCCTTTATTGATGCCTGCTATTCTTCTGTCAATAACCCTAAACTGATTTTTGATTCACTTCATGAAAAAAAGACTATCCCATTCAATGGATGCATGACTCAAGTCTTTGGGGAGCATTTCTTTGCAGCTGCTGAAGTCATCCTACTGACTTCAATGGCTTATGATCGCTATGTGGCCATCTGCAAGCCCCTGCACTATGCAACCATCATGAACCGAGTAGTATGTAACCTGCTAGTGGGAGTGTCATGGATGGGGGGCTTTCTTCATGGAATCATACAGATCCTGTTCATTATTGACTTACCTTTCTGTGGTCCCAATGTCATAGATCACTTTATGTGTGATCTTAACCCTTTGCTTGAGCTGGTCTGCACTGATACCCACATTCTTGGGCTCTTTGTTGCTGCCAACAGTGGGTTTATCTGTCTATTAACATTTCTACTTCTTCTGGGCTCCTACACAGTTATCCTGTACTCATTAAGAAACCACAGTGCAGAAGGGAGACGCAAAGCCCTCTCTACTTGTATCTCCCACATCACAGTTGTTGTCTTATTCTTTTTGCCCTCCATATTTGTGTACATGAGACCTGCAACTACTTTACCCGTTGATAAGGCAGTGGCTGTATTCTACACCATGATAACTCCCATGCTAAACCCTTTAATCTATACCTTGAGAAATGCTCAAATGAAAGATGCTTTTAGGGGATTGTTCAATAGAAAAATTCATTCAGAAGGCAAATAAATGTATCCCTATTCACATCAGTAATGACTCAATATGCATTTTAGATTGACCCCATATAGAACTTTTATAGAAAGAAAAACAACAACAAATGTCCTTTAGAATGTGGCCATGAGAAAGCAGAAATAAGAACCCTAAAATGGAAAAACCTAGCCAAGTTTAGGTTATGACTGCACTACTGTTAGAGTACACATTTCCTCTCTCTAATGTTTATTCAGTACTAATTAATTCCTATGTTTCAGGTTAGAAAGACTTGTTGTAACGAGGTGAGCCACATGGCTAGTCAGGTCAGAATGTTTTATTTGTATTTCAGCTTTCTTATTTATTATCTAATAAGAAAATCTGTTCCTTTGGAGTTTGAAAATTTGCTATTGACCTCTTACACCAAACCCCATTACTAGTTTTTCATCAGTATTTTCTAGTTCTATGATATTTTTCTTCTGTAAGTCCCCACCAAGTGTAAAGAGTGATAACAGAAACCTTCATGGTCCATTCTCTCAGTTGTTACTGTCTTTCTCAAGGTTTTTAACAAAATAATGTTTCTGAGCTTTGCTAGGTTGAATACTAGGGTATGGATGGTAAATGGCACTAACATTTCTATTTCACTGATCTTTGAATGTCTCCTTCACCATTTTTAGGTGTGAGGATTATCAATATTTCGAATTTACTCACTCTGGACTCTGCTTTTTAGCTATGTCACAACCAAATTTATACACAATGAATTCTGAGCTATACCATTAAATGAATTCTCTTGGTCTAGTAAGTCTATATTCTTAAATCTGATTTGATATAGCTTGAAGTTTGCTCTACCATGACCACACATGTTCCTGGGTAAATTAAACAAATCATGAAGTTCTTTGAAATATTGTGCATCTGGGTCACAATGTACTCAGAGAGTCTTGGTAGGTTTTGGGAGTGAATTACTTAAACTTTTTTTTTTTAAGTTTTTCAAATTGTCTGTTTTAATTGTGAGATTATCATATAATTACATCATTTATCTTAGTGTAAACTCCCCAAATACTCATCCTTGTTCTCTTTCAAATATATGACCTTATATAACAAACAGTATTGCTTAGCAGGCCCATTTCTTCAGAACTTGCCATAATAATTTCCCCAGACAGTGTTGGTACGTCCTCCAGGCAGACACCTACTTCAGGAGGAAGGCACTTCTACTAAGTGGAGAAAATTTATCACCTATAAAGATTCTTTTCTTTCTGTTCAGTTTTCTTAGTTTCTTCCTCCTTGAGTCAAGGAAGTAGAATTCATCTTTTTTTTTAATCTTTGTATTGAAATTTGTCTCTGAGAACTCTATCTCCATCAAGCTTCTTTACCTGCAGAATATGACATGGGATTTTTCTTTCTAATATATATAAACTTATAATTTTCTCTTTAAAAGTGGATTGACCCACCCCATGACATGCAGCCAGGGTGCATGGATCTAAGCCAAGCAAGAGTGTTGGGGACTAAAATTACCAGTTAGAATTTTTCCTGTGGCTCCATCTTTCAGAAACCTGAACCTCCATTGTATTGCAGATGCTGGCTAATTGCTGACAAATGGCATGGTCTCAGTGGCGATTGTCTCCTAGTTTGCATTAGAACAGGCCTAGACCCTGAGTGGGCTGCACCTGTGCTGAGAACTCTGTTTATGTGCCTAGAGACTGTTTAGGTTACTCTTGAATTAAAACAATTACTTGATGTCAGCTCTATACATGATAATAGATGCCTTCTGGTATTGCCCCTGCCCTTGGAGAACTATTTAAGTGGATTGTTAAAAAACAAACAAACAAACAAACAAACAAACAAACAAACACACTGGCTTTTTTGGTATTCGATGGAAGCCCTCCTGAGATGATCTGGTGTTACTTGTCTCATCCTTAGCTCCACTGGTAGTTAGCTTCCACAAGTCCATACACTCCCACTCAGAATTGGACCTCTGGCTATTTGTATGGCTCTGATAACAGCTGTCAAAGACATCAGTCTGGAATAGATAGCCTCTGTAGCATGGGACTGATACAAGCTGGGTCACAACACATAAGCCTCAGCCAAGCAGGAGCCGGTGATCCTAACACTGATCGGCTAGACTCTAGGAAAGCATTTCACCCATGCCATGTGGCCATGGTGGGCAAAACTCAGTCACATGAACCAACCAGGAGCCTGTCCAGTGCTTTGGTGCAGGGCAGTTGGTCAGCATAATGATCTCTTTGTAATGAGGAAGCATGGCCCAGCACAGTGTCATGGTGACCTGAGTGTGACAAGAAGACCCACAGACAGGGCCGGGGCCTCTACTCCTGGCCCACCTGGTACCTTGAAACACCACAGAGATGGGCACTACTAGGGAGAGCAGAAGTATGGTATGCTATTTTATGAGAGAGAGAGAGAGAGAGAGAGAGAGAGAGAGAGAGAGAGAGAGAGAAAGAGAATTAGAGAATGGTTCATGTCCTGTGGACAGAGGCATATCTGAAGAGATGAGAGAGGAAGGGAGCTGGCTACATTCATGAGGGTGTTGACTCCTTGACCAGAGACAACTCAAAGGACAATGAGCTTGCAGTTTGGGCAGCACAGCAGAGATGACCTTGTTGTTGAGAGCACAGGTGAGCCAATCCTGAGAACCTGAGCATGGGAGACCTAGCCCAACACCTTATCTGCTACATGGTGGAATGGATGGGGGAAGAGATGCCCTTCTCCCACTCTCACCCATCAATGTCTAAGGAAGGTAGGGAACCAACCCTGAGGAGTGAGAAAATTGTCCCTGTCCCCCAAAAGTTGCAACACTTTGAAAGCCAGGGCCTAAAACTTTCGAGAGCAGCACAACAGACCCAACCATGTTAACAAAGGTGTTTGTGAGCCAAACCTGAAGTTGTGAGAATGGGAGAGCTGCCTCCATTATTCTTCTGTTTGGTGGAAGCATGGATCAGGGAAAGATGACCTATTCCTCTACACCAACACTTAAGTCAGGTGGGAGAGCTGGCCCTGAGGTCACAAGCACAAGAGAGCAGGCCCTGAACTTTACCTGGGCAGCACAATAAACATAATTCTATTGGTGGAGGAGGTGGGGTGAACCAGGCCCTTGGTATTGAACAAGGAAGAACTGTCCCCACTACCCGTCAGTCCTAAGTCAGCATGGAAGGGGAGAGTTATCCTCCTCCCTGCTCCCACCTATCAGCACTGAGACAGATGGGAGAGCTGTCCCTGTGTAGAAAGAGTGGGACAGCTCTCCCTGATCCCACCAGCTGCAATACTGGGAGAGTTCTTTTCCTCACCAAAGAATCACAATAGAGCCAACCTTGTCAGCTGAGGAGTGGGTGAGAGCATAGGAGAGATGTCCCCACTCCTCATCTCTCTTGTGGTGGCAAGAACAGGGAAATGGTACCCTTTCTTCAACCATTCAATTCCTGCTACAAGTGGGAGACTTGGCACTGTGATCATAAGTGTGGGAGATCCATTCCTGTCCTCCACCAGCTGCAAAACTCAGGAGATCAGGCCCTGCACCTCACCAGGGCAGCACAATAGAGCCACCACTGTTAGCGAAGGTATGGATGAACCAGCCCCCAACTTATGAACATGGAGAAGCTGTTCCCATTACCCATCTGTCTTGAGGCCCAGGAGAGTTGCCCTTCTCCCCCATGCCCATCAATATCTGGGGAAGGCGAGAGAGGTGGCCCTGTGGTCATAAGAGCAGACAGCCAACTCTATCAGGCAGGTGATTGGTAAGACAGCATGGAAGTTATAAATATGGGAGAGCTGTTCCCATTTTTAATCTTAGGAATAACCTTAATACTGCCCCAGCCTAGATCCAGGTTTATTACTTGGCCAACTCCAACATCTACCCCATTCTATAACCTGCTGGAGCACATGAAGGAAGCTACCTACAGACCCAAAGTTGCAGGATCTCCACAAACAGGGCAACAAGAAGATACCAGGAATAGTCCTAGTGAGCATCCAGCATTGATAGTGTAGTACAAACCAGAGACCTCAAACCCAACCAATGATTATTTTCAAAGAAGATTTGCATGACACATGGACAAAGGGGCATACAGTGTGACTCACTGGTGACATTTCTCATTTTTTCTTTTTAATTGTTTTCCTTTATTCTCCTAAGGTTTTTGTTTTTTTTTTAAATTTGGAAGAGTTCAGGCATGGAGGGAGAGTGGACACAAAGGGATGCAGAAATAAATGTGATAAAGATAAATGATGTAAATGCCACATAGAATAAATAAAACTATCTAGCATATTTCAATATTTAATTTCAGTTTTATTAATTTGATGATAACTATAATTTAACTTTTCATTATCAGAGGTGCAGAAAACATTAATAAGCAGTTAAATGCTTCATTGAATAGTTACTGTGCCATGCATTTAGAATAGCAGCCACATTTAATAATCAAGTCTTTTCCCACTGAAAGATCCCCAGCTTTGTATTTTTGCCATTTTTTAAAATCCCTGCTATACTTATTAGACCCATGAATTTTTCCAAATTTAAATCTTTACTGTTTAAATTAAATGATAAAGTATGACATCATAAATTTGAAATTTGAATTTTTACTTTGGATATGTTTGAGTAAAAATTAACAAACTATCACTTCTGTGTTCACTATAAACTGTAGTAGTATCTAGGCAATTAGCAAGTTTTCTGCTGACATTGGTCTATTTCACAGTTCTAGTGAGTCTAGGGAAAATTGAACTCAAGTTATCCATAGCATGTGGCAGTTTCACTGCTGGCTTTAAATAATGTTACTTAGTAACTCATTTAAGAAAGGGTATGTGATAGGGAGGGTTTTAGTTGGGGTTGGTGGTGGTAGGGGAAGAAGGGAGGGAGAAGGGAACTGGGATTGTCATGTAACTCAATCTTGTTTTTAATTCAAATAAAAAATGATAAAAAAGAAAATGACAGTGTTCTAAGTACAAAAATGATTCAGTCCAGTAGATGATATTCTACATGGTCAAGATAATGAGAATCCTACATTAAATTAAGTTTTAAAATGCATAAATTTCTTAATAATTACCAGATGTGTAAAGACTAAAATCAGAAGTATGCACATAGTTCTACTCATTAATAAATTTTCTTTTGACAAAGTCAGTTATGCTTCTATTCCACAAAACAAACAATAACAGTTTAAAAATGGTGATTGGATGGTAACTCTTTTCAGTCAAAGTAAGTTTTTCACCTCAGAAGGTAATTTTTTTACCCTAATATCCTGTGACCTAATATCCTCTGTCTAGAACTGATCCCTATTTTAAACTGCCATTTAATCTGGATTCATAATCTAAAGCCATTTTTTTTCTACATGGTGTTTTTCATTTGAATCCATTAAATTCAAAAATGGAAAATGGTTGTCAGTTTAAAGGATATTTAATAATCATTAAGCAGAGAAAAATGCTTGGAACCAGTAATGTTTTAATTGTTTCATATTTTGGAGGATTCCTTAATACCTTCAGAATGGGATCCAAATTTCAACAAGGAAGGATCCAATGGTTCACTTATATTTTTCATGGCTTGAAAACAATTTTATGCATTTTTAGCACATCTGTATTTTGACTGCAACCTATCACAAAATGAGGTGTGGAATTGTCATTTTTGAAATCATGTCTGAACATAGTTGTCAGATTTTAAAGTGCTTTGAGTTTGAATTTTCACATTACATATGCTCCACTTGTGTCATAAATGTTAAATACTAGTCAGTAGTTCCCAACAAACTTCTATTTCTTTATTATTATTATTATTATTATTATTATTATTATTATTAATTCAAGTTAGGGAACAGGCTTGTTTCACATGTAATTCCCCTGTCTCTCTCCCTCCCCCAAACTTCTATTTTTAAGCTTAAAAGTTACTACAGTGTTAAGGTCATACTGAATTTACCAAATAATACTATCACAAATTTGAATGGATCCTTAGTAAGTCCTTCCAAAGCTGCAGAATTTTCCAGATGATTTTTCTCTAGTTGAAGAGTCTGTTCATTCCTTCAGTACTTTTTTAGTCATTTGGCTTTTGCAATGTTTTCTTGATGTTTGTTTCCTATTTTGCTCTTTCTGCAAGGCTTCAGTCATCTTGGGCTAATTCCAGGACAATGAAACACTAAATAATTTTACATTTACTACTTGATGAATGTAAACCTCTCCAAAGTGTGGTCAAATTAAAGAAGACAATAATGAACAGTCATCTAAATTGTAATGGCTCAATGATAATCTCAGGGAAAAATTAGAGCTCACTCCTCCCACATGAGCCCCAGTTTCTTGTGTGGTATGAAGATACTTGACATAAAGTCTTGGGCTGACTATGTTTTGGAGTGGACTCCAAAGGACCCATTAAACTTACTTACAGTAGTTATCTCAGCACCCATGCTATTGTTCCTAGCTAGTGCTTCATTATAGATGAAGGGCTCTTAAGTAGCCCAAATACAAAGACACCTACACTTGTAAAAAACACATAAGACCCCACAAACAAATAGTGGGAGACTTTAACACCCTACTGCCACAATTGGATATGACTACTAGATGGAAACTTAACAAAGAAATAAAGAAACTAACAGAAGTTATGACTCAATTAGTTTTAACAGACATCTATAGAATATTCCATCCAAACACGAAAGAATATACCTTCTCTGCACCACATGGAACATTCTCTAAAGTCAAACACATACTCAGCAAGAAAGCAAACCACAACATATACAAAAAAACTGGAATAACCCCATGTATCTTACTGGATTACCATGGTTTAAGTTAGAATTAAATAACAACACAAATTGCAGAGCCAACAAAGTCATGGAAATTGAACAATGCTCAATTGTATCACCTTTGTGTCCAGGAAGAAATAAAGAAAGAAATTGAAGATTTCCTATAATTCAATGAAAATGAATTTAAATAAAAATAAATTATATAAACAAAAATAAAAACAGAACAAACACAAACTTATGGGACGATTTGAAAGCAGTACTAAGAGGAAAGTTCATAGCACTAAGTGTCCACATAATGAAACTGGAGAATAGTCACACTAGAGACTTAACATCACACCTGAAAGATCTATCAAAAAATAAGCAAACTTACCCAGGAGGAATAGATATCAAGAAATAATCAAATTGAGGGCTGAAATCAATAAAGAAGAAACAAAAAACACAAAACAAGGAACACCTAGAGTTGATAAACACCTTTAGTAAAATGGCATGATACTAGATTAACTAAAAAAAAAAAAATCTGTAGCCCTACTATATACAAACAATAATTGTGCTGAGAAAAAAAAGAGAAATGTCACCATAATAGCCACAAGTAACATAAAACATCTTGTGGTAGCTATAACCAAATAAGTGAAAGACATGTATAACAAGAACTTTAAGTCTTTAAGGAAAGAAATTGAGGAAGATACCAGAAAATGGAAAAGATCTCCCATGCTCTTGGATAAGTAGGGTCAACATAGTAAAAATGGCAATCTTGCCAAAAGCAATTTACAGATTCAATGCAATCCCCATCAAAATCCCAGCACAATTCTTCACAGACCTTGAAAGAACCATACTCAACTTTATATAGAAAAAGAAAAAACCATGGATAGCCAAAACAACCCTGTACAATAAAGGAACTTCCTGAGGCATCACCATCCCTGACTATAAGCTCTACAATAGAGCTACAGTGATGAGGACAGCTTGGTACTGGTACAAAAACAGAAAGGTAGACCAATGAATCAAATTGAAGACCCTGATATTGATCCACACACCTATGAACACATCATTTTGTACAAAGAAGCTCAATTATACAATGGAAAAAAGAAAGCAACTTCAACAAATGGTGCTGTCATAAGTGGATGTTGACATGAGAAGACAGCAGACAGATCCATATCTATTGCCACGCACAAAACTTAAATCCAAATGGATCAAAGACCTCAACATAAATTCAGCCACCCTGAACCTCTTAGAAGAGAAAGTGGGAAGTACTCTTTAATGAATTGGTACAGGAGACCTATTACTGAACGTAACACCAGTATCACAGACACTGAGATCAACAATTAATAAATGGGACCTCCTGAAACTGACAATCTTCTGTAAGGCAAAGGACATACTCACCAAGACAAAATGGCAGCCCACAGAATGGGAAAATATCTTCACCAACCCCACATCTGACAGGGGGCTGATTTCCAAAATATACAAAGAAATCAAGAAGTTAGTCACCAAAACACCCAATAATCCAATTAAAGAAATGGGATATAGATCTACACAGAGAATTCTCAATACAAGAATGTCAAATGGCTGAAAAGCACTTAAGAAATTGTTCAATGTCCTTAGCCATCTGGGAAACACAAATCAAAACAACTCTGAGATACCACCTTACACCTGTCAGAATAGCTAAAATCAAAAACACCAATGGCAGTTTATGCTGGAGAGGATCTGAAGAAAGGGGAACACTCCTCCATTGCTGATGGGAGTGCAAACATGTATAGCCACTTTGGGAATCAGAATGGTAGTTTCTCTGATAAATGGGAATCTGTCTACCTCAAGGTCCAGTAATCCCACTCTTAGGGATATATCCAAGGATACATATTCATACCAGAAAGACATCAGATCAACTATTCATAGCAACGTTATTTGTAATAGCCAGAACCTGGAAGCATCCTAGATGCCTCTCAACTGAAGAATGGATAAAGAAAATGTGGTACATTTACACGATGTACTATTACTCAGTGGGAAAACAAACAAGCAAACAAAAACCAAAAAAAAAAAAAAAAAGAAAACCAAAAAACAATGATATCTTGAAATTTGCAGGCAAATTCATAGAACCAGTAGAACCCAGACACAGAAAGAAAAACATGGCATATACTCTCACATAAGTGGATGTTATACAAAATGCAAAGGAGAGCAAGTCTATAATTCACAACTCCAGAGAAGTTAGGAAACAGGGAGGAAACTAAAAGAGATAGATAGGGTCTACCCAGAGAAGGGGGAAAAGGACAAAACCTCCTGAATAAATTGGGAGCATGGGGTGAAGTAGGAGATAGATGAGGGGAGGGGCAAAAGAGGAGAACAAGGCAGATGAGGAAGGTCAAGTTGGGGGAAAAATAGAAAAATACAGGAAGGAAATAGATACCTTAATAGAGGAAGCCAACATGTAATAAGAAATCTGGCACTAGCAAAATATCCAAGGTTCCACAAGGATGACCCCAACTAAGAATCTAAGCAGTATTGGAGGGGCTACCTTAAATGTATTTCCCCAATAATGAGATTAATGACTAGTTTATAGGTGATCCTAGAGGCTTCATCCAGTAGCTGATGGAAGCAGAAGCATAGATTCACAGCTAACACTGAACAGAACTCCTCAAATCCAGTTATAGAGAGGGAGGAGTGATGAACAAAGAGGTCAAGACAATAATGGGGAAACCCACAGAGACAGCTTACCTGAGCAAGTGGGAGCTCATAGATCACAGAATGACAGCTGGGGAACCAGCATAAGAGTGAAACAGGCCCCCTGAACTTGGGTGTCAGTGGGGGGCTTGGACAGTCTATGGGGCCACTGTCAGTGGAAGCAGTATTCATCCCTAGTGAAAGAATGGGCTTTGGAAGCCCATTCTCTGCGGACAGATACTCTCTCAGCATAGACATGAGGGGGGGTGGTAGCTAGGTCCTGTCCCAAATGATGTGACAAACTTTGATGATCCCTCGAGGAAGGCCTCACTCTCCCTTCAGGAATGCTTGGGGAGGGGATTGGAGTTGGGGTGCAGTGGGAGGACAGGAAGGAGAGGGAAATGGGATTGGTATGTAAAATGAGATTGATTTAAATTTAAGTAAAATTAATTAAATATGATTTTAAGTAAAAAAAGGTTTTTTTTAATTTAAAAATATATTATTCATTCTACATACCAATGAAGTTACCTCTCTGTCCCCTTCTCCCACTCCTTATCTCCCCACTTCCTACCCTCTCATCCACTGCTCCTAGGGGTAAGACCTTCCTTGGGCAGTCAACAAAGTCTGACATAGCAAGTTAAGGCAGTAATAAGCCCCTCTCCACTGTATCTAGGCTCCCTGTCTATTTTTGTGCCAATAACAAGCTGTTTTCAGTACTATAACTCAATAGTAGAACTTGAACTCAGGAATGGTGATGCCTTTGGAAGTTCCTTCATTGTACACAGTTATTTTGGCTATCCTGGGTCTTTTGTTTTTCTATATAAAGTTAAGTACTGTTCTTTCAAGGTCTGTGAAGAAATTTTCTGGGATTTTGAATGGGATTGCATTGAATCTGTAGAATTCTTTTGGCAAGTTTGCCATTTTTAATATGTTGATCCTACCTATCCAAGAGCAACAGAGATCTTTCCATTTTCTGGTATCTTCTTTAATTTCTTTCTTTAAAGACTCAAAGTTCTTGTAACACAGGTCTTTCACTTCTTTGGTTAGAGTTACACTGAGATATTTTATGTTGCTTGTGTCTATTATTTTTTATTTTTCCCTTTTTAAAAAATTTAAATTAGAAACAAACTTGTTTTACATGTTAATCCCTGTTACCTCTCGCTATCCTCTTCCACTGCCCCCACCAACCCACTATCCCATCCTCTTGATGCTCCCAAGGAAAGGTGGGGCCTTCTATGGGGGAACTTCAAAATCTCATATCATTTAGAGAAGGGCCTAGGGCTTCCCCCTTGTGTCTAGGCTGAGAGCTTATCCCTCTATGTGGAATGGGCTCCTAAAGTCCATTCTTACACTGGGGATAAATAATGATACACTACTAGAGGATCCATAGATTGCCTAGGCCTCCTAACTGACACCCACATTCAGAGGGTCTGGGTCAGACCTATGATGGTTTCCCAGTTAGCAGTCTGGGGTCCATGAGCTCCCCCTTGTACTGATCAGCTGTTTCTGCGGGTTTCTCCAGTGTGGTCTTGACCTTTTTGCTCATCACTCCTCCCTCTCTGCAACTGGAATCTAGGAGTTCAGCTCAGTGTTTTGCTGTGGGTGTCTGCTTCTGCTTCCATCAGATAGTCAATGAAGGCTCTAGGATGCCATATATGGTAGTCATCAATCTCATTATCAGGGAGGGACATTTAAGGTAGCCTCTTGACTATTTCTTAGATTGTTAGTTGGTGTCTTCATTATAGATCTCTGGATATGTTCCTAGTTCCAGATTTCTCTTTAAAACTAAGATAGCTCCCTCTATTAGAGCATCTCTTTTCTTGGTCACCTGTATTCTTCCCCAGACTTGATCTTCCTGCTCTGTCATATCCTCCTCTTACCTCGTCTTCTGCCCTTCTGTCTCCTAACTCCCTCTCCCCGTCCCCCATACTCCCAATTTGCTTGTTCCTTTCATGTTCTTCTGGGAAACAAATATGTCTCTCATGGGGTCCTCCTTGTTTCCCAGCTTATCTGGCAGTGCGGATTATAGGACAGTAATCCTGTGCTCTATGTCTAAAATTGATATATAAGTGATTACATACCATGTTTGTCTTTTTTGTAACTGGGTTACCTCACTCAGGACGGTTTCTCCTAGTTTCATCCATTTGCCTGCAAATTTCAAAATTTCATTGTTTTTTTTTTCTGCTGAATAGTTCTCCATTGTGTAAATGTATCACATTTTCTCTATGCATTCTTCAGTTGAGGGACATCTAAGTTGCTTCCAGTTTCTGGCTATTACAAATAATGCTGCTATGAACATAGTTGAGCAGTCTTTTGGCTTTATGCCTAAGAGTGGAATTGCTGGTTCTTTTGGTAGACTGATTCCCATTTTCCTGAGAATCCATCCTACTGATTGCCAAAGTGGCTGTACAAGTTTGCACTCCCACCAGCAGGAAGAGTGTTGCCCTTTCTCCACATCCTTCCAGCCTAAACTGTCATTGATATTTTTCATTTTAGCCATTCTGACAGGAGTAAGATGGTATCTCAGAGTTGTTTTGATTTGCATTTCTCTGATGGCTGACGATGTTGAGCACTTTCTTATGTGTCTTTCAGCTATTTTAGATTCCTCTATTGAGAATTACCTATTTAGTTCTGTACCCCACTTTTAATTGGATTAATTGGTATTTTGGAGACCAGCTTCTTGAGTTCTTTGTATGTTTTGGAGATCAGCGCTTTGTCAGATATGGAGTTGGTGAATATCTTTTCCAATTTTGTGGGCTGCTGTTTTGTCTTGTTGAGTGTGTCCTTTGCCTTACAGAAGATTTTCTAGATTTCCTCATTGTCCATTGCTATGTCTCCCATTTCATTTCTGATTTTTTAATTTGAGTGTTCTTTCTCTGCCTTTTGATTAGTTTGGATAAAGGCTTGTTTATCTTGTTGATTTTCTCGAAGAACCAATTCTTTGTTACATTGATTCTTTGTTTTGTTTTCCTAGTTTCTACTTTATGGATTTCAGCTCTCAATTAGATTATTTCTTGGAGTTGACTCTTCTATTGTGTTTGCTTGTTTTTGTTCTAGAGCTATCAGTTGTGCTGCTAATTCTCTACTGTGACTTTTTTCCAGTTTTTTCATGTGAGCACTTAGGGCTATGAACTTTCCTCTTTGTACTGCTTTCAAAGTGTCCCATAAATTTGGGTATATTGTGTTTTTCTTTTCATTGAATTCTAGGAAGTCTTCGTTTTTTTTATTTCTTCCTTGTCCCAGGAATAATTCAATTGTGCATTGCTCAATATCCACGAGTTTGTAGCATTTCTGCAATTTGTGTTGTTGAATTCTAACTTTAAAGCATGGCAGTCTTGTATCTGTTGTGGTTTGCTATGTTGCTGAGTATGTGATTGATTTTTGAGAAGGTATATTATTTTGTGTTTGGATGGATTGTTCTATACATCTGTGTTGAACCCAATTGGGTCATAACTTCTTTTACTTCTTTTGTATCTTTGTTAAATTTCTCTCTGGTGTTCCTGTCTAGTGGTGAGAGTGAAGTGAGAAGTCTCCCACTATAAGTGTGTGAGGTTTTATGTGTGATTTGAGTTTTAGTAATGTTTCTTTTATGAACATGGGTGTCTTTGTATTTGATGCATAGATGTTCATAATAGAGACTTCATGCTGATGAATTTTTCCTGTGATGAACATGAAATGACCTTCTTGGTCTTTTTTCATTGATTTTAGTTTGAAGTCTAATTATTTAGATATTAGGATAGCTATATCAGCTTGTTTCTTTGATTCATTTTATTGAAAAATTTGTTTCCAACCCTTTACTCTGAGGTAATGTCTGTCTTTGAAGTTTGGGTGTGTTTCTTATATGCAGCAGTAGGATGGATTCTCTTTTTGTATCCTATCAGTGAGCCTGTGTCTTTTGATTGGTGAGTTAAAAACCATTAATTTTGAGTGAAATTAAGGACCATGGAATGTTAATTATTGTTTGTTTTGGATTTGTTGTTATTGGTGGTATTGTGTGTGGGTATGCCCCGGTTTTTCTTTTGGTTTTGGTAAACAGGGATTATCTATTGCCTATGTTTTATGAATGTTGGCAACTTCCTTCAGTTGGAATTTTCCTTCCAGTATGTTCTGTAGGTCTGGATTCATGGATATGTATTGTTAAAATCTGGTTTTATCATGGAATACCTTGTCTTCTCCATCTATAGATATTGAAAGCTTTGCTGGGTATAGTAGTCTAGGCTGGCTTCCGTGGTTTCTTATTGTTTGTAGAATATCTATCCCTTCTGGTTTTCATAGTTTCCATGTAGAAGTCAGCAGTAATATTGATAGGTCTGCCTTTATATGTTACTTGGTCTTTGTCCTTTGCTACTCTTAATATTTTTTGTTTATATGTTTGGTGTTTTGATTATTGTGTGACATGGGGACTTCTTTTCTGTGGTCCACTTTATTTATGTCCTGCAAGCTTCTTGTACTTTCATTGTCATGTCTTTGTTTATGTTGGGAAAGCTTTCTTCTATGATTTTGTTGAATATGTTTTCTGCCCCTTTGAGGTGGGTTTATTCATCTTCTTCTATACCTATTATTCTTAGGTTTGTCCTTTGCATGGTGTCCCATATTTCCTGGATATTTTGTATTAGGGATTTGCTGGATTTTAGATTTTCTTTGGTTGGATGTATCTATTTCTCCTATTGTATATCCAACGTCTGAGATACTCTCTTCCATGTCTTGTATTCTGTTGGTTATGCTTGCATCTGTAATTCCTCATCATTTACCCAGTTTTTCTAATTCTACGATTCCCCTGCACTGTGTTTTTTATTATCTCTATTTTAGCTTTCAAGCCTTGAACTGTTTGAAGTGTTCTCTTCATTTGTTTGATCCTTTTTCTTGGCTTTTCTTGCTTTCTTTAAGAGATTTGTTTATTACTTGGATTTTTTTTTTTTTGGTTTATCTTTTCCTCCATTTCTTGAATTTTTTTCTTCCATTTATTTAAGGGACTTTCTCATTTCCTCTTTTAGGTTCTCTATCATCTTCATAAAGTTGTTTTTAAGGTCATTCTCTTGTGCTTCATCTGTATTGGGATGCTCAGTTCTTGCTAGTTTAGAGTCTCTAGACTCTGGTGACATTATATTGGTTTTTCTGTTGTTGAATTAGTTCTTATATTATTGTTTTCCTTTACCTTCTTCCAGTGACTGCAGGTGGGGTCTCTTCCTCTCCTGGTGGGTATGGTTCCAAGGTTTCTTTCTGGTGTGTGCAAGCAGATCCTATACTCCAATGGCTCTCATGCTGGGTGCATGCAGGTCTGAAACACTCCCTCTCCCATTGGTTGAAGGTTGGACTACCACAGTGATGTCAACACACTCAGGATGGCTTGTTTTGCCAAGAGAAAGTTTATGTTTTTCTTGCCTCTAGGGATTTAGTAGTAGAATGCATAATTGAGACCCTTTGTTCAGCCTCTGGTACTGTCACATTGACCAAAGGAAAATTTCACTTTCAACAAGATAAAACAAGCCCTCAGATTTGGCAGCTTGCAGTCCATCCAGCTTGTCTACAAAACGCCAAGCAGCTGAAGCATGCAGTCTAATTAGATCTTCCCAAGCTGACAAGTCCTGTATTTTTTCTATACAAATCCTGTCAGTATTGACATTAAGCCTCTTTCATTTATTTTATGCAGTTTACGATAGATTATTAGTCATGATTCTGTGTCATGTGTTTATGATAATCTCTGACTTCTCATGACTCTCAAAAACACTTCCTGGTTAAATATCATAGACAACAATCAGATGACTAGTATGTGCAAAGCTGCAGGACACACACACACACACACACACACACACACACACACACACACACACACAACAGAGAGAGAGAGAGAGAGAGAGAGAGAGAGAGAGAGAGAGAGAGAGAGTTAGTTTTCTCAAAATGATTACTTGGAATTTTTTAAGTTTAGAACTATTCATCCTTTCATAATGTCTTTTTTTTTTTGCAATTTTCCAGACCATATTTAGAATATTCATACACTATGTAATCTTTTGACATCACCCATCACCCTGCCTTCCACATAATGCTACCAGCAAAGAAGATGAATCCCTTTATGCAGACTAAACAAAAGAATCAAAAGCCTAAGTTGTTCAAACTGTTAACCTCATCATAGTGTCTAAAGAAAAATGCTACTGTGTTCAATATTCCATAATCAATAGAAGGAAGAGAAGACACTAAGAGGATATTGGGGCTCAGATGTGAAGAATGAACTTGGCTGAATTTGAAGGGGGCAATCCCGGTCACTGCTGGAGAACTGTGCAATAATCAAGATGGAAAACATGGAAACATTGAAATTGCCTTACTTGGTGACAGCAGGAGGGTCATGCAACAGAGAAGAAACCAATCAGCAGGCTTAGGTCTTAAGTATATTTTTCATCAACTTGACACAATTTAGAGTCATCTGAGAAGATAAAACTTCAGCTGAAAAAACAATACACCCCAGAATATTAGCCTTTAGAGCATTGTCTTAATTGATGATTAATGTAAAAGTATCCAACCTACCTCAAATGATGCTTTCCCTGGGCAGGTGTTCCTGGTGGGTATAACAAAACAAATTGAGGAATCCAGGAGGAGTGAGTCAATAATAAGAACACCTCCAGGGACTCTGCTTCAGTTCCTTCTTGTGGGTTCCTGCCTTGAGTATCGCGACTGCCTCGACCAGCAAGGAAGACGCAACACTGAGACTCTTCCTTAAGCAGTTTAGTCAGGAACCTTGAACAATCTTCTGACCCCGGGGAAAGCCAGCCCACAGCTTAAAAGCACTCTTGCCAGCCAACCCCAGAATGCCACGTGGCTAAGGAGGATTGGCTTGCATTTGCTGATGCAAGTTTGAATCTTAGACCAAGCCAAATAAGGAGTTGTTTATTCCAGAGAGCGCTCACCCTCGGGATGGTGGAAGGTGGAAACTGGCGCCATCTTTAAGGCATGGAGCATCACATCTATCCACAGTTCTCCCTTCTTTATTAAAAAACAGAGCGGGTGAAGATAGAGGCCCAATCCCCGGTGTACCAACATGGGATAATGTATTGGTGACACCCACAAACTCTACGCCTGCGGTGACCCAAACCCATCCCGTACCTATTTCCCAGGGGAAGGATCTTGGGTACAACCTTCATGCAATCGGGCTTGTCTTCCGAGGGCAGCCTAGCCACATACAAGCAAACCCTCGTGCAGTGCTTAGTCTCGAACCCTGCTTAAGAGAGCATTTTAGTTCTTAATAGTGGCCAACCAGGCCTGGGGGGACTGCCCTGCCTCTATGGCAGTAAAGGCTTGAATAATCATAGCTGCATCACACGTTTGCGTAGCCCTAATCCTGCATATACACCACAGGCAGACCAGGGAGACCATAATCAAGAGGCCTGCTAATGCTCCCATGCCCGCCCACTCTTTCAAATGATCCATGGCGGAGTTCAACCAGGAAGTCAGGCTGCTCACAAGGGATAGGTCTATTTGGGTGGAATTCACATGCACAATAGCCATCCTGAGTTCTCTCATGGTGTCTCCAAACTCGGATGGCCAATTCTGTAATAGAAACTGAGATAATCTTTTAAACTTCGATTGGTGGTAAAAAGGCATGGGATCATACAACTGAATTGGGTATCCCGTTTGTTGATTAACAAAACACCCTTGGCCGAGCAGCATATCTTTTTCCCAGGCTGCCACTCGTTTGCAAACTCACTAAGGAATGCCTTCCATTCCAGGTACTGTCCTGGGCTGAGACAGACACGGACTAAGTTGGTCCAGTAGGTGGGCGTCATACAAAGCCTGGCAAGGGACTCAACCAGAGCCACAGTGAAGGATGCAGTAATGCCATAAGTCCTCACCGACTCTGCTAGGGCCTTGATAGTTTTTAAAGTCTAAAGGCTTGTGATACCTCTGCCCCTGTGAGTCCAAGAATGCCGGGCAAGTGAGGTGCAACTCTGAGCGAACTTCCCGCCAGACCTGAGGGCAGTGTGAGGCTCCTTCACCACTGCCTCCACCATCTCCTTCTGTCATATTGTAAGGAGGCGGCGTAGACGGGGTTTCGGCTGGGGTTTCCCTTTCATTTTTCCAGTGCGAGGGACCTTTTGAACTCGGGCTTCTCCGGTTTCCCTTTTAACCTTTTTACTTTGGTTCTCTCTAGCTGCTTTATCATTGCTTAGAATTCCTCTTCATCGTCTGTGTCCCCTTCGGAACTGGAGGACTCTGTCTCCTCCAATTCCTTAAGAGTCAGGTAGATTTTCTCACTGTTAGCTTTCTCGGATCGCTCCTCCTGAAGGGAGTCAAGAGCGGCCTGTCCCTGTTCAACTGCCTCACTGCATCTCTTGTCCTCCAGGCAGCCTCTCACTAATCTCCAGATAGAACGGACACCTGGCTTCAGCGTCCCCTGTTCCCAAGCAAAATCTAGGTCCCTTCCCAATTTTTCCCATGAAGGGACTGTAAGCTGTCCATTGTTTGCAAACCAGGGTGCTATTATGTCCACCTGCTCTAAAAAATTATCTAGGGTGCTTCATTTTAGTTTTAAGCCATTCGAGCAAAGCAACTCATTTAGGGCCAAAAAAATTGGGTGCAAGATCGAAGCACCCATATTTAGTTATCTACAGAGAAAGGAAAACTTTATCACCGCTCTAGTCGCGGTCCATAGATTCCCGCCCTCTTCACGGGCCCTTAATTTTATCCCTCTTACTTGGGACTTACCAGTGCACTGCCCTGGCTGCAGAAGGTTCTGAGTCTCTTTAGAGGAGGAATTCCCGGTATGGGCCACCACTTGTTGAGACTGCCTTGACCAGCAAGGAAGACGCAATGCTGAGACTCTTCCTTAAGCAGTTTACTCAGGAACCTTGAGCAATCTTCTGACCCCGGGGAAAGCCAGCCCACAGCTTAAAAGCACTCTTGCCAGCCAACCCCAGAACACCACGTGGCTAAGGCAGATAGGCTCACATTTGCTGATGCAAGTTTGAATCTTAGACCAAGCCAAATAAGGAGTTGTTTATTCCAGAGAGCGCTCACCCTCGGGATGGTGGAAGGCGGAAACTGGCGCCATCTTTAAGGCACGGCACATCGCATCACAGCTCTCCACACTTGAGTACCTGCCCTGCCTTCTCCTGGTGATGGACTGAATCCTGTAAGGTGAAATAAACCTTCTCTTCTCAAAGTTGCTTTCTGTCATGGTGCTTTATTATATCAATAAAAATGATAAGACACTACATATGGTGTTTTAAGGAATGGTATTGTAGTCAAAGCAGAAATAAGTAATGGCTCAATTGATCTTCCAAATAGAGACAATGTCCAAAATTATCATAGCCTGGAAAGGTTACCATGACCTATGTCATCTAGAATAGACATGTTGATATCAATGCAGTCATCAGTCTAGTGCAGTATTAAAAAGAAACTTATTTGGAAGTAATGATTTTGCCAGACACCTCTCCTTGGTCTAGAAGTCTTAGCAAAACTACTCATATAATTTGATACATACATTAGTCAAAATGTTTTGGAACATGAGTACATTACAGGGTTTTATGTTGGAGGCAACTCCCATGTGAAAAATACTAGGGTGAAGTCTATATGTATATGTTCCTGGTTGTGACACCTCAGGAGACACACTGAAGGAGAACTTGGAGAAATCTCACACAAACATAGGGTATAAAATCAAGGAGAGCAAACTACATGTTCAGGTATGACACATAACATCCAATGTGTCAGTTTTTCCTATTATATAACTTGCAGTGAATACAAATAGTCATAAAAATAGAAGTGGACAAGTATTCCAGATAGAGTAGCTTATGTGAAATGCATATAAGAAGATAATGACTTGAATGCAAGAGGACCACAAATAAGCATAGTTACTGGAGAAGTCACTGAAGGGTTAATTTAACAGAGTTCAGAAAGATAATCACATAAATGTGTTATGGCTCTTACCCTAAGAAGCAAGGATATGCAGTCTGATGAAATTTATGAACTTGAAAGATATCTATCCATGTGTTCTGTATTGAGGACCTTATATTAAACTCAGAGAATATTACTATTGAAGCAGGGACTCTGTTTTGGAAGTAATCACAATCACCCAGGTAAAATATGATGTTGATTTGACAAGAGGTAACAGCTGGAAAGGGATTGAAAGTGGTATCATTTGGGATATGTGTTGATGACGAATTCAACAAGATAAGGACTTTGAAGAAGCGATAGAGGAGCACTACCCAGGAAAATGAATTTTATTGGCTTTCCGTTGGGACACAGATAAGTAAGTCAGAGTAGCAAGTAGGAAATGGCACTTAGATGGGTGGATGGTGACCTTAAGAGATTGGTTTTGTACTATTACATTGTATATTTTTTGAAAGCATGTATCATGCTGATGCTGTAAATTTTAATATGGATTTTCTCAGTAATTATCAATATTAGTAATTCTTATATTTTGCCACTAAATAAGGTTTGTCCTAGAAGTCAATTAGAATCGAAAAAGTAAGGTGTTCAGCTGTTAAGTAATTATTTAAAGTAGGTCCAGTGTGAATTAATTCTGTGGGTATACAGAACATAGAAGAGAAGAAATTTTGGAAATTATATTAACAAAAGACATGTCATAATTTCAATAGGAATGATCAGCACAGCTCACCTATGTGATGAAATATAAAATATTGTTATTAAGCAGGAAACATATCCCCCTTTTTAAAATGTTAAAGACTAAATGTAAGCAATCTCTAAATGTTTTTATAGTAATTTCTAAAGCTATTCAGCTGTCCATGAAACATTTTATTTTTAATTATAGTGGAAATATCCAATTTGATGTCTATATTGTACTTGAAGTTAACCATCTAAAAATAAGAGAGTATTCTAACCAGGATTCTGCTATGTTTCTAACCTCACCTTGGCCTTGATCAATGTAACAAATTGCCAGTATTGCTATTTCTTTCTTGTACATTTCAGAC
Organism: Cricetulus griseus; assembly: GCF_003668045.3. NCBI lineage: Eukaryota > Metazoa > Chordata > Mammalia > Rodentia > Cricetidae > Cricetulus > Cricetulus griseus. Next base: position 88,069,308 of record NC_048599.1, read on the forward strand.
TTGTTTCTAATAACCTTCTGCATTTTGCCTACCATATTACTTACATAGATTTGCTTTTAGAAAATTATACTGCATCATTCTTGTCTTAATATAGAAATCACCCTGAAAGCCCTTTCTCACAGCTATATACTACTTCAAAGACATTTGGTGAGAAGCAACAACTCTCTGCAAGGTTTTAACTTAAAATTATTCTGAATTGTCTCCTATCTTAAAATACGAATACAAACCATAACAAAACATTCTTTCCTCCACTATTTTATATACAACACCTAGAAGAACCTCTGAAACATCAAGCTTTGCACATACTCTGTGATGTGTAACTGAAAATGAACACTGTGTTTCCGCAAGATATTTGATGTTCATTGGGGTTAAAATGCCCATTGACCAAATACATTTTACAAGTAAATGTTATAATTTAAATATTTTAATTCCATACTGATCCTGCAATTCTTGTCACATTATCATATGTATTTGCTTTAAGGAAATGTTATCCTAAATTATCTGGGCCTTACGATTACCATATATCCTGTCACTGAAGTGTTAAATGCCAAATATGTTTCTATGATATTATCATAGTAGAATCTTAAAGGAAATGAACACCCTTGTTTATGGAAGTCCACATCTTGAATATAACAAAAAATACATTCTGCTACAACCAAATGATGTAGAGTTCTGTAAAGAAGACCTGATAACTTCAAGGTAAGGACACAATATTTTAAAATATCTCCAGTCACCTAGGAAGCATCTCTTTGGTTTTGCTCTCTCTAAAAAAAGCAAGAGATAGTTGAGAATTTGGGTATAGTGTTGGCCTCTTTATTAAAATAACACACTAATAATCTGAAAATGTTTCCTGAAAGGATACTTAGCAACATGCAAATTGGGATATTTTGTTTCCTAAAGTGTTTATATGTATTGTGCCTTTTAATTGTGTCTTCTTTTTTTTGGTGAACATGTAGGGCTTTAAGTCATTTTAGACTTAAATTCCATCACTAGTGTTCATGAGAATGTACTTCACAACTAGAAATGTTTTCATTGATGGGATTCCAACAAGCAGGGGTGGAATGTAGCCCATTTGGTTCCAAAGATTACAATTTGTGAGAGTGAAGAGTATAAAATCCAAGAGATACTCTAATGAGTATTTTTATTATGAATTTTAAGGATAAAACTTATGTATAGAAGTAAATAGTAAACAATGACAATGCCTAAGAAAGCCAAGAAATACTTCATTTTTTTTTTTTAAGTAGGAATTCACAGGAAACCTGAAGAAACCATGGGAAGTAATGGTGATTAAATAAAACCTCCAGAAGAGATCATTCCAGTAGAGAAGAGGAAAAGAAGTTAGAACATTAAATTGAAAAGTTTTATACTTTTTTATATGTTCAAAATGCAGGTTTGTTTCTGTGTGTGTCTGTGTGTGTGTGTGTGTGTGTGTGTGTGTGTGTGTGTGTGTGTGTGTTTGTGTTTCCTTGTAATGAAGAATAAATATCCTAAAATGGCTTGGTGAAGTATCCTGGAAACTAGACAGTGGCCAAAATACCATTATCTGACTTTTTAAATTCAAAAGATGGACCTGAATCCCTTGTCCCCAGGGGCCTGGAATTAAAAGGGAGAGTAAGTCATCACTGGTTTTGCAGGAAATATTTCTTCATGTCTTAAGAGGTAGTGGCAGCCCTTGTCCCCCATTTTATGCACACATTTTTCAAAGCATTTTTCACCTCTGCATTTCTCAAGGTGTAGATCAAGGGATTTAACATTGGCTCAACAACAGTAAATGACACAGCCATTACTTTGTCTATTGGAAATGACACCACAGGCCTCATATATAAGAAAATACATGGAACAAAGAACAACACAACCACTGTGAAGTGTGAGCCACATGTGGATAGGGCTTTGCGTCTCCCTTCTGAGCTGTAAGACTTGAGGGAACAGAGGATTACCATGTAGGAAGAAATGAGAATAAGAAAAATGGACACACACATTACCCCACTGTTGAGAATCACTAAGAGACCCAAGATATATGTGTCCATGCAGGCCAGTTTCAACAATGGAAACAAGTCACACATAAAATGGTCAATGACATTGGGGCCACAGAATGGTATTTGATACATAAAGACAAGCTGAATGGTTGCATGCATGGATCCTCCCACCCATGCCCCTCCTACCATCAGGCAGCACACCCGAGGACTCATGATGGTCATATAGTGCAATGGCTTACAGATGGCCACATAGCGGTCATAGGCCATTACAATAAGAAGAATGATGCCCACACCTCCAAAGAAATGTTCTGCAAATAACTGGGTCATGCAACCTTCAAATGAGACAACAGTCCTTTCAGAAAGGGAATCTATAATCAATTTTGGAGCAATAACAGAAGAGTAAGTGACATCCATGAGTGACAGAGATAAAAGGAAGAAGTACATGGGTGACCTCAGACTAGGGCTTCTTGTTATGGTTACCACAATGAGTAGATTTCCCAACACTGTGGCCATGTACATAATTAGAAATAAAACAGCCAAAATTTTCCTCAGTTCTGGATTCATTGTAATTCCCAAAAGAATGAACTCAGTTATGTTGTTTTGATTCACCATTTTTATGATCTGGAGAATATACAAAATTCTGAGATGGAGAATCTGCAAAACAATTACTTTTAATGAGTCATCATGTAGTCTTGTGAACATCTTTTTCCTCTTTTCTCATATCTTCTTGACACCTATTGTCTTTATTCATTTTTACAGAACCCAGTAGTAAACGAAGTCTGACCATAGTTTCAGTCTTATTGAACTCAAGACAGCGTTGTTATTCATTAATTCAACTCTTGCTCTCTGCCCTAGTACTTGCTCCTTGGAAATTTTGGGAGCTCTTCTTCACAACTAAGTGTGTGCATATTCCTAAGAATATTATGTAATTAAATCTTGAGAAATCCTTGACTATTGGAGTATAGCAGCTAACAGGTATTCGATAATTTATTTAGCTTATTCTTGGCTTGCTATTTTGTCATTCTATGTCTCACACTTCATCATTTTTGCATCATTTTTTAAAACAAAATAAAAGGAACATTAAAAACATTCAAGACTTCTTGAACATCTCAAATGTTCTGGATTTTGCACAATTGATAGCAGAATCTTAAGCTTCACTTACCATTCCATATGCAAACGGGGAAAATGTTTAATTTTGCATGTACTCATGCCATGTATTTATTAAACATTTACAATGTCCTAGTTGAAGGGCCTTGAGAAAAAAATCAATCACCAAGGACTACTTATCAGAAACATCTTTTCCATACAAACATTTACTTTATAAAACTGCATTATGAATATCATTATTACATATTGCTAATATTTGGTGAGTTTCTACTATGCCTCTGAAATTGAAGGTTTTACAATGATTTTTTTTTTCATTTTAGAGGTTTAAAAATAAGGCTTAAAGAGGTGGCAAAAGATGATGCAAATTCTCATAAGTAGTAAACACAGAAGTCAAATCCAAGTTCAGCATTACTGCTTCTGAAACTAAAAGCAATCACAATCTATATAATTTGTTCCAGGTTAATAGCTAGTGATCAATATGAATGACATTTATTATATATTTTAATTATGATAATGATCCTCTGAATTTAATTCATGCTTCCTGTTTGCTTCATTGAACAATTCAGTAGTAAAATTCAGTGACACTCCTATAAAAGATTAACATTCTAATTTTAAATTACACACACATATATATGTATATATACATATCAATATATATTCTATTACTAAGTTTAGATTATGAAGCAATCATTTAATTTATCAAGTATCAAACAAATTTCTAAAATCCTCTTCCTTCTGCTATGCCTGTGAGTACATCATTTATCATATCATGTGAAGTGAATACCATTAAAATTTTATTTTAAGAATAAAGACGTTGACTCCTAGAAACATTAAGTTATGTAGGTTACAACTCAGTATGTCAGCTGGGCGTTTGTGGCACATGCCTTTTATCCCAGCACTCGGGAGGCAGAGGCAGATGAATCTCTGTGAGTTTTAGGCCAGCCTGGTCTCCAGAGTGACTTCCAGGATAGGCTCCAAAGCTACACAGAGAAACCCTGTCTCAAAAAACAAACAAACAAAAACTCAGTGTGTCAAGGGCTTGAGGTGAGGACCAGAGTTTGACTGCAGAAAACTCATAAAATTGCAGAGTGCAAATGGTCATGATGTAATCCCAGTGTTTGGGAGGAAGAGACAGATGGAACTCTGCGGTTTGAAAACTAGCCACCTGAACCATTTGGTGAGATTCAAGGCAATTAAATACCACATTTCAAAAAGAAAGTGGACGATACTTGAAGAATGATACTGGAGACTGAATGTTGAGCTACAATCACACACACAGACACACACACAAACTCACTCATACACACACACACACACACACACACACACACACACACACACACACACAAAGGGCAGGGGGCAGAGGGGAGAATCCCATATAAGATAAATGGGAAGTTTCAATCAAGTCCTCTCATTTTTTACTGAAAGTTCTGAATTACACTAAAACTCTGAAGAAATAAAGTGAGAAAGATAACTATAAGAAGTGTTACAATTGTCAAATGTATGCTTTGTAAGAAGTTTTAGTAAGTAGTAAAATTTTCTTTGTAGGGCACACACATAAGTCATATGTTAGGTGTTCAAATATTTTCTTTTTACTCCCCCTACACTATTTAAAATAGATTGCTGTCATAAAGTTCTTCATAAACCTTAAATACAGACTAACACCAACTTCTCCTATCACTAACTCAAGGACTTCAAAATTCTTGAATACTACAGATGAAGTAGAGGGAACACTATTTTGCAAAATAGAATATATATAATATTGTCAATTCACCCTGTAGCTTCTTGTATATATTGAATTGATAACTTTCTGCACCTCAAAGTTACTGTAATAAACTAATGGTAGGCCAGGGCCTCAAGGAAGCAATATACAGGACTTCTACATTATACAAAAAATGTTTCAGATCTTACTGGCATTCATTCTTAATGCTTCCAAGTCAGATTTTGTATAAGCAATCACAAAAACGAAAATAGTGTAAAATAATAGGGAACATGTCCATATAATAATATATAATAACCATGTCAATGTTTGTTTTAGCCGTTTAGTAGTAAATTTAAACATGATCAATTTATTCTATTCCATCAAAGTTCAAATATTTGCAATAAATAAAAATAATGTAATTAATTTGATAATATTAAATGGATCCATGGCTCCCCAGAAAGTCAGATGGCACACTTACCTCCAGAAATGGAAGTATCACCAGCAAAACATGGATATCAGTCCCATAGCATCCAGGCTCAAGCAGTCCCTTTACCATATTTTATAATTAGTATTTCAGCTCTTAGGCATGTGATAAGCAACTTCAAGAGCTGAACCATATCTTGGTCTCTCAATTTGGCCTTCATATTCTTTTCATATATGATCTTTTTGACAACTTCTAAAAGGAAATAAAACTTTAAACTATAGATTTTTATTGCTGTCTCAGGGCTCTTCATCATCAGACCAGAATTGTGCACATAATAAAAGACCCTAAAGTATTACTGACACATCAAAGGCTATAGTTAAACTATATTAGGCAATTCAAATATTACAACAACTTCAACTGTATCTCAGTTTAACAAGAACATGTTTAATAATCAAGTGATTTTTAAAAAACATGCCTCCTATTTCATTTTTGTTGTGGTCTCTGTAATCCGCAAAAGCCAGTTACCTTAATGACTCCAGTAAGTAAAAGAAAAGGTTATAGGAGTGATTCTTTAAATCTAGGTCAAGGTTATCAAAGGGATAACTCCAGCAGAGATATTCTCATGTGGACTCTTCTACAGAAGAGCTAGGAATCTAAATAGAAATAGACAACCCAATCCCACAAGGAGGTTACCATTATAGGAATAGAGTTTCTAACAACCGCACAGAAAGACTAAAAACAGATGCTCTTAAAGACGAGACAGCTTTGAGTTAAGAAAAGTGACTTAAATTTCCACTACATAGGAAACGTTTTCCAAAATGCCAGCCTGCTCCTTGGAATACTAGTCACCAAACTATGTCCATCTTTCAGCTGTATTTTCAGCTTATTGCTTAAGTGTCTTCCTAACTATAAACACCAGTAATATTGTCCCTTGGGCAACGTACTTGGGGACAAAGAGGTCACAGTAAATATTGCAAATGGTACACATTTCTAAGACATACGAGCTTTCATCATTTGCGTACCTTAGTGGCTGTATCTCTACTGACTTACGATCTAATAACTTTACCAATAAATTCCCATCGACCCCTGCAGTGATTATGGTTTTCCCAGTGGCAGAGCTACAGTGGAACTTGGCCACCTGATACTTCAAAAACAAATCAAAGGAATAATAATGATATTAGTATCACCTATTTGATTACTGGCTCTAATATTGTTGTAACAACTGCTGCACAGTTATCTACTTGTCTGAAAATACACAAGAAAGAGAATACTGCTTATCTAGGCTGCATACCAAGATCTCTGTATCAGTGTTTCCTATCAGTTATTTTGATAATCTGTTATCATTTCAGACAATCACTGAAATGGTGGCAAAATTTTAAAATTTCTAAAAGATACCTTACTCAAGAAAATTAAGAAATAAATTATTCCTATCTACAGAAGTGGAACATTTCTAAAATATTTCAAATTTAGAAATATTTGTAGTAATAATCATTTTCCTAATTTAATGTTGAAAAGTACTAATAACCTACATTTACAATGTTCTTCCCTGATTACCTGACTCATTAGTTTATTGAACTAGGCAGTGGTCTGAGGGTAAGTGTTGTACCTAGTAATCTAGAAATGGGTAATATCTGTGGTCCTCACACTATTACTATCATCTCCACAAAGAAGGATAATTTTTAGATGTTTTGTTCCTTTAATAATCCTGACTCTGAAATTTTACATGCTGCTACTAATTATGTTCAGATGTTATTAATTTTGTGCTTTAAATATAAAATGACTATGATATTTTCAAATATAATCATGCAAATTTCTATAGACTTAGGAGACATCTCATATATATTCTATCTTTATTGGGCATTTCCTTTGTTTTATGCTTAAAAAGATAAAAGACAAGATGAATGCTCATAAATTATTTTCCGTTTTGGAATATATTCATTGTTCATAGTACTGGGTATAATAAATGTAGTTTCATATGAGCATATAATATACTTTAACCATATTCTTCTTCCGTACATTCTTTTTTCTCCCCACTGCTCTTAGTTCCATCCATTTCTCTAGACAGGTTCACTTCTATGTTCATTTTCACAAACAAGATCTGTGGGGCTACACATTGTCTAGGTTCCCCAATGAGAGAAAATACATTCAGTTTTGGCTGATTCTATTTAATAAACAAAATAATCTCTAGTTCATTCATTTTCTCTAAACAATATAGTGTTTATTTTTTAAGACTAAATAAAATCTCATATATCATATTTTCTTCATGTATTTTTCTGTTGATAACACCTATGTTGATTCCATAACTTGGAAATTGTGGACACTGCCATAATAGCCAAAGGCAAACTAGTATCTCTCTAATGTGTAAATTTGATTCCCTCATGTGTCACTTAATTAAAATTCATATTCCCATATATCATGAATTACAAGTTTTAAAGTTCCCATGAACACAATTCAATTCATGGGCATTTATTTTAGCATTAGTCATTAACTCGGGCTACACAATGTTTTCAAAGATGATAGTTAAGTAAAATTTTATAATTAAACTAAAACTATTTTATTAGAGTTCTTATATAGATCAGAGTTACCATAATATCAAGATTATTGTCTTCTTTGAAATTAGACAGGGTAAAAAATATAATGTATCTGTATATTTAATTCTAAGGTTCTGAAGTTTAATGCTAAGTTCTCTAACATTTCCCTTAATTTTTATACAACATTGTCCAGCATTAAATATAAAGTCCAAACAAGGAAAATATTGTCTCATTTATCACTTTAAACACATCTCATATAAGATCATCCAAAACTCAAACTCAGAATTCCTCTTTAAGGAATGAATTTTTCAACTAGTTTTTCAAATTTAATTTTAAACATTTACTACATTAAGATACTTTTATGCTTACAGTCAAACAATAATATTTATTAAGCACATACTGATTTGTAGTATGAAAAGATAAAATAATGCATTCTCTGACTGAGTGGCAAAGCATAAAATAAGGAGGAATGCAAAGTATAAAATCCAGAGTATTGCTGAAGTATAATTATCTAAAATCTTAATGGTATAACATGAATGTAGAAGTAAGGATGACAGAAAAAGAAGGGCAGGATATACATTTCTTCCCTTTTCGAGCAGAAATTCATATAGAAATAACAGGGAGACAAACACACAAGCTTTTTGGAAAATGTTACACAGGGGTGAAAGGGGAAAAAAGGATTTAAGTCATTTATTTGTGCTCAGTACAATTGAAGGACTATGATCTCATCACCAGTATTAAGTCTACATACATATTGCACAGTAAGCTTGGGGTTTGGTGGGATGGAAAGTGGTAGATACCAGCAGAGAGAAGCTTCCTGGATCCTAGCAGTCCACAGTAGTTATCCATGAAGTCATGCCCAGAGCTTTTCAGTTCACTGGATGCTCTTGGGTTATTCGTTCTCCACTTAGAGCTATACAGTTTCTTCTAAGGACTGTTTTCAATGTGTCCAAGAGGTTTTGTAGTCCTCTGTTTTCATTTCATTATTTTCAGGAATTATTTTTTATTTTTTCTAGATTTATTCTTAGAACCTCTCATCATTCAGTAATCACTTGTTTAATTTCTATGAGTTTGTATACTTATTAGAGATCCCTTTGCTATCAATCTGAAGTTTTATTGCATTGTGGTCAGGTAGGATAAAAGGAGTGATTTCAGTCATTTTGGATCTGCTAAGATTATTTTTATACCAGTGGATTTTGTCTAGTTTAGGAAAGCCTCCATCTTACATGTGCTGATAAGTAGAACATTCATTGTTTTGTTTTATTTAGAATATTCCATAGACATATATTAACTCCATTTGATGTATGATATCAATTCTTTCTCATGTTTTTCTTTTTAATATTTGTGCAGATGACCTGTTCAGGTGATTGTAGAAAATGAAGTATTGTAGTTACCTACCAGTACTTGATTGATGTTAAACTGCATCTTTAAATCCAATAGTACAAATTTTTCATTAAATTGGATACAGTGGAATTTGATACACGTACGTTTAAGACACTAATGCCTTGTTTCTTACCGTTCCCTTGATCAGAATGAACTGTCCCTTTTTATCTCTTCTAATCAGTTTCACTATGAAATCTATTTTGTCAGATGTATACATTATATGCCTTAGTGATTAACTCTGAATTACCAATAATACACAGTGTCACATTAAGGAAAGAAATATAAGCACTTCCTCTGGAGTCCTTTGACCAAGAATGAATCCAGATTTGAATGTGCCATCATGCTCCCTGTGTTTTCAGTCCTCTGTCTGTTGTATGAGTCTGAATCTGAGCCTGTCTGAAGGTTGTCTTGTGATTTTGTGCAGGACTGTAATTTGTGTGTTTCTGTCTCTGACTATCTCTTTTTGTTCTGATGTGTTTGGTGAGTCTGTGTGTGTCCTGTGACTCTGTGCGAATGATGGGTATCTCTGTGTATATGACTGTGAGTGCATCTGGGTATCTGTCCTTAATAAAATGCCTCCACAATATTTTTATTGAACAGCAAAGAAAGCATCACATGTGAGAAGGAATAGAAAAGTAAAGTTACAGAAATCTTAACCAAGTTGTACAAGGGATTAAGAGACTGACTCAAAGAGACTCCAACTGATCCATATAACAAATGACATTGTTTATCAGCCAGTAGTTGTTTTCAACCTTTATGCCAGATTTTACTAAGTTAATTTCAACCTTTGTATTTGCTACTTTCAGCAAATGAATCATACATTGTGTAGGTCAGAGGCATGGAAGCATATGCAATTGAAGATTGTGGCTATATGTTAGCTTAAGTTGTAAAAGTTGATTACATGGCGAATCTAGAGTAGCAGCAGTCTTAAGTGACCTCAAGGTGGATTACTCACTTTTGCTTTAACGTCCAGCTAAAGTTCCAGTCTCATAGAATGCCAAGTATTTTCAGAATGTTGCACTCACAAAGTCAGGTATTAAGACAAAAACACAAAATACTGGTAAACTTTAAAAGGTTCACAAAGTTCAAAATGTTTATTTTGATTTGGTTTGTGTGCCTAGACACTTGGGAGGAAAAAGACATAGTACCAATCTGGTGTGCTGGAAAAAAGACAATATCCAGAATAGAGGTACCCTCATATCTTTACATAGTTGTTCAGCTTGAAAGATGCCTATGGGAATGGATTCATAATTGAGTAGAATTAATGCAGAGGAGAAATCTCTGTTAGCTTTCTGGGAAGTATTAGTTTCTCCATGCAAACAAGTGACCACCCAGTGTCCCCTGTTTCATCAGAAGCCTCCTTATGGCATTTTTCACTTCTGAATTCCTCAAGGTGTAGATCAAAGGATTTAACATTGGTTCAATAACAGTAAAGGATACAGCCATTATCTTGTCTACAGGGTAAGTGACCACAGGCCTGACATACAAGAAAATACAAGGCACGAAGAACAACACAACCACTGTGAAGTGGGAGGTACATGTGGAGAGGGCTTTTCGCCTTCCTTCAGAGCTACAGGACTTTAGGGAGCAGAGAATGATCACATAGGAAGAAGTTAGAATGAGGAAAATGGCCGTACATATTACTCCACTGTTAAGAATAACTAAGAGACCTAGAATATAGGTGTCCATGCAGGCCAATTTCAACAGTGGAAATAAATCACACATAAAGTGATCTATGATATTGGGGCCACAGAAGGGTATTTGATACATAAAGAGAAGCTGAATGATTGCATGTGCAAATCCACCTACCCAAGTCCCTCCCACCATCAGGCAGCATACTCTAGGACTCATGATGGTCATATAATGCAGAGGCTTACAGATGGCCACATATCGATCATAGGCCATCACTATGAGAAGGATTATCACCACACCACCAAAGAAGTGATCCACAAAAAGTTGGGTCATGCAGCCTGACACTGAGATGGAAATGATCTCAGAGAAAGAGTCCACAATCAACTTGGGAGTAATGATAGAAGAGTAAGTTACCTCCATGAAGGATAGGGATTTAAGGAAGAAATACATGGGTGAATTCAGACCAGGGCTTCTGGTTATCGTTACCACAATCAGTATGTTTCCTAACATTGTAGCCAAATACATGACTAGGAACAAAACTGAGAGTATTTTCCTTAGCTCTAGATTATTTGTGATTCCCAAAAGAATGAATTCAGTCACATTGTTCAGCTTCTCCATTTGAGGGGATGATAAAAATGTGGAACTCTGTACCGAAGATTCTGCAAGAGAAATGTTTTTATCAGTACCCTTGGGTTTTGGGGCAGTTAGGGCACACTTTCGAATACCTTCCTTATCAATTCTTTCTCCATCTTGTGCTGTAAAACTTAGGTACTCACAAGGAGAGTCTGATGACAGCTTCACTTCTACTGATCTCAGAACATCCTAATTTTACACGGATGCAGCTCATGATTTCTATCACCCTGTTTTCTGCTTGGACTTGAACCCTGCTTCATCACTTTGTTGTACACATATTCCTAGAAAAATTAGGAGGTTAATACTCTAGAACAAGCCTTGACCAACTAACTATACCCAGCTTAATGCAGTCTGGTTAGTTTTGTCACTCCATTCCCACTCTCTTTATGTCTTAATTTTTTGTATTGTTTTCCTTTTTGTTTTACAAACAAGAAGAAAAATTTACTTAACATGCAAGACCTATTTAGTGTCTGCATTTTGAAAACTTGAAGTTAGGATGCTGAATTTAATTTATCATTAAATAATCAAAAAACTTGGAAAACACACAAAAACGTTCATTTGTTCACTTTCTGTTATTATTGTCTTCTTAGACTATCCTATATGAAGAACCATTTGCAAAAACACTTCACTTTGCAATGACTACACTCTTTAAATTGTATGTCTTCTGAAATTGAATCATAAATATTACTAATGTACATTGCTGATATTCATTGAGTCCCTACTAAGTTTCATTAACAGGAATGTCTACAAAGTCATTCCTTCACTTTGGAGTTTAGCATGTAATTTAAAGAAGCCAAATAAGATCTAAATTTCACATATACAATAAACGCTGAAACTAAATTCAAATTCAGGTCTTGCTACTTCTAAAACTCATACTAATAAAATGTGTATTGTTGCACTTATGTTAATATCAAGTAGCCAAAATCAATGAACTATTGTGCTTCATTATATTATTTCCCTTTCATAACTATCTAGCAATATAGATTCATGTTTCAGCTAATAGTTGAATAGAAAAGCTCAGTAACTGTGTAGCAAATTCCAAAATATAATTCTGTACATATAATTATTAACTGAGTTATTGTGTGAACTAGCTATTTTCTGGATAATTTTTCAGAAGATAAATCCAGGACCTAGCACAATTTTAATAACATTATCCTATAATAAGCCAATATAATTTGGATGATATTAGTAGTATATTATCAAAGATATTATAACTCTATTAATACTCCTCCATCATAACTCACTTCTTTACACCTTGTGGAGTGATATTTTCAGATAAAGGCAAGAATAAAGGTAAAAATTAATAGTAAGAATAAAATCAAGATTATTCTAAATGATACTCAGTGTATCAATTAAAAATCTCTTTACTTTGCATATAATTATATTCTATTAGTGCTAAAATTGATTTATTAATCATCAGATTTATATTACTTGAGATAACTATCACTAGATATCCCATCTTGAGAAAAAGGGAATTAAACTTTAGAAGCCTAAGCATGTCATCAGAGATGTATGGGAATTATGAATCAGGATGTCTTGGTTTGAAGTGAGATCTCTTCATCATTACTAAACTTTCAAAGAAGAGCACTGAGGTCTCTGCTCTCTGTAAAAATTATTGCCAGAGATCAGCAGGATAAAAGGAGTTACTTGGGCCTGGCGTTGGTGGTGCAAGCCTTTAATCTCAGTACTCAGGAGGCAGAGGCATGTGGATCTCTCTGAGTTCGAGACCAGCCTGGTTTAAAAGAGCTAGTTCCAGGACAGCCTCCAAAGCCAGAGAGAAAACCTGTCTCGAAAACATGAAAAAAAAAGGTGTTACTTGGTAAGTAGCAACTTTTTCTGATATGCACACATTATAAAGCATATGCTATTTGACTTAAATATAAGAGAGAGCATTGCTCTAAAATCCCTGCATTGCTAAGTGATGAAGACAGCTTGAGAAAATTCTTTATAAACATACAATATAGACTAATCCCAATCTTCCACATCTTTCTTCTAAGAATTTCAAAAGTTTCCTGTTGATATTATTTTTTTCTTATTTTGTTTAAAAATTTTTGAAATTAAAATATAATTACATTATTTTATCCCTTTCCTTTCCTTCTTAACTCTCCCATTTAGCTCCTTTGCTCTCCTTTAAATTAAGTCTCCTTTTCCTTAATTGTTGTTACGTACACACACACACACACACACACACACACACACACACACACACGTAAATACAATCTGCGCAGTCCATATAAAGTTTCTTGTATGAATATGACTTCAGTACTGACAACTTGGTATTGGTTATCATTGTGAAGTGGGGGAGCACGTTCTTATAAATTAGAATTTTATTGTATTTTTAACTCTGACTCCTAAGACACATTGCTTGTTTGATTTCTCTCTGGGTCTCAGAATGTTAGTCATAAATCGTTAAAGAGCTAGGAGTTAGAGGACTGCGCTCAGCTTTAATTTCCCTGAGGTTTCAACTTAGTGCTTCCAAGTAGAGTTACTGTACTCACAACATCTAACATATTTAAAGAAAAATCCAATCACATGTGAGAATATTCATAACACTGTCTTTTTTGGAAAAGAAAAAAAAATCAATGAATTTACCACAGTTCTCTTTTCATTATTACACACCTTTCTAGTCTGACATAATCAATTATTTCCTACAAACATTTCTTTTCCATTTTGGTGTTCTCTCTTTCACTTTGAAATCTAACATATCTCTTTCCCCAGGAACAAACAGCTCAGTTCATTTATGCCCCTATTAGAGCAAGCAGACTTAGTTTTCTGTTGTAATGAGACCAATTACTGATAACTGGACTTTCAGTCTTACAGAAACAAAGCTGTATAATTCTATCCCAAGCCTGGATGTCAGGGAGAGATGAAAAACAGGTGTTAAATGTCTTCATGATGTTACTATTTAGTTTTACAAACACTGTCAGAATAGTTGGGCATGGTGGTACACAAAGGTATTCTCTGCTCTGGGGAACCTGAAGTAGGAGGTTTGCAAGTTTGTGGCCAGCTTGGCTCACAGACTAATTTGGAGGCAAGCTTGAGACACAGAGTGAGTCCTTATCTTAAAAAGCAAACCAAGAAACAACCAAAGAACAACGTATATGAGGTAAGAACTATTGTTATCTTAATATCATACACAATAATAAAAGGTTTGGAAAACTTGTAAAACTGGTGGAAATCCTTTGAGTGGATACATGATCAACTTAATAACCATAGGAACAAAATACCCTTCCTTCACCATGACTCTTAGACCTGTGTGTCTTAACTTGTAAAACTTTCATAATTATAAATAAAATTACAGGTTGGTGAATATTTGGCCAGCACAACTCATTATCCGTCATGATTATTTCTTCACTGTGAGCTTCCTATCTCCTGCTGCCTCTGCTCATACCACTACAAGTCAACTACTAGTCCGTCCTCATCCTCTCTTGCATGCTATCTTCTTCATCATTGCCATCCATGGCATTTGTTACATGAACTTGCACAGTAATGTTATTTGGTCTTTTTTTTTTTTTTTTTTTTTTTTGCTAATTTCATGTAGGGTTATCTTCTAATGAAGCTGCTAGCTGCTAAGGATGACTCATTTATTATCTTTCCATCACTTTCAATTCTGTGATATTTGTATACTAATTAATTAATTACACTCAATTTCTTCTTTAAAACTGATACCATTCATGGAAACTGCGTTGACCCATGAGGCCTCAACAAGTCTGGTGCAAGATTTGACTCCAAAACTGAAAGTGCTATCATCAGGGTCTAGCCGTTAACCTACTTGTATTCTGCTTTAAATACACCTTTTAACATTTTTATCTCTATTTTTTCAGTTAATACACTTGATGTAGCCAAACTTTGGAGCTGAATCATATCTTTGTCTATCACTTCTGTGCTGAGCCACTGCCATCAGATTTCTATTATTTAATAATTTTGAATAACTTTAAAGCACACTAAAGAAAACCAAGCTAGAAATTGTTAGCTCAAAACTCTTCACTCTGATGTCAATGTCCACAAATAAAAAAAAGAGATGATTTATTTACATATTAAAATACAATTGGGAATTTGTTGGGCAGGTTAATTATTGCAATAATTTCAAATAACATCTCAGATTAATAGAAACATGAATAAAACTCTGGTAAATGTTAACATGTCCTCAGTTTCATGTCTATGCTACCTCTATGACCTCCAAAAACCAGTTACCTGATAATCCCAGTGGGCAAATATAAAGACTGAAAATATTGAACAGGTATGTTGTCTAAGCTGACATCAAGATGACCAAAAATCCATCCCTGGTAGTGATGTTCTCAGTTGGAATGAGTCTTGCTAGTGATGTGTTATAAATCAAAACAGGCACAAACAACCAATAATTCATGGGGAAGTTATCTTGATAGGAATAGAGTTCCTAAGGAATTCAGGAGAAAGATTACACACAGATACACTGTAGGTCCAGGGAGTTAAATAGGAAAACACCTTCAATTTCCATTAAATAGGAACAATTCCATAAAACAACAGTCATCAAGGCTTGTCGATAAACCATCCATGGCGCTCTGACAACCATTTGGCTGTATTTTGAGCTTAACTTTGTACACAGCCTTAAAACAGTATTTTAGAAGGAGCACATTTACCATACCATCTCTTGGGTAGTGCACTCAGGGGAAAGAGGTCAGAGTGTGATGTGGGGATGGCAGAGATTTCCAAGATGAGCATGATTGCATCATTTCAATTATCTCCACTGACTCAGGCTTTAATCATTTTATCATAAATTCTCTCTACCCCACTGTGATCAGAGTTTTCCCATGGGTAAAAGAACAGTGGATGAAGGCCCAGCTGGTATTGTGTGAGCAAAACTAAGCAAACAAACAAACACAATAAAAAGATCATAGGATGACCATTCAGTTGCTATTTTCAAACACAAATTGCTTTTCAGGAACTGAATGGCCTTCCAGTGATGTATCTGCCTAAAATCAGATGAGCAAAAACAAATGCTACTTATGATACTCATTTAGCAAATGCCTTGGATCAATGTGTACTTTCACCTCCCCAATCTCTTTATCTTTGGGGGCTATTGTTGAAATTGTACCCATTTTACTCCATGTTAGCTGACATTATTATACATTTTTTTAAATGTGCCTTAGGCAAAAGCAAAGACAAAATTTTTTCTCTCACCTGATGAATCAATGTTCTACAGTGATTTTGAGTAGAAATAGTTGGAGCAACTTTCAGACACAAGGACTCACACACATGTGAAGACAGTCACTGACAGCATGCATAAGATCTACACAGGTTTAAACCCAACAAAATCCCAGCACTCAGAAGAGGAAGTGCACACAAAGTCCCACTCCTAACCAAGAAGTAATTTTCAATTCATACCTGCTGAGGAAGGAAAAATCAGTTTCTCTAATGAAGTGTCATAGGGTATATCAACCACATTTCAAGGCTGGCTTTATGATTTTTGTTTGGATTTTTTATTTTTATTGGCATTGTTTTTACTGGTGTGTGTGTGTGTGTGTGTGTGTGTGTGTGTGTGTGTAAAATTTTTGTTAGGGACATGAATATATATTACATTTGCCTCAAATATGTCATAGACCACTGCTGTAATATTCAGTATTTTACTAAACTATGGAAACTTGATTAAATCTCTTGTGTACTTAAGTCATGACATAAGTTCACTGCACAAGCTATGAACAACTGCAATCTCCAACTCTCCTAACAATGCTCATCCTACTTTGTAGCACATTTTTGAATGTAAAAACAATAATAAATAGCAGAATATTTGGAGAGCAGTGATCAATTATCTGTCACTATAAATTTCATTATTGTAAGTATCTCAACTTCCTGGCATCTAGGATTATGTCTTTTGTTAAGAAATATGTTAACTTTCTTCATCCCTAGTCCCTTCATCAATGTCATGTACTCAATTGCTGCAATTTCCTGGATAGGTTTTGTATTAGCAGTATTTCAATCTTCTCTGTTTAGTTTTAAAAGTTTCATGCTCTTTTTCGACTAAATTCAAAGATTTGGAGAGTGACTGACTTATCATTCCATCAAGTTCAAATGTTGTGATGTCCACACACTAATCATGTAATCAAATTAAGTTCATTCTGTAAATTTAACTCATTCAATGAAAATTACATTTAACCATGATACCCCAAAGACTACAGCACTACTGTCTTGAGAAATGAGTGTGATTATTAGTGCCTGGCTGTTAGTACCTGGGGTCCTGTCTTAATTCTTCCTCTTCTCAGTTTTCATCTGTTCTAGGTCAGTTCCTATACATGATGTGGTCAGAAATCTGGGCTGAACTACATCTTGGTTTCTCACCTCAGTGCTGACTATTTCTATCCCATTTTCTGTGTATATGATTTTGGAAACTTGCCAAGAGACATTAAAAACCAAATATAACTACAAATTGCTGGTAGCTCAGAGTTCACCTCCCTGGAATGTAAACAGATCATATAAATAAAAAAAAGATAAATTATTCATACATTGAAAACCCAATTGAATATTATTGGTTATTTTAATTATTGCAATTATTTAAATAGTGTCAGATTATCAGGAACATATTTTATTTGTAAGTCGTTTTAATGCCACCTAATTCCAATGTGATGTCATCTCTGTGATAGAAAAAGCCAGATCTCTATAGGGTCTCCTGCCTCCTACCCTGGAAGCTCAGGAAACCCAATGGAAGGGAAAGGAAAAATGTAGGCGCCAGAGGGGTGGAGGACACCAGGAGGAGAACATGGCCCACAAACTTCAACTAAGTTGGGCTCATAGGGACCCCAATGAGACTGAAATCATAATCATGGAGCCTACATGAGTCTGTGCTAGGTTCTCACATAGATGTTACAGTTGTGGAATACCTTGATCTTTTGTGGAACCGCTAACAGTGAGATCAAGGGTGTCTCTATGTCTTTTATTTTCTCTTGAGATCCTTTTCCTCCCACTGGGTGCCTTGCCAGTGGTATGATGGTTTTGCCTAGTCTTATCAGGTCTTTTTAGGCTGTGTTCTCTTGACATTCCTAGGAGGCTTATTCATTTCTGTAGGGAAATGGAGGAGGAGAGATCAGGGAGAAAGGGGAAGTGGCATGTGTGTGTGTGTGTGTGTGTGTGTGTGTGTGTGTGTGTGTGTGTGTGTGTGTGTTGGTGGTAATGGGAGGAATGAGACAGGGGAAACTGTAGTTGGATGTTTTGAAAACAAAACAAGACAAGCCAGTTACCTAACTATCCCCGTAGGTAAAAAGCAAAAATTGTTCAAGTAAATTTTAAACTAAGATAAGTTGTTTTGCTGAAAAATATATTCTTTGCCAGCTCCTTAGTAAATAATTATTTTTTTCAGTTCATCTTGTAAGCCAACTTGTAAACAGTTTTCACATAGGAACTAACTACTAAGCAGCTATTTATAATGAAATAGTTTTGCGGATATGTATGCTTTTGAAAAAACCTGCATTGAATTAACAATGATTTTGAGATAAAAAAGAACACTGATTATTATACATAAGCAGAATATATTTCATGTCACAACTATAATTAAAAACTATCTTCACATATTTTCACATGATAAAGATATCAGAAGCTATTGGGTAAGAATATTTTGGCTCAAGTCTAATGTATCTGTTCTAAAATTTAGTCATAAATTTAATTTTAAATCACATTTTTGCTGTAAATTAAGAACACCAGATTTCAAATTTTAAGGTTTCTGTGACATTATGTTTACATTTGATTTTTAAATATAGTTCAACAAAGTTTTATAATCACTAATAACTTTTATTCAACAGAATAAAAAACCCACTATAGTTTTTAAATCAAAATATCAAAAATGTTCTAAGAATTCTTTTAAGTATCTTTCATTCTTTTAAACTAAATTCCACACTGTTTTAGATACCAGTAGGATCAGCTATCAACTTCTTATTCATACAATGGAAATCATACAACTCTGAAATTAGAAGATAAGAAATTTCCAAAAGACATAATTGATATGTTCTGCCCAAATCCTTCATTTTTATAGTTAGTTCTTGAAAATTTTGAAAGACCATTACATTTAGATAGGGTAAAATGAAATGTGGTCACCATCTCTTCTAAATTTGCCTAGTTATTTAACTTTTCTGATCACATTTTCACTCATCAATGAAACAATTTCTTGATTTTAATTGAGCTATGAGAATCATTTAGTAAGTCTAAGAAAAAAGTTGAAGGATAATAATCTGTACTTGCCCATGATTCCATGGTCAAAAATGATGCAAAATAATAAATATAAAATTCCATGAATAAAAAATTTATTAATTTAAAAGTGCATGTCATTCTTTGTATGGCAAGGAAATATTGTAGGAGGCATTTGTAGTGCAGGAAATCCTTGTAGGAGGCATTGAGGTCTTTGTGCTAAATGTTGAGCACTAGGGGAACCTGGAATGCTAAGTAAGTGGGCATGTTCATTCAAGGGAAGGAATGCTATTCCTATTATCTTCCCAGAAGGCTGGAAGAAGATGTGTTCATATGCTGGTGACCCTTTCTCTATCGATGTGGCTAGAAACTCTTCCAGCAATTGTAAATTTGATTTTCTTTTCCAACATGTAGGTCCTATCTTTATGGACTTTACAAAGACTTTCAATGTAGTCATGACTGATCTGTATTTAAATTACCTGGTTCCTCAAAGAGTCTTATGTTTGCTTCGTTGTGAAAATGGGACTTGGCAAATATTATCAGAATAAATTTTCACCAAGTTATGCTTATGCATGCCTGAAATAAACTACCAGAACTCCCAAATTTGAGAAAGCACCAACTACTATGATGCTTTGAACAGAACTGCCTTCTTGTCTCCCATGGTTCATTTCTCTGCATGGATGTGAGGGTCACAGAGATGTCTGCAAAACCTCTCACATCATTCAACTGGGTCATTTCTAGGACAAGAATTAGCCATTTACCCAGAATATCCCTATTATAATTCAGCATCATATTAACATAGTGATAGGTTTTTTCAAGTAATCCTTATTTTACTGTCTGTCTCCAAAACCAAAAAAATGTATTATAATATCTTGTTATACTTGTTTTATTACTACTTGTTAATTTCTTAGTGTGCTTAATTTGTAAATGGAACTTTGTCATCAACATATATAGGAACAAGTGTATGTAATAACATGATGTTAATGGATTATGGGACCCTCTGAAGGCCTTGAAAATATGTATAAAGGGAACTATTATGATGAAAGACAAAATTGCAATGGACATGGGAAAAAGAAAACAGATATAGTATGCCATTTGTTGTTCAAAATTTCATTCTTTTTAATAGCATTTTAATGGCGTGTTTTACCTCTGCATTCCTTACTGTGTATATAACAGGATTTAACATGGGAGTGACAATAATATAAAACACTGCTATTGCTTTATCCATGGGAAAGGTTGTCACTGGTCGCATATACATAAAAATACATGGCACAAAGAACAATACAACAACTGTGATATGAGAACCACAGGTAGAGAGAGCCTTTTTCCTCCCTGCAGAGCTGTGTGTCCTCAAGGAGCACAGAATGACCACATAGGACACAAGCAGCATTGTGAAGGTGATCACAGGGATTACTCCACCATTGGCAGCAACCAGGAGACCAAGAATAAAAGTGTCAGCACAGGCCAGTTGCAGCAGGGGGAAAATGTCACAAAAGAAGTGATCCAAGACATTGGGGCCACAAAAAGGGATCCAGAGGGTAACAAGTATCTGCCCAAAGGAATGTAGGAAACCCACTACCCAACACATTCCCACTAGGAGACAGCAAGTGCGGTGGTTCATCCTAGTCACATAGTGCAGAGGTCTACAGATGGCCACATAGCGGTCATAGGCCATGACCACAAGGAGGACAATCTCTGAGGCTCCTAAGAAACGTTCAACGAAAAGTTGAATCATGCAGGCATTGAATGAGATGGCTTTTGTCTCTGATAGCAAATCTGCCAGCATTTTAGGTATTGTGCAAGAAGAATAGCATGCATCTATCAGAGATAAGAAAGCCAGGAAGAAGTACATTGGTGAGTTCAAAGTCTGGCTACAGACTATGGTCCCAACAATGAGGAGGTTTCCTGTGACAGTGATGATGTAGGTGATTAGTAATACCAAAAGTAGAATTCTCTGCAGCTGGGGATTCTGTGTCAGTCCCATGAGGATGAATTCAGTCACATTCATTCTTTTTTCTCTCATTTGAATGATGGGTGCTTAGAATTTCTGAGTTATCCTGGAAAAAATATTATTTTGCCGCATTGTATGCAGAAGAGAGAAACACACTATGCCATCTATTTTATGAAAAGAAATCAGAAGTAACCTTAACATCTTATAAAGGTTTTTATTTGAAGCTAGGTGCCATCAAAATGTACCACTGAAGAACTGCTTTTGAATCTCTCATTTTAATTCCTACACAGTCTTAGCTAGTATATGTATACATATCAATCGGTACAAAATGAATTTCTTAAATAAATTATATCAGTTTGTAGATGGTTTCTATGCTTGTCTGTGTTTGTTTGACATGCAAATGCTAATAGTTACCTAGATGTAACAAAGTGTTAAGATTTATTGAGTAGTTTATTTATAAGGTAATTTCTATATACTTCTTAATTATCTCTAGTAAGTGAATGTACAGTCATAGAAAGTAAAAAATGCATCCTTTTCTATTCTTCATAGAGGAAGGAGATAGGAAATTAGGAAATAGAATTATATAACATATCTGTTCATAGAACTTGCCCTGAAAATGATTTGTCAAGATAAGCCAGATACAGAGCTTAAGTAAACAAATATCTTCAATACCATAGTCAGAGAACTTCATTAAGATGGGATTCATAACTAGTATGAAAGAGAGTGAGGAGAGAGCTAAGAAGACATATAAAATAAGGCTTCTGATAAAAAGATCATCAAGAAAAATCCCTGTGGAATGAGAAGGATTAAAGGCCATGACCTAGGGGAGCATGGGGCTTGGCAAAGTATGAAAGCACAAGTTGGTTGCAGTCTTGGATGGCTTTAGACCACTGTATAGGGCACAGTTTTTATTAAATATGACAAATTAGGCACTGCCAAATTTTATACAGAAGATCAATGCAATCTGACTTAACTGCCTTCTCAACTGTTCTATCCAAAGAACAGGACATGGATAATAGGAGAAGCTGACCAACTGACATTATGTTCACAATTCAGTTGAAAGAAGATGGTGTCTTGGACCAAGGTGGTAGCTGTAAAAATGTTTCTACAAATTTGATTGACAGGGAGTTTATACAAGGAAAATAAACATTACAAAGTTTTAATTTTGTATAAACAGAAGAAACTACTGTCACTTACTAAGACTATCTAGTGTACAAACCTCTAAGTTAGGGTTTATCAAGTGCAAGTTTCCTTTATCCATATGTCAACATTGAATCTTAATGTTATTTGTGTTATTAAGGATGAAATAGGACAGAGAATGTTAGGAGCCTGTTCAGTATTACTTAATAGTCCTCAAACATAGTGTTATGTTGAAATGAAGAAAAAACACATTACAAAATATATGGTTAGCCTCAAAAAACTTGAATACTTTTGGTAAAATAAGAGACAATTGACCAGATGAACCACTTTGAGAATGACAGAGAGACGCATTCATTTATTAGAACAAAGTAGGTAGAAAGAAGGCAGTTGTCATATAATCTATTTAACTTGTGCTGAAACTTTTAGAAGAGATGCATTATTACTAGTTACTGTGTAAACAGAAGACATAGCCTCACGACTGTAAACACTGAATATTGTCTGAGGCCACATCTATTCATGCTACTCAAAAACACCACATTACATAAGAGAATAATGTACCTGTTAACTCATTTGCATCTGTTTTAGTCATTAAATGTGTTATTTTAGGTTTTATTTAACAAGATGAATATTGATAAATTATCTAACATATGTATATGTACATAGCAGACTCACCAGTTAATTTTTTTTCATTAGGTATTTAAGAGACCATTTCACAAATACATTTCTAAGATGAATGCCGCATGGGATTTTCTGGAACTAAGAAATCCATGTACTTACAAGAGTTGTCTCTCTCTGATATTCTTCCCTTTAACCTATTTTTTCTTCTTCACTCATCAACAATTTCTCTTTTCTGTAAAATCTGAGACCTGAGATGCTCACTGATCCCAGTCTCTTCTAATGCTGCCAGATGGTTTTTAGCCTGAAGATAAAATGAGCACTAAAGTTAGGAAATGATATTCCAACTTTCTAGTCTAGAAGAATTTGTCTTGACTTCCTCATACATCAAAACACAAACAATTACTCTAAAAAGAAATTTAGAATTTTAGAACAATAAGACTCCAATTATATTCTGTATTTCATCAAGTAAGATTATCATGACCCTTGGGGAGAAAGGCATCCTTAGTGTGGTTCCTTTCAGGGACTTGCATCTTCCTCCAATTGTTACTGTGTTTTTATTATTTCCCTCACATAAATCAATGTATGTGCAATTTTATAATCTTTTCCTGTTCATGGTTTTAGGATTAACACAAACTTTGAAAATTTTAAGAAAAAGGTAATGTATCTGACTTTCCTCATGAGCAGTGAGGATAACACAGTTAATTGAAAAGTTCTGAAAGATACTATCCATAATTTAGTGTTCCTATTTTGTTGATAGAAAACTGAGACATGGGAAACTTAAGCCTTGTATTCTAGGAAGAATGCATCTGAGCAACACCATCTCAGGACTCTCTGTTTTAAGTCTTGGTCTTCACTTGATCTTACAGAACTTCACATTTAACAACTCACCTGGACAGGCTATTCTTTCCTAAGAGCAGCTTTCAGATACGCCCTTTAGAAGAGTGCTTCTCATCCTAATTCATGGAAGAGATTTATAAAAATGATCAGAAAGACTCTTGAGAATTTGAAGTATATGAACTCCTCATAATCCTTTGGGAATTTTGCATCACACTCAGGAGAATTTAGAATTAGCAACTTATTTACTTTGCAAAGTTAGTTAATAATACATGAAAAGCTCTGCTTAAAGAGTACTCACTGTCTGGCCAAAATTCACTATTGAAAAAAAATATACATTTTCATTGTTTGTTTTTAAGCCACATTTATATTCACTGCACAATAATTTTATGATATAACTATATTTCTTCAAACTTGGACAGTAGTCTAGTTTATTTTGCTTACCCCAGGATTTTTTGCTTACTCTCTTGGAAGCTTGCATGTTTTATATTAGTATAAATTTATTTATTTTAAATCTTGGCCAGTTTCCCTCTCTCCTCCCAACCCCTCCACTCCCTCTATTCTCATGCTCCAATCCATTCCACCTGAGAAAAGGGCAGTTCTCTCACAAATATTAACAAAACATGGTATATCAAATTGTAGTAAAACTAAGCATCTTCCTATGTTTTCAGTCTGGGCAAGGTGACACAGTATAAGGAATGTGGTTCCAAAATCCAGTAGAAGTGTTGGAGACAGCCCCTGTTCACACTGTTAGGAATCTCAAAAGAGGACCAAGCTATACAATTGTAGTATATATGGAGACCTAGGTCAGTCCTGTATTTTTTAGAATCACAGATGCTGTACTAAAAGAAGCTTTTAGGTCAGATGCAGCTTGAAGCATCAGAGTTGTGTCCTAAGTGGATGATGTCTTCAGTGAAAAGGACTCAGCATCAACCTCTGAGGGGCAACCAAGAGCTTCATCAATAATTTGCATTATCTTTTCCTTTGGGGAGTTGTTTGAGCCACCCTGACCAACCAACCATTTACAAGAAGGTTTCTCAGGTCTGGTACTGGTAACTTGGTTAATTTATGATTCCTTTTGGGAACATTTTCAGCATAAATGGCTTAACTTCTATATATCCATGTATGGATATTTATATCAATGTATCTATCTGGATATATGTACATAAACATATATATGTATATATAATATACAGTGTTATGTATGTATCCATACAAATATTGCATATAATATTAAATATAAATATAAAATAATATAAATCTTTAGGCTTTATCAAACAACTGTGGTGCTATTTGTTCTCAGCTCTCCTTCTTTTATGTTGCCCTTACTTTTTCCTTCCCAGTTGAAGCTTTCTCCCTTTTGTTATTCAGTTTCTCCCTTCTACTCACCTATATCCATTCATCTCCTCACCACAACCCATGGTCCCTCTATACTTTGTTGATTTTATTGTTACTCCATATAGAATAATCATATCAGAGGATATCTAGTTAGGAGCTACCAGATTGAAGACTATGTGCTGTTTATCTTTCTATGTCTGGGTTAAGTCATTCTGTATAATCTCTTCTAGGTCCATCTACTTAGGTGCAAAATTCATGATTTTATTTTTCTTTATAGCTGAATAGTATTGCATTGTGTATATGTACCACATTTTAATTATCCAACCATCTGTTGAAGGATATTTAAGCTGTTTCCATCTCCAGCTATTGTGAATAGGGTGTCAAATGAGTATGGTTGAGCAAGTTTCTTTGGAATAAGATGTCAAGTCTTTGGGACTATGCAAAGGAGAGGAACTGCTACGTCACATTTTATTTTAAATTTTTTTAATTTTATTTTGATTTTTCTAATTTTATAAGCTTTAGATCAAACTTTTTTCAGAAGTTGAAAGTGTTAAACATGTGGAACATATTCCTTGTGGTAAATGGTATATTTGAGAAATAAACTATTTTGTATTAATTCATTAGATCTAAGGATCACACTGAAGAAGACATTTTTGGAAACTAATAGATCATTTATGATTTCATTATGAACAGTCAGAACTGTTCTTGTCTATATAATTGCAAATGGAGATGATGTGCCTGATTCTGATAGTATACCAGTTTTTTTTTTTTCTCTAAATAGTGACAGAAGTAGATAAGAATTGTGATAGTATGATAGCCTCTGTATCAGGACAATACTCTATTAAACTGACATTTCCCCAAAAGTATACCTGGAAGCATTCAAATTGGGAGGATTTTGACTCCTAAAGAGCATTAAGTACCCATTTTCTCTAACTTGCAGGTTTATTTACAAACATTTAATCTGGTAAGTTTAAATGATTTTTATTTATAGCTTTTAAAATATTTATTGAGTACATATTAGAGTATTGTATTGGTGATAAAAGACATGAAAGAATAATATAATTTCTGCCGTGACAAGAATTATAATTAGAACAAAGACAATATAAAAACCAAGTGTGTGTGTGTGTGTGTGTGTGTGTGTGTGTGTGTGTGTAAGGTTTAGAATGAATGTCTCTTCCTAGCCTATTATTCACCGATTTTGCTAGGCTAGTTAACAAGCAAGTTGAAAGTCTCTGCCTGGCCTGTTGTGATCTCAAAAACTCTGGAAATACAAAAACAAGACCCATGCCCAGATATTTGCTGGGGTTGTGGAGTAAAAATCAGGTCCTTGTGATTTCATGGCTAGTACTTTATCATCCCAACCTCTGAGAAATAGTTCTAAATTATAAATTCTGATCATAAATCCTCAGGGTACAATGTGGCTGTAGGAGTAAAGATTAAGTGAAGGCAATGATCAGATAAAGTTAAGGATTATTTTTCTTTTGGTTTCAAGTAGGAATGTATCTTGAAAAACCATATAGAAAGTTAGTCAAATCTTTTGGAATATATTTTTCTAGCTAACATAAAAGAAATGACTCTAAATTTGGAGTTCACATTGTTAAAATGCACAGTTTTTAAATGTATGACTAGAAAAATCTGAGGACTATGTCAAATAAAATATACTTGTGTCAAGAAACTAGACTGCTTGTGTCAAGAAACTATACTCTGACATGCATAGACAGACCACCATGGTATCTTAGATAAGTTCCATACACTTAAATAAAATCTCTCACTACTATATTTCAAGTGGAATCATAGTACTCCTAAAGACAACTCTTCCCAGCTTTGTAGAAAGTATTCAGTCCTTATCATATCAGGCTATACCACTTGAGGCCCCCGTTTCTTCCACAATTTCCTCAGTTCATTTTTCACTTCTGCATTCCTCAAGGTGTAGATCAAAGGGTTTAACATTGGTTCAACAATGATAGCAGACACAGCCATTGCCTTATCTATGGGGTAAGTGACCACAGGCCTCACATACAAGTAGATACAAGGTACAAAGAACAGCACAACCACTGTGAAGTGAGAACTACATGTGGAGAGGGCTTTGCGCCTTCCTTCGGAGCTGCAAGACTTCAGGGAGAACAGGATGACTATGTATGAAGCCGTGAGAATAAGGAAAATTGTCACACACATTACCCCACTGTTGAGAATGACCAAGAGACCCAGAATCTGTGTGTCCATGCAAGCCATTTGCAACAATGGAAACAAGTCACACATAAAATGGTCAATGACACTGGGTCCACAGAATGGTATTTGATACATAAAGAGAAGTTGAATGGTTGCATGCATGGATCCTCCCACACAAGCCCCTCCTACCATCAGGCAGCACATTTTAGGAGTCATGATAGTCATGTAATGTAGGGGCTTACAGATGGCTATGTAGCGATCATAGGCCATCACAATGAGAAGGATGATCCCTGCACCACCTAAGAAATGGTCTGCAAAGAGTTGGGTCATACAGCCTTCAAAGGAGATGGTCGTTCTGTTAAAAAGGCCATCCACAATCAACTTGGGAGTAGTGACAGATGAATAGGTGACATCTAGGAGAGACAGAGAAGTGAGGAAGGAATACATGGGTGACCTCAGACTGTGGCTTCTAGTTATCGTTATTATGATGAGTAGATTTCCCAACACTGTGGCTATATACATGATTAGAAACAAAGCAGAGAATAGCTTCCTCAGCTCTGGATTTTTTGTAATTCCCAAAAGAATAAACTCAGTCACATTGTTTGGATTTTCCGTATGCTGGTGAAAGCCTGGAACTCTGAACTGGGGGATCTGAAAAAAAAGTTTGTTTTTGTTTGATTTTTGTAAATTATTTTTATTTAATTCTTTCATACAACGTATTTTGATCATATTTTCCCCTTGCCTAGCTTCTCCCAGATCCTACCCTCCCCCTGCACAAATAACTCCCCTCCCCTTTCCTCCCTACCCTCCATCTCTCAAAAATAAAAATATAAATTAAATTTTAAAAACCCATATTTTGGTTTGGACTTTTTGTCTTTTAAGAATGTTATTTTTAATGAATAATCCCTGGTCACACTGGACATCATTCCCCCCCTGTGAATGCCATCAACTAGGACTGTAGAAACCAACTAATTCCAGCAAAATCCCATACCTTTTATTTCTATTAATCCCATTTCAAGGAATCTTTCACAGATACATTTTTTGCTTTCTGTTCTGGTAGTCTATTTGGAAAACCTAGGAAACTTGATTCACCATGTTAGCTTGTACATATTCCTAGGATTCCTATTCATATGATTAACAGCCTTGGGAAAACCTTGATCATTAGTAGGTAAAAGCATGGATATAAGTAATAATCAATTTAGTACAATAGTGGCTGAATCTTTTGTTTATATCTCACACTTTTAATGTCTATTTTATTACACACACACGTATGTATAAGATATTCATTCAGTTTCTCTTTTAACCACCTTGAACTGAGGATGCTGACATTCATTTTTCAATAAATATAAGAAACACTTGTAAAATATTGTAATTTCTTAATATAACTTTATATAATTTATTAAAAATTCCACTGAATGTTTGGAGAAAGTTAATAGCTCCTGGACCCACAGTCCTATAGAAATAAAGATATGTTATGTTATGCTTATGTTAATAGAAACCAACATGTCAGGAACTGATAAACATTAGTATATTCATGATACCTGGTTTTTATTCTTATGAAAAGTATGAGAGATATCTGGCCATCACAGTTTACAGCACAGACTAAGTGTATAAGTAACTATTATCTCCAAAAAAAAAACACAAAAAAATAAACTCAAATTTCTATGTGAATAAGAACAGTCTTTGTCTCCTTGTCAATTTCTGTGAATAAAACTTAGTAGACTTATAAAACTGGGGCTGAGGCCGGGCTTTTTTGGCACAAGACTTTAATCCCAGCATTCCGGCGGCAGAGGCAGGCGGATCTCTGTGAGTTCGAGGCCAGCCTGGTCTACAAGAGCTAGTTCCAGGACAGCCTCAAAAGCCACAGAGAAATTCTGTCTCGAAAAACAACAACAACAACAACAACAAACCAAAAACAACAACAACAACAATAACAACAAAACTGGATTAACCTCCTTTGGTGTATATGTGATCATGTTTACAAAACTAGTTATTAAATATCCCACTCCTCAATTCCACTAAAAATTTCTGTCTTACCTTGTAATACTTTAGAGGACTACAAAGGAAACAAAACATGATAATATGTTTGTAGACTACTGTTCAGTAATTCACCATGATTATTTCTCTAAGCTTCTCAAACTACTCATGCCTCTGTTTATGCCCTCTACTAGCAAGTTGATAAACACCCCTCCTTTATTCCTCTCTTCCTCACTGCTTCCTTCATCACCATCATCCTTGGCATCATTTAATTCTCTTTCACTGATTTCATATTAGCCATAATTCAATTATTTTGATTTTCTTTTTAAAATTTATGTAGATTTCTATCTTTATATGAGGAGGGTTAAGGATAACAAATTTATTATTTTTGTCAATTTTCTGTTGCTATGCAACAAACAATGATTTAAATAATTTAATTCAACACATAAAATTAAACTGAATCACAAGGCACTAGCATGGCTAACATGAATTCTATCTCCAGGAATGAAAGCACCATGAGCAGAGCCTAACTGGCAGTGATTTGGCATCCGTTCTCAATACCTACTTACCGCCTTCATCTTTTCCATTTCAGTCTTACACATTTTATATCCAAAGTCAATATTCATCACTGAAACCTTGCTATCATATACTTTTAGCAGATTAAATGTTGATGCCTAATTACATTAATGAAAATTAAACTAAAACCAGTTGGTAGTTCAGGGCTTTTCATCCTAACACCATCATTGTGCACACAAATGAAACAAAGATTAATTAATTTAAAAGACAATTATCAATAATATCTGTGAGTAATCATATCAAGTTTACTACTCATTTTTTATAACATTCTAAAATTTCAATTTGATGACAGTTATACAGCCTTGAAAAGCCATTTACCTATTGATCCCCCTAAATAAAGCACAAATATTGTGCAAGTAAGATGTCTAATCCCACATCAAAATGACCAAAAAGATTCAGGTCCAGAAACATGGTCCCATGTGGATGCCTCTGAAGCAGAGCAAGGACTCAGAAGAGAATTTGACAAACCAGTCATCCATGGGGAATCAATCTTGACAGAAATGTAGTTTCCAACAATTTCAAAGAAAGATTAAACAAAGATGCTTGTTGTGTCCATAGGGCTAACTAGGAAATGACTGTGATAGGGAAGGGGTTTAATTGTTCTCTACATAGGAAAAGCTCCTGGAAAAGCAGCCAGCATGTTTTCACAAATTCATTCATGTTTCCATGCCTACCATTTGCTGGTATTTTGAGGTTAGTTTGTACACAATCTCCAAATCACATTTTAAAAAAATGATCAATACTATGTGGCCTGTGAAGTAATGTTGAAGGGTAAAAGAACTCAGTAGGCACCTTTCAAATGGTTCATATTTTCAAGATGGGCATTCTTGCATCATTCTATGTGCATCCTTTTGAGGTTTTGTCTCCACTGACTAACTTTTACAAGTAAATTCCCATCCATTGTTACAGTGATCAGAGTTTTCCCAAGAGTGTGGGATTACACTGGAACAAAGCCAACCTGAAACTTCAGAAGAAAAAGCAAAGAAACAAAACACAAAAATCCCTTAAACAGGAAATACATCGTTAGAAGATTTAATTAGTTAAATTAGTTATTATATATGAAACAAAATCCATGCTCTTGAAAATAAAGATATATAGAGTAATAATTTTCCCGGCCATAGCTTCAGTGCTCTGAGCCAAACATTACTCCTCAATATCCTCGTACTCTGTTTGTATTTTCAATTTACTATTGTAAGCATTTCACTTACTCCTAGCTTCAGGACAGTTACAGTTATTAAAGATTTTTAAAAATATAGCTGTGAGCTAAAGAATTAAGTAATTGATCTTTCTCAATCTGTAACAGTTAATATTCTAAAACAGTGATTTTCAATCTTTCAAATGCTGTGACCCTTTAATATCATTCCTTATGTTGTGGTAACCCTCAAACATAAATTATTTTCGTTGCTAATTCATACCTGTAACTTGCTACTGTTATGAATCATAATGCAAATGTATGTGTCTTGTGATGGTCTTAGACAACCATTAGGAAAGTGTTGCTTGACTCCCTGGAGAGGTCCTGACACAAAGGTTGAGAAACACTGTTCTAAAATCATTTTTAATTTTGAAAAACACGCAATCATTGTTCTTTTTCTATGTCCAAACCATACATCAAAAAACAAACAGAAAACTTATTAAAGCCCTCCATTTTCAATATGCTTCACAGACTACAAGTGATTTGTTCACAGACATACTGTGAAGTGTTCTAAGAAATAAACATTTCAATTGTAGCAAATATGACCCTCAGAGTTGGTCTGTGGTTTCACCTGATTAGCTGTGGGTGGACACAGTGCCCTCAACCTTCTATTATTATTCTCCTCCCACAAGTGAGGAAGATATTTAGATGTTTGGACCATTTACTTTCACTACTTCTGAGATAAGGCCACAGTGAGGTCAGTGAAATAGCTTAGCTGTCAATGGCACTGAGGTCAAGCCTGAAGAGGTAAGCGGGATCCCCAGGACTCATGGTGGAAAGAAAGAGTTGACTCCTACATTTTTCCAGTTGATCTCCATTAATGTGATTCCTAGCACAAACACACACACACACACACACACACACACACACTGCCACACTCATACAACACACATGGTTACTTTCTCCATACCATATCTTATCTTACTAACTCCCTTCAGCAACCTACTCCTTACCTGCCTCTTTCCAGTATTCACTGCTGTGATGGTGGTTTGAAATAAAATGGCCCCCAAAGGGAGAGGCACTATTAGGAGGTGTGGCTTTGTTGGAGAAAGTATGTCACTATGAGGCATGCTTTGAAGTCTCTTTTCTCAAGCTTCACTGAGTGTGACAGTCATTTGACTTCTTGCTGCCTTCTGGTGAAGAAGTAGCCAGCATCATGTCTGCCATACACTACTATGTTCCCCATCATGATCATAATAGACTGAATCTCTGAAACTGTAAGCTGTCACCTCAATTAAATGGTGTCTTTTCACAGCTATAGAAACCCTGAGACAGAAATTGATATCAGGAGTAGGGTATTTCTGTGATAGACCTGACCATGCTTTTGTTTGGACTAATATAGACTTTGGTACTTTGGATTAGAAAAGCAGTGGAATGCTTTAAGCACTATTTAATGGAGCATACTAGTAGGAGCATGGAAGATAACGGTGCTGAAAATTATTTGAAATATTGGGAGCTGACTCAAGACTTTTCAGAGAAGAATTCTAGTGTTTCCTAGAAATCATTCCTGTGATATTTTGGTGAAGGAAGTGGTTGATTTTTGCCCTTGTCTGAACAGTCTGCCTGCGGGTAAAGTGAAGAGTTTTGGATTAATTTCATTGGCAGAAGAAATTTCAAAAGAGCCTAGTATAGACTCTGTCATGAGGGTATTAGCAGTAATTCTAATGTAGATTTATAAAGAAAAGTAACAAGCTGACCATAGTAAATTACAAAAAGTATAGTTTGAGGAGAAAAGGAGCACCAGAAAGCAGAATGGAGCTAAATTCCTTGTTCAATGAGATAGACAGATTAAGAAATGGAATAAAGGGAGTGGTGACCTGAGGGCAAGATCCAATTTTGGAAGGAATTAAAGACAAATTTAGAGCTGGGTATAGTGATACCAAGCACTGGGAAGTCAGAGGCTCAAGGATCTCTGAGTTTGAGGTCAGCCTGATCTAAAGAGCAAATTCAATGACAGCCATGTTTAGGCAGTAAAGAAAAACAGAAAACTGGTGGATATGAAATTAAACAAGAGAGCTATGTCCCAGCCCCAGTAAGCAGCAGAACTTGGCAGGTTCAGGCATGTGGTTCTGGCTTTACAGTTAAAGACAGAAAAAAATGGGGTATGAGGTTTACCATCATGCCTAAAGAAAGCTGCTAAAGCCAGGGATGTCCCTGAATAGAGGCCTAGTGGA